>NC_081298.1:129000000-131400000 GCF_030435805.1 Mustela lutreola | reverse complement strand
TTTGAACCAGACGGAGAAGAAGGAAAAAGCAAGTGGGCCCCAGAGGGTGAGATCTTGTTTGTTGGGAACCCAACCCCAGAGAGCTTTGTGGGAGAGCTGGTGTGAGGGCCCTGCCCTCACCAGGGAGCCTGAAAGGGCCCGAGAGGGCTGGACAGGAAAGGCAGGTTTCCTGCGGCCTTGGCCTCGGGCTCTGGGGCAGCCGGGCCAGACCAAGAAGATCTGGCAGAACAGGCCCATTGGCGGCCACCACTGCCCACTAGGCCAGCCGCTCACAACCTCTAGACGCAAGCACCCCCTTACCCCAGCCCCGGTCCCCCGTGATAGCCTCTGGAGTGGCAAAACTTAGGAAACTACCTTTACCGACAGTATGGAGGAAAGGGAGCACAGGGTTGGCGCAGCGAGGGTCCCCTGGGCCCCTTACCACTCCTCCCAGTGGGCCAGGTGCCGTCCTTGTGAGGGGCGGCAGAAGGACATGATGGTCAACCCTGCGGCCACAGCCACGTCCTCTCATGGGGAGGGGGAGCTCCCGTGAGCCCCTTCAGACCAGGAAAGGCAGTCCTGGGAACCCACGCAGGACAGACGGCATGGAGAAGCAGCTGCCGCGGGGCCCTTGGAAGCCTGGTTCGCACAGCAGCGTCCATCAGAGGTCGCCCTGCTACTGGGCCCTGGATGGATTCCACCCCCATGGCCAACTTCCCCTACATGCGGCCCAGGGGGGGCTGAAGGCCACGTTCCCACGCCGCTCCTGCTGGAGTCCGGCCAGGCCCCAGGCAGCGCCTCTCACCGCCGTGCCAGCTCACAGCCCTGAGCACCTCAGGGCTTGGTCTGAGGGGAATCAGGCAGTCTCAGTTACCTGCCAAGAGATCCCACACAATCAATGCCTCTTTATTTCCTGAACTGCCCCATGCTCCACCAACGGCTCTGGTCAGACCCGCAGTCTCTTCCCGTGCAGGCAACCCCCTGTGGGGTCTTGGTGGAAATGGAGACGTCCCTGGTGCCTGCACCAATGGGCGAGCCGGATCCCGAGTCCTCGCCCATGCCCCCTGCTGGGAGGGGCCGGCAGAAGGGGACTTGAACTACCTGGGGACCTGAATCCGTTTATTCCCTCAACAGATACAAGGATGCTTGAATGTCCACCACCTTCCAGGCGCTGGGGTCATACAGCACGATTAAGGCAAAGCGAGTGGCAGCCCACGGACCTGACCTGAGCAAGTGGGTTCTCTGGCCCCATGTCCGCGCTGTCAGTGAGAGGGTCTTTAGGGGGCCCCCGGCCGGCAGCGGTTGCTTACTATGTGCAGGCCTTGGCGAGGCTGCGCCTTAATGCTGGGGCAGATGAGAAGAGATCCTAAGTGGCCCAAGCCGGCTAGGGGTTGTGGACGCCCTCACAGGCTCCCGTGGTCAGGCAGGGAGGCCCCAGCAGCCACGGATAAACCCGAAGTTGCAGATGGGACCCTCTGGGTCCCTTCAGTCCTCGCTTGGCTAGAAGACACTGACAGTCAATGAGCAGATCTCCAGATCACGGTGGTCCTCCCAGGGACCCCTCACTGGCCACGGCCAAGTCAGGGAAGGACCTGCCCTCTGGCTTTTCATCTGCCATGGCCACAGAGGAAGGTACCCGAGAGCCTGAGCTCCCTGGAAGTTTCTAGATGAAGCTTTCCAGTAGGAAACCAGGGTAAAGGCCTCAGCCTGTGAACAAGACTTCCCTACTCGATGGGACCAGGCAGGGCTAATTCAAAGAAACGCCTTTTATGGCTTCCATGACAAACTGGCCAGTGTCCTGGAGACCGGGCATTCCAGCATCCCGGCTGCCTTTCGCACCCTACCTTGCCTGTCACAGCCCTCATCCCTCCACGGAAGACGACTGGTGAGCTGAGCCCCTTCACACCCACATGGAGAGACCAGGGTGAGACCTGGGGGTACAGGGTTCTCGGGTATGGGAAGGATAGACACCCCCAAAGAGCAGGAGCAGAGGTTGTTGGGGGGCACTGTAGCAGGAGAGCTACAGAGGGATGCACGCAGGGGAGGTCTCCAGAATCCAGCACAGGGCCTCGGGGGGCCTGGAAACAAGCCCTGCCCTCTGGGTGCCAGGACCTGTCTGACCCTGGGCCAATCATGAGCTTGTCAGAGCCTGAAAACGAAGTGAGTCAAGGAGATAAGACAGTGCATCAGCCAGGAATCTTACGGGCCTCCCGAATCCCTTCACCTCCAGGGAGCATTCTGTCTCTGCTGTTCCTCCTACGTCGCACAGGTAGAGAGCGTGCCGATGACAGCGGGGGGCTCCTCCAGCACGTGGCATGAGACCATCACATGTGGCCTCGCTGGGGAGTGTGAGGCAGTGGACCAGGAGCATGTGGGACACCAAGGCAGCCTGGGACATCGTGCCAAGGCTGCCACTTGTCTGCCATGTGACCCGGGCAACTTCCTTCAGCTCATCTATAAAATGGGCCAGTAATGGTGTCCTCCAATGCTCTGGGACCAATCAGTTGAGCCAAAGGAAGTGGGCCTGTGGGGAAAGAGCAGGCGCTGTGCCTGTGTGCGTACACACACACACACACACACACACACACACACACACAAGGAACTCCTGCTCTTGTCGGTGTTGGTGTTGTTTGGGCCCAGCAGTCAATTGTTCTATGACACGCACAGTCACAATGAGGATAAGCTTCCCATAGTCACCATGTCCCCCCAAATTCCTATGTGGAGGCACTGGTCCCCACTACCTCAGAAAGTGATGGCATGTGGAGAGCGGGACTTCAAGGAGGTGACCAAGGCTAAGCCGGGTCCAAATCCAATCTAGCTGGTGGTCTTATAAGAAGACAGAGACACCAGGAAAGGCCACGTGAGGACACAGGGAAAAGGTGACCATCTGCGAGCCCAGGAGAGAGGCCTCAGGAGAAAACCACCCACCAACACCTTGATCTTGGACTTCCAGCCTACCTGTGAGGTTGGAAGCTGTGAAAAAACAAATTTCTGTTGTTTAAGCCCCCAACCTGTGGTGCCTTGCTCTGGAGGCCCCAGGACACGAATACAGTAACAGAAGGGATCCCCCAAGGGGCCTCCTTGCTTGTCCCAAAAGCTCCTCTAAGGCCTTCTCCCAGGCGGTATTTCCCTGGACCTGGGCGCTGCTGGGCAGGACAGGCTCCTCTCTCAGCCGTCGCCCTTTCTCACCAGCCACGGCCAGACCATCAGCCCTCTCAAGCGTCCCTGGCGCTCAGGGCCTGTCCCCGGCTTGCAGCCTCGCGGCTGAGGTGAGGCCTGCTTCCACCCAGTAGGGCACGGTTAGCCCCTCCACGGGCGTCTGGGGCTAGGTGTGGGCACCTCTCACCTGTGCCACTTCTGGGCCCTCAACCCACTTATTCTCTCACCTGGCTCCCAGCCAGCTTGAAAACCCCTCCAGGAGGGCTCAGCAAGTATTTCCTGAGGCTGAGGGCTCAGAGCTCCTCCGGAACGCCAGTTGGGGTTTCCGGTTCTCCCCTAGCTGACCAGGGTACTCAGGACAACCCTGGAGCCAAAGGAGAGGCGGGAACTGATAGAGGAGCAGGAGACTGGGCATGACGGCCCATCTCCCCTCAGGCCTGGTCCCCGGGGAGGGCACATCTTCTTCAGCAACACTGTCGGCTTGAACCAGAACTGGGAGCCCTACTGGACATGACAGCTGCTTCTTGCTGTGATCCCCGACTGGACGACCTCTTGGCCCCGCAGGGCCCTCAGCCTGAGGTCAGGAGTCTCACCACACCACGTGAGCAGCCGGGGCCTGTGGACCTGAGGCTGCTCTGGCCCCCAAAGCCTGATGACCAGGAGGCCACGAGAGAAGACAGTCAAGCTGAGAGGCCCAGCACGGTGTCCGGAGCTGAACTGACACCCGGCCCTTTTGTACTGGCCTCAAGGCGGGGAAAGACTCTTTCTCTCCTCAGCCCTTAAGGACTGTCTCCGCCCTCCCCTCTCAGGGGGAGCTTCCTCTGAACCTGGAGACCTTCCTGCTCTGCCTGAGCTGGTCTCCTTTATCCCGGCTGCACTGCAGGGACGCGATGAGAGAGGGCGACAGGCAAGGGTTTCCCCCCCTTGGATGGATGGCTGCTTTGATGGGTCCACTCATTCATTCGTTCAATAAGAATTTATGAAGCATCTTTCTGTGGCAGCTACTGTGCTCGGCCCTGGCCCACGGTGGGTGAGAAAGCTGTGGAAAAGGCCTGTTGTTTGTGCAGGAGTGGATGACTAACCCAGGGATGAAGGAGCCCTTTCTCCAGAGGCAAGTGGGTGCCTGACAGTGAAGGAGAGAGACACACACACGCACCCCAATAAAACTCCTCTGAGAAGCTCTTTGTGGCTGGGCTGGCTCCCGGGACAGCCTGTTTGTCAGGGGCCGGGACCTAGCCCCACACTGTGCTATCTTTGTGTGCCTGGGTCCACCACAGGGGAGCGATCGCTGTACGTCGCGCTGGAGCGGGGGCGAGGAGGCCTGGGCGAGCAGGAGCGGGCGTTGCACGCAGTGATCTCATCCTTCTATCCGGCCCCCAGGTAGCTCCCCCAGCCGCTGAAAGGGCTGCTGTTGTTTTGACCTCGGAACATAGTGGGGGCTGGCAGGGGCGGCACAGGACTCTCCGCTGGTGCGGCCGAGGTCCGCAGGAATATTTGAGACGCTTCTCAAATGAGACCATTCTCTAGATCAGGCCCGAACTCTGGGCTGTCCAAAGGCCCATGTCGGGGAATGTGGCTGGAGAGAAACAGGTCGCACTTATCTGACAGAATTCTCGTGTGGGCACCCAACATGGTGTTACTCCCTACACAACGCTGGCATATCCACTCTACCGTCTCTGTCCCCAAAGGCCACATGTTCCCCACTTTGTCCTGTATGACACTGGGAAAATAGAAATGCTTCATTGTCCCCCCACTACAACTCTAAGCTTACTTGGATCTGTAGCTGTCAACTCAACCCAATTCCTATCTAAAGCCAGCGGAGTCTTGAGCTCTGGCTCCCATCTTTCTTGCTCTGCCAGGATGTTTGCTCATGACATTCTCTTATTATCTTCCCTTCTCCGTCATGATTTTCCCTCTCCACAGGATCTTTCCCACCAACATACATAAATGCTCTAGGAGCTCCCGTCTCTTTAAAAGCAAAAATTCGGGACGCCTGGATGGCTCAGTGCATTAAAGCCTCTGCCTTCAGCTCAGGTCATGGTCTCAGGGTCCTGGGATTGAGCCCCACATCGGGCTCTCAGCTCTGCAAGAAGCCTGCTTCTCCCTCTCTCTCTGCCTGCCTCTCTGCCTACTTGTGATCTCTGTCTGTCAAATAAATAAATAAAATCTTTTTAAAAAATAATAAAATAAAAGCAAAAATCCAAACAAAAACAAAAGAAATTTTAAAATCTCTGGGTGCCCCATCTCCTCCAGCAGTGTCTGCCCTGATGGCTTGTTCTCCATCACAGTGAAATTCCTGTAGGAAGATCTCCCTCCCCGGTACTCTCACTTCTTCAGCCCCATTCTGTCCATGGACCCACCCCCACTGGCCTCCATCTCCAGCAGTCTGCTAACACTCCTGCGTCAAGGTCTCTAGCAACCTTCACATTGCTGAAGCCCGTGTCGCTTCTCTGCCGGCATGGGGGATCCCTCATCAGCGTCAGAACGGTCGCCTGGTCTCTTCCTTGACATTTCTCTTCTCTTGGTTTCAGGGAAAACCACCTCCCTACTTTACTTCTCTCTCTGTCTCTCTCTCTCGGACCATCTCAGGCCCCTCTGTTGGTTTCAGTCAACCTCTAAATGTTGGCATGTGTCAAGGCCTGGTCACCGTTCTAATAGTCTCTAAATGTGCACTACCTAGATGATCTCATCAAGGCTTTCAAACCATCTGTAAGTTGAGGGCTCCTACACTTGCATCTTCAACCCTGACCTCTCCACTCTGCTACAGGCTTGTATCTCCTTGTCATCTCTTCTGGAGATCTACCAGGTGTTTCAAAACTGACACAGGCAAAACAAAACGTTTGCTTTCTGTCCCCACCCCAAACTGATCTGCCCCGTCTTCATAACCGGTACCAGCACGCTCTCAGTGTCCCAAGACTAGCAGGCCTCCTGGGTTCCCCCTTTTCTCTTTTGAGCCATGTGATTTTCATCAATAGGTCGTGTAAATTCAACTCAGTGTATCCTGTTTTGTCCTTTCTTTTCCATGTCCGTGACGGCCTGTCTCCCCCATGGGACTGCTAGCCTCCTCTTGTTCCCTACAATCCATCCTACCACAACAGCCCGAATGATCTTGGAAGATTTCAGATAGGAGCATCGCCCTTCCCTATTGTAATTTGAATAAAACCCGGATTCCTTACCATGGTCTGCAATTATATAAAAATAGAGCCGCTGCCTGCCTCTCCGGCCTCGACTCTTCCTCATCCTTCTCTGCCTCAGCCTTCATCCTGCTGTGCGAACTCGGGGGGCCGGGCCTCGTGTCCTTCTTGGGGCAGTTCTTCCCTCTGCTTGGAATATTCTCCACCAGACTGCTGCCTGTCTCCACACCAACACTGGCTCCTTAAAAAGGCATTCTCTGACCCCTCCCAGCTCTCAAGGCTCTCAGCGGTGTCGCTACGATTTCTGTCCTCTACAGCACTCAGCCTCTTTGAAATGATCTGTTTGTTTCTGATTCAAATATTAGTCTGCTTGTTTGTTGTCTCCCCCCGGCCCACCCGCACTGAGGGGGAAGCTCCATGAGAGCAGGTAGCTTCTCCATCATGCTCATTTCCACATCGCCTGGGTCCAGAACGGTGCCTGGTACCCTAGCAGGTGTTCAGTAAAGAACTGTCCCTCAAATGAACACACGGAAACCAGGCAGGGGAAGGGAGATGGGAGCAGAACGTGTCGTGATCCCTGCCCCCAAGCACTCAAACGTGGAGGCCCAACGGAGACAACTGGCATTTATAATGCGATGTGATAAGGGCTTCCATAAATTTCAGGGCCTGTGCTGGGGGGCCCCTCAAAAAAACACCTACCCAGAGTGTGTGGGAGTCTGTGCGGAGCGGTTTCCTGGGGAAGCTGTGTCCGAGCTGAGATCTACCGGAGGACAGGCTGTGCAGGGGAGAGGGAGGTAGAGGAGTGTTTCAGGTAGGGACACCTGACCATGCAAAGCCAGAGGAGAGGAGAGTACAGTGAGGGGGTCAGAGGATCGCCCCACGCAGACCATCCGACCTGCTCGACTGGAGAAGGGGTGCTACTGCCTCCCTGGGCTGCTTGAAGGGGGGAGGCCATCATCTGACGCAGGGCACGCCTCCTCCATCGGTCCCTTCCACATGACCCACTGGGCTCTGACAACGTGCCGGGACCTGCGCTAGCTGCTGGGGAGTCAGAAAGGAGAGGGCTGAGGCCTCTGTGGTTGGAGAACCTGAGCGGAGCTATGAAGTCTCAGCCAAAGGCCACACCATGACCCCGCAGCCACTCTGCGGAGGGCACTTCTGGGTTCCTCTGCCACACATGTGCCTGGGCTTCAAGGCTGAACCAGGGACACTCCTGCCAGCCCTGCAGGGACTTGTCCCGGAACCAGTCTCACTGCCTCTCTTTCTGTTTCCATGATCACACATGCAGGTGTGCACATCACCTTTGCTCTGGTCACACGCACACACCCATACAGGTGCCTATGCCCTCACACACTCACCCACCCCGCCCCAAGCAGGGAACCCAGTGTGCAGAAATCCACAGCTCACATAACCCGCTTGAGCCCTCCAGAAACTCCCAGGCTTCTTAGAAGGACCACGTGGGTTCCAGAAACATTCACTTCCCAAAACATTTATAATATTATAGACAAAGTAGTACAAGGTATTGAAATTGGAACCACATGTATACTGCATGACAGGGTTACTGAAGCAGGCCTCTTGGGAAAAGAGAATTTGAGTCAGGTCTTGAAGTCAGTCATGGAAACGTGAAAATGAACAGAAAAGAGGGTTTGGGGCTGATTTTGGATTTAGACACACTGAATCAGGCTACAAAAAAAAGATTATGTATTGATGGACGCATGGAACTGAAAAGTCAGGGTTGTTCTGGCTTCAGGCAGTGTTGGAGGAAGGACAGAAGGATGTCTTTCTGTATTTCCCAATTGGATTCTCCCCTTATGGGATACCAGGCTGATTTTAGCAACTTAAGTGACTAGAAACTATTTTTGCCAAGAACTCCTGCAGAAGGGGCCCCTGGGTGGCTCAGTGGGTTAAAGCCTCTGCCTTCGGCTCAGGTCATGGTCCCAGGGTAATGGGATCGAGCCCCACATTGGGCTCTCTGCTCGGCAGGGAGCCTCCTTTCCCCCTCTCTCTCTCTCTGTCTGCCTCTCTGCCTACTTGTGATCTCTGTCTGTCAAATAAATAAATAAAATCTTTAAAATCTTAAAAAAAAAAAAAAAAAAAAGAACTCCCGCAGAAAAAGCATGGAGGACTCTGACTGGTCTTGTCTGAGATCCCATGCCCACTTGCGAACCAATCCTGAAGGCCGTCTATCTGGAGTTCTCTGACTGGCTAAGCCTGAGACACGGATCGACTTCTCAAGCAGCCCTGCCTCACCCAAACCACGTGGAGTAGGTTTCTTAAGGGGAGGAGGGGCCCTGTTTTCAGAAGCAAGGAATGGCCACTAGACAGGTGAGCAGACAGAAATCCAATACCCCTTCCTTAAATATCAGTCCCTCCCTGTGCTATAGCATTTTACACTTTTAAACTTTTCCACATAACTTGTCCAGTATGCGCATCAGGAGACAATCGTGAACCAGGCATGGGTATCCCCCCCACACACACTTTACCCTAGATTAAGAGCAGTTGCAGATGTGATTGAACTTGATTTTTCTTTTCTACTATGATAGAGAATCAACTTGCAGTCCCTTGAGCCATCTCCTCTGTAAGGACAAGCGACCTTGGAGCGCCCGGTTGAAGCTTCTCTCAGAAGCGGGGGGTGGGGGGTTAGCTCTTGACACTGAGCTTGAGGTGCCGTTGGGACATCTGGATGGAACAGCCCAGGAGGCAGCTGGGTGTATGAGCCTGGGACTTCCCCCATGATGGCCAGACGCTCACCGCCAAGCTCAAGGCTGTTTTCAGCCTGTGCATTAAAGTGGCCAGTCAGTGGACAACAGGGTCAAGGCCGTGAGCACAGGCAGGATGTGTGGCTGGAGTGGGGAGGGGGTTGTATAAAGGAGATTGGGCTGAGATCGGCACGGGGTTGAGAGGACAGGATCATCACCGACCTCCCAGGCCACCCCTCATGTCCCTCCTCGAGGCCTCAGCTCTTACCTGTCACTCTGCAGGGCTGCGTAAGCTGGTTTCCAACGATGGTCCCCAGTGAGGCACACTCAGGCCATGAGGGAGTCCCCCTTCTGCGCCGAATCCAGGTTGGCCGGGAACGCACACTGTTCAACAGAACGTGGCAGAGGTCTTCAGTGTCAATGCCAGCCTTAGCCTTTAGGAGAAACAGCAACGTCTACATCCTATCTCTTGGAAGGTTTGCTTTTGAGATCCTGGAGTCGCCACGTAAGATATCTGGCTACCCTGTTGAAGGGACCATGTGGAGAGCCCATACAGAGAGGAAGAGAGTTTCAACTGTCCAACCTGAGGATGACTCCAGCCCCAGCCTCGATCTGAGTGCCCCTGCTGGGGACACCCCGAAGCAAGGCCTGCAGAACCAGCCGGCTGAACCCAGGAATCCACAGAACCATGAGAGAGAATTAAATAGTGGTTGTTGTAAAGCACTGAGTTTTGGAGCAGCCTGTTAAACAGATTAACAAGAACATTCTTCCTTGGAGGAGACTGACTGGTATTCCTGAATCTTGTGCCCACTTCTTCCCTGCCCCCCAAAGCCTAAGATGGTTAAGTCAGGTCTTGGTTAATAACCAAGTGAATTATCATATTGATAACCATTCCAAGCAAGCCGGCCAGTTTTTAGGACAAGTCTAGAAATGGACGCATACGTGCCATCAGACTCTAGGGCTGAACTTCTAAAAATCACAGTTCCCACAGGGTCAGAGACCAAGACAAGGGGACTCTATCTCTGGGTGGTGGCCCAGAGAAGCAGATGGCAGAGCTCAGGTACCCCTCAGATGCCCTTGCATGGCTTGAGGTGGAAGGCCCTAGGGGAGGGGTAGGATGCTTGAGCCACCTCCCAGCCTGGGTGACAGAGAAGTGGGCCACCTGAACAGAGCCCCACTGGCTCACTCAGGACCAGGTCCCTCCAATATTGTCCCAGCACCCCAGACCCCGTGCTTCTGCTGCAACCCCCATGCCTCATTGGCCCCGGACCGGCTCTTTGCTGACTCCCGTCTTTGCAGCCCTGAACACCACTCGCAACCTTGATCACTTCCCTATGCTTGGGACACTTTCCTTCTCTTTCCTCCAGATCTCCAGGTTCACAGGGTCATTGTCATATGTGGCTTGAACGTGTCGTGTACGACTCTTATCCCACTGCTAGGCCTTGAGCTTCTAGAAGGCAGGTACTGTGGCTCCATTTTGCCCTCTAATACATTCCTTCACTCAACAATCTACTATCTGCCAGTGTCTCTGTTTGGTACAGAAGGTGAAAAAGTATTGTGCTTGACCAGGAGGTGGGTTTGGTCCAGCTGGATGGACAAGCGTGAATGTGCACAATTATTACACACCAATATAATCCTAGAATGAAGGTGTGTGCACAACACAGCGGGGACCCTGAGAAGTACCCAGGTCAGCCTTGGGGGAAGCGGGCTAACAGATAAAATTCTCTGTGGTTATTGCATGCCAGGCTCTGTTCAAAGCACGTCACTTGTTTTTATTTATGTTTTCATTATTTTGAAGTGCTTAAAAGAGTAAGCTCTTATTATAGGCAGATGTAGATACAATAGGTAAATGTACACAAACTGTAAAAAATTCAGAAGGCACTAATGTCACCCAAAGAGGCTTCCCAGAGGAGCGCACCCCTGCCCGTGTTTTGTGCCTTCCAGACATCCTGTACTTTATGAATCTAAGTCTGCATGTACACGTGTTCACATGCACACTCACCACACACATGCAGTCTTTGTGTAGATGGTTGCACAATACTCTGCATGGGTTTTTTTTAAAAATGTATTTAACGTATCCTAGAGCTCCTTTCATACTACCGTAGGGATACCTCATTCTTGGCTAAAGACAACACATTGCCGTAGTATTCCATTATATGACTATACTGTAATCTGTTAAACCAGTCATCTATTAATGGCAATTAATGCTTTTTTCAAACTGTTCACTATTTCAAATAATGCTACGCTGGATAACCCTGTGAATATGTTATTCTGAACAAGGGTCATATATTTACAGTAGACATTCATAGAAGTAGAATTGTTGGATCAAGGGTAAGTACCATTAAAATTCTAACAGCCCTCCATCTGACATTTTGTTCTTAGAGACACACCACTAAGCTTTTCAAAGCTTTTCCTCTAATCTCCTACTACAACTCCCTTCTGCCATGGCCCAGAGACCCAGCAAAGGCCAGCAGAGGAGAAAGAGGGGGAAAGGGAACATCATTTCCTTTAAAATTCTCTCCTTTTTCCTCCTTTATCTTATAAATATAAATTTCATATACAAATGTTCTATGTAAATTTCATATTGCATATGAAATTCATATTCAATCACATTTAATCATGCAAATAATGTATTTATAGAATGTAAACATACAGAGACAATTTGACAGGGGAGCGTGTGCTCAACTTGTAGCTGCCTTGGGACACAGACCTGGGCCATCTGAGAAGGGCAGACAGTTCCCTGGGGCGAGCCCCAGGCGAAGTTTGGCCTGCCGCAAGTCCAGCCGTGGGTTGTCGAGGCTCACAGGCCAGCATGCGGCATTTTTGCTCCCATCAGTTTGGGTTGAGTTTGCCCCGGCCCCCAGGAGAGACCGCGTGAGGCTGCAGGTGGAGGGGCCTCCTGGGGGCGTGGATGTTCAGGGGTGCCCGCCGGGAGCTCAAGAGGGGTGAAGCAGGCAGATCGGGAGTGGGAAAGGTGCTCATACAGAGAAAGCCAGAGAGCAGAGGTGAAGCAGGAGGCATTCCCAGCACTGGCACGGCTCCGAGCGGCTGGGACATCCCGGGTGAGGTTTTGTGATTAATCTGATTCATCCCAATCTTTCAGATGAAGCGACCAGACTTTCACCCAAGCAGTGATCACAGACGTCAACGAAAAATTGGTTTCAGTTTCCCGCAATCCCTGAGCATCCCCGCCCAGGGTTCGGATCTGTGAGACCCACCCCTGGCTCCGTGACCCGGTTGCCCCCAAGGGCAGTCACCTTTGGAGACCAGGCATCAGATAGGCCCCACGGGGCTTCACCTAGGGCGCCTGTCACTGCGGACAGTGAGCTGCCTCTCCCCGGCTCTGTGCAGGAGGCGGCTGCCAAGGAGACGGGCCGCGGGTGTGCTAGAGCCCCTCCCGGAGTAGATGTGTGTACGGGTGTGCGCACGCTGGGCATACACAGGGGCCAATAACTGCTTCCCCGCTGGACCCTCAGGAACATTCTCCAGTATTTGCTTTTCCTCCAAAGTCAATACCTTATCTCAAGCGGCCTTTTGGAGCTTCGCCCCCACAGCTGGGCGAGGCAAGGAATGAGAGCCCAAGGCTGGCAGGAGAGGACTCTGCCCTGTGTGGTGTCTCTCTCTCCTGGGACTGAGGAGGCCCTTGGCAATCCCGGAGTACCTCCCCCACCCCCCTTCTCGGCCTCCCTGGGCTACAGACACAGTGCTCTCTGAAAGCACCATGGCTCAAGCCTGAGCTCCTACGGCACAAAGCCCTGCAGACTCCGTGGCTCAAAACAGCAAGATGGATTACCTTCCAGTTCCAGAAGACGCAAGTCCACAAAAATGGGGCTTAAGGGGCAAAAATCAGGATGTTCCTTCTGGAGGCTCTGGGAAGGAATCGATTTCTTTACCTTTTCCAGCTGCAGAATGCCACCTCCTCTCTTGGCTCCGAGCCCCTTCCTCCACCGGCAAGGCTAACAGGGTGCCCTTTTCCAGACTCTCCCTTCCTGACCGCTGTGTGGGGGTCACACCTTCTCTCTCGGAGCCTGACACTCCTGCTTCCCTCTTGTAAGGACCTTTGTGATTGCCTTGAGGGCTGGCCCCGATCATTGAGGATCATCTCCTTAATTTAATTCCAACTACGCAGTCCCCTGTACCACAGGAAGCAGCTGATTCCCAGACTGCGGGGATTGGGACAAGGAGGTGTTCAGGAGACGCTGTGCCCGCCGGAGATCGCCCTGAGCCGTGGCGCCTACAAGCTGCTCATTACAGTGATACGCAGAATAATGGCTGATGGCCAGCTCCCTCTGGGGCTCAGGTAGAGGCCACCCCATGCGCCCAGGCGTGGGGCTGCATCCGCCCGGAGGGGACACTTTTCTCTAATTCCCGCAAAGTTACCGTAGGGACCGGCAGAGGCCCTTCCTGCAACGCCCACCCACTTCCCTCCCTTCCTCCGCCTGACCAAAATCTACGCATTCTTCACAACTCAGCTCAGCGCAGAACATTTCCCTACCTTTACCCTGTGATGCCCCCACATTCTCAGCTGGGCTGGTCACACCTTCCCTGCGCTTCCACTCTACCCCAGACTTTCCATATCCTGGCACTGACCACAGGGCACGGGGAGTGTCTCTCTGTAATTCTGCCTGGACAAGATCAGCCTGGGGCCCAGAAGCTTCTCCTGGTGCCTCGCTATTCCCCAGGCCCTGTCATCCTTATTTCCAGGGCAGGTGCCCCTTTCAGGGTCTTCCAGCTCCTGCCTTCATCATCTTCCGTGGTACAGGCCTCAGATGGGACTATCGAGTCCCCATGAGGAACGTGGAAAGAAAGCGGAGGCCGTCCTTGTCTCAGAAGTGCCCCCAGCCCCAGGGGAGCCCACCTGCTATACTGAGGCCTGTACCTGGACCGTGAGCAGGCTGAGGTCCTGCTCCCCCAGGAGCCCAGGCTGTGGCTGAAGGGACATTAGCCAGAGAGGTGAGAAAAATCAGGGAGGCTGCATGGAGGAGGCAATCTCCAGGAAGAGGAGAGGAAGGAGCAGAGGAGGACGGACAGGGATGCCGACTAAATGAAAGAGGAGCTTTCCCAGCCCCTTCCTTCCACAGAGGCGCAGAGAAGTCGAGCCCAGTAAGCCTCTGTTCTAGCTCCCAGCCCCACACCATGCCAGAGACCACCCTTGCTCCTTCCTCCTCCGACCCTCCTCAGCGCCTGCCAGCACAGCTTGACTCCCCCTCCTTGGGAACCCTCCTCTGCTTCCACACAGAGCATGGTACCTCACTCTTCTCCCAAGGGCTCCACTCGAGCCCTTCTCCCGGGCTCCAAACCTTCCCGGTTCTTCTCCCCTCCCCTTATCCCACTTCCCATGTCCCCCTGTCTTTCCATTTTTGTCTTTGCCTTGTCAGTCTGTTTCTCTTCTTGACCGTCCATCACTGACTGTCCATCTTTGCTAGAGGCAAAGTTCCAGATGAATTTGAGTAGATTCACTGGACAGGTCTCAAAACCCACAAACCCCTCCCAGAGCTTGGATTTGTGCCAGAACCAGGGGGAGGGGTGCAGAGGGAGGGCAGCTGTCCCTGACAGAGATGGAGGTGGGGAGGGAACTGAGACCCCAGGACTAGAAACAGAAATAACTCCTTCTTCGTGGCCACGCCCCATCTCCTTGAACCCCACACCCAAGAGCTGTTAGCACTCCAAGCCAAGCCCACTCCCTGCCAGGACCGTGGGAAGGGTTTGGAGGCAGAAAGACCTTTGCATTATAAAAATCCAGGGCTGTTTTCTACTGCCACAAACCTCCCCAAATCTGGAGAGGTTCACAGAGCCACTTGACCCATTTGGGGCAGAGATGCTGAAGGGGACCAGTCAGCAGGAGGTGGATGAGGAGGCAGGACCAGCCTCAGGGGGCGGGGCTGGCAGGAGGGAGCTGGCTGAGCTTGGCCCCTGGAGGGACACCTGGTGAAGGCAAAGCATAAGGCAGGGGGGTGGGGGAGGCAGGACGCAGATTGGGGAGCTAAGGGAAGGTTCCCAGGAAGAACATGAACATGAAGTTCTACCTACCATGTCCCCATTCACAGCTGTCTTAGTTTGGGATACCCCATTAGCAGAGCCTAGGACAGGACTTGGGCTCGACTGGTTTATTGGGACTGGGACCCCAGGAAGAAGTAGGGGTGGCTCGGGAGGGCTGGTTCCTGCCACAGGCACCTGGGAATTGGCTCCAGGGGGAATGTATGGAGGAGGAAAGTCTGGGCATCTCTCCTAACCTCCTCACCCCCCTGCCCCGTGTTGAGGGTGGCCCCTGGGCACATTAGCCACCCTTCACTTGTGGGGGATGCCCAGTTTTTGTAGCTTCACAAGAAACCCTCCAGGAAAAAAGACAGCAGAGAGCTGCTGAGGCCAATGCTGAGGTGAGACCCAAACACACGCCTGGCAGGGTCCATGGTGGCTGTGCCAGACTCAGGCTGACTGAGAGCCTGTGGCCCCAAACCCCAGAAGTGTCAGTCCACAGCCACTGCTCCTCTGAAGGAGCCACCTGGCTGGGGGCTCCCCACTGCCTTACGCCATGGGCCTGCCTGATGTGGGGGGAGCTCTGTGGTCTGGGACAGAGGAGCCCACGGATGGCCACTTTCAGCAGACAACAGGGATCCGGTCTGGATGAAGGAGGGTGGAAAGCAGGAGGGCTGGACGGCTTGGAGTAGGACATTGAGAGGAATCTGGGGTGTGGCCTGGACCTCATGGTGGGGTGAGGGCCTTGGAGGGGGGTGCGGGGAGGGCATCCAAGCAGCACTGGGGAAGCTGAGGAGCGGGAGGGAGAGGGCTGTGAGTTCTTGCTCTCAGGATGTGCCCGGGGTTCATGGAAGACGAATACGTGAGGGTGGGTTTCGGGTTAAAGTATCAGCTTCAACATACGCATCTAGTGCCACTTTTCCTCCAGATCTCATGAAAACAAGAGAGGGGAAGCATGAGGAAAACCAAAGAGGGAATGACCACAGCCCAACCTGGGAAGCTGGCAGATGAGCAGGAACCAACAGAGAAAGGCATCCCAAAGCCAGCAGGGGCAAGGGGGGGGAGGGGGTGGCACCAACCCCAAGGGCAAGCAGGATGCTCAAAAGGCTTAGAAACTGGGGTAGCAGGAATCTCTGCAGGGGGGAGAAAGGGGGGGGGAAGAGGGAGTTACAAGGGGGGATTGGTTAGAGGGTGTTCAAGGACCAGTCAAGGACCCATCCTGCTGTGGGGGTGCTAAAGAGAAGGCAGGGAAACTGGGGGACCTCACCCCCAGCACTCCCTCTGCCCCAAGAACCCAAAGCGCTGGTTGATACAGCTTCCCCCTCTGGGCAGGAGGTTGGAAGAGTCTTCTTGGAAAAGCCTGGTCTGCTCAAGAGGAAAACCTTACTACTGGTGCGTTGGGCTGTCCTGACAGATGCCACACCCAGATGTCTCTCCAGCAAAGTCTGGCCAGCCCCACCCTAGAGTGACTTAAAAAAATTAATACTCCATGAGAACAAAAACAAAACACTGTTGGACATTGAAAACATGATAGCAGCAGTAGGAGGTTTGGAAGATAAAGTTGGAAGGAAAAGTTGAGGCATTCTAGAAATCAGAAGGAAAAAAAAAAGACACAGAAATGGAAAATAGGACAGAAAAGATCTCAGTAATTGAAGAATTGGCCCAGGAGATCTGATATTCACGGGACAGAAATCACAGAGAGAAGAGCCTGGAGGAAAGGTGAAAACAGACCCATGCTAGGCACATCTGTGCAATGTTGCACACCCCAAAGACCATAGATGGACTTCTCTGAGCATTAAGGGGTGACAGAAAACAAGTCACCTGCCAAGGAATCAGAATGGATTTGACTGTCTCTTCAGCAGTACTGAGACACAAGAAGACAATGAGGGAATATCTGAGACGGTAGAGGAAATGCTCTCTAATCTAGAACCCTCCGTCAGGCCAAATGACCAATCATGTATGAGGATGAAGATGACTTGAGATGTGTGACATCACAATCTCTCCTGGGCAATAATTTTCAGGAAACTGCTGGACAATGTGTTCCCCAAACTTAGAGTAAGCAGAGGGAAGAAGAAAGGACACAGCAGGGCCCACCCAGAGAGGAAGCAGAGAGCCCGCCCCAGGAAGGCTGTCCCGCCACCAGCAAGCCCACTGGCACAGGGCTGTCTCGCCATCCTGAGGACAGAGGCCTGGGTGAGCCTGGCGCAGATCTGCTCTGCCCTGGGCTTGCCTTGACCATGTGCTGGCGAAGCACATGCCTTCCCGTCCTGGCCTGTGGCCACCGGACAGGACTTTCTGGTTTACCTGCTTCCGAAACAGGACTAGGCTGTAGGGAGCTTATAATGAATGGAAAGTGTAAAGCAGCTTACTCTCCTACCAGGTGTCCTCCATGGGACCCATACCCCAGCCCTCCCAGAGGGCTCACTCGTGGCCTTGTCTGGCGATGTTCCCAGACAAGGTTTTGCGGTAAATTCTTGGTGATTCAGAAGCCGCACGGTGGCCCAGGGAGTCCTCCAGCTCATCTTCTCTATCTTCAACCAACACCAACAGACTTTCCCTTAGATGCCAGGTTTGTGTTTGCCATTCTGGTTCTCAGTTCTGGCTCTGTCTGCCCCTCTCTCCCACACCTAATCCAGATCCATTCCTCACCCTTCTCCATCCCACTCCAAACCCAGGAGCTGACCTTTACAGTCACCCGGATGGGCTCCCTTATGGGCCGGGCTCACTGGTATCCGGTTGGGTCTGACCAGTGGAAGTAGTAGCAGGACGTGGAAGAAAAAGAGCAAGGCCAAGCAAGCTTGCCCTGGCCCCTGCTGGTCCCATCGCAGACGGCAGCTCCGCCATCTTTTTAAGGCCCCGGTGTGGGGCCCTGTCCTAGGACCATGGCTCTCCCTCTGGGTTCTGGGAACTGTTTCCTCCTCTTGTTTCCTCAGGTCTAAGAGTAGCAATGGCTCCCCACTGTTACCAGCTCCGGCTTCACTTAACTCTGCTCACACCTTGTAGACAGGCTCTTCATTGTTTCCCACAGCTGCCCTGGTTGTGTGCTATTTCCTGCCAGGGTGCTGCTGGACACATCCACTGGACACTCCACTCTCTGGGACATAGACACACAGAAAATCGAATGAAAGGATTGGGGGTTGGGGGGTAATTCAATAGGGGCGTGGTGCACAAAAGTATTCTAAGGTACTAGCAACACTACATGTAACATGCACACGGGTGCTCGTCTTATGAATGTCCTTCAGATCGCATCAACCCATTCCACACACTCTTCGGGATGTGAGAAATACTTCACAGTACGGATTATTTACCAGGGGCACATGCGGGGCTTCCGGAGGCAATGTCTTATGTCTTGCCTTGGGTGATGGTTATGTAAGTGTTCGCTTAAAAATAACTTGTTAAAATATATATTGATGTTTTATGTGTTTTTATTTGTGTGTGATAGAATTCATGATAAAAAATTTTTAAGAAAGGGGCACCTGGGTGGCTCAGTGGGTTGGGCCTCTGTCTTCACTCGGGTCATGATCTCAGGGTCCTGGGATCCAGCCCCGCATCAGGCTCTCTGCTCAGCAGGGAGCCTGCTTCCTCCTCTCTCTCAGCCTGCCTCTCTGCTTACTTGTGATCTCTGTCAAATAAATAAATAAAATCTTTTTTTAAAAATTTTTTTAAGAAAAAAAAAAGATTGTCTACCATGCTGTTATGTGAGATCATCTCCCCTTTATTATTCCTAAATTTCATTAAATTCTGCTCCACAGCTTGTGTTGGTGGTCACAGCCTTGTTGTGGGGGTGCTCTGAGAAACAGAGGGAGCCCCAAGGGAATGGAGTGTCTAGGCAGGGGTGACCCGATGCAGAAAAGGAGGAGAGGACTTCAAGCAGAAGCAGAACACTAGAGACCGACTGGAGTAAACCTCATTGTCCCCAAGACTTCCCCAAGATACTCGGGGTGGGGGGCTGTATCTTGGGGTCTTTGCCCTATCTGTGATAGAGACTCAAGCCAATGCATTTATATATTACAGAAAAGGGTAATCCCATAATCTTGGAGAATTTGGAGCTGCGCTAACCACTCAGAGATGGGTCACACAGGAGCAAGTAAGATGGCGGATGTAGACATGCTTTATGAGCACCAGCTAGTTTAAAGGGCTAATAACTGTTAGTATTGGCTAGGATTCCTTCTCCGTCCCCTTCTGGGGTGAGTTTTCTAAGAGGGCTAGGGTCTTTGGGGGAGAAAAGATAAGCCAGTCAGGGATCCGAGTTGCGAACAACACAATCTACTCTAGCTGCATTTTGCAAAAAGTAGGTCATTAAAAGTTATTATGAGGCCCATGGAACCCCCAGGAGGTCAAAGAGCCAGACTCGGATGCCATGAAGCCAAGAACAATACAGTGGAGCCTCACGGCGGGAACTGCCCAGAGAAAACAAAATGGCGCCACCACCCACACGTAAACCCTGCTCTAGGCATGGGTCCAGAAATTGCCACTGCTGCCCAGAAGGGCCAGATGCCCCCACCACCGTGCTTGCCCACAGAGGACCCCTACAAGTCACATGTAGGGATGTGGAAACAGCAGAGCCTCGTCGCAGTAACTGCCCCTCCGCAGGCAGAGGAACAAGTTCTGACTCCTGCCTTAACTGGGGAGACTCATAACGTGGAAAATTCTCCAGACGTAGGACGTAAATTCAAAAGATATGGGAAAGCCACAGACATGACAAAGGCTACTGGACGGGTAGAGCCATGCTGCTGGGTGGAGGAGGTTATTTTCAAGCCCAAGGCAAAGCAGGAAAGCAGAAATGAAGGGAGCTGGACCGCCCACAGACTCCGGGCTCCCCATCCTCAGGTCCTGCCTGGATTCAAGCTCCTATCCTGGGACCACACCTCCGAGACCGCCCTCTCTGCTCCGTGGGCCTGCTGCCCTGCCGGCCCTCCATTCCACTGGCTCCCCTCTACCCCGGGAACCAGGACCACGGCCTTGGTCCTACCATCTTCCAACTCACCTTGCTGCCCACACCCCACTACCTCTGTCCTTGGGCCCAGAAAGCCCCTGCTAACACCTGACCGAGGGACCAGAGGCTGAGGGCAGTCACAGAGCAGCTGATGGAGGCCGTGGTGCAGATTAGGAGAATGGTTTTCTGTTGGTCGCAGAACATTTGGGGTCTGAGGGCAAGTCTCTGAGACATCTGGCAGAGCTGGTCCCCAAGAGGGAGCCTGGGGGCAAGGTAGCCAGAGCTTCGGGAACATCTGTAGCCTGATCAGGCAGGGGACTACCCTAAATGACAACCGAAGGGCCTTTTGCTGGGCCAGGACGTGCACAAAGCTTTCAGGAAGTGGACGCCTTCCCTAAAGTCTGCCTGTTCGGTGGCGTCACTGTCCTTCAGTCTGGGGCCTTTGGTGTAACCACAGGGAGTCGGGGACCAGAGCGGGAGAGAGAGGCTTGGTAATGAGCGGGTGGGGGAGGGGAGGCTACCTTCGGGGATGCACAAGCGTTCAAAGACTTCCAGAGAAACATCCCAGAATCTGGAGAGGTAAGAGTCATCTGGGCTGTGTCTAACTCCAGCGCGTCTGCATGTCCCTAGGTCTGAGACAGGTGCTGGGGGACACGGAAGGGGGGAGCCAGGCCTGTCCTGTGCGTCCCTACTGCCACAGGCATCTGCAGCCCACTCTAGAACCCTAGGACGGGACGGGGTGCTGGCAGCCTCCTCCCACATTCCACAGACGGGGCGCCTGGGGCCAGGCTGCGGAGGCCGAGGGCCCCGCGTGGGCCACACAGAGCCAGCCCTTCAGAGAGGCGGAGGCAGCGGGAATGAACTCATTTTTTCCTGGGCTCAGGCACCCTGATCGTAAAACCAGGACGCTGAGCAAATGGCCCCAGGTGTGCGCTTTCCCAGTTTCGCTGGGATAATAGTCAGGAGCTTCGAGAGGCTGACCTGGTTTCGACGGAACGGCTCTTGCTCTGGTACAGCGTGGTTCTGCGGCTGCTTCTCTCCGCCCCCCACCTCTCCCCCTCTCCACCTGCTTTCTGCAGCGGGGGAGAGGGGGGGTCTTCACTGCAGCCCCAGGGAGCCCTGGCAGGAGAGCAAAGGGGATGTTCTCCAAGGGGCCCTGGAAAAGCCCCTTCCTTAGAGAGGCTCCACCAGGAGAGGCCCAGAGTGTGCAGAGAGGGAGGGACAGCACCTTGCACCTCCCTCGAGGGGCCTCTTGCTTTCAGTCTCTCTGACTCACTGATGACTCCACAAAGATCTAGAATCAGATGCGGCAGGACTCACTGCTTCCTTTTATAGTTGGGGAAACTGAGGCCCAGAAAGGGGAAAGGAGCAGTCGCGGTAAGGTAGTGGCCGAGCTGAGACTGCGCAGATTTCCGAACTTCCAGCCCCATTCCTGTCCCTCCCGCCCCCATGGAGCAGCACAAAAAGAATCATAAGCTGACAGGATGCCTGGGTGGCTCAGCTGGTTGAGCGTCTGCCTTCTGCTCAGGTCATATGTCCAGCGTCCTGAGATGGAGTCCCGCATCAGGCTCCCTGCCCAGCGGGGAACCTGCTTCTCCCTCTGCCTGCTGCTCCCCCAGCTTGTGCTCACTCTCTGACAAATAAATACAGTAAGTCTTAAAAAAAAAAAAAAAAATCATAACCTGAGCAGAGACTTTAGGAGGTGCTCCCGGGCCGCTGAGACTGAACAGAAGGGATTCTGCTTGTGGGAAACCTTAGATGAGGCTCCCAGACCCACATGAAAAGGCCTTGCTTCTAAGACTGCCCAGGAACGGCAGGAACCTGGTGGCAAAGCGGGAAGGCCCACGTCTCCCCTGGTCTGGGGCAACAGGGACCATCCCTGCCCAGTCCTTGCTGCTCAGTTCCTCCAAAGCTGCCCCCCACCCCACTTCAGAGCTCACCTCAGACACCCCAGGGCAGTGGGAGAACATTCCCCTCGCCCTCAGGAGACAGGAGAGCTTCCTGTCCTCCTCTCCAGGCCCTGGAGGCAGACAGCCTACCTACCACCAGTTACGGGGGACTCTGAGAAGGGTCCTTACCAACCTCAGAAGCCCTCTACCTGCCTCCCCGACCCGGCTGGTCTCACGGCCTTTTACCTCCCAAACTTCCAGAATAATCCCACGTCCTTCAGGAAAACAGCGTGGGGAAGAAGGGGCTTTGGAGGCCCACAAACTGAGGAGGCCTGGATCTTAACCAGCCACCGATAGCTCTACGACTCCAACCTGCCTGGCCTTTGTGAGTGAGCGTGCTCAAGCCGTCAAGTGGGACATAGCCCCCCCACCCCCAACCGGCCCGGCATGGCTTCACTGAGGACTGGAGAGGCTCACAGAGAGTGGGGTCTTAGACCACAGTGGTTGTTATTATTAGGAAGTCCCTTCAACACCCCGGCCCTCGAGTTCCTGGGCCCTGCCCTTCCCAGGGTTCCCGTGGTGATATGGGGTCAGGCTCTGGCCTCCCTCCCGCCCACCCGACTTGGGCAAAGTGACAGAGAGTGAAGAGGGCCCCTCGGTGCGACAGACAGTCACCCTGCCTTTCGGGCCGCCTCAGCCAGCATATCCAACAACGGGAAAAGCAAACATTCACCAGCTAGGGAAGGGACAGTGCCTGTCCGTAATAACCAGGAACAAAGCAGTAACGTACCCCAAACCCACAGGTGCTTTGCCAGAGTTTTAGCCAAAAGTTTCGCAGCTAAATGGAAGGAGACGAACACCAAAGACTACACGTGTGGTTCTGTGTACGTGAAGTGTGGACGATGCAAAGCTGGATGGAAAGCTCTCTAGGGCAAGCCTGAGGAGGGAAGGGGAAGTTGGGGACTGGCTGGAACAGGGCATGAGGGGATTTTCGGGGGGTCGGTAAAGATACTCAATATCTTGTTCAGTGATAGGTATGTGGTGCTTTCCATCTGAGGGAGCTTATCAAACTATATGCTTAGAAGGGGTGAATTTTACTACGTGCGAGCTACACTTCAGGGAAGCTGGTGGGGACGAGCTCTTCCAGCGTGGAAAATGCGGTCCAGGCCGTATATATGAGGAACAGTTTCTCCGCCTAGATAACCCTGAGGAAGTATCCAGCACTTCCCAGAAACACGCAACTGAGCGACCAGTACCAGAGCATCCCAGAACAATTGGCCTTGCAGAGGCCCTAGGGATAGATGGATTCTATCCCTTGGTGCATGTAGACCCTGCTTTTCTGCCTGAATCCGAACCTTGAGCCCGTATCTGATGCCCTCGCTCCTCCCTGTTCTGCCTGAGGACCCTCATGCAACCTGCACGAGTGAGAAGGAGCCATCTTTTCAGGAGTGAGGAACTCTTCTGTCTCCCCAAGGCCAGCGTGTCTCGCCTGGATCACCAGCCCGGGACGCAACAGCCTCTCTCTCTCCTCAGCCTGCTCCCGAGGCGTCTCCAGACCGACAGGGTGACGCGGGCCTTGGTCTCTTCTCTCTGCCTTTCTGGCCCAGAATGACAGCACCTTGCGGCAGCTTTCACTTGGAAGGGTTGGCTTCTCAAAACCAAGGTGGACTCGGGTGCGGGACCCTCCCTTAGCGGCTGCCCTCCCGCGAGGGCCCGGCGTGGGACAGGAGTGGGACGCCCTACGGAGGCTTGAGAAAGAAAGTCCACGTTCACCAACACGGTCGTTCCTTCGTTCGTTCGCTACTCCCCTTGTTCAGGAGAGAAGACCAGCTCCGTCTAACTTACGCCCAGAGAGAATTTAGGGGGGCAGAGATGTGAAAAGATTTGGCCTTTTAAGCTAAGTTTCGGAATCGCTGGAGTCCCTCCCCACGCTTCCTCCTGCCCCTCCTCTCCCCAGAGTCTGTGTCCAAGTTTCCCATGTATATACCTCCCTCCTCCTCCTCCAGCCGGAAAACAAACAGCACATCATAAAACCTTCATGCAAATGGACACCCTGGGCTGAGGGAGTCTGGGACTTCAAAGCACGGCCTATTATTTCGTGTTAGTTCCAGCTGGACGTGCACCTCGCCTGTCTGCTGGACAGGCCTCGTAGCCGCCCGGTGCCCGGCCCTGGGCTAGGTGCAGGGCGACCCCTCAAGGAAGGACGAACACTTTCCGGGTCAGGGTGAGCACAGAGCGGGGAGGGAAGAGGTCAGGGTCAGGATGGGTCAAGGCTGGGGCTGCTGTAGGAAAAGGATCCTTTGGAGCTCTTAGTTCTCCCTCTTTGAGAACTAACTTTCTGCACTTGTGGCCCCAGAGCAGGACCGAACCCCTGTCATCCTCCCAGACCTCGTCCGGGCCCATCAGCGTTCGCCATAGCGGCTGGGGCTGGGACGGAGTCCTGGTCAGCATCAGCCAGGCTGATGCCAATTAAGACCCAGGCGTCCCCTGCCCCTAACCCTGAACTCAGATCAAAAGACCTCCGCCCTCAGATGAGGGGCTCCAGACCATAAATCTGAAGGAGCTGGGCCTCCAGCTAACAAGCCGCCCTGGCTCAGACCAGAGCAGGATCCCGGATCCTGTTTCATTCTGGGAGAAGCCAGCCTAGAGTGGGGGCGGGGAGGGGCGCGGGAAGGGGGGACACAGAGGGCCTCTGACCCCCAGCCCAGGGCACCTATCCCCCCACCAGCACCAGCTTGCTCCGTCAGACCTGGGGTGAGTGTCCTGGAGGGCTCTTGAGAACCGAATTCATCCCTGGGCAGCGCTGCCCCACGGGGCCTCAGGAGCCCGCTCAGCGCCCATTGTCTGCCCCCACAAGAATTTTAACTGCAAACATCTGGGTGCAGGAGACTCCGGAAGAGCAAATGTCTTTACCTCCTTTGATTCCCTTCATACAGAGGGCTTTTTAAATTTTAATTTGAGGTGACCTTTGACCTGAGTTCCCATTCCCATAGATTCCAGATTTTTCCTGTGCCCTCAGATAACCTCCCGAGCCAGCACCCACCTGACCAGAAGCCCCTCCTAAGGGGGCACTGTCTCCCCCAACCATGACCCACTTAGGGTCTCACCCACCCCCACCTTGGGTTCCCTCCCAGGACCTTTTTTCTCAAGGGCCCAAGATGCCTGCGCACCCCCTAACATCTCCCAGGGCTCTGGGCCCAGCACCGGACCACTGGCGTAGCACCCACCCTGCGACGGGAAACCCGGTCACTCAGGAGTAACAGCTCTGAACTTACAGAGGAGGAAACCGATGCCAGAAAGGAAAAGGGACCACAGGAGCACGCGTGTGTGGCAGAGCTGGAGCCACGAACAAGGTTGGAGAGCCCTGAACCAGGGACCCACTGGGCGGGAAGCACCAGCCACAGGCCCCAGGGCTGCCTGGTCTTGGAGCTGCGGGAGCCTGGATGCGTCTCCACCCGGTCCGTGGGCCCGAGAGGCGAAGGTGCTTTCACCTGGGTGTGGGCCGCCCCCTCCACAAGGTGGCCAGCGCAGCAAAGCGCCAGGGGTCTCGGCAAAAGCCACAAAGGGCAGAGAAGGGACAAGGGCAAGAGAGATGGGAGCGAGAAAGGTCCGTCAGAGCCTCGGGCTCCAGCCCTCTCCTGGTCGCCTTTGGACTGGAGAGCTGCTTTGCTGTCGGTCCCCAGAGTGTGTCCTGCGTTGTGCTAAGCTAAGCTGGCAGGACCCTGTAAAAGGGGGTTTGGGGGCTCCTGGTTTCTGCCTTTGAGGCACTAAGGGACCGGCAGAGGGGCAGGAACCCGTGTGAGGTGACCCCGCGACTGGAGTTTCGAGAAAGAATGGGGCAGGCCCCTTGCCGGTGAGACTTGGCAGCAGGGCCTGGCTCCACAGAGGCCTCCCACACGTTGCCCACACAGTCCCAGGTCAGGGCTCCAGCAGCCATCACTGTCTTAAAGACCCAGCTCCTTGCGCCAGAGGCTAAATGGCCCTGATGCCTGGCTCCCCTGCCAGCCCCAGCCTTCTCACCAGCGGTTTGACCACATGATTCCTCCCGAAAGCCTTCCCTGGCTCTGCAGCCCCTCCTTGTCATGCCCAGTGACTCACGCTGCCTGCCCAGGCCCAGCTCACCACGGCTGACATCACCTTTACCCCACCCCTTGCCAGCAAACCCTCTCTTTCCTCTGATCCATCTTCTCCTCGGAGTCAAGAAATGCTAGAACCGGGATCGATCAGGTCTGCAGGAGTATCTGGGGCAGCTTCCCTTTAGAGCTGGGGCCCTGGGGCCCTGGCAGGGCCGGGAGCTTTTTCCAGCTCACAGGCTGTGAAGTGCCTCGAACCTGGCTCTTCCACTGAACGGGACAGATTTAGGGCTGCATCAGAATGTCAGGGGAAAAAGTCACTGCTCGGCCAGTAACTAAGCTCTTAGCCCTTACACCTGCCAGGAGGGCCCAGAATTGGGGTCCAGACTCCCCGGGGCCTGTGGCTGTACCTTGAGCACAGAGGTGCCGGGAGCAGGAGGCAATCAAAGGATCCCCCCAGCCCCGACCACTGCCTAAAGCGAGGAGAGGCCAATCCTTCTTCCTCGGAGAGATCACCTGTTGCAGAGGAGAGAACAGGTGTTAAGATCCTCCCAGGCAGAAGAGACTAAGCAGAGGCCTGGAGGGATGGTGTACAGGGACCCTCCGGGGACCCAGAGCTGACAAGGAGAAGCAGACAGGAGCCAGGTGTCTGCCCCCTCCCAGGGAATGCCTGGTGCGCCAGGAGGTAAGAACAGCTCACGGAGCAGGGCTGTTCGGAGTGTGGTCGCTGGTCCGACAACATCAGCAACATGTGGGAACTTGTTAGAAATACAAAATGCAAATCCTCCGGCTCTACCCCAAACCTAGGCGTGGGCCCAGCAAGCCTTCCAGATGATTCGGGCACATGGTCAAGTGTGGTTCTTCTTCCTGCCATAAAGAATAATAAAAGGCATTAGTAGGTCTGGTTCCTGGTCCGTACCTGCCAGTCCTGGTCCCCGGTGGGGCTCACCGATACTTCCACAAGCCCACTTTGCTGGGTCTTGCTGGGATTCCCTCCCTCTAAATCAGGCAGGACTTCTGCAGGCGGGTCTCATGGTCAGAGAGATGCCCTGAAGACATGGATAGGCACCCTCCAGGCACACCCTCCAGGCATTTGCCCGCATCTTTGCCACTGTCCATACAAAAAGGATGCTGCCTCAGTTTCCCGGATTCAAACTCCGGCTCAGGACTGGCTTTACAACTGGGCTCGCCACCATGCCGTACATACACCAAGCTACATGGGGTAGCTCTCCTTATGGGTACCATATCCTACTCCTGTTTCCCCAGTGCTGGCTGAGGTCATTTATGGATAGGCAGCCACCCAGTACTGTCCTGTGACTGTCCAGGGCCTCCACGTACAAATGCACAGGCTGTTTACTGACCAAGGGCAGCTGTCTGAAGGAGTGAATGGAGAGAGAAAATCCATCCCACATTCCACTCACTCATGTCCCCTAGTGTAAGGAGGTATCTGCCCAGTTGGGACACCATTTCCTAATTTGCACAAATGCATGATATGGGCTAGTGTTTGAGCTTCACACCTCCCTTCCCCAAGGTACCTTTGTTCTGAGCTAGACCTTCCCTTGCCTCTTTCACACTTCTACCAGCTGGACCTGCACTGTCTCCATATGTCCACATCAGCGAGAACCCAGCCTTCCCAAGCTGGCCATGACTGTTGGTGTCACAGGTGCCCCAACTGTCTTCTCTCTTTGGAGCCTCTTGGCCGGACTAGCTGTCCTACCTTTTCTTTCCTCACTGCCCATCCTCCCTGACTCCCTGTCATGTTTAAGATGATGTCATCAGATCCAGACAAAACATCTTTGTCAGTTGGGAGTTTGAAGTCATTTCATTACAGCATCTCCTAAGACATCCCATTCATAGTTGGACTGGAAAGGTTTCCGTATATGGCCTGCCTGACGTGTCATCCCTCGTAAGTCCCACGAGGTAGGGCCCCTGGCTCCCAGTCTCCATAGCGGTCCTCAGTCCTCAGAGACTTGGAAATCATGCCCCACACCTGGCCCCATCTGCATCTTCTGTCTTCCGTCCCTTTAACTAGCCCCCCTCCCCACTGTGGCTTGGTCTCCCTCATCGCTGTGGGTCAAGCTCTGCTCTGTTGAGTCTGGTAATTGATTTTCTCCAGACAACTGAACACACACAAGCAGGCACCTAACTTCTCTATTTTAACCATTTGTGATTAAGAAAAATATTTCCACTGTATATACATATACCATCTCTTTTTTATCCATTCATCTGTGGGTGGACATCTGGGCTCTTTCCATAGTTTGGCTATTGTGGACATTGCTGCTGTAAACATTGGGGTGCAGGGGCCCCTTCGGATCACTATATTTGTATCTTTGAGGTAAATATGACTTCACTCATATGTGGAATTTGAGAAACAAAACAGAGAACCATGGGGAAGGGCGGGAAAAACAAAACAAGACGAAATCAAAGAGGGAGACAAACCGTAAGAAACTCTTAATCATAGGAAACAAAGGGAGGGTTGCTGGAGGGGAGGTGGAGGGGGGGCTGGGGTCACTGGGTGATAGGCATTAAGGAGGGCGTGTGATGTAATGCGCACTGGGTGTTATATAAGACTGATGAATCACTGAACTCTAGCTCTGAAACTAACAATACAGTATATGTCAATTAATTGCATTTAAATAAAAAATTTTTAAAAGATTTTATCCATTTACTTGACAGACAGAAATCACAGGTAGGCAGAGAGGCAGGCAGAGAGGGAGGGGGAGGCCTCCCCGCCGAGCAGAGAGCCTGACTCGGGGCTCGATCCCAGGACCCTGGGGCTCGATCCCAGGACCCTGGAATCATGACCTGAGCCAAAGGCAGAGGCTTGAACCCACTGAGCCACCCAGGCGCCCCGCATTTAAACAAATTTTTAAAAAAGAAAGAAAAGTCTTTCCAGGAGCACTTGGGTGGCTCAAGGGTTAAGCATCAGCTCAGGTCATGATCTCGGGGTCCTGAGATGAAGCCCCTCATCACTGGGCTCCCTGCTCAGTGGGGAGTCTGCTTCTCCCTCTCCCTCTCCCTCTGCCCCTTCCTGCTGTCCCCCCATGCACACACTCTCTCAAATAAATAAATAAAATATTTTTTTAAAAAAGGAAAAAGAAAAGAAAAATCTTTCCAAAACAGAGTATTCTCCACCTCCCAGAGCAGGTAGCTGAGAGCAGACATAATGTAGCCTTCCCAGTGGGGACGGCCAGATAATAATAATTCTTTTTGAGCCACTATAAAAATGTTTTTTAATAACTCAAGTAATTTCATGAGTTTGTGCTGTAGGGAAAAAAGTGGAAAATACAGATAAATGAAAAGAAAAAAAAAAGACTAGTATCACCTGCTACCTGACCAGCGAATGGCAATGACTAATGACTTTTTGTTGTATAACTTTCTGGACTTTTTCCTAAGCAAACACACTTCACTAGTTTGGGGCTTAAATTCAGTCACTTCTACTTATTCAACAATCATTTGAGCTCCCATATGAACAGGAAACCTCACCCCACACCCAGTCTTCCACACCCACTCCCCCACAGAAACTGGGGGCCTACTCAGTCCTGAGAGTAATTCTGACTGCAAATGGTGATCAGAGAGGTGAGGGAAAATCAAGAGGTCCTGATTCCCGAGGCTTCTGGAAGAGCACCGTGGCGTCTCTATGGAGAACAGTCTTGCAGTCTGCTGTGGCCTGGAAAACTACCTGGAACCCGCGAACTTGCAATATGCCCATTGTCCAGATAAGGACATGGAGACTATCCCACTTACTCAAGAAGTAAGTATCCACTTACTTCTTGATCCTCCATCACTGAAGACTGGATCACAGAGCACGGCCCTCACACTGACACATGGAGAATTGCTCTCCTGAGGGCAGGAGCCAAGCTGCCCTCTAGCCCCAGCCCCCAGGCCACGGAACCCAGGGCTGAACTACCAGCCAAGCTTCCTGGCTTCCAGGAGCAGGAAGGTCTGTAGTCACCCCTCCGGTCCAAGGGCAGGGAGAATTTGGTTTCCAGGCTAGAGGCAGCCACACTTTATCTCCTGCTGTCTTGGCTGAGGAGGCATCTTGTTGTCAGCTCCCAGACATGCTAGAAGCCAGCCTGGGACTGTCCCCGCTGCTGGCACCCTCCTTGACCACCACAAGGACGAGAGCAAGGGAGGAACAGTTTGGAATGCATTTTTTGTGCTGATGTTCTGAGATTATTTGAGATCATCCAACATATTTCCCCCAGACTGGAAAGGAGAAATGAAGAGGTGGAGTGCTTGGGAGCCGATCACTCTCCCTTTCCCAACCTCAGACCCCCGCTATGGACCATGTGTCCAGCATCCCTCTGTGCCCCACCGGACTCCGCTAGGGAGCACAGCCCTGGGGTGGGGAGGTACAGGGGTTCTGCGTCTTCCTTCCCCTACTCCAGCCCATGGGCTACCACAATCTACTTTGGGGATCAGGGGACCTGGAGGGCAAAGGCCTGATTTGGTGCCATTCGATGGGGCACCAGCCTCTGAGAAGGGGAGCACTCAGGCATAGAGGCTGGCCCAAACTCTCAAGTTCACAAACACACCCAGTCTTGGGGCCTCCGGCTGGGTGGGACAGGTGTATATCTCACCTAACAGGTGTATATCTCACCTAACAAGCTCTACAAGACAGGAGACAAAGGAAGAGAGATGGATTGATCCAGAAGCTGGAGAAAAGAGGGACTGGGGTCTACCCAAAGGGTAGAAACTCTCCAGGGAGTGGCCTGGACATAGCAGGCCTGGGCCAGGGCACCAAGGCAGGCTTCCTGGGCTTCTCACAGTTCACAACAGGAGCAACTGTGCAAACAGCCCTCAGAGGACCTCCCTACGAGAGGCTGCCTCGGGCACTGGGGGAGCCTGACTGGCCCCTCACTTCTTACCTTTGTGTAGAAGAAAGAGGCAATGACTTGGGGAATGGACTTGTGTTGAAGTGAAGACTGCAGCAAGTGCGCCATTTTTATTTGAATGGCAAGTGTATTTGGAGTGGTCTTGGGGTGTACCTCTCATCCTAGCACGGTATCTACTTTCCATGGTCCCAAGTCAATCCTGTCCAGATTCCTCTGCCTTCCTGCCTCCGGCTTCTCTCTTCCAATCTGCCCAAGCCTGCTGTTTCCTTAATCTTCTTAAAGCACCAGTTTCAGCAGGTATCGATATTCTGCTCCAGAACCTCCAATGGCTCCCACTTGGGATGAGGTGAAGCACAAATCCCACAGCCCACGTTCAGGGTCTTCCACGGTTAAGGTGATCATGAGGTCCAATTGGTCTGGGGCAGTCTGGTTCATGCCTGCTGCCCTGACATGATTACTAACTGCACCTCCTCTCAGGGACAATAGGTGCTGTGACCAACCTGTCTCCAGTCCACTCAACCTAGTGTTCCAGGTTAATGTCCAACAGTCTCTCCTCGAACCCTCCAAGTCAGTGGTTCCTGACTCTGGATCCTCATTAGAATCACTTGGGGAGCTGCCTGGGTCATCCTCAAGCAATCCCATTAAAACAAAATCTCAAGGGGCAGGACTTTGGGGGGTTTTTAGTCCCCAGGCAACTCTAATGTGCAGCCAGTGTTCACGACAACAGACCTAAGTAAGACAGGTGTCCCAGAACTCTGTCCCTGAGCTCATGTCAGACATTTCTGTCCCTGACTTCTTGGTAACTTGCTCTCACTGTCAGTCACCCATTTAAGTCCTATCCAAGCTGCCAAGTTCACTTCTAAGGCTGCTTCTCCCTTCATGTTTTCCGGTCCCTGAGCTGGAAGGGGTTTACCCCTCTAACCCCTCTGCCCTACCCTCCATGGCTACTCTGTATTGTACTAATTTGGGCCCATGTTTTGCCTCCCTCGTAGTCTGTAAGCTCCATAGGGTAGATCCCATCTGATTCCTCTCTGGGACTTCAGGGACAAGACCCAACCTCCAGTAAAAGCCACGTGGGTCCTGAATGGGTCCCCATCACTGTGGGTCCTAAACGTGGGCAGTGTCACCTACCGACCTGGCTTCGCACCATGCTGCCTCTCCAGCTAACTTCCTTTTCTGATGTGTGTGGCCTCTGGTTCGTTCATTCTTTGGTTCATTCATTCATTCTTTCTTTCTGCTTCATGCCAGATGCTATCCCCTTCTCTTTTTGATTCCCTGCACTCTTGGAGCAAATCCATTTCCATCCTGTGGGGAGCCCCGCAGACCATCTTGCACATAAATGGCACACGGCAAATACTGATGAACAATCAACTGATGAATGAATAAAGAACACGTAAATCATCCATGTGAGGGAATATTACTCAGCAACAGAAAGGAATAAATTCTAACATGCTACAATATGGATAAACCTTGAAAACATTATGCTCAGTGAAAGAAGCCAGACACAAAAGCCATAAGTTATATCATTTATATGAAATATCTAGGATAAAAAAAAAAGAAGAAGAAGAAGAAAAAGAAAAGAAATATCCAGGATAGGCAAATCCATAGAAACAGAAAAGAGATTAGTGGTTGCCAGAGGCTAGAGGAGGGGGAAATTGGGACTAGCTGCTAAAACTTACAAGGTTTCTTTGGGGGAAGGGGATGGTTAGAACTGCTTCGAAATCGGATAGTGATGGTCACACAATCTTGTGAATATACTAAAAACCACTGACTTGTGCATTTTAAATTGATGAATTTTATGACATTTGGATTATATCACAATTAAAAAGAAATATTGCTTAAAAGAGAGAGAGAAATACTTCTGATGGGTTTTTCTTCCTTCATTCTGTTCTCAAACATTAATGTGTGCTAGAATCACCTGGAATATTTGTAAAAGTGCAGTTTCCTGGGCCTCCCCTTGAAGCTTTAGATTCGGTGGATGGGGACAGAGCCCAGGAATCTGCATTTGATGGTGGTATTCTATGTGCCATCACTCTGTTCCCCAAAGGACTTGGGTCAGAGCATTTCTGAGCCAAACTCAGAACTTCAGAAGACAAAAAAAAAAAAAAAAAAAAATTCTTTAACCTATTATTTCAGAAAAAGAGCTGAAGATTTCAAACACAACCAAAACTTTGTTTTTAGTCTGCTTCTTATTAAAAACAGACTGGGACCCAAAGAAACCCCATCAGGGGTAGGTAATGAAGTAATCATGATCATAATAAAAGAACAGAATGGAAAAACTGCCTGGCCTCCAGCAAACCACAAAAAAATTGTCTTCTGCCTCCAGTGCTCAACTGAGCCACTCAAATGAAAATATCCCCCTAGCCACATGGAGAGCTTAATTTGGGGAAGGAGAACTAAGCATTAGTCAATCTCCGCTTGCTGCCCCTACACAAACACAGCCTTACAGACTCCCCCCTCCTACCCAACCCCAATTCGCATTTCGGGTATGCGCTCCATGATTAGGGCTTTCTTTGGGGTTACGAGGAAGCAGAGTTGTAAATCCGAATTAGGATGTGATCAAAAGGAATGTCTGCATGCAATTACTTTGTTTGGAGACCAGCGTTCGGAGGCACTGGCTCCACAGCGCGGACGTGGTCACGTGGCCGCTCTCACGCGCGGACCCGTGCAACCCGCGAACCCCGGGACGCTGGTCCCCGCGAAAGAGGGAAGACAAAGGCCCGGGTTTGATCCTCGCTCCGGCTTTGGTAGGGGATGAAGTCTCACCCCGGGAGCGCCAGGGTCCCCTCCCCGGCGGCGTCTCCGCCGGCTGGTCCTGCACCATCGGCAGAGGAAGCGGGCTAACCACCGCCTGGCCCGGAAGAGGGCAGTTAGCTGCAATCTGAGAGCAGGGCAGACCGCACTTGCGCCGCGCACAGTCGCCGAGCAAACCTCCAGCTGCCCGGGGTCAATGAGCCGGACTCGCTGTCGCGCGTCTCCCGAGCGCCGCATTCCGGGCACCGGGCCGCGCGGTTCCGCACGCGTGTTCGCATTTCCCCGTGTCACCCGAGGAGCCATTGTGGCGCAACGCTGCCGTGGAGGGGCTAGAACCTTCCATAGGACCGCAGACAGTCTGAGGCCCCGGAGGGGCTGGGCAATCCTGTCGCCGTCACAGGTTAGTAAGTGACTCGTAAATGCAAGTAAAAGATCTCCTCAAAGGAACCCTCCCTGGACGCACACACACGCACACACACACACGTTCTAGGGGCTGTGAGTGTCCCGTGAGTCCACCCTGTCCTGTGGTGGCCGGCTTGCTGAGGCTGCTGTCATCTGCTCTACACAGACGTGGGGAAGCTGGTCAGGTAGCGTCTGAAGCGCTCAGCGCACGGCGGGGTCCGGCGGGCCCTCGTCATCAGTGGCTGCAAAGCCAGTGGGTGGAACTTGGGAATGGAGCACATCTAGCGGCTGCGTTACTGGCACCTGAAGTCCCTAGGCTCTGGTCCGGGCCCCTCTCTACCCGCCCAGCCTCTTTTGTAGCTACCTCTCCCTTTCTGGGGCCCAGCCAAACAGCACATGGCTGTCCCTTGAGAGCGCCATATTCCTGTCTGCCCCAGGCCCTTGGTTCCTGCTCTCTCTCTCCCTGCCCTTCTCATGACCCTAAGGTCATTCGTGAACTGTGACCAGAGGCAAGCTCCGTGAAGACAGGGACTTTGCCTGGCTTATCACTACATCCCCATAGCTTAGAATGGGGCCTGGAACACAGTCAACATTCAATAAATATCTAGAGAGAGAATTAATTAATTAAGTAAGTAATAATTTATCAGATCTCAGTTCACACCTTACTTCCTCAGTTTAATTTTCTCTGGGTTATAACCCTCTTATTAAGTGCTCTGATTTCTGACCTTTTTCTTCATTATAATGTGCATGTATGTACATATGTCTGTGTGTATACACACACACACACACACACACACATCTGTATATATATATGTATATATTTATTTGCCTAATGCCTGACTGTCCCACAAGGCTATAAGCCCTATGAGGACAAGAATACCGTGATATTAGTAGTGACAGTTGTATTGAGGTATTTAATAAATCTGGCATGGAGGTGTAAATAGCCAAGCAAGGCTTAGAGAGGTCAAGTCTTTCTGAGCTGCTAATTTTCATAATATAGTACTCAGAGGAACTGACAAAAAATGTACCAGAAATCAACAGATAAAAAAGACAATAATCTGATTTTAAAATGGGCAAACATGGGGCACCTGGGTGACTCAGTGGGTTAAAGCTTCTGCTTTCAGCTCAGGTCATGATCCCAGGGTCCTGGGATCTAGCCCCGCAACTGGCTCTCTGCTCAGCGGGGAGCCTTCTTCCGTTCCTCTCTCTCTGCCTGCCTCTCTGCCTACTTGTATCTCTGTCAAATAAATAAAATCTTTAAAAAAAATAAAAATGGGCAAACAACTTGAATATATATTTTTTCAAGAAGACATGCAAATGGCCAATAGGTGTATGCAAAGGTGCCCAGCATCACTAATCATCAGGGAAATGCAAACCAAAACTGCCAGGAGATCTCATTTCACACCTATTAGGATGGCTATTGTTTTAAAAAAAAATGAATGTTCCTAAAGATATGGGGAAAAGGAACCCTGGGAATGCAAATTGGTATAGCTATTACGGAAAACAGTACAGAAGTTCCTCAAAAAATTAAAAATAGAATGACCATATGATCCAGCAATTCCACTTCTGGTCTATACCCAAAGGAAATGAAATCAGCGTCTCAGAGAGAGATCTGTACCCCCAGCATTATACATGCAATCAACAAATGTACTTTTATTTTTATTATATGTATAATGGAATATTATTCAGCTCCTAAAAAGAAGAGCTGTTCACGGAAGCAATGTTCAGAAGAATGAAGCTACGGAAACAACCCTGGTGTCTGTTGACCGAGGAGTAAGTAAAGAAAATGTGATGGAATAGCATGACGTATCATGCAACCGTTAAAAATTAGAAACCCTGTCATTTGCAACAACAGGGATAAACCCAGAATACATTTTGCTAAGTCAAATAAGTCAGACACAGAAAGACAAATACTGTCTACTTTATATGTGGAATCTAAAGAAAAAGCAAAAAAAAACAAAAAACAAAACCAAAAAAAAACAGAACTCACCAACCCAGAGAATAGAGTAGTGGTAGTCAGGGCTGGGGATGTCAGGGGAAGTTCTGGGGACCTAGTGTACAGCTTGGGGAATATAGTTAATGATACTGTGGTATATACTTAAAACTTGTTAAGAATAGATCTTAACACACACACACACACACAAAAGTAACCATGAGATGATGAATGTGCTCATTAACTTGATTGTGGGAATCATTTCATAATGTATATTTATATCAAATCATCGTGTTGGACACTTTAAATATATACAATTTCATGTGTTAATTATACCTCAATAAAGCTGAAAAAGTAAATGACCAATTATTTTTCTCCAGAAGAGCATATTCCTGATTTCAGAATGAGAATCAGTGGGAAAATGAGGTTCACTTAAAAGCCCATCGTCTTGTGGCTACTTTGACAGAATCCGCGTGCTCCATGAAGCAAGGGACCTTCCCGGGATTAATCTGATTTATTGCTCCTGCGTTTCCTGAAGCACATGGTGGCGGGCAGAAGCTGTGGGCTGTGGGAGTCTGGAAGGATGTATAAAATCTGAGGAGCCAAAGGCCATTTCGTTTGCCTGGTTTCGTTTGCAGGCTCCACTTGGCAGATTCTGATGCAAACCTCAGCTGCACGGAGCAGGCTCAAAACCTGGACATGTGGAGGCCAGAGACTGAGCTGGAACAAGCCATCAATTTATGAACAAGCTCCCCTCAGACCCTCCTATTTTTTTAATTATTTGCCACTTCCCATTTGCTGAAAAAAGTTTGGTCAGTGGTGCCCACCCAGGGACTGTCTTGGTTGGCGGGTTGCAGACGGGCACAGACCCGGGTCCTCCGTGACTCCCAAAACTTGCAGAGCTCCGGGGAATGGGCAGGACTCGTTAGAGCAGCGAGCAGCCGTACCCCGGGAGCAGGGGCTAGTGGCTGGTGCTGCCAGGACCCGGACGTCAACCATCCAACCCAGATGCCTTCTTTTTTACCTCCGTGTTGGTGCCCACGGGAGCTGGGAATAGCTTTGAAAACAAGCTAGATTTTTTTTTTAACCTTCTCTACTAGTCTGTAGTCTGGTGGGTCTGGCTGCCAGGAAGAAAAATGAATAATAAATCCCCTTCCCTCTCTTTGCAGGTCTGAGGGGATAAAATATATACAAAATGTAGCATTTACCGCTTTAACCTTTTCTAGTTTCCAGTTCCGTGGGATCACACGCATGCATGGTGTTGGATGCCCTTTACCACCATCCATTTCCAGAACTTTTGAATCGTTCCAAACAGAACCTCTGTCCCCATTAAACGAGAACTTCCCATTCTTCCCTCTCCTCAGTCCCCAGTAAGCTCTATTTTACTCTCTACGAAAAGTACCTCGGGTACGTGAGATCACACACGATCGGCCCTTTTGCGTCTGGCTTATTTCACCTGGCAGCACGCTTTCAAAGTTCCTTCAGCCACATTGGAGCATGTGTCATAAGTTCCTTCCTTTTTAAGGCTGAATAGTATGTCATGATATGTATATGCCACTTTTTTCTTACACATTCATCTGCTGGTGGACAGTTAGGCTGTTCCCACCTTTGGGCTGCTGTCAATCATGCTGCTCTGGGGGCGCCTGGGTGGCTCAGTGGGTTAAAGCCTCTGCCTTTGGCTCAGGTCATGATCTCAGGGTCCTGGAATCAAGCCCCGCATCGGGCTCTCTGCTCCGCACGGAGCCTGCTTCCCCCTCTCTCTCTGTGCCTGCCTCTCTGCCTACTTGTGTTCTCTGTCAAATAAATAAATAAAATCTTTAAAAATAATAATAATAATGCCACTATGAACATGGGCATGCTAATAACCTTTGAAGATCCTACTGTTTGTTCTTTTGGACATCTACCCAGAAGTGGGGTTTCTGAATCATATGGTAATTCTATTTTTAATTTTTTTTTCAGTTGAAGTGTTAACCAAGGTCACCAGCTGGATATAAAGTGGGTAGGGGTTGTGGGAGAGGTGAGAAGGAAGAAGATACAAAATAATGATTTTAGAAAGAAAAAATAAACTTAGGAGGGAAACATTTTAGGATTACCAGGCTGTGTGGCATGATCATTTGAGGTTTGTGGTCATGAACTTAAAATGAAAATTACGTCCAGGAACCGTGTGTGTGTTTACGTGAATCGTTATCTCTCATTCTCTGTGATTCGGCAGCTTTGCTTTTACTACTTCTGATGGGCTATGTGTACAGTATTTCATATAACTGAGGCGCCAGACCTTGTGTAACCATTCCCCCAGGGATGGACCACAGGAAAGCCCTTTACCTGCTGCCTTGGGTACACAGGACTGTTGCCCTAAGAATGTACCAGGAAGCAGATTTACTGGATTACAAGGTAAGTGCCTCTCAAAGTTTAACAGATTCTTTCGATTGCCCTCCAAAGTAATTCTCCTAATTTATCTTCCCACCAACAGAATATGAGAACAGCCCACATCTTCATCAGCCCTACACCAATCACACTTTGTTTTGCTTATCTGTTAAATAAAAAGTGGTCTCTCGCTCTTTTTCTTTCCGTTTCCTTCATTTCTGAGCTATTACCCCCTTCCCTATGTTTCTTCACCATTTGGATTTCTCCTTCTGTGTCTTTGTCTTTTCGTATCCCTTGCACTGTTTCCTTGTGCACTTTGCTTTTTCATACTGATTTATGATATACGTATATTTTTGAATATTAATTGTGTACACATTGTAACCGTTGCAAGTATTGCCCCCCATCCCCCACCCCCGTTGGTTGCTGGTTTTCAGTCTCGGTGATGGTGTTTTCCGATGTGGTTGAGTTTACGGATATCCCTTCCTCAATGGCTTCTGTGTGGAGTATCTTGTCTCACAAGCTTTCCCTGTCACAAATCCATAAAAACAATATCTTGTGTTTTTCTCTAATTCTTTTGTAACCATTGTTGTTTTTATTTTTATTTTTTTTTAAAGATTTTATTTATTTATTTGACAGAGAGAGATCACAAGTAGGCAGAGAGGCAGGCAGAGAGAGAGAGGAGGAAGCAGGCTCCCTGCGGAGCAGAGAGCCCAATGCGGGACTCGATCTCAGGACCCTGAGATCATGACCTGAGCCAAAGGCAGTGGCTTAACCCACTGAGCCACCCAGGCGCCCCCCGTTGTTGTTTTTAAATATTTTATTTTTTTCTTAAGTAGTCTCTCCACCCAGCACCGGGCTTGAACTCACAGCCCCCACATCAAGAGTTGTACCCTCCGCTGACTGAGCCAGCCGAGCCTTCCTCTTTTGTAGTTGTTTTAATTCAACTTATGATCTTGAGGTAATTGTAGATTCACATGTGGTTGAAAGAAATAATACGGGAGGATCTTGTACCTCTCTTACCCACTCTCCCGCAGTGGTAGCCGCTTGCGAAACTGTAGTGTAGTACCACAGCCTAGACATTGACACTGGGGCAGTCAAGATCCAGACAAGTCCCTCCATGCAAGGAGCCCCCTTGTTCTCCCTTTAGAGCCACATGGAATTCTCGATCTCCTACCCCCACCCCTTACCCCCCCGCTGCCCTATTTTGAACTCTGGAGGCCACTAATCTGTTCTCCATTTCTCCAATTTTGTCATTTCAAGAATGTTCTATAAAAGGAATCACCCAATATTCCAATTCCCCTCTGGGAATTGGCTTTCTTCACTCAGCATAATTCCCCGGAGAATCATTCCAGTTGTCTTGGGTAGCAATAGTCTGCTCCTTGTTATTGCTGAGACGCGGTCATTCCAGGGTGGAAGGCATCTGCTTTGCTTACCCTTCATCTGTGGAAGAACATCTGGGTCATCTCCAGTTTGGGGCTATTCCACATAAAATTATTAGGGACGTTTGTGTACAGATCATTCAGAAATACAAAATTGTTAGATTGAATGACAGTTCCAGGTTTAGTTTTTTTTTTTTTTTTTAAGATTTTATTTATTTATTTGACAGAGAGAAATCACAAGTAGAGAGGCAGGCAGAGAGAGAGAGAAGCAGACTCCCCGCCGAGCAGAGAGCCCGATGCGGGACTCGATCCCAGGACCCTGAGATCATGACCCGAGCCGAAGGCAGCAGCTTAATCCACTGAGCCACCCAGGCGCCCCCAGGTTTAGTTTTTGAAGAAACCACCAAACTGTCTCCCAGTGGCTAGACCATGTTACATCCCCACTGCAAAGTAGAGGCGATCCAAGTTCTTCTCATCCCTGTCGGAAGTTGAGGTCGTCACTGTGTTTCCTTAAAGCTATTTTGATAGGTGTGTGACTGGCATTTCTGTATGGCTCAGAATGTTGAAGATTTTCTTCATATGTTCATTTGCCACAAGAATATTCTCTTCAGTAAAATATCAGTTCATGTCTTATGCCCACGTACTAAATTTAATGGGTTGGGTTTTTTTAGTGCTCAGTTTTGAAAGGGCTTTATGTATTCTAGGTGATAGTCTTTTTTTTTTAATATTTTGTTTATTTATTGGACAGAGATCAGAAGCAGGCAGAGAGACAGGCAGGGGGGTGGGGGGAAGCAGGCTCCCTGCTGAGCAGAGAGCCCGATATGGGTCTCAATCCCAGGACCCTGAGATCATAACCTGAGCCGAAGGCAGAGCTTTTAATCCACTGAGCCACCCCTAGGTGATAGTCCTTTATGAGATAAGTGTTTTGCAAATATCCTCCCCACCACCACAACCAATCTGCAAGATTGGTCTTTTTTTTTTTTTCAAGATTTTATTTATTTATGGAGAGAGCATGAGCGACGGGGGAGGGGAAGAGGGAGAAGGAGATGCAGACTCCCTGCTGAGCAGGGGGCTCAAATCCAGGACCCCGAGATCATGACCTGAGATGAAGGCAGCTGCTTAACCCACTGAGCCACCCGAGCACCCCTACAATTTATTTTTCTATCCTCTTTCCTAGGCCTTTCACAAAGCAAAAGTTTTAGATTTTGATGAAGTCCAATTTAATCAATGTTTCCTCTTACGGAGAGTGCTTTTGGTGTCAAGGCCAAGAACTCTGCTGAGCCCCAAATTCCAAAGATTCTTCTCCCATGTTCGTTTGTTTTTCTAAAAAGTTTTATAGTTTTATGTCTCACATTTAAGTTTATGATCCATTTTGAGTTAATTTTTATACAGGCTATGGGGTCTAGATCGAGGGTCACGTTTTTGTGTGTTTGGATTGTCTGAATGTTCCACACCTTTTGTTTCAAGGGTTGTCCTCCCTCTAGTGGGTTACTTTTGCTTCTTTATCGAAACGGAGTTGGGCATAGGTGTGGGTCTTCTTCCGGGTTCTCTGCTCTGTCCCACCAATCTGTGTCCTTCACACCAACAACCCACAGGGTTCATTACTGTGGCTGTATAACACCTGCAAAGTTGGGTAGACTAATGCTTACTTCATCTTTTCTTTTGCAAAACTCTTTTAGCGACTCCAGTTCCTTTGCATTTCCGTATACATTTTAGAATAATTCGTCTCCATCTACAAAAAAATCATAGTTGTTTCACAAGCTTTCCTGACCACAGAACCATAAAAATAATCTCCTATATTTTTTTCTGTTCTTTTGTAGTTTTCAAAAAATGTTTCATTCCTTAAGTACTCTAGAGTTCTTTTTTGTTTAATGTTGAATGGTGTGGAGTAGGATGCAAACTTGATTTCCATTTTTTTTTTTTACTCATTTCTCTCAACGTTTTTAATTGAGTATTTTTTCACTCATTTAAAATACCAACTTTATCATATACTAAGTTCCTATGTTCATGGGTCTGTTTCTGCACTCACTGTTCTATTCCACTGGTCTATTTGTCTATTTATTGTTATGCTGTTTTTAATTCTATAGCTATAGGATGTTTTGATACCTGGCAGGATACTTTTCCCTTCCCTATTCTTCCTTTTCTTCCATGTGAATAATAATAAAACTGTCCATTTTAACTAGAAATCCCAGTGAGATGGCTATTGGAATTGTACTGAATTTATAGATAATTTCTACAGTGGATATTTTCATAATATAGAGATTTCCATTTATAGTATATATCTCCCTTTATTTGAATCTTCTTTTTGTCTGTTATTAAGTTTTATGGATTTCTCCCCATAAGTCTCTCATTGTTTTTCTTTTCCTTTTTTTTTTTTTTAAGATTTTATTTATTTATTTAACAGACAGAAATCACAAGTAGGCAGAGAGGCAGGCAGAGAGAGAGGGGGAAGCAGGCTCCCTGCGGAGCAGAGAGACAGATGCAGGGCTTGATCCCAGGACCCTAAGATCATGACCTGAGCTGAAGGCAGAGGCCTAATCCCCTGAGCCACCCGAGCACCTATCTCGGTTTTTTCTTAGGACTAGTCCTAAATATGTCGTGAGTTTTCATTGTGCTGTGAAGAGGATCTTTTCTCGCGTAATATTTTCAAATTGGTCATAATCATGTAGGAACAAAATCTTTCCATGTGTATGTTCCCATAGGATACATGTAGGAACATTTTTGGGAAGGACTAGAGTTCAGAGAGTGAAGCCCAGGGCCACATGCAGGTCCTCTGTCCCCTCAAGTGCCTGGAACAGCCTGGAAGGCTCTGGAATGGAGGGTGGGAAGGGCAGCAAAGCTGAGGGGTCTCTCTTCCACTTGATGAGTGGAGCCCCAGCTGATGGCTTTATTTAACTTGGCCTCCCTCAGTGAGGCTCTAAGAAGACTCAACTACAGCACCCCACACCCTCCTCCCCTCACTTCCTCTCCCCTGCCCCGCTGGGTTCCATTTGCTTTACAGCTTGTCTCTCCCAAGCCAGGCCTGCACATCTACCCATCTCTGTGACCAAGACCTACCTTATGTAGGCCCTAGGGTCCAACCTGCTAAGTGGATGCCATGATCACTAAAAGGTTAAAGGATGATTACACCATGGCATTGATGGTGGGGACCAGACCCCTGACTGACCACTCTGGAAGACGAGGTGAGAGGTGAGTGTGGGAAAGCCTGATTTGAATCAAATCCCTAGGTTAGGCAGCAAAAGGGTCCAGGGATGAAGGAGACCAGCCCTCAAGCCCTAGAGTGCGGGGTGACACCCTCTCTGGGAAGGCAGGCCTACAGCAGGAATTGAGGGACCTGGCCAATGACTCCTAAAGCAGCCGCCATATAAGGCAGCATGCGGGAAGGGATGGCCCGGGAAGCAAGAATGCTGTGAGTCTACTTCTCTGAATCAGAAGTGTGCTGGAGGGGCTTGATGGTGTGTGCCACACTCACCTGCATTGTTCCTGTGTTTGTCTCATTCAGGATTCATCATGCTGTTGGGAAGAGCCCCAGCCCATGTTGGCTGAGTCAGGGGCCTGAGGGAAGGAGCATCTAAGAGAGTAGAGAATGACTATCCCGGAGGCCAGTGTGGAGGTGTCAGAGGGAAGTAGGCAGAGAGCCTCTAGAGGGAACAAAGCCTTGGGCTAGAAACTGCCCGGCTCTTCCTCACCTGAAATACTAGCTTCAACTGTACCATATAAATTCAGGTTTCTTTAGTAAATAAAGGTTATTCAGCAATTTAACTTTGTGACCATTGTTATTTTTCTCATCCAAAAAATAGAGATAATAATTCTACAGAGTGCCCCAAGTTGTAGAATGCCTATTTTATGGGAGATATTGGGTGGTATAATAGGTTATTTTACATAGTGTGTGGATATGCCCTTAAATAATGATGAATTACCTGCTGATAAATGTATTCCTTTTTCATTTTTTTCTCCTTCAGTTCTGATTACATAAAAAGAAAGTCTCTAGTACTTGTTTAAGTTGGGATGCTTTTGTTGCAATAATCAAACACTCAGATTAAAAGTAAATAAAACAATGAGGAAAATGCATTACCTCATGTAACCTTACAGGGAAACACAATTCCAGAGAAGTTCAACAGCGCAGTGAAGTCATCGAAGGCCCATGTTCTTCTCATCTTTCTTCATCTTCTCATTGGCTTGGTTCTTTGGCATGTCCCTTTGCAGCTACAAAATGGCTGCCCCTGCGCCAGGATTAGTATGTATCTATAAAGACGTGTACGTTAGGTCTTTATACTTTAAGACATATAATTCAATGTTATTTAAAGACATTAAGAGTAGCTTAAGTTGCAATTTATTTGTTTTTGTTTTTTTAATTCAATTTCTTTTCAGTGTTTCAAAATTCATTGTTTATGCACTACACCCAGTGCTCCATGCCCTCCTTAATACCCACCACCAGGCTCACCCAACCCCCCACCCCCCTCCCCTGCAAAACCCTCAGTTTGTGTGACATATTTATTTTTAAAGATTTACTTATTTATTTGAGAGAGAGAAAGAGCAGGAGCAAGTGGAGGGCAGAGGGAGAGGAAGAGAGAGACTCTCAAGCAGACTCGGGCTGAGCATGGAGCCTGATGCAGGGCTTGATCCCACAATCCTGGGAACATAACCTGAGCCAAAACAAAGAGTCAGATACTTAAACAACGGCACCACCCAGGCGCCCTTTGTTTGTTTATTTTGAGACATATACACGTACACACACACAATGTTTTATTGAAGTGAAATTCCCATAAAATAACCATTTCAAGAGAAACTATTCAGTGGGTCACAAGGTCATACAACCATCACCACCATCTAATTCAAATTTTTTTTTATTATGGTAATAAATATCTATAACAAAATTTATCATCTTAACCCTTCTTAAGTGTATAGTACACTAGTGAATGCATTGTTGTTCAACAACTCTCAGAGCTTTATCATCTTGTAGAACTGAAACACTATACTGAATTAACGACTCCCAGCCACTGTTCTATTTTCTGTTTCTAAGGATTTGACTACTTTAGATATTTCATAAAAATATAACTGGAATCTCACAATATTTGTCTTTTGGTGCCTGGCTTATCTCACTTATCCTAATGCCCTTAACATTCACCCACGTTATAGCCAATGACAGGATTCCCTTCCTTTTTTAAGGCTGCATAATATTCCATTGTATGTTGTATGTATAGACTGTATTTCTTTATCCATTCATTCTTTCATGGGCATTAAGGCTATTTCCAGGGTTTGTTTATTTTTTAAACAGAGAAATAAATCTCTCCAAGAAGCTCCCGGGAGATTTCACTCAGATTTCAGGGACCATAGCTGGGCCATAATGCCACACTGGCTGAAGGGAGGCTGGGAAAAGTATAGCATGTTTATCCCCCTCGGAGGAGGAGGGTTCTTCCAGCAAGAAAGAAGGGGTGAGAAGGCTGTAGATCACCAGGGTCAGTCACAGTGAGCCTGGAACCTCTCAGGCAGTGGTTAAAATACATTGGAATACCCCTGCCTCCAGTCTCCCCTTACACGATGGTATCCAGCAGACAACATAACAATAACATTGCACTTAATTGTGCAGCTATTTATAACAAGTGCTACTGGATATAATTTGTTTTAAAAGTAAGTGGATTTAAATAAAAGTTTAAAAATTTGGGACGCCTGGGTGGCTCAGTTGGTTAAGCAGCTGCCTTCAGCTCGGGTCATGATCCCAGCGTCCTGGAATCGAGTAGGCTCCTTGCTCAGCGGGGAGGCTGCTTCTCCCTCTGCCTCTGCCTGCCATTCTGCCTGCCTGTGCTTGCTCTCTCCCCCCGCCCTCTGATAAATAAATAAAATCTTTAAAAAAAAAAAATTTTAAAGTAAGTGACTTTTTTTTTTTTTTTTTTTTTTTTAAGGAAATTGGAGATGCCCGGGTGTGTCAGTCAGGTGAGTATCTGCCTTCAGCTCAGGTCATGATCCCAGGGTCCTGGGATCGAGCCCCACGTGAGGCTCCCTGCTCAGTAGGAACCCTTCCTCTCTCTCTGCTGTTCCCATGCTTGTGCTCACTCTCTCTCTATGTCAAGTAAATAAATAAAATCTTTAAAAATAAATAAAATTTTAAAAAGAAATTGATCTAAATAAAGAAGTAAAGAATACTATAAGTACTATATGTTGGCTGGCTGACATAATAAGATTAAAAAAAAACAATACAAGTGGTACGCAAAAGATATGGCAAACATCATCCAAATTTGGGTTGTGGGATAATGGTGAGGTTTAAAGGAAATAATGTATGCAAAGTCTCACCTGTTGCTAAGAAGGGGCGCTCTCAACAACTTGGGACAGAAACTGTGGTTCCCTTCAAGTTCAAGTTCAAGTTCCCAGATTCCACAAACAAAATCAGAGGACACTGAATTAAATTTGAATTCCTGATAAACAAAGAATTACTTTTTTAGTATAAGCACATCCCATGCAGTGTTTGGGACATACTTGTGCTAAAAAAAAAATTACCTGTTGTTCACCTAAAATTCAAATCTAACTGAGCAATCTTTGCTTTGTCTGGCAACCCCCTTTCACCCGCTTTCCCTGGAATGAGGAGGAGCTGGATGTCACCAGCCTGCCCTCCACCAGGGAGTCGGGCAGAAGATGAAGGAACGGGGAGAAGCAGCCAGAAGCAGCTCTCAGTCCGGACACTGCACCCCTGGCCTCCACTTCCCCCCAACCCTGGGATGGACTCTCCAGTCCCCTGCTTCCCCACCTCCCAGCGGCCGTGACGTGGGAGGGACCAGGTGGCCTGGGAGGGAGGTGTTGCTGGAGCAGCATGCTATAGACAACAAGGATCTTATGAACACACAGGAGTCTCCTGTGCGACTTTAAAGGCTTACCGCGGGGACCTGGGCCCATAAACACTCAGACAAAGAGGTTTTATGAGTGTTGGGCTGGACGCATCCTTCCCTCACCTCCTCCCCCTCCCTGTCTACACCGAGCCAAGCCAGGGAAGCTCTTCTGTCCATAGAAGGGCACAAGCCTGGCCCGTGTGCTCCCAAAGCCCCAGGATCTCCGGATATGAAACTTGTATGTTCACCACCCTACCTGGCCATGCAGAGCAAGATCTGACCCCCCAAGTACACATGCATGTGTGCGGGTGCGTGCACACACACACACACACACACACACACAGTGCCAACTACAGCAAAACATGCCTCATCACTTCCATTTGCTGCCTCAGCTCTTTGAGGGCATGGGGGACACGTCAAGCCAAGAGTTTCAGGCAGTCAGTCTCCGGGACGACAGGCCAGCTCGTTGGTCGTTCCCACAACTACCCCCAGCAGCCGGACCGGAGGACAGTGTTGTGAGTACACAGGCCTGGACTCCCGGCTTTCCCTCTCCTTCAGCACTTCTGTACTCTACGGCAGACCTCCCGACTTCAACCCTCCAGAGTTTCTGGGGACTGAGGCTGCCTGCCACTTAGACTGTAGGAAAAATGAATTTCCATGGGACTCCCTCCAGACGACAGGAGAATCACAGTCTCTAGGGAGAATGACCTCGAAATTCTGTGCATCCTCTTATCTGGAAAATGGTGGCTGTGATTCACGCCAGGCCAAGAGGAGAGAGATTCCTGAGTCCAGAATGCCTTCTGTGGGTCCCACAGCGTTGCTCGGCCCCATTACTCACACCACAGACAAGGGTGACACAGCTACCGCCCCGGGCTTACTCATGCACTGCTGCTCCCCTGGGTGTCTGGCCTGTGGGTGGGGGTGTGGGGGTGTGTCCTTCCCAGACAGACTGAAGCCCCCTGTGGCAGAAAGCTCCTCTTCTTCCTTGGTGGCTCCACGGAGACACAGTCAGTACACGATGACTGCCCGCTCTGCTCAGGGCTTCTGTCTGCAGCGTATGTCACCCCAGCAGGGTGTGTGTGTGTGTGTGTGTGACGTGCACGCCAACTCCCCGGGTCCAGCACCCCCATCAGCTGTTAATGGTCTTAATCGTTATTGTGTCCATCGGGCCTTTCCAGGGAGTCCTCAAGCAAATATGGGCCCCTATGTCTGCGTGATGTCTACCAGCCCCTTAAGGAAGCCTGGTTGGAAAAGGGGGTTTGCTGTGGCCCCTTTCCACTCACCCTTTCTTCTCAAGCACACCCTCTTGCAGATCGCAGCCCCCACCCCCTTGGGCCTCTCTCTTCTGTTCCCTGGCATGGCCCTCAGGCTCTTTGCCCTTCTCCCTTGTGGCAGGACACTGGCCCCTTGTCCCCTGACCGCTGGCTTGTGTGGCCAGCTCTTGCACTCCATCTGGTCTCACTTTAAAGATGCCCCGAGGGCGGGAGTCTGGCTTCAGATCCCACCACTACGGTTCTCCCGGGTCAGTAGTTCCTGCGTGTTCCTGCGACAGGCCACCTGGGAGTCGGTGTGAAACTACGCTCAGAGCCTCTGTCTTCACCGTGAGTTCAATGACCCATTTACTACCCCAGCCTTGGTGTGTGCCAGGGATAAGGTGTTTGTTGAGCCCCAGCAAGGGGAGTGTGCACAACGTGGGAAGAAAGAAAAAAATCCAGCCCACAACTTGGGGACACAGGAACACAGGGGGCCCCACCGGCCTGCCCAGCTCATGTTCCTGGTCTCCTGAGTTGGGGCATGAGTTCCCTTTCCAACTAAGGGCAGTAGGCTCTGAGAGCCTCTGTCCCCAGCACAGCAGAGCAAGCGGGCAGACAGGAGCCCTGGGACTTGTGACCAGCAAACCCTGCCCAGCTTATCAGGTACCCCCCACCTCCGCCCCCCGCCCCGGAAACTGTGTGGTAGCTCCAGGCAGGAGGTGGGCCAGGAGTGGAAGAACCAGAGGACCCAGGAGAGCCCCACACCCGCCCAGCAGCTGTTCTCCAGAGACGAGGGACTGCGCCCACCATCCCCACTGTCAAGTCCGTGCTCCTGAGAGCCAGGGTTAGGGTTAGGGTGTCCTCACAATCTCTGGGCGCACCACGGCCAGAGGAACATCGTCCCCCATGCTCCTGGCTTCCCTCTCATTTCACACCATCGACTTGCGCTCCTGCGGCTCCAGCTCCGGCCCGCACCGGCGCTCAGAAAGATGCCACCCCTGACTCTGGAACGTGCGGCTTCCAGGCCCTCCTGGCCTGGGAGCAACGCTGAGGCATGGCGGGGTCACACGGCACAAGGGTGGCCTGTTTCTCTGTCAGAGTAGCTCCATGATCTCAGGCCAGGACATCTCGTGTCGGGGGCTCTGAGGAAATGGAGAGAGTTGTGCGCATGGGAGAGCCCCCGGCTCGGCTTAGAGACCGCCCCAGCCGCAGGGTGCTCGGCCAACAGCCCGATCCTGGGCTGGAGGGACTGCTTTTCTGTTGATGGTTAATGTTCACAGCTATTTCTCCGGCAGCAGGTTAAGTCACATCTGCTCGGGGCAGATATCCAGGCACAGGGCGGGCAGGCAGAGGGAGCAGCCAGGGCCCAGGGTCCAGAGGCCTGGTGGGCAGGCCTTCCTGCTGTAAAGCTTTGGGTCTATTAGGAAGTGCAGGCTGGCGGAGGGGCAGGGGGCAGCCAGGCCACTTCCTTTAAGGTTCAGTGCCCCCAGACAATTCCGCCTGTTCTTGGGGAGCTTTTGACATGGATTCTGAGTTCTGGGTCTGGGAAAAACCCTTTCCAGGGAAACAGCAGTCAGAACTGATATCAGACTGTGGCGTGTGGGATGAGACAGGCGGGGAGACAGTTGTGACTGAGCGAGGGATCCAGAAGACCGGCCCATCAGTGCGTGGGGAGCCGGTGGCGAGCCCAGCCCCGGGATCCCCGTCCTACAGGACTCATGGTGCTGGGCAGGTTACTGCCAAGGGATCGGATCATGGAATGCAGGGCTCAGAGCAGGCAGGGACCTCAAAACTGGCCTGAGGTCAAATGCTGCCCTCAGGGTCTCCTCTCCCCACTGGGAAGGTGGGGGACGGGGGCAGCTTGAGAATTCTGCCACCAGCCCGGGGAGCCTTTTTCGTGGGGCCTTTTCATTTCATAGCCCGCCCATGCCTTGGACCCTGCTATGTGGTGAGACGCTCTGACGATGTCACACTCTTGCCAGCTTGTGTACTCAGCTCTCGGTTACAATGTAAGTGAAACACGGTGCCCTGCAGGTTGTGGGGATTAGAAGCAGCAAACAGATCTGCAGGGGGGCAAGGCTAACGGAATGCAGAGCCGGTCTAGGAGGCACAGAGGGGAGGCCCCGGCCTCAGGGGCTGGGGACAGACCCCAAAGGGCCAAAGGGCAGACTGTGGATTCTGAGGGGACGCCCATCACCCAACCCAGCCTCAGCCCACTGCTCCCAGGCCCACCTCGCGCTCCCCACCCTTTCCTGGGCAGCCTGTCGTGAGTCAGGCCAACAGGACAGAGAACACCCTCCCTCTCCACACTTATCCCACGGCCCTAATTCTGTCCTGGGGATGCATGCCCCCCCACAACGAACCAGCTGATTGGCTGGGCTGGGGCGATGGACACTTTGCGCCTCCAGAAAACCCAAAGCAACTTAGCTAAACCGAACTCCCAGCAGGAGGAAGCAGATCATCCTGTCACGTGACCAACAACGGCTCACACCCACCCAGTTTCCAGATCACCCGTATTTAGCTTCATTGAGTGCCTACCACGTGGAAGGGATTGTGCTAAGCGGTGTTTACAACGTCCCTCGGAGATAGGCAGGGTGTTGGTTATCATCTAATTCTGCCTGCTTATCTGTGCTCCACTTGGCATCAGCTGGAAGACTGCGTCCACTCATCGTCTGAGGCCACTCGCATGCCTGGTTCTGGCCTGGGAAGAGCCAGCAGCTGGGGGCGGGAACAGCTGGGACTCCTCACACACACCTCTCTCTGCAGCAGCTGCCGGGTAGCCAGACTCTACATGGGCTCAGGGCTCCCGGGCAAGAGAAAGCTAGGCAGACACCATATCCCCTTTTCTAAACTAGAGTCTAGAGTCTAGAATGATACACAGTATCATTTCTGCCTCTCTGCATTGCAAGCATGTCATCAAATCCCCCCCAGTAATGAAGGGAGGACGATTCGATTCTGCCTTTGGATGGGAAGCATGTCAAAACAATGGGTGACCATGACTGTGAACATGTTTTTTAACTCACCACACAAGACAGGGGCTATGGTCCTGTTTTAGAGAGGGGCTTTGAGTAAAGTGGCTTTTCCAGTTCACAGAGTAATTTGGAATCAGGTGAGAACTCTAAGCCATGGCTCCCAAACCAAGCCTCCCTTCTACCCACCACCTGGCCTGATGACACAGGACTCAGAGTTATTGGCGCACCTGATGAAACCTACAGACAATTTTCTCAGGGGGGAAATGTACATATATGAAAATGTGTGTCTATAAACTGGTGAGGGCACTTCCTCTTTCCCATCCAACATGTACAAAGCTACAAGTCGCCATTCCTAACAGCAAGTCAGAAACTGGACAAACTGAGAACACAACACCTCTTCTTAGACCGCTCAGCAAGGTGGGGCACTGAGCAAACCGCTGCCCCCAGAGCCAGCAGAGTGATGGGTGAATGCGTTGCAGGTGGCAGGGGGCAGAGACCGCCACCGGAGCCAATGCTGGGCAAGGCAACCAGAATGGGGATGGGCAGATGGCTGGAGGCTCAGTGAAGACAAGGTCGAGAGGGGAGAACAACAGGGGACCCAGTCCCGGGGGGAGGGGCACTTTTGTGAGTTTCATCTCCAAGGGCTCCCGGGTTCCCATAGTGAAAAGCAGAGAGAAATCCCTTTGCTTCCCACAGGGAGAGGGGAAAGGAACCATTTTGAAAGTTCTCCATAACAAGTCCTACCCTGGGGGAAACTAGTTAAGTAGAGCATAACCTGCTGGGGTTTTGTCAGAGCCTAACTGACCTAGAGGAAGTGAAATACCCAGCTTAACCCAGTCTAGTCATCTTGTCCCACCTAAGCAGGAAGGAAAAATGGAGAAACACTTGTGAAGCTCACAGCCCAGAAGCACAGGCTCACCGAAAGACCGAGACTTAATCCCAGGACCATAGAACGTTCCCGTCACTCCATACCTCACAACCACATCACTAGAGACCTACTTAAAGCCATTTCTTTTATCTAATACATCATGTACAGCTAGCAAGAAAAAGTTACAAGGCATACTAAAAGGCAACAAAACAAAACATACTTTGAAGAGACAGAGCAAGCATCAGAACAGACGTGGCTAGAATGTTGGAATTCTCAAAGCAGCAATTTAAAGCAACTATAATTAAGATGTTGACGACGCTAATGAATAAAGTAGACACCAGGCAAAAACAGATGGGCAATGTACAGAGATATGGAAATTCTAAGAACCCAAAGAAATGCTAAAGAACAAAAACACAAGCAGAAATGAGGAATGCCTTTGATGGGTTTGTTAGTAGACTAGACAGCGCTGAGGAAACTCTGTACAGCACAGGGACTGTAGCCGGTGGTATTACTGTAGCACGGCGTGGTGACAGACAGAAGCTACCCTAGTGGTGAACACTGCTTACCGCACAGACGTGTCAGATCACTATGTTGTACACTTGAAACTAATGTCACATTGTGCAAAACAACTCTATTTCAATTTAAAACATGAAAAAAAGGGGCACCTGGTTAGCTCAATCGTTAGGCATCTGCCTTCGGCTTGGGCCATGATCCCAGGGTCCTGGGATCGAGCCCTGCATTGGGCTCCCTGCTTGGTGGGATCCCAAATATATAGGGAGGAATGGGAAGGGTCCCCCCAAACAGACTCTCTGGGCAAGTCTGACAGTGAGTTTCTTTGGCAGTCCTATGGGTATCCTTTTCAGTGAGTAGGTTTGCCCAAAGGTTTTCTTTTCCCCTTTTATTGATTTGGGGAGGTGATATTGTGAAAAAAGGGAAGCCTCTGGGGCCTGGGGGTTTTGGCTAAGGGGCGGAGAGAACACAGTGCCATGGGGGATGTGACCTTGTCGGTCCCCGGGGCTGTGTGACATTTAAAGTTGTGTGGACATAAGGGTTAGAGACACAAACTGGAAAGAGTTTTGTTTCATTTTATTTTCCTGAAATAAAGAACTTTATGAAAGCCCAGTTATAGTTAGCCTAGCAGTTAACTACCTTAAGGCCCAGGTGACAAAGCATGAAGCAGACTGAAGGAGAGAGGACCTACATGGGCGGCCCAGCCCTGAGGTGATGCCACAAGGGTTCTGCTGCTTTGGGATGCATGGGCGCCTGTGCGGAAGGAGCAGGTGACAAAGGTGCCGGCAGGTGGGACAGATGCCCCTGGGCCTGCAGGGAGAGAAGGCAGCAGGGCCCAGCAGGGGCAGCCCATTCTTGAGCACACCTCACCCCGTGGGGGCAGGGTGACTGTGCTGCCCGGAAGTCCTGCCATGGTGTGCAGGGGTGGTGGAAGGCCTGGTCTGTGTCCCCACGGTGGCGGGAGCCGAGAAATTCCATCCCACCGGGGACACCGACAGAAGTTTTAAGAAAGGGATATGCAGCAGGCGAGTGAAGTTGCAAAGAACAAGAGAGTAAAACCTCACAATCAGTTGGGAAAGTGACCTTGAACTTGGCCTTGAATGACCACTACAAGGGCTGAGACACACAGACAGAAGCCAGCTCGTTCCAGGTGGAGTATCCAGGGATACACGAAAATGCTCCATTCCGAGTGGGGTCCTTGCTAAGTTCCTACAGAAATGTTGCAGGTCTCTAACAGGGGATTTTAGAGGGCTTCAGTGGGGTCCCTGTGACCTCACAGTGGGGTGGAGATGCTGGATTCCTGCTGGCCTTCTGCTGAGGGTAGGAAATCTCCCCAAAGGCTGGCATGGACATGCTCTGAAATATGACTTTATTGATGGTTTCAGAGATGGGGTAGTTGGTCCTCGGGCCCAACAGTAGCCCAGAGACACTTAGGAGGGCAGAATGGGAGTCAGCCTTGGCCCTGCTGAGGTGCTGTCACAGACCCGTGGGGGACATTGTGAGAAGGAGAATGTCAACGGACCCAAGAAGGCACGGCCCACGAGCAGCACTGTCCATGTGAGGGGGATCCCGGGGGGCTCAGTTCACTGGGCGTGGGACTCTTGGTTTTGGCTCAGGTCATGATCTCACGAGTCATAGGATGGAGCCCCACTAGGACTCTAGGGTTGGCAGGGAGTCAGCCTGAGGATTCTCTCCTTCTGCCCCTCCCCCCACTGGCGCATGTGTAGGTGCTCTCTCTTGCTCAAATAAATAAATCTTAAAAAAAAAAAGAGTCACACTGTCCATTCAGTTGCCCACTAGCCACATTGGACAATTTGTATTTACACGAATTAAAATTAAGCAAAACATAAAATTCCATTCCATTCCACACTAGCCACATTGCCAGCCCTCAACAAGCCACCTTTGGTCGGGGGTGATGGGCTGGGTAGTGCGGGCTGAGAACACTTCCATCATCACAGAAAACCCTGCTCCAGCAGTGGCCCTGGAAGGAACAAAGTCAGATGAAAGGAAAACCAGCGCTCAGCCCGCTGGAACTGAGCCACAGGCAGAGGAGTGGGTCTCGGAGGAGGCCTTGAAGGACCAGCGAAGCAGAGCAGGGCCCACCCCCAGGCCCAGGCCCTTCCTCCTGCCCCTCCTGCCCGGCCTCAGCCCCAGCACCAGGGCTGACCTGGCCTGAGGCCTGTCTGCAGCTGTCCCCATCACCTGGGGTGAACAATGGGGCTTGCAGGGGACAGGGACCTGCAAGGAGCTGCAGCTGGAGACTGTGGCCCAGCTGGGGTGGGGCCAGCAGGAGGACTGCCCACCTTCCTTCCTCATCCTAGAGAGTTTTGAGGAAAGGGAGCTGGCGGGCGTTGCAGGCAATTGGGTTCTGTCTGCCATCCAGAAGCCGCTGGCCTTCGGTACCTGCTGGCCCCAGGAGGGAGGCGGTGTGTGGGGGTGGGGAGAGCACTTGTGTGTTTGCTTCACAGACTCTTCAATGGCCTCAGAGCCTCTGATGTCAGAAGATGTCCTTGGCTAAGCTCCCCATGTGCTGTTTGCTCTGGGGTTTTCCTTTTATTCGTTTTTTAAATTCATCTCGTTAAATTGGTTATGTAAAGAGCAAAAGAAGGAACCCAGCGGAAAAGAAAAATGCTACAGTTTATAGGGGAAGGGGAGGTGAAAGCCCATCTGTGTGCGGCAAGTGGGGCACAGCTGAGAGCGAAGGACGGCTCAGCAGCCTCACCCTGCAGGGCCAAGGCACTTGACACGTTAAAGTCTCTCAGAGTCTTTCTGGAAGCCGTGTCTACTTCTCGTGGATGAACATAAAATCCTTACGAGATCTTAATGAAATCCATGTTGAAGCTTCAGAGAACCCTTTCAGAAGCCATATAAAATCCTCATAGAATTCACCAGAGTGCTCCTGGAAGCCTAAATCCCCACTGCCACACACACACACACACACACACACACACACACACAATCCTGTTCCCACCAATAGAAAGAATGAGTCACCTTGAACGGGCCTCTTTTCCTCAGAGAAAAGCCATGGGGCACGTTTCTCTCCTGTATCATCATAGGGGCTGGAGACACCCACCCTCCAGGGTAAGGGGATAACACAACTTTCTGTAGCTCGACTAGAGCAGACATCTATTTTCAGGTCCTTTGGTCTGTAAACCTGGTCCCTTGGGAAGAGGGGAATTGTGTTCATGAGAATCCCAGGGCTTTGAGAAGAGAAGGAGTCCCAAAAACCCGTGTGAAAAGTCATCTCAGTGGCTGAATGTGAGCCCACGGGGCCAGGGGTGGGTTGGTGTATACTGCTTACCCATGTCCCAGCACCGGCTCCTGGGCCTGGCACATAGCGAATCCTCAATAAATCTTTGTGCCGTGAATAAATGAACAAAGACATGTTTGCAGGAAAGGACTATAGGAAAGGAAGGGCACCCACCAGGAGGACCAGGCAAACGGGACCTGGGCCACAGGTCAACACAAGGCCTGGGTCAGGCACTAGCTGGGGATTGAGACAGACAGGTAGACAGAGAGAGACTCAACTCATTGGGGTGAAGCCAAGGAATGGGAAGCACCAGGGTCAGGCCGATCTTGAAGGCATCTTGGTGACGAGTGGCTGGGACCTGCAGGGCTGGCCTCTGGCCTGGCCTGGGCACGTGGGGTGAGCCAGAACTGAGGATCAAGCCTTTGCAGGATCTGGAAGACTTTTCTGGTCATGTTTCGTTTCCTCTCAAGGAGCATGGCTTGCTGTCATTCTTTGGAGTTGCATTCTTCCAGAAACCCCCAAATTCAACCTTCGGGAGATTGGTAGAGGCACACGGAGATGGGGCGGTGGTCACACCCGGCCAGTCTGGCTGGGGAGCTCGGGTTGCCAGAGAGGAAAGAGATTCTGCTTCTTCTAGCCAGAGAGGGCAAGACTCCTTCCCTGGGAGCTCCTCCCAGAAAGCAGCAGGGCTGACTCTGGTCAAGCAAGCTGAACTCTGCTTTTCTGTCTGTCCGTCTGCACTGGGGGGGATGGCACCACCTGTCTCAGCAGCTCCCTCTGCCCGCCCGGTGGAGCCACAGCTCCTTCCCTGGGCATGGCTGAGCACAGACAGGGGCCCTGGCATCTGGAGGGAGTCATTTTGGTCCCACAAGAGCAAAACAGACCCTGGATATTGTGTTTTTAAAAAGAAAGAAGGGGGGAAAGAGACAAAAAAGCAATTCGGGCACCTCTAACCTCTAGCCCAGCACTTTTTTAAACAGAAAACATCAAACATCCTACTTCTGCCAACATTCAAATCCAGGTGCCTGGAAGGAACAGCTAGAATTTAAGGGAGCAAAGAGCACACTCTGATCAGTCCCAGGGCCTCCCTGCACAGCCCCCCGTCCCATGCGCCAGCAAGGCGTCTGGGCAGCAGGGAGCAGGAGTTGGCGTTCCCAGGAGCATTGCTCAGCAGACACAACCTTGGCAGCAGCCGCAGAAGGACTATGGGAGGATAAGGCAGAGCACGTGGGCACCTGTCACGGGGCCCTGGGGGTCTGCTTGAGTCAGCACTTTGTGCTTCAGCACCGGGGAGCCTTTGGAGGCTATCGAGCAGGAGAATGACTTTTTAGACATGTGCATTAGAAGTGCTCTATTTAGGGAAACCGAATGTTCCCGTGTGCCTGGCTCCGTCCTGGTTTTCCGGGACAGTCCTGATTTATACCTGCTATCTCCATGAACTCCCTGTTACTCTCTCAAAAGTATCTTGGTTTTGTTTACTGGATATTTTATGATATTATGGAATTATTTTTTAAATTGTTGAGGTATGATAGAAACACTGCAGGTAGGTTTAAAAAAGAGATCTTATCACTTAGAGATATATATTTCAATATTCATAGCTGAATGTTGTCTGACATTTGCTTCCACATGAGCTGAGGGGTGGGCCAGCAGCAGAGAGTAGGCAGGAGTGGAGAAGACACAAGACTGGCAGAGTGCATAATTGTCGAGGTTTGCTGCGGATACGTGGGGCTTCATTATACCACTGTATTATACCAGTCTATTACAGCAGTTCGTTTGAAATCGTCTACTATAAAAAATCTAAAGGGGCACCTGGGTGGCTCAGTGGGTTAAAGTCTCTGCCCTCTGCTCAGGTCATGATCCCAGGGTCCTGGGATCGAGCCCCACATCTGGCTCTCTGCTCCTCAGGGAGCCTGCTTCCTCCTCTCTCTGCCTGCCTGCCTACCTGCGATCTCTCTCTGTCAAATAAATAAATAAAATATTTTTTAAAAAAATCTAAAAACGGGGCACCTGGGTGGCTCAGTCGCTTAAGCATCTGCCTTTTTGCACAGGTTGTGGTCTCTGGGTCCTGAGTTTGAGCCCCACATCAGGCTCCCTGCTTAGCAGGGAATCTGCTTCTCCCTTTCCCTCTGCCGCTGCCACCCAACCCATTCATGCTCTTTCTCTCTCGATCTCTCTGTCTCTCTCAAACAAATAAAACAAACAAATAAAACTCTAAAAAAAAATTTTTTTTTAAATGAAAGCATCCCAGACTGGACAATATATATGGTCGCTCTAGTTCAATCACCAGGAGGGATTTTTTTCCCCAACAGTTGGCAGCATCTAGCAACATCTTGAGTTGTCGTAACGTGGGGGCATGTGTTACTGCATCTCGTGGGGACAGGCCAAGGACTCTGTGCTACTATGCACAGCACAGCTCCCCCAACAAAGCATTATTCAGCCCGAAGTGTCAGTGGTCCTGACTGTGGCTGGGGGACCTGGGCTAGTGACACTGTCTATCATTTACTTTAAAGCACCAATCCACGAACAGGAGGAATGGTATGTTTGTGTAGGAGTCATTGTAATTTATGCTCTAGGGATGATTAGTGAACACTGAAAGGAATTCACACCATAGGAGCAGCTAGCAAGAGCTTCAAACACAGTAATCTGAATCTGATCCCCAAAATTCACTAGTTATCATGAGAGGTGTTCTAGATAATGTGTCATGGGTGAAGTGATATTCAAGAAACATGTTTGGCTAGAAAGATGGTACAGGCACCCATGTCTTGACTTGAATAACACCCATGGACGGGAGCTCTAGGTCTGTTCCCATTTGGTTTGGGGTCTCTCTCTGAGCCCCAAACACCGCTCCCCCAACTCCAACAGAAGCTTCTGTCTCCTGATCCGACCGAAAGGTGGGCTGGTCCTGCCAACAGGACATGGGCTTATCTTTGGGGCACTGAACTTTTCATGCAATGCTTGCTGACACACATAAGGACAAAGAAGGGGGCAGCCCTGGGCTTAGTGGAGAGGCTCAGATGCTGGTTTTTATGCCTACTAGCTATTAAAAATAGGCCATGGTGGCAGAGTCTGGTCTGAAATTTGCTTTCATTATAACATCCCATCACCTGAAGTCTCAGAGCCCCCACCTAGTCCCTGGGGACACCAATGTTTACTTAAAAACCTGAGAATCGTGGAACAGCCATGATGACCGAGGTCAGGAGGATAATGTTGGTGGTGGGCGGCAGGGCACAGATGGCAGAGGAGACTGGACCTTTTCTTTCCTTCTGCATCTTCTCGCATCTTTCTAGTATCGCTTCCCTTCCTGGCACCAGTGCTACGTCCCACACCTTTTCCCATCTGCCGGGGTCTCAACCATGTCTCCCAACACCCACATCCGTGGCCTCAGCCATGGCCAGAAATGGTCTCTTTGTGCCCAGGGCCTCCAAGGCAGGGCAGTAAACACTCAGGACAGCTCTGGGGCCTGAGATTGGCCTCTGGGGCTGGAGTTCGTCACGGGGGCCAAGATGGGCTTTCAGCTTCCTTTCCTCTGCCTCCAGCAGCAGCCAGGCAGGAACAGGCTGCCTCAGTGTCCTAGAAAGCCAGGGGGGCCTGGGTGCTCAGCGCTGGGCTTCCTGCCCCCGACATAAGAGGGGACCATGCATCTAGGGGCAGGGCGATGGGCAGTGAAGAGTGAGACCGGCTGGGAGGGCCACAGAGGAAACCTTTTCAGCCCTCAACAGCTCAGAGCAAGTGCGCTTATCGGAGCATATTCTGAAAGCCTTTTTGTCTGGAGAGAAGTGGAGAGGGCAGGGAGTGTGGAGTGTTTGGGTGGGGAACGGGGTGGGCATCTCAGGGAAAGTACACCGAGGGAGGCGGGACGATCCAGAGAGAACTTTCTAGAGCTGTCACGAGATGAACTCCACTAAAGCCACCATTCTGAGGAGAAGCACTGCTGCCCTAGCCCGTCCCCAACACACGTGCACACACGCACACACACACACACACCTAGAGGTCCCTGGGCTGTGTTAGTTAGCCTCATGGCCCTTTCTTTCCCAAAATCTCAGATTACACGTCTGACATGGAGTTTTTCTAGCCACTAATCCCATACTGTGCCAGCTCCCACAAGACCCCCAAATGTTCCTGCTGGCCCAAAGGCAAGCTCCCTCAAGGGGCACCTCTGAAATAGACAGAAGAGTCCTTGCAGGAGGCCAAGAGCCTCCCTGGAGACGTGTGTTCTTCTGTTTAGTGGGAATCTCTGGCACAAGGCCATTATGGCCAAGAGTTACACCATGGGGAAGCTTCCGGTGGGAGGGAGAAGGGGTTCTGGGCCTCCTGACATCCCCATAGCTCCCCTTCCCCACCCATGACAAATAAACATATACTGTAACAACAACAACAACAACAAACCAGTATGCTGCTTCCAGGCCCTTTTCCCACCAGCTCCCACCCACGCCCTGGCCGTCAGGGGGTTCCAAGCTCCCCCAGATCCCAGCCCACAGCAGCACTGGGATTCTCCAGGGATTGTGCATGGCACTGGCTCTGGCCTCATCCATCGGAGGTTCTCTGAGCGCAGACAGAGGCCGGGGCTGGCTGTTGTCGATCTCTATCTTTCCCACAAGACAACTCAGTCCTGAACCCCCTCGCCCCGTCCCCACCCCTGCCCCCACGCGCAGAGGATGTCAATGAGTGTGGGCAGAAGTTAATTGCCTGGCAAGTTTGGATTCGCATCTTTGATCTGCAAACCTGGCAGTGTGGGTAGGGGAGAGAACTCAGGATCTGGGGGCAGACGGACCTGGGTTTGCGTCCCGGCTTTGTCATTTACACCGTGTGACCTGGGGCGGTCACTTCACTCCCCTAAGCCTGGCTGTCCTCCTCCGGGAAATGGGGACAGTTGTACCTAACTCACAAGGGCCCCCATTGAGGGACGATGACACAATGTGCACAAACAGTCCAGCCCAGCGCCTGGTGACCTCTTGGCTTCCTATTGGGGATTAGCCATGCCCAGTGATGAGTGTTTTAGTCTCGGTTTGGGGTCCTGGGCTTTCTGTGTTACTGGCATAGAAAGCCCTTGATATAGATCCTAAGCCTCACAACAGTCCTTTGAGGAAAGCAGCATCATCAACACCACCACCAACTTTTCAGAGCCCGAGAGATGGTGATGCTTGGCCCAAGTCCCAGAGCTGGGAAATGGCATCGCTGTGGTTCGAACCAAGGCATTTGGTGTTAGTACCTGCCCTCCGCACTTAGCAACCGCACTGCTCTGAGGCCGCTCTGACCAAAAGAGGAGATCCACAAAGGGACGTTCTTTGCTGCGATCAGACACAACTGCTCAGTTCCTACTGGAGAATTAGGGGAGGTGGTCTCAGGCCGGCCTTTGGCTTTCACTGTGGGGTCCTAGGGAACGGCTCCAGCCCAGGCCTGCGGGGGGAGCTTTGCTGAGACCTGGCAAGGGTGGCCCTGCCCATCATGTCTTCCTCCGCAGCCTGTTCGCCTGCCAGGGCCTTTGAACAATGATTAACTGCAGCGAGCAGGCCAGCGCAGGCCGGGGCGGGCTCCGCGGGTGAGCTCAGCCCTTGCACAACGGCTGCCGCACCCGCCTACTGGGCTCAGGGGTGACCCAGGGAGGGCAGGGCCAGGCAGGCTCCAAGAAGCTGGGGAGACACCCCGGGAAGGACAAGGGACAGCCTGGCTGCCAGTGATCACCACCACATTCTGCGCCCCTGGCCCCCAGCTTGTGGGGCCACTTCTGGGGGCTCCCGTGGGTCCCAGGAGCAGACTCCGGCCTCAGGGCTCGGGGGGATTGGCCTTGCTGGAGGTGTTTGTCAAATCCTGAGCCTGTCCCTCTCATCCAGCCACAGACCAGCATACGCAGATTGGACTGGAGGAGGCAGGAGCTCACCACGAGGACTCCCACGTCCCCGCTCCAGGCCCTCGGCTAGTGGAGTCACACAGCTCCCTCCTCTGCACCTCCACCCCTGTCCCGGCTGCACCGGGACGCACAGGCACATGCATGTTCCCGGCCTGGTGCGCCCACCCACGCGCCACCCCTGGGGCCCCCTCCACAGGGGTACCCTGGTTCCTGGAGTGGTGGTGGCAGTGAACCTCCATTCAGACGGGGCCAAATCTGCCTCCAGAGGCGCTGCTGGGCCCACACCCTGGCGCCCGCCTCCCTGGAGGCTGGGCCTCTCCCTTCGCTGAATGAACTGCGCATGTCCTTTGTCCTGCGTAAGTCCTGTGCCCTCTTCAGGTTTCAGAAGTTTCAGAAGTCCAGGGAGCGCTGAGCAGTGAGGGTGGGAGATGGGGTGAGGGAGGAAAAGATCATTTCTCTGAAGCTCGGAGCGGGAGCGGGAGCGGGTGCCGCAGACGGGGCTGACCCTCTTCCCAGCCCCTCTCCCCTACTTCAATATTCCAGGAAGGCCGGGTCTGCTGGGCCAATGAGGTGTCTTAGCTGACCTGCGCGTGCCCCTCAGAGGACTGTCCCCCACCTCCCCACAGTCCCCAGAGGCAGGGGGCACTAAGGAAGGCCTGGGCCCGCCGGGGCTGTCCGGTCTCTCCTCATAATCTGGGGACACCGTGACCCTAGGCTTTCTGCAAACTTTTCAGCCATAAACAAAGGTGGGTTCCCCCTGACTGACTGTTTGGGGCCCAGATTCACCTGCCCAGCCTCTGGGAACTCAAGTTTTGAGGCATCCTGTTTATTCTCCCACAGCGCCATCCCACGCCCGAGCCTGGGTCTCATCCTCTCCGGGCCCTGTGAGACCCCTGCCCGGACCCCTCCTTCCGGCCTCCTTATAGTAAATCTGTTTTTTTACTCAGCACCCATTCCTGACATGAAGAGAACAGAAGCCGCTCACTGCCCCCAAGAGCACAGGACCTCGTGAGGGAGACAGGCCACGTGAGCAGATGGCAGAGAATGGGCCAGAATTTCCACGAAAGAGGCCATGCCTGCCTTCTACACAGCATCTTCTGGATACCAGGCCCTGTTCTGAGCGGGTCCCCTGTAGGTGCTGGGTTTTATCCCATGAGGTTCACAGCAAGGTATGGCCCCCACTGTAGCTCATGAGAGAAGAGCAGGGAAATTGAGTAAGTCGCCCAAGGAGGTAAGCGGCAGGGCCAGGATTCCAACCGGGCACCTGTGCTCTTAGCCGCCAGGTAGGCTGCCTCTGAAGCAACGTAGAAAAGAAAAGGGTGGCCCAGTGGTTCCTAAACCAGGTGGCGGCTGAGCTGGGCCCGAGGTATGAATGGGAGTCTGCCAGAGAAGCTTGGGGCCACCAGGACGGAAGAAATAGTAACAGCAACGCCAGGCAGGGGATGGGGACAGGGCTCCTCGGCCCCCCAACGCCCCCCCCTCCCGCCGTCTGGTCTGAGTCTCCTATAGTGAGCACCAATTTTCAAGTTGGAGGTAAAACTGAAACGTACCGGAGCACAATAGAGACTGATAGAGTGTCAAAAAGCAGCCCCCTGGGGCAGGAACTGGGAAACTTCTCTTGTAAAGGGCCAGATGGCAAGCATTTGAGACTTAGCAGGCCCTATTTTTTCTGTCACAATGACTCCGTTCTGCCATGGGAGCCCCAAGGCAGCTACGAAGGAGATGTGAACAAACGAGCACGGCCCTGTGTCAATAAAACTTTATTTATGGACACGGAAATGTCGCATGATTTTCACGTCTCAAAATGGGATCCTTTTAAATGTTTCGATTGCTTAAAAGGTAAAAAGTGTTTTTAGCTCCCAGGCTGTACAATGACAGGCCGGTGGGGAGCCATGAGCCCACCGTTGGCCAGCCTCTGCCCTAAACGCTCACAGAGGTGAGAGCAAATGGAGGCCTCAGAGAGCTAGTTACACAGATCAGCTAGAGCCCGGGAGCCTCGGGAGTGGGGAAGGAGTCTGGGCCAAGACCTGGGAGAGCCAGAGCTACCCCCGGGGCGCCTCCTGACAGGAGGGATTGTCACAGCAGCGTGAGCTCAGGTTCTCACGGCTCCAGGCCCTGGCTATGGAGACCCAAGTGTTTGCTTCTCTGAGCTTCAGTCACTTCCGCTATAAAATGGAACATGCCATTGACCTTGAAAATCCTATGAACGGGGCCAGCTGGCGGGGGCAGGGGGGGCATTGGAGGAGTAGCCCTTATTAATTCATACCATTATTTTGTTTATTCTCAAAATTTTAGGCAGGAACTTCATTCAGATACAGGTTTGGGACACATCTCCCTGGTGGCCACGTGAAGAATGGGTCAGCCTATGCGTGAACTCCTTCCATTTCCCCTCCAGATCCCTGCTCCACCTGCTGCCCTGGGCTGGGGAGACCAGCCTGTGAGGACAGCGTCAGCCCGCTCCTCTACGCTCCCACCGCTAGACAGACTCAGCCAACAGGGAGCCCCAGCAGGAGGTGGGGGAAAGACAGAGACCCAGCTCCTGGCATTAACTCTCTGCAGGGTGTCTGCAAGCAGGGGAGGGAAAGCCAAAGCGCTAGGCGTGGCTGACCTCACTAGTTCTCAATGTCTTCCTGTCCCTTGCTCACTTGTTCGCAAATTCTTCTGTTTATCTAAACTTGAGGGCAACCTGGCTGATTGACTCAAAGAGACTGAGACTGGAAAGAGCTACCAGTTAGGAAACCACTGTCATTTTGATGAAGGAAGGTGAAGCAATGGGACTGTGAGGGAGAGGAAGAGTTGGGACTGGGAAGACGGAGATGCTCAGGACACCCAGGAGGTACCCAGGAGGAGAGGATACCCAGGGAGAGAGGCAGGTATATGCAATGGAAATGATGAGTTTGAAGTAGTGCCTGCAGCACGCCCAGGTAGCTGGATGACAGGTGTACCCCAGCCCTCCTACAGTCCCGATTTTCTACCCAACCATTAACCACCACCATGTAGGGATTAGCCTGGGAGCCTTGGAGAGGGATCAATGCGTAAATGGTTGCTGGCTCTTTAGATGTAGGGAGAAGGTCTTGGATCCATGAACTTAGCAGTGAGGAGTGACAGGGCATGCTGGGGCTCTCAGGAAAGGCCCAGGAGAACTGCATCCCCAAGGGGCCATGGGTGAATTAAAGCCGGAGCCACCCAGCCGGTGATATTGACAAGGGGTGCTTCCGCCCATCAGCCAAGGATGCTGAACACGAGGAGGCACCTCGATTTGAGATATATTGGGTTTGTTTGGGGTTTTTTTTAAGATTTTATTTATTTATTTATTTATTTATTTATTTGACAGAGAGAGACACAGCAAGAGAAGGAACACAAGCAGGGGAAGTGGGAGAGGGAAAAATAGGCTTCCTGCCGAGCAGGGAGCCCAATGCGGGGCTCGTTCCCAGGACCCTGATCTGGCCAAAGGCAGACACTTAATGACTGAGCCACCTAGGCACCCCAGATATATTTGGTTTTAAATCTTCCTTTTAACCCCCATTCATTGTGACTTATTGGGGGCAGGAGGTCTGATCCAGGCTTTCCTCCAGAGGGGGTCCTGGTGTTGGTGCACATGAGGGGCAAGGGGCAGGGCACTGCCTTTCAGACCTCTCCAGGGTTCCATGTCCTTCATCAACACACTGCCTTCTGATTACGCTGTCCTTCCGCAAACACTTGATTGAATAATTCTCAGCTGAGTCACTGTTCAGTTTTCCTTCTCCCAGCAAATCAAACATACGCTGGCTTTGCCTCTTCATCATTCTGACCAAGGCCATGCCTGACCTTCTCCTGGGATGGGCATTCAGGCTTCTCTGCTCTCTCTCACCCACAGAATGCTGGGCATTTGCAGTCATTTCAGATTCCCTGCCTTTGAGAGCACAGTAGTTTGCCCAATGCTTCTCTCCATGTGCCCACAACGAATTACCCCATCTCCTTCTCCCGCGAGGCTGGCCTGCCTCCAAGCTCCCCACCCCCACAACCTAAGCCCCAGTCCCCAGGTCTGGCATTCATTAGTGTCTAGTCGAGGTCTGATTCAGACCCATCGCTCCCCAAGCAGCCCTAGCAGGCAAACAGCTCATGCTTTAGGCAACCCAGGTCTGGCCAAGGGGTTGGTCAAGTTGGATGGTCCTAGAGCACACGGGAACAGCTCTGTGGACCTCAGCCGGAGGAGGCTGAGACAGGGCCTGTAGAACAGCCCTTTCTTCTGACTCACCAGGTGATGCTGAATCCTTGAAACACATAGGAAGGCCTTTTTGCCCAGAGAGGCTTCCTGGCTCTGCCATCAGGCCCGGGACCCCTCCTTAGGGTGGGCACCCAGCGGACGCTCCTGCCTGGTCTGCGCAGACCACAGGGTGTTAATTGGCTGAGCACTGTTTTCTGGATCGTTCTATGACATGCTGGAGACAGCGGAGGACTTGAGTTCCCCAGAAGCTCCACTAGGCTTAGCTCCATTTAGCTACTGAACCTACACCTTAGTGGGCATGAGGCAATTAACCTATAGTTCAGTCCAGCGGGTCAGGGGGGAGGACAGAATGAAAAGACATTATGCAGGGGCACCTGGGTGGCTCAGTGGGTTAAGCCTTCGCCTTCGGCTCAGGCCATGATCTCAGGGTCCTGGGAGCCTGTTTCCTCCTCTCTCTGCCTGCCTCTCTGTCTACTTGTGATCTCTCTCTCTCTCTGCGTCAAATAAATTAAAAAAAAAAAAAAAGATGTTATACAAGTTCGTGCATCTTTGTTTTGGCCAAACCATTTTTGGCTCAGACTTCATGCAAGAAGCAGGTTTCCCACCACAAAATTCCCCAGAAACACCGAGAGGTGCCCCACAGACTGCAGTCCCCGGGCTCAGATTAAAACGAGGGCCTCCAGATCCCATCACAGAACAGCCCGAGCGTCACAGAATTGGAGGGACGCAAATCTCCGTAGAAATCAGTGGATAGAGACTTTTTCTTAACACACATCCCAGCTCGCACAAGGCGGTGTTGAACAAGGACATTTCTGACAAGAATCAGCCACCTGGATGAAGGCTTCTCGAGGACTCCTCCGTATGAAGGTAAACATCCCTCCCAGTCCCTTCCATGTAAGCAGTGGTGCCACAGGAGTCCCTGTGCAGTGAGGGCTTCATCAGGCATTCTCAGGAAACCCACGGGCAATCAGGAAATCCGAGGGGCCCTGAGGAGCAGCCTGGGTCGCTTTCACACTTGGGAGCCTTGAAGGCCCGGGGTTCGGTACCAGCTCCCAAGGCTCAGTTCAGGATCCATTTTCCTAAGTGCTCTGGGGAGGGGGTGGGTGTGGGAAACACCTTCAGATGGGAAGATCTGCTTCCTGTTGGGATTCCCCGGTTGGTTTCCTGAGCCTCAAGGTCACCAAGCAGCTTCTGTGGCAAAAAGTCAGATGAGCTTACAGAGCAGGGGATTCTGGATTCTGGGGCCCAGGGCAAGTGGGGCCTGCCAACAGCTCTGTTTAGGAAATTGTGACACCCCCCCACCCCCCCACCGGCCTCATTCTGACTTTCTGACCGCACGGACATGTTCAGAGGTCAGGAGCCCCAGGGGTCACTTGAACAGGAAGTTCTCAGGTCACATCAAATGTTCCATGTCACAAATCCCCCATTGAACCCCTTTTCAGGAAGTCATCAGTCTGGGTGGCAGGGTGGGGGAGGGGAGGGGTAGCATAACTGTCACGAGTAGGTAGTATCTAACTGTCCCTCCTGTCTGTGCACCTGGCTGCAGGGCCGGCTCTCCACACAGCATCCACGACAGCACAGCACAGCACAGGGACAAGGCCCCTGAACTAAGACTGCCAGGAGCTGCAGCAAGAAACTGAAAACAGGGAGTCTGGCAAAGACACCTCAAGACACTGGTGTGAGAGCATCGGACACTCCTGCGTTCAGGAGGGTGGAGACACTGAGGAGAGATGGTCTCACCCCCTTCTCTCTCTCTGTGCCCATTCCTGCTCTCTCCCCACCTCAGGGTTCTAAATCCTCCCGTTCTGTCCCCAGTCAGCTGCCCCAGCTCTGCACATCCCACGAGGCAGACAAAATTCTTTGTCCCATGGACTGAGAACTCCTCAAACCTGCACCCCACTGCCACGGGGCTTGAGGAGAATCTGTGGGTCAGTGTAAGGGTGGGTAATGGAAGACAGAGCTGCTTCGACTCACAGCCTCAGCCTTGTCCTGGAAGGCTCCTAGAAACTGCTGGAAGTTTCTAGAGTTACAGAAGGATCCTCCTAGCACTCCAGGATCCAGCTCAGTGACACCTCCTCCTGGAAGCCTGCCCTGTGAATGTGGGCAGTCTTAGAATCAGTGGGCAGCTGCTGAGAATGTAATGGAGGGAAGCAGAGGCCAAAAAAGTATGTGGGACAAGGAGGAAGGAGAGGGAGGAGAAGCCACAAGGTCCATCCGGGGCTCTTGGTCTCCAGGAGGCTGGCTCCAGGGCTGTGTGGCCCCACCTCCCAAGGATCTTTCTCCCAAGTGGCTGCCCGTGGCACAGGTGGCACTGTGAGGAGAGACAGCATGTAAGAGGGAAGACTTTCCTGGACAGGGGAAAAAAAGCATCCAGAAGGCCACAGAGAGAAACTGCCTCCCCAGAGGGGGTGGTGTTGAGTGGGCAGGGGTCACACTAACTCTGGTGTCTGAACTCCCCACCTGGGGGAACCCACAGAGCTGACCGCTTCATCCTGAACCCTACAGGAAGTCTTCCCCGAACAAGGAGGGCATGCTGGGAATCAGGGGCCACTCCTGAACCCCGACTCGCGGGAGCTCATGTCATCACCATCCCTGCATTGTCATGTCTGGGGGGCCGGGGGGGTGGTCTGCTTTGGCCACTGTGGCGCCTGCTACAGGGAAACCATTCTTGGAGAACCAGCACCCACTGGCAACACCCAGAAAGACTGGAGTGCCCCACTTCCCCTGCCGGACATGGTTTCTTAGCTCCTTATTTTTTCTTATCTCTAGACCAGGCTGAGAGCCACCCCCACTCCACCCCTGGCACCCACAGCCCTCAGCAGGCTTCTCCCTCCTCCCCTTGCTCCTACAGGGCCTGGAGGCAACTCATGGTGCCAAGTGCTCAAGTCTGGTGGGTGTCTTCCCAGCAGGACCTTGGGGTCCCTAATGGCCTATTCCACTGGGGAGCCTAGGGCTGGGTTTCCTGTAGGTGGCCGTGGGAACTCAGCAATGGACTGAATCCTCAGCGGTAGCCCCTGGGGCCCCTCCCTCTCCCCGGTCCCCGCACCTGCAGGCCTCAGGAATTCCTGCCTGTGGGGGCAGCCCTGCCCCAGGCTCTGCAGGCAGGAGCGTGGCTCCTTCCAGGCTGCGCAAACTCAGGGCCTGGTCTCAGCAAACGACCTGCCCAGGGAACTCTCAGCAACTTCGCACCAGTCACCGGCCAAGGCTCCTTTCTCTTCAAGGAACTGACAACCATTCTGTGAGTCAGTAACTGGGGACAAAGGGAAAGGATGGCCTCATGTGACAGCTACAGTCACGCGGGAAGGCGCATCTGCTTCTGCTTCTCCAGAGAGACTGTCTCCTCCGGCGGGAAGGAGGCCCCAGTCACAATCCAGGTGCCATGTGCACGCAGTGTCCCCGGCTGGGGACCAAGATGACCACCTGAACAGTGGAGAGATACTGTACTGGGAGCAACTGGCTCCCTCTTTGATGAGCCAGGCTCTCTGAACCTCTGAGCCTGTTTCAAGACTATGGCCTCAAGAACCCTAAGAATCCTCCATGTTGTGATTTCCAGAAATTCCTCTGTGTGGAGAAGCGCTGAGGGGTGGCCACGTCCTAAAGGATCCACGAGGGGTGTCCCACTCAGCACGGCCTGTCCCTCTGGCCGCAAGGAAGCTTGCAGCCCTGGCTGTGGGGTTCCAACCCTAGCTCTGCCTGTCACTGGCCCACGACCCAACTCTCTGACCATGTTTCACAGATGAGGAGACCTGAGGCCCCAGGAGGGAACGAATGTCCCCAAGATCGTGAGTCTGTCCCTGAGCCTGCTGGCCCACAGCTCTGGGCTCCTTCCCCGTCTTCCCCAGAGGACAGACTCACCCTGAAGGGTCAGCTTTCTAAAGAGGGCCAGGATGTGCAGGGGTGTTCGGCATTCAAGGCCTGGGATGATAGCAGCGCCGTTCACAGCCCGGCTGGCAAGGCAAGGCCAGTTCCTCTACCCAAGAGCGTTTATGGCTGCACGGCTGACTCCGTGGGTCTGGAGGTAGGGTGGGCGCTGGGTGGGACCACATGGCTCCAGAGGGAAACCCTGCGGCCGGCCCTGTGCCTTTCATCTCCAAATGCCAGGGCCTCCTTCCCCACATGGTGCCCAGAAGGAGCGTGGAGCTTCCCCTCCTGGAGGCGGCCCAAGGCAGGGCTGTCAGCAGGGGGTGGGCGGTTAGCCCGTGGGGTTTCGAGTGGGCTACACCTCCCCCAGCCCTTGAAGTGTGTGAGGACTTCTGCCTTCAAGGCCCTCCTCCCCACCCTGCAGCTCCCTCCCCGCCTTTTCAGGGTCATTCTTAGGGAGGGTTGGGGTGGCCCACGGGTGGGGGAAGGGCAGAGAAGGCAGAGCTGCGTGTGTGTAAGGGAAGTCTACTCCTCTGGGACAGGCTTGAAGCGAGTGTCTTCCTTTCTAAGGACAATCAAGGCCATGTCCACTCACCAAAGCCCCCGTCCCACAGAGCTGGACCTGTCCAGAGGGGGCGCTGTTTCTAATGTGCGCAGAGATACTCTGTCCTCGATGCCCTGAACCTGGGCTGGGAGTCGGTCCCTGGGTGGGAATTTGAGCGAGGAGCAGGGTTTGGAAGGCACATAACAGGTGGGAGCGCAGTTAACAAAGTGGCGTCCTCTCTTCTTTCCCCGCATTTCAGTCTTTTCCTCCCTGCACTCTCTCCAGCGGAGCCCCCACCCCGCCCACCTCCAGGCCTCTGCGGGGAAGCCAGGGGAGAGCCAGGACCTAGGCTGGTTGTGGCTCTGACACATAGGACCTTCACTAGAAGCCTCCATAGAACAGACACCCATGCAACCAGTCCTTTGGCTCATGCGATCACTAGGGGCCCGTGCCCATGACCCCTGCCGCGCCTCCTTCCGCACCTCACCAAGCTCGCCAGCGCAGGCCCCGGGGGCCCCATCCAGCGCAAGCGAGAGCTGGAGCACAAGTGAAGGAAGGGGTGGGGAGCCAGTCCTCCAGGCTCAGCCTCGGTCCCTAACCCCCCTCCCCTGCTCTCAGCAGGGCGGGCAGAGCCCAGGTGTTTCCCATTAAGGCTTTTATTCCGGGTTCTCAGGCTCTGGCTGAAGCAGGCTGAAGGAGCTCCCCACTCCACCACGCCCCCCACCCCAGGCTGCGCCAACACAGCAGGGCCCGTCTCCCACCACCTAGCCCTTTGGGGGCAGCCTCTCACAATCCCCGGGGGGGGGGGGTCACCCAGGGCCCCCATCTCCAGGCTCCGGGTCCATTCCTCCCATCCGTCCTTCACATAGCAGCAGCCAGAGCTAATTATCCCCTGCACCCACCAAAGGCTGCCGTGTGTGTGTGTGTGTGTGTGTATGTGTGTGTGTGTGTGTGTGTTAACAACTGGCTCTGGTCTGTAGCACTGACCAGGTCCCCCGGTGTAAATATTCCCACCCCAGCTGATTTCAAAGTAACAGCATAAGGTCGCCGAACTCATGCCCCATCAGCGCTCACACAAGCCAGGAGTTGTTAACCTCAGCACACCGTCATCTCTACCCCTTTCCCCTTGACCCAGGGTGCAAAGTCCTCCTCTCCCGGCCCCCGTCGTCCCTCCGGCTCATCTCTCACTGCTTTCCCACACCCCACGAAGACACTGAACGCGGGAGGGCACCTGTAGGTCCCCGAGTGCGCCCTGCACTCGCCAGAAACACCGTCTCCTGTGTGGCCTGGCCAGCTCCTTTGTTAATACCCAAAGATGTTCCCTCCTCTAGGCTATCTTCTCTAACTCCCCAAGCCCGATTAGTGTCCTTCCTCTGTGACCCTAGAACAACTGCCCTTGGACATCTATAGTATTTAATAAAGCATGCCCGTCCTTGTCACAGAACTGATGGCTCTGCAGAGGCCAGTGCCATGTTCTGGGGTCTCTGGGTCTCAGCCCCTAATCCAGAGGAGGCCTCAAGACGGAGCTGAGGCAGTGAGAGGCACGGAGTAGCAAGCTTGGGGCCCAGGGTTCCATGGGAGGAGCTACCCGGGGACCCAAGGTCCTCCCTGGGATCCTTCCTAGCTGAGCCCACTGCCGCCTTCTTGGCCAGCTTTCTAGGAGAGCCGCCGGAGAGGGACAGGGGACACGGCCCATATTGGAAGAAGGGGCGCCCTCCCCACTCCTGGGTCTGAGAGTCACCAGGTGTCAGCCCCAGCCTGCCCTCCTCCGGCACAGAGGGACACAGAGTTGGCGGGTGCTGGGGCCCAAGTGACCTGCCGTCCCTCCCAGTTGTTTGTATCGTGGTGACCATGGTTTCCTGCAGGGCGGGCTATCATTATTGACTTTGGCACCAGCATCCAGGCATTTTGGGGAGGCCACCCTTTCCCGTGCCTGGGAATAGCCTCGGGGGTGGCTGGGGCAGCCCGGGGCCTGGAAGAGCCCCGCCTACCCAGTGCTGCCCAGGTGGTCCTTTGTGAGCAGAATGGGAGAGATTGGAAGCAGCAGTGGCACGGGGAGGGCTCTGGGCTTCCAAGGGAAAAAGACCTGAATTTGCAGGTCAGCGTGGACGCTCAGTAGCTCTACAAAGCCCCGATGTGGAAGCTTGATTTCCTCATCTGTGAAATGTAGTTATGCCTGCCTTTCAGGGCTTTTGTGAACGTCAGAGTAACATCCACTGTGTATGGAGTCGTTGCAAAGTATCCACAGCAAAACCCACTCACATTACTCACATTATCTGTGTGATTCCCCCCCAGAGCCCTACAGCAGCAGACCTGTTAGCCCCATTTCACAGATGAGAAAACAGATTCCGAGGAGTTTATAGTCACACAGCAAGTGAGGTCTAACACCAAAGCTTCTGCTCCCACCGCTATGCTACCTTGTGTCCCTATCACATTTGAGGGCCTGTGGGTGTGGGGCCTGGCACCTTCTAGGCCCATGATAGGTGGTAGCTCTTATTAATAATTACCCCAAATCCTACTGTCCAGAGATGGAATTTCTTAAAAATCTCTCTCAAAGTTTTACCTGAACCTGAAGGTAAGCACTTGTGCTCCTGGGCTTCAGATGAGGAAAACAGAGACCCAAGGCTGTGTGGGCTTCTCCGCAGTCCCATGGCTAGTTCCCGAAGACCTGGGCTGAGCACCAGGTCCAAGGCTCGGGCCTGTGCTCTGCAGGGGAAGGGCTGGCGAGCGGCTCCTGGGAGAAGCCTGGTGTGTCCGCGGGTGCTGGCTGGGAGGAAGGCTGGAAAGACAGGGCTGAAGAGGGCTGGCTGTTGGGCCGGGACGGAGAGCGGGCAGACAGGCCGGCCCCCCACCTCCTCCACCACCCTCTCTTCTGCCCCTATCTTGGGCCACATAACTGAGTTGGGATGGGGATGGGGAGGCATGAGGCACCTGAAACTCCAGCCCTGGGACCTTGTGCGTGTCTCTCTTTCCAGACCTGCGTCCCCACCTGGGTAATGGGAATGATGATAACACCAGCACCAGCGCCCAGTCCCAGGACGTCCGGAGAACGTGAGAGGCTGATGGTGGTGCCTGGCCTGGCCCCGTGGGTGGGAGCCCAGCTCCGGGAGGGGGCTGGGGCGGGGCTGAGAGCCTGCACTGAGCCGCAGGGGCAGGACACATCTCCGGGATGGGGATGGCTCAGCCCACATTGCCCACAGCGACACACCCGCTCGGCGTCTGCACTCTGGAGCCTGACAGCGGCTTGTCTGTCCCACCAGGAGAAGAGACTTCCCTAATGGCTTCCAGCGGTAGCACATTGGGTTCGTATGGCAAAACATCCTAATTTAAAAGGAGAAAAAGGGGGCACCTGTGTGGCTCAGTGTGTTTAAGTGTCTGCCTTCGGCTCAGGTCATGATCCTGGGGTCCTGTGATCGAGTCCCACATTGGGCTCCCTGCTCAGGAGGAAGCCTGCTTCTCCCTCCCCAGCTCCCCCTGCTTGGGTTCCCTCTCTTGCTGTGGCTCTCTCTGTCAAATAAACAAATAAAATATTTTTTAAAAAGGAGAGAGAGAAAAGTATATAAACATTTCATATAGCCTTGAGGACCCATTGTACAGAGAAAAGCAGTTGATAAAAATTCTTCCTCCTTCTGCAGACTATGGACAGCCGGCCAGTAGTGGGCCTGGAGCAAAGCCTCAGCTTCTTCTCTGGTTTGGCAATAGCCAGGCTGGACCCACCCCAGGGGCGCGGCAGCTTCTGCACTGGGGACCCCTGGGGCCTGGTGTAGACCTTCTGCCCCTGACCCTTAGGCTGCAGGGACACCCCCCCTCCTAGGAAGGTAACTCCCAGGGTCTGCCTCATCAAAGCCCCTGGGCCTGGTTAGCACCAGGTCTGGTCACCCTGCTCTGCAAGGGTTCTGGAAGGTGTGAGGGGTGATCTCACCCTGTCTATGTCCTAGGAGATGGGGAGACGGTGTCCAGAGGGAGAGAACACTGGCTGGGGATGTCCACGCTGGGGCCCCGGATGCCCTGCTAGTCCGTGGTGCTGCCCGGGTTTAACTACAGCATCTGTTACTTACCACAAGGCAGCAGCAGACCAAATGCCGTTTACCTAGTACCTCACGGAGTCCTCAGGACGCCCCATGGAGGAGATCACGTGACTGGCAGACAGAACCACCAGGATTCTAAGGCCAAGCCTCTGGTTCCAGTCTTCCCCTCAACCACCACGCTCTTCTGCCTTCTCCCTGAGCTGTGGAGGGATGACCACCTCTCCTGTGCCCCCACAGCACCTTCACTTCGGGTGTTAACAGGAACCCTGGGAGTCCCCATCCTGAGAAGCCCTCACACCTGGGGCTGGTGCAGCAGGCGTGCCAGCCAGTGTGGGTCCTGGCCGGTCTGGCCTAGGAAGGGCTCTACAGACCCAGGATTGAAGATGTTCCCCTGCCAAGGTCTCTGGGGTCCAGACCTCCCATTCCGGGTGAGGGGGAGGCCCTGAGGCAGCCCAAGGACACCACGCAGGCTTCCTCTGAGGCTTACACAGGCCCTCATGCTTGCTTGCCTCCCGGATCTGCAGAATATAGCATTTTGCTGTTTATAAGGGTGAGAGGCCCCAATCTGGCTTGCCCCTGTGGTTGTGCAGCCTTAGCCTGGGTCAACGGACCAGGAGGGGCCAATATCCTGATTTCCAAGTTCAAGGTTCATGGGCCTGGAGGAAAAGGCTCTTGCTCTTATAGTCTGCTGAGCCAAGCCCCAAATGGACAGTCTTTTTTAATTCACCAGAGGTGCTGCATGGGCTCAGCGTGAGCCTGCTCAAAGGAGGGGGGACAGTTCCTCCAAGAGCCCTGGAGCAGGCCTCCTGTCTTGCCCTCTGGCCCAGGTCTCTCTCCTCCCCAGGGGCCTGCAAGTTTCCGCAGGCTCTCACTGATCTCTCCTTCAGGCAACAGGGACCATGCCTTCGGGTCTGAAATCAGGACTTGAACTCGGACAAAGGCAGTATTGATGTATGAATCTAGAAATAAGGAAATCCTCACAGTTGGAGAGCATGTGGTTCATTCTAGTTTGGGGCGATTCTGAGTAAAGTCACCATATCCGTACCACGGAATACAACTCAGCAATAAAAAGCAGCGCACTCCTGATACACCAGCAGCTTGGCTGGGGCTCAAAGGCAGTCTCCGAAATGAAAGAAGCTGGCTCAAAAAGCTTCATGCTATACGATTCCGTTCCTAAGACATCTGGGAAAGGCAAAATTCCCGGGACAGAAAACAGATCAGTGGTCGCCAAGGGGCCAGGCGCCGAGGAGGCTCTGGGCGACAGAGGGGTACCGGGGATTTTTCAGGGTGCTGAAGCTGTTCTGGGCTGTACTGGGGAGGGCAGTACACGGCAGTCCGCGTTTGTCAAAGAATTGTACGACAATCAGAACAGGTTTTCCTGTATGTAAAATAGATCTCAATTTTAAAAATTAAAAAAAAAAAAAACAGGAAGAAAATTATATTTCCTTTTCTGTCCCTTTCCATTCATTTTGACCTCCACATAAATTTGAGTAACAACGAATTTGAATTAGTGGTTATTTCCAACGTGCCTCCTGCGGGCCAGGCCCTCTGCTCTGCCCACAGAAGGGAGCCTCACCCAGAAGCCTGCACTCACTTGGGGACCTCCCCACCCCTGCTCCTCCTCAGCTCGTGTCTCCTCCCACACCTCCCAACATGCGTGTTGAGGCCCAGTGCACCCCTATTTCCCTCTTAGGGGACTCTGGATGGCTTCAGCCTCATGTTGACTGATGGGTCAGTCGGTAACTGTGCTGAAATACTGGAATTTCCGAGACATTTCCATGGTTTATGGGACCATAATATTTGAAGTGGGAACCTGGGAATCATCCTTGACATGTCACTTCTCCTTGTCACCCCATGCCTCCCATGGCCCACACAGTCAGGGAAGGAGGGGCACAAACTAGCGGGCAGGGGGCTCAGGCCTACATGGTGGCTTATCGGTATGAAACCTACCTATGTCACAACTTTGGAGGAGGGCAGTTGGCAATGTTGGGGTTTTTTTTTACTGACCCCCAAAGTGCCCTGAATTGTTGTGCAAAAAAAAAAAAAATCAATCCACTGGCTCCTCCTGTGGATCTTCCTGTCTGAAGGTCTTCACACCTCCCCTCCCCAAGAGCACCGCTCACTCCAGGCCGTGTACCTCTCACAGGGACCCCTGCGCCGGCCTCCCAGCTGGCCACACCCTCATCCCCCTTTTCCTGCAGCCAGAGGGACCCCAGAACCTGACAGGCTGCTCCCTCGAAATCACCAGTACCCCAGGAGCCCACGCCAACCCACTAGGAAAAGACAAAAGGCCCATTAGAAAAACAGGCCAAAACACATGAAGAAGCAGTCGCTCTATGAAAAAAGAAAGGTGAACAGCAAAAACCTATTCAAAGAATTAAAGAAATGAAATCAAAACCACCCTGCGACACGATCTACGTCCCCCAGCTCCTGGGGAAAGGAAGATGGAACCCATGGCTGGTGTGCGTGGTGACCCGTAAGGGGGTGTCCGGCATCTCTCACATGCCGTCTGGGTGTGGCGACAGCCGTGGCCCAGTGCTGACATTTTGGAGGGTCACCGTGAGGGACACCTCCTTCCATCCAGAACCCAGTGCTCTAAAGAGGCCCGTGGTGTGTACTTGAGATGGTGTCCTCGGTCCATGTCCCCTGCCGTGTGTGGGAGGTGCCTGCCGGGGCGGCTTCCCCCTCCGTCAGCCAGAGCAGAGCCCGCAAATAAGATGCCCACCAAGAGGGGAGAGTTGAGTCGGTCATGTTCTGTCCAGACAACAAAATGCTCCCCAGACGTTAACAAGAAAGAAGTAGGGCCCAGATGACTCTGGTCAGGGAAAGGAGCTGCCCATCTCCCCAGTGAGAGCCTTTCTGTCGCTTGCAACTCTTGAAAGCGTGGGCTTATCCTCACAAGGCTATGCATGGAAAAACGTCTGGAGGCACGCACCAAAAACCCTGTGAAATGAAATTGCCTTTGGCGAGGGAGACAGGTGGGGAGAAGGAGGCTTTCCCTTCTCCTAGTGTGCTTTGCTGTTCTGCCTGGATTTCTAATCGTGGGCACAGAGCACTTTGATTTTTTAAAAATGTCATCGGGAAGTATCTGCGGGGTGGGATATGAGGCCAATTGGTTTTCTTCTTTGTACTTTTCTATATCAAAAAGAATCAAAATCAATGTGTTTAAATGTTGCAAAACAAACAAAAACTTTCGCTGCCCTGGGGATAAAGTCCATGCTCCTGAGCTCGCCCTGGGAGGTCCTTCGGCGTCAGCGGCTGCTTCCTCTCCAGTCTCCAGACTCCTGGGTCCCTGCCACGGCCAACCCCAACTGCTCTCCACACCCCAGAGCCCCTTGCTCTCTCTTAACGCCGGGCCTTTGGCCGTGCTGTTCCCTCTACCTGGAACGCTCGGCCCCTCTGATTGCCTCTCCCTCTCGCCTTCCTCCTCCTCCAGCCTGGCGCCAGGCGCCTGCCCACCCTCCCCCCACTGGCAGCGTGGCCCTGCCTGGCCTGGCCTGGCCCGCTCCCCAGCACCCTGGCCTCAGCGCTGTCCACCCAGCGCTCCCATCAGGCGGGGAAGGCCTTTCTGCCGGCCGCATTTCCTCACCCTGACCTGGAAGGTGGGGACAGGGCCCGTGTCACCGACAGCGACCAGGGCCCAGCACTGTGCCTGGCACACAGGACACTTCAGGAACTGTTGCGGGCGGATCGGACAGGTGACCGCCGGAGGGGAAGGAACACACAACACTGACAGCCCCCAGGCTCATCCACCCCCACCCCCGGCCGGCCTAGCTGCGGGGTGGGGTCCCGGGGCCTCGGGGTCCCCTGATGCAGTCTGCAGGGGCAGACGGAGCCACCCGCAGCAGCGCCGCCCGCCCGCTCCACGCTGGCTTCTATTTCCTCTCCGGCGGGTGCCAAGGCCCTGAACAAATATTTTCCTGGAGTGGAGGAGCGGCTTAGCTCCCAGCCCTGAGTGCTGGAAACCCCGCTGGGTCGGGCAGCTTCCAGGAACCCAAGGAGGAGTGGGGTCTGGCCGCAGCTAGGGGAGGGGAGGGTCCTCGGGGCGGCCCTCTGTGCCCGGTGCCCGCCCTCCAGGCCGGCGTCGGACAGGTCACTCCACCAGCCCGTCGCGAGCCCCCCCTCGCTCCCCCCACCCCCGTCCCTCCTCACCCCCGGGTAGCAGCCTACTTGCTCTGTGCCGCTCAGGACTGGGGAAGGCTTTTGCCCTGGGCCTCTCTGCCCATAAATTAGAATCCTCTGGGATCCTGAAGAAAACGTGGGCCATGTGGGCCTCCCTCGTTTTTGCTGAAAAAGCTCCAGTGGGGTTTAAAGGAACTAATTAGAATCTCAGAAGCCCTTTTAAAAAGCTCCCCCCTCCCCCCGCCACCCGCTTTAACTCTCTTATTGTAGAATAACATACAGAGTGCACTGGTCTGGTGTAGAGCCTGACGGTTTCCGTGCAGACGCAGACACCCTTGTAATCACCACCTACATCAAGCCAAAGAAACTGCCAGAGAAGGTTCCTTCATGTCCCGGCCTTGCCAACCGCACAGCCCCAGCAGGGGCACCCCTGGCTTCTGTCAACATCAATCAGCTCTGGGGCGCCTGGGTGGCTCAGTGGGTTAAGCCTCTGCCCTCCACTGGGGTCATGGTCTCAGGGTCCTGGGATCCAGCCGGCATCGGGCTCTCTGCTCAGCAGGGAACCTGCTTCCCGCCACCCAACTCTCTGCCTACTTGTAATCTCTCTGTCAAATAAATAAATAAAATCCTTAAAAAAAAAAAAAATCGATCAGCTTTGCCTATTCCTGAGCTTTCTCCCAATGGAGTCATGTGGTAGGTGCTCTTTGGCGTCTGGTTCCTGGAGCTTTATACATTGCCTGTGATATTCATCTCTGTTGTATGTGAAACTGTAGTGTGTCCTTTTTGACTGCTGAGTAGCACTCCGTGGTATGAATGAATCTGTTGCTTCCCCCATTGTCCTGTTCGGGGGTTGTGTCCAGGCTTGGGCTGTGCTGAATGAAGATTCCAGCACACACACGCTCTCATTCCGCTTGGATTATTTGGAAAACATATGTGTGTCTTCAATAGATACGGCTCCAGTGTGCTCGCATCCATCGACACACTCCTCCCCACGCCCCCCCCGCAAACTATCGTCCATCTCTAATGCCAGCCTTTGTGGGGGGTGTGGTGGCGCCCAACTTTCAGAGCAAGACAGCAGCACCAGGCGGCTACAGTGAGCATCCCAAAGGCCAAGACTCGCTATGTGCGCTGAGCCCATGTGTCACGCTGGGTCTTAGCAAAGCGCCTGCCCTCGAGAGCCACCCAGAGGAGCAGAAAGCCACTGTGGCAGCAAACACCTCAGGGACACGGGGAGAGGTGCCAGAAGTGAAGGGCCATAGAAGACACAGGGCCCCTCCCTTGAGCTGTGAGCCCAGCCTTGAAGTGAAGCGGGTGATAGCCCAGCCAAGGGCCCCGTTTGGGGGTGTGTTCACACTCATACGCACATTCTGCGAGTGGGTGTAGAGCTGGCAAGGCTCAAGGACAGCACTGGGTGACAGGACAGGGTGCAATGGTGTTCAGGAGTGGGAGGAAGCGCGAAAGCCAGGTAAGGGCTGTGCCCATGGGCAGGCAGAGCCGGCAGGATCCCAAGTCCCTTTAGGGTCCCTTGGCTCAGGGCCCTCTCCTCCAGCTCCTGCAACTCAAGGAACCAGCAATTGCCTCTTCTAGGGTAGCCCACCCGCCTTGCTCCTCTATCTTGCCCTCCAGGCTGGAGAGATGGGGGATGGGGTAGGATTGATGGGGAGAGAAGACAGGGATCCCTCAGAGGTGGGAGCACAGCCCCACACTCCTCTCTGCACGGGAGCCCTCTGCAGACTCATTTAAAAGAAGGCTTTTCCCCCAGCTGCTGCTTGGGGTCCCCCTACCAAGCCTAGCCTAGGAGGGGGCATGAGACCAGTGGGACTACTGTCCCTTCTGCTGCCCGTTACCCTGCCCCCATCCCATGATGGGCCAGCCCAGAGGACAACCTCAGGCTCCACTGGAGAAGTGCACCCGGGGGAGGGCAAGGCGAGGCCCAGTGAAGTGGGGACAGGCCTCACAGGTTCTGCCAGTTCTACTCCAAACCAGGTTTCAAAGTCAGCCCCTCCTCCCCATCTCTCTACTGGCCTGGGCCTCGGCCCCACATCCCTGTGCAATTCCCAGAGCTGCTCCTCAGAGATGCTCAGAGAAGCTGCAGGTGACTCTCCCCACACCTCTCCCCATACCGAGTCTCCCGAGTCCCTACTTTTGCCAAAGCCTTGCCTTCTGCCTGGAATGCCTCCCCTCATCCCACAGTCTTCAAGACCCCGTTCCAGGGCACCTCCCCTGACCCTGACGCCATGCTGGGTTGGGTGCCCCCCCCCCCAGCAGCCCACACCGCGCCCCTGGACCGTGACACCCCTCAGAGCAATGCTGTGCATCTTTGTTCTGGAAATGAAAGCACAGGATGAGCCTGGGAGCCGGAACCAAACCTGAGAGGCAAGCTAGGCAGAAAGTGCCATTTAAAGCAGAAACTGGCTTAAACCAAGAAGGCAACACCACCAATAGAAGAAAAGACAGCTCATTAGTTTAGAAAAAGCTCGAAAGCACTCTCGGCAAAAAATTCCACGAGTGCCCCACCCCCACACAACGCAGGGACACGTGACCAGGTGCACACGGGCACATGATGAAAAGGTGAAGAGAAAAGGAAATAGCGCTCCGTTGCTCCATTCCCAGGAGCGGGGAGGGAGAGTTACGGGAAAGCAGAAGATAGGGGAGAAGCAGGTCAAGGTCGTGGGGAGTAGGGCAGCAAGCCGAGGCCTGAGAAGGGGGCGGCAGAGAAATTCCTTGAAGTTCGGGGGCCTGAGGCACGTGGAGATGCTGTGTAACCCCCTCACACTGCAGCTTTCTCCCTGCTAGGCTCCTCAGTGAAGCCAGTTTTATGGCCCCTTCCTGTAGGGGCAGTGCCCTCCGTTGGGGGGGGCGGGACTCCAGCGGGGGTTCAGATCAGGAGGGGCACTTAGCAGAGCAAGAGAAGCTGTGGGTAGTGGCACAGCTTCGCCCTTTGGAGAGGAAGGGAGCAGGTGGCCTGGACACTGGGTCTTGGAACCTTGCAGGTCCCATGCGGAAGGGCCATCAACCCTCCTGGGTCCTAGTGCCGCCCTCTGGGGGTACACGGCCAGGGTGGGCTCAGGGGCCAAGAGGCCTGCTTCCAAAGCCCAGCTCCCCTGCCCACGGGCACGCGACTGTGGGCAAGCGGCTTCCTCTCTGGGCCAGTTTTTGTCTGTGAAGTGGTTATAGCAACAGTGGCGCCGTCTCTGAGACGGGTTAGAAGTCCGTAGTGGAGGAAATAGGAGATAATGGTGGGGTGGGGGCGGTGTCCAGCAGCGTGTGGCCCACAGTGAGCTCAGTCAGAGTAGGAAGTTGCCTGTTCTGCAACTGAGGCCTCAACGTCCAGACCAATGGACATTCAGGGTTTTCGATGCTGAACCAGCGAGTGAGCTAAGGGTTTTGTCTCCGCCTCCAAACCCTTCAAGTGCATTGTCAGGGAAAGTCCAATTCACTCTGCAAAGCAGCCCGGAGCCTGCTCTCCCCAACCCACCCACTGATGGCAGGGCCCTGGAGGGAATGGTCCCTCCTGCCCTGCGCTCCGAGAACACACCAGGGGTGCCCGCCAGCACCCAGGACTAGAGGGGCAGATGACAAGGGCCATAGGCAGAGAGATCTGCCACAGAGGGACAGCTGGGGGGCATCAGCTTGGATGGGACCGAGTAAGGGGAGGGCAGCCAGATGCCCTTACAACACCAGGGCTCCCACAATGCACTGCACATTTTTAAACTTCGGGTAGGTAGAGAGCCCTCACATCCACAAGGTAGGGAATGATCTAGAAGAGCAAGAAGGCGGGTTGGGCAGGAGACAGTAAGACCAAGAGTCCTGGAAGGAGGGGAGATGACAAAGGCGAGATCCGGGGCAGCAGGAACACAGCCCTCCCTTACTGCAGAGGGCCCGGCACTGGTCCCGTGTTCCTCACCAACCGGCAGCACAGCCCAGAGCCGGGATCCCTCCAAGAAGAGGACAGGTGAGGGCACGGCCAGGCCAAGAAGAGACTCAACCACCACCACAGCCCAAAATGACAAGTGCTGTTTATTATAGTTACACGAACGGGCCCAGCCACAGGCTCGGCCTCATCCCAAGGATGAGCAGAGATGAGCAGTAACAGACCCTTCCCCACCCTTCTCCCCACACCCCCTCCCCCCCAGTCGTGTCCGGTCACACACTCCGGACAGAAAGTCCCAGTACTGAGCACAGGTTCCCTTCTCCTGGCGGCACACCTCTCTGGGTCACAGACGGCCCCCCTCCTGGAACAGCCAACAGAGCAGCTGGAACGGTGTCAAATTAAATAGGCAAGCACAGGGGCTCCCAGGAGGGTTGCGCTGGGGGCCTCGGGTCCTGGCGAAGGTGTGAGAGGAGGTCCGTCCAAGGTGTCTGAGAGGCAGGCCTTGGCTCCGGGGCGCTGTGGAGCCAGTGGCCTCCGCCGAAGGCTGGGCTGGAGGCGCCACAGCTTCTCCAGTCGTTGAAGTGACCATGCTTCGAGCTTGGCAACAGAAATTTACATCAGGCCTTCTATAACCTTGGCTGGACTTACTGACCTCCAGAAGAACTTGAGCAAAGACAAAAAAATGAGAAGCAAAGCAACCAGAGGGACTCTGGTCCCAGAACCCACCCCTCCTCACAGGAAAGACAAAGGCACAGAGTTTTTGGCCAAGTTTCTCAGTACCATCTGTGTTTAAAGAAAAGGCTGGTCACGTCCACACGACCAACACAGAGAGAAGCAGCAAAGGTAGAAGAGTTCACGTGACTACTTTATATTAAAGTTTATTACATTTGGAAAATCTACTGTACAGGGAAAAAACCCATTGGATTAAGTAGAGTTTTGCCAAAAGCAAAAGACTATCACTCTTTGGAACATTCCTGATTCCAGCCCAGGGCAGGGCCACAGAAGCACATTGAAGGGGAACCTGGTCCTGCGTGGAACAGCTCTGTGCCAGGTATGCCCAGGCCCCTCACACCACCTTCCAGAAGCAGATGTCCCCCAGAGACATTTTCTGGGGCACCCAAGGCAGGGCTCAGTCTGCGGGAGACTCTCTGGGCCCACTGCCCCATCTCCCGGCCCACAGTCCTCTCTCCTCAGTCCCCAGCCAGAGGTGCCAGGATTCCATTCTCCCCTGGCTCCTCTGCTTCACAGCAGCCTGGCCACGGCGGCGGCCCCACGGCCTAGGGCACGGCTGCTCCAGCGGCGTCTGCCCATGGGCCCCCACGATCAGCCAGCCCAGCCCAAGGGCCACTGGGCAGACATTCCATACCCTGTTGTACACATGAGTGACAACTCAGAGATAACCGTCAAACTAGGCCTATTATGTTGTTTTCCCAATTTGGTTCTCCTAGTTAAAAAAAAAAAAAAAAAGACAAACAAAACAGAAAAGTCTGAACCCTGATGCTGTCTCCTTGCCATAGATGAGGGGAAGCAAGACGGGGGTAACTGAATGAACTTACTTAACTTACCTCAGGAGTAACAAAGTCTACTGGGCTATGAACAGAGAAACTAGAGGAAACATGTGCAAAAACAAAGTTGTATCTAAAGGAGACCCCCCCCTAACAAAACAATGGGAATCTGCCGGAGCTCCAAACTCCTCTCCCCCACCCCTCGCCCCTCGGGGGAGGAAACGCCCCCAGATCAGGGGTCTCGCTGGCAAGTGCTACAGATGTACCCGCCGCAGACCCATCCAGGGCCAAAGCGGCCGGGTCCCCTTTCCCTCCAGAGTTGGACCTGGGGAGGGGCTGCTCCAGGTTGGAGAAACCGAGTCAGGAGGAGGAGATGCCAGGTGCTGGCTGTGGTGGAAAGGTCATGTGCGAGAAAGCCCCAGCGCCCAAGTCTCCAGGCAGAAGTCAGAGAAGCAGAGTCGAGAGCCCCCAGCGGGCCCCAGGAGTCCGCGGGCAGGGCGCGGGGAGGGGGGCATGGTGGCGGGGCCTGCAGTTCTTCACGGACGAGGCAAGTGGGGGCCTAGCGAGTGGCAGGGGGAGGAGGGGCACGGTCCCCGTCAGGCGTAGAACTCCTCCTGCTTGCTGGGCTTCTGGTAGGCTCCGCCATTGGCTTGTTTGGGCTCCTCCAAGGAGTAGCTGCCCTCGTCCTTCTTCTTCATCCGGTAGAGCATGAAACCCACCAGGCACACGGCCAAGATGAGCCCCACGAGGCCTCCAGCGATGACCCCTGTGAGGGCAGGCAGGCCGGCTCAGCGTGGGTTAAGCAGCAGTGTCCCCCACACCAGGAGGGGCCCCCAAGGCGGCCTGGGTCAGCCCCGCTCCAGGGACAAACAGAGCCCACCCCCCACCTGAGAGAAACGCACCTCCCAGCACTTCCTTCCTGTCCAGGAGGCCCTGTGAGGCCTCACGGTCCACTGGGGGTTGATTCCGCTTGTCGGGCTCCACCGCAGTCCCGGCCATGTTCTCCCCGGACAGGTCAAAGGTGAAGTCCTACGGGAGGCAGGGACAACCTCAGGCTGGGGTGGGCCACCTCTGGCAGCAGCATCCAGTTTTCTTTCCCAACCCAGAAGCAGCTCAGGCCTCCCTGGTCACCACAGCCACCAGCTCAGATGCACCCAACCCAGACCTCCTGGACCCCCAAAGCTCATCCTATCACACCAGACCCCGGCTGGACTGTGGCAGAGACATCACAGCAAGTGAGACAAGGCACATGTATTTATATGAAAATAGACAGGGCGACCCCTGGGTGGTTCAGTCAGTTAAGTGTCCACCTTTGGCTCAGGTCACGATCTCGGGGTCTTTGGATGGAGCCCCGCATCGGGCTTTCTGCTCAGCACTGGGTCTGCTTCTCCCTCTCTCTGCCCCTGCCCCCAACGTGTGTTTACATGCACGTGCGTACCCTCTGTCTCTGTCCCTCTTTCTGATAAACAAATAAAAATCTTTAAAAAGAAAAGAAATACCGTCATTTTAATGTCAAGTGTAAAGTTACCATGACTGCAAGACAGACAGATCGAGTAGAATTTTTATACTCTCTTGCTTAAGTTTGGGAAGACTTCTCACAGGCAATCTTGAAGGACTCCTTTGCTCTGGTCTCCTAGTTAGTCTGCCCTGCCCTGGGCCTGGCCCTGGAGGCAGGGGGAAGGTGGGACCTTGTGACCTTCTGTTCATGGCGGGGGATGGGACATGCTTACAGGACACAGGGTGCTGGGGGCGCCCGATGTCTGAGCCAGAGTCCGTTGGCACCATGCACCATGGAAACAGAGGACTACAGCGGGGGGCACTCACCTGCTCCCCAGAGCCCTCGCCTACTGGGAGCTGAGTGGACACTCCATCCTCCGCGGCCCTCTCGGTGGCAGAAGGACCTCTGTCCTCCACATGGGGAGTGTGAGGGTCGAGCCGTCTGGGTCCCGCCGAGGGCTCATGGTGCTCAGGCTGCATGTCCCTGTGCGGATGGGAGGTAGCCGGCCCCGCGGCTGTGGTGGCTCTCACAGTCGAGGCCCGGTGAGTGGTCGGGTGCAGCGTGGTCTCACCGGGTGGGTGTGTGGTCTCCTCCTCCCGGTCGGCGAAGCCAGGCTCCACCTTGGCCAGGAGCACGGCCTCCCTCTCCTCGGGAGCCTCTCCCGTGGGCAGGACGGAGGTGGAGACCGTGGGGTTATCTGCACCAGTGGGCTCTGGAGCCGTGGGCACGGCTGTCAGGAGCCCCACGTCCTTCCACGTGGACGGGCTCTGCTGCGACAAGGTGGTATCTGGCAGAGCACCTGGAGGCCCAGAAGCAGCTTGTTGGAGCAGGCAAGGCCCAGGACATCAGACCGGCCAAGCTCCTGCAGGGAGGAAGGGCCGCCCCAAGACTCCCCGGCCGGCAGAGCAAACCCTTCCCTGAGAAGCGGTTTCCCCAGGGGAGAAACTCTGCTTTGGAAAATGGAAGAGGAAAGCTGCCCTTTTCTGCTGCACGTGCCTGGGGACAGCATGGTGTCTCGAGGCATGACACACCAGGCCCTCTGGGAAGGAAGATTTTCTGCAGCCACAGAAGCCTGCTACCTGGGTGGAGGCATTCTCAGGAGCCTGACTGCCTTGTCCCCTGCACACACACCTCCCTGGCCCCCTCCCTGTTCACCTGCCCTCTCCCCAGAAAGGCCTACCACACCCCCACCAAGAACAGAGGCCTGTGTCCCACTTCCAGCTCTCAGGCCCTTACTTCGGCCACTTTCCCCACAGATGGCCTCAACCCTCTTCCAAAATCCTGCTCAAGAGCACCTCCTCTGGGAGGCTTCCCTGGTCACCTCCCACTCAAGGACTTCACTCCCCCAGAAAAAGGAGAAATAGGAGAAGATAAGGGGACATTCATGGAGGATCTACACCCCACCAGGCTCTGTGTTACCTTACAGCCCCCAATAATCTTATGAAGTCAAGATATATTCCCATTTTACAGATGAAGAAAGAGAGGCCTGGAGAAGTCCCCCTTTCCAAAGGTTGCCCAGAGAGTTAGGACACTATGAGCCCAAGTCTGTCTGCAGCAGACAGCCCCTGGAGCTTTCTAGAACCCCAATACTCACTCCCCGCCAACCCACACATGCCTTCTCCTTGCAGCATGGACCTCATTCTCTTCCCTAACATCACCCCCCAGACCCTGCTGCCTGATGGCCACCTTGGGGGTCCCTCGTGTCAGCTCACCTGCACCAGAGCCAGAGAAGTTGTCAGAGTCATCCCCAGAGCCGTCCTGATCTTCAGGGGGCACGTTTATGGCCACAGTTTGCTGGAAAAGGATATAAAAGGGTATGAGTGGAAGCTTGGCCAAGGCCCTGCTGCTCTGAGGTCCCTGTCCTAGACAGCTGAACTCCTGTACCACACACACACACACACACACACAAATACACACAGCACAGGAAAGAAGCCTTCGTATGTGGTACCAGGACCCTCAGCTCGGGGCAGCTCGCTTGTCCCCCACACACCCCCGAATGCTATGATGACCCAGCCCTGCACCAGGTGCTGGGGGTACAAAAACACACCAGAGGGGGCAGGCTTTGCCCCAAGAAACTCAGCCTGGTAAGGGGGCCCTGGACCTCTTAGAAAAGCCACAGAAGATATCATTGCTGGGAAGAGAGACTGTGGCCCCAATGGACCCCATCAGCTCAGCCTACACTGAAAATGGGGCCATTGGCCAGGGAGCTTCAGGGTCCAAGACTGGGGTTTTCTAGAGCCCTAGGAATAATCCCCCAGTAACCTGATTCCAGAGAGGCATGCTGGGTACCAGGGTATGGACATCAAGGGTCTCACAGGGGAAAAGATCAGGGATGGGTATGGGACATAGCCACACAGGACAGCCCCAGGCCTGGCCGTGCTCCCTCCCACACAGCCTGTCTTCTCACCGACGGGAAGGACTGGGTCCACGCCCCCTTGGGGAAGCAAAGACAGGGTGCCCATTAGGCTAGGGACAGATGAGACTGATCTAGAAGAGGCCCGGCACTCAGGAGGCACCGACACACGGGCTATGGGCCTGGTAGGGACCCTGTGTGCAAACAGCAGTCCCAGGACACTGCCTGCCCAGGGCAGCTCAAAGCGGCTGCGGGGGCCAGAGGGTGACTCTCGAGGCAGGGGCTGCCGCTGCAGGACTAGTGAGCAGGCCAGGAGGAGGCAAGACACACCACAGAGAGCCCAGCAGGCTGCAGAGAAGCCTGGAGCCCGGCGATGTGGGGGTGTGGAGGGCTCCCCAACACTAGTTCCAGAACGTCAGTCGGAGAAGGGGAGACCCAACAGCCAGGTGGCAGGAAGGATAGCTATGAGTGTCCTGTTCAGCAACAAGCCTTTGACCCAGAGGAGTTCGGGACATCTCCATCTCTAGAGGGCCCCGATGTCAGGGGCCCCACCCAAACATGAATAAAGAGGCAGAGCATGGGGCGCCTCGGTGGCTCAGTGGGTTAAAGCCTCTGCCTTCAGCTCAGGTCATGATCTCAGGGTCCTGGGATCGAGCCCCACATCGGGCTCTCTGCTCAGCAGGGAGCCTGCTTCCCTTCCTCTCTCTCTGCCTGCCTCTCTGCCTACTTGTGATCTATCTCTCTGTCAACCAAATAAAAAAAAAAAAAAAAGAGGCAGAGCAGTACAGTTCAGAGCACATGGGGTAGGATACTCCCTGACCTTAGCCACTTACTAGATGAGTGGCCCTGGGGACATCACTAAACCTCTTAGGGCCTCAGTTTCTCCATCTGTAAAATGGGGACAGTAGTAATATCTACATTCCAGGACTGCTACAGAAACTCACTGAGGTTATGCACCGACAGCAGCCGCTGCTTTAACTCGGGGAGTGAGAGCTGCTTAGCATGGATAAAAGGATTCTGGAGCCTTCTGGGGGAGAGCTGGGATGGAGGTGGTGGGGTGTCAGAAGAGAGGCAGGACAGAGCCAGGTCACAGGAGACCCAAGGCTGGGCTCCAGGGAATGAGGCCTCCTCAGCCCCGGAGGCCTCCCTGGGTCCCCGCCACAGGCCATGGGGTTTCGCTCTTGAGTGGAGCAGAGCAAGGAAGAGACAGATAAGACCTTTGGCCTCCCTGAGGCTGCCTGGGGCACCGCTGGGCCAGGTGGAGGCTCCCCATCAGACCCTCGGGTCAGAGGGACACTTCAGACACGTGTAGAAACCACCAGGCTAGAAATATCACTGAGCTTCCTCTGAAAGTACAAAACCCAAATTCTACCTCTCCTCCCACCCCCCCAGAAAAAGGTTCCGGCCCGAGAAGAGCCCATCTGGGCCCTCGTGGCCCACCCACACCAACTGGCTTGGTCCCTGTCCTCTACCCGCCCCTCAGGCCACTTCCTGCCTAGGCTGTCCCCAGGTGGTGCTTCCCACATGGGGCCTGTCTCCGCGGAGCTCACCTCCACCAGGCCTGTACCTGCACCCGAAGGGAGCAAAGAATACTGCTCCCCAGGCAGGCATCGAGCAGGTGCCCCCACCCCAGCACGGCCCCACCCCAGGCCCACAGCAGACTGCCACCCACAGGGCAGCTGGCGTGGGTGCAGGGGGAGACACAAGCATTCGGGGGTGGGTCAGGGCGCCAGCCAGAGCAGCCGTGCCGCACTGAAACTAGGGCCAAATCTTCTAGCAGAAGCCGGAGTCTCGGGCCCAGGTGAGGGCAGGCAGACGCTGAGGAGGCCCAACCTCTCACCTACCCAGAGAAGCCCCAACAGGTTAGCCCGTTTCCCAAGCACAGGGCCTCTTTCACCACCAGATAAGACTGTGAATCTGCCCAGTCCCTAAAAACAATTTGTTCCCTCAACTCCGCTCAGCTTATCCCTGTGCGATCTTGTTTACACAACAAGCTCTTAAGCAAACGCTTTCTCTGCTGAAACCAGCTCCCTGACCTCAGGGGCAGCCCCTCCCCTCTCAGGGCCTGGTCTCCAGCAGGGGAAGGGCTGCACTGACCTCCTGATCCCCTCCGGTGTGAACCTTAGTGAGGGCTTCCACTCCCTGGGGAGGAAATGAGCAGAAACTGCTGAGTTTGAACTTGGATCACTAGGTGCCAGAGGACTGGCATTTTTGGGTGAGACTTCCAGTTTCACTTAGGCAGCTGTGCTAAGAGTCTGTGGCCAGCTGCCCCCAAGGCCTCCTGGGGGGCTCTCCGCAACCTTGTCTCTGCTTAGGGCCCCTCAGAGACCACCACGTGGCCACAGGTCAGGGCTGCTGGGGGACAGGTGAGTAGCCCAGCTTGGAACCCACATCAAGTAGCCTGGGAAGGTTAAGGCAGGCCAGCTCACACCTTTAACCTCTGCAGAATCCTAAGAAGCTCAGCTTTTCCTCTAACACACCAAAATCCCTGTAGGAAGATCTAAACATCTGCACATTCAGTTTGCCCAGAGGAAGGGCCAATCTGCTCCAGACCTTTAAGCCCACCGGCCCAAGAGGCCAAAGCCAGGTTTGGCTGCAGTGGAGGGCACAGGTCATGGGGCAGACACACGGAGGCTGGGGGACAGGGAGCAGGAGAGGAGCTTAGCCCATCTCCATCTCAGAGCTGCTGGCCACACCTGGGCTGCGCGGAAGGACTGAGAGCGGCGACCCAGGGTCAGGGCTCCAGCAGAGCAGAAAAGAGATGGTACGAGAAACTGAGGCACTCTCGCACACTAGAAACACTTTCTACCCCTTTCCACCTTTACCCTTCTATTTGAGGCAGGCAGGCCTGAGATTAGCATCTTGCACAGATAAGGAACTGAAACAGACAAGGGCAGGGACTTGCCCAAGGCCACGGGCTGTGGCTACACGTGCTCCCCTCACCTACCCAGCTCTGTCCCTCCCCCTCTAGCCCTCAAAAGACCCCCTGGCAGGCCCATCCGGTTTAAGGGGCCCATCTACACTTATGCAACACATACATGAAGATGTCAATCCCGTCAACACAGCCGCCACCCCCGCCCCCGGCCCGGAGCTACAGGATGAGAGTGTCACAGAGGAAAAATGCCTGACCCCTACCCCAGCAGCCGAGGGGACCAAGGTGCCAGCCCACGAGTCACAGCTGCCAAGGGCTGGGAGTCTGCATCGGGCTGCTGCCTGCCATTCCCGAGAATAGATCGGAGGGTCTGTGGGCAGAGGCCAGCAGAAGAGCCTCAAGAAGGCAGAGCCTCAAGCCAAGCCCAGCCCGCTCTCACCCCGCACTGGCCATAGACAGCAACCTGTGCAACCTCCACCCTGGCAGGCCGAGAGTGCAGTCGTGGGGCAGCACACTAACCATGTGTCATCGGCTGCCTGACTTAGTGATGGAGAAAGCACAAAGCCTTTAGAAAACATCACTGAGCTGCTGCTCTTCAACCAACACGTGGCTAAAAGTACAGTATCGTGTAAGGAGGTCATAGATGGATATTAAACAGGGACCATGACACCAACACTCAGGGGATCACCATCCAGGGGCTTTGGAGAGAAAAGACATGGTCTGGTCCTGGCAAGCTCCCAAGGCACACAGCCAGGAGCCCCATTTCGGACTTCCAAACAAGTGGCTGGGGCACAGAGGGTGACCCTTCAAGCTAGGCCTTGAAACCCCCCAGGCAGACCTGGAGACAACACTCAGCCCAAGTCACTAAGCTTGGCGACATGGGAACCTCAGGAGTGTGGCAGGCATACACAGCCGCAGGGAAGGAGGCTCAGGTATCCGCTAACCGTTATCTGTCCCAGTGGGACGATGAAGCCCGGGCTGCTGTGGTAGGACCAAGTCACGGAGTCCACAGCCCTCCTGGTCTCCTTCAGAGCTAAAGGGGCTGGCGGCAGCGCTTCCTAGGCAGCCAGCCTGGGTGCTGGCTCTGGGGCTATTGACTGGAGGGGCCCCCAACTTGCTCCAGGAGCCCAGCTGTGGGGCCAAATGCAACACAGGCCCCACAGACCTGCCAGGACAAACACCCACTGTTCCCACCCACTGAGATTCCACGGGGCAGCAGACACTCTTGGGAGGATTAAGAGATTCATATTTTCTTTAGGAATTGTTACTCCCTCAGTTTCCTGGTCAGAGCCATGGAACTAAGATTCCCAACCCCCCACCCCCCCCACAGTTCCTAACTCTTGGGTCCCGAGATCTCAGAGCTAAAGAACCCCAGCCTTCAACCCCCACCTATGCATCAAGATGCAGAACTGACCCAAGGGGACATCCAAACCATCGCCTTTGGCCGGGCCCGGGGCTCTCTTTCTCAGGATCCCGAGAATCACCAGATGAAGTCCTCTGAGCGCCATCCCTGAAGCTGACTCAGTGGGTCTAGGGCAAAGGCCCAGGACTCTGACAGCGAACAAAGTCCCCACTCGAGTAGGGATGCAGCCTATTCTTGCAGAACACTAATCTCAACAGGAAAACTTCTAGCCTGGAGTTGCCCAGGGCCTGGGCGCCGGGGAAGGCAAACCCCTAGAAGGTCCCAAGACCCTCGCTCTGGTCATGTTCAAGAAGGAGGTCCCAAACGGCAACAGGGACCCATAAACAAGCCCTAGCGGCAAAGGGATCCAAGATGACTCTGGAACAATCTCTGTATTTCTGATGCCGCCACTCTCTACAAACAGTGCACCGTAGTGCCGGCCTGGTCTGTGAAAGAGCCTCACCGAGGAGTTGAGGAAACCCTGAGCTTCGGAGGCCTGGGTCCTCTGGCTGCTCACAGCACGAGCTGCAGGGGACACAGCGGAGCCTCCCTCCAGCCCGCCCTGCCGGCTCAGGGCTGCGGGCTCTCCGTGGGATCTCAGGCCTCGGCACTGACCTGGCAGGAGGAGCCGGGTCTCTCGGGGCGGGCCCACCGGGGCAGGGAGCAGGGGCCGCTGAGCAACCCTGCAATCTTTCAGGGGCACCTGCTTTCCCGGGGTTGGGGGGTAGGATGGGGCGAGAGACGGGGGGGGGGGGGGATGTTGTGGAACACGCAGCCTCACTCCTATGGCTCACCCAACACCCTGGGGCCCTACTTTCCTCGTCCGGGACACCATCTGTACCCCCTCCCTTAGCACCTGGGCAACATGGCCTGAGCACGGACCCAAAGGGCCAGGCAGGTCACACCCAAAGCACCTTGGATCCGGGGTCGCAGGGAAATCACCAGAACCAGGATTGTGGGGGTAGGGAGCCTGACCAGGGTGGCTGCCCCAGGGCGCATCTAGCCCTACTGGTCCCCTGCTGGGTGACCTGGGCAGCTCTCTGCCTCTCTCCAGACAACAGAAGGGGCCAGGCTAGAGTCCCCCAAGCTCCCTTAGGGCTCGGACAGGCGAGGCTGGGACATGGGAGCAGGAGCCCCAGATCCTTGTCAGCAGGTGACACAGTGGCCCCAGATTGCCACACCAGGGTTTGTAGGAGGGGCAGGACAACAGGCCAGGGCCCAGGGAAGACACCAGGCTCCCTCTTGCCCCTGGCTATCCCAGTGGTGGCACATAAATCACTTTCTCTCCAGAGGCTTCTTTCCTACCTCGGGAGCTGCCGGGGAGACGTGCTTAGGAGAGTGAGAGGCACCAGTCTCCCAGCTTTGGCCTCAAGACCCTGAAACCTGCCGCCACTGAAGACACTCCCAGGAGGTGGGGGCCCCCCCAGAGCCTCAGAGCCACCCCAGCATTTCCGGCCCGACAGGCACCCTGATTTATCAGCTCAGTGTCTCTCTACCAGAACCAGGTCAAGCCGGGACTTGCAGAGGGCATGACAGGCCTGGCCTAGGGCGGCAGGGGCCCAGGCAGCAGCAGCTGAGTGACAGGGGACTTACTCTGCCCTCAGCCTGAGCAGCCACAAGGGCACCCGGGCCCCAGCCCCCATCGGCACTTCTACCAGGAGGAGCGCCTTTCAGGGGACCTCCCACGCGTGTACCCTTCCCCCCATTCACACACACAACCCACCTGACCTGTCCCCAGCCTGCCACTCAGACACAGGCCTCACCACGTGGGGGGTTCCGAGGCAGGGCATGTCCAAACCGGCCTTGGAAACACCCCCCTCCTCCCCGGCCAGCCCTGTGGTAGCATTTCCCACAACACTAATGCTGGGCTTTCCAGATGGAAACCTGAGGTCAAGGTCGCAGAGCCCTTTGCCCTGGCGCATTCTGCCTATGTCAAGTACCCAGAATAAACAAGGCTGCATTGAGGGAGGGAGGATCCTGGCAGCCAGCCCCAGGCCCGATGCCCAAGCCAGGTGAGAGCTGCCACCGGCACCCCCAGACCCACCCCTCCCCAGAGCTGGAGCCCGCCTCACAGCCCACGTGCTGGGACTCGCCTCAGAACAGGCCCAGCTGAGGGCTGGGTGTGGGGCCGCAGAGCTGGAAGACCAGTCCCTCAGCTTCCTGCCCCCCCAACCCCGCCCGCGAGCGCCCCAGGCTGGGCGTTGAGCAAGGCTGCCCACCCTGGCCCTGCCAGCCTTTGTGGCCAGGGCTGCCCTGGGAGCCAGACAAGGGACGGCCAGGGGAAAGTGACCAAACCCGACACCAGGAAAACCTGGTTATAGCCTGGGCTCTGTTCCCAACTTACTGGATGACCTTGGAAAACACACTGTTTCCAGTTCCCCATCTGTCCAACGAGTGACGACAAGGGGGCTCCGAGTTCCCAGTCTACGGCTGGGAGGTCGAGACCCGCCCTCAAGGGGCAGGCAGGTGCAGCAGCCGCAGCAAACATGGTGCTTAGTGGGCAGAGGACCCACTGTGGCTAGTGGGGATAAGGGCGCTTGGCCACAGGGACTCGGGGTCATTGCTCTCAGCTTCCTGAGGAGGGTTATGGACCAGGCAGGATGTCCCAAATCAAGGGGACTCTGAGATGGCAACTGGCAATCCATGAGGACAGAGGGAGCAGCTAAGGCCTCCAGAGCCTTGTCCCTCCCCAGCCCTGGCTATCCAAACAAGACAGCTAAAACCAAAAGCTCAGTGTAGGGTTCCCCACCAGCCCTCACAGGGGCCCCCTGCACTCCTCTCTAGCTGATTAACCCCCAGATTCCACCAGGCTTGGGGGCCTGACACCTCTGGCACACCGGCCTCTAGAGACAAACCCTCCCCCCCCGCCACTGCTCTAAATAAAGTATCCTCAAGTTTCACAGAGGCAGAAACTTGTAGCTTTGGACACACCTGCAACCAGTCAGGGCTCCAGCTGTGTATGCAGGGAAAGGGAGCTCTTCTTCACCCACTTACCCCATTGGTGTCCCTGCTGTTGCAGAGTATCCCCATTAAAATGCCTCTGGGAAGGCTAGCCCGTGCTAGTCATTCACACTAGAGTATAAAGCAGCTCTATAAGAGGTATGTGCTCCTTCTGGAAGTGAGGCACTGTGGGTGGGTAGGAGCTCTGGAGGATGGGAAAGGTCACAAAAGAGAGGCTGGGAGACGCCAAGAACAAAGTTTTTGACCTGTGTCAGAATATGGTTGCCAGCCAACCCCACACCTAAGAAAGACTAAATTCTCTTTGTTCCCACTTTGAGCTACAGACATGGCTTCTCCTCCCACAAGCAGAAGAATGGGCTAGCCTGGGAACCTGCCTCTGGAATAAAGTACAATTCAGACTGATTAGGCACTGAGGCTGCTAGAAGCCCAGACAAAGACACAGGAAGGGCAGAGCGTCCTCGAAGGAGTTCCACGGGGGTACCGTAGCAGAGTGGAACTGGGAGTTTGGGGTGTAAGCAAGATGTGGCAGAATCTTCCATGAAGACCAGGTCTGAATAGGTTGAGCTTGCTCCCCAGGTGACTGGTGGGCTCCCGCCTCCACAGAAGCAGAGTAGCCTGGGTCCCTTGACATCAGCATACCATCCGCCAGGGGCTTCTTGATGGCTGGAAGGCCCACCGAGCCTCAAACGCCCAGCCCTGCCCTCCCAGGCACTAGCAGCACCGGTGCACAGTAGGTCCTAAGGCATCTGAAGGGAGACTGGACGCAGCCCCAGTCTTAGGAGCTCGGAGGCACCCAGGAGGCACCTAGGAGGCACCCAGGAGGCACCCAGGATGGGGAGTAGCCCTAACACCATCCCCAGGGCTCAAGGACGGTCAGGGGTGGCAGTAAGAATCTTGGGCTTTAACCTGGGCTGGGGGTTACTCGACAAACAGAAATACCTGAACTAGGCCTTAGGGGGAAAGAACAGTTATAACAGCTAATATTTATTGTGTACCCTGTGCCTGGCACTGATCTAAGCACTTTGGCTGAATTAATTAATCTTCGTAATAACCTTAGATTCTAGTACCATAGTCATCCTCCAGATAAAGAAACAGAGGCAAAGGGGACAAGCCGTTTAGTCCCAGGGCACACAGCCAGCGAAGGGCCAGGGGGAGGGTTTGCGGGCAGGCGGGCCGGCACGCAGGCTGTGAGCCACCCTTCAGTGAGGACCACGTGGCTCCCCCGCCCTCAGGAAGAAGGAGCCATCATTTCCATGGGAGCTGGCAAAGGGGAAAGTGCAGAAGGCAGGACCGTAAAAGTGGGGCCCTCTTCCCCCCAAATCCTGCGGCCCAGCCTAGCCCAGCTCCCTCTCCTGGGCGACCTTAAGTCTGCAGATCTAGGGACAAGCCACTGTCCCCCCACAGTCTGGGGGTCCCTGCTCAGCTGGCCTGCGCCCCTACCCCGGTGCCCTGGTGTCCGGCCTCCTCGCACTACCCACCGGCCCAGCCGACACCTCCTTGGGGTCAGGGGCCTGCCGTTGGCAGAGACTCGGGCACAGGTGAGCAGAGTCTGGCCTGCCAGGGAAGGATCCAGTTTCCAAGAAGGGGCAAAAGCCCTGTTTTCAGACCCTACAGTATCAGCACACGGGAGTAAAACCAGACAGCCACGGACATGAAGGGACAGCACGCCGGGACAGGTCAGACAGCCAGCAGGGGGTCTCCACAGGGCACGGCACCCCCAAACCCTGCTAGACTTGCTCCTCTGAGCCCAGGCAAGGAAGGGGCTCTCACTCATGCCATATATATTACTTCCTGGGACCTTGTCCCAAGCCCTCTGAGGCAGATAAAAACCCCCAATTTACAGAAGTGTTAACTGAGGCTTAGGGGCAGGTGAAGAAACAGGCTGGAGGTACCCAGGGAGCCTGGTAATGACGGAGCCTGGAGCCTGGTAACTCCGTGTCCAGTGCTCGTCCTAGCCTCCACACGTCACCTCTCCCTGGTCCAGTCCCCAGGGATGCTCACCTATGCCCACTAGCCCACCAGCTCTAGACCCCACCTGGCCTGCCCAGCCTTCAGAGCATCAGGACTCCAGAACCCACCCCAAAGGTAGACAGACCCAAACAATCAGGCTCAGGCTGCTGCTGTCATACTGGGGGAAAGGTGGATCAGGATGTCCCTTGGACGCCCAGCCCCTAGGTCGAAGGATGGCCCTGTTCAGCGGGGGGGTGGGTGTTAAGGTCACAGGTTCTCTGCTCCTCACACAATTCCCAGGATGAGGACCCAGACCTCAGGGCCTTCCCAGGACCTTACAACATCCAGGATGACCCCAGGAAAACACAGCAACTATGCTCCTCCCCTACCCCTACCCCCAGATGCCTGCGGGGGTGGGGGGGGGGTGGGGGGAGGCGGGGCAGAGTCTGAGGAGCTCCCCTGAATAGGGGGCCCATTCTCCTAGCCCAGCCCACAGCCCGCAGGCCCTGGCCAGCCTGGAGGTCTCACTGCCCTGACGGTCCCCACAAGGCACCCTGGAGCAGGTGCGGTCCCCACAGACAGCAGGGCCGCACCCCTGCAGTTCCCTCTGGGAGAAGGTGGAGTGACGTCAGCCTCTGCCAGTCTCAGAGGCCTCCCAAAACACCCGCAGCCTGGGGCCCTGCGAGCCCAAACCTGATCACACATCCGTCAAGGACACTCGTCAGAGATGGGACTCCAAGGCCCGGGACAGTCCCCTGGGCAGCAGGGACGCTGACAAGCCACGGAGAGAAGAGCCGGTGCTGCCGACACAGTCCAGGCCCCAAGCAGGCTGGCGAGGCCCCAAACATCAGCGGCCACTGTAGGGCAAGGGGCACGGGAACAGCAGTCCTTGAGTCCCCCAGGACCGCCTGCGATCATTACTTGCTGGGTCTGGAGCGGATGAGCACACCCCGGCCTGCAGAAGGCCCCTCCTTACCTCCACACCTTGCACCCACCCAGGGCCAGAGGGCCACCAAGGACAGCGGGTGTGGCCACAGAAAGTGCTGGGCAGCCCTAAGTGGGAAAGACGAATTCAACGTGGTTGCGATGGGACAGGACTCTTAACACCGCTGGAGATCACGGTGCCCGTGAATGGTCCCGGAACAGGACTGGCAGCCTCGGCCACCCCCACTGCCCTCAGCGGGGCACCACCTCTGCTCTTACTTTGCATGGCCAGAAAATGACCTGCAAGCTGCGGTCTGAGCTCCTGACTAGGTACCGCTGAGGGATTCTGGGAGGAACCCTGTCCCAGTGAAGGACCTTTACTGTCACGGCCCCTCTGGCCCATCTGCACAGATCAAGCCTCCTGTCTGGTCCGCCATGGCCACCCTCTCTTGCGTGGGCCCCCTGATCGGCTGTAGAGCGCTCCCCACCTACATGGGGCTGCGTACACAGCAGGTGCCCAGGCTCTGGGCTTTAGATCTGGTCAAGCCAGGAAGGGCTCAGGACCCTCAGGGACTGAGGCAGCGGGAACAGAGGTAGGCCCCGCCCCCAGTCCCGTGACCCAGCAGGACATCATGAACACCCCAATGCATGATGGTCACCGGCTTCTTTGCCCCCTCCTTCCATTTCACAGATGGGCTCACTGAGGCCAGGACAGGCCCTTGCACAAAGTCACTCCGCAGCAAAGAGGACGGCCAGGGTTGAAGCCAGGCAAGCAGAGCCTTAGTCAGCCACACTGGGCTGTTCCCCATCCCATCTGGCACATCGTGGGCTCATGGTCAAAACTGGTTGGGTGAGTGTCAGGGGAGGATCTGTGGGCCTGGCACCATGACTCAGCTGACAAATGGAGCGATAAACATGCCCGCCTGCCCCACTGCCCCAACCTGCCCGACGGGGCTTCCGTTCTTGCTGATGAACGGACCTGGGGCGCGGGGCCAGGATGCCTGGGTGTGTGCACAGAACAACACCAAGTCTGACCTTGCCCAGGGTCCCCCGTCCACCTCTGGTTCCCACTCTGAGCTCTAAGTCTACCTCCTCCAAGCAGCCTGCCCGGCCCTCCACAGAGGACCTCTCAGGCAGTGAGTGTCCCTTCAAGAGTCCCTTCAAGACCCAGAAGAGTAAGAGCAGAGGACCTTAAGCCCCTGCCATGTTCCCCACTGCCACCTTCACCGTCCCCAGGACAAGGTCTCTCTGCAACCACGTGACCATCAGAGCTAAAGACGGGGAAGGAAACCCCTTGAGCAGATGGGAGAACTGAGGCACAGAGACGGAAAGACCTGCACAGGCCAGTCAAAGGCTAAACCAGGACTAGGAAGGACAAGTGTCCTGGCTGCACTTTTCTCTAGGAAGAACTTCCAAAGTCCTATAACGCCAGTGACAGAGGAGCGTCAAGAGTTGTAGCTAAAGAGGGAAAAGCCCACCAGAAAAGGGGAGAGAGAGGAAGACCACTTGCTAGCTTCTGGAGAGGAAGCTGTAGACGGGTGGGAACCAGGTTCCCCCCGAAACAGACTGCGGCCTACTCAGTACAAAGGCCCATTGGAGAAACAGAGTCAGGATGCCCCAAGCAAAGCTTAGGTTTGGCTTCAACCCACGCTGCGTGTCCAGTACCCCACCCCCGTGTGTACACGTACACACGCACGCACGTGCGCAGCCTCTGGTGGGGGCGGGGGAGTCACGGAGTTTTCCCAGCACCGAAGGCCAGAGGAGAAGCAGCCTCCGCATAGGACCACGCAGCCCTTAGAGCCATAAACAGAGGCCAGGAGGAGAGAGACCCCCAAAGAGACCAGAAGGGGGTGCATCGGGAAGCTTCCAACTTTACAAGTCAAGTAAACACTTGTGGGCAGACGACTGCGTCGGGGAGCAGGTCCAGCCACCAGCCTTCCCCTCTCCTGGCCCTGTGGTCCCAAGCCCCAAGGCTGCCCACTGCACTCCCCTCCCCCATAAGCCTGCCTCCCCGAGCTTGCGAGCTTGCGCCCCTCCAGACACCCTGGGTCCCCAGACCTGCACAGCAGGACAGGAAGCAGGACACTTTCCAGAGGAAGCTTAGCTCACCTTCCCTCAGGTCACCCCCCATCACCGGCTCACTCCTCTGGGCCCCAGAGCACTGAGCTGACCAGATGCCCCCGTCTCAGGCCCAGAAATACCGGAGAACTTCGAGAGCCTACTCCCCACCCAGCGTAAGCTTCGTGAGGCCAGGACAAAGCCGTGCCATCACGCAGACAGAACTCGCCGTCCCAGCGGCTGTGTGGATGCTGCCCATGTCTTGAAGTCACAGTTGCTGAGGTGACCGTGGGGCACACGGTCTTGCCTTTGTGGCCTCAAATGGGCCTCCTTGTGTTGAGGGATACTGCCTGCCCTCCCTCGGCACTCCTCAGCCCGCTCAGAGGGAGGTTCCAGAAGGCACACTCCCATCTAAAGCCCCACGTCTGCTGGAACAGCTGAGAGGGAAATGACACCGTGCTGAGTCTGTTCCAGGGCGCAGGGACCTGGCGCCAAAAGCCTTCTTTCCACAGACTCCCTTAATCCCACTCCTTCTCTCTAGACACACTCAGGCAGGCCCTCAGGGTGGGGGGTGGGTGTGGGGGGTAGCTTTCAACCCACGCCTCCAAGACTGGTTGTTGAAAAGAAGGAAGAAATCGGGAAATCGTTTGTTCCCTAAAACTAGCAAGGTTCCAGGACTAGAAAGCACTGAATGACCATTTCTTCACAGGGCTGCTCCTGCAGCCAGAGCGGGAGCTGGAGGGAGCCGGCAGGGGAGCCCAACCCAGGAGCCAGGAGGACTCACCTGGCTGGTACCATGGTGCCTGCCTCCCAAGCTTAAAAATGGGTCCACTAATTCCAAAAACATTTCCCCGGTGCCTAAGATAAAAGTCCATGGAGACCGGCTGGTGCCCTGGGGACAAACACACAAGCACCATCCAAACATGGGGACAGTCGCCCCATCAGGCCACTCTGCACCAAGCCAAGGACATATGGTCCCTCCATGGGCATCAGACCTGGGAGCACATCCTACCCTGCTCTCCCGGGTCCCACTGTTTCCTGACTGAGGCTCCTGGGAGCAACTCTTGCCTGTCCCTAAGCCGTGAGCTGAACCCAACCCAAGCCCAGGACATTGCCAATGGTCAGGGTTCACCTAAAGGCACTGTTCAGGCCAGCTCTGCCCAGCCCAATGCCCTCTCCATTCAAAGCATGTCCGTGCACAGTTCTCTGGGACAGAAGAGCAATCACCCATAGGGCCTTGCAAGTAAGTGTCAGGCAGCCTCCTCTACTGGGCTTTACTGGGGAGACGTCAGAGTCCAGCAACTCATTTGTGCCATACACATATGGCCCAACATCTGTACAAATCCTGCTTCTTCTACACCAGTCCCTTGGAGGGGCTCACTTCTAGAGGCCTCACCCACAAAATGAGGACAATGACATATCTTGTAAAGGTTTGGGGAAAAAATGAAATAAGAATATAAGGTGACAGGGGTGCCTGGGTGGCTCAGTGGGTTAAAGAATATAAGGTGACAAACCATAAGTGACTCTTAATCTCACAAAACCAACTGAGGGTTGCTGGGGGGAGGGGGGTTGGGGGGAGGGGGGTTGGGAGAAGGAGGGTGGGGTTATGGACATTGGGGAGGGTATGTGCTATGGAGAGTGCTGTGAATTGTGTAAACCTGGCGATTCACAGACCTGTACCCCTGGGGATAAAAATATATTATATGGCTATAAAAAATTTTAAAAAAATTTTAAAATTAAAACAAACACACACACACACACACACAAAGAATGTAAGGGAAGCAGTGAGCGCTTGACAGCAGGCATTCAATCAAAGGGCCCCGTAATTCTATCCACAGCTCCCTTCTCCTCTGGCACTTTCACTTCCAAACACTTTCAAGTGCTCATTATGAAATGAACACGCAAATGACAGAAAGAGGACAGGGAGAACAGGTATGATGTCCGCTTTTCAGAGGACACCAAGACTTGGAAGTGAAATGACTCACCCAAGATTACACGGTGAATCAGTGGCAGGGTTGAGACTCGGTCCTGGGGCTCTACTTAATCCAAAGCTGTTTGTGGCCTGCCTGGCAGTACCGGCACTAAGAAAATGTCCTTCGATCCAATTAAAACATGGTGAAGAGACAGGACCCATGCTGAGAACAAGGGCCCTTCCGATTACGAGTTACAAGGAGTTAGCCTCGCCTGGTCCAGGCTACCTCTGTGACTAGAGAGTCGCTTACAACTCAAGCCAGATGGGGGAACTCAAAACATGGGGGTCACCAGGGGCCTCCTTCCAGTGGTCATCCACACCTGTTCACCCTTGACAGCCTTTGTTATTCTAGGTACCGTCAGGGGTACTGCAGAGGTCCCAGCTGGGCCCGTGAAGGCACAAAGTGCACGTGTCACGGATCACGAACGTGGCTCACAATCGAAACTCTCAGCACGGAAATCTGGTCTTCTGAGAAATGGTTCTCCCAACTCTGATTAGTGTCTTAGCACTGCTGGAGAAAAGTGCAAGTTAGAAACGAACAGAAAAGCTGCTGACTGCACTTGCACGACCATGACTGTCACCTCAGGCTGCTATCAGAGATGGAGGAAGAAGAACAAGCCAGAATTCAAAAGGCACCAACCGGGGGCACCCAGCACAGGAGGCAAAGTAGTCTTGGGAGCTCAACAACCCAGGAGATTAAATGCCTCACATAACACGGTGACAAATGAGGACCCCTGACTCCCTGGATTAGATTATGCTTTGTATCCCTCTGTTACTAAGGGAAGGAAAATACACTGCAGACAGTCCTGCCCAAAGTAAGAATACTTCTGAGGCTAATGTGAATTCTTAGCTCACTAAGGAAACCTGGATACCAAGGATACCTCATTCCCAAGGGATTTCAGGATCCCAAATTTGGCAATAGGAAACAGTCCTCTATAAAAAAAGAAAAATACTACAAAATTCAAGCTTTTCACTTCTTTCTAATTCTTTCCAGGCCTCTCTCTCATCCGTCTCCCACCAGCCTCGGTTAATGAGGTTTTATTGGAACCCACCATGAGCCACAGGTAGAGATGAAAACCAGCTCCACCCTCCTGGAAGAGCTGAAGCCAGGAGTGACATCACCTCTAGAAGGCTCCGAGCCCAGGAGGAGGCAGCTAAGGCCTCCCCCACCCCCCACCCACTCTGCCAGGCCTTTGGGAAATGTCTCTACTGGCCCCCATAATTAGGGCAAAAAGGAATTTTATGCCTTTCAAGAAAGAGAAAAGGGAAGGAGAGAAAAACAACAAGTAACTATTCCAGAACAAGCAACTTTCCTGGCATGGAAGAAACAAAAGACCACGGGAAACACACACTCCGAAGCCTTTTTAGGCAAACCTGTTCTTGTCTCTTGGGAGTGGTTTCAAGCAACCTTCTGCCCTAGCAGCCTTCCTTTGCCCATTCAAAGTCAGGTGCCCAGGATCATACCCTACCTCACCGGTCCCCAGGGGGGCTCTGACCTGCTTTCCCACTGGGACCAAAGTGAACCCTGGGAGTAGACCAGATGTCTGCAACCTGTCGACCCCGCCTCCTATTTTAGGCAAACCCCACTGCCTTACTTCTTTTAGGAAGGGGGTAGGGGTGGATACTTTATGCCACTTTATGTCCCCACTTTTAACTCAACATGGACATCCATTATAAAAGGAAAAAGCAGGGCTGGGCAAGAGAAAACACGCTACACTTTATAAAAGAAAAAAGAAAACCTGAACTCCAAGCCAAGGTCTGACTCCAAAGCTTAGTGCTTTCAGGCTCCACTCAGCCACCAGGAAGCCCTCCCGCCGCCGCATTCTAAGGAGACTCCCTCCTTTCATCCTGTCCCCCTTGAGACACAACTGCCTCCCAGTCCTGTGTCTCCCTCTGTATTGGGTCAAAGTTTCCAGGCAAGACATAATGCCTCCTACTGCAGCATCTGCCCTTACCCAGTGCACAGGAGACTGGGAAACATGCTCCACAGAGAGCCTCAGATCCCATCTCAGGAGAATGCCAGCCCCAATCAAGGGGGGCAAAAGAACCACCACCCACACTCCCCCCGATTCTGCTGGAAATAGGTGGAGAACCCCACCTCAGCAATCTTTGCTGAGGCCCCATCTTGGACCTGGAGAGAGTGCAGCAGCCAGGTAAGGCCAGAGGGGCCACGGAAGTAAGCCACACACCTCCACTCTCTTCTCCCGAATATTAACTAGGATTCAAGGCACCAACTGAATCCCACAGAAACTGCAGTCCTGAAGAGAGAAGAAGCCAGATGCCAACTTCCTGGACCTGAAAGCCAGGAAGGCACCGGAGACGGAGTTCAGAAATCCCATGAGTCCCCCATGGCTCCCTCAGATTTGGCACCCTCGGCCCCCCACCGCCAACTCATCAGCAATTCCAGAAGCATCGGGGACTCTACTCTTCAAAATACTTCCAGAAACAACAATCGCCTGGAAAGCAGATGAGCCTTCCCAGATGAGCCTGGGAAACATCTCACCTGAGCCAGACCCTGTAAAATACCCGCCAGCTCTCAGGAGCTGGTAGTTTCTATCATTGTAGAGGGACCCGCTTCCAGACGGTCGGCGTTGCCGAGACTTGCGCAGATGCCACATTACCAGGGGAAGACCCGGCACCTCCCCCCACCCCACCCCCAACCCGGCCGCGATCCTTCTCTGCCCACGTGCCTCCCTAACCAAGAGCTAGGGAAGTCGAGCGGTCCAGATGTGGCGAGAGACCGCCACTTCCGGAAGGGGAAGAGCCCCCCGCTCCGTCCGCACCTCCCCTCTCCATCCCGGGGGATGGCCGAGCCAGCCCGCGGGGAGGGCCCCGGGACCCCCGCAGCGGGCGTGGGGGCTGGGAGTGGACGTGGGCACCCGGCGGCCAGCGCTGACACCTGGCGGCCGCCCGCGTCCTGGCCCACGGCAGGGCCGGCGCGGCGGGGCGGTTCCCAGGAAAGGGTTACAGGGGCCGAGAACAAAGCGCCCCCATTGGGGAAGGCGGGCTAGCGGACGGCGGCGGGGGCGGGAGATCACTTTCTGGGGGCCCTCGGGATGCTCTAGGTCGGCCAGGTCCCTCTTTAAAGGGGGACCCACCCCCTCGCCAAAGGTGGACGCTGGAGTCCTCCCCGAAGGCCTCCTCCCTCAGCCACGGGCTCCACATTTGTCCCTCTTTCCCCTCCGCTCCACTGGGCGGGCCAAGGGACCCGCCTTCCCTCCGCGCGGCTCCAGCACAAAGCCAGGCCGGGGGAGGGGAAGAGCCATTCCGGGGTCCACTCGCGTGGAAGCCGCAGCCCGCGCCGGCCGTGCCCGGCCCCGCTCGCGCCCCTCCGCGGGCAGCACAACTTCAGCAGCCCCGAAGTTGGGTTCCTGCGGGGCTCTGGTGTGCGGGGGCCAACTTCCCGGAACCTTCCGCTGCCAGCTCGGCCCCGCTCCCTCAGGGCAGCCGACTGGAAGCCGAGGGCCCCACCTCCGCCGCCACCGCGACCCCCGCGCAGCCCTGGCCCCGGCTCCTCGGCCAACGCGCCGGCCCCGCTGCGCCCAAACTCGTCTCCGCCGAAGGGGCTGGGCGCCCGGGCTCGGCGAGTCTGCTTTAAATTAGGCTCTGCGGGCGGGGCGTCGTGGCCGCGGTCACTGCATCTTCTCAGGTCGCGGGCGGAGCGGAGGGGAGCCTGCGACCCCGGCGCCGCCGCAGGCTGGCGGGCTCCGACGCATGTGGAGCGGGGTCACATAATTGAGCGCGGGGCACCGGCGCAGGCTCCTCTCCGCGGGACGCCCGAGCCCCCGGCTCTTGGCGGCGGAACCCGCGCGGCGCCCACCGACGGCGGAGGCAATTGAGGCGGAAGCCCCGGTTTCGCGGTCACGGTCCCGGGCCCGCCCGGCTAGAGCGGGAAGGAAAGTCCCCGCTTCCCCTCCCCCTCCACGTGCCGCCGGCGGCATCGGCGGGTCTGCAAGCACCGGCTTCCCGCCGCTCCCCGCCCGGCCCCGGGCCGCACTCACCGGGAGAGCCGGCTGCAGGCGCAGCGCCAGCGCGCACAGCCAGAGCCAGAGCGCCGCGCGCCTCATGCTGCCCGGACCGGCGGCGGGAGCGCGGCAGGCTGCGGGGATCGGGGCGGCGCCGCGCGACACGGACTGCTCGGGGCTCCTGGCCGGCTCCGCCGGGTCGTTGCGCTCTGCACCCTCGGGCGCTGCCCCGCGCACAGCTGTCTACGGCGAGGGCTGCGGGACCCGCCGGCTACAGTCCGCTCTCTGCCGCTGGATTCCTCTTCGCGCGACTCCGCTCGCCTCCCGCCCGCACCTCTCCCGCCGAGCTCCGCCTTATAATAAACCCACAGGCCCTTAGCCGTTGCAAAAACTAGCCCCCCACCCCCAGCTCGCCAGGTCTCCCGGCCAGCCCCAGTCCCCACCCCCTAGGACCCCGCCCCCTGAGCCACACGGCCCGGCCTCCTCGCAACGCCCCACCCCCGGCGCCCTGGCCCCGCCCCCGGCCCCGCCCCCCTCTCGCTGCGCGAAACAGGAGAACCTCGCCTTCCTGCGGAGCTGTGGTCCCCCACAGGCTGTTGTGCCCGGCGTTTCAGCTGTGCTGCTCCTGGGTGGCGGGGCCCGGGGCGCACCCCCTTCCGCCCCAACCCAGTGTAGTGGGGCGCTGTCCGGGAGAGGGGCGGGAGAGGCGGGCGTCGGTCTCCGACCGTGAGCGCCAGTCTGCAGCGCCCTCTGGGCGTGGGCACCGAGCGTTCTCCAGGTGCGTTAGACTCCCCAGATCCCGGCGGCGGGAACCTTTTCGGGCTGTGCGGCGCCTCGGGGTGAAGGGGCCTTAAACCGATGGAGCCCTCCTCCATCCTCTGGTCCGGCTTCGGAAGGGGTCCCAGCGTCCCCACTTCCCCAAGGACAGGTTCCCACATGCCCTCGCCTTCTGCCAGCACTCCAGAAAGTGCTGAAAACTTGGGGCCTTACTTTGAACAGCAGGACATGCTCAGGACTGGCTGTAAAAGGGAAGGAAAAAAACGTTTTCTGTGTCTTTCTGTAGAAGACTACCTTCTCTCTTTAGGCTCTGAGTCTAAATGGAAAACTGAAGGGCTTTCTTCCCAGGTCAGGCCTCCTCTGGCCTGCAGATCTGAGGAGAACCACTTGAGTTGTGATCCTTTGTGATTCCGGGAGAGGCCCTGCCCCTCTCAGTGTGTCCAACACCCTTCAGGAACCTCTGTGCAAAAAGGTTATGGAAGGCCTGTGGGTGTAGTGCAACGGGCCTTGAGAGAAAAGGGGAAGAACCTGCCGGCCCTGCATGGCATCTAGTAGGCGGTGGTCATGGTGCCAAATGACCTTCGTACCTGGACCAGCAGATCAAAGATGGCGTGTCCTCACGCATCTTCTCCCCGCAGCTGGCAGGGCTGTCCTCCGTTGGCCTGAACTGGGAACCAACAAGGGCTTCTGAAGTGTCTTGGCCTCTCAGCAGTCCCCAGTATTTCTCTTTAAGCCATTTAAACATTCCTGAGTCTTGCTTATACAGGTAGGCTGAGACAATCTGCTGTGGGCCACTGGGTTCTCCTCCTTCCCAGCAGGCCGGTCCAGACCCATGCAGCCGCACTCCCCAACCAGAGCACTAAAAGATAGATGCCCTCCGAACAGCACTCAGCCCTATTTTTGTCCCTGCTCTGGAGGGACAGACCTTGGGTAATCCTGGCAACTCCCCATTTTGGGGTCTGATTCCCCAGGTCTGCCATGGGGATGATAGATGTTCATCAGGGTTTGGGGGACCTAATGTGTGGTCCCTGAGTGCCTTGGTATCACGGGTCACCCAATAGCATGACACCAGGCAGGGTCTCTCTGGGAGCTCTGGGTGTCCCGGTGGGTTAAAAAGCCCTTTCCGTAGAAAAGGAAATGTGATAAATGTGATAAATGTGTGTCTCCTGGGAGCTGGCTCCATGGTCTGAAGTTAGTTCTCTAGTCCTTTTAACCCAATGTGGAGGAAAAAATAGGTCAGTTTGGAATCTCCCTTTTCCCTCTGCATAAAATAGAGAAGGAGGGGTGGGAGGTTGATGGTCTTTTCAAAAACCACCAGTTTAGTGTTTCTTTCTGACAGTACATTTGCCCCAGATCAAGGTGGATTTCTCTGGGCAGACTGAGGGACCCAAAAGAGAAGCCACAAGAGGGCATGGACGGAAAGAAGGGAAGTAGAGGGTCAGAACTCGCTCTTGGCCCAGCTGCCCCCTGGCCTGCTTGCTTCTTCTCCAGCCCGATGTCAACAAACTAGCCTTTTCTTTGAAAGCAGCTGACATGAGCCCATATGCACAGATACAGCCATCCGCCCCCGCTGTGCTCATCAGGTCCCTACCTTGGGACCCACCCCCACACCCTCCAAGACCTTCATAAATCTAGCAACTAAAGAGTTAATATCTGACTGAGCTCAGGGCCTCTAGCCTCCTGCCTGGAGGAACCAAGGCAGGGTCCTCATCCTGATCTGTGTTCCTAACATGGGTTATGAAATACGTTCCGTAGCATCCCTGGTGAATCCCTAACTGCCTTAAATGTTTCTTCCCTTTCCCACTAAGAGAAAGAAAGTTCCAGGAAGGCAGGGCCAGTGTCTCCTGAACCTCATTCCTCTCATTCTTCCCAGGGTGTCATTGTGGGGCAATGCACACGGCTGCCCCCAGGGGGCGGCCGGCGGGGAGGGGCCGGACCACAAGAGGTGGGGCGTGGTGTCTGTGGGACCCTGGGTGCAGGGCTGCCCTTTGCTGAGTAGGCACCTGAACTGGCACAGGTGTCCTCAAGCAAGTCGGCAACTATCAACACTTAAAATGCTCTTAGTTCTCCACTCGGGAGCTCTGCCTCGGTGAGCTTACTCTCCCCAAGAGTTTTCCCCAGGGTCCAACGGGCATGTCTTAATCATCAGTAAAAGAAAAGTGATATAGGGGCGCCTGGGTGGCTCAGTGGGTTAAAGCCTCTGCCTTCGGCTTGGGTCATGATCTCAGGGTCCTGGGATTGAGCCCCGCATCGGGCTCTCTGCTCAGCAGGGAGCCTGCTTCCTCCTTTCTCTCCCTGGCTGCCTCTCTGCCTACTTATGATCTCTACCTGTCAAATAAATAAATAAAATCTGAAAGAAAGAAAGACAGACAGACAGAAAGAAAGAAAGAAGAAAGAAAGGTGATATAAATGTGAGTATTCCCACCCTGTGGAAAACTATACAACACTTTTTATTTTTAAAAAAATATTTTATTTATTTATTTGAGTGAGAGAGAGAGAGCACAAGCAGGAGGAGGGGCAGAGGGAGAAGCGGACTCTGGGATCAGGACCTGAGCCCAGTGCACAGGCTGACCGGACTGAGCCACCCAGGCATCCCTGTACAACAGTCTTGAAAATAAAGCAGGTGTTTAAGTCCTGACATGCAAAATTTTTCAAAGCTTATTTTTAGGTGAAAAAAGTAAGTAAAGGAGTGATCTTTATATGGTAGGGCCACAATTTTTTTTAAAAAACACAAAACCTGTGTAATGTACAGTGACTATGTATGTATGGAAAAATGTTTCTTCTAGGGGAGGAATATGGGATGGCGACAGGGTAGGAGAATTTTTAAGTCTATAGTATTATTCAGTTTTTAAATTTCAGGTATATCAATCTATATAGAGAGAGAGCTGGGTACCGGTTCAGTCCATTAAGTGTGTGCCTTCAGCTCGGGTCATGATCCCAGGGTCCTGGGGTGGAGTCCTGCGTCAGGCTCCCTGTTCAGCGAGAAGTTTGCTTCTCCCTCTGCCTGCCGCTCCCCCAATTGTGCTGTTGCCCTCTGCCCCCGTCTCTGTCAAATAAATAAAATCTTTTTTTAAATGGTAAAATTTACATTACATATATTTTACAATAAAGAATGAGAAAAAACTCCACCTCACTTGCAATACCTACCTCCCAAAATAATAACATAATAAAAACTTATGCAATGACTACTCAGTTTATCAAATCTTAACATAGTCTTTTTTTCTTTTCTTTTTATTATTTTCGTGTGAAATGAAACATTATCGATTCCACTGAGTCATCCCAATTTACCTTTTGAGATTACCCGTATTAATCCCTGCGCCTCTGGGTTGCTTGCCTTCCTTGCTGTGTTAGTATTTATGGGATGCATATATCACAGTTTGTTTACCCCCGGACATCTAGTTGTTTCCAGCTCTTCAGTATTATATACAATGTTGCCATCAGTTCTTGCACCTTTCTCCAGGAGTGCATGGGAGACTTTCTCTAAAGGTAGATACAGCTGGGTTTTAGATACAACTGTATTCAGCTTTTTAGGAATTGCTCTAATTTGCCCAAATTATTCTCCAAAAGGGTCCATAGCAATTTATACTGAGCAGCAGTTATGAGAGCTCCCATTTTTCCACATCCTCTATATAACTTGGCATTTATTGGACATTTTATATTTTGTCAGTCTGATGCAAGTAAAATATCTCATTGTCATTTGATTTTGACCGACCCTTATTATTATGAAATGTTTTACTGAAGCCTTTTATTGATGGCTGCTTGGGCAGACACTCCTGGTTGCTCCCCATATTTGTTTTTTTCTCCCTTTTTTTTCAGTGAAATCACTCCTACATTTTTAAAAAATACTTTATTTAACAGAGATCACAAGTTGGCAGAGAGGCAGGCAGGGGGCAGGGTCCCCACTGAGCAAAGAGCTGATGAGGGTCTCGATCCCAGGACCCTCAGATCATGACCTGAGCTGAAGGCAGAGGCTTACCCCACTGAGCCGCCCAGGCGCCCCAGCACCCCTACATTTTAACAGGCCTCTTGGCCATTAGAAATAAAGACTATCTTTGGCACCATGAGGATTTTGCCAGTGGGACAGGAGCAGAGATGGTGTCCATACACTGAGGGAGGTGTCAAAGGGAAGAACAGGTTCTTCTCCTTCCCTGTTTTTCCTTCCTCCTGGCTGGGATGCAGATAGGATGGATGCAGCTGGAGCAGTCATCTTGGACATGAAGTAACCTTGAGAACAGAGACCGCGCATGGCAGAGGACCAGGTAGAAGGAGCTTGGGTCCCCAGGCAACGAAGCAGCACACCAGCCTGGGACTGCCCACGCAGCTGTGTGCATGATGGAGGGATCGACTTCTGCGTTTCTTCAGACATGGTTATCCGGATTTTCTACCCTCGCCAGGGACCCTGACAATACACTGGTCAACCTGGCCTTCTGCACCTGCCCCAGAAGAGTGTGGGGAGGACCGTTGCGTGTGGGGAGGTGGGAGAAGGAGGTTTCTGAAGGTGCTGCTGATAGGTCCCCAGGGGGGGGGGGTGACCCCACTAGCTCCCCAGTCCTGGACTGTATTAAATTCTGGATTTGATTCACATCCCCTAACAACCTCTTTCCCCAAAAGAAATCTTGACGAGAAGGAAGTTGGAGGGATGGGGTGTTTCCATGCAGTCCCTCTGCTCTGCTCACATGGCTGGGGCCACTCTCACGGGGTGGCAGACATGCTACCGGGGGCTCCACAGGAGGTCTTCATCCTGGTCTGCAGGTGGCTCTGCTGGAGTCCAGGGGGATCCGTGAAGAATGAAAGGTGCGAGGTAGTTTTTGTTGCACGTTTGTTTTCGTGGAGAGCCAGAGCCGTGTAACTTACATGGGTCTGTTTGCACTCCTGGGCTCAGGGATGTTTGAAGCTGCCAGTGCCTGGGGCACTGAAAGTGGACTGAACTGCACATGCTGCTTCTCTGTTGCCATCCACACATCCAAATCAGAGTTACTTCTCTGAAGCCTTCCCCTGGGGGGGGGATTGTGTTTATCACCTGATGCTGCCTATCCCGCCACCCTAAGGAGACCTGAGGACTCTCTTGTCTCTGAGCATTTTTGGGTTCTGTTTTTTGTTTTTGGAGGAAGATGAACTGTTGTTCGTTCATTTGATAAAACGTGTCCAGAGCTGCAGGGCTGCCCAGCTCCACCTCGGGAGCAGCCTTTGTGGGAAGCTTGGACAGGAAGCTCTTTGGCAGGCAGGCAGGTGAGCCAACGCCAGCCTCACCCTGCAGGTGCCGTCAGACTGATTCATCTGGAGCCACTTCCTGGGGTGGGGCTGCTTGTCTCTGGCCCATGGCAGCCTGTCCCTACTTCCCAGGGACCGGGCATCTGAGACGCCGCCGGGTTTTCCCTGACTCAGACCCCTGTTGGCAAGAGGCTCAGGGGCTGATGTTCTCAGATGGCACACCGTGTCTGTCTCACGCACCCCTGCCGTCTCAGCTAGCAGCAAGATGCAATTTCCTCCAGCACGTTCTTAGCTTGGGCCTCAGCTGTGTGACCTTGAGCCAGTAAGTTAGCCTCTCTGTGTTTTGATTTGCTCCTCTAAGAACTGGGGAACTACCAGTACCTACACAGAGGAGTAGGACTAAATGAGATAAGCACCGTCAAGGGCTTAGCCTGGGCACAGCAGGCCTGCATGTCAGTGATGCTGAGGACAGGACAGGGGTCTGGGAGAGGTAGGTAGAGCCTCAGCTTCGCAGCCCTCTCCCCTGTGACCTGGACCAATGTGCTGAAGCCTCCCGAACTCGGATTGTTGTGACAATTACAGGAGAGATCACACACACAGCACTTAGCTCTTGGGGGCAGGCCTGGTAAACCGAGCTAGCAGAGAAGTGAGGCATTCTAAGGCCCCCGGGGAGACTCTCAGGTGGGCTCTAAAGGGGAAGGCAGGCAGGCAGGCAGCAAAAGGCTTGTGGCTGCGGGTACAAGCATGGAGCCCGGGCGCGTGGCGCATTCACCGCACAGACAGAAGGTGTCTCTGCCTCCCGGTACTGGGACTATATTGGGCAGAGGTGACCAACAGCCCCCAAGGCAGCATTTGGCTTGGAGAAATGTTTTGCCCTCACAGTGTTTTTTTAAAAAGGAGAGATTTCCGTAAGGAAATTGTATATAGGAATCCAGATTTCTGGTTTTCTAGCAGAATCAGAATCAGAAGGGCTAGTAAGCCAGGACCCCCAACCCTTCAGGGCCGCAACCAGCTAAAGCCGTGACTCGTGGAGTGCATCATGTGTTTCCCCACATCAGCTGCCCCTGGGCCCTGCGGGAGGCTGACTTCCGAGAGCCTCTGCACAGCCTCCAAGTGGGTTGGCTCTGGCCCTGTCTCCCTGGACAAGTCATCCAAGCCCTCTAAGCCTCAGCTTTGCCATCTGTAAAAGGTGTATAAGACTAGTCCCTAACTGGGGCACCTGTGGGGTTCAGTCTGCTGAGTGGCTGCCTTTGGCTCAGGTCATGATCCCAGAGACCTGGGATCAGGCTCCCGGCTCAGCAGGGAGTCTGGTTGTCTCTCTCCCTCTCCCCCGCTACCCCCCGCTGGTGCGCCCCAGCTCTCTTTCTCAAATAAAAAGAAGGAACGCTTGGATGGCTCAGTGGATTAAGCGTCTGCCTTCAGTTCAGGTCATGATCCCAGAGTGCTGGCTTCTCCCTCTGCCTCCCTCCCCTCCAAGCTTGTGCTCTGTCTCTTGCTCACTCTCTTTCTCTCAAATAAATAAATCAAATCACACACACACACACACACACATATATATATATATATATATATATATATATAGAGAGAGAGAGAGAGAGAGAGAGAGACCAGTCCCATCCTAACATAGTTGTCCTGGGGGGAAATGGGAGAATATATGCAAATCACTTAACACCTGGCACTTAGTAAGTGTCCTGTACTTTCCAGCTACTGCTGTTACTGCTTCTGGTACCAGCTCATGATTTCAGGATCAAAACTGACCTCTGTGGAGACTGGAAAGGGCCTGCCTTGATTTGGACGTTTGTTTTCTCCCCAGGTCACATAACCACAGTGTGGTAAGACATGCAGAAATCCCGACTGCCCCTCTGCTCTCTTCCTACCTCCTCCCAATTCTTGGCAACGCCTGATCTTTTCACCGTCTAGTTTTGCCTTTTCCAGAATGTCATGTAGTTGGAATCATATGGTATGTAGCCTTTTCAGATTGGTTTCTTTTGCTGAGCAATATGCATTTAAGCTTCTTCCATGTCCTATGGTTTGATGGGTCATTTCATCTCTGAATAATATTCCGTCGTCTGCATGTGTCAGTTCGCTTAACCACTCACCTACTGAAGGACATCTTGTTTGCTTTGAAGTGGGCAATTATGATTAAAGCTGCTATAAAAAGTCTGTGTGCAGTGTTTTGTGTAGACCTAAGTTTCCAGCTCATTTGGGTAAATAGGTAGGAATGTAATGATTGGGTAAATGTTAAGACTGCCTTTTAATCTCTAATACAGGAATGCAATCGCATTGGACTGATTTACATATTAAAAGTCTTGCATCTATGATATATGAAAATGGCCCACTTTTATGGTTTGTGTGCACTTTAGTTCCGTTTTGTTTTCAAGGTTGTTAGAGTTTTGTAGAATAACCTGGGAAATTTTCATTGTTTTCCATGCTCCGTAAAATGTACATAAACTAGGTAGGCATTGTATGTTCCTTAAAGATTTACAGAACTTGAGGTACCTGGGTGGGTCAGATGGTTACGCACTGGCCTTCAGCTCAGGCATGGTCTCCGGGTTCTGGAATTGAAACCTGCATTGGGCTCCCAGCTCAGCAGGGAGTCTGCTTCTCCCTCTCCCTCTGCCCTTCCCCTGGTTCATGCTCTTTCTCTCTGTATCTGTCTCGAATGAATACATAAAAATCCTAAAAAAAAAAAAAAAAAAAAAAAAAAAAAAAGATTTACACAACCTATCCCTTAAACAGTCTGGGCTCATGACCTTCTACATCTTTGACTACCTTCTTTTTTCTTTTCTTTCCTTCTTTTTCTTTTCCCCCTCCCTCCCTTCCTTTTCCTTTTTTACGATCTTAGCCATCTTTAGGTGTATGGTTCAGTAGTAATTCACATTGTTACACAGCAGATATCCAGAACTTTTTCATCTTGCAAAACTAAAACTCTATACCCATTAAACACGAAACCACTCTTGTTTCTATAATTTTAACTACTTTAAATAACCTCATCTAAGGGGAATCAGATAGTATGCCTTGTTGTGGTTTCACATATCATAATGTCAAGTTTATTCACCTTACAGCATGTGTCAAAAAACTTCCTTTCTTTTTAAGGCTGAACAATATTCCAGTATATGTATGGACCACATTTTGTTTATTCATTCATCTATTGATGGGCACTTGGATTGTTTCTTTTAGCTATTGTGAACAATGCTGCTATAAACATGTGCTAGTACCACACTTATTTTTTAAATAAAAAAATGAGGTATAATTGAAATATAACACTGTATTAGTTTCAGATGTATAACATGCATCATTCAGTATTTGTATATATTGTAAAATGATCACAATGTGTCATTAACATCCAAATACTGTGTTTTTTTTTTTTTTTTAAGATTTTATTTATTTATTTGACAGAGAGAGAGAGATCACAGGCAAAGGCAGGCAGAGAGAGAGCGGGAAGCGGGCTCAGCGCTGAGCAGAGAGCCCGATGCAGGACTCAATCCCAGGACCCTGAGATCATGACCTAAACCGATGGCAGAGGCTTAACTCACTGAGCCACCCAGGCGCCCCGCAAACAGTTTTACTGTTTTACTATTAGTATTATTACAGTATTATTACTGTAGGTTTGTAGTAAGTTTTGACATCAAGCAATGTGAGACCTTCAACTTGATTCTTTTGACTAGCTTTTTACTTTTATAGTTATTAGTCTATTTATGTTTTCTATTATTCCTTAATTCTGGAACTTGATATTTCCCTAGGAAACTTGATTTTTAATCTATAGTTAGACTTGTTTTTTAAAATATTTATTTGATGGATGCCTGGGTGGCTCAGTGGGTCAAAGCCTCTGCCTTTGGCTCGGGTCATGATCCCGGGGTCCTGGGATTGAGTCCCGCATCGGACTCTCTGTTCCGCAGGGAGCCTGCTTCCCCCTCTCTCTGCGCCTGCCTCTGCCTACTTGTGATCTGTGAAATAGATAAATCTTAAAAAAAAAAAGAAAAAAGATTTGAGAGGGAGATTGAATAGGGGGAGGGGCAGAGGGAGGGACTGAATCCTAAGCAGACTCCCTGCTGGGCACAGAGCTCAGTGCGGGGCTCAGTCTCCCCACCCCGAGATCATGACTTGAGCCAAAATCGAGTCAGACACTTGACTGAGCCACCCAGGCGCCCTTATAGGGAGACTTTTTATATAATGTTCTATAATTTTAAAAAACTTGCAATTTCATAAATCCCAGTTGTGTCTTTCACCTATTTTTTAAAATTCTGGGGCGCCTGGGTGGCTCAGTGGTTAAGCCGCTGCCTTTGGCTCAGGTCATGATCTCAGGGTCCTGGGATCGAGTCCCGCATCGGGCTCTCTGCTCAGCAGGGAGCCTGCTTCCTCCTCTCTCTCTCTCTGCCTGCCTCTCTGCCTACTTGTGATTTCTCTCTGTCAAATAAATAAATAAAATCTTAAAAAAAAAATAAATAAAAATAAAATAAAATAAAATTCTGATTTGCCAAGAGTATGTCTCATTTTTCTTTTTAACCAGTCAAACCCATTCCTTTTTTGTGGAGTTTATTATTAATCCTTTCTATTTCTTTTGTAATTTTTTACTACCTTTTAAAAAAAGATTTGTTTTAGGGAGGGGGAGGAGCAGAAGATGAAGGAATCTGAAGGGGATTCTGTGCTGAGCATGCGGGCCCCAGCCTCGGTGTTGTTTGCTCTTACAACCTTGAGATCGTGACCCAAGCAGAAACCAGGAGTCAGCCACTCACCTGACTGTGCCATCCAGGCACCCCTTACTAGTTTTTTTTTTTTTTTTTTTTTTTTTTTTAAGATTTTGTTTATTTATGTGAGAGAGAGCATGAGTGAGGGAGAAGCAGACTCCCCATGGAGCTGGGAGCCCGATGCGGGACTCGATCCGGGGGACTCCGGGATCATGACCTGAGCCGAAAGCAGTCATCCAACCAACTGAACCACCCAGGCGTCCCCCTCTTACTAGCTTCTTAAATTATCTACAGACTTTCTTGCAGAGATGTTTTTCTCTGAGTAGCCTTTGATACCCCAAGCTTTGATACACAGCACGGCTACTCATTTTGAAGTTAGCCCAAATGGTTTATTCCAGATGAGATTATCTCTAACCTAGGAGTTATAAGGAAATGTATTTCAAACATTTCTAAGATATATTTCTAGTAGTATTTCTACTACTAGAAAGGTGTATTTTTGGCCTTCTTTTCTAATTCTCTTCGGTGAAACCTACTGCATTCTACTCAATAGGTGTCCTGGGTGATGTCAGAACTGACTTTCAAAGTGGGGGCAGGGAAGGCTCCCCAACATCCCTCCTCTCCTCCAGGGTGATCCCCATGCTTCCCCCTGACCCTTGGTGTAAGACGAACCCACCAGGAGCTGAGACCCAACTTCTCAGGGCTTCTTCCCATGAAAGACCTGGGGTGAAACTGAGGTGAGACCGGCTTGGACGTCACGATGCGGACGTCTGTCATCTGCAGGGCCAACCTCGCCCTCCCTCCAGGTTCTTGCTACTTCCAGGCTTTGCCCACCACGCAGACAGGTCACTCCACTGCTCCCGGACATCGGGCAACTCCCTATTCACATCCTGGCAGCCATCAGGGCAAAGCTATTACTTGTATTAGTACCCGCCCCCCCCAAAAGATTAAATGTACCAATAACTAAAATGCTGTTAAATTCCTTAATCATATCTTTATTTTCCTACCGACTTGAGATTTATCGGCTCATATGCAGAAACATGAATGAGCTCCAATCTCCCTGTTTTGAGGCTGCATGTAGGCAAATTAAAACCCCTCCCCCAATCTTTTGTTAACTCACTGTAACAGAAGTCACTCACCACATATCTCATTTAATCCTTGCAATTTGCAATTCTAGTAGGTAGGTCTCATTTCCCGTGCCTACACATGAAGAGAGGAAGGCTTAAAAGTTGAAACCATTTACCTAATGATGTAAAGCTAAAGGTTTGGAATCTCGGCTGATCCCAGAGTCCTGATTCTGAACCGTAAGACTGATGTCCAAGAAAACTTGAATTAAGCTCAACCTAGCCATTTTTTCTTCAAACTACAGGTCCATTTCATTTGATTTAAATTCCTGGTGAATATTTAGAAAAAAAAAAAAAAAAAAAAAGTTCTGTGACTGAAACACTGAAGAAATGAGAAACTATCTACAGGATATGGAGGTAATGAAGTTAAACAAAAATGTTACCAAACTGTGAGCCTCCTGTAAGATTTGTCTGTAGGTCTCTTAGGTTCTTAGTACCAAACACTCAGATCCAAGGTTCTGTGTGCAGCTGAGTATTCTGACTTTTTAATATTTTGAGAGAGAGAAAGCATGAGTGCGTGAGCAGGGGGAGGGGCAGAGGCAGAGGAAGCAGACCCCCCACTGAGCAGGGAGCCCAACATAGGACTTGATGTGGGACTCATCCAAGGGTTCTGGGATTATGACATGAGCCGAGGGCAGAGGCTTAATCGGCTGAGCCACTCCAGTAGCCGACAGTGTTCCAACTTTACGGATGGGTAACCCTGAAGCCTAGCAGGCCGGGATCACACAACGGCGCTGGGCGCTCTTGCGCACGGCAGCCTCCTGGAGGCGAGCACCCATTGCCACAGTGCTCCCTGCTTCTCACCTGTGTTCAGTCGTTCCCTGTCTGGAGCATTCAAATCCCATCAGATGTTAAATCGGACCTGGAAAGCCAGCCAGTAAGGTAGACAGTGAACACTGCTCCCCTGGGGATCCTTCACCCTCCCCCTGGCTCACCGCCAACCACAACCTTCCTGGGAAATGAGTCAGGAGGGCGCTTAAAACTACTACTATCCAGGTAACCTTAGGAAACTTGACTTTCTTAGGTTAGTAATCTAGGATTGGACGATGTATATTTACTTTTTCTAGGGTCCCTTAATTTCATCTCTAAGATGTGGGATAGGTCAACAATTCCAGAAGGGTTGCTTTCAGCTTAGAACAGAAACAAAACAAGATGAAATTAAAACTGGCATAAAATTAAAAATGTGTATGATGAAAATGCACATACTGTTTTAAGATTTTTATTTATTTGATAGACAGCGAGAGATCACAAGTAGGCGGAGAGGCGGGGGGTGGGGGGAGCAGGCTCCCCGCTGAGCAGAGAGCCCGACGTGGGGCTCAATCCCAGGACGTGGGGCTCAATCCCAGGACCCGGAGATCACGACCCGAGCCAAAGGCAGAGGCCTAAACCACTGAGCCACCCAGGCGCCCCAAATGCTTGTAGTTTTATGTCGATCTCTACTTTGGATTATATCAAATTATCTGTATGGTTTAAAACAAAACGAATAGCAGGGCACCTGGGTGGCTCAGTGGGTTAAGCCTCTGCCTGTCCTGGGATCAAGCCCCGCATGGGGGGGTGGGGAGGATGTCTCTGCTCAGCAGGGGGTCTGCTTCCCCTGCTCTCTCTGCCTACTTGATCTCTGTCAAATAAATGAAATCTTTAAAAAACCTAAAACTGAATAGCTATAAGGGAGAGGAGAACGGAAATAGTGTTAGCATTTCTATATATTATATATTAGCATTCTATGTTCTATGTATCTTTTTAAGATACTCTCAACTCTTAAAATCAATGACCTAAATAGTACTCATCCATGGTACCGGGGGTGACACTGAGGCTGAGTTAACACACCCAAGGTCACAAAGTAAGTCGCAAGGTAAACTTCAAATCCAAGCCTGAACCCAAACTGTTTTCTCCTTTAGACAACAGTCTCTGGAAGTTCGTGTGGAAAGGAAACAAACACCTATAGGTAAAGGTAAGTGATTTAATTTAATCCTCAAAACAACCTTGAGTATCATTTTATCAAGGAAACAGGCTAAAAGTTTCATCCTATGAAGTGTGTAATCACTCTATGTAATTAGACAAGAGATCCTAAATACTAATCAAAAGATAGAAATACCATCAGAGTAATCAGTAGCCCCAGATTTGCATCCATGTGATAAAAATACTTGCCTTTCCTTAAATCAGAGTAAACGTGAATGGGCAATCTCAATTATAATTGAGGTACAGAAGGGTGTTTTATCTAGAGAAAAACACAAGACCAGGTTTATTTCATACAATGTTATTCACACATTTTTCATTTTCTAATTTATACATAATATACAAAGTGAAGATAACATTATTTCATATGAACCAAGAAGAGCCAGGACTTAGACAAACTGGTCCAGAAACAATCCATATCAAAAGGAGACACTCAAGAGTAAAGTCTAAGTGGTTCTGCCCAATTAAAGTTTCTTTATTCTGAAATGTGATGTTCCGATTTTAGCAAACTCCAAGCCAACTTACAATGGAATCAGAGAGGTGGGCACCAAAATGGCAGACCATAAAATTTCTACAGTAATAGACACTCTTCTAGAATAGGCCCCAAAGTATTGGGAAGTTTGGGGTGTCAACACTGGGATACACGGAAACAGCAAAACCCTAAGAAGGTTCCATCTCCCAGCCATCCCCTAGGGCTTTCTAAATTTGCAGCGGTAACTGCCCGTGCCAATAGAGGGTAGGAAAAAGGAAAACCAGGAATTCAACTATGCAAATCCAGCAAAGTCACTTACCAATCTCCAGCAAGAACAACTTGGGTATCAGCTCACAATCATGAGTTGATACTGGGAACAAATTTCAACACGGGGCCAAGACACTCTGCGGCTAGCAAAACAAAGTAGGATGGGGTGGGAGAGAGCAGCTTTACATGTGGGAGGAAAGCATTGCCACTGTGACCGGGACACGCTATGAACCAGTATGACTAGGAGAGGGGACAGTGACAAGTGGCTGGATTTAATGGACTCAACACGGAATGTTGGGTTAGAAAATTAGAATAACTCAACATCAAACATGAAAAAGTATGCCTGGCACCCCAAACTTTATGCCATTATTTTTAGGCTCATGATATGAACAGCTAAGTGATAAAACCTTTTTATTCAATATTGTGCTCAGAAGAATGCTTTTCTTCTGCAGACTTCTAATAAAAAAATCCCTTACATGTTCAATCGAAAGAGATAGCATGGTTCATTAGTTTTCAGCACTAAACAGAAGTGGGTCAACATAAATGGTTTTATACAAAATACTGACTTCAACAAAATACAAAGCACTTTCTTTTATCTTTCAGAAACTGAATATACAAAGCAAGTTTTTTTTCCAAAATATTTTCATAGGCAAAGGATTAAAAACGATTTTAATTATACACATATGGTCACAATTTTGCCTTAAAAAGATTGTTGGGAAATGTACATAAGGCCGCTTGTAAATGTACATCATGTTACTGTTATGTCTTATGTCCAGAGAAAAAAATGTTATCATACAGATTTGCTCTTACTTGGGAATAGGCTATTCAAAAATACAGTACTCTTCTGTACAAAGAAAAAAAATCACATCACATTTAATAAGATGGAAAAAGCATTGGCCTCCATGGTAACCAAATATCTCAGTCCAATACTTTCTGTTATGCACAGTACCCTGACTTCTTGAAAGTGATCCAAATCCTAGTATGTCCATATTAACAGAGTCAACAACTATGTTATAAAAGAAAATGTTTCCCACAATAATAAAAAGAAAGCTGGTTCATATTTCTGAAACCATATAAAGATAAAAAATTTTTAAAAAATCACTCTCAATTTGGAGAAATAAATTTACATTATACAACACTATATGCCAGGTCAAAGAGGGCAGGGACATAAATGTACACTAAAATGCAAAGGTTTCCCAAAGAGAGAAAACGAATTCCATTTACAGCATGAAGGTTTACAAATGTACACCTGTACAACCAAGGAAAGCATCACTACTAAATTAGCAAGGCTTTTATAATAAACATTGAAACAAGATTTGCTTTCAAAGTGTAAACTTACATCTATTACTACACACACAATGCATATATTTATAGGAAGCAAAAAAAGCTATCTGAATATGTAGTCATGCTTAAATGTTGAGCTATCGAATTCACTTTTCAGTGGCCCCTTTCACCTCTATCTGGTTCCTACCTTCTCAAAATCTACTATGAAAAAGCAAAATAAAGCTCAACACTTCCTCAACATGTCCTTGTATTCTATAAGAAAAACAATATACAAATTTCCACTCTTTCTCAGATTGCAAACCAAACTGAAAAGTTAAAAAGGGACTTAACTTTTCAATTAGTGCATTTAACTGAATGGAAGTGTCACCATGATTTTGTTTTTTTTCTACCTCTTACAACAATTACATATGTGAGTATATACAATACATCTGTACATCGCCAGAGACGTTTTAGGGCAGTATTTGTATTAAAATCACATCCTGTAAATAATATTAAGTTCTTTTCATCTCAAATCATTTAATTCTTATCTTACTTGCCGGTTTTTTTATTTGCATGATAGTTTGTGAATTACCAAAATACAACTTAACTTTTTTTTAAAATATTAATAATATTTATGCAGTTGATTGTTAATCGGTTATAAAAGGCTTCACACGAAGGACAAAAAAAAAAATTAAGGACTATATTTCTATATACATCTCTATAAACCTGTTGTGCTATGGGGTCCACAGACCTACCAGACTGCAAGCCAGTTTATTAAAAGAATACTGTACTTTTTCCTTTAAAAACTATTTTTGTGACTTTACAAGGTAAAAATTTACAAAATATGTGACAGCTTTTTTTTGATAGTTACATCATATACAGGCATTCTGTGCTTTGCCAGCAATCCAATCTGATAGGTCTCCACTCAGGGCTGAATATAATTTATAATTCACCACCCCCACCCCCCAAATATACACAAGAACCTTAAAAAATTTACAAATGGATGAATAAAGTCAATAAATAGTTTTGCTTTAAAAAAAATTTTGAAGATTCATAGTTGAGTTGTGTTTTGATAATTCACAAAAGAAACGTTCTTTTCACATGGTTACATCATCTTCTTTCTCTTTTCCCTTCACAGCATTCCATTTGGTGGTCCTCCAATAGGCCCTAGATCTGGGCTATTTTTCAAATAATATTTTTCCAACTTGGCCAGTATGTGCTTCCCATATGTGTATTTGCGCAAAGTAGTAATGTGAGGTCGAATCTGAAAAACAAATAATCTCCTTAGTAAATCCTATTTTCTGGTATCTTAAAAAAGCACTCCTAAATTTCAGTGATTTAGAAGAATAATCGGATTTTAATGTTCAAATCCTTTAAACAAAAAAATTGTTTGCAAAGGCAGTTCATTCTAGTCAATCTCTCCAAACTTCTACTCTCACAATTGTTCAATGAATAAATAAACCACTACTTCTACACTATTACAAATGCAAACAGCAGAGGGGCTCTAAACACAGCAGGAAAGCATCGCTAGTGAACTATTAAGCTCTTAAAGTTGATGAAGACAGAATTTTCTAGCTCAAGTCTCTTGGATAAAAATTCAATAGAAAATGGAGCAAAAGACATGAATAAGCAATCAGATATGTGATGGCTAATACATTTTTTTTTTTTTTTTTTTTTTAGATTTTATTTATTTATTTGACAGAGAGAAATCACAAGTAGATGGAGAGGCAGGCAGAGAGAGAGAGAGAAGCAGGCTCCCTGCTGAGCAGAGAGCCCGATGCGGGACTCGATCCCAGGACCCTGAGATCATGACCTGAGCCGAAGGCAGTGGCTTAACCCACTGAGCCACCCAGGCGCCCCTTAAATTGTTCAAAATCTCACTAATAGTTTAAAATGCAAATGAAAAGAATCATATCATTATCTTTCTACACAGACTGGCAAAAAAACTTTTCTTAAATATTTTACGCATTTTATTTGAGAGAGAGAGAGGGAGAGAAAGAGCACAATCAGGGGAGGGACAGAGGGAAAAAGAGACAAGTTCCCCGCTAAGTAGGGAGCCCTACATGGACCCTGGGATCATGGCCTGAGCTGAAGACAGATGCTTAACCGACTGAGCCACCCAGGTGCCCACACTGGCAAAAATTTTCTAAGGAAAAGTAACTGGTACTGATGAGATCATGACAACACAAGCATTCTTATACACTGGTAGACGTGCAAACGTGTACAGATTCTTTGAGTGCAACCTGGTAGTATCTATCAACATGTAACATGCTCATATACTTTGCATCAGCAATTCCACACCTAAGAATTCATCCCACAAAAACAGATGGTTATGCAAAGACATTTATATACAGCACTGCTTATGACAGTTATAAAACTAGAAACAATCCAAATGTCATAAATATGGTATTGGTTAAATAATGTAGTTAGTTCTTAAAAATACGACTGAACAAGTATGTATTTTTAAGCAGAAGTATTACTTTTTTAAAAAGGCAAAAAACTTATGATCTTATATTTCTCTTTATATGACAAGAGGTCCTAATAAGTTATATGTCCTGTTGGTTTTTTTTTTTTTTTTTTTTTTGAAGATGTTATTAATGTATCTGAAAGAGAGAGAGAAAGCCAGGGCATGAGCAGGGAGCCTGATGTGCGACTCGTCCCGGATCATGACCTGGGCTAAAGGCAGACATTTATTTTTTTATTTTTATTTTTTAAAAAGATTTTATTTATTCATTTGACAGAGATCACAAGCAGGCAGAGAGAGAGGAAGGGAAGCAGGCTCCCCGCCAAGCAGAGAGCGCGATGCGGGGCTCGATCCCAGGACCCTGGGGTCATGACCCGAGCTGAAGGCAGAGACTTTAACCCACTGAGCCACCCAGGCGCCCCTGAAGGCAGACATTTATCTGAACCAAGCCAACAGGTACCTGTTTCTCTTCTTTTCTTTTTTTTAAGAATTATTTATTTGACAGAGAGTGAGAGAGAGAAAGAGATATCACATGTAGGCAGAGAGAGAGATATCACATGTAGGAAGAGGGGGAAGCAGAATCCCCGTGGAGCAGAAAGCCCAATGCGGGGCTCAATCCCAGGACCCCGGGATCATGACCTGAGCCGAAGGCAGGGGCTTTAACCCACTGAACCACCCAGGCGCCCCTAGGCACCGGTTTCTTAAATGAATTGATTTAGAAAAAGATTTCAGTATGTAGCATTTCGTCCAGATTCTTTTTAGCACTTTTCCCATGGAAATCAATGCATTATAAGAATTATTAGATTCTAGGGAGAAACTAGCTTGTTTAAAAAAAAAAAAAAATCCAATCAAAATAAATTCTCTCTTTAGGAAAATGTATTAGGTTAGTGAGAAAACCTAATTAGATTTTAAAATTAATGTTCAACCCATGTTTTATAGCAAACCAAATATATTTAAATAAAACAGGGATGGGCAATGCTAAAGACAGGTAAAAAGATAAGAATGAATGCAATTTTATTGAGACTCCTTTAGGGATTTAATGAAAATGGTACACCATACCTACATTTTTCAAAGGTTATCCACTGATTTTTTTTCCCCCTCCAGTTATAACAGAAGAGGAAATAAGCTAAAATTGTAGCCTTGAGTCACACAAACAAATCATCTATTTTAAGTGCTATAAACTGTATTACCTTATGCATGATTATCTTTCTCTGAGCAGGTTCAGCCATATCAATCATCTTCTGAACCACATAATTGGCATACTGGTCCTTCATCATGGTGTATAAGGCACTGTGAGGACCATCATTCTGGCAGCAAACTTCGTCAATCAGTAAAGCTCTCTCGGCCCGGGAGGCATGAGTAACACACTTTTCTACTACATTGCTGAAAATTAAGTATATACACAGTATAATACACTTAAGTATAATACACTTTCAAAGAAAGTTATTTAAAAGATTTACGTATTTGAGAGGAAGCGAGGGGCGGTGGAGAAGAGTGGGGAAGAGAGGCAGGAGGGGAGGGAGAGGCAGACTCCCCACTGAGCAGAGAGCCTGACACAGAGCTGGATCCCAGGACCCCAGGATCACGATCTGAGCCAAAGGAAGACGCCTAGACTGAGCCACCCAGTCTTACTTTTTTCTTTGAAGAGTTACTTATTTGAGAGCTGGAAGGTGCACATGCCTGCAGGGGCAGGAGGGGCAGAAACAGAGGGAGAAAAAAACCCAACTGGATTCCTGGCTAAATACAGAGACTAACTCCAGGCTCAATCTTGACCCTGAGATCATAACCTTAGCCAAAACCAAGAATTGGATGCTTAACTAACTGCACCACTTAGGCACCCTGTATTTTGTTACTTTTTTCTTTACAGCAAAATATCCTTGCTTTTGAAAGAATTTGCTCAACACATCGGAAGACGTAAGTCAAGATAGTATTCCCTTGTAATTCTCTTATCCTTTACTTTTAAAACAGAAATTAGTATCATAGAAGAACCCATTCTGGATACCCACAAGTTTAATTATATGCCTCTTAAAATAATGATAATTTAAAAAAGAGGAACCCAGGTCATCAGTAAGGTCTGAGATTTTCATTAACATGCACTAAGCAATTTGCACTTATAGGTTTGGGGAGACAAATCATTTTCTGAATAGAGACTTTAAAAATGGATTATTTGTGGGCAAACAAATTTGTCATGTGAGAATAAAAGCAACATTCGGTATGTGCTTTTCCCCCTCTCCTAAAATAAAGATTATGTTTTTTAAAGTTTTTTACTTTATTTTTATTTTTAAAATTTTATTTCAAGATTTGTCAGAGAGAGAGCACAAGCAGGGGGAGCGGCAGGCAGAGGGAGAAGTAGGCCTGCTGCTGAACAAGGAACCTGATGTAAGGCTCCATCCCAGGACACCCAAGGCAAAGGCAGACGCTTAACTCACTGAGCCGCCCAGGTATCCCAAGAAAGATATATTCTAATGCTGGTCTACATGTATTACTTTGTTTAGTAAAGAAAGCCAAAGAATTAGAAGAACTGACCCTTGGAATCAGAAAATATTGCAATACCTGGCAAATTTGTGTTGACTCAGGGCTAACACTTTTCCTCTGATTTCAGAAACAATTTTGCTTTTGTCTTCAGGTCGCCCGTGTTCGAGTACATGCTGAATAACGTAATTGCCATATTGATCCTAAGTACAAAATTTAAAAATTACTTTCTTTAAGAATAATGATTATTCTTTAAAAAGATGTTAATTATTTTTTCTAAAAATTCAGCAGTATACATGCAGGAGAATATACCAGGTTTTTTGTCTCACTATGTGTTTCTACATTTAGCAATACATTATATTTGCCTATGTTTTGAACCATTTTCAAAAACACAAACATTTAAGACTATTAGGGAGCTGATACCTGCACCAACTGCTCTGTGTGTTGGTGGAGTTCTTCTAAGATAGGTAAGGTCTGCTCTGCAGTACAGTGCTCGAGGATGCGCTGGATCACTCTACAGCCATAAGGATGAGTTGAAAGTACAAACACCTTAAAACAATCGGAAGAAATGCATTTTCATTATCTGACATTGTTGGAAAGTTTTATGAGATAGACAGTTTCCTGAGGACATGCAGAATTCATTTAAACTAGAAGGGTGGGGAGTCACCTTCAGTATGACCATCAACCTGTTAGTAAAGACTGGAAAGTGGGGTGCTCAGTTTAGGAGCTAACAGATACTCTCTTTTCTCTCTTTTTTAAAATATTTTATTTATTTGTTGGAGAGACAGAAAGCGAGCACAAGCAGAGGAAGCAGCAGGTAGAGGGAGGAGTAGGCTCCGTGCTGAGCAAGGTGCCTGATGCTACTCGATCCCAAGATCCTGGGATCATGACCCGAGCTGAAGGCAGACCCTTAACCGATTGAGCCACCCAGCCCTCCCCTTTTTCTTAAAGATTTTATTTCTTTGAGAGAGAGAGAGAGAGTGAGAGAGAGAATAAGAGGAACAGGGAGAAAGAATCTGAAGTAGACTCCACACTGAGCATAGGCCAATGTGGGGCTCAATCCCACAACAAGATCATGACTTGGGCTGAAACTAAGAGTAGGATGCTTAACTGACAGCCACCCAGGCACCTCAGGAGCTAACGGACATTTTGAACAAAAGGTACCAAACCAGAAGATGAAGGGCATGTAATAACGAATATAGACTACAAGATGAGGGTAGTCATGATATAATTAGCTGCTATTTATTACTATGTATTAGTTACTTATTGTTATTTATTTTCTGTGTCTTACTAAAGGATCTGAAGTCTTCCTTCCTTTCCTTCTCCCTAAAAATTTGGAAAACACTGTTGGGTTTATAATTTGAAGAGCTGGAATCCTAAAGTAATATTATTAAACTATTTCTATAGTTTTCAGCTTCAAAAAAAAAAAGAAGCTAACTGATGCACTCTATGAAAGAGGCAGAAATCACTGTACATTTAATGTTTCGTCTTGTATGTTTGTAATCTTGTGACTTACGAGAAATATGTTAACATTCAAATTCTAAAAGAATGCCCTGATTAGTAAGCAAAAATCAATCTTACTTGTCCTTTGAAAGCATCGATGATGAACTGTAGTGACTGTGGCTGAACACATTCAATACATTTTTGCACAACATGGTTTCCATTCTGATCTTTCACACATTTGAGAACATGACCATCTAGCTCCTTTACCATTTCACTCTGCAAAAAGAAGATGACATTTACAAAATTACCTCATCAGGAAAGATATCAGGATTAACAATATAGAGTACAAAAGTATACTCAAAATTTCTTTGCAATTTTTTAGGTATCAAAGTTTAAAATCTGCCCCTGTCCAAGTCATTGATGGTGAGATCAAAACATTTTACAGGACTGTAATGTAAATGACACTTCCTGAAAAATAAGCTAGTGATGCTAAATCTGCCATATTTAAACAATTCTCTTCACTGTATATACCTTCTACATTATCCTTCTCAGCTAACAATATATATAATTCAGAATTCTATACTTTTTCTCTACTTAGAAACCCCCTTCCCTCAAAAATAATTTCTTAATTAAAAAAAAAATTACTTAGAATACATGCAAGCGGAGGGAGGGGCAGACAGCAAGGGAGTGACGTGGAGCTTGATCTCACAACCCTGAGATCATGACCTCAGTGAAATCAAGAGTTGGACACATTTAACTGACTGAGCCACCTAGGTCTCTCTCTGGAAATGAATTCTAGAGAAATTTTAGATTTTTTTAAATTTAACTGGCAAAAATAACTTCCTTCATTTGTTTCTTTGCTTACCAGTAAGGTTAAGCTTATTTACAGTAAGGTTTATTGACTAACTGCATTTTCTTCCAGCTAGTGATCCTCATTTTTTAAGATAAAATTATAAGCGTTTATTAAATAAACATTTAATCCTTAGAGAAAAACACAGGCAGCCACATGATAACCAGTATCCCTTACTAGTGCCAACAGGAAACAGTGCTGTGAAGAAATGGAGTATAAACAGTGTATGATGGGGCGCCTGGGTGGCTCAGTGGGTTAAGCCGCTGCCTTCGGCTCAGGTCATGATCTCAGAGTCCTAGGATCGAGTCCCGCATCGGGCTCTCTGCTCAGCGGAGAGCCTGCTTCCCTCTCTCTCTCTCTGCCTGCCTCTCCATCTACTTGTGATTTCTCTCTGTCAAATAAATAAATAAAATCTTTAAAAAAAAAAAAAATAAAATAAAATAAACAGTGTATGAAGTTATCACTTTAAAGTCTCACCCAAAGAACTCTCAACTACATACTGACGTAACTCTACAGGAATTCTGTTAAGCTATGACATAACACAGATATTTAGCTATAAACTAAGTAACAAAATAAAATATTCTAAAGTCTCCAAAGAACACATTAACAGGTGCACATAAGGCTTATTCTCACTGACTTATATTTTCAAATATTAAAGACATTAAAGATATCTTTATTACTGAAGTACAATGGACAATGTTATATTAGTTTCAGGTGTGCAACACCTGATTCAACAATTATACACCCTACACACTGCTTACCACAAAAGATACAGTCACCATGAAACACCATTACATTACTGATTATATTCCCTACACTGTACTTTTCATTTCCATGACTTTTTTTTATCTTTTATTTTTAAATTTTTTAACTGAAAGTTTATACCTCTTACTGCCCCCTTCACCTATTGCTTCCCCCACTTGCCACCTACCACCACTCTGGGAACCAAGAGTCTGTTCCCTGTATTTAAGAGTTTATTGTTAGTTCTGTTTAGCAGATTCCATGTTGTAAGTGAAATCAAAGGAATCTGTCCTTCCTCTGACTTATTTCACTTAGTATGATGCCTTCTAGACCCATTCATGTTATTTCTAGTGGCAAGATCTCATTCTTTTTTAAGATTTGATTTATCCATTTGAAAGAGAGAAAGAAAGAGAGAGACACAGAGATCATGAGCAAAGGGGAAGGGTAGAGGGAAAAGCAGATTTCCCAGAGTAGGGAGCCAGATTCAGGACTCAATCTCGGGACCCTGAGATCATGATCCAAGTCGAAGGCAGACGCTTAACCAACTGAGCCACGCAGATGCCCAAGATCTCATTCTTTAAAGTATCTAAATGAGCTTGAGACTTATGGTAGAGCAGTTATGTAAGCATCTACAATAATTAAAATTTGTTGATCTTTTCCATTGTGATGTATCTTCAATTACTCTAGAACTCAGGATTTCCTCCACGAAGTAATACTATTTTCTCACAAATTTTTACACATACACACACATATCCATGTATGCATTATTACTGTTTTTAATTCTGGAATTTATTATATAATAATATATGTGGGTGGAGAATCAAATGTAATCTCTTCCCAAATATACTAATTACCAATGCCCTTTAAGAAATAATTATTTCCGGGACGCCTGGGTGGCTCAGTTGGTTGGACAACTGCCTTCGGCTCAGGTCATGATCCCGGAGTCCTGGGATCGAGTCCCGCATCGGGCTCCCAGTTCCATGGGGAGTCTGCTTCTTCCTCTGACCTTCTCCTCGCTCATGCTCTCTCTCTCACTGTCTCTCTCTCAAATGAATAAATAAAATCTTTAAAAAAAAGAAAAAAAAGAAATAATTATTTCCTTTACTCTAAGTTTACTGTATTACATAAACTAGTTTTATACACACACACATTTTATTTATAATGGTATCTATTTGGGGTTATGAATTCCATTTCTAAAGTTTGCCTAATCTCCTACAAGAACCACACTAGTGATAATGCTTCACAATTTAAAAATCTAGCAGATCAGCATTTATCCTCATCCTATTAATATGTTCCTGTCTATTCTGATCAGTTATAATTCCCATGAGCACATGATGGGAATTCACATTAATCTTTTTAAAATTTAAAATAAAATCTTAAGACTTTTTTCATCAAGAATACAGTATATTCCCATTTAATTTATTATTTATTTATTTATTTTTAAAAGATTTTATTTATCTATTTGACAGAGAGAGATCACAAGTAGGCAGAGAGAGAGAGGAGGAAGCAGGTTCCCCGCCGAGCAGAGAGCCCGATGTGGGACTCGATCCCAGGACTCTGAGATCATTACCTGAGCCGAAGGCAGCGGCCCAACCCACTGAGCCACCCAACCGCCCCTCCCATTTAATTTATATGTGTTCTCTTCCCTCTTTACCTTAAAAACTGTGACTCTTGTTAATAAAATTCTTAGGTTACTTTTCCTACTGAATTTTTAAAGAACTTTTTAAATGAAATTTTTAAGAACTTTATTTATGTAATTTTTAAGTGGCATATAAGACTGCAATTGGTTTTAAATTTTTTTTTTTATCCTTGTGCTCATTTCCGAAGCATATATACTAAAACAGGAATGGTACAGAGATTAGCACGGCGCCTGTATACAGATGACACACAAATCTGTGAAGTGCTCCACAGTTGTATGTTAACTAGAATTAAAAGAAAACTTAAAAATAAAGAGCACTCTACTCAATGAAACATTTTTTTATTCTTATGGTAGAACTAAGTACAATCCAAGTACACTTTGGAAATAGTGAACAGTATTCCTGGTACTACAGAAAATCAAATAAGCAAGTATAGCAAAAATACCCATCATGCAGTATTCTGCTTACCACACAGTAGGCACTGAATTATCTTCACTTAAAGATGAAAAGATGAAGCAAATAAAGGACAGATCAAAGATCTACTGGGTAACAATAATGTACTGTTTGAGACAGATTTTTTTAAAGTATTTTATTCTAATTGTGGAAATATTTAATTTTCACTCCAAGATTATAAAGTAAGAATTTAAAAACCAAAATAAAATACAAAAATTTTGTTTTAACTTACAATTACCTGCTGGTCAGATGAAATAGACTCTAATGCTTTCTGAATAACACGACAGCCATACATCTGCAAGGCTAAAGGCAGAACATGACCCCGGATACGAGTAGCGAGGGCTAATTTTTGATCCAAACTCCCAAACTGATGGAAAAGAAATTAATGTTAAAATAAACCATAATATCATTTCATTAAACCTGAAAAACCCAGTTTGCAGCCTATTCATTCTATTTTAAAAATATCACATTTGGTAATCATGTAGGAAGGAGGATTTGAGTAAAAGAAATTAATGGCGCCTGGGTGGCTCAGTGGGTTAAACCTCTGCCTTTGGCTCAGGTCGTATCTTGGGGTCCTGGGATCAAGTCCCACATCGGGCTTTCTGCTCAGCAGGGCGCCTGCTCCCCACCCACCCCCGGCCTGCCTCTGCCTACTTGTGATTTCTCTCTCTGAAATAAATAAAATCTTAAAAAAAAAGAAAAGAAAAATTAAGGTAAATCCATAGCTGCCTGAAATAACTGTATTACTTTTTTGAGGGGTTAAGTCTCACTATCTATAATTTTCTTGTTACTAATACATTAACCACCTGTTATTCTTTTAAACATCTTCCGTCTTCACTTTAAACAAACAAAATCTCCTTTAATTTCTGAGTCATACATTCAAACCAGGTAATTCTCAACTATATTCTGATGTTAACTGTGTAAGCTTCTTTTCATGTGCTGCTCACTGGCTATTTGTGTATCTTCTATAGAGATATATTTGTGTATCTTCTATTCAAGTCCTCTTAAAGATTTTTTAAGTAATCTCTACACCCAACATAGGACTGGAACCCACAACCCTGAGATGAAGAATTGCACGCTCTATTGACTGAGCCAGCCAGGCACCCCCTCCTGTACATTTTTTTAAATTGGGTTGTCTTTCTGTTGAGTTTTAGGAGTTCTTTATATATTCTGGATATAAAATCTTTTATCAGATAGAGCATTTGCAAATACTTTCTACCAAGATCATATATGTATGAGTTTTATATAGGGGTGTGTGTGTGTGTGTGTGTGCGTGTGCGTGCGCACGCACACGTAATGAGCTTTATATATAAAGCTTTATATATATAAAATATGTTATTTTTGAAGGTTTTATCTATTTCAGAGAGAGAGTGAGCGCATGAGCAGGCAGAGGGGCAGAGGGAGAAGCATACTTCCTACTGAACAGGGAGCCTAATGTGGGCTTGATTCCAGGACTCTGAGACCATGACCCAAGCCAAAAAAGGACCCTCAACCAAATGAGCCACCCAGGATGCCCCCCAAGTACACATATTTTTATATGACTCTTACCCAACTTCCTGGACCTTTCTAAGCATTAAAAACATATAGTTGGATAGATATACAAACACGTATGTGTGCTTACCTCAAAAAATTTCTGTATAACATAGTTTCCAAAAACATCTGTCATTAATTGATAGGCTGCTTGTAGAATTTCATTAAATACCATCTGTCGCTCAGCTGGAGTAGCTCTCTCTAGTTTTTGTTGAATGAATCTATGTAGAAAAAATTTCACAAGCCATGACAACACACTGGAAACAGCTTCTGTAAAAATCTGACTTGAGTATTATTACACACCCCCACATATATACACATAAATTTATTTCCAGAAATAGTACTAACGCATTGAGTACTGTGAACAGTCAATTTAAAGCAAAAAAAGGCAAAAGTTATGAAACATTTCTTTATACCACCTTGATTATTTTTTTTCCTTTTTAACAGCTTAATTTGAAATAACTACTAGTTAGGTAAAAAGTCTGGACATAAAGAAGTTTAACACTTAAGTTAGTCCTGGCTGCATTATAATCAATGAAGAAAAATGATAGTTTATTGGATATTCAAATATTTTCTCATAATATTACTAAATAATATCTAGGCTTAGAGCATAATAAAAGCAGCTCTTTTTTCTTTTTTTAAAAGATTTTATTTATTTGATAAAGAGAGAGAGCAAGAGAAGGAACACAAGCAGGGGGAGTAGGAGAGGGAGAAGAAGGCTTCCCACTGTGCAAGGAGCCCAATGCAGGGCTGGATCCCATGACCCTGGGATTATGACCTGAGCCGAAGGCAGACACTCAATGACAGCCACCCAGGCGCCCCAATAAAAGAAGCTCTTACAAATAAAATCTACCCACTATGAGTGATATAAGGTTGATGTGCTACTCTTAAGGAATTTTCAACCACAGGGAGATAAAATAAAACTATAAAAGGAAAACACAATTCAAATTTAATAAATGTGTTACAAGTGAAATATCTCAACCCACATCACATCAAATACAAATCTATAAAGGAGCACACTTAACTTTCTTTTTAATTTTTTTTTTAGACAAAGTCTACATCAGGGACAAATACTTAAGTCCAGAGATGTACTTCAGAGCATTATTTTAAAAGGAAAATTAAAGTGAGTCAAAGTAATAAAAATAATCCAATAAAAAGGCACTGCTATATATTCACTATAAAAATATTCTCATTACAGAAAACTGGGAAACCATAAATAATTTTTAAAAACCTTGATATTTATCATTTGTATTAATACCAAAGAAAAAAAAAATCCTTATCAGGTATTTATTTTTTTAAAAACTCCCAACTTTCATGCAGATTAAATGACCCCAGTTAAGAAAAATATGCTCTTACAAGGCAGTAATTTTCAAAGCAAAAATACAGTGCAGAGTATCATAAATGATAATCACCTACCTAGAACCATGCTGGTCTTGAGAAAACTCAACTATGTGTCCAATCAAGTCTCTAAGTTGAAGGTTTGGGAAACGGTTGTTCCTGAAATCTTCCAATAATCTACTTCGGCCAGAAGGCATAATATCAGACCTATTATACCGAAGTCGAGAAGGAGGAAAGAGCTGGCTGCTGGAGCTGAACAGACTGGAAGTGCTTGAAGCACTTCGGTATTTTGCTTCTGCTCCAGGTGCTGCAGAGATATATCGACCACTACCATTTGTCAGGCCTCCTACAACAAAGCAGCTGTGGTCAGCAAATATTTTTGACAAGGCCATTCCTCAAGTTAAGAGTTACTTAACTAAAAATTCATAAAAAAAAAAAATTCATTCCACTAACAATTCCTATATATTATAACAGGAAATTAAAATTGAAAGAGAAATCTCACACATTTTAATTTAATGTTGTGTGTAGCTATAGGATCTGGGGGGAAAAGACTAGAAAACATAAGAAAAATAAACCTATATTTGTTTTTGACAGTTTAAGTAATAATTTTAACATCTAATGTCATACACAAAACTTTTATTTGTTCTTGGAAGCTTAGTTTAAAACACAATTATAATTATAGCACCTAATATCATACATACTAGTATCAATACCAGAACACTGAAACCAGCAACAAAATTTCCAGTATTAACAAGGTTACAATAGCTAGCAAACTCAGATTTTAAGTCACTGAGAGTTGGGTTGAAATTTATCTGCAGTGTTAATGAAGCACTGAGGGCTAAACTCATACTTTTTTTGGACTAGTATATAAAAAGATGCATTAAATCATATATACCTCTATGTGAAGAAAATCTTTCTTTCTTTCTTTCTTTTTTTTTAAAGTAAACTCTATGCCTAAGGTGGGGCTTGAACTCACAACCTTGAGATCAAGAGCTGCATGCTCTACTGACTGAGCCAGCCAGGAGCTCCCAAAAAACCATTTCTTAAAGAAGTTAACACACTGACTATTTTTTGAAGTTTTAAAAAAAAACAACCCACAGTATTAAATAATAATAAATCCAAATTACATCTTATTCTAAAATACTTTTAAAATTTTAAAGGAACACTCTCCATAAAATACTATTATTTTACAATAAGAAATAGAAATAAACATTTATTTTTCCTAGAACTTTAATCTTGATCATTTGAGACAAATTAAAAAACCTCGTTAACTAATATTCCATTTCAAACTAGAAAATTAAAGGAAGGGCAGTCAATAGAAACAAACAAAAAATACGAGAAGAAAATTGTTATTACAAATAACCATTTAAAAGTACTTGACAGTGTCCTTTTAAAAAAGAAAAATGTACAGAAAACCATGAAGTGCAGATTTAGTAGCTCAAACAAAATTTACCATTAGCTTTACGCTACTGTAGACCATCTCAATGCAGAGTAGTGCTAAGTATACAACCCAGACAAGCCAGAGATGATACCAAGGACACACTGTCAGTGCAAAGTTGCAAAGTTAGAGAGGCATTTAAAGGCAAAAACAGTTATAGGGGCAAGGAGTAGTAAGAGAGTTACAATCCTGGAGAGTGAATTGTATTAGCACATTTCCTCTTTTACTTTTAGTCCCCATTGTTCTAGCTTTTTTTGGTTGAACTTCCCACCATCCAAATTATACATACTATGATTTACATGACTTTCCAGTCCCCTTTCCAAAGTTAAGTGCTACAAAGTTACATTCACCTACCTACATGCTAGATACCTGGCACCTAAAACAATGTCTGACACACAGTGGTTACACAATGATATTCGGGAGTATTTTATGTAACATAAACTGCCCAAAGTCCAGTTCTGTACTGTCTTTCTTAAAAGTGTTTAATTTAACAAACCATTTTATACACTGAAGCCACTAACATCAAATTCTCATATTCACTCAAGGTCTGTATTACTATCTCAGTGTTGATATATTAAAAAAATCTAAAAAGTGAAAGAATTCAGTGTTTTTATACTGTCTTGATTTCCTCAGCACTCTTTTTTTTAGGGGGGAGGGGCAGAAGAGTAGGGAAAGAAAGAAGGAGAGAGAATCTTAAATGGGGCTTCAGGTCCAGTGCAGAGACCAACAAAGGGCTTGATCCTACCACCCCGAGATTGTGACCTCAGCTGACTGATTTCCTCAGTACTCTTAATCCTCTAGCTCCTATTATTTCTATTTATAAAGTTCCATGAATATACAGTGCCATGAACTGTTCACTAGCCCATTCGAATTTCTAACAGTTCTTTTTGTAGGATAGGGGTGCTCTGCTTCTCATTCTAATCTGTTTTTACAAAGAAACAACTACAATGTCTCATCCAAAGCTACTTTGATGATGTCACTTTACATTAAAACATCCTGCTAGAGTACATTCTCTAACATCTTCAGCTTAATTTTCAAGTCATTATTCTGAACCGATTTCCCACACACATTTCCTAGTAGAATCCTAATTTAATTGTTCACTTCTCCTCCTATTACCTCAATACATTGCTTATTATTACCTCAAACGTAAGGCCCAATCCTACATCTCTCTGACCTTAATGAACTGAAAATTTTCAACACCAAATTCAAAATACATACCTATCCTCTATGATACCCCCACGATATAGTACCACAGGAATAATGACTGCCAATTTTATCTGGTATGTCTAATATCTAACAGAAATTTCTCCCATGTCTAGATATGCTTTGATTATATCCTCTCAGCTCCCGAACACCAAACACCTAATACACTCTTTGCCAACTTAAAAGGTTTAACAATGCTAAATTGCCTTGAATTTTAAAAACCTCAGAATTTCAGTCCTGAAAGTCTTAATTAGTATTTCCTTTGCAAAATTGAAAAAAATTCTCTCAGGACAGGACACTTTTCTTTCTTTACAAATGGAATAAGCATTTAAAACCCAATTGATAATATACATTAAACACATTAAATCTAGTTATCTAAACAATGAAAGCGTGCCATCCAAAACCGATTATGGGATTGTAGGACATTTTACAAAACTGGCCTATATTCTTCAAAAATGCCTAGTCATAGAAGACTAACAGTGCAAGACTGAAGAAGAATAAAGAGCCATGACAAGTGAGTGCTGCTGTATGTCAGCCCCCTAATCAATCTCCTTCCCAATCCTTACTCTTTCCCCTCCCCAGAGCAAAGTTTGAATAAGTTGGTTGATCTGATTGTGGTATTGTATCATTGTTAATTTCCTGACTTTGATAATTGGGGTTACATAAAAGAATGTCCTTATTTTAGAAAACATATACTGAACTATTTATGGGTAAAGGACAACGTATCTGCAACATTCTTTCCAAAGTATCAAGGAAAAAACTGGATGTGAGGGGAAAGGATTATGCAGAGAGAGAGGGGGGAAAAGAATGATAATGTGGTAAAATAACATTAGGAAAATCTGGGTGAAGGTTAGAATTGGAATGTTTTTCAATCAGTGTTACAACTTTCCTGAAAGTCTAAAATTATTCCAAAATTAAGACAAACACACAAACAGGCTATCTATATTCATACCATTGCTAGTGATAGTCTCTGATCAGGTATGTTTCTGCATCAAATGTGTTAAAGGGAAAATAGTCCTTCAATTCATCTCTGACATCCCCCCTTATTTTCCACTTCTTAATCACTACTTGGATAAGAATGTTATGAGACATGGAGATTTGTACTATAATCTTTATTATTATATTATTATTATAATAATCTTTATTATTTAAAGTCACTAGGGTGACATGCAGCTAGTCAGCCAGGACTCCTGGCTTGAGGTTATGAAACAACAGTGTGCTGCCCTTTACACGCTATTTACATAAGAATTTTTCAAGTTCATTCATTACAACTAAGTAAGCCAAACACCATACAATTATCCTAGTAGAAATAATATGATTTTATCAATTTTCATTAACTTCCTTGAGAAGTCTGTTGTTTCAGAATCCTATTATTAATTAAAAATGTAAGATTATAAAATACTAAGAAAAACAAAGAAGAAAAACAGTGTAACAACTGAAACCACCACAAAGTAAATAAACCTGACTACTCTTTTCATGATTTTCTACCTCCTGAGGACCTGGAATGGCAGTTCCTCACCCTATCACATCTGTGTCTTCTTTTAAAAATACAGATTTATGAGCCTTACTCAAGACCTACTGAGTTACTCTCCGTGGGTAATTTTTATTAAAAAAATCAAATCTGAGGGGCTCCTGGGTGGCTCAGTGGGTTAAGCGTCTGCCTTCGGCTCAGGTCATGATGAAATCGAGCCCTGCATCAGGCTCTCTGCTCAGCAGGGAGCCTGCTCCCCCCACCCACCTGCCTTTCTGCCTACTTGTGATCTCTGTCAAATAAAAAAATAAAATCTTAGAAAATAAAACAAAATTTTGAAAAAATCAAATCTGAAGATTATTCTGATAGAAGAGTTTGGAGGCTAATGAATTATAATTTGAGATAATTCAAGGTTTCATTTTATACCAGGTTGTCAACCCCTATTTTAAATAAATATGGTAATTCTAGTAGATCTGGGGCCCTAAAAGGGGTACAACTATATATAAGCTACTAGACAGTGCCTGTTTCAGAAGACAGGGCTCTAGAAAGCTCAAGAAATCATAAGCTGATAACCAAAGATGACCAGTTAATTGGAGCAGGCAATAATCAATGATACAGAGTGGGAGAAAGAATCTAAAATGAGGACAGTCCATTTTACTTTATGACATTAACTTTAGTTACTTCAACCCCATGAACAGGTCAGCTTAGTACTTTCAGTTCATCGCTTCTCGCCCTTCTGGCTAAGATCAAGTGTAGTACTTTCAATTCAGTACGTTTTCTATGATCACTTTTTAAACGAAGTACATGGAACATTTAGAGCAGATGATAACAGCCATGAATAATTTGACTTGTTATGTTTATATGCATATATTATACTTTGGTAGGAAAAATGACTTCAGAGCAGTGCTTCTCAATATGCACATGAATCACTTTAGGATGTTGGTTACATATTCCTAACTTTAAAAACTTCTTGAAGGACACACTGGTCAGAACTCTGTCCTAAGTTGTGCCATCATTTTAAATAGGGTTTATTACGTGTTCAACATAATCAGTTTCTTTACCTACTTTAGAAAGTCCACTTAATAGCTTAATATTCCTAACTGATACTATGCGCTAGGCTCTGACGGTCCATGAGGGTCCTTTTAAAAAAGCAGAAACCATTTATTGAGCACTCTTTCTTGGACAGAGAATGTTAACTTTGCATAAAATGCTACATGGTCTTGAAATTGTGCCTCCCTGAGTTTGTTGTTTCGTTTTAAGACACTCAGCTGGGGTAATCTGCCCTACCAGCCCTGGGAAACACAACTTGATTTTGGTACTCAGAGTAAAGTGCTACTACAAAAAGCGCTAAAAATGAAGTGATTCTGGGGTTGGGAAGAATTTGGGGGTGCTTAACAAAAAGGCTAAGCTGCCTTGAAAGGTACAGCACAAATGTGGATATTAAAGACAATTCTGGTGAGGACTCAAATAGATGTGATGAGCACCTATCAAAAGCTGCTACCATCTTCGAGAACACATATGTTTGTCATGAACGTTGGTAGAAATATGAATGCTAAAGATGCTGCAAGTGAGGTCTCGCAAAAATGAAAAACACGTCACAGGAAACAGGGGAACACACTGAAACGTGTTGTTGGGTAGAAAACAGAATTGGCATGGATATTTAGCTGAGATTTCCAAGCAACATGTTAAAGGTGTGCTCTGGTTTCTCCTAATTGCCTATGGTAAAACAAGAGAAAGAGGTAATTCAAAGGAACTGTTAAGCAAAAGAAAACCAGCATTTGATGATACGGAAAAAAAATCTTAGGTAATTGAGATAGAATGCTGACAGCAGAGAGCCAATAGGTGTGGCTGGACAATCTCTTGACATTAATGGCAGACTAGCAATGTTTTTAAGAATTTTCTAACAACAAAAAAATTCTGCCAGCCTGGCCTGATCGGATCAGAGATTGGACAAAATGAAGAATGACTCTGAGGCTGGAGAGGTGGGGCGGCAGGAGATCTAGAGGACAGAGCATCGAAGCCACCGACGATTCTTCTCTGGCCTTGTAACAAATAGGATTTGTCCTGCTGGCATTCACACTTGCTTGCTTCACTCCTTCCAATTTCTCCCTTTTGCAATAGGACTATCTATCCTATGCCTGAGCTACCATAGTATTTTAGAAGCAGGTAACTCGTTTTGTAGGTTTCATAGGTCCACAGATAGAGAAGAATTTTCTTCTCTATCCAGGATGGACCATATTCAGTGTCTCACCTGACAGAGAAGATGAAATTTGGACTTAGTTCTGAGTTATTTAGATGAGATTTTAAACTCCTAGTTGATGGGAGGATGGGTTCCCACTACTGGGGTTGCTGGTTTTGGGTGAATTATGTTCTGCACGTGGGCAAAACATGAACCGGGGAAGCCAGAGGAAAGCCTATATAGATTTGAACTGAGTCTCCCAAAAGTACGTTTAATTCTTAACTCCTGGTTTCTGTGAATTTGATTTTATTTGGGAATAGGGTCTTTATAACCAAGTTAAAGTGAGGTCATACTGGATTAGGCTGAGCCTCTACCCAATGACTAGTATTCTCTTAAGAGGAGGAACATTTAGGACAGAGACACATAGGGAGATGTCACATGATGAGGCAGGCGGAGATGAGAGTGATTGTAGCTAATAAGCCACAGGATGCCAAGGTTTGCCAGCAACTACATGAAGCTAGGAAAAGGCAAGGACTGCCCTCTCTGGTCTTCAAAAAGACATGGCCCTGCCTTGATTTGATTTCTACCCTTCAGCAGTATGAGACAATAAATTTGTGTTTTAAGCCACCCAGTTGCAGTTTGTTACAGCAGCCCTAGAAAACTAATACATATGCTATCTTCTTACCAACCCTATGGGACAAGAAAATAATCTCCATTTTACTTGTGACACAATAGGTTTGGAGACACTAAATACCTTATTCAAGGATGCATAAATAGTAATTAGACTGAGGGTTTTTTTTTTTTTTAAACCATTATGTCTTAGCAATTCACTTAAAGCATTCTGCTATACCTCATGAAGAACATTAAATGCTGTATGATGTTCTTAAAATCTGGGATATGCTTCAAGTTCAAGTTACAAGGGGAATAAATCACATAAAATTTCTCTAATCATTATTAATTACATATCTGCCATATAAAGACACAAAAATTTACTGGAGAAAGACTGAGGCTTCAGTGAGTTTAAAAACCAATATGGTTTTTAAAAAAGATTTTATTTACTTGTTTTTTTAGAGAGCAAGCAAGAAAGCAGAAAGGAGGGGCAGTGGGAGAGGGAGAGAATTTCCAGGAGACTCCTTGCTGAACGCAGAGCCTGACTCTAGGCTCGTTCCCTCAGCCGAGATCATGACCTGACAAGAAAGAGTCAGATGCTCAACCAAATGAGCCACCCAGGTGCCCCCAAAACCAATACAATTCTAGTTAAAAGCAGTCTTGGGTGCCTGGATGGACAGTCATGAAGCGTCTGCCTTTGGCTCAGGTCATGATCCTGGGGTCTTGGGATCAAACCCCACACTGGCTGGGCTCCCTACTCAGCAGGAAGTGTGCTTCTCCCACTCCCCCAGCTTGCAGTCCCTCTCTCGCTGTCTGTCTCTGTCAAATAAATAAATAAGATCTTTAAAAAAAAAAAAAAAGGCACAGTCTTCCACATCATTTTTAATAGATTAATATATAAAGCAAAAAGCATGAACATGGCTGGTATGCAACATTAAAGTTGTACATCTTATGACAATATGTAAAGCAAACATTAGATGCAAACTACAAGCCAAAATAACAATCTGTTGTTTCCATTTCTACTGCTTGTAATTGTTTTCTAGAAGCAATTAAAAGTAACCTTACCTTTTAGCCTCTAATTAGGTGTAAACTTTCTAAAAATATAAAGAGGGAGACCATCATGACAAGGTATTTGATATTGATAACCTTCCCTCCTTTAAAAAAGAGCATTTAAACAGACTTGGTGTTTTAACATATGAACTATAGTCTTCAGACTAGTATTACATAATTTCTATCACTAACTCACTCGCTGATACCCATTTTTCCAACAAAAAGGCTACTTTTTGTTTGGTTTCAAAAACTGCCTGCACCTTAATCTTTAGGAAAAGCTACCTCTCTGTTGAAAATGAGGGCACTTTAAAAACTGTCTATCAGGGGCACCTGGGTGGCTCAGTGGGTTAAAGCCTCTGCCTTCAACTCAGGTCATGATCCCAGAGTCCTGGGATCAAGCCCCTAGTCGGGCTCTCTGCTCAGAGGGGAACCTGCTTCCTCCTCTCTCTCTGCCTGCCTCCCTGCCTACTTGTGATCTCTGTCTGTCAAATAAATAAATAAATACATCTTTAAAAAATAAATTAATTGAATAAAATAAAAACTGCCTATAAGCCCCAAATCCTAAGTAGTGGGGTGAACTTCATTGACTGCCTGATCCAAACCACCCTTTCAGAACTGACTTCAATTCCTCTCTTTGGCTAATACCTTTGGTGACAGTTAACAAACCATCAGGTTGCATACAACATCTATACTTCTTTTAAAAGATTTCTGTTGTGATTTCATAGTCAGCTGCCCTGACTTACTGGGGAAAACAAAAACTTTTGATCCTAGACAAACACAGGCACACTAATTTTCTCTCATGATGGGGTTGTTACACTGGTGGGAAGAGGGCTGAACTGGGAAGGTAATGTGAAAGATACATTTAACCCAGAAAAACCTAGACGTAAACTCATTTCCAAAGAAACCAAAACCAAAACAACAAAAAACCCCACAGAACACACATACACACAAATAAAAATTCCTGTCAGGAAGCTTTTCAAAGAGCAGTATTCTGAAGAGATGATCCTAACACACTTATCAGAAAACACACTGAATGAACAACCAAATGATGCTTTAGTATAGAAATCCAAGTAGAATGTAAAATAATTTCTGAAAAAAGAAAAGCAGCCAATGTCCAAGAACAGTTTCATCAATAAAATAACAAAGAAACAAAATCCCTCAAATTCAGTTACTCAAATTTCTGTTAAGATCTTACTACTTTTAAAGCTGTGGAGAAAGGCCTGGGCTTTCTTGCTTCTTATTTAAAATAAAGCCAGAATTCTAATATAATTCTAATAGAAGTATAGTCTGTGGTAAATTTATATGAAGGAAAGATGGTAATTCTAATGGAGAGACTTATTATGTTTTTATAAAATGGAATTAAAGTGCAATAAGGAAAGAGCACTACAATCATTGTATTTTCAGTGCTGGTATACATGTCTTCTACATTCAACACAACACTATGAACTACAAACACTACGAACTCCATGATGTGGGTGAGGATGATGTCTTTTTCCTTAAAGAAGCATCTCTAGTCAAGCAGAGTGTAGCACGTAGGTGTTCTTTATTGGTTGAATGAACTAATAAGTAAAGTTTCTGATCAGACACAAAAATTCTAAAATGGAGGTCAATAAAACTACCCACGAAAGATTAACATAAAATGTGGATTAATCTCAGTATAAATTAAGCTAATTCCTGTTCTATATAAAGTATCACATAAAGAAGACCCTGTATCATCAGTTTTAATTTAAAAATTAGTTATAAATGTTTTTAAGAGACTGAGTAAAAATTACTTAATTCAGATTAAAGGTCAATTGTTAACAAGCGGAAAGCCATAAAGCTGCCAATATACTAATATTTAAACTCACTTTTCCCACCAACTCACCACTATTTTATTAAAAGTTCTGAACTTTAAAAGTAAAGTTCTGAACTTAGGGAATATTTATTTAGATAGATTCTAGACAGAAATAAAAGCATTCTTTGAGAAGCAGTGTAACATCCTGGAATAAACCAGATAGACTTGGGTTCAAGATTTCTGTTCTTTATTAAGTCTGTGACTATAAGCAAGTTATTTAATTTCTCTGAGAATAAAGTGTGTCTGTCTGTGTGTAGTGTGTAAGAGGAGTCAAAGTTCATTTTTCTCTATTTGGATATTCAATTGCTCTAGTCCAATTTACTAAAAAGACCGTCCTTCCCAAATATGTCAGGGTGGCACAGTGGGCCCAAATCAGGTAACCAAATGAGGTTTATTTCTGGATCCACTATTCTAGTCCACTTATCCTTGTGCTAATGTCACAAGTTTAGTTACTGTAAATTTACAGTAATTATTTTGATATTAACTTGGTCCTTCAAGATTGTCTTGACTGTTCTCGGCTGTCTTTCCATTTATATTATTTAAATCAGCTTGTCAATTTCTTTAAAAAGCCTGAAAAATTCTTGAGACTGGGGTAAATCTATACATCAACCTAAGAAAGGTGTTGTCTTTATAATAATGAATTCTTCAACCCCCAAACGTTCTAAGTTCATCCATTTATTTGCCTTCTTTAACTTCTTTCCTTTTTAAAAAAGATTTTAAAGATTTTATTTATTTATTTGAGACAGTAAACGCACAAGCTGTGGGGTAAAGGCAGAGGGAGAAAAAGACTCCTCGCTGAGCAAAGAGTCTGATGTGGGGCTTGATTCTAGGACCCTGAGATCATGACTCGAGCTGAAGGCAGATGCTAAACCAACTGAGAGAGCCAGGTGCCCCGTCTTCTTCACCCTTCCTCCCCTGGATCTATTCCTGGATACATTATAAGGAAACAAACACACATGGAAATATTCTCACTGTATGTGTCAATTTTCAATGTCACCCCATGAACATGCTGTTTTCATTTTCAAAGAGTATTTGGCTAAAGCTACAGATCTCTCCTGAAGTACATGTGCATACCTTTTAAGAGCCGGATTTCTGATCCTGTTTACTTAATGTACATTGGTTAGTGTATGAACAACAAAATGATGTAAATTCTAGGTGAAATCTTGGTAGATTAAAAGAATTTTTAAGGCACTTGAGGACTTATTTGTTACATCAATAAAAAGAAAAAGGTAAATAACTGAACTGGGAGCTGAAATGCAAATGTGAAGGGAGGGCCAACAAATAAAAAGGAAACTAGTAAGATGACAGCAAATGACATATAATCAGCAAAATTTTAAAGAAACTCCAATTTGTAAAATTCCTATCAAGGGCAAGGGGAACATTTTAAAACAAAGAAACAAAAAAATTAAAAAAACATAAATAAGAACACATACAAAAAGAAAAGACTTTTAAAAATTTTCTCTCATCTATAAACTTTTATCCTCCAAAACTATTTTTTTTAAAGGTTTTTTTGTTTGTTTGTTTTGACAGAGAGAGAGAGATCACAAGTAGGCAGAGACACAGGCAGAGAGGGGGGGGGGGAAGCCGGCTCCCTACAGAGCAGAGATGCAGGGCTCAATCCCTGGACCCTGAGATCATGACCTGAGTTGAAGGCAGAGGCTTAAACCACTGAGCCACCCAGGCTCCCCTAAAGGTTTTATTTTTTTAATCTAACAGAGAGAGAGAAAGCACAGGCGGGGTGGGGGTGAGGACAACAATGACAAGGACAGCAGACAGCAGGGGAGAAGCTGGCTCCGGCTGAGCAGGGAGCCCAACGTGGGGCTCAATCTCATGACCCTGGGATCATGACCTGAGCCAAAGGCAGATGCTTAATGACGGAGCCTCCCAGGTGCCATGACCTATATTTTTCTGATCTTTAATGGCCGTATTGCTCAGCCAGTCTACATTAAAGAATTAGGATGAAAATGAAATAATAAATAGAAATAGAAAACTATTCAAATGCTATTCAATTACAGGTAAACTATTACTTAAAGGGTAATAGTACCTTTTTTTAAAAGATTTTATTTATTTGACAGAAAGCACAAGCAGACAGAGTGGCAGCAGAGGGAGAGGGAGAAACAGACTCCCCACTGAGCAAGGAGCCCAATGTGGGGCTCAGTTGACCCAAGCCTAAGGCAGACGCTTAATCAACTGAGCCACCCAGGCATCCCAGGGTAACAGTGCTTTTAATGAAAGCTTCAAAGTAATTTATTATTTCCTGTTTTAAGGACCACATATGACACTTAGAAAAACTCTACACTGCCATACAACCAACTTGGTCATACTTGTTTTAATTTTTAAGCATTTCATTCTAAGAGAAGGAGCTGACAAAATCGGTCTGGAATTTTAATAGACATTAACTTCTACTTAATAGGAAAAATGATCCCAACAGTTAATTTTTTAATATGAAATTTTCTGCAATTGGAGGAAAAATAGGTGGGATGCCTGGTTGGCTCAGTTGGTTAAGCGTCTGCCTTCGGCTCAGATCATGATCTCAGGGTCTGGGATCAAGCCCCACTTCAGGTTCCCTGTTCAGCTCTGCTTCTCCCTTTCTCTCTCCTCCTACCTATCCCCGTACTTGCTCTCTCTCTCTCTCTCAAATAAAATCTTAGAGAATAGGTTATAAAATCTCCTAATCCATAAAAGTACTGAATTTAATTACTGACTCTAAGACAATGAATTGTCAGAACCGATTGCTACCTTTTAATAAACTAATTTCACTGACTGACCTCAAAGCTTCAATTACACTTTTTAGTACCTTTTTCTTAAGAAAAACAAGCCAGTTCAAAAATGAAGAGGTACTCAGGATGCCTGGGTGGCTCAGTTGGTTAAGCTGCTGCCTTTGGCTCAGGTCATGATCCCAGGGTCCTGGGACTGAGTCCCGCATCAGGCTCCTTGCTCAGCAGGGACCCTGCTTCTCTCTCTGACTCTGCCTGCTTGTGTTCTCCCTCTCTCTCTCTGACAAATAAATAAATATATAAAATCTTTAAAAAAAAAAAAAAAAAGAGGTACAAGGAATAAACCATCAGTTCGTTAAGTCCTAAGTTAAATAAAAATACACAATGTTGTTTTATACCCAGGAAATTGCGTATCAACCTGATTACTATAAGCACAAAGGTAAGAATAAACCAGAAATCACTAACGCATTTTAAAAGCTTATTTTAAAAAGGAAAAAGGAACAGAGAAGGAAAGAATTTGTTAGCTAGCTCCAAGAAGAACAAAATAATACTGGGAATACTTAATGTTTTTTCCAAGATGAAGTACCTCAAAATAAAATACTGACTTCTAACAGAGAGAATGATTAAAGAAAACAACTACAGGTAGATTTTTCCCCCCAGCTCTACAGATTAAGATAGCATGAAAAAATAATTCATTTAATGTTTAACACTTGACCTGAAGCACAGAATATGACACTGCTCTTTGCATTTCAAGATAAAAGCCATTAATTTTAAATTTCTTCTCTTTCCTTGTTCCTTTCCCACTTGTTTTTGATTCCCAGTATTTAAACACTGCTTTTAAAAACCTGTAGTCAAATAGGGGTCCATCCTAAGAGCTCCAAATGGCCAAAGATGGTACATCTTTTAAAAAAGATCTTATTTGAGGGATATCTGGGCGGCTCAGTCAGTTAAGAGTCTGCCTTCAGCTCATGTCATGATCCCAGGGTCCTCGGATCGAGCCCACATCGGGCTCCCTGCTTGGCAGGAAGCCTGCTTCTCCCTCTCTTGCTCCTGCTGCTTGTGCTCACCAGCTCTTTCTACCTCTGACAAATAAATAAGTAAAATCTTTAATTAAAAAAAAAATCTTATTTGAGAGAGAGACAGAACACACAGTTGGGGGGGAGGGTTGGGGGAGAGGGGAAAAGCAGACTCTCCACCGAACAGGGAGCCTGACAGAGGGCCCAATCCCAGAACCCTGGGATCATGACCTGAGCTAAAGGCAAACGCTTAACCAACTGAGCCACGCAGGCACCCCAGATGTTAAAATTTCAAGATTTAAAAAAAAAAAAAAGCTATGAAATTGGTACCTCTCAGACTGCAGTGGACTAAAAGCTATCCACTACCCTAAGTCATCAATTTACAGGTAACAATGATGATTAAAAGAACAGGGGTTACATTCAGAAAATGCTAGGGCATCAACTCATTCTCAAAAGTTATTCTCTTAAGTTAGAAAATAAGCATTATCCTAACGGTTTTTTTCATAAAGAACTTCCAGCTAATAAATGCTGAAGGTATGACAGAATTAGAGTATTACCACTTTGCAACCTCTGAAAAAACAGACAATGATCCAAGGCTGCTACGCCGTTAGGTGGATCAGGCTGACAAGCTCCCAAATGGAGACAACCAGAGATGGGTCTTCTGATATGGTGCCAGCCAAGAAAATACAGAACCCATTTTGCCAAAAACAGCAAATAACAAACCATAAAACCATGCCTCTAGATGTAATTTCATTTTACAAGAAATACAGGGAATAGAGGAACACATTAAATACTACTATGGGGGAGCAATCAACAAAGTTAGGAATGTGAGAAATTCAACAGGACAAAGTTTCTTCAACAAATAAATGGAAAGAAAAAACAGAGGAAGGGGAAATGGCTTCAGACTGAAGGGCACATCAAAAAGACATTTAAGTCAATTAGGGAAAACAGAATAATGAGATATTATTAATTTTTAAAAATGTGATAGGGGCGCAAGGGTGGCTCGTTCGGTTAAACGTCTGCCTTCAGCTTGGGGCATGATCCCAGGCTCTCCCTCTCCTCCTCTGCCTACTGCTCCCCCTACTTGTGCTCTGTCAAAAAATTTTTAAAAATCTTAAAAAAAAAAAAAAGGATATGATGACAGTATAGTTTTGTTTTTAAAAAAAGGTATTTTGGGGAACCAGGGTGGCTCAGTGGGATAAGCCTCTGCCTTCAGGTCAGGTCCTGATCTCAGAGTCCTAAGATCAAGCCCAGCATCAGGCTCTCTGCTCAGCAGGGAGCCTGCTTTCCCCACTGTCTCTGCCTACTGATGATCTCTCTCTCTGCGAAATAAATAAGTAAAATCTTTAAAAAAGAAAAAAAAAAGGAATTTTATCTTTTGTACTAGGAAATGGAAGAATAAAATTTTTTCATGCTTCTGACTTCAGTATCTTAAAAAATAAGGTTGCGAATCAGAAATATTTTAGTTCATAAAAAATGAACCCAAACCGTTCAAATGAAATATCTGTTCTTTTTTTTTTTAAAGATTTTATTTGTTTGACAGATCACAAGTAGGCAGAGAGGCAGGCAGAGAGAGAGGAAGGGAAGCAGGCTCCCTGCTGAGCAGAGAACCCGATGCAGGGCTCGATCCCAGGACCCCGAGATCATGACCCGAGCCGAAAGCAGAGGCTTTAACCCACTGAGCCACCCAGGCGCCCCTGAAATATTTGTTCTTTAATGAAAAAGTGAATAGTAGTCATAAACTGAAAATACTTATGTGGATCAAATGACAACTACTTTAAAAAAGTAAACATCTTTTTTGGAAAGAAGCACACAACAATGTTGCTATTAGGCCCTTTCTGTTAATCAATTAACTAGCAAACGGAGAGCTGGTTTGAAGAAAAAAAAAAAAAAGGGTGTCATTCAAGACTTTTAGAATGTAGGTATCAGGAAGGCCTATCAATAACTATAATGGTTACCTGTCTGAAAATCTCTCAAGACAATAACATGGACCCAATTAATTCCAACCAATTATAATGAAATTGAGAACTCCTACCCCATGATACTCTATTCTTAATATGTGATCTGAGGAAGATTATTTCTAAAAATAGATATGCAAATTCATTTCCATAGGTATTTTCTAAATTATCTGCTTTGATAACTTGATTCATGATGAAATCCACTAAAGAACATACAACTTAAAAATTATGTTCTTAGACCAGAGAGCATGTAAGTCTTGTACTGTGATTCAATCAGATGAAAGCAAATAGATTATATGAACACTACATAAAGAGCAAATTTATGAAATCTATTAAATTATTCCAACCTGCCAGGGTCCATATGGTCCTTGTTAACATTGTCAGCCATACAACAACTAAAACTAAAGGAAACTGGGAGAATACAAAAGAAAATAATCTACAGATAATTCCAATCAGAGGTGTATTAAAATAACAGATTTCCAGCTAATGCATTTAAACTAAGGCATTTAATTTTGCGTACAGAAGTATCAGGCTATAATGCAGAAATGCTGGCCCAAGTGATGACTATTTCTCTTAAGTAACAAGAATTTCTTTCCTAAGCACCTACACAGCTGGATTCTTTAGTCTGAAGAAAAATACCTTGCTTGCTATTTAATTATAGATACATCTAAAAAGTCATATATATTTCTAATTTCTAAATAAGCTATGTAGAATAATTAATGCCATTTTTACAGGCCCTAAAGCACAACATAAGCTATAACAATTGACAGGAATCTGATCTGGAACTTACCTATGTAAGGACAGGACATGACAAATATAATTTTTAACAAATAAAACACAAAACTATTATGAAAGACCTATCCTTAGGCTTGCTATGTTCCAAATTTTTGTGTATATTTCAAAGTTTCAAAAGCATGTCTTACATGGGAGTGGTGGGAATGAGTAGGTCCGAGTAGAGTATTAATATAGATCAGGAACTAAGCAGCTCCCATGATCAAGAAAAGATGGTAAATGAACAAAGGTGTCAGGCTAAAAACTGATTAAGTTTACACAAATAGTGCTGTATAGGAGATCTTAGGGCCCCACCCAAATAAATAGTTGTATATATTTAATATCTACAAAAGAGCAAGGACCCAGAATTTGGGGCACAGGACCGGCCTTTAAAAATCAAATAAATAGTTGTATATATTTAATATCTACAAAAGAGCAAGGACCCAGAACTTGGGGCACAGGACCGGCCTTTAAAAATCTAGGCCACTTCACCCTGAGATGTATCTAAATGATGCAAAAGATCCCTTTGTTACATGGACACTTACGTTAACTTTAGGAAAAAACTGCTATACCCTTATGACTGGGGACAGGGGTCAAATACAATCACTAACTTATCTTTGCTAACAACAGCAACATTTCTTTTTAAATCACAAGCTGATTTAATCTTTCCAAGCACAAATCTCAGTTTTGAGTTAACTAAAATTACAAAAATTCGAAATCTAATTTTAATCAAATACTTTCTTTAAAGAGACACAGATTCATACATAGCCTCTGATATCCAAAATCTCTTAAAAATATTCTGTTAACTACATGAGTAAATATTTCCTGGAGAGGGAAAAGGGTAACCACCACCTCAATAATCTTGGGGTAGGGGGCAATTTTAACATACAGAAAGATACAAAAGTTCTAAATGCTCCAAATTCAAGGATATAACAAGCCTAAAACATTGTTTTTCTTAAAAGACATATTCAAAAGTAAGAGCATATGGACCAAACCCTTAAGACTCTTAACTCACAAACGTATTAAATCATATACCCTGATACAACCTTTGGTAAAATCGCCAGGCATTCAAAGGCCAAAGCAGAAACCATTGTACTAAACTAAATTATTTGGATTTCAGTAACTATGTGACTAATGTTTTCCTTTAGGTGTGCAAAAACTTGCAACAGTGAAATTTCTTTTACTATCATGTTTAAACAGTTGACTTTTCAGATGATCTAAAACACACACAAATCAAAAGCACAGACAAGAAAAAACACACCACTGTATTTCATAAAAGAAACATAAGATACACAGGGGTCTTTACCTTACTGTACATTAGACCCTCACTTTGAGTTTTCACAAAAGTAGAACTTTTTCAAAAGGCTATTATCTAAAAGCAAAAGCAATTTGGCATGTTTTATCCAACATTAAATATTTTACATATATTATAAACACACACACAAACACACTTACATGTATACATACAAATAAAAAGGGTTTTGGTTTTTTTTTTTTACCTAAATGCAAACTGGATGAGGATCCATGTGATGAAAGTGATGGCGGTGGCGTAAGTGAATGTCCTGGAGTTTGGCTTGGCAGAGGCATGCCTATTGGACTTGGAGAGGAGGAAAATCCCAGACTATTGTAAAATGGTTGCCCTATGGGTGCTAGGCTGCTACTAGATCTTTTGTACAAGTCAGAGCTAGTAGATAGAGACTCTCTCCTTGTGGCACTACTACTTGCAGAACTGCCAACTGAAGAAGAAATAAAAAAAACCCTAATTACATACATGTGTTAACTGAATAAAACCTATCCCCAACTCTTGCTGGGAAATAACAGAAGTGATCACAATAATTATTTTTAGAAACATTATGGAGAAGATAATTACTGTGATAACTATATAAACTAACTTATTAATCATAAAAGGGTATAAATGCACCCCAATAAAGTAACCAAATACTTAACAGAGCACTCATATGTTTATTATTTCACACATATTTACCATTGACACATATGATTACTGTGCTTTAATACCCTGGTATGATTTATAAACCCTGAAATTGTAAGGTGTCTGCTTTAGGAGATGCTGGAGATTAAATTCCAGTAAGGTTAAATTTTGGTAGTGTCCTAATCTCTGGAATCAAGTTCTTAGACTTCAACTCAATGCCAAGAAAGGATTACACTGATAAACAGATTATTAATACATTTCCCTCACCATTCACATTTAATTTGGCTTCTAGCTTGTGTTCAAACCATAGTCCTGAAGTCCATATTGGCCCGAATATCAGTCAAAATACAGATGACAACTAACTTTTCGGTACTTTTCACATTACACATAGTTCCTATCCTTCAACAAGTTACAAAATAGATAAGTAGGAAAAACTAAACTTCCTTTTAGAAAACTAATAGCTCTCATTACTGTTATCACACCAAAGACATGCTTTCACTTACCCCTTGGGATCTTCCATTCCTAAATATCTACTACCAGTTTTATGAGCCCCTTACTCAAGTGAAGACTGATAAACCTTTTTTTCCCCTTAGCTAATATACAATTCTCTCATAATACATCTCTCACTGAACTACATACTAAATTCTTTTTACTTAATTCCAAATTCAACCTTCTAGTCCTTTTTTCCTTTTGTACTCCACAAAATCATAAAACGATGGTAGAATCTCATTACCATATAGTGATGAATGCTCAAAAAAATAACCCAAGATCTGTTAATCAACACATCTGGATAATCAAATTCTTTACCAAGTGTTTAAAAGGATTGTCCAAAACTCCCAATTCTGAAGTCTCACTTAGAGGCCACATTTTCAAGTGCTTTTTTCCTATTTCTGAACACTGGCCTTTTTTGTTTGTTTGTTTTTTAACTAAATGCCTTTTACAGCTGAGAGAATTTGATATTACGTTCCTTGTCAAGTTTTTGAAGAATAAGCTCTATATTCGGACCAATATGGTTAACATTTTTCAAGAGAATTTTAAAGTTTCTATTAGGTCTTGGTTTTCTAATCACAAGTCAATTATAAGTAGGTCATTAGGGTATAAATGAAAAAATTAAGAGAAAAATTAAGCAGAGCACATGATGGGTAGACCAAGTTAAGCTAATAATACAGATAGAAAACAATTACATTGGTTTTGCCAAATTGAGGATTCTTATAAAAGAAAAATACCAGGCTCACATAACTGTATGAGGCAAAATATTAAAACAAAAAGTCAACCTTTTATACCAGACAGTACAGTTTCTTTTGAAAGACTTACGTTTTATTGAAAACTGCACATTTTAAGATACCGTACCAGGGATACTATTTAACTTTATGCATTCTAACAGCAAAACCAAATATAAACACTAATGGAATAAATACTTCTGTTTGAGTTGCTTTTGGCAAAATTGTCAAACATATGCTACATTAACTATGCTAATTTAATTTAAAAGGACACTGTCAAAGTGATTGTTCCAGAACATGCTAAATTTAAAATTCCTATTTATTTCAGAAAACAATTTAACTGACAAGGAAAAGACAATAGCTCTCTAATGAGAGCAGTAGCTCTGTCAGTCCCCTGGCGAAAAAACAAAAACAAAAAACCCCCCATAGTTTTGACACATGCAGTATTATTTTCCTCCAAAAAGGAAAAGCCAAGCCAAACATTTAAAAGTAATTCAGAAATAGCTTTATTTTAAACCTAAACAATCTGGCCCCTTAACTTTTACTATATGCCTAAATTTTCTGCAACACTTCGACTATGAAATACGAAACGAAGTATACCTAAAATATCTAGAAGGTTAGACCAACAGTGGAGTCACTAATCACTTGTCAACTGTGCACAAAATGTTAAATTACAAACTTGCAATACTTTCTAAATAATGGGTCATAGAAAGGATGACTTAATTACTATATTATAATGGCTTCCTAGGCGACTGTGTTATAAGCTAGGGTATTTAATACTGTAAGTGTTATTAATTTCCTCATATACGTAGGAGAATGTGTCTGATTGTGTGTGTGTATGTGCACATAACCGCACTATCATTTTAAATTTCGCAGAGATATGGAATTGCCATAAGGTGAAACCGCCGTGGGTAGACCTGTTTTAAGAGTACACACGTGCAGCACGCCAATGAACTCTCAGAAAATGTCCAAGAGGAAGGGGAAGATGACAGACTATGTACTGGCATCCAGGAGCGGCACCTGCTCATGCTCTCTGAAGCAAGGTAAACAGAGGCACCCAGACTAGCAGTCAGATTGTGTAAGCAATGATTATAAATAAGGGAGGCATGAAGAAGATCAGTTTGGGGACAGAGGCATCTGCAGGAGTATCTGTAGGGAACAAATGTTCATGCCAACCGTTCCTGAATGCTGGGGGCAGCTAAGAGACAAATGGGAATTTAAAAGAACTGGATTAATGGGGCCTACAAATCTATCCCAGACCATCAATGACATTATTTTATAAGAAAAGGGAACAGGAGATTTATCAAAGCTCTTCTCTGTTCTCTATAATCTCTAGAAACTAGTTATTTCTACAAAGTTAAGTTATACGTTCTTTTGGTTTTCTTTAGCATGTTGGATACTTGAGGAAATTGCTTGTCAAGTGTATTAGAAACAAAAAATGAGTCCTATGGGAGTGCTTGGGAAGAAGTCAAATATTGAACTCCAAAAGAAATGAAAAACTCAAGTAGGAAAATTAAAAGATTAAAGAGTCTCCATGGTCATTTGATTTTCCCTTAGAAGTTCTTGTGCCCATTCTCTGGGTAACTTTTTGTTCTGCAACTGTCATTACTTCCTTATTATACTTTATTATAAAAAGCATCCTCCATCTAAAAGTTTCTACTTGTTTTAGACCATTCCTCTTGTAAGTATGAATGCTGAAAGTTCAGAAGATCCTTTCTTAGAAAATAGGCAAACATACTTAATAAAAACTGGCCCATGTTAGTTTTGCCATTTTCCTCACCAGAAAACCATACAGTTTAAGGTGGTGGGAAAATAGGTAAGAAGCAGGTATTATAGATTCTAGAACTTAACAAAAATGGAAAATCTCCTGAGGTCTGAATAAACTGCCCCTGTCCCTCATGAAGAAAAGGCTGTGAATTCACTGTACCAACAGACCTAGGGTACACTGTTTTTCCTCTCATGTTTCCTGACTACTCTGGAAACCTCAGAGAATGCTAACACAAGGTCTGTCACTGGGGAGTCAATGCAGGCCTCTTCTGACTTCAGGTAGTCATTCCTCAGTTACAAAATCACTTTGTTGTGGGTAAATTATTTTGTGAAGATACTTCAAATTTAATTTTTTAAGTAGTATATATAAAACTAGGATATGGGAAGAAACATCCTTTTAGATGAAATTTTAGGGATAAAGGCCCAATTATTTAGTCTAAAAGATAAGTACATTGGTAGTTTCCTAGGGGCTTCTGTTTAGAATATTTCATTTTATTTTTATATGTCATACCAACTAAAGAAAATCATAATGAACCACTAGCATTTATTTAGTAAGAATAAACTACCTGATAAGCACACAAAGACAATTATTTTAAAATACCAGAAATTTAAGATGGCAAAATATTTACTTCCTCAATCATTATATAGAGAATAAGGAAGAGCTAGTCATTAGTATAATATATATTGCTCCAAACAAACCTTCCTAAAACAAAAATTTCAATAATACAATTCTTAAAGCCAGGGAAAAATGACTATAGCTTAGTAAAAGATGGGTTGCCTGAAATGAGCTAAACACTCATAAATGCTTAAAAGATTTGCAGGAGGCAGTTTTTTTGCTACAAAATTAAACTAATAAACCAGTGTTATATTCCTGTCCTTTCTACGCTACAAGCTATTAATATTTATTATTCAACACACACGTATACCTCATGTCCACTTAGCAGAGTACACTCATCTTAAAAGGCAACTTACCTGATGAACCAAATCCACTGAGGGCTGAGCCTATAGCAGCACCCAAAGAGCTACTGCTTCCAAAGCCAAGAGATGTACTTCCAGGCTGGCCAGGTCCGTGAGAAAACAAAGAACTGCTCTGGGAGCTACTAGTCAAAGACGTGCTCCCATAAAATGAATTAGACTGCAGATTCGTGCTTGGCGGCTGCTGCTGCTGCTGCTGCTGTGGTGGCTGAGTGCCAATGGGCCGGAAGAGACCGTTTGTGCTGCCTGTAAGACTATTTGCAGTCCCTCCAGCTGCTGCGGCCGCTGCTGGAAAATAAATTTCAGATACTTCTTGAAACTGCTCAAAAGACTATTCTCTATTTTTAAATGATTTCAAAAGAACACCACAAAAAGATTATCCCTGAAAACATCAGTTACACTTACCAGCTTGTGCTGCTGCTGAACTAATTAAAACAGGTGTTGGAGCCATTAAACGAACTGGAGCTCCAAGTCCAGTTCTTGCTCCAGGGCCAACCACTAAGGCACCAGTCTGATCATAATAGGCAGTTGGAGCTAGTACTTGATAGCCTAGATAATATTAAAATAAATGTTTACTAATGAAAACATTATAGAAACATGCATGTTTGTTTACCCCTGCTTTTATGTTTATCAACCAGAAAATATAATTACATACTGTTAATATAAAATCATTGAGTAGTTATAATATGAAAAGCAAACACATCCGGGAAGATATTATTTAAAATATATGGAAACATGATACAGTGAAAGTAAAATTGTTTTCTCTAAATTTTAAGAGCTGCCTTCCATTTATGGACCACAGAATTTTGAGGTACCTTCGATACAGAAACTACCAGCTATCAAGCACGGATACCTGAAAAATATTACCTAATAGTTCTGAGAGGAAGAGGAAAAACTAAGGCATGCAAGGCAGAACACTGTAACAATTATTATGCAATTTTAATGAAGTTCTAAACCAAGTGCCTCATTACCAGCATTCAATTAAGACTTTCATTTGTAAGCATCCATTTAAAAACTTAAGTCATGATGTAACAGATACTTTAAAATTGTACGGTAACTCTTTTTGTAAAGGTTCTCAAGCTAATGTTGCTAAAAATCATGGAGGCATTAGTTCTAGGATAGCCTTAAGCACAAGGCAGGTGACAATTTGTGCTATTCAGAACTACAGGAGAGTGAGGTCTACATCTTAGCAGCCTTTCTAAGTAGGGATTCCTTATCTTTACTACAGAGCAGAAAGGAACTATTGTGAACAGAAAAGTGACTACTCTGCCAATTCTCCCAAAGATAGCATATAAGTACCACTCTAGAGGCACAGGAGAGAGGTTAACTACATACAGAAGATACTTTAAGCAGGAAAGCTTCTCCCCTCCCAGAAGTCAAGTTGAAAAAGGCTGTCTTATACTGCAACAAGGATTCAGGCTCAGCAGTCTGACAACCATTTGCAAAAAGGCACTGACAACCTCTGTTAGTTTTAAGTTCAACCAACCCTTTCACATGCAAAGGTTGTTTTTAATTAAGTAAGTAATTCTGACTGTTTTTGCAATGTTTCATTATAAATGAATAGACATATAGGGCAAATCTAGGAAGGAATGCAGAGCTTTCAAGTCCTCTCCTCACAGAATAAAGGTGATAATCTGAGAAATTATTCGATATCCAACGGGAGATGTCAAAGAGAAGTCATGACTTTAGAGGCGCCTAATGGCTCAGTTACTGGGTGTCTGCCTGCGGCTCAAGTAATGATCCATGGGTCTTGGGATCGAGTCCCCCATCAGGTTCCTTGCTCAGTAAGGAATTTGCTTCTCCCTCTGCCTCCACCCCCCTCCACCCTGTCTCTCATGAATGAATCAGTAAAATCTTAAAAATAAATAAATAAATAAATAAATAAATAAATAAATAAATAAATGAATGTCCTGACTTTAGAAGATAAGACCAGGCTGGAGCTATAAACGATGAAATCACCAAGAAAATTCAAAAGGGATCTATGGACAGAGAACTTCACATTAAGAGGTTGGAGAGAGGGACGCCTGGGTGGCTCAGTTGGTTAGGCAGCTGCCTTCGGCTCAGGTCATGATCCCAGCGTCCTGGGATCGAGTCCCACATCGGGCTCCTTGCTCCACGGGGAGCCTGCTTCTCCCTCTGACTCTGCCTTCCACTCTGTCTGCCTGTGCTCGCTTTCGCTCGCGCTCTATCTCTGACAAATAAATAAATAAAATCTTTAAAAAAAAAAAAAAAAAAAAAAAAAAGAGGTTGGAGAGAGAAGGAATCAGGAAAGAAACCATGAAGCAATAGCCAGTAAGGATGAAAGAATTTGAGATGTGGCCTCTTGTAAGCCAAAGGATAAAGAATTTCAGTGAAGGCTCAATGATCAAGTATGTCAAATGCTGCTAAAAGCTATTAAGAATTCAGAATGGACCAATGGGATTAGCGACATGGATGTCATTACAGTAAGGGATGAAAGCCAAACTGTGGTAAATTGAGTCAAGAATGGAAGAACCACAAACAAGGACAGACAATGCTTCTGAGGAGTTCTGCTGTAGAAAGAGCCATAGGGGGAAAGTGGATGCTGAGTTAATTTTCTTTCAAGTACAGAAAATGTACTCTACTGACAAAGCACAATACTTTGTGTTTAAGAATTTACTGTTATTTTGAAATAAAACACATAAAGAGTACAAAACCGAAAAGTACAATGACAACAAAATAACTGTAACCACCATCCAAGTTAAGAAATAGAAAACTGCCCAGAACTCTTTCTCTCATGTCCCTGCTCTACCATAATCTCTTCATGTTACACACTACTCTACTACCCATAAATGCCTCCCTCCTTAACCATCATTTGTTTTGGTTTATTTAAAAATTTGCATGTATGTATAGACACATACATTTCCATTATTGTATAGCACCTCACTGGATCGATACCACAATGCCTTCATCTGTTCTACATTTACACCATTCCCTATTTGGGGACACTGCCAATAGTACTGCTATAAACACTGTGGTACATGTATCCTGGTACATAAAGTATGCAGATTTTCCTACTCCAAGGTATGTCATCTAAGGAGTTGACACAATGATTGTGCAAATTTACACTCTTAATACTTTGGTATTTCAACTGCTCTGTGACATTAACACCACTTTATATTCTTAGACTTTTAAATGTGGCTAATCTGGAAGATAAACAGAAGTAATCCGTTGTGGTTTTGATTTCTTCCTAGAAGGAGGTTGAGCAACTTTTCAAATGCCAACTGGACATCTGGATTTTCTCTTGGAAGGGGCTAGTTCAAGTCTTTTACCCATTTTCCTATTGGGCTGCCTTATCTTAGTAGTTTAAAATTCTTTATGTTGTATCTAAGTCTTTCACTATTTTAATATGTAGCAAATATCTTTTTCCATTCCTAGCCTGACCTCCTATTCTCTTTACAGCGATGTCTGCGGTAATGGTGTCAAATTTATTATTTCCTTTATTTTTATAATAAGTTCCCTATATTCTAATTGCTTTAAAATTCCACTTTTCATATATAGGTCTAAAAATCCAAATGGAGTTGGTTATTTAACACAAAGTAGGGCTGAGGTTCAATTTCATCTTATTTCCCAATCAACTGTATTTCACCTTTCTTGTAAAACAAGTTATTCCCCTCCTTAAAGCTTTGTAGGGTTTCTTTGCTCTTAGGTGTCATTTCTCTGGGGAGCTCACCTTTGGGGTCTCTACTCTGTTCCACTGGTCTGTTTCTCTCTTCATGCAGTAATTTTAACTGCAGCTTTAGAGGAAGTCAGAACAGAGCAAGTCCTTTTACTTATCTGTTAAACCTGTGTGGCTTTATCTTGATTGACCCCTTGCATTTTCATTAAATTTTCCTACCAGCTGTCAAATACCATAGGAAGAACTGTTAGCAATTCTGTTTGGAAATGACTGAAACTACAAGTTAACAGGGGGAGAAGTGACGTATTTAAAGTATCGACCTATTCAGATGTATCTCTGTTTAGGCATCCTTTAATGTCTAAGCAAACCTGCTTCTCATAGAAATCACACTTCCATAAATTTTTTTTTTTAATTTATGGGTGCCTGGGTGGCTCAGTTGGTTAAGCAACTGCCTTCGGCTCAGGTCATGATCCCGGAATCCTGGGATCGAGTCCCACATATGGCTCCCAGCTCCACGGGGGGTCCGCTTCTCCCTCTTGACCTTCTCTCCTAAATAAGTAAAATCTTTAATTTTTTTTTTTTTTTAATTTAGCCAGAAGTACTTGCTACTGCTCTAAGTAACCAGCTTTAAATTTTTTCATTTTCAGGGGCACCTGGGTGACTCAGATGATTAAGCATTTGCCTTTGGCTCAGGTCATGATCTCTGGATCCTGAAAATCCTATGGGGCTTCCTGCTCAGCAGGGAGTCAGCTTCAGCCTCTCCCTCTGGTCCTCACCCCAACACCCCCCCTCATGCTCTTACTCACTTCCCCCCAATTTTTTTTTAAAATTTTCAAACAATATGCTAGTAAAAGATTTTTAAACTGATTTTCATATCCAAAAATCTTAACACTTTAATCCTAATACTTTATCGGGACGCCTGGGTGGCTCAGTTGGTTAAGCAGCTGCCTTCGGCTCAGGTCATGATCCCAGCGTCCTGGGGTCGAGTCCCACATCGGGCTCCTTGCTCCGCAGGGAGCCTGCTTCTCCGTCTGACTCTGCCTTCCACTCTGTCTGCCTGTGCTCGCTCTCACTCGCTCTGACAAATAAATAAAATCTTAAAAAAAAAAAAAAAAAAAAAAAAAAATCCTAATACTTTATCTACTTTATCATTTAATAGACAATTGTATTTTCTCATAGTGAGTTTTAGTTCTTCCTTTACAGAATTTTCTTATCTCTCTCCCATATTATAGCAATTGCTAGGGTCTCTAACATGCTGAAACCTGTCTTGTTCCCAGTCTTAAAGAAAACTTTTTAAATTATTTTTTAAATTTAATTTTATTTTTTCAGTGCTTCAAGACTGTTTATGTTGAAGAAAACTTTTCAAAATATTTCCCATAAAGAGGTAGTTAATCATGGAGGGGGGAGTCAATTCCCCCCTTAGCATATTAAGTAAGTTCTAACCTGCCAGAGGCTTTTTGTTTTTAATCAATATATGACTTTGTTATGCCTTTCATGTATCTTTAGAGAATTCCTTCCTTGAGACTGCTTTCTTTTTAATCTTTTAATGTGGCAAATTACACAATGTGACTTCCTGAAGTTCCTTGTGAATTCTTGGGATAAAATCAACTTCTTCATCGTGTATTACTCTGCTTATATACTGCGAGATCTGACTTGCTAATATGTAATTTAAGATTTCTAAATCCTAGGATGCCTGGGTGGCTCAGTTGGTTAAGCGGTTGCCTTCGGCTCAGGTCATGATCCCAGCATCCTGGGATCGAGTCCCACATCGGGCTCCTTGCTCAGCGGTCCGCCTACTTCTCCCTCTGCCTCTGCCTGCCTCTCTGCCTGCCTGTGCTCAAGCTCTCTGACAAATAAATAAAATCTTTAAAAAAAAAAAATTTTTTTTCTAAATCCTATTTCTAAGTGTGATTGGCCTGTAATTTTTCTCTATACGGTCCTTGACAGATTTTACTTTTTTTTTTTTTTTTTGGAGATTTATTTGACAGAGAGATACAATGAGAGGGAACACAAGCAAGAGAAGTGGGAGAGGGAGATGCAGGCTTCCCTCTGAGTAGGGAGTCTGACTTGGGGCAAGATCCCAGGACTCTGGCATCATGACCTGAGCCGAAGGCAGACTCTTAACTGACTGAAACACCCAAGTGCCCCCCCAAATATTTGGCTGTTTAAGGATTTGTAATTTTAAAGCAGATTTTATGAAGAGATGAAGACTAAGAAGTATTACGGTAGAATGATTTTTACTTTCCAATCAATGTAAATTTACGTTTTTATTTCTACTTAATACTGAAGATACGTTTTATGTTTCAAGTTTTTATGTGAATTCTAGTTAACGTATAGTGTAATATTGGTTTCAGTAGAATTTAGTGACTCACCACTTACATACAATACTCAGCACTCAGCCTAACTGCCTTCTTTTTTTTTTTTTTTTTTAAAGATTTATTTATTTATTTGACAGAAAGAGATCATTAAGTAAGCAGAGTGAGGGGAAAGCAGGCTCCCCACTGAGCAGAGAGCCAGATGTGGGGCTTGATCCCAGGACCCCAGGATCATGAGCCAAAGGGAGAGGTTTTAACCCACTGAGCTACCCAGGCATCCCTACAAGTGCTGTCTTTAATACCCATCCCTCCACCCACCCTCAGTGTGTTCTCTATTAACAAGAGTCTGTCTTATGGTTTGCCTCCCTTTTTTTTCCCCTTACCTCACGTTCATCTGTTGTTTCTTAAATTCCACATATAATTGAATCATATGGTATTTATCTTTCTCTGGTTGACTTATTTCACTTAGTATAATACACTCTAGCTCCAACCACATCATTGCAAATGGCAAGATTTCATTCTTTCTAATGGCTGAGTAATATATACACACATCTTTCATTCATCATTCAATGGACATCTGGGCTCTTTCCACAGTTTGGCCATTGTTGATAATGCCACTTTAAACATCGGGGTGCATGTACCCTTCGAATCAGTATTGTTGCATCCTTTCAGCAAATACCTAGTTAGTGCAATTGCTGCACCACAGGGTAGCTCTATTTTTTTTTGTTTGTTTGTTTAGGGTAGCTCTATTTTTTAACTGTAAGGAACCTCCTTACTGTTTTCCACATTGGCTGCACCCGTATGCAGTCCCACCAGCAGTGTATTAGAGTTCCCCTTTCTCTGCATCCTCACCAACATGTTTCTTGTATTGTTAAACTTAGCCATTCTGACAGGTATGAGGTGGTATCCCTTTGTAGTTCTGACTTGTATTTCCCTGATGCCAAGTGATGTTGAGTAGCTTTCCATGTGTCTAGTATAATCAACTGTGTGTCTACGGAAAAATGACTATTCAAGTCTTCTCCCCATTTCTCGACTGGATTGTTTTTTGGGTGTTGAGTTTGATTAAGTTCTTCATAGATTTTTAGATACTAACCCCTTACCAGATGTCATTTGCATACATCTTCTCCTATTCTGAAGGTTGCCTTTTTGTTTTGCTGTTTCCTTTGCTGTGCAGAACTTTATCTTGATGAAGTCCCAGTAGTTCATTTTGCTTTTGTTTCCCCTTACCTCAGGAGATTTGTCTGGTAAAAAGTTGCTATGGCTGATGTCAGAGGCTGCTGCTGTGTTCTTCTCCAGGATTTTGATGGTTTATCTCACATACAGGTCTTTCACCCATTTTTTTTTCTTTTTCCTTTCATCCATTTTAAATTTATTAGTGTGTGTGGTATAAGAAATTGGTCCAGTTTCATTCTTCTGCATATAGCTGTCCAATCTTCCCAAAACCATTTATTGAAGAGACTTTTTTCCACCAGATATTCTTACCTGCTTTGTTGAAAATGAGCTGATCATACAGTTGTGGGGCCACTTCTGGGTTGTTTTGTTCTATTTATGTATGCATCTATTTTTGTGCCAGTACCATACTGTCTTGACGATTACAACGTTGTAATATAGTCTGAGGTCCAGAACTGTGACGCCTCCAGCTATGCTTTTCTTTCTCAAGATTCCTTTTGCCATTTGGGGTCTTTTCTGGTTCTATACAAATTTTAGGATTGTTTGTTCTAGTTTTATGAAAAATGCCAGTAGTATTTTGACAGAGTATACACTTATTATTTATTTAGTGTTTAGATTGTGCTAGTACCGTAACATGACTTGGGAAGCAAACCCTCTTTTTCTATTCCCTAGAATTTTAAAAATTGAAATTAGGGGTGCCTAGGTGGCTCAGTCGTTACGTGTCTGCCTTCAGCTTAGGTCATGACCCCAGGGTCCTGGGATCGAGCCCCGCACCAGGTTCCCTGCTCAGTGGGAAGCCTGCTTCTCCCTCTCCCATTTCACTGCTTGTGTTCCCTCTATCGCTATCTCTCTGTCAAATAAATAAAATCTTAAAATAAAATAAAAATAAAATAAATAGAAATGATTTCCTCCTCAAATACCTAGTATTCAGCACTTAATGTTTGCCTTAAGATTTTGTTGAGGGAAAATTTTGGTTACTTCACTGATTTTCTTAATGGGAATGGACTTCAGATTTTCTATATAGCCTCCAGTCTGGTAAGTTACATTTTTCTAGTTATTTGTCCATTTGGTCTAAATTTTCCATTTGTTAATATGAGATTGTTCCTAATACCTTCCAATGATTATTTAATTTTTCTGATAATGGCTATTTATGTCTGTTCTAATTTTTTTGATAAGTCAGAGTTTTATCAATTTTATTAAGTCTTCTCAAAGAAAGTAACTTTTGGTATAACCTGACTCTTTACTGTAGATTTGCCATTGATTTCATTCACATCAGCTCTCACCTTTATCATTTGGTTTTCTTCTTTCAAATCTTTGGGCTTATTCTTTTCCTTTTATAGTTCCTATAGAAACTTACTTTCTACTGTACGCATTTGAGCCTCTTATAGTCCCCACTTCTATGTTGTTTTAGGTGTAGTTCATAAGCTTAAATTTTTAGCATTTTCATGATCATTCAGTTCAAAAGCTTCTAACTTCTATTTATCTTTCTACTACTGAGCAAGTGTAAAAAGACACAGGAGCTAAAAAACAAAAACAAAAAAACCAGTCATGGTCTCCATATTCAAAAACTGTATAGTAGAGGAGGTAATGTACCATTTCCTTAATTCTAAGATGCCATTTTAAGACATGACACTGATCTACTAAACTACCTTTCAGGGAGAAATAGAAAAAGCTGTTCCACTCTAAGGCATTTTCTACCTTTCAACATGGTAGTAAGTGCAGACTAAAGAAAATAAATCACAAATATAGCTAATGAAATGCAAGGCAGACAGCAGTACTAAAGAAAGGTGCAAGTGCTACAGATGGGAAAAGGAAGAGTAATTATTAATGAAAAAGCACTGGTAAAGAGATTAAGAAGATATCATAGAAAGGATTTTAAAGAATGACAAGAAAAAAAAAAAAGAATGACAAGCAAAGCTAATTACAAAATGTTTATTAACCTACGTTAAAAATAGGGAAATGTTAAACTCTACATCTCAATTCTGCTTAAAATGTACAAAAGGTTACTTAAGTGAAAAGCCATTAGTTAGTAGGGCTAGAGGCATAAAAGTACAAGTATTTTTGAGGGGCAGAATATGATCTAGTGTGTTAAAGCATAGGACTATAGAAGGATACTACCAATCAGTCTGGGACTAGATCACTAAAACTGTTAAGAACCAGAATGGTATAAACCTGTATTTTTGAATGATAAGTGAAAGGAGAATAAAGAGATGAAGAGAAAAGCCTGGAGGCAGAGTTAGTGGGAGGATAAGGAAAAGGCTGCACAAGAACAGCAGAGATAAAAGAAATGAACAGGAGACAGAATGAGTAAGAACAGACAAGTTACTTAATGTGAAGCACAGAAGAGAATCAAGAGTTGAAGATGATACTGCGGCTGAAACCAGAAGTTTCTAGTTCCAGAGGATAGTGGACAGCCTTGAGGGTGTGGAACCAAGTGCACCTGCCTCACTGAGGTATGCAGATAGGGGTGTCCATGGCCCTGGTTCTCTGGCCCATGGGCCTGGGGCCAGGGCGCAGCAGAGATTGCTTGCTAGCTTCTCTCTCCTCCCCTCAACCCCTCCACACTACTCCTAGGTAAATGCGGCCAAGCCGAGGCTTCAAGAGCAGTGGTCTGAGCTCCCACTCCAAGTGTGAATTCATCTTAATAGTTGTGGAATAGGCCTACCTTCTAGTTTGTACTTCAACACTATAGCCAGATGGACAGCATAATTTTCAGGAGTCAAGAATCAACACTGGGTTATTTTCTTAAGATTAAACCTTCAAAGTCCACTTACATGTAGCACAACCATGTGCAAACTTGAGTGTGAATATGATCTTCCATCAAGGAGACCTTTCTCTTGAGCTCAATCAACATTAATGGTTTGAAGAAGAGACAACCCCCCATCTGACCAAATTCAGCCAGACAAATTAAATCAGTCTTTCTGAACAAGAGTAAAACTGTACAAAGGTGGCCTGACCACTCCTTTCTGCTTGCCCCACCACTGAGCAGCACCCCCAGGATGGCCACCTACATGGAGATCATGCCCTGTACAAGGGTACATTGCTGAAATAACCCATGACTGCTGAAATCCTGTAGGGCTCCACTCACCAGGCTGAGACAATGTGGCTCATTTTCTAAGTTGTACCAAGGTACCCTGTATGGGCTAGGGGCAGTTCTGACCATCCCAGTTTTATCGAGGATTATACTCCTTACCACATACCAAATGAAGAGTCTCATGAACAGATTAGGTTTATTGTAAAAGAGGAAATATTTGACCCGACTTAAAATTAATTGTATAGATAAAACTCAAAAGTATTACTATGGATAGGAATTATGTTTGTATGTATTTATATGTGTGTATATCTAGTTAAGTGAATATACATTTGTATGTATCAGAAATTGGGACAGCTTAAACTTAGTTGATGTTGAAAATAAAACTAGTTTGGGTACTGGGGAAAAAAGAGGATAGTGGAATTAATAGTGAAATAGAGTACACAGAAAGGTAAGTAAATCTGGGAGAGAGTTCATTTTTTGACTCCTCAGTTTGAGGAGTGGCTGAAACGCACACATCGTAATGTCCTATATGAAAGCAGAAATGTGTTAAGTGTCCAGCAAAGAAACCAAGATGTAGACATCAACTCATTTAGTATACTGGTGTCAGGATGATGGCTGAAAAGGTCAAAGTAGATAAACTTTTCCTGACAAAAAAGTAAAGTATCTACTGTCCCAGTAATGGAAGTTCAGTTCAAAGAGGAAAGTAACTTGACCAAGGTCACACAACTAAGGGATACAACAATTTGGCAGACCTGATTCCAGAAAGTCTAATCACTAGCCAGACTATCTTCCATTTTTAAGGAAGATACTTTCCATTATACACAGAGGAAAGTGAGACTGATAAAAAGCATGAGTAAGGTAGGAAAGTCAGGAGAATAAAATATCACAGGAGGTAGATAACAGCAAAGGAGTTGTAGAGAGTTGGACATCGTCAATATGATCAAATACAACAAAGAATTGAGAAAATTAAGAATGGAGGAAAGGAGGTCACAATTTGCAATTGTTACTGAGTTAATGTTAGGATTACTGCAAAGGAATGATGGAAGCAGCGCTTAAAAGTTAAGTGAGGGGTAGAAAGAGGAGCCCAGGGGTGCCTGGGAGGCTCAGTGGGTTAAGCCTCTGCCTTTGGCTCACGTCATGATCTCAGGTCCTGGGATGAAGCCCTGCATCGGGATCTCTGCTCAGCGGGGAGCCTGCTTTCCCCCCCCACCGCCCTCTGCCTACTTGTGATCTGTGTCAAATAAATAAATAAAATCTTAAAAAAAAAAAAGAAAGAAAGAGGAACCCAGAGTAGTCTTAGCAGTGTCTTCAATAAACTCTCAGCTCAGTTCCCTTTAGCCTTGTTTCCATGTCTCTCCATATCTACAACTTCAGCTTCCCAGTACATTCTCAAAGGTCTCTAATCCACAATGGCTCCAGGAAAGCAGCTTCCCTGAAGCAAGTACATGGCTGGGGTAAAAAAAAAAAAAAAAAAAAAAAAAGAAAGAAAGAAAATGAGAACCACATCCATTCTATTATTTGTACTTCAGGGACTGCAGTACTAACATCTTCTCTTTATCCAGAGGGCTAGACAAGATGATAAAATGAGAAAGTAGAATGAATGCAATGAATTGAGAAATCCTTAAAAGTAACATACAGAAGTATTCAGCAGCACAGAACACATAGAAGAAACCCTCAATGACATATGTTCCCATACTTTAAACACATTTCCTAAGTGATATGAATAGAAAATATAACTGCATTACGATGAAATGGAAACCAGAACTCACATTTCATTAATAAGTAATCTATATAACTACTCATATACTAAGACTGAAAAAATAGCATACTTAAAAGAGAAAGTGAGTCTTCAGGAGTGAAGAGAATGTAGAATAGGAAGTGACCTATTACCTACTGATCTTCAAATGCAGCTTTAAATTTCACTTTGAAAATGTTAACAAGTGCTGCTTGTTTCAGATTAAAAACTACCTTTTTTCCATTATTACTAAAGTAGTAAATTTGTATCTATAATTTTGTATTAAAAAAATCTACTTCACAAAAACATGTATTTTGCTGTCCCTTTCTGAGAGTTGTAGTCTGTTAATGGGAAGAAATTTTTGTAACTTTCTTTGTATTAGGCTTTCATAGGCATATTTTCAAAGACACTGTCCAAGTTATAAGTAACAACAGTTTATGGGCGCCTGGGTGGCTCAGTTGGTTAGGTGGCTGCCTTCAGCTCAGGTCATGGTCCTAGAGTCCTGGGATTGAGTCCTGCACCGGGCTCCCAGCTCCACAGGGAGTCTGCTTCTCTCTCTGACCTTCTCCTCTCTGTCACTGTCTCTCTCTCAAATGAATAAAAAAAAAAAAAAAAAAAACCAAAAAAAAAAAACAATACTATAAAATGAGCTGAACACAATGGAACAATGTTCAAAGTGGAAAATTTTAGCTGCAAACTTCTCAGTATTAACAAAATGACTTTCTTTGGCTGCAATGGCAAACAGAAACAAGATTTATCTTACGTGCCAACTCTAAACTGATTTTATTTCTTGAAGGACTGCTTCAGAATTCTGGGCTGTGGTGAGCTGGGAGAATGCTACAGCTTATGCCATAAACAGAAGAAAAAAACGGACACATTAAGAACCCTAGTACATGTATGCCATCCCTGCTAAGTCTCACAATAGTACTGATTTCAACTACTGGCATCTGAGCTCTAAGATACTAACTACAATGTAAGCAAGATTCTAAAAACATTTCTTGATTTTTTTTCACTCTTCAGTGTGAGTGTCTACATTTAACATTTCAAACATATGCAAACTTCTACGATTAACTAACTATATACCTGGCATGCCGGTAGCAAGACCCTGACCAAAGGCCAAAGTTGGATTTGCTGCTGCGAGTGATTCTGCCTGCTGCCCTTGTTGGCCCTGATTGGGAGTAAGAGGGCGCTGACCTGCTCCAGCTCGGAGAACCTACAAAGGACAAATGATTTCCTTAAAAATGAAATTATCAAATAACAGATACATAAATTTATCCCAGGCAACTCTGTACATATGATAAAGGATCTCTGGATAGTCTTTGAACATATTTATTATGTGCAATGAAATGCTGATTTAGCATGAAAAAATGTAAAATATTTAAATTCAAAAACACAATCACTGGCTCTTGACAACTAGAACAATCTTAAGTAATATGGAGATTTTAGAAGGCCTTTGGGAAAAATTATTTCTAGTATTTGTGCTCTTTAACTTACCAATGTAGTATTAAAGTAAGAAATTTATTTGAAGGGAGGAATGGCAAAATCTTAGATCATATTTATTTCACAAAGACAGATACCAATTCAGGACAAGGGGGATTCACTGTTAACACCACCTGTGTAAGCCTCACACATAGGTTTGTGTCTTGTTCAGGTAGCATATTTTCATGTTTGCCCAAAGAATTTATTAAATCACGCTGTAGTATAATCTACAAGAACTGAGCCAAAGGACAGTTTCAATACAACATCAATATAGTATTCAAATATATGAAGGAAATTTAGACAAAATTTAGCTGTCAAGTAAATCCTGTACTTGGCATTAAACTGCTTCTTCGGTGTAATTATGAAGAATCTGACAACCAGAATTCTGAAATCAATAGTGTTTCCACATTTATTAAAATAGTTCCAGGAAAGCGGGGGGTTGGGGAGGGATAGGGACACCTGTGCAATAAATATTTTCTATTTTAAGAAGTTAAATCTAATGTTTAGTGAAAATATTTTCCTCTTGCTTAAAAATATAAAGTATGCAGGAATCCTTTCCTGATCAGATATATAGTAATATTCAAAATAGTAATTTAAGTACTGAGAAGAAAATAAAGTGATAATTACTTGGATAGGGAAATTAGCACACCTGGAGAGGGGATGAAAAGAAAATTAAAAATTGCTAGAAATTTCAAGACAGTTTCATAACAGAAACACAGAAATAGAATACAGCCAAATCTTTAAATTCATATAATTAGAAAAAAATATAGTCCATATACTTGTATACCAACTAGATACTAGGTACTATATTATACACTGAAGAAGATGAAAAGACACAGATCTTGAAAACAAAGAACTCCTGGAATTTCAAGACTCTCCAGGTATTAATTTAATGAAGGCAGGCCTATACCTGTTGCTGTCCAGGCTGAGCTTGTGATGCTGCTTGCTGATTTGCTGTGTTGTTTGCCGCAGCTGCAGCTTGTTGCTGAAATAAATTGGCTGGATACACCCCCCACGGAACACCATAATACTGAGGTGGAACCACTGCCGGACCTAAACCCCACAACCCACCCCACCCCCCCAAAAAAAGAGTTACTTACATTTTATAGATAAATGAAGTCAGTTACCATTAGATCATAAAAAGGAACAGTATATTAAGACTTAGAGCAAATGTCCTTATAATTCTCTTCTCACTTAACACCTGCTACATACTTTCTATTTTTTTTCTGATTCTATTAGGGGGACAGTCTCATTCAGATATGACTTTAAAAGACAAAGTATTCAGGAGTGACAGCAATGGCCTTAATGGAGATGATAAAGCTAAAGTCAAGAGAGCCAATGAATTGACAGGACACTTAGCAATCTATGCAACATTTACTGAATGCCAGCTGATGGGTTTGATACTAGAAAACATATAGTATTTTTAGGAAACATTAGATTTCTTAAAATTGTAGGGTTTACTATGTTCAATTCAAATTCTCTTTATTAAAAAGGTCATTTTCTGACTACTAAAAGAATTAAAACAATAAAAAACACTTGATCTTTTTATCTGCAACCTACAACATAAAAATAGGAAACATTCTGGTACCAAGCTCACTACAACTGTTACTTGAATTGTAAATCTTCCATTTAAAAATATTCTTTTTTAAATTAAGTTTTTATTAAACATATTTTTCACATCTGGAACAGAATTAGTCACAATTCTCCTAAAACAACTGAAAATCACATGAAAACAAATGAAACTTCAGTGTTTATATGATTAGGAAAATGGACTAGTAAGTCAAGCCAAGAAAGAACTGGGGCGCCTGGGTGGCTCAGTAGGTTAAGCCTCTGCCTTCGGTTCGGGTCATGATCTCAGGGTCCTGGGATGGAGCCCTAAATCGGGCTCTCTGCTCAGCAGAGAGCTCGCTTCCTCCTCTCTCTCTGCCTGCCTCTCTGCCTACTTGTGATCTCTCTGTCTGTCAAATGAATAAATTAAAAAAACTTAAAAAAAAAAAAAAGACAAAAAAGAATTAGGTAATACAAAGCAGAGACAGACATGTGAAAGCAAAGTAGGAAAAATAGAATTAATTGTTATTGTTCTATTCTACTTTAAGGTAATATTTGCTTCTAGGAGAGAAAAGACCATGTACACAACATGGCCCACCATTAGTAAGCTGATGAGTAAGATGTCATCATTACTGACTGATATAATAAAGAGGGCCTAAAATCCCACAGATATGATTTTAATATTTTAACACTTTGTAAAGTTAAACTCTTGGTTTTACTTTGTTTTGGAGGAAAATAAACCCCAGTACAATTGACTGAATCAACTAAAGTAAAAAGCATTAAAAAAATTTAGATAAAATATATTTCTGAAGATAATTTAAACCAATCTATAATGAGAACTATTAACAGGATTTATGAAGGAAGAATACATTATCAAAACAAAAGTCAAGACACCTACCTAGAACCTCTCTGTCTAAAACAGAAGCCAGAGGCCATTTGTGGCTACATAAGAATTAAAAAACTGGATAGCCCAAACTGAGATGTGCTGGAAGTATGATACATATGCAAGACTTTGAGGACTCCTCCCAGAGTGGTTTTGTGTGTGTGTGTGTGTGTGTAAAAGATCTATTAGTAACTTAAAATTATATTAAAATGATATTTTAGATATTTTGGCTAAATCAAATATTGAAATTAATTCTATGTTTTTTTACTTGCTTTTTAAGGTAGCCATTACAAAAACCTAAATTACATTATTTGGCTCAAATTGTATTTCTACTGGGTAGCACTGGTCTTTTGCCTAAGAATGCCTAGAATGCTAACTCTCAAAACTAACAATTTCTTAAAGGAGTTTCTTTCGATTCCATAGATTGTATGATAAACCAAAACTTTACATACTAACATCCAGTTAACCAGCACCAAGACAGTTCATCCCTTCTTTATGGAATCACATGCAGATCTATACGAGAAACTACTAAGTATGACAGATGAGTTCCCGTCTGCTAAGCAAGCTATCAAACAAAAATTTGAAATTAACGTTTATTTTCTGACTTCTTAATATTTTAAGTCTTGAGTATAAATAAAGAGTACAGAAATCTCAAGAAAAGAGTAACTGTTCTTTGGTCATGATAGTAACTATCAGCAGTGGTGTTTAAAACGGTCTTATTCATCAGTGACAATTCGTATCAGTGAACAAAGTAAAAAAAAACAAAACACGGTAGTCTAGAGTTATGAAATTCAACTGGCAGGCTTACTCCAGTGAACATACATCTCTGTAGCTGATATTACCTTGTTTCTGCCTGTGACCAACATAATAACCCATACCTTAGACTCATTAATTTGTCTCTATACCCAACTTAGTCTAAAATAACCTCCTCATAATCGTACAGAAAATCAACAAATTGCTTTGCTCAACAGGATGGTACCTGACCAGCACATAACTCTTGCAATAAATATAGTTTTGGGTTTAAAAATATTTGCCTCGCAGCTTTATGGCTATACCACTAACACATAACATTGTATAGTTTTGGCTTTCATTTTAGATTTTTAGTGGTAGTTTCAGTTTTGGCAGTTAGTTCTTTTCCAACTCCAATTCTCCATTTTGCCCCTCAGTTGGCTTGCACATTTTTAAATAGCTAAATAAACTAACTACTTTCTAAATACTCATTCTCTCAAGATTGCTAAAGCTCCTTTACCTCATACTCTCCCTGACATGGGTATTTATAGCACCTAGCCCCCATTTATTTTATGAGAAGTGACGTTATTTTGCCAGGTCTCTGTGGTTAATAGCACTGGTCACAAAAGGGAAGATCTGCAGTTGACAATGTAAGATTTCCAAAACTACAAAATTAAAATGTACATCAACTATGCATGAGGAAAGAGTTACCAGGCTTAGGCTGTTTCCTAGCACTATAATAGGAAAAATAGTAATCTAACTCTGGAAACTTCAGCTCATTTCAGATAAATGTTTCATTTCCTAGGTACTTCAAATTGACCAAATAGACAAAAACAAAGTTTATACCAGAATTAAAACTAAATCCATAATAAGCAACAAGGCTGGACAGTGAGGTACCTGCTAATGTTGCTGCGGCAGCCAATCCCGCCGCAGTGTATGGGTCAGTCCCTGGAGGAGCAGCACTGATAATATATGGATTTGGCACAAATGCAGCTGGAGCAAGGCCTGCTGAGAATACACCAGCTGCGTATAAAAAGGGAGAAATAATGAGTGAAAATGAAAAGCATGATTTTCTTCATTAGGTAAAATCATTTCTATACTTCATCTGGAGTGGGGGAGGAGAGAGTATGTAATGGTTCAAATTCTGATTAACTGAATGAGCTAGGGCATGTAACTAACACAACCTGATTCAGATTCCTCATTTATGAACAGCTGTATCACCGCATCTTAAGAGGATTTTTTGTGAGAATATGAGGTACACAATGAATGTTGAGAGCTAGAACTACTATTGTTCAACAGTAGTTTTTCATTAAATCTTTATTAAGCTGTACAATATGCTAAGGATTCAACAGTGAAGTCAGATATGATCTGCCCTCAGAAATCAATCCATCCAATGAGAAAAAACAGCAAGCAAATCAGCAATTAGTGTAAAAGTACAGTAAGTGCTATGGGCACAGAAAGAAGGGGTACTTAAGCTTCAGAAGCAATAGGTAGGATGAAGCGTGGCTCTAGGGCAAGAGAAGACAAAACAAGTTATAATCAGAAGGAAGACCCATGAAGATCTTCCTGGGTTAACGTAAGTAGTTTGGACTTTACCCCAAAAGCAACAGAAGAAAAATGAAGGGCTTTCAGCCGTATAGTGACTTTAAGGCAACTTCTGCATCTAATGTATGCCAATGTAAACTTCGTAAAGGCTAGGAAAAATTTTAAAATATTCATTTGCAATACCTATTAGACAAGAGAACTGCTGGTATCAAGGAATCACTGTGTGTAATATTTACCATAAGGTACTACCAGAGGCGTGTCTTTTGGAAAATAATGGAGACGAGTTGAAGGTGAGGAGATAATAAAAGGGGCGTGTTAAAAGTAATCAAAAAGGTTCAATTTTAAAATATGATTAATGGGGTACCTGACTGACTCAGCTGGTAAAGCATATGACTCCTGATCTTGGGGTTACTGAGTTTGAGCCCCACGTTGGGTGAGGACATTACTTAAAAAGAAAAACTATTTTTATTTTTTTCAAGATTTTATTTATTTGTTAGAGGGAGAGTGACAGCAAGCACAAGCAGGGGGAGTGGCAGGCAGAGGGAGAAGCAGGCTTCCTGCTGAGCAAAGAGCCAGATAATAGGACTCAATGCCAGGACCTGGGATCACTACCTGAGCCTAAAGCAGACACTTAACCAACTGAGTCACCCAGGTGTCCCAAAAAGAAAATCTTTAAAAATAAATAAATAGGGGTACCTGGGTGGCTCAGGGGGTTAAGCCTCTGCCTTCTGCTCAGATCAGGGTCCTGGGATTGAACCCTCAGAGCCCCCACATCAGGCTCTCTGCACAGCAGGGAGCCTGCTACCCACCACCCTGCACCTGCTTCAGATTTCTCTGTCAAATAAATAAATAAAATCTTTAATAAGTAAGTAAGTATGATTAAGAAGGGGGCATAGGAATATAAAAACATGCGGACATAATTAACTTTATGAAACGTATTTAAAAGAAACACTTATCTTAAAATCTATACCTTAAAATCAAGATTCAGAAACTTCATTCTACATTACAGCAGTTTTTAAATGTTTTGACTGTGACCCACAGTATGAAATATATTTCACATCGACCTGGTGGCCATATATACATATACATCCCACAAAAATCTCAAAAACATTTTTGAGACCTGGGATCAAGACCCTGGGATCATGACCTGAGCCGAAGGCAGAGGTTTTAACCCACTGAACCACCCAGGCGCCCTTAGAAATAATTTTAACATAGCTTTCTCTACATTTATGTTAGATGTGAAATTTCAGATAGCTGAAAAACAAGGAATTAGTTCTACCTAACGGATACATATTGAACCTTCCACTGAAAGAAGTTTCTTACTTGTTTTAAGCTCACGATTCATTTAAGAAATATTTGCAACGTACTAGACATCAAATATGCTTGTGTATTACATAAATACATACTTATTTATGTTTGCACATATATATACACAAATGTGTTTGTATCTGCGTGTTTATACATGCACACAAATAAAAACATACGTCCTTCTACATTTTTAAATGCACACAAAGACATTTTATACTGTAGACTATAATGATACTTTAATATGTTTTCACTTGCCAATTAACCACAGATCCCTTTCTATGTCAACAGATAATCTAGGCCACCTGGGTGGCTCAGATGGTTAAACGTTTGTATTCTGCTCAGTTCATGATCCTGGGGTCCTGGGCTGGGGCCCCACATTGGGCTCCCTGCTCAGAGGAGAGCCTGTTTCTCCTGCTCCTTCTGCTGTTTTCCACCTGCTTGTGCTCTCTGGCTTGCTGTCAAATAAATAAATGAAAATCTTAAAAAAACAATTTTTTTTGTTTGTTTGTTTTAGGGGTGCCTGGGTGGCTCGGTCAGTTGAGTGTCTGGCTTCAGCTCAGAGCATGTTTTTGGAGTTCTGGGATTGAGCCCTGCACTGGACTCTGGGCTAAGAGGCAGGTTTGCTTCTCCCTCTCCCTCTGTGATCTCTTTGGCTCTTTCTAATAAATAAATAAAAAATTTTAAGATAAAGTTCTCTCTCTCTAACAGACAAAGAACTAGAGTCTAAAACAAAAAACTTTTTAAAATAAAGATTTTATTCATTTATTTAAGAGAGAGTGGGGTGTGGAGGGGCAGAGGGAGAGGGACAAGAAGACTCCCAACTGACAGGAAGCCCAATGTGGGGCTCAATCCCAGAACCCCGAGATCATGACCTGAGCCAAAGGCAGATGCTTAACCGGCTAAGCCACCGAGGCTCATTCTCATTTAAATTTTATATCTACCAGGAAGAGGACCCACTTATCTCCAAGCTATTTTTCAAATACATTCTTTTATTAATTTGAGATGTCAATTAAAATTAAAATCTACCAGGATGCCTGCGTGGCTCAGTGGGTTAAGCCTCTGCCTTCGGCTCAGGTCATGATCTTGGGGTCTTGGGATTGAGCCCCGCATTGGGCTCTCTGCTCTGTGGGGAGCCTGCTTTCTTCTCTCTCTCTGCCTACTTGTGCTGTCAAATAAATAAAATTTTAAAAAATTAAAATCTACCCTGCACACTAAACAGACACCCTTGCACATGTGTCTACTGTGAAGTGTTCTTTTCTGTTATCTACTTGTATATACCTAGGTCAGTACCACACTGTTTCAATCACTGAAAACAGTAACTTCTGACATATGGTTGAGTAGGTCCCCCTTATTTCACTTTAGTTTTCCATTAATTTTCTTGTTTTACTTTTCTAAGACAAACATCAAAAACAAATTTTAAAGTTCCAAAAAAATCCTACTGGGATTCCAACCAAGAATACATTAAATCTACAAATTAATTTAGATGAAGGGACATCAAAACTATAAAGTTTTGAGTTTTCTTCAAAGGTCTTTGTCCACATTTATTCGAGACTTCAGGAAAAGGTATAGTCAGCTATGCTTTGCACATCTTTAGTTACTACTGACTCCAATCCTTAGCTTCTAGTTTCTCTGTCTCTGCTAAGTACTGATCATTTTGATCATTTTGGGTTTAGTGTTCTTGGAGATTTCCTAAGTTTTCATTCTCCAGTACATTTCATCCTACGTGACAGCTACTCAATAATGAAGCCCACCTAGGTCTTTTTACTTACAAGACTCTGAAATGGCTGATTTTCACACCATTTCGTTGTTTCAAGACTGCTGATTTTTGATGGCTTTAAGTTCTTTATCTCCTAAGATTATGAATCACCTTTGAAAGTTCTTTCCGAAACTTTAAGGTTCCCTTATTTCTACATTGTGGGTGTAAATTCTACTGTTTGTTACACAACTGGCTGCTTTCTGGCTCATCTTTCTTGTTTGCACTGTGAATTTTGTTTGCAATACTACTGGAGAAATTCTCTTATGCTCACCTGTGCATCAGGTGGTATTAAGATTGCCAACTACACATCATGAAGTCTCCAAACCAAGTCTTACTTATATTTGTGACCTGGGTGCTCTTACTATACCCATGGTTAGCATGACTCAAACTGCAATCCCGGTGTGTGTAGGCCCTCTATTTATTTGCCCCCTACAGCCCTCTGCAGGCTATACAGTTTATTTCAATTTTACTCACAATTTCCTATACTACAAAATTTCCAAACCACCTCAACAATCCCTTTTCTTTTCTCTTTCTCTCCCTTCTCAGTGTAGATAGCTATTTAGGAAAAAATAAAAATACACTATATTTAAAATTATCTCTTTCTGGCCCAGTCCAGGATGCTACCAATTTTTTGATAAACTAAGAACAGTTTTAACATTTTTAGTAGTTGAAAATAATAATAGTTATTATTAACACATGAAAATTATGTAAAATTCAAATTACAGTGTCCATGGTAGAATTTTATAGGAATACGGCTATACTCGTTTCTATGTCATTTAAGGTTGTTTTTGTGCTCTAACACAAGAGTTGAGTAGTTGTGACTGAAACCATATAGTTTCCAAAATTATAATATTTACTATCTGCGCCTTTATAAAAAAGTTTGTCAATCCCCACTCTAGAAGAATCTTCTAGAGCCACACTGTCTATTACGTTAAAAACACATATAGCTACAGAGTATTTGAAATGTGATTAGTCTATTGAGATCAGCTTAAAGTGGAAAAATCCATACCTAATTTGGAAAGCTTCATATGAAGAATTTAAATTTCTCAATAGTAAATTATATACTGGTCACATTTAGAATGACATTTTTTTATATAATGGGTTAAATAGACTATTCAAATTAATTTCACCTATTTCCTTTTAGTTTTTAAAAATGTGGCTACAAAAGAATTTAAAATTCTATGTGGCACACATTACATTTCTATTGTACAATGCTGTTCCAAAACGGGCTTTCAGCCAGACAAGAGATGACTAGGCAAACTTGGATACTAAGACTGATGGTCAACAATCAATATATTTAACTATGGAACAAAGATTAAAAGGTGGAGTCAATTTTGTAAAGTATGCTTAGAAATAGTTCCATTTTTATTCAGGTTTTCAAATTTATGTGCATGGTTTCCCAGATGGCTTCACAAAGTTCTGCCAAGACTTAAAGACAACAGGAGTCCAATGTTACTTGAAATATTCTAAGGTATTCAAAGGGGAAATAGTTCTAAATTCTTTTCATGCAGTGATCATATTCCAGAATCTGAGAAAAATATAAAATATGCAAACTTAAGGATTAATTTTATGTACACATTACTGATACAAACATCCTAAATAAAACATGAGCAAACTAAAAGAGCTCATTAAGAGATTATATGCATTTTTTATTCCATGAACACAAGAATGATTCAATTAGAAAATACTTATAAACTTTACTATCTGCTATAACCAAGAGCTTCCACAGATACCAATTTAAAGATCTAATAAAAGACAGAAGGCCATTTACAAGGTCAGCAAAAGACAAAATACCTAAAAACATATTTATCAAGAAATATGCAAACGTAGGTGATAAAAACTTTAAAGTACTGATAAACAACACAAAAGCAGATTTAACAAAAGTAAAGATACACCATGTCCTGGTCCTGGTTTATTACTTAATGTAATAACAAAGTAGATTTTCTAGAAGTTAATTTAAAATTTAAACCCAATCTCTGGAAGTAAATAAATAAGCAAATTACTAAAATGCATATAAGAAGGCAATTAACAAAAGAAAATGTAAAACTTCAAAAAAGCAGAGCAATGGGTATACTAGCCTGTCACATATTAAAACATACCATAAAGCCTCAAGAAATAAAAAAGGGTTATACCATCTGTATAGAAAACAGGAATCACTACTCTTTTTTTTTTTTTTAAAGATTTTTAAAATTTATTTGACAGAGATAGAGATCACAAGTAGACAGAGAGGCAGAGAGAGAGGTGGAAGCAGACTCCTTGCTGAACAGAGCGCCCCACAATGCAGGGCTGGATCCCAGGACCTGAGCCGAAGGTAGAGGCTTTAAACCACTGAGCCACCCAGGTGCCCCACTACTCTTTTTTCTTAAATTTTTTTTACTTATTTCAAAGAGAGAGAGAGCACCCACACATGCACGCACAAGCAGAGTGAGAGAACCCTAAACTGACTCAGTGCTGAGCCCTCTAAGGGGCTCAATCTCATCACCTTGAGAGCATGACCTGAGCCTAAATCAAGAGTCAGATGCTTAAGCGACTGAACCACCCAGATGCCGCCTGAATCACTACATTTCTAATGAGGAGGACTTAAGTATAGGAATAAAGGAAGCTGGGGGCAAAGAATGTATGCTGCTATTAGAAACCATCCAGAAGGGGTGCCTAGGTGGCTCAGTGGGTTAAAGCCTCTGCCTTCAGCTCTGGTCATGATCCCAGGGTCCTGGATTAGAGCCCTGCACTTGGCTCTCTGCTTAGCCAGAGAACCCGCTTCCTCCTCTCTCTCTGCCTGCCTCTCTGCCTACTTGTGATCTCTATCTGTCAAATAAATAAATAAAATCTTAAAAAGAAAAAGAAAAAGAAAAGAAAAGAAAAGAAAAGAAAAGAAAAGAAAGAAACCATCTAGAAACGTGTGGTCACCTTTGATTAAAACCAAAAATAAAACAGGGACCTAGGAGACCTTCTTGGATTGACAAAGAACAATACAAAGATAAGAGAAGAGAATCAACTTAGTTTCTATCACCTCCCCCCACCTTGCCCCCAGCCTGCTTCCATAGATTATGTGGAATACAGTCACATAAATAAATTAAGTCACAGAAAATAAATTAAGATAAGCTAAAATCAGGCATAAAAACAGGTATGTAAATCTACACGTGATAAAATAACACTACATATATATATACATTTACCAATGTCATATTCCTGGTTTTGGTACTATACTATAATTATGTAAGATGTAGCCATATAGGGAAAGCTGGTGGGGAACCTCTCTGTACTCTCCTTGCCAACTCCATGTGAATCTATAATTATTTCAAAAAAAAAAAAAAAAAAAAAAGTAAAAACACAAACATAAAACCCCAACATGGACAACATGTACCAATGCTTCAGCAGTAACAAATGCATAATTACAGTAATTCACATTGAAAGCTAATGGCCAAAGACCCAAATAACTTAATGAAGAAAACATTTTAAGGAAATTTCCTGGGAATGTAATTCTTTAAAATAAACATTTTGGGGGCGCCTGGGTGGCTCAGGTGTTAGGAGTCTGCCTTAGGCTGGGGTCCTGATCCCAGGGTCCTGGAATCAAGCCCCGCATTGGGCTCCCTTCTCAGTGGGAAGCCTGCTTCTCCCTCTCCCACTCCCCCTGCTTGTGTTCCTCTCTCGCTGTGTCTCTGTCAAATAAATAAATAAATCTTAAAAAAATAAATAAATATTGATTGATAATAGACCTACATTTGAACTTTCAAGTGTCTGACTCAACTTCACACTGAGAAAAAAACTTATGTGCTGACAGCTTTCATCAAGTTATACAGATTTTCATTTCATCAAGGATACAATAATCAGAAATGGTTCTTTCTTAGTTAATCTTTATTTTTGCCATGTAATTAATTACTCTTTGATCTCAATGAGATGTTTTGAAACATCACGACGTAACACCATTCAATAAAAGAAAACTGAAGCGTTCTAATTAACACTAACACAAGACTTTCTAACAGTCTCATCAAAGTGGTTGGACTCACCTATATGCGGCTGCTGCGCTGCAGCTAACGCATACTGCTGCTGCTGAGCTGCAGTTAACTGCTGAACTGTTAACGCATTAGTCCTCTGAAAGAGCTATTAGAGAAAATATTTAATACCAAGATTAGTCTCAAAGCATTTCATTTCTATTTAGAAAGCTGTGAATAATGTATTTTAACACTGATCTCAATCACTTTCTCAACCATAAAAACATTTTATTTCTAAAACATCAAGTATTTAAGAATACTCCTGTTATTCAGGTCAATGCACTTCAGGCTATACCAACACACAGTTCAGGCTACGCCAACACACAGTTAAGAGGAGCTTCTTTATGGGGCGCCTGGGTGGCTCAGTGGGTTAAAGCCTCTGCCTTCGGCTCAGGTCATGATCCCAGGGTCCTGGGATCGAGCCCCGCATCGGGCTCTCTGCTCAGCAGGGAGCCTGCTTCCTCCTCTCTCTCTCTCTCTGCCTGCCTCTCTGCCTACTTGTGATCTCTGTCAAATAAACAAATAAAATCTTTAAAAAAAAAAAAAAAAAAAAAGAGGAGCTTCTTTAAAGGAGGGTCACACTTTACCTGCTGCTGGGAATTGTAGTCAAAAAGGCCTACAGTAGCTCCTGAAGAGTCCATGGGTACCTGATTACCAGGATAGTCAAACTGTAAGGAATCCAGACCAACTTGTTCCATGGCATCCAGATTCTGAGTTTCAGGATTTGAAAATTCTTCAACAAGTGGTTTATTAGCTGTAGGATTAGGAAGAGGCCCCAATCCTTCTGGGGGATTAGTACTGGGGCCCAGGCGCTCAACTACTTCAGTTGGAGAGGCTTGACGACTTCCAGGAGTACGACTATATAAAGAAAACAGAAAGGCTTTATGAGTAAAAGTAGTCAGTCAGTCACAGTTGGAATGGAAAAGTAAGAAAATCATGAAAACCAAATGGTGGTAAAATACAGAGGGCAAATCAGGCACACCAGGTCACTAACGTACTCCACTTCAGCATTTTTTTCTAATTTAACTTCCTCTTAAGAACAGACATGGTTTTGCTTTGTTCACACTACTAACGATCACTCTCCCTAATTTGAATAGCATAAAGATGTAACTCAATTTTACACTTAAGAAAATTGGCCAATATCACAATTTAGGCTTAGACTACCTGAAACTTTTTTCAAATCAGACAAAATGAATGGTAAGTTTGAATAGCAGACTATCAAGTGACAAATATGGGAAGACGCAAAACCAAAACCCATCTACCACACTTCCGGTCTTCTCCACCAGCATAAAATTATGCCACGATATCCTGCTTAATAATGGTTCAGAAAAAAAAAAACAAAACTGGCCATAAAGGATGGCTTTCATGACTTTAGAGTGTAAAATGAGATACAATGCAAAAGGACATGAACTAAGATGAAGGCTGACTCCAGTCTGTCTTTAAATAGGATTTTGAGCATATCATTTCATCTTCCAGGCCTTAGTTTCTTAAATGAGACTAGAGACATAACCTTCTTGTGCTTATTGTTTCAAGTAAGGGCAAAAAAAGGAAGTGTGAAAAGCCTCTATGACAACTTTCCAAAAACCATCTTTATCCACAAAAATGTTACAGTTTAAATCATCAGGAAGAGGGGCGCCTGGGGGCTCAGTCATTAGACATCTGCCTTTGGCTCAGGTCATGATCCCGGGGTCCTGGGATAGGGCCCCGAGTTGAGCTCCATGCTCAGTGGGGAGCCTGCTTCTCCTCTCCCACTCCCCCAGCTTGTGTTCCTGTTCTCTATCAACTAGGTTAATAAAATCTTTACAAAACAAACAAACAAACAAACAAACAAAAAACCACCACAAAAAAAAAAAAAACACCAGAAATAGAAATTTATAACATATTTACCAAGAATTAAGTATGTATAACAATAGAAAAGAGTATACTTCATATTAAAACAGCAATTTCCCCTACTAACAAGCCTTTTTAATTTTCTCAAAAAATTTATTGAGCATCGGCTTTTCCCTTCTTATCAACATCTTTCATGGTCTAAAGCTTATTTTTACTTTATGCCTAGACATAATCTATCCTCATTTACAGTGTATTTTCTTCTGCAGAAATATTTTAGGCAAGATCTTTTCCGTCACAAGAAGTAAGTTTGTTCTGAGAACATGAGCTCACAGTATATGCAAACATTAAGTACATTAAGTAAGGAACAGTAACTATTTCACCTGGCTTTCAGGGCCAGTTGTTAACACTTATGTAACTCTTCCCCCATGTTCAAAAGCTTCACATCGAGATAAATTTCCTAACATGCAAGGAACATTTTACAAAGTCATTACTTAACGAAATTACTTAATTTTAAGAATTGGTTTCCAGGTATTTAGGTGAACTTACATTTTATTTAAAAATCAACCACTATCCTTGCAATATTTAGAAGAATTCCTTTCCCATTTTAACCATACCTAATTTTTCATGTGAATATTTGAAGGTTTTTCTTTCAAAAAATATATATGGGAAGGGAAAAAAACCTAAAAGGTTCTTCTTTAATTTTAAAGTAAAGCTTGCTATAGTTCTTCACTTCCTTTCAGTTCTACACTCCAGTGATTATATACTGATGCTGTATCAATTAATGTACAGATTAGTGATATGTTAGCATAGTGACCATATGGCCACAGCTATTAGCCCAAAACATTTTTACCCTATCAAGCACAATACTACATCTAGAATATTTCACAAACAACTTTAAATGCATACCCCAAACTTAGTGGAGTAAAATTGGAATGCTAATAAATGTAGTAAAGTTCGTATTATGGAGAAGCATAGCCTTTCAAACAAATAACTCTAATATAGCAATAAATAGAGGATATAACAGAAAAAAGGCATTGCGCTACTAAGTGGTGCTATTTTCTTGCTATAGTTAATGGTGTATTAACACTTCAATTATAAATGCATACTGTGAAGGGCTCATAAACTCAGTTTTAAATATATGCCCTTGACTAAAACTTAAGATTAGGTAATTGCAGAAAAGTAAAATCAGGGTAAGGTTCTAAAACAAATTGAAAAACATTAAAATGTATTTCTTATCAAAGAGGTTTACTGGTTTTGGATGCTTTTTTGCACTTACAACAGACACAAATGGCATTGTTTTAAGCAGCATTGTCACTCTGCTTTTGATAATTAAAGGCAATAAATTTAAAAGCATACCATCCACATATATGGTTATACTCAGTTAACTGAGATTCCATGGTTCACAGGATCTCAATGAAACAGCTCATTTTTCAGGTATAAGCCCCAAAGCATCTGACTATTGAAGTGTAAAATGTAGGAATTCAGTATGAAGAAAACAACTCCCTATTATCTAGGTAAATGTATACTGCCTAATCTGAGATCAAAGCTAGAAGAAAAGACTTATTTAACTGCCATAAAGAAACAACTGAAACGTTACAACTTACAGAATTCTAAGCGCAAAGCTAACTTTTTAAAGTCTCGAATATGTTCCTTACCTCCTAAAATCAGGAATATTAAGTATTACCATAAATTCTAATAATGGAACACTAATAAGGAAGGTCACAGCTCCTGAAATAATATTTCCTCATTTCTGAGATTAGGAGTTAGATTGGGTGGGGGATACAATACAAGGATAGAAGGAAGAGGAAACTCCACAGAAAGCTGCTCAAGAGCAACCCCAAAGGAGTCTGCCAAGAAAAAACAGATTAAGCCTAAAATTCACTAAATTTTAGCAGGGAGGAAAAAGTTAAAATTTAGACTATCATATTAGCAGAAAGATAACAGCAACTTCTAACATTACTCCTTTAAAGAAATGCACGGTTTGAGACTATTTTGAGGAATTTTTTTTTTTAATGGTGCATAATCAACTAATACTCCTTATGAAAAAAATAAATCTACTAGATTAACACAAGATACAAAGGGAAATAAAATAAAACAAAATTGGAAAATATCTAAATCAATCACATCAACTACTAGTACCATCCCTGAAGATATGCTTTTCTTCTTGAGAAAGTTAAAGTCTTACTTAAAATCTTTGCAATCGGCATCCATTCCATTTGGCAAACCTCTGCCATTTATTTTAGAATCATCATCATCTCCTTGTTTAAGATCTCTGTTTTGGTCCTCCTCAAATGGAGAAGCCTTGCCTTTTTGATCTCCTTTCTCAGGTCCATCTGTTTCAGCATCTCTAGTGCCCTGAGGAAAAAGAATCTGTTTGATTCTGAATATTTAATAGAACACAAAAAAAGGCACCATAAGGTGACCTAAAACTACACTATAGTGCATGTAAACAATAAAAGCATTGAATCTTATTTTAATGTTGTAATCAACTAATTTATCAAAGGCCAAAAAACTGCGCACAAAACAGTGATTTATAACAGAAGGGCTAAGGCAACCTTAACTATAGCGGTGCTGGAAAAGCAGTAACACCACAGACAAGATTAAAATTCTACTTAAGGCATATGATTTTGTTTAGTTACTTCTACATGAAGCACTACCATGAATAAACAACTGTAATCTTGCAAATTATGTTTCTTAACTAATATGGTTGATATTTGTAACATGGCTAAAAGATTATATTCCCATTGGTTCTCTATTTCATGTATTTCAAGAAGTGGCCAAGAGAAGAAAACCAGAGCTCCAACAGCACCAAGATTTCCTTTGCTCTGGGAAGAGCCAAAAAAAAAAAAATAAATGGACTTAAAGATAACCAAACAACCAGATTAATTATTAAATATTTCTTTATTCAAAATACTTACAAAAGTCCCCTTCCTAAATCGAGAATCCAATTTATCAGCAGGAGAAGAACTTAATACATATTCTACCATGCTCACACCAAGGCCTCCACTTTCTGATCGCGGAGACAGTATTGCATTTACTTCACTGTTTCCATGAAAACCCTGTCCAGATCTTCTCTGTACCATAATAGGCTGGGACATTGAATGGTCTGTTTGGAAGGAAGAACACAATTATACATTTGTACTTTTAAATTAATCAAAATGTATCTACATAAATTAACATATTAAGGTAAAAAATCAGCATCCTGTTTTATTTTGAATGTTATTATGATCCTGAAAAAAAGCTTTAATACTGCTGAGACTCGCTGGCCTGGGCACACTTCTTGGCAACACAGAAAGCAAGTCATTTGGTTTAAAAAAAAAAAAAAAAGTAAAAAGCTGATTAAGAACTGTCAAACCAGAAAGGTCAATGGAGACAGAAACGTTAACCTGAAGGCTCAGCTGCCAATAGCATCTTGTTAAATGTTAAAGCTTTCTTTTTTTTTTTCTTTTTAAGATTTTATTTATTTATTTGACAGAGAGAAATCACAAGTAGATGGAGAGGCAGGCAGAGAGAGAGAGAGAGAGAGAGAGAGAAGCAGGCTCCCTGCCGAGCAGAGAGCCCGATGCAGGACTCGATCCCAGGACCCTGAGATCATGACCTGAGCCGAAGGCAATGGCTTAACCCACTGAGCCACCCAGGCGCCCCAATGTTAAAGCTTTCTTAATGATTCATTATAATTCAAACCAAAAATCTTTAGAAGTGAAACCTAGAAGAATAAAAGTAACTCCTAAACTGGCAGGGGCACACCTCAAGCTCATAGTTATATATACTGGATGGATTCAGAACACATGGCTGTACAACTATAAACACAAACAAGTTTGGAAAAAAATCAGTCAATATCAGAGAATTTCTATTCTTGGTGTAAAAACTGTCACCTAAACATTATTTTTAGAAGTCCCTTCTAGGGGCTCCTGGGTGGCTCAGTTGGTTAAGCATCGGGTCTTCAGCTCAAGTCATGATCCCAGAGCCCTGGGATCAAGCACCACATTGGGCTCCCTGCTTGACAGTAAGCCTTCTTCTCCTTTCCCTTTGCCTGCAGCTCCCCCAGCTTGCTCTCTCTCAAATAAATAAAATCTTTTAAAATAAATAAATAAATAAAAGTCCCTCCCAGCTTAAAGGTTTTCATTTTTAACAAAAAAATTATTCCTCTGGTATGAATACCTTTCTATACATTTTGTACGCTTTTTAAAAAATTTAACATATAATGCATTATTAGCCCCAGGGGTACAAGTCTGTGAATTGTCAGGCTTATACACTTCCCAGCACTCACCATAACACATACCTTCCCCAATGTCCATAACCCAACTACCCTCTCCCTACCTACCCCCACCAACCCTCAGTTTGTTTTGTGAGATTAAGAGTCTCTTATGGAGGGCCACCTGGGTGGCTCAGTTGGTTAAGCATTGGCCTTCGGCTCAGGTCATGATCCCAGGGTCTTGGGATCACAGCCGGCATCAGGCTTTCTGCTCGGCAGGGAGCCTGCTTCTCCCTCTCTCTCTGCCAGCCTCTCTGCCTACTTGTGATTTCTTTCTCTCTCTCAAATAAATAAATAAAAATCTTTTAATAAAAACAAAGTCTCTTATGGTTTGTCTCCCTCCTAATCCCATCTTGTTTCATTTTTTCCCTTCTCTACCCTCCTAAGCCCCCCACTTTGCCTCCCTTTTCTACATTTTTATAACAAGAAGAAAAAAAACAATGTTTAAGATTAGAGAACAAATGGAATACAAATATAAAACACTTGAGGCAACATTCAAATAGACTTACCAAAAAAAAATTTTTAAGGCACCAGTAAGCTAACTCTGGTTCATTTGTTATCACATCTAATACTCAATATTAAGTCTAGTCCTTAAGAGGCTGAACTATCACAGTGGTACTCAGTCATCATTTCATTAACCCTATGTTTTTAAGTGACTACTACTTTTTTAAGGCATATTAAAACATTTCCATTGTAGTACCTTTATCCACAAGGGATTAGTCATTATTATATTTCATTCAATCATTCACCCATTCATTAATATACTTCAAATGTTGGTTTATAGTCTCTTGTATGCTGGGCATTGTACTATGTATGGGGAATCCAAGAAAAAGACAGTTCCTGCCCTCAAAGAGATCATGGGTTTAATATAAGGCAATCATAAAAGAGTAAAAGTGCATCATTAAAAATGATCCAGGATACTATGGAAACAGAAATAAGGGGCATTAATCCTTCCCAGTGTTAGAGTGAATTCCAAAGGAAGTGATATGAAGGGTAAAGAGTTAAAGTGAGCAAAAAAACAGAAGAACATGAGGGTGAAAAGGTAACTTCAGCTAGAGAAACTAACTATATGATAAAGTCTCTTGCAGTCATGGAAACACTCTTCTTTAGAACAATTCCTCTAGAACAAGGAATATCTTACTCATATCTGTACATACTTGGCATTCAATAAATGTTTGTTCTATAAACAAAATAACTTATCTTTTATTCATTCCTAACTTCCTCATATCTCTGGGTAAAGACTAATATTTATCTTTAAAATTTTATCCCTACAACTAAAAAAAGTTAAGTTACAAAAGGAAGTGGCACAAGAAATTCAAAATACATACTTCTTTTAGTGTCAAGTTTGTAAGTATGTTGCTTAAATGTTTTATTGCTTGTCCTCCAAATATAACATACCAAAAATACTTCCCAACCATTCATCTTAGAAATAATCTCTCATTACCATGTTGTGCTCAAAATGTTTTGCTTCAGATGCTTTAAAAAATAGTTGCTTCTAGTAAATAAAGTAATTAAGCACTCAACCTTCAAAATAAAAATCAAAACATTTCTGCCAGTCAAGTTTTCAAGCACACGTTATTTTATTTTAAAGACTGTATTTGGGACACCTGGGTGTCTCAGTCAGTGAAGTGTATGCCTTCAGCCCAGGTCATGATCTCAGGATCCTGAGACTGAGTCCCACATCAGGCTCCTTGCTCAGTGGGGAGCCTGTTTTCTCTCTGGCTGCAGCTCTCCCTACTTGTTCTCTCTGACAAATTAAAAAAAAAAAAAAAAAAAAAAATCTTAAAAAAAATTAATTAAAAAAAATTTTTTTAAATTTATTTTTGAAAGAGAAAGCACAAGGGTAGGGGGGGAGGGCAGAGGGCGAATAAAGAAACACCCAGGTAATTTACACTCAAAATTTAAGGTTAGTTTATCATCCAGTAGTATTTTACTGTGACAAATGCTTCTAATTATCAAGCAGACCATTAGATAAGGGTTAATTTATATTAAAAATATACATTATAATGACTTAAACAATTTTCAACAAAGACATCACAAATTTGTTCTAAATACTGTCTCGGGATAGGCAGGGTTTCAAAAAATTCAAGTCAAGTCGTAATTCTCACACATAACAGCAATAACTTACGAGAAGTTCCCCAGGCAGTCTCTCTCCACTCATCATCCCCAAGAAATATGCCTTTTTGTCCATCTTTTGTTGAATCATCAGGTTCCCAAAACTTTTTGGTAGGCAAAAGCTATTCGGGAGGGAAAAAATATTAATTTAAGTTTCATTCTAATTGCAAATTTATTCTAATTCTACGTGGTTTGTGAAAGCAAACTTACCACCAATATGAAATTAGTTTTCAATACTAAGGAAAATTCAGAGAGAACTATTTTCTATTTTGTTTTGTTAAAAAGAAAATAATCCCAACTTAATGTTTGGGGACTGGCTCTAGTAATTTAAAAACCTGAACCCTAGTCAAAGTCCCCTCCTGACTTGTCTATATAATTAAAATGGTTTTACCACCATGTGACTTTCTTTGTAAATTTTTTCAAAAAACTTACTAAATTTTGTACTCAATATAAATAAAAACATCTATATAAAAAGATGAAAACCTCTCCTTTACTTCCAAGGACTGCCCTTGGATCACCTCCTATGCCACAGCTTCCATGATAGAAAATTCATCTTCACTTATTCAATGGAAGTTAACTTCATGACTCTTCCTAGGTCTGGAATGCTAGCAATCTATCAATTCCAAATCAGGAACCTATGGATGGTGGAAGACACACAGAAAGGAACCTCAAATACTTCTGAAATAATCTAAAAGCCCCATGCTTTATCTACCATATATATGACACACACAGCACATTAAAACTGTGCTGATACAATGATTTACTGATTATTCAAAATGTACATCTGGCTAATTCCTAATGATACTTATCCAAGCCTCTCCTCTCAACCTTCCCTGAAACTCAGAGAAGATGGACTGGGATATGTCTGTTTGAAAACAAGAGACTGGTTTTCTGAGACATGCATTTGGCATTTTAAATAAGCATTTTTAAGACCTCCTCCCTCTCAGCCCTTAATTAGGTACCCTGTCTTTCAGTGCTCATAATTAAACCCGTATACTTTTTACACTACACTTATCACACTAAATTACCTGTGTTTGCCTCCTTAGGGTCTTGGTAACCTTATCTTCAGAGAGCTCACAAACATACTAAATGTAATAAAACCAACTCCATTAAACCTGAACTGGATCTGAGAAATAAAACTGGGGGTGGCGGGTGGTGAAAGTGTGAGTGGAAGGCGAGGAAGATAAAGCATATCATGAACAAAGGCCCAACGTAATAAATTGCACTGTGTGTACAAGAAGGTATGAGATGGATGAACAGATGAGAGCATGTCAAAGATGATGCTGGTAAAGCTTTCTTGATCAGATCCTGAGGAGACTTAAAGACAAGCTAAAGAAAGTACACATTACTTTGAAGTAAAGGGAATCCAGAGAGGTTGTTAAGAGTGACATTACATTTCAGAAAACAACTCAAGTTGTAAGCTATAAGAATAATGGATATTCTAGACTACAGACAAGGAAATCAGTTTAACAGAACTATGACAGGGCCAAGATGGTAAGAACTGAAATAGGGTAGTAACAGAAAGAACTAGAAAAATAAAATGGTTTGAGAGTTATCTGTATTTAGTAGCAGTCAACAGAATCTGATTACAAATGGGGAGGAGACTGATAAAATTTTAAATTTGGGTAATAAGGTAAATGGTAGTACTACAGAAGCAGCTTTGAAGGCAGGGGAGAAAGTTCAATTTGTGCATGTTCCTAATCTACAGATTTTTTGCTAAACTAAATAGATTTGATCTTAAAGGAAAACAACTTCTGCTATTTTAAAAAGAATCACTTTTCCACATTAGGAACATCCTGGGCTGCAAATGATTTGTATTTAAAGCACAGACATTTTAAACAATAATCTGCAACCTCTTCCTTCGGGGTTTTTGTTGCTGTTGTTTTAAATCTCACTATAAAAGGTCAAACAAAATGCAAAGCTGATTAATATAATACTAAAAGACTATACTTGATATAAATAACTGAACATTCATTCATAGTAAAACCCAACTTAATCCTTAAAATTATGGTTCCTGAGAAAATAAACTTATCTCATACATCATGAAAAGACTCATATTAAAGTAACAGTAACAAATAAGGATTGAGAATAAAATTTTGACTTAATAGAAGCAGTCATCATAGACACAGAAGTCTTCTAAGACTTAAAACTAATCTTCTAAGGTAGCAGAAATAATAGAAACTCTCTGAGACCATTCCAAAGCCTTTGTGATAAAGTGCCATGCAGTGCTTTAGTAGAGTGTATCCCTGCTTTAAAATACAAAATTATACAACCAGGGGAAAAAAAAAGTTAAGCACTTATCCAATATGCCTACTTTCTGCCAAGCACTATACTAAGAATATCTTTTCATTTTGCAAATATGTGTAAGTTATCATGCACAGGAAAACAATTTGGTAGTTAATAAAATTAACACTTCTTCTGACTGAGGCCTGTGCTTTCTAGAAACAACTTTTTGTGACAGTTTAGACATGATTCCAAATACTTTCAGAAACTACTAGTTGTGATCAAGAATAAAATGAAAATGAGCTAAACATAGGGGAAGGCAATAATTCAGGATAGAACAGTTAAAAAAAAAAAAAAAAGATTTTAGGCAGTATGCTGGTTGGAATAGCAATAGAGATTTGCCCCTGGAGACTCTTTTACTACAGTAGAAATGGGGAAGAATATTACAGAAAACAAGCGCTAAGAGATCTTAAAGATCTGTACAATACATGATCCACTACCACTTTGTATTAGTTCCATAATTCACAGAAGCTTTAAACCAAGGTCAATTCAGTATTTGTCAACTTGCAACTCTGTCCTCCCAAGTCAGAAACGACAGGGTGAACATACAAATTCATCCCCCAACTGTCCACCATTTTATTAGTTCTTTCTTTCAAGAAGCATTTATGGCTTGCCCTCTCCATCTTCAAAGAAATCACTCAAAACCTAGCATGCTGCCTCAAAATATGTAATAAATTCCTCTAGAATTTTAGAGGTACACTTGATTTTTTAAATGCAAATTGTTACATAAAAAATCACATAACCAACCAAATTAACATAATCCTAAGAATCAAAAAAATTTGAAAGGCTTTATGTCTGCAATATGGTGTTTTAAATTAAGGTGTTCATAAAAATCCAAAGTGGGACACTTTTGAGGAAGGGGGTGCTATTAATAATTATACCATGACAAGGGTACCTGAGATCAAGCCCCACATCAAGCTCCCTGCTCAGCGGGGAGTTTGCTTCTCCCTCTCCCATTCCCCCTGCTTGTATTCCCTCTCTCTCTCTTCCTGTCATATAAATAAAACTTAAAAAACAGTAATAATAATAATTATGCCATGACAACAGATATGTATCCGGACTGTCTGGGCAAATCAGGATGTAAGATGACTCTCTCTATAAATGGAAATTCAGAAAAGAGGGGCACAAATGTTAATAACTAAATCTGTAGACAACAAAAAAAACACAAGGTAATTCTTTAGAACCCCAGAAGAGTGCTCTTGCAGACTTTAATCTCTTCTGTTAATAAAAGAAAGCAACACTTTTTCATTTTTTCAAATCTTACAACTTCACCAAATCTTCTCCATTCCTAATATGCTTTAACAGAAAACAGTAGACGTCATCACTTCCAATAGGAAGCATTATTGTAAATAGTCAAGGCATCCATTCCATCACTACTATACATCATCTTGGGCCAGTTAATTAACCATTCTGAGTCTCAGTTTCCTCATCTCTAAGTATAATAACAAAGCAACTGTCATGAGCTTCTTGAGGCTAGAATGAAATAGCTTATGTAAACTGCTTAGAACAGTATCTAGCACACAGCAGACACATAAGTATTAGATATCTTTACTACTAAAAATTAGTAATCTTCTAATACTGTAAAATATAAGTTACATACTAACCAGCAACATTTAACTGGCTGATTTAAGAACTGTCATTATTCATTATATTTTCAAGTCCATCTGAGTATTGTAGGTGGATCATGAAATAAACAACAGATGCCTAATACAGTCCCATTCTGCATGAGGAAACAGAACCAACATTATACATGTGGCTAGTAAGTGGCAGCATCAGGAAGTGAATCCATCAATCTGTATAATTACACGGCTCATTCTCTTTACACGTAACTACCACAGAAGATGGTTCTTTTCAATCAGTCTAAATCATCAGCATTTCTGAAAATTCTCAGTAGAATACCACTAGATATAATAAACTTTAATGGTATTATCAAGCTATTCAGCCTATATAATGTGGGTATTCATTATAGTGGATAAAGTTTAAGGTAAAATAGTTAAGATAAAGATTTATGTAGACAAAACTATGATCGGTCTTCAAGTAGCTGGTTTCCATTCCAGTCATCCCTAAAAGCTCAGGTCAGAGCTGTAACATTTGAGATACATATAATTCATACAAAAGGTAATTCTTATTACTGTCTTCAAAGAAGCCGTCTTACTTGAGGTCATAGCACTAGTGGTAGATCAGGGAAAACAGAAGTCTCCTTACTTCCCTATCCAGTATTCCACTTCACCACACCACCTGGGATCTTGGCACATAATTTTCTTTAAATATTACTGTGTACTGGGGTGCCTGGGTAGCTCAGTGGGTTAAGCCTCTGCCTTCAGCTCAGTTCATGGTCCTGGGGTCCTGGCATGGAGCCCCACATCAGACACTCTGCTCAGCAGGGAGCCTGCTCCTCCCCGCCCCCTGCCTGCCTCTCTGCCTCCTTGTGACTTCTCTTTCTCTCTCTCTGCCAAATAAATAAATAAAACCTTAATAAATAAATAAATACATACATACACACATACTGCGTAAGAAAAGAGGGAGCATTATTTATCATACTAAGCTATGAATATTCCCCAAATAAAACACATTAACTCAGTGACTTAAAGTTAAATTCTGGGTTTCCTAAAAAATTTCAGGTAGAGGCCTCTTTCCCCCTATTTAAAAAAAATAAACAGGAACATAAAGCGTGCATGTAAAATAACAGATATGTGTCTCTGCAGTGTGGTTTTAATATACTATACTAATGAAGCTGAGTCCAACCTCCTATGAATTACCTTTGCTCTTTTTAAGCAATATGATGTAATACAAATCAGTGTTTTTTGACAAGAACATGCTATGAAAAATATGGAAAGAATGAGTTTATGAATGGATGAATACAGATCTGTTCCCATTTCTGGATGACCAAATAGAAAGACTGCCCTTCTGATGATGGGCCAGCAAAGGTATCTCAATCTATAAAACCCAGTACATTTGAAAACAGTCCTATACATAATGCAGTGCTTCCTACATTAAAGATCTAAACAATTTAAGATATAATAAAGAAAACTTTAGTGTTGAAGAAAAAGTCAAGAATAGAGCAATGCTTTAAAAAAAGATGTCACATTAAAAAACAAGCAATTTTAGAAAACTGAAGAGCCAGAAACTCAGGGCTATTTTTTAATTTATTAAAATGAATGAATTCTGGGATAAAAAAAAAAAACAAAAAAACCTCACCTGTCAGGAAAGGAGGAGAAGACTGGTGAGAGAGAGACAGGCAAAGAAGGAAATCCCAGAAGGTTCCCTGCTGCCTGTGAGATGAGGAAAGATAGAAAGGCTTGTGGGAGAGAGAACCCAGAGGCAGAAACCTGAAGTTTCTTAGCTATCTCTTAGAGGTAACAGAATTAGCTGGTAAACTGTTAAGAAAAAATAATTAGTGATAACAGCTTATTTAAAAATACATTTCTACTGAATGAAGTTCACAGAAGCACTGATGTACTGCTATCTGCCCAAAAAAGCAGGTAGTCTTAACCCTAGCCACTTTTATCCTAGCCATTTTTACTTGGCATATCTGAAATTTCCATTAAGAAAGCCTAGCTTTAAGTTTAGATTAACATACTATTCCAACCCAGCTTCTTTTCCCCAAAAACCTCAAGTATATTTCCTCCACCCCCAAATAACTAACGAAACTCTTCCAACTGTTTCTGATCATAACTTTTTTTTTTTTACCTGCAAAGATGTCTTTACCTTTATCAACTATTTGGAAAGGGAGGGGGGAAATAAGCCAATCGGTAAATACACATACAATGTAGATGTAGGAAGTAAAGTGCTTGGAGGGGAGGGTCGGTCTAAGAGAATTAAGTTAATGGTGTGACTTCACTTGCTCTTTCAAGTTCGCGGGGTGCCTGGGTGGCTCAGTGGGTTAAAGTCTCTACCTTTGGCTCGGGCTCATGATCCCAGAGTCCTGGGATAGAGCCCCACAAAGGGCTTTCTGCTCAGCGGGGAGCCTGCCCCACCCCCTGCCTGCCTCTCTGCCTGTGATCTCTGTCTGTCAAATAAATAAAATCTTAAAAAAGAAAACAAGTTCAAGTTTGTCACAGACTTGGCTGAAACACTGTTCAAACCTGCTTTTAAGACTGGTCTTCTTTAGAAAGCAGAATAACCTAAGAAAACAAGTAGCAGGGAAGGAAACAAAAAGCCCTTTTCAACTGCTTCTTTTTATTCGCCCATAGCGTAAATAAAGCCTAAGTAGCCACTGTACTGCAGTGAAGCTCTAGTTTGTTGTTGTTTGACTAAAAAATTATTCCCTCTTTCAAATCTTTCTTAGGGACCATAATTTTACCTTATGCACTAGACTAACAAGTTTACTTTGGCAATACTTATGCTTAAGCACCTTAACTCACCCTTAAATCAGTCCTCTGAAAATGACAAACTCTTTGGAAAACGCTGTTCTGAAGAAGGGAAGGGTTAGCTAGCTGCAGGGTGCCCTCTTGTGGCCCAGAGGAGTGACTGGACTCTTTTTCTGCATCTGAAGAGCACAGCATTGGATGGAGTGAGTCTCAGGAAGGTCTCTAATCTACCAAAGTAAAATAATCTCCAGGAGCAAGCAGTTATTACACATCTTATGTCTGTTCATGGTTATGTTCTATTAGCAAAGTCCAATTAGTTTAGTACTACAGAACACGACAAAATAAAGATGTGACCACAAGGGTTTTTATAAGCAATTAAAGTTTTCTAAATATTCTTTAGGTTTATGGAAAACTAAGCATTTTTTATGCCTTAAATTATGTAATGGTACAGTTAAATGGAATGCCCCAAAGAAAATCATATATTTAACAAGACTGATAAAATCTGTTAAAAAATTCAGAATGCTCACTATGGTCAGTCATTCAAAGCTAACAATCTATATAAGAGACTAATATAAAAACTGTAACAAAGTAATATAATAAAAATATGTACAAAGATCTATGAGAAGTCAGAAGAGGAAGTAATTCTACAGATAGCAATGGGACAATAGATAAGACTCATTTCTCAGTACAGTCTTGTAGAGGATTAGAAGTTTATTAAGCAAACACTGAACAAGGAGAGCTTTTTTTTTTTAGAAGAGAGAATAGTGAACAATTAAGTATGGCAAAAGCAAACAGCATACATATATAAAACAGCAGGACAAGGATAAAGAAAGGCTCTTTTCAGAGCAAAGTAATTATTGTTCATTACCAAAATATAAAACGTGATCTAAACCAAGTCAATCAAATCAACTAGACACAATCTCACTAAAAATTACCACTAGGGGTTAAAAAAACAAAAACTGAAATCACCACAACTATAAAACTGTATAATCCAAGATTTTAAAAAACCCACATGTGGAAGACATAACCACTATTTTTAAGAATACTTATGATTTTCAAGAATAAGTCTCAATGGCTCAAATAATCAATGTGAGGTACACATTCTCAGTATTAATAAATATTTACCTCTCCCATTCCCCGAGATTCTAATGCAAGAGCTTGAAAATCATGATTCATTTCATCCACAGATCAAACCTGTTGAATAACAAAAACAAAAATTAGTAAAAAGAAAAATTTAAATAGACTGCATCAAATATTTTTATATTACATTGCTGCTATTACTGCTATTAGCATGAGCGGAGACAGGCAAAAACTGATTTCTCTATGAAGACAGATTTTCCTAAAGAAAGCACATAATAGCAATCTATATTAAAATTAAAACCCTGGGGTCAAAAGTTCTTGGGCTAGTCTGTGTATCAAGAGAAACCCCTACTAGTTGAACAAAATAGACGGAAAGTAAAGAAGAAAAGAAGCAAGCTCAAATACTAAAATAGTTTATTTTTTGTTATAGTTCCAATTACAAAATTACTTTTTTACCTCAGTTAACATTTTTCAAAACTTCTCAGCACTTCATTATTTGTAGATCTGATACCAATGATAAAAAAAAAATTTCACTGAACGTATTGGAATTTCCTTAAGAGGAGCTCCTTTCCTTTCTCCTTACACTAAAACTAAAGTGTATTTTGTCTTTCCTTTTCTAATTGTTTAGTTTATCATTCACATGACAATGTGTTCTGGAGTCAGAGGCCCTTACCTCCTACCGTTAAGCACTGTGGCGGAAAAATCACTCAACACTGAGGCCACTACAAATTTAGCTTTCTGAGCTTTGGGGTCTTACAATATAATCCTATTATTTCCCCCAATCAGTCTCTCTCTTTTTAAAAATCCACAGCATGTGACATTACAAAGCACTCCGTCCTTCCTGTAAGGGAGGAGTTCTTTGTTCCCATTCTGTCTCTTAAAATTCTTCTACTCACACTGCCCCCCACCCCCAGCTGCTTTTTCTCAGGCTTCTTCCCAGACTTCCATTTGTCTCTTCAACTCATTTTAAATGTTAGTGTTTCCTAGTACTCTATCCTTGGTAGTCTCCTCTCTGCCCTTTATCCTGTGCAATCTAATCCACTCTCACTGTTATATATATGCTTAGGACCCTGGTTCTAACATTTCTATTTATGAACAAAAATCTCTCTCCTCATAAAAATTTCCAATTATCTCCTTCCTCCCATTCCCTGGGCAAAATTTCAACTTTACTCTTCTTTCTTCCCCACTTATAACTTAATTCTTTCCTTTCTTACACCAATATCCTATGACTAATATCAACCTCACTTATATCTATTTTCCATCTGTCTGGTTATTATTGTGAGGTTTTTTTTTTTAAGGTTTTTTTTTGGGGGGGTTGGAGCAGAGGGAAAGGCAGAGAGAGAATCTGAAGCAAGTTCCCTGCCCCGGGTTCAGCTCCAGCACAAGGCTTGATCTCACCACCCAGAAATCATGACCTGAGTCAAAATCAAGAGGTGGACGCTTAACCAACTGTGCCATCCAGGTGCCCCACCAGCTGTCTGTTTAGACTACCACCATCTCTTACCTAAAATATTATGATCCTCTCCCATATTCCCATCATATAATCTAATCTCCAAAGTGTAATCACTTATCTTTCTTAATTATACTTTGTTCATGTAACTCATGTATTTTAATCCTTGACTTATAAGGTCAAACTCCTAAGCTTACAAGGGGACACAACTGTATTCAAATTATAGTTCTCACAGCTTACTACCTCTAGAACTCTGGACAAGTAACCTAAACTTTTTTCCCAGTATCTTCATGGGAGGGTAACAGTAGCACCTGCCACATGGCTTACTGTAAAGCTGAAAAAGGTAACAAAGAACACTTAAATTGGTGCTGGGTACATAAAAAGTAACAAAGAACACTTAAATTGGTGCTGGGTACATAAGCGTTCATAACTGAGCTATTAAAGTGCCTGACTGCTCAGTCCATAGAACTTGCAACTCTTGTTCTTGGGGTTGTAAGCTCAAGTCCCACGTTAGGTGTAGACCTTACATAAAAATAAAATATTTTTTTAAAAAGTTAGCTATTGGGGTGCCTAGGTGGCTCAGTGGGTTAAGCCTCTGCCTTCGGCTCAGGTCATGATTTCAGGCTCCTGGGATCGAGCCTCGTATCAGGCTCTCTGCTTGGCGGGGAGCCTGCTTCCCCCTCTCTCTCTGCCTACTTATGATCTCTCTGTCTGTGAAATTAAAAAATGAAAATAAAAATCTTTTTTAAAAAAGTTAACTATTTAAAAAGCTCTTCAGGGGCGCCTGGGTGGCTCAGTGGGTTAAGCCGCTGCCTTCAGCTCGGGTCATGATCTCAGGGTCCTGGGATCGAGTCCCACATCGGGCTCTCTGCTCAGCGGGGAGCCTGCTTCCCTTCCTCTCTCTCTGCCTGCCTCTCTGTCTACTGTGATCTCTCTCTGTCAAATAAATAAATAAAATCTTTAATAAATAAATAAATAAGCTCTTCAATCTTTTCATCAAATGATACTTGAACAATGATATATCCATATGCAAAAAATGAACCTCAACACATTCCTTACATCTTAATGTAAAGATTAACTAATAGATCATACACCTAAATGTAACACCTAATATTATAAGATTTCTCGAACAACAGAAAAGCTGTGTGACCTAGCATCTGGTAATGATTTTTAACATCAAAACCAGAGTCAATAAAAGAAAAACCAATGTCTAAAAAATTTGACTTCATCAATAAAAACACGCTATACGAAAGCCACTGATGATAATGAAAAGACCACAGACCAGGAGAAAAATATTTGGAAATCACATATCCCAATACAGGACTTGTATCAAGAATGTATTTAAAAACTCTTGGGAAGCCTGGGTGACTACTCAATTGTTAAGTGACTGCCTTTAGCCCTGGGATCAAGCCACTACCAGGCTCCCTGCTCAGTGGGGAGCCTGCTTCTCCCTCTCCCATTCCCCATGCTTGTGTTCCCAAACTGTCTCTCCATCAAATAAATAAACTCTTAAAAAAATTTTCTCAAAAAATAATAACCCAGGGCGCCTGGGTCGCTCAGGGGGTTAAGCCTCCGACTTCAGCTCAGGTCATCATCTCAGGGTCCTGTGATGGAGAGCCACAAAGGGCTCTCTGCTCAACGGGGAGCCTGCTTCCCTCCCCAACTGCCTCCCTCTCTGCCTACTTGCGATCTGCCAAATAAATAAATTAAATCTTTAAAAATAACCCAATTTAAAAATGGGCAAAAGATCTGAACAGATACTATATCAAAAAAGTTATATGGATGGCAGAGAAGCTATTTTCTTGTTAGAAAAGCTGGATTCATTAATGGTTTTCACAAAATGAGTATTTTATTCACCCTTTCATTTACTCAGTAAGCTTTTACTGGACATCTTCAATGTGTTAGATTTTATAGAAAAAAAAAAAAAGTTGGGGCGCCTGGGTGGCTCAGTGGGTTAAGCCGCTGCCTTCGGCTCAGGTCATGATCTCAGAGTCCTGGGATCGAGTCCCGCATCGGGCTCTCTGCTCAGCAGGGAGCCTGCTTCCCTCTCTCTCTCTCTCTGTCAGCCTCTCCATCTACTTGTGATTTCTCTGTCAAATAAATAAATAAAATCTTTAAAAAAAAAAAAAAAAAAAGTTAAAATATGATCACTGTTCTTAAAAAAGAGTTAAAATGAATCGCACAAGTTTCCCAGTAATTGGAGGTGTAGCTCCTTTAACCTAAATCCTCTGCAAATACTTATATACTCTAGACAAAAGAGAAACCTGAAGGTAATAGAAAACAACAAAAAACCAAACTGGAAGAGAGTCTACACTTAAAAGAAAGGACTGGCATAGAGTGAGTTTTTTAATGGCCTTTTTTTTTTTTTTAAATATTTTTATTTATTTATTTTGAGAGAGAGAGAGAGAGAGACAAAGTGAGAGAGAGCATGAGAGGGGAGGTCAGAGGGTGAAGCAGACTCCCCATGGAGCTGGGAGCCCAATGTGGGACCCGATTCCAGGACTCTGGGACCATGACCTGAGCTGAAGGCAGTTGTTTAACCAACTGAGCCACCCAGGTGCCCTGGCCTTTTTATTTTTTATTTTTTTTTTTTTTTGCCTGAGGACAGGCCTGGGTTTGGAGGTAGGGTGCCAAATTTCCTATAAAGAATCCAGTCTTAAAGGCTTGAAGAACCAAAGGACAGACTTTGAGGCAACCAGAGATACTGGAAACTGAGAAGTCTCCAAAAGGAAACAACCTGTAAAGACAAATATATTTATATATTTATTTATATAAATATATATATATTTATATATAAAGCTTTATTACAAGCATGCTTGCAGTAGTGCTGCTTGCAGATTACAGAAATTCTGAAATTATAAACCACATAACCGCCATACAACACATTTATAAAATGGAGTATCATGTAACTACTAAAAATATTTGAATTTGAAATTAAGAAAATGCTTAGATGGTAACATTAAGAAAGACTGAAAGGAGAGGAGGCTGGGTTGCTCAGTTGATGAAGCATCTGATTTTGGCTCAGGTCATGATCTGGGGGTCCTGGGATGGAGTCCTGCGAGCCTGGTGCGGGGGATCCGAGCTCAGAGGGGAGTCTGCTTCTCCCTCTCCCTCTGCACTTCCTCCCACTCACACTCACTTGTGTGCTTTCAAGTAAGTATTTGAAAACACAAAAAAGACTGAAAGTAAATAACCCAAAATTCATACAGTCCTTAAGTGATCAGAGTACACCGTTTTTTTTCATCTATTTATCTGTATTGTATTACCTTTCTACAAGTCCATGAGAGAAAGAAGAGGAATCTTTTTATAAGATTTTATTTATTTATTAAAGAGAAAGAGAAAGAAAACCCTGCCAGGGAGAATGGCAGGCAAAGGGAGAAGCAAGGTCCCTGATGAGCAAGGAGCCCAACACAGGACCTGATCCCAGGACTCTGGGATCATGACCAATGTCAAAGGCAGACAGACGCTCAACTGACTGGGTGGCTCAGCAGCCAGGGGTCCCAGAGGGAGATTTTTACTAAGAAAAATGAAAACAGGGCACCTGGGTGGCTCAGTTGGTGAGCAACCGAGCCTTTGGCTCGGGTCACGGTCCCGGAGTCCTGGGATCGAGTCCCGCATCGGGCTCCCAGCTCCATGGGGAGTCTGCTTCTCCCTCTGACCTTCTCGCCCCTCATGCTCTCTCTCTCACTGTATCTCTCCCAAATAAATAAATAAATAAAAACTTTAATAAATAAATAAATAAGTGAAAATTAACAAAAAAAAAAAAAAAGAAAGAAAGAAAGAAAGAAAAATGAAAATAGGGGCACCTGGGTGGCTCAGCGGGTTAAAGCCTCTGCCTTCAACTCAGGTCATGATCTTAGGGTCCTGGGATCGAGCCCTGCATCAGTTTCTCTGCTCCGCAGGAAGCCTGCCCCCCACCCCCGCCTGCCTCTCTGCCTACTTGTGATCTGTCAAATAAATAAATAAATAAATAAGATCTTTTTAAAAAAAAGAAAAGAAAAATGAAAACACCAGAGTAGAAAACAAGAAATTTTCTCAAGAGTAAAGAAGGACCTGAGCTTTACTGAAGCCTTTCTTTGGTTACTTCCAGGTTTTAATCTATGGTCAAAGTAAATGAGGTTGTGAGTTAAAGAACCTCCAGATAAATGTACATAGTCTCAAGGATCCATTCTTTCTTTTGTGGTGAATCATGCCCCAGGGCAGGGGTCAACAAAACTTTCAGTGAAGAGCCAGATGGTAAACGTTTTAGCTTTGGCAGGTCATATGATCTCTGTTCTCAACACACCTCTGTAGCACAAAAGCTACCACAGGTATCAAAATAAATGAGCATGAATGTGTCCTAATAAAACTTTACTTATGAATAGTGAAATCTGGATTTCGTGTATTTTTTATGTGTAACAAAATGTTGCTCTTTCTCCACCCAACCACCTAAAAATCTAAAAACCAATTCTAGAAAGTGAACCAAAAACCACAGGTTGTGGGCTGGATCTGGACTATAGTTTGCTGATCTTTGCTCTAGTGGATTCGGTTTGACTGCTTCACACACACACAAAAAATCAAAGGCAGATAATCCACTTTCAAATATGAGCAAGCCAAAAGTTAAACATTAGGGCTTTGCTTCCAGCTTTTTCATTTATACTATCCCCAGGAATATTTTCTTCTTCTAATGAATGGTATTACAGGTCACATTTAAATGGAGGTGACTCAGTAGGTTATGAGGAAAAGACTTTAAAATACAAAAGAAAACAAAGTAAACACTCGAACTCAGATTTGCAGGTTACGGTGCTACCATAAAAGACACTGTGTATTAATATATATGAATTAGACTGGAGGAGAAAGTGGGCAAAACAACAGGACAGAAAGTAAACACAAACTCTCAGGCCAATAATCTCCGTATCAGTAACAGAATAAAGTTTAGGGGGTGGGGGGTGACATATACCATTAAGTGGGACTCTCAAAATTCCTGAAAAATGCCAATCTTGTATGTCCTATGCAGTTACAAATCTTGGTATCATTTGGTGGTAAGAGAAAAAAAATTTGGACATGAATTTAACAACTTTATCTGGAATGGTTAAGATTTTAGGATGAAAGAGCACTTTTTTCTTCTAACAAGCAACAAGAGTATCTAGCATCCAGACACGCATACCGAAAAGGCTATGTTAATCTGAAGAAAATGTATCCAAGAGTTATGGTATACAGTACTGCCTGGGGTGTAAAGTCTGTCTTCACTTTTTTTGTTTGTTTGTTTGCGACATTAAGCCATGAAACTACCCCAATATTATTTAACAAATAACTGGATCTGGTTTCTGTAAGAGATACATAACAGAAACTTTTCTATGGCCGAGACACTGTGTAATCCTAGGTAAATCTGAATTAAAAAGTTAAGTTTTGAGGTTGATTCTTTGTTTCCTTAAAATAACAACAGTGTCCCATGAAATTCCAAAATTTAACAACAAAAAAGCCAACTTTTTGTAGGCAGCATCATTGCTAATTACTGAGAAAAACAGATAAAGCACCTCAAACAACAACTTAGTTAAGTTCTGAGTTTTTATATTTACTAACACATAAGTCAAAAGGTTTTCAAATAAGTTTGTGTAAAAAAACCAAGAATATGCCTTATTAAGTACATTTATATGATTAAAAGTACTAATTTTTCTCAGACATCTGATCCAATTCCTCACCACATGCCTACTATAAAAAATAAGTTGGGGAAAACCACTCAGAGCTACAATAAATGGTATTAAAGCACTTTCTACTACCACAGGACACTAATCACATTTTCATAGTAGTATAATTAGTTCTACTTTAAGGTGATAGTAGAAATTAAGCTCTGGGGTCAAAGGGGCTAGGAACTGTGTCTTAGCTATCTATACATGCTCAATATATCTTGAATAAAAAGAAGTATTTTTTATGGTATGAAATGCAAATTCAGATCACAAAACCTGCTTAAAAATCCTTCATATATATTAATACACAATGCTCATTCTAATGGGATAGTTAACAAGGCTCTTCTTCAGACTTTCTGCAACAAAGAAGACATTTATCAACATAAAATGTCTGATAACAACTTCCCAATGGCACTACTTTTCCATATTAGTCCTGTAACACTTGAAGGCTACTTGTGCATCGATTACAAAAAACACAAAATTACATGAAAACTTAATTAACTATAAGCCAATGTGAATAGTTACTTAAGAGGCTTATGAAATATTCTTAGTAATCATCCTTCCTGGTTTTTTTTTTTTTTTTTAAAGATTTTATTTTGAGAGAGAGAGAGAGAGAGAGCATGAGCAAAGGGGAGGGTCAGAGGGAGGAGAAGCGGACTTCCCACTGAGCAGGGAGCCCGATGCGGGGCTTGATCCTAGGACCCTGTGTTCATGACCTGAGCCAAAGGCAGACGCTTAACCGACTGAGCCACCCAGGCACCCCTGGACAGTTTTTAATAGACATAATCATTGAGCTATAATGGTATCCACTGCAAACAAACAAGAGCTAAAGTCCTTAAGAGTATCTTCATTTCTTCAGCATATTAAACCACTCTGGCAAATTTATCAACAAATTTATTTAGTAATACCTTTTCTTATCCATGAGAAAGGTAAACCTATCCAGGCTTAAGTATCTGTAGTAGACCATTAACATTCAAAGATTTTACATTGCAAGTTTCTTTCTTTTTTTAAAAAAGTATTTTATTTATTTAACATATTAAAAATATATTTATTTAACAGAGAGATACATAGCTAGAGAAATAACACAAGCAGAGGGAGTAGGAGAGGGAGAAGCAGGCTTCCCGCTGAGCACGGAGCCCAATGAGGGGGCTCAATTTCAGGACCCTGGGATCATGACCTGAGCCGAAGGCAGGTACTTAACAACGGAGTCACCCAGGCACCCCAACATTGCAAGTTTCTGCTAATCACCATCAACACCTAGTAATTTACTTTTTCTGGAGGCATGAACTGAATCATAACACTTTTCTTTTGTGTGTGTGTGTGTGTATACGTTTTATTAAGTGTAACTTTAAATGCTGAGGCTTTGAAAATTTTTTATTTAAATTCTAGTTAACATACAGTGCAATATTGGTTCCAAGGAATAGAATTCAGTGATCATCACTTACGTACAACAACCAGTGCTGCTTGTAACAAGTGCCCCCCTTAATAGCTGTCACCCATCTAGCCCATTCCCCACCCACCTCCCTCCATCAACCCTTAAGTTTGTTCTCTGTCATGAAGAATCTCTTAGGGTTTGTTTCCCTCTCTCTTTTTCCCCCTCCCATATGCTCATCTGTTTCCTTTCTTAACTTCCACACATGAGTGAAATCATATAGTATTTTTCTTTTTTTTTTTTTTTAAAGATTTTATTTATTTATTTATTTGACAGAGAGAGAGAGATCACAAGTCGGTGGAGAGTCAGGCAGAGAGAGAGAGAAGCAGGCTCCCGCTGAGCAAAGAGCCCGATGCGGGGCTCGATCCCAGGACACTGAGATCATGACCTGAGCCGAAGGCAGCGGCCTAATCCACTGAGCCACCCAGGCGCCCCAGTATTTGTTTTTCTTTGGCTGACTTATTCTGCTTAGCATCAATATACTCTAGCTCCATCCATGCTGTTGCAAATGGCAAGATTTCATTCTTTCTGATGGCTGAGTAATATTCCATTGCATATATATACCTCTTCTTTATCCATTAATCAGTTGATGGACATTTGGGCTCTTTTTATAGTCTGGCTATTGTTGATAATGTTGCTATGAACACTGGGGTGCACATACCCTTCGAATCAGTATTTTTGTATCCTCTGGGTAAATACCTAGTGGTACAATTGGTGGATCACATGGTAGTTCTTTTTTTAACTTTCTGAGGAACCTCCATACTGTTTTCCACAGTGGCTGCACAAGTTTGCATTCCCACCAACAGTGCAAGAGGGTTCCCCTTTCTCTGCATCCTGGCCAGTATCTCTTGTTTCTTGTGTTGTTAACTGTAGCCATTTTGACAGGTGTGAGGTAGCATCTCATCTTGGTTTTAATTTGTGTTTTCCTGATGATGAATGATGTTGAGCACTGTTTCATGTGGCTGTTAGTCATCTGGAAAGAAGCCTTCTTTGGAAAACTGTCTATTGATGTCTTCTGCCCATTTCTTAACTGCATTAACTGTTTTTTTGGGTGTTGAATTTGATAAGTTCTTTATAGACTGTGGATACTAACCTTTCGTTTGCAAATATCTTCTCCAAGGGTCCCTTTCAGTTTTGTGGACTGTTTCCTTTCTGTGTGTAAGTTTTTTTATCTTGAAGTCTCAGTAAGTTCATTTTTGCTTTTGTTTGCCTTGAATCATACACTTTCTAATGGTATTGAACAAGTCACTTAGCTCGTCTAGTAGTTGAGCCAAGAACCACACTAACATTTTTTAATATTTGCTACCTGTTTGTCCACATACTTCATGGGGTAATTATATAGGCTTGTTTTCCCAGTCAGTATTACTGACTCAACTATACCAAGGAAAAGTCAAGTTTTACATTTTGAATGAAATTTGGCATGCATGTGCGTGCACACATACACTTGAGTATTAATATAGATTCCAGAAACCAGAATTCTTCAAAGACCCTACCTCAAATCTTCTAGCAAGATCAAAAATTAGATTATTCCAACATCAGCATTTAGACAGTAAATACAAATTTATCAAGTATTTCCATGCAAGCCTGTGTTAGCTCTGAGGATAAATCTCACAGAGAACATATTTTCAAAGAGGCAAAATAGAATAAATATTTAACTTACATATATGCAAATATGAAGCAATATTCTTTTTTCCTTAAAATTCTCTCAAAGGAAAATTACCATGTATCTGCGACCTTATGAAGTCTCTTGTTTTACAAGGCGTTCTTACAATTGCTTTTTTTGGAGAAATAAAATACTGCTTAAGGAAATCCTTTTATTTTGAAATATGAAATACTGCTTAGAAGATCTCCAAAATAAATTGACCTCAATCAATCCTGGTTTTTGACACTTTTAGGTAACACCTGAGAGAAGCAGGTCAAATTAACATGAAGTAAAGACGATATGCTAGAAAAAACTGTTAGATAACACAAAGTGATCCTAAAGAGTCAAAGATACAAGTGAAATATCAAAGATATATTATGAAATGAGCTCCCCCAAAGGGAGTATTTCTAAATTAACATTTTATGTGATTTAATGCTATCATCTTAAAAGTAAAATAAGCAAATAAATGTCCCATGATAAAATATAAAACAGCATCACCACCTACAAAAAATTGTCTCAAAAAAGTAACCCACTAAACCTTAATCTAATAAAGTCACCAGATCTAAATACTGTTTATCAGAAACATGAGCAATATAAAAGCACAAAGTCAACAGATAACACAAGTAATCATCTAATCCAGAGGAGAGGGAGAGGACAGAAAAGGGACAGGACAAAAAAGAGTATTATTCAGACTAAGAGGTTCAAAGGCAAATATATTATGGAAACCTTCTCTGAATCATGATTTTAGTAAATCAACTATAAAAAAAAAACTTTTGAGAAAATCAGGGAAATATAAATACAAAATCAGTATATACAATATTCATGAATTTTGTTAATGGTAATAATCACAAGAGAATTTTTTTTTTTTTTTTTTTAAGATTTTGGGACGCCTGGGTGGCTCAGTTTGGTTAAGCAAGTGCCTTCAGCTCAGGTCATGATCCCAGCGTCCTAGGATCGAATCCCACATCAGGCTCCTTGCTCGGCAGGGAGCCTACTTCTCTCTCTGCTTCTGCCTGCCATTCTGTCTGCCTGTGCTCGCTCGCGTGCTCTCTCTCTCTCTGACAAATAAATAAATAAAATCTTAAAAAAAAAAAAAAAAGATTTTATTTATGGGGCACCTGGTTGGCTCAGTGGGTTAAGTCTCTGCCTTCAGCTCAGGTCATAATTTCAGGATCCTGGGATCAAGCCCCACATTGGGCCCTCTGCTCAGTGTGGAGCCTGCTTCCCCCTCCCTCTCTGCTTGCCTCTCTAGCTACTTGGGATCTCTCTCAGTCAAATCAATAAATAAAATCTTTTTTAAAAAAATCTTTAAAAAGATTTTTAAAATCTGTAAGATTTTTTTTAAAGATTTAAAAAATCTTTAAAAGATTTTTTTTTTAAATCTTAAAAAAAATAAAGATTTTATTTATTTGAGAGAGAGCATGAGAGGGGAGTGAGGGACAGAGGGAGAAGCAGACTCCCCACTAAGCAGAGCGGGCAATGCAGGACTCAACCCCAGGACTCCAGGATCAGGACCTGAGCAGAAGGCAGCCACTCAACAGACTAAGCCACCCAGCCCCCGTGAAATGTATATTTTAGTGAGTCTTTATCAGGAAGAGAATTTATGCAAATATATACATAATATAATCTTTTTCTTCATCCCCACTGTGGAGCCCAATGAGGGGCTTGAACTCACAACCCTGAGATCAAAACCTGAGCTGAGAGCAAGAGTCAGACGTTTAACTGACTGAGCCACTCAGCGCCCTGAAGAATTTAAGGTTAAACTGGCCTCGAGTCTGGGAGTTGCTTTGAAATAGTCTTCTATAAAAAATAAAACATTAGGGGCGCCTGGGTGGCTCAGTGGGTTAAGCCTCTGCCTTCAGCTCAGGGCATGATCTCAGGGTCCTGGGATCAAGCCCCACATCGGGCTCTCTGCTCGGCAGGGAGCCTGCTTCCTCCTCTCTCTCTGCTGCCTCTCTGCCTACTTGTGATCTCTGTCTGTCAAATAAAAAAATAAAATCTTTAAAAAAAAAAAAAAAAGTAAAACATTAGATTTCACATAAGGTTGAATATCAGTGATAGATACCCAAAGATGCAATGCATTATTCTTCTTCTGAGTTTAACAGTTCCATAATAAAGCTTAATAAAATTTATATATAACAACACGACAGAAGACCATGTGAAGCAGGTGGTATTCAAGCAGGACCCTGAGGGATAAGTACAATCTGAAACCAGTCCTCCTTTTTTGAACAAAACATTTATAAACTGCAGCTTACAAAGGTAGTTACTCTCCACAAGGTTTACTGACTTAGGGTCTAAGTTATTGTATAAACTTAGTATCACTGATTACTTTCTCAACCATATTTTTGACAAGTGGCCAATGAACACCCCCCCCCAAAATTGATTTCCAAATGAACACAAACAGCTTTGGACTATTTTTAGCAAATACCATCCCCCAAAACGAACAATTTTTTTTTAAAGATTTTATTTATTTATTTGATAGACGGAGATCACAAGTAGGCAGAGAGAGAGGAGGAAGCAGGCTCCCAGCTGAGCAGAGAGCCCGATGCGGGCCTCGATCCCAGGACCCTGGGATCATGACCTGAGCCGAAGACAGAGGCTTTAACCCACTGAGCCACCCAGGTGCCCAAAATGAACAATTTTTTTTTTTAAATTTTATTTAAAAATCTTGAGTGAGCATGCACATGTGGGGAGAGGGAGAGAATCTCAAGCAGACTCCCTGTTAAGTGTGGAACCCAACATGGGGCTTGACCTCACAAACCTTAATATCATGACATGAGCTAAAATCAAGAGTCAGCAGCTCAACCAAGCCACCCAGGTGCCCCCAGGGAACAAAATTTATTTAACACTCCATGTGATGCCAGAGGCTGTACTAGGCACATTATAACTGATTCTTACCACTATCTAGCAAAGTAGATACTGTATTCTTACTTTGCAAGTAAGGTAACTGTGGCCAATTTCCATATCCTAATAGACAAAACTACTAAAATGGCAGATTTTACACTGTCAAGATTCCAAGGGTTCCATGTTCTTTTCCATATCAACCAAGCATAAACTGAAAGTCAGCTTATCTGTTAATTATACAATTCTCTTAAGCCCCCCACCCCAATCTCCTTTAGCTTACTATTCAAGTCCCCTGAACAGATCTTTACCATTTATCTGTTTATATGCAAATACTGCAAACTCAAAGTTTGGCTCAAATGCCACTTTCTCCATCAAACCTACTCCCAAACAATCTTTTTCTTAACTTCCATGGAATGTAATTTGTTTTTGTTTTTTCAATGTACTAATATCTTATTACCTGTTAAGACTTTTTTTTTTTTTTTTTAAATTTTATTTATCCATTTGACAGAGAGAGCGAGCAAGCAAGTGCACAAACAGGGGAAGCAGCAGGGTGAAGGAGAAGCAGGATCCCCACATGAGCAGATATCTGGATGCAGGACTCAATTCCAAAGACCCTGGGATCATGACCTGAGCCACAGGCACATGCTTAACCAACTGAGTCACCCAGGTGCCCACCTGTTAAGACTTTAAAACTTCTCTATTATCAGAATTAGGATAAAAAAACATGTAGCACAATTATGCAAACTATTCTGGTCACGCCAATGTTCCATGAAATGAGGGAGGGGATCAAAGGAAGAACACTAAGGATAGTGTGTAACAAGAAGGGAAACTGATAACATTATCACCTATGAGTCCATTTAAAAACATGAGATAAATTTAGGCATATATGGGAAAAAAAATCCAGGACATAAGTGAAAAGGTAAGGTGAAAAGCAGGCTACCATTCAACTTTTGTAAAAACAGGATAAAATAAATACGTATGTACAGAGGAAACGACCAGAAACTGTGACACAACTGTTATTAGTAACACATCTGGGAAAAAGGAATGTATAATTTTTATTGTATATTTAGGAGTTACTTACTCCTTCAATACGTCCCACTCACTACTTATCTCTTCGAAGATACTTTAATATACACATGCTGGAAATCACTTAACACATTAGTTCTTATTGTCAAGTGAGCTTGGAAATCAATGGCCTTATACATGGTAGAAGTCAATCAAGTTTTTTTGTTTGTTTGTTTTTAAATATGTCATTCATTTATTCGACAGACAGAGATCACAAGTAGGCAGAGAGGCAGGCAGAGAGAGAGAGGAGGAACCAGGCTCCTTGCTGAGCAGAGAGCCTGATATGGGGCTTGATCCCAGGACACCAGGATCATGACCAGAGCCGAAGGCAGAGGTTTTAACCCACTGAGCCACCCAGGTGCCCCTCCATCAACTATTTTTTAAGTATACCTATACATGGGACACCTGAGTAGCTCAGCTGGTGAAGTGACTGTCCTGGGCTTGGGTCCTGATCCCGGGGTCCTGGGATGGAGCCCCACATGGGCGGGGCAGGGGGGGGGTAATCCTTGCTCAGCACGGAGCCTGCTTCTCCTCCTGCTTGTGTTGCCCCCTTCACTGTGTCAAATAAATATACATAAGCTATATATGACTTACAAAGAAACATACCAGAAAGACATCTTTCCCATAAACTAGGCCATCACTTAAAAGAAAAATATTCTGGGAAAAAAAAAATTCTGGTCTTATTCGTAAACTTTTAAGGGTTTTTAAGGAAGTATAAAGGATTTACATGCATACCCAATACCAACTATAGTTAGTATCTCTAGCCACACCTTCATGACACGTTGGGTTTTAAAAAAGCAGAAATCTACGGATCCCTGGGTGGCTCAGTTTGTTAAGTTGGCTGCCTTCAGCTCAGCTCAGCTCCGAGATCCTAGGATGAAGTCCTGCATGGGAGCCTGTTTCTCCCCTTCTCTCTCTCTGCCTGCTGCTCCCTCTGCTTGTACACCCCCCCACCCTCCACAACCCCCACCCCCGGCTCAGTGAAATGAATAAACAAAATCTTTAAAAATAAAAAAGCAGAATATTTGTAGATCTAAATATTGTCTCATCACCTGATTTAAAGGCACTGCACTTAGTTTTCCAACCACTTATCTCAGTTAGTCCTACCCTACACTTTTGATATATTCCTCAAAGTGTTAAAAAAAAAAAAAAGGAACCAACCAAATCATACCTTTTAAACCCCTCAATGTATTTGACTTTCATACTTCTAGTTTTTTTTTTTTTCTTAAAGATTATTTATTTGAGAGAGTGTAAGTGAGAGAGATCACAGAGGGAGAGGCAGAAGCAGACTCGCTGCTGAGCAGAGAGCCCAATGCAGGGCTCGGTTCCAGGACCCTGAGATCACTGAGCTGAGCAGAAGACAGATGCCTAACCAACTGAGCCACCCAGACACCCCCATATTATTTGCTTTCAAAAAAGTAAATCTCCTAGTATTGTTTCTGCTGAGAAAGTACTGGCAAAGTTTAGAAAAAAACATGAACTGTTTTTCAGGTATTTTTATTTTGTTTTTCAAAGATTTATTTGGGAATGCCTGGATGCCTCAGTTGGTTAAGCACCTGACTTGATTTTGGCTCAGGTTATGACCTCAGGGCCTTGGGATTGAGTCCCATGGTTTGCTCCATGCTCGGTGCAGAGGCTACTTGAAATTCTCTCTCCCTCTACCCCTCCCTCCACTTGCCCTCGCTCTGCCTCAAATAAATCTTAAAAATAAAAAAGATCTTTGAGAAAGTGCACTTGTGAGCAGGGCAGGAGGAGAGGAGCTTAAGCAGACTTCCTGCTGAGCATGGAGGCTCTGTTCCATCATGACCCTACTAGGATCATAACCTGAGCTGAAACCAAGAGCTGGACACTCAACCGAGCCACCCAGACACCCCATAGTGAGCTGTTTTGTTTTTAATTTTCTATTACTCCTATTGCCCAAGACTATCACTGATCTCAATCCCAAAGCCAAAATACTCCATCCAGTTCTATGTTTTCATTCCTAACAACAATGTGAACAAATTATGACTGAATGAGATTAACCACTAAAAGAAGCTAACTTTTTAAGTTTTGTGCCCTGAAGGCTTAACCATCAGTAAAACATACCACAGTAAGATTTGGCATGAAGCACCCCAACTTCAAGGCCACTGGTTCTCAAACCCTCAGTGCATCAGAATCTAGGCAGAAGATTTAAAACTGCACACTCAGTTCCCACTTATATAAAACTTATTTGAGTTAGTCGGGGCAGGGAAACAGGTGCAGATTTTTACTGTTTTTTTTTTTTTTTTTTTTTTTAAAGTTCTCCAGATGATGTTCCCTGTACAGCCAGGACTGAGACCCTTACACATTATAGAGCTAAGAAATATATCCACAAACACCCTATTGCTTTTCCAAATAAAAAATTCTGAATCATTCATCATGATGTAACAGAAGAATCTCAATCAAAAGATCAGAATATAGTTCTTTCATTGTCCTAAACGAGGTGAATGATCTCAGAACACTTGAATACTGGTCGTGTTTCCCCACTTGCATATGAGTATATGCTTCCCTCATAGGATTATCATGAAAAATAAATGAAATAATATATGAAATTAAGGGGCGCCTGGGTGGCTCAGTGGGTTAAGCCGCTGCCTTCGGCTCAGGTCATGATCTCAGGGTCCTGGGATCGAGTCCCGCATCGGGCTCTCTGCTCAGCAGGGAGCCTGCTTCCTCCTCTCTTTCTCTGCCTGCCTCTCTGCCTACTGTGATCTCTGTCAAATAAATAAATAAAATCTTTAAAAATATGTATATATGAAATTAAAATATAAGTGCTTTCTAGAGTATTAATGATCTACCATAATGAATGACTATTTTCTTGTTTAAAAAATCAACATAAAATCTTCTAACTAAGGAATTAACTTTACATAAACACCAACATGAAAAGAATAAACTACAGAACATTTACTGCAGCACTGCTTGCAGTGGTTAAAAATAAGAACTGAACAAGAAACCTCTGAAACTAGTAATACACTATATGTTAATCAACTGAATTTAAATGAAAAATAAAAACATAAACTCAACAGAAAAATGGTTTAGCAAAATAAAAATCTATATACTGAATGTTTTAAGATACAGGTACAAATTGAGTAAAATGTCTGTGATAGTAAATAAAAATACCTAGTCACCTAAGTTGTATCATATGAAGCCATTTTTGTTTAAAAGAAAGGAGTAATACAATTATGTATCTGTGTGGACTATGACAAAATAAGCACTGAATTGAACTCTGATAGGAGAGGAGGTACTTACTGGCTTTATCTTTACATTTTTTCTGTGTTGTAATGCTCACTAAAGTTAGCAAAACCAAGTTGTTTTGTTTTTAAAGGTCCTGTATTAATACTATTTAAATGTATTACAGTTCAGAGACTTTATCATAGAATAAAGTACAAGTAAGTGATCCTGTGTTATTTTCAATTCACTTTAGTACTAGGTTGAATGCCCAACAAGTGAAGACTTGTCTCAAATGCTCAAATAGTTATCTAGTAATTTTCAACTGTTACAAATAATCAATCAGAACCAATATAGCACCAAGGAGAAACATCCTAAAGAAAAGGCTGTAACAGAACTAAAGGAAGTCATTTCAGTGCATGGTCTGAGACAACTGAGAAAAAATAAAAACCATTCAAAGCAGCAGACTTGAATGCAGTTTTAAGATTTTTTTTTTCCTAAATGTTTTTATTTTTCTTATGAGAGAGAGAGAACACAAAAGCAGTGGGAGCAGCAGGCTCCCCACTGATCAGAGAGCCTGATAAGGGACTCAGTCCCAGGACTTCAAGACCTGAGCTTAAGAACACTTAGTAGAGGGATGCCTGGGTGGCTCGGGTCATGATCCCACCCTCCTGGGATAGAGTCCCACATCCGGCTCCTTACTCCACAGGGAGCCTGCTTCTCCCTCTGCCTGCTACTCTGTCTGCCTATGCTCCTGTGTGCAAGCTCTCCCTCTGACAAACAAATAAATAAATCTTCTTTAAAAATTAAAAAAAAAAAAAAAGGAATACAGTTAGTAGATAGACTGAGTCACCCTGGAGTCCGGTACTTTTTTTCTTTAGACCACAATTTTCCAAAGTGTTTTCCCTAATCACCAATTCACAATGTTCTTTAAAATAAGGTTCCCTGTCCAATACACTGAAGATACACTGCTCCCTGGTATCCATTTGTTCTTTTGCAAGCTGAGCACATGGTCATTCCAGAATTCATTCTCACACAGTAAGTCCTACAGTTAAAACTGCTTAACTTTAATCCAGTATTATCATAACTTTCTTCTGTAAATATGTTAATGCAAAAGAAGTTATTTTGAGCAGTATTTCTAGTCATTTCTAAGAAAAAGGAAAAAAAAAATGTTAACATTTCAACTCCCTTAACTTTTGTCTAGGAAAAGCCAAAACTTACAACAGTTAAGTTTTAGAATATGTTCAGTCTGTGATGACTACTATGGGTAGTCTATGAAAAAAATATATGAGCTGTACAAACTTTTCAGTTAAATAAGAGTAATCTTTTAGGTCGTAAGTATGAGTTGTGACTCTTAAATCCCTCAAATATTCATGAACAAGCCTTGAACTGGTGATTACTTTTTTCCCAGTAACTTGAAGCGAGATGACCTAACCAGTTTCTTTCTTTCTTTCCTTCTTTTTTAACCTAATCAGTTTCTTAAAGATGTTGGAGGTCTAAAAAACTTTTCCAAGTGCCTGTGTGGCTCAGCTGGTTAAGCGTCTGCCTTCAGCTCAAGTCCTGATCTTAGGGTCCTGGGATTGAGTCCTGCATCAAGCTCCCTGTTCAGCAGGGAGTCTGTTTCTCCCTCTGCCTGGTTTCCCCTGCTTGTGCGCACTCTATCTCTGACAAATAAACAAATAAGCCTTAACAATAAATAAATAACTTAAAAAAACAAATGCCTAGAAATTCAGACATTTTAAACAAATGTCTGAAAAGAGAAACCAAATCTGTTAAGTTTCGAGGATTACCTAAATTATATACCAAAAAAAGGCCTCTGAAGAAATATTCCTAAGCAGAATTTAAATGAAATTTATATGCATTTAAGTCTAAAAAAATTTTTTTAAGTAGGCTCCAAGCTCAGTATGGAGCCCAAATCAGGGCCTGAACTCACAACAACCCTGAGATCAAGACTAGATGCTTAACCTACTGAGCCACTCAGGCGCCCCTTAAATAAAAATCTTTTTGAAGATTTTATTTATTTGAGACAGAGAGAGAATGCACGAGGGGTGGGGAGGTGAAGAGGGAGAGGGAGAAGCAGACTCCCCCACTGAGCATGGAGCCCAACATGGGGCTGATCCCACACCCGAGATCATGACCTGAGCCTGAGGGAGATGCTTAACCAAAGGAGCCACCCAGGCGCCCCTAAACTGAAATTTTTGAGGGAGGGGAGAATGCATGCATGCACACAAGCAGGGGGAGTGCACAAGCAGAGGGATAAGCAGGCTCCCACTGAGCAGGGTACCCTACCATGGGGCTTAATCCCAGGGTCCCGGGATCACAACCAGAGCAGAAGGCAGATGCCTAACCTACTAAGCCACAGAGACGCCCTGTCTAGTCATATCTTCTCAATTTTCCCTACTTCCACGTCAAGTTCTGCCATTCTCTCCTATCAGGGTCATTACCCACACTAATCCCTCTCGATGAAGCCATTTCACCTATCCCTTGACTAAGTTCATTTCTCCAAGTCTTTTTTTTTTTTTTAATTTTACACTCAATAACAAGGACCTGGTACCTCCGATATCTAAACAAAGTCTGGGGGTGCCTGGGTGGTTCCGTGGGTTAAGCCTCTGCCTTTGGCTCAGGTCATGATCTCAGGGTTCTGGGATCAAGCTGGGCATCAGGCTCTCTGCTCAGCAGGGAGCCTGTTTACTCCTCTTCCTCGGCCTGCCTCTCTGCCTACTTGTGGTGTCTCTCTCTCTCTCAAATAAATAAATCTTTAAAAAAAAAAATAAAGGAAGTCTGGCACATCAAAGGCCTACAAATCTCAAAAATATTGTCCAAGTTTCTGGTAGTCTACCTTGATAAGAAAATAAAACTTTGAACATCCAGGGTAACAAATGGGACTGAATATTCCTCAAATAATAATCCATGACTATCTTCTCCAACAGACTCACAATAAAAACTAGCAAACGGGGACGCCTGGATGGCTCAGTGGGTTAAGCCTCTGCCTCTGGCTCAGGTCGTGATCTCAGAGTCCTGGGACTGAGCCCCGCATTGGGCTCTCTGCTCAGCGGGGAGCCTGCTTCCCCACCCCTCCACCTCTCTGCCTACTTGTGATCTCTGTCAAATAAATAAATAAAATCTTTAAAAAACAACAACAACAAACTAGCAAACAATTTATCTTTGACAAGTTCCTAGACTCAGTACTCCCCTTTCTACTAGTGTAGGAGTGAACAAAGGGACGTTAAGACTTTCCCTTGGATTCATTTTCAGCAATCTATTACACTTGAACTGCAAGGTGGTCCAAGAAAACATCTCCAGAGAAAACTTTAGCTATCATCTTCTCAAACTTTCAAATCTTATTTATATCAGATTGTAAAGATTCAGACTGTACTACAGAAAATTTAGTATTTTACATTTATTCAAACTTCAAAGTGCTGACAGATACTAAACAGATGGTAATAAATGAACTGGTCACCAAAATGGAAAACACAAGTGGCTCCTACCTAAATACTAAAAATGTCATTTTTAGTATTTAACAAAACCATCCATATTTTTCTCTACCTACAATTTGCCTTATCTTATCTGACTGCCTAGCAAAGACCTATACTTAAGGTCAGCTTATTTCTACTATTTATTCACCCTTTTCAATGTCTGAATGAATAAAACCAGTAGCATTTTACACAGCTGAGACAGTATTCCACTGATCCCTAAGTAAGTCTTTCAAAACCACTGCCTAAAATCACAAGACCACCACCTTGAGATCTAGAGCTCTTTATATGAGATACAGTAGAAATCACAAAGATCTGGGGTGCGTGAGTGGCTCAGTTAATGAAGCACCGACTCTCGATTTGGGCTCAGGTCATGACCTCGGGGACCTGGGATGGAGCAGTGCACTGGGCTCCATGTTCAGCAGGGAGTCCACTTGAGGATTCTCTCTACCCGCCCATCTTGTGTGCTCTCTCACTCTCTCAAATAAATGTATGTTTAAAAAAAAAAAAAAAATCACAAAAATCTATCTTCAAGGATGGTTTTGAAGTGTCATTTTATAGTCAATTTCACCAAATCCCTTCCTGGAATGCAAGTTTTATGGTTCAAATGTTACCTTTCACCTTAGGTAGGCAATAACGACCGCCTTTTTTCTTTCCCTATCCCATTGTCAGTCCAAAGTATTCTGACATTCCAAGTACTACCTACCCCTTTTCCCTTCACACTTCTTCCCCTTTTTTATGCTTGCCAGTTACAGTGAAATCCTGAGATATGAACGTAAGGTGTACCCATTTGTATGTTTTTCTATTACTCTACTCCATTTTTCTAGTACTCTACTCCAACATCTTTAATCTCCCAGAAGAGAACAGTAAGTGAATAAGAAGTAAAAATCTATAATATGTAAACTAAAAATGGATGGGATTACAGTAGCTGCATTTGCAGAGGTGAAATATACTAAAGAAACCATGACTTTACCAATGTGCTTGAATAGCCCACACTTTTTTAATTCTTTAAAGCACTTTAGAAAAATACAGAAAGGAGCCAGGAAATGGTCAAGTAAAACTTCATTTAAGAAAAAGGTCAACAGGGGTGCCTGGGTGACTCAGTGGGTTAAAGCCTCTGCCTTAGGCCCAGGTCATGGTCCCAGGGTCCTGGGATCGAGCCCCGCATCGGGCTCTCTGCTCCGCAGGAAGCCTGCTTCCTCCTCTCTCTCTCTGCCTGCCTCTCTGCCTACTTGTGATCTCTATCTGTCAAATAAATAAATAAAATCTTTAAAAAAAAAAAAAAGAGGGCGCCTGGGTGGCTCAGTGGGTTAAGCCGCTGCCTTCGGCTCGGGTCATGATCTCGGGGTCCTGGGATCGAGTCCCGCATCGGGCTGTCTGCTCGGCAGGAGCCTGCTTCCTCCTCTCTCTCTCTGCCTGCCTCTCTGCCTACTCGTGATCTCTGTCAAATAAATGAATAGAATCTTTAAAAAAAAAAAAAAAAAAAAAAAGAAAAAGAAAAAGGTCAACATGGGGTGCCTGGGTGGCTCAGTGGGTTGAAGCCTCTGCCTTCAGCTCGGGTCATGGTCTCAGGGTCCTGGGACTCAGGACTTGAGACCCTGTGTCTCCGGCTCTCTGCTTGGTGGAGAGCCTGCTTCCCCTTCTCTCTCTGCCTGCCTTTCTGCCTACTTGTGATCTCTGTCAAAATAAATGAATGAAATTTTTTTTTTTTAAAAGGTCAACAAGGGCGTCTGGGTGGCTCAGTCAAGCATCTATCTGCCTTTGCTGCCTTTGGCTGGGATCCAGTCCTGCACTGGGCACTGGGCTCCCTGCTCGTTGGGGAGCCTGCATCTCCCTCTCCCTCTGCCTACTTGTAGCTCTCTCTCTCTCTATCCCTCTGTCCAATCAATCAATCAATAAACCCCCCCCCCAAAAAAAGTCAAGGGAAGACAAAAATGTCCACAATTTCATTAAGAATTAAATGACTTGGGACGCATGGGTGGCTCAGTCAGTTCAGCATTTGCCTTCAGCTCAGGTCGTCATCCCAAAGTCCTGAGACTGAGTCCAGCATCAGGCTCCTTTTTCAATGGGGAGCCTGCTACTCCTGTCTGCCACTTCCCCGGCTTGTGCTTGCTCGCTCTCTCTGACAAATAAATAAAATGACTCTCTAGTAGGTGACACTGTTTAATTAGACAAGTTTTAGCTTTCATTTATAAAGTAGCTGAGTTGGACAAAAAAGTCACTAAGGAAAAAAATACACTAACTTTGTCTGGTAACATACCGCTACCTGAAACTCTAAGAAGAAAAAAGCATTTACCATGAACTACTACCTATGTACTACTTCTATACTGTTTCATTGGAAAGGCTTCAAAAGTAATCTGCAAAAATTCACTTTCCCACTACAGAAACAATATATTTCAAGTGAAAAAGGTCCATCTATATTCCTAAATATAAATATCATTATTAAAATATTAGCTTCTAGGGCACCTGGGTGGCTCAGTGGGCTGGTCTTAAGCATCTGCCTTAGGCTCAGGTCATAATCTTAGGGTCCTAGGATCGAGTCTGGCATCCAGCTCCCTGCTCAGTGTGGAGTCTGCTTCTCCCTCTGTCTTGTTCCCTCTGCTCATGTTCTGTCTCCCTCTCAAATAAATAAAAAAAATCTTAAAAAAATATTAGCTCCTAAATAATGAGGTCTGAAGGGAAACTTTTCCACCACATCAGAATTCAGAAGTGAGAGACACAGAACTAGACTGATAGCAAGCAATTTAAATTTCTCCTTTTACTGACCAAGCTACAATCGAATGACTAATTTAGACCTAGGCCAGAGAGGTTCCTACCACCACGCCCCTTAATTATCCTAAACTGGTCACAGATAGCACTGGACAACTGATGGTCCTCCAAAAAGGGGCAGTCTATCATGGTGGCTGGCCTCAAGAAGCAGAACAAAGCACTTTCTGCAGGGGGCAGACTTCCAAAGAGAAAGAGAGGAAAGAGGCTAAGCCATAGTCTTAACAGTTCCTTCTTACAAATTCATCAGGCCAGAGTGAAAAAAGCGGGACAAGAGGGGCCAAGCCGGACTATTTTTAATACCTTCTCAAAAACAGCAAGAAATCTACCTAATACATCACAAACCAATTTATTAATTATTAGTGCAATTTTTATATTAATCATACACCTACCAGTACAACAGCCACAAACTATGAATTCAAGGGACGCCTGGGTGGCTCAGTTGGTTAAGCGGCTGCCTTCGGCTCAGGTCATGATCCCAGCGTCCTGGGATCGAGTCCCACATCGGGCTCCTTGCTCAGCAGGGAGCCTGCTTCTCCCTCTGCCTCTGCCTGCCATTCTGTCTGCCTGTGCTCGCTCGCTCTCTCTCCCTCTATCACTGACAAATAAATAAATAAATAATCTTAAAAAAAAAAAAATTTAAAAAAAAAAAAAAAAAAAAAAAAAAAAAAAAAAAAAACTATGAATTCAAGCCAGGTATTTAAATTCAGGTATTTAAAATAATCCTAAATCTTAAAAACATGAAAAAAAAAAAGAGAATAGTTTGCTCTGTTAGAAATCCAACAAATTGAAAGAACCTGAGTCCGGGAGACAGGAACCAACATCCACTTGAAATTATGAAAATCTTATCAATATCCATAGAAAGCAAGACTATCTGGTCACTGACCAGATTGGCTTTGATGTCACACCTGGCCCAAATCCCTGATCATAGTTGCTTCTGCTAAGTACATACACAGGAAGACAAATTATTATTTCAACACCAGGAGGACTTATAAACAAGTATGGAAGGTTTAAGGGACACAAAATCCTAGTATTATCTTTGTTGAGACTGCATAGTTTGGCTTATATGCTTGTAGTGCCAAAGAAAAGTTGGTCTATTAAAGTGGACAACCTTGTAAGACCAATTTAAACATGGCAGTAATTTATACTTTTAAGCTAAAACCTTACTAAATATTAAAACGTCTAAGGGAACTTTACACTCAAATTAAGAAAACTACGTATAAAAATTAAAGTTTCAATTTTCTTGAAGATGTTCAAGTTTGTTAATAGCAAATTTAACTTGAAGATTAACAGCCAGACTTGTACAAATAAGAAAAAAGAACTTAAAAAGCTTAAAAACCAGGATTCTGAAATACAACTAATTTATTAAATCAGTGTAAGTCTTTGCTGGGTAAAAAAACCGCCCTTCCGGACACCAAAAGACAATTCTAAATAAATAAAGTTCACCAAAAATTGAACTTTAAAAGACATTCATGCAAAGGGAAATATTAACAACTATTCACTATGCCTGTGCAAATGAAGCAAATCCTCTATTTAAAAAAAGTATTAAAAGAATAACAACAGAAACGTAAGCCCATTAAAAATATTTGTAATTGTATTCTAAATAGGATTTCTAACCAGAATTCCTTAAATTGTCCTCTGATACTCCAGGTCACATGGTGAGTCACCTATTAAACACGAAATCTAAGCAGTAAACAAGCTTTTAAAATCCTTAGGTAACTTCCTTTATTAAAACTGTTTTCTTGATATACCTTTACAAATATTAACAGTTCTCTTAAGCGTTTAAAAGCATTTGTCTAATAAAGCTTTCTCTAAAAAAACGAAAAAAAAAAAACCATCACTTTTCTTAAGATCTCACAATACCCGAAATCCTGATTTTAACTGACATTACTGTCTTATTACACCTTATATGCTGGTAATATTAACCCTCATGATGTCTAAATATGTGTTAGAATGAAAACCTAAGTTAAGAAATAGGGTTTTCCCTAGCTGTGTTCTCAGAAGCAGCCTAACTTTTACAAGCGTTTGGGATAAAACTTTTAACAATTATCCGCAAATTTGGCCCAAACTAACTACTGCTAAAATATCTGAAGCCTCTAATCTTTTCTTTCATTTCAATTTCTATATCTGAGTGTCAAAGCCTGTTCCAGGAACGAACATAACATTCCTTAATAATAGCACCTAAGAGTCTAACTAACCCAAGTCGCTGTTCCTTTCATATCCACACCTGTCTGCCGAAAGCTTTTCCTGGACACACTCGGGCCCCCAAGAATTCCCGTATTTGTTTTCATAAACCCACTCCTTCCTCTTCGCCCACTTCCAACTCGCACACTTCTCTGGATCTACCGTCCTCCCCCCCTCTTAACGACCATGGGCTGAACGGACAGCTCGGTCCCTAACCCCCAGCGCCCAGAAACCCAGGACTAGTGGGGTGGGCCCCCCAGCGCCGCAAGGCAGAGGCGTGGGGGAGGAAAGGAAGCGGGAGAGCCGAGCACCCCCCCGCCCGCGCCGGGCGCACACCCCCTTCCGGCACCCCTCCCCCCGCATTGTGCGAGCGGGCCCCGGGCCCCAGGCCGCAGCTGCCCTGGGTTCCCCCAGGCCTGTCCGCCCTCCCGCCCTGCGGGCTGCTCCCGCCGAGACGGCCACACAAAGCCCAGGAAGCCAGCTTCTGTGGCGCCAGAGCACGGGGAGAGGGAGCAAACGCGGACTGACTTACGGGGCTGCTGCGGCCGCGCTGCCTCAGCCGGAGACACCGACCGTTGGGCACACGGCGGCGTCGCTCTTGGCCGTCCTTCCCTCCTCCGCCTTCGGTGGCGGCAATATCTTCTTTCTCCACCTACCTCCCTCCCCCCCACCCCACCTCCTCCTTCTCCTCCCCCTCCTCCTCCGAACCACCGAAGTACCGAGGGTGAGACACAGAGACTCACAACAACATGGCTGCCACCGCCGCCTCCCCTCCCCTCCCCCCCCGCCCACCGGCCGCGCGCAAGGCACTCCGGGAGAAAGGGGAGGGGGGAGCACTCACCGACGTGCGGCTCTTCTCAGTGGCTTTCGTCGCTTCTCCCGCGCTTCTGGCCCCGGCCGGCGGGAGCTCTGCGCGTGCGCACGCTCTCTGCGCTCGCGCGTTTCGACCGTCCCTTAGGCGTGCGCTCCCCCGCCCTCACCTTGCGGGCTCGCAGCTGGTGCTAGGCTCGGCGGGTGCGCCAGGCGGGGACGCGCTCGGGAGCTCGACCGGCGCAGGCGTGGTGTCGCCGAGCTCCGCGTTCGCCTCTGTCTTCCCGCGTGCAGCCTCGACTTCCGAATTCGCTTACCCTTCGCTTCCTCCCTGGTAGCTCATTGTTCGCCGCTGCCTGTGCGGATGTCAGTTGCCTGTGACCGCGCAGTACTCCTCGAACTTCGCCTCTGGGGTGCTGGCACCCACAGGAGCCGGACAGTAATCCAGGCCCATAGGGTTCATCCTTCTTCTCTCCCCGCAACAAGACGATGGAGACGCATTTGGGGTGGGAAAGTGAACCCCTTAAAATGGACTGTCATTCTAGTTGCCTCCTGGGCAAGTGGACCCAGCTCAGCACATTGCCGGCGCGCAGTGCTTGGCCGGGGTAAACACAAAGGAGACCCAGGTCCTTCTGGGCTAGTGATTCTCACTCGCCGCCCGATTTTTCATCACCCGCGCTCGCCAAGTGCACCGTCAGGTCCGCACGCCCATCCCCACCGTCCTGTCCCTGTGGCTTTGGTAGTGATGATTCCAGGCTTGAGACCCAACCGTAGTCTGGCCCTGTCACACAGCCGACATGTGGTAGGGGCACCGGCACTGTGTTGTTCTCCATGGTTGGCACAACTCTCTGACATTCTGTAGTTCTGAAAAGGAGTGCTGTGTGATTTTTCTTCCTGGGCGACTGTAAGCTCCATGATGGGCTTGCAGGAGGATGAGTGTTTTATCACGCGCGCGCGCGCGTGTGTGTGTGTGTGTGTGTGTGTCCCAGGGCCTGGACCATAGTAGTGTTCAAAGATTATATGTTGAATGCCTGAACTTCTCGGTTTTTAATTATTACTGAAAGCATGTGATATCTGAATCTGCCTCAAGACTTTTACCTGTGGCCCACATTTCAGGCTTCGAGATATTTCCAGCTGAATATTCTTCCTGGCACCAAACAGAAACAACTTAGACCCATCGCCCAATTCTTGTGTTAGCTCAACAGTTGGTATACCACAACCGATTGAGTACCCCAAGTTAGCCCTTTGATACATCCTTGTCTGTTTCTCTTATACCTTTCTCCCCATACCGAATTTTCACTTCCCAAATATTTCTGGAGACGGTTTTTCCTCGTATATCCTCATTAATACTAGCCTTGCTTCCCAGGTCTGGATATCTAGAGCGAGCTCTTACTTTGCTTTCTTGTGTTCAGTCTTGTTTGGTCTAGTCAGTTCTGCTCCCTGCCATCTAAAATGAACATCTGATTCCTGGCTCTTTCGCCTCTCCTTTAGCCATTCCATAGCTTCCTATCACCCACGACAGCATTTCCCGAGTATGTTCTATTCAATACTAATAGATGTTCCTTCAAGAAATGTCTCATGATCAGGTAAGTATGGGAGACACTGAGATGCGCATACGTTGCCTTCTTCCCCTTCCACTGGGCTGATAATAGATGAAGAGTCTTTATGTACAGTTGCCTCATCCAGGTGGAAATTGATGGAGCCATCAGAGTCCTCCCTCAGCATGTGAAATTAGGACTAAGAGACCCCAGTATCCCTCCGGGAAGTCTCTTGAACCTGGCACCTCTGGGCTGATTTTTCCCACAGTGTGGACAAGGAACCCATAAAGAAAACTGGAGTTGAGAGAGGAAAAGAGAGCCCTTTCTTCCTGTACCTTGCTAGCAGCTTCTACCCTTGGATTCTGAAACACATTCCTGGATCATTTAACAAATTCTGCTTTTTTTTTGCCTAAGCTAAATGAAGTCAGTTTCTATTACAACCAAGAGTCCTCACTAAAAGCTATGTGAAAACCATCCTTACTATTTATTTAGTGCTTACAGGATATAAGCTTTGGTAGCCGCTTTGGTAGTGGTGATTCCAGGCTTGACACCCAACTGTAGCTTTGGTAGTGGTGCTAACAGTAGGTAAGCACTAAAGCACTTTTTTATCCCCCCAAAGATTTTATTTATTTATTTGAAACAGAGAGAGATCACAAGTAGGCAAAGAGGCAGTCAGAGAGAGAGAGGGAGAAGCAGGCTACCCACGGAGCAGGGAGCCTGATGCCATGTGAGGCTTGATCCCAGGACCCTGAGATCATGACCTGAGCTGAAGGCAGACACTTAACCCACTGAGCCACCCAGGTGCCCCTAAAGCACTTTTCATACATTATTTCACTTAATGCTCCCAATATCCCCAGGAACAGGGCAGCTTCACCGGCATGTGACCAGTGCAGTCCTACAAGGCCTGAAGCTTTAGAAGCTTTAGGAGAGTTCCACAATTGGTTTAATGCTCTGTCATCGCCTTCCAGAAAGTCTTAATAGGAAAAGATAAATTTTCATTTTGCACTGGGCTCCACAAATTATATAACCTGTACTGTTTATGAGGTATTATCTTTATTTGACAAAAGCCTTCTTAGTATCTTTAAAAACAAATTATGCTTTGTAAATATGTAAGTGAGGGACGTAGTGTGTATAGCACTTCCCAAACAAATTTAACAATGGAAGACTTTTCTTTCCGGTAAATCTCTTTTCGAGGCTTTGTGCTCTGCAGAATTCGGATCAAAGTCCAACTCTTCAGCGGCCTGACTCCGCCTACCTCCAGCTCCTGATTCACCTGGCATGTGAGCAGTTTCTTGCTTCTGTGCCATCACACACGCTTTGCAATCTGGCTTTGCTCATTAGGCGCCTTCTGATTATAATTGGCTTCTCTCGTATATTCACCTACAAGGAAAAAAATGCATTCCTCAGCTACTGTAAATATCAGGTGTGCCTGATAGTTAAGGTGGACATTGTAATTGATGCCTGACAGCCATTCTAATCACCTGGGGAACTTGTTTGAAATGCAGAATCTTGGCCCCATTCCAGAACTACTGAATCAAATTCTGCATTTTAACAAGACTCCTGGGCAATTTCTCTACTTAATAAAGTATAAGAAGCACTGGTAAATCAATCACAAAAATTCCCTCTCACTTGATAGGAACTGGTTCTGTCGTGGGTGTGTTTTTCATTTAGAGCCTGTGGGACACAAAAACGTGTCAACTCAAAGCAAGGGGGTGTGGGGGGAGCCTGGCTCTCTCTACTTCTGTACGTAAACAAGAAAGCATCTTGCCCGCAGTTCAAGCTGACAGGAATTCTATCTGCTAGTAGCTCACCAAGAGTATTCATTCTCCTTGTCTTCTTTAGTAACAGATCCTCTGGATGTCCCTGTGGGCTAGAAAAGGCACAGGGTGGAAGGAGTAGCCTGATTTCCAAGCAACACACGTTGTGTCATAGGAATGTTTCTATATGGCCTGTTAAGACAAGTGGTTCTCAGCCAGAGTTGCACATCAGAATCTCCTGGGGGAACATCTGAATTGTATCATTCTCAGGCCCCTTCCCAGCTATTTTGATTGAATGGTTCTGGTCTGGCTGAAGCCTGGATATGGATATTTTTTAAAATGCTCCCTGGATGGGGCGCCTGGGTGGCTCAGTGGATTGGGCCGCTGCCTTCGGCTCAGGTCATGATCTCGGAGTCCTGGGATCGAGCCCCGCATCGGGCTCTCTGCTCAGCAGGGAGCCTGCTTCCCCCTCTGTCTCTGCCTGCCTCTCTGCCTACTTGTGATCTCTCTCTGTCAAATAAAATAAATAAAATCTTTAAAAAAAAAAAAAAAAAAAAAAAAAAAAAAAATGCTCCCTGGTGATTATAACATGTAGCCATTGCATACCTCTAGTTTAGACAGACTAATCTTGGAGCATAATGCCATTTTAATATTCTCTATGAAAATACTGCTTTCCATTGGGACTGCTAATGAAACTTCTTGTAAACTCTTTTTACAACTTCGCTATTTTTTAAAAAGATTTTATTTATTTATTTGACAGACAGAGATCACAGGCAGGCAGAGAGAGAAAGAGGAGGAAGCAGGCTCCCCGCTGAGCAGAGAGCCCAAAGTGGGGCTTGATCCCAGGACCCTGGGATCATGACCTGGGCTGAAGGCAGAGGCTTAACCCACTGAGCCACCCAACTTTGTGGTCTTTATAAAAGTAAATAAGCAGGGTGGCTCAGTCAATTGAGTGTCTGCCTTCAGCTCAGGTCATGATCCCAGGGTCCTAGGATTGAGCCCCACATTGGACTCCCTGCTCAGTGGGGAGCCTGCTTCCCCCTCTCCCTCGGCCTGCCTCTCTGCCTACTTGTGCTCTTTCTCCCTCTGTCAAATAAATAAATAAAATCTCTTTTTTAAAAAAGTAAATAAGCCCTTTATAAAAATTTCAAGAAATAGGGGCGCCTGGGTGGCTCAGTGGTTTAAAGCCTCTGCCTTTGGCTCAGGCTCAGCGGGAAGCCTGCTTCCTCCACTCTCTCTCTGCCTGCCTCTCTGCCTACTTGTGATCTCTCTGTGTCAAATAAATAAATCTAAAATAAAATAAAATACAGTGTTGAACTCAGTCTTACTTGAATTTAACAAAAGAAGTGAAGGAACTGCTCAGATGCATATTTTTTCATTTTCAGAGAGACTGATTCATAAGATTTTTCTCAAAGGTTAACTTGATTTAAAAAAAAAAAATCATACTAGGACAGAGGGACTTTTTCAACTATGTGCTCCAGCATTGCTCAGTAGTGTGTTCCGTGCTATGAAAGAGAAATTAACACTCTTTCGCTTCCTTCTACCTCTTCCCCGTACTTCCTAATTTTTGACTCGTATTATTTTTCATCATGTCAGGGTTTATACCATTTACATTCTATTGTTATCCATTTTTCTTTTGCTTTTTCTTAATTTCAGTATTTAAATGTATTTGTCATGTATAGCTTCTTCATTTCTGATTTGATTTTGATTCAGTTACATGGATTTCATCATTTATCAGTTAGCCTTTACGTGGGTTACAAACCACGCCCCACTATCATTTCCTCGCTCCCAGTTCTATGGGTTGGTCAGTTGGGCTGGGTTCAACTGGGAAGTTCAGTTGATCTCTTCTGGAACTACCTGAGCAGCTGGCCAGCTGGTATCGAGGCTGGCTGGAGCTGTGAGGCTCAGGTCTGGTGGTCAACCAAGACACCCACAGCCCCTCCTGGAGACTTGCTTAGGCTTGGTTGCACGGTGGCAGAGAGTGAGAATGGAAACTGCCAGCTTGGAATTCACGTCATGGCCCTTCTGCTGCATCACTGGCCAAAGCAAATCATAAGGCCAGCCCAGATTTTAAAAAGATGAAGAAACAGACTTTATCTTTTGATGAGAGAAGCTACAAAGAATTTGAGTGTATTTGCAATCTTTTGAAAGCCTGATATTCCTGAAGTTTTGAAAATGCCTTCCTAGACAAAGCTCCAAAGGCAAGGGAAACAAAGGCAAAAATGAACTATTGGAACTTCATCAAGATAAAAAGCTTTTGCACAGCAAAGGAAATAGTGGACAAAACCAAAAGACAATCGACAGAATGGGAGAGGCATATACAAATGTCCTATCAGATAAAGGGCTAATATCCAAATGCTACAAAGAACTTATCAAACTCAACACCCAAGAACAAATAATTCAATCAAGAAATGGGCAGAAAGGAGCACCTAGGTGGCTCAGTCGTTAAGCTTCTGCCTTCAGGTCAAATCATGGTCCCAGAGTGCTAGAATTGAGCCCCACATCAGGCTCCCTTCTGGGTGGGTGGGGAGATTGCTTCTCCCTTGCCCTCTGCCTGCCACTCTGCCTGCTTGTGTGCTCTCTCTCTCTCTGTCAAATGAATAAACGAGATACCACCTCACACCAGTCAGAATGGCTAAAATTAACAAGCCAGGAGAAGACAGATATTGGCAAGGATATGGAGAAAGGGGAGATCTTATACTGTTGGTGGGAATGTAAGCTGGTGCAGCCACTCTGGTAAAAAGTATGGAGATTCTTCAAAAAGTTGAAAATAGAGCTACCCTCTGACCCAATAGTTGAACTAGTAGGGATTTACCCCAGAGATACAAATTAGTGATCCGAATGGGCACCTGCACCCCAATGTTTATAGCTGACCTGTCTACAATAGCCAAACTATGGAAAGAGCCCAAATGTCCAATGACAGATGAACAGTTAAAGCAGCTGTGGTGTATATATACAATGGAATAATATACAGCCATCAAAAAAGGAAATCTTACCATTGGCAAGGATGTGGATGGAACTAGAGGGTATTATGTTCAGTGAAATAAGTCAATCAGAGAAAGACAGTTATATGATCTCATTCATACTTGGAATTTAAGAAACAAAACAGAGGATCATAGGGGAAGGGAAGGAAAGATAAAACAGAATGAAATCAGAGAAGGAAACAAACCATAAGAGACTCTTAAAAACAGGAAACAAACTACTGAGGATTGCTGAAGGGAAGTGGGGGTGGTCGATGGGGTCACTGAATGAGGGACATTAAGAAGGGCACGTGATGTAATGAGCACTGGGTGTTGTGTAAGACTGATGTATCACTGGGGGTGCCTGGGTGGCTCAGTGAGTTAAGCCTCTGCCCTGGGCTCAGGTCAGGATTCCAGGGTCCTGGGATCGAACCTGGCATCAGACTCTCTGCTCGGCAGGGAGCCTGCTTCCTCCTCTCTCTCTGCCTGCCTCTCTGTCTACTTGTGATTTCTCTCTCTGTCAAATAAATAAATAAAATATTAAAAAAAAAAAAGACTGATCTGAACTCTACCTCTGAAATTATACACTGTATGTTAATATTGAATTTAAATAAAAGAAGATTAAAAAATGCCTTCCTGTTTTATTGAAACTTAAACGACTATTCTCGAGTCTTGCTGTCTCCCTGCACCCTCCAATGCCCTCACACCCAGAACTTTGTGGACACTGTGCTTATGGAAGACTCTTAACTTCTACAAATCAAGTCTTCAGCTGATTTGATTTTAACCTACTTAAGAGTTTTTTTCTCTACGTTTGAAGTTTGATGTCTTAACCACAACGTATCTTGCTGTCAATCAGTTCCTAACAGATTTTCTTGTTATTACAGTATAACTCTGATATTTAAAATTAAGTTCTTTAATCATTTCAGGGAAATATTTCTGCAAAACAACCCTGAATATTTTTTTTCTGACCTTTGATTTTCCTACTTCATGGATAACAGTTATTCTTATTTGGAACATCTTGTACAACTTAAAGCCAATGAGAAGACACTCTTAAAAAGAATTTGGGTGTTGGGGCGCCTGGGTGGCTCAGTGGGTTAAGCCGCTGCCTTCAGCTCAGGTCATGATCTCAGAGTCCTGGGATCGAGCCCACATCGGGCTCTCCGCTCAGCAGGGAGCCTGCTTCCTCCTCTCTCTGCCTGCCTCTCTGCCTGCTTGTGATCTCTCTCTGTCCAATAAATAAATAAAATCTTAAAAAAAAAAAAAGAATTTGGGGGTTCCTGGGTGGCTCAGTCATTAAGCGTCTGTCTTCAGCTCCTGCATCAGGCTCCCTGCTCTGTGGGAAGCCTGCTTCTCCCTCTCCCACTCTCTGTGCTTGTGCTCCCTCTCTCGCGGTCTCTTTCTCTCTCTCTGTCAAATAAATAAATAAATTCAGAAAAAAAAAAAGAAATTGGGGGAAAAAAAAATCTTGTCCCTCACATGTATCATCTCCTTGCTAATTACTTTACTATCTTTGTCTTTTTCTTCCGAATTCTCTATGATTACATCAAGCATTTTTCTCCATGTGATAAATTCAGTTTTCAGCCAAAATGTCAATGGTGCAATGTCACCATTGGTCTTGATGTTTCCTTAGCTCTGCAATCATCCCTTTCATCTCATTTTGACATTTCCTCATCATCTGTGCTATTAATCTACTGTCTCCCAGCTCCAAACTTTGCGGTGCTGAGACTGGGATTCTGCAAACACTTCTTCACCAGTGGGCAACCTGGTAAACACTGTCAATAGTGGGCACATGGAAAGAGATGAGAAGATGGGAAAGAGAAGCCTCTTGCTCTTTCCACTTGTTATTCCTGTTAGCAGAATCCCAAGGCAGCACCTCCGCCCAAGTGCAGGAGTTGGTTCCAGTTTCTGACTTCTTTGCCTGCTTCCAGAACCAGGCTGCTGATCCTCCCTGGGAAAGCTGAGCAGTGGCTGAACAGTGCCCCCCTCCTCAGAGGACTTGAGACCCTGCTCCCCTGAGGACTCCTCTCCAAATCCCGAGGTAGTAGAAACAACCAGGGTGCCCCCTCCCCAGAGGTCCAAGTCCCAACTCTGTGGGCCACCTCCTTTGTTTCTAAGTTCAGCTAACGTCCCCCTCTTTTCTTGGTTTCCCCAGGGATGGCAACTGTATGACTAACTCGACTCCCTCCTCATGCTTCTCCTCACACCTTTTGTTTTATCAGCCTGAGCAGTTCCTATATTCCCTCTGTTAAATTAACCCATGTGGTCTCTGTTTTCCTGACAGGTCCTAAACTGATGCATCACCTTCTAGGACTTCTTAAAGTTTTGTGATGAAATAGTACAGCATAAGCTTTTGCAGAAAATGTGACTTTTTAAAAAAAATCTTTTCCCATGCCTTTATTGCATCTTTTCTGCAGCTATTTGGAGGGGTGGTGGTTGATTTAAATGAGTCTCTTTGACAGCATTACTAGCTCTTATTTATTTTTTTAAGAAAAATTTTTAAAAAGATTTTATTTGGCAGAGAGAGAGAGAGGCAACAGAGAGGGAACAGAAATGGGGGAATGGGAGGTGGGAGTAGGAGAAGCAGACTTCCCACCAAGCAGGGAGCCTGATGTTGGGCTTGATCTCAGGACCCTGGGATTATGCCCTGAAGTGAAGGCAGACGCTTAATGACCAAGCCACCCAGCCACCCCTCTAGCTCTTATTTTATTGAAAACAGATTTCTTGAGCTATAATTCACATGCCACAAAACTTACCTATTTAACGTACACAATTCAGTGGGTTTTAGGGTATCCACAAATGTGTGCCACCACCAGCACAATTTTAGAATATTTTCATCACTTCAGAATGAAATCAAGTACCCTTTGGATAGTACTCTGCTATCTTCCCACTCCCTAGTCCTAAAGAGTCACTAATCAATCCACTTTTTGTCTATATAGTTTGCCTCTTCTGGATATTTTGTGTAGGTGGAATGATATAAATGTTATCTTTTGTGACTGGCTTCTTTTACTTACCACAGTGCTTTCTTTTTAAGAGATTTTACTTATTTATATGACAGAGAGAGAACATAAGCAGGGGGAGCGGCAAGCAGAGGGAGAGGGAGAAGCAGAGAGCCCAATGGGCTTGATCCCAGCATCCTGGGATCTAAGTCAAAGGCAGATGCTTAACCAACGGAGCCACCCAGGTGTCGCTAGCATAATGCTTTCAAGTTTCACCTACGCTGGAGCACGCATCAGTACCTCATTGCTTTTTATGGCCAAATAATATTCCATTGCATGGATATACCAGATTTTGTTTATTCGTTCAGTAAATAATGGAAATTTGGGTTGTTCTCACCTTTTTGCTATTATGAATAATGGTGCCGTGAATGTTCCTGAACAAGTTTTTGGTAGAGTGCCTTTGTTCTTCGATTGTAGTTTCTCTCAGACCGGGTTTTCTGCCTTTTGTATGAGGTGTCCTTCCCCTCACCCCCCTTGTCATGCGTTGGCCTAACTCCCTAGGGGAAAGGCCACTTATTTTTCTCGCTGCTCAAGGTCACCACAGGCAGACCTGGCACACTTTCTTTTTCGTTTAGCAAGTGTGAGCTTTCTCACTCATCTGGGATCCATGAGCAGGGGGTTTAGTTTCATGCCACTTTTCTGTAGCCGAAGGAAACCATGGTGGAGGAGGGAACAAGCTTATTCAGCACGAAGTTGGATTCTTGCTGGAGGACCTAGATTCTGGTCACTCAGTAGAGATCCTCCTGAACATTCTTTGGCAAAGCCCATGGTACCCATTCAAGGATTTCATTCTACTCTCATGCTGTTCAACTTGATCTGTCCACTAAGAGCGCCCGGGAGATGGCAGACCATGGCAACATCAACTAAGCTTCCTGTCTTCTTCTATCCTAGCAGTCTGGTGAGAGCCCTCTCTCAGTAGGAAAGCCACGCCAGAGTCCCAACCACAGTAAGCTTTCTTTTCCTTCCTTTTCCCCTTCCAGGACCAATTTCTTAAGAACTGTGTATTTGTGGAAGATTGGCCTATATCACTTCCTCATTTTCAAAACTGTGAGGAAAGTTGTCTTAGTTAGTCTTAGCGGGTGACCTCGCATAACATGGAGTCATCTCTTGTTCTCCAAGTGAGGCCTCCAGTCTCAAGGAGAGCATTTCTCCAAAGCTTCCATTTCCCGTCTCAAAGTCATTTCCAAATTTACCTTCTGTCATTCTGTGGTATTGTCAGGAACAACACGGCCAGTGCAGGCTTGAATCCCCACCTTGGCTCTAAAGCCTACACAAAATAAAGACCCCGCTGTCAGCTAAATCTTAACTACCCATTAATGCTTCCATGACAGGCAGTAAAACAGTGGAGATCTGAATCACAGTATGGCGTTCTAGGAACAGTTGTTCTAGTTGGAGGAAGTTGTGGCAGCTGTGGGCTGGTTTGTTTATCTTCTCTGAATGTTTGTGCGTGAGGCCAGTGTTGTCATAGCCTTGTATGTGCCATGCCCCAAAGGAGAAGCCAACTGAGTATTACAGGGAAGGCCAGAGGCATTTCCCTGAATAGGAGCGTTCTTGGGTAGAGTGAGGTCTTCCTTATAGTTATAGTTTCTCAGGGGGAGACCTGGTTGGTTCTTGCATTTGGACATACTAGGGAGTAGGGCTTCCTTGTCTTAAAATAAGACAAGGATGCCTGGGGGTGCATCCTGGGGTGCACCTGGGGGTGCCTGGGTGGCTCAGTGGGTTAAGCCTCTCTACCTTCTGTTCAGGTCATGATCTCAGGGTCCTAGGATTGAGCCCCACATCGGGCTCTCTGCTCAGCAAGGAGCCAGCTTCCCCCTCTTTCTCTCTGCCTGCCTCTCTGCCTACTTGTGATTTTTCTTTCTGTCAAATAAATAAAATCTTAAAAAAAAAAAAAAAGAATAGATCCTGGACACAGGGAGCTCTAGGACTTTTTGTCCAATGTCTCTGACTTAGGCAAGGGCAAAACTGGACCAGGAGACTCCCTAGTGTCTCAGACATGCCACACCTCCATAATTCCCAGAGTATGACTCGCATGCCATTAGGGTGATTCTCAGGCTGTGTGTTGAGTCAGGGAGTCAAAAAAATGCTCATAAATTAAAAGATAAATTACCACCAGTCCATAGTGTCAAGGAAAATCTACTGAAATCTTCTACTTTATAGATGGCCGGAAATAGAGATTTTGAAAGTTGATTTTCCCATTTGTCATTAAACTAGAGATGGATTCCCACAGGAAAAATATATACAAAATATTATTGAAAACCTCCTGGTAGGGGGCATGGGTGGCTCAGTTGGTGAAGCATCTGCCTTTGGCTCAGGTCACGATCCCAGGATCCTGCCTGAGACAGAATCCCTGCATCAGGCTCCCTGCTCAAGGGGGGAGTCTGCTTCTCCCTCTCCCTCTGCTCCTTCCTCTGCTTGTGATCTCTCTCTCTTTAATAAATAAATAAAATCTTAAAAAAAAAAAAAGAAAGAAACAAAGAAACAAAGAAAACCTCCTAGAAGTATACCAGGCTTAGTGCAATACTGTAAATTATAATGAAAAATATATTTTTGGTTTTCATCCCCATCCCTGGCACAGAACTTCTAAAATCCTTGGAATTTCATGATTTGAGAGAGATAAAAGTGTCTTTTTTTTTTTTTTAAGATTTTACTTTATTTATTTGACAGAGATCACAAGTAGGCAGAGAGGCAGGCAGAGAGAGAGGAGGAAGCAGGCTCTCCACCACCAAGCAGAGAACCCGATGCGGGGCTCAATCCCAGGATCCTGGGATCATGACCTGAGCTGAAGGCAGAGGCCTTCACCCACTGAGCCACCCAGGCGCCCCATAAAGTGTCTTTTGTTATTCATAAGAAGTCCCATCCAATCATATCTAACTTTATGTTAATGAGATGACTTCTGGAAAACCTCTAACCTGGGAGCTGGTTGCCAGGGGAACCATCCAGGTAATTAGAAGTTTGGAACTTTCAGCTCCATCCCCATATCTCTTGGGGAGGCAAGAGGTTGAATTAATCACCAGTGGACAGTGATATAATCAATCATGCTTATATAACAAAGCCTCCATAAGAACCTTAAACAATGGGGTTCAGAGAGCTTCTGGGCTGGTGAACATGTGGGGGAGCTGGAGAGAGCAAAGAGACTCCACACCTCTTCCCCCGTATCTTGCCCTAAGCGCCTCTTCTATTTGGCTGTTCTGAATTGTATCCTTTAATAATAAACCAGTAATCTAGTAAGTAAACCATTTTCCGTAAATTCTGTGAGCTGCTGTAGCCAATTATCAAATCCAAGATGGGTGTGACTTATATCCAGTACATGTGACAAGCAAACTGGTGGACTTGTAATTGGTAACTGGAGTGGGGGAGGGGCTGAAGTCTTCTGGGACTAGCCCTTAACCAGCGGGGTATGCTCTAACTCCAGGTAGGGCATGTCAGAATTGAACTGAATTGTAGGACACCCAGCTGTTACCTACAGAGAATTGCTTGGTGTGGGGAACCCCTCCCCCCCATATTTGGTGACCAGAATGAAGTATTAAGGGTAGCAGATGAAGAAACAGTTTTCCCTCCAGCTGTTGTAGCAGAGGAAATGAGTCTTTCCAACTCACTCACCCTCAGTGTTCGAGGTCTCCAGGGTCTCCGGTCTCCGGTGAGCTGTATGTGTCAAAGGGCTTTAAAATACCCCTCCCACTGCAGAAGTTCACAGAGAAAGTTTCTCCTAGAGAGAAAACACAGCATAGCCAGGAAAACAGAACTGCCCCATCGTGTAGTCTTCTTGGGTTGACGAGTACAGCCAGCATTCAGCATTTCATAAAGCGTATTAGAGAGAAGCAAATCCTCTTTTGAAATACAAACGTAAGCCAAAACTGTGTAGCCTAGACCAGAATGGTTAACAGATGTGTGAAACAATTGAGTAAAGGACAGGTCGGGCTAGGGAGGGAGAGATAAGGGGCTCTGTGATCAGGCTCACAGAAATCCCAAAAATGTGGAGGTGTTGGGAAACCAGAGATAAGGGAACAAACAGGACCACCCTGCCCGAGGCGAGCATGGTGGGCGGTTTTTTTATGATAATCACCTGTGACCAACAAAGAATAACCAGACCCTAAAAAGGAAGTGGGCCTTTGAAGGTGTTATCCCTAGTCTTCCCTCAATGGTGATATCAATAGAGATGTTAAGGATTTAAGTTCTGTGGTGAGCTCTCTATAAAAGACCAACCGTGTAGTGTACTGTCTAAGAATTGAAGTTGGCTGTGTCTTTCCTACCCTCAGAACCCTGTAATGGCTTTCCAGGTCACTTGGAATAAATCTAAAATCTTTACCATGACATCTAGAGCCCTGCTACCTCTGAACTCTACCGCTCTCGCCCTCCCCGAAGCCACACCGGATGCGGATGCTCGGCTGTTCCTCAAACCTCCCAGACACTCTTGCCTCAGGGTCTTTGTGTTTTGAATTGCTTTCTGGACAGACACACTCTTCCCAAATACACGGCTCCCTTTCTCCCTTTCTCCAGGTCTCTGTTCAAATTCACCTCATCAGGAAGACCTTCTCTGGAGACATTCCCTCAGACCACACACACACACACACACACACACACAGACACACACACACACGTGCCAGCGTATGAAGGAATGAACTCACAGGAGGGTTCTGCTCATACTTGCCTAAGCATTTTTTTTTGGGGGGAAAAAAGGAGTTTATAAGGATTTTTTCCAAAAAAAAAAAAAAAAAAAAGGATTTTTTCCAGAGCTCGAGGAGATGGGTCAAGGAAGGCGCAGCCCCTCACACGGTACCCTGCTTCTGCCCTCAGCACAGCGGCCGTGGTCCCGGGAAAGTGACATTGGTTCAGCTGTGCCAGAGAGAGAAGTCGCTGTGAGGTGTTCATGATCCTGTTCTTGGGAGCGCAGGCCCGGTGACATGGAGCCATCCAAACCAGTCCGACAGGAGTGAGTGCAGGATTCTGCCCAGACTAGTAGAAAAGAGAGAATCATGGGGGCCTCCCAAGCCCCGACTCTGTCCACGCCGAGTGAGACGGGTGAAAGGGACACGCTCGCTGAGGAACAGGGGCTGAGACGGTGAGGGCACAGGGGGACAACCTGACCAAGGATTTGGACGCCGCGAGCTGTTCCGCCACAGGAGCAGCCTCTGAGGGCGAGCAGGCTGCGCCTTCAGACTCATCCCTTCACTTGGCAGGTGTTCACTGAGCCTGTGCTGTGGGCCAAGCAGGATTTTAGTCCTCAGAGGACAGTTCCAGAAGTTGAGGAGGCCACAGGGAGGGGCCCAGGTTGCTCAGGAGAGCGCCGACGACGTCTCCCCCTTCAGTTCGGGTCTTCCTTTTTTCTCCCTGGATGCTGACGCTGGGCTGCCTCACCTCGTCCACTAGGGACCAGTGTGGCCTGTGTCACCGAGGGCTGGTGACTCTGGAAGCACTTAGCAGCCCCTGGAGGTTCCCACCACAGCTCCTCATTGTGAGGAGTTAGAACCTCAGGTCCGGTTCTAACTGCTGCAAACTCCCCAGGGGACAGAGGGTCATTTCCACAACCTGCTGCTCTGTGCTCTAGCCCCAGAACCTGGTCTGCCCATGGATTCTCCCTCCACAGCTGCCCTAGGGCCTGCTGCTGGCTCAGGCTGTGTGGCTTGTCGGGGGCAAGGAAGCCGGCTGGGCCCAGGGAAGCAGCAGGAAATGGAGCAAGATAGGTCTTTTCAGGGCATATCTTCAGGGGCGTTTCTTTAGGGATGTTGGTGGGTGAAGAGTTCTCTGGTAGAGATAAGAGAAGGCCAGACTCTAAGCCAGCAGGTCATGTTGGGAATTCAGAATGGACCTCAGTCCCTGACACTCAAGGCCAGTTCTCACCCTGTTGAGGCCTGGAGGACAATGGAACATCCACTGAACGATAGTGGGACACGCTAACCCCGAAGTCTCACAGGCTGGCCTAATCCATTCCTGCCTAGGCCTGGGCCACAGGGCCAGCTCGGCTTCCTGTAGGACTCTGGGAGTGGCAACTGCTGATGGCTGTCTTCTCCCTGGCAGCTGGAGGTGGTGAAGTCACCTGGTACCTCTGAAGCAGCTGGGTGAGGCGAAGAACATGCAAAGGCTGACGTGACCTGGTTTCCAGAATTTGGCACTCCCTATCTGTCCCGCGCAGGGAGCTCTTGTCACCATCAGCCCGGTGGGATCAGGGCTATCCTCACAAGCACGATGACTTGGGGGTCATCTCCAGGGGTGATTCCTGCACTGCTGTTGTCGGAATCAGAGAAGAGATGCATCTTATGGGGGCACCTGGGTGGCTCAGTGGGTTAAGCCTCTGCCTTCAGCTCAGGTCATGATCTCAGGGTCCTGGGATTGAGCCCCGCATCAGGTTTTCTGCTCAGCAGGGAGCCTGCTCCCCCCACCTCACCTCTCTGCCTACTTGTGGTCTCTGTCTGTCAAATAAATAAATAAAATCTTAAAAAAAAAAAAAAAGATGCATCTTATGGACTTGTAAACTTTCCAGTTTTTATGTAAGAACATTCCGAGCTCTGAGTGCAGTGGTTCCTATTTTTCAGGGCTTATTTGTACGAGATACTTCTGAGAGAACCCAGACCTGCTGCAGGGCTGGCCAGAGCATTCAGAGAGTCTGGACACTGGGCCGTGACTGAACAGCAATTCCCCAGGCAAGGGAACCAGCAAGCGGTGGCAACATTACTGCAAATCAAGGACGGTGTAAGCATCCTGAGGCCTCAGAATCCCCGTAGTGAGGAGCTGCTGAACCGGGCCTCCACCTCAGAAAGAGGCAGCTGGGAGACAGAAGGGGAGCTCATTATTATTATTCAAAATTAAGGTTTTGTTTTCTTAAATGACCTCCTCCTGCAGCCACAGGTTCCTGAGGTCTGGTCATTTGGGTGCAACGAGCAGGGTTTTAAAAATTTCACAAAATCAGAGAAATTTCTGCCTAGAGCCTGGCACCTCCATCAAAGCACTGGACGCAGGGGAGAGCATTCGTGGGACAGACACTGCATTTTCACAAGCGGCCATTATGCTGAGGCCCAGATGACGTGCCCCTGCTGCAGGCTTGTGAACGGGGGACGCTGGCAGAGAGAAGCAGGACAGGGGAGAGGACAGGGCGAAAGCGCTTGACGCTGCTGGTAGCCCACAGATGGGTTTCTGAGCACACGGGACACACCTCCTGAGAACTGCCCAAAGTACTTGAGGGAAATGTGGCAGACCCTGGAGCCCAGAGTGAGCTAGTGGGAACACGAGCTCCTGATGCAAATGTCATTTTGTTTGTATCCACAGGCTGACAGATATGGGGACTTTTGGGTTATGCTTGGAAGAGTCCTGGGAGACACTCAGGACATTAGAGGGAGGGAAGCAGTCATAGAGCAAACGTTTCCTGACCCTCAGACGCTCATCCCCCACACCCACTGTTCTGAGCAGACGGGCTACAGGCAGGGTCTGTCCCCTCACACATGATGGTAACCAGCAAGGGCCTCCCAGGGGTCCCCACTGCAGCGGAGGGACACTTAGGTATGGCAGGTGGGAGACAGCTGGGGGAGAGGCCTCAGCCTTCCTAGGGCCTTGAGACCAAGGAAAACCTGAGCTGGCTCTGTCCCCTTCCCCATTATTTTTTTGGTGGTTCTAAGCTCTAACCTTTCTTTCTCCCTGTCTCCTCAGGGCACAGGCCCCACTGGCCTAGAGGTTCAGCCCACCTCACAACCCCATCTTCCTGCAGGTTTATTGGCCCCAGAAGACTTCTGAGTCTTTGGGGTTGAAAGGGGAACATCTTGTTTACACATTAAGAAATCCTCATCAATGGGTCTTAGAAATTGCTCGTTTTTTTACCTCAGACAGAAGATGACTTTCCTTTCCTGTTGATCCCATTCTCATTTCCGCCATTTCCCACCTGTTTTCTTCTTTCCCCATCTGTTACCCTCCCTGTGTTACTTCTCATGCATAAGAAACCACATGGGTGTTGGTCTGAAGAAAACCATGGTACTTCTTCTGACGTGTGTCTAACAGGCTTTTTTTTTTTTTTTTTTAAAGATTTTATTTATTTATTTGACGGAGAGAGAGCGAGCCAGAGTGCACAAGCAGAGTGAATGGCAGAGGGAGAGGGAGAAGCAGGCTCCCGATGTGGGGAGCCCGATGTGGGGCTCAACCCATGACCTGAGCCAAAGGCAAACACCGAATGACTCAACCACCCAGGCACCTTCTCCCCCAAATCCTTTTTGATTATTTGAGACACTTGAAAACTGCCAGAATTCTTCACCCAGTTCACCCGCAGTCAATTACAGAACGACCACAAATTCTGTAGAGCTGTGCTGGTCACTATGGGAGCCACTAGCCACATGTGCCTATTTCAGTTATTTTAATTAATGACCATTAGGCAAAATAAAAAAATCCAGGTCTCCAGTTGCACTAGCCATATTCCCAGTGGCCAGTAGCCACAAGTCACTAGTGCTGCTGTATTAGCACAGGGAAAGAATGTTTCCAGCATCCTCGACGGTTTTACCTCAGCAGTGTTCTAGTGTCATTCTGGCATTAATTCTTGTATCTTCCTCACCCTTGATTCGGAGGCTTGCTGACCCGTGTCCCTTGCCCCATGCCATCTGACCTGGGAGGAGCGCCTCTCGGTATCTTGATCTAACCCCCTATTACAACGAATGGGGTCTTCCTGTCTGCAACCGCTTGGAGACTACATTTTATTTTTTATTTTTTAAATTTTATTTATTTATTTGACTGAGAGAGATTGCAAGTAGGCAGAGAGGCAGGCAGAGAGAGGAGAGGAGGAAGCAGGCTCTCTCCTGAGCAGAGAGCCCGATGGGGGGCTCGATCCCAAGACTCTGAGATTGTGACCTGAGCAGAAGGCAGAGGCTTTAACCCAATGAGCCACCCAGGCACCCCTGGAGATTACATTTTATTTTATTTTTAAAGATTTTATCTATCTATTTATTTATTTATTTTTATGACTTTTTTTTTTTTTTAAAGATTTTATTTATTTATTTGTCAGAGAGAGTGAGCACAGGCAGGCAGAGTCAGAGGGAGAAGCAGGCTCCCTGTGGAGCAAGGAGCCCTATGTGGGACTCGATCCCAGGACGCTGGGATCATGACCTGAGCTGAAGACAGCTGCTTAACCAACTGAGCCACCCAGGCATCCCCTTTTATTTATTTATTTGACAGAGATCACAAGTAGGCAGAGAAGCAGGCAGAGAGAGGAGGGCAGGCTCCCTCTGAGCAGAGAGCCCGATGCGGGGCTCAATCCCAGGACTCTGGGATCATGACCTGAGCCAAAGGCAGATGCTTTAACCCACTGAACCACCCAGGCGCCCGAGATTACATTTTAAATACAGAAGTTTCTTTGACTAGCTCTGCACTGACTAAGGAGAGTGGGTGCCAGGAGTTCGCACTGTGAGCTCTCCTTACTGGACCAGGGCTGAATTGTTCTGGGAGCTGGTGGCTCTGCATTTCCCTAAGCCTGGGTCAGTGAGGTACCAGACCCAGGGCCGAGGACCTGAACCAAGGGCTTTAGAGGGGCCTGCTCGTCCTTTGGTTCAGATGTTCTTGGGCTGTTGTCATCATTAACTCTTGCAGGAAGTTCTCTGTCATCTGCCTCCGGTCAACTAGTGGTCGCTTCCATTGAGGTCCCGAGATGGGAGAAGGAAGGAAAGAAATGGAAGTCAGAGAGGGGCAGGCAAGAGCCTGGTGGTGGGGCACCAGGGACGGATGGAAACATCCTGCAGAGCACTGCGTCGGTCCCCGATCAACGGTCATGTGTTGGATCCCCACACAGAGCCCCGAGACCAGCCTCACAGTCTGGGGGGGGGGGGCTGGTCATGCTGGCCCTGTGTGCCATGCTGACCTGAGCACTGGCTCCTGAGTCCGGGACCTACCCTCCAGCCGGGACACTCTGCACCCCACTTGGGTTTGACACCCTGTGCCAGCCTGCTCTTCCCCATGGGGTACCTGCCTTACCCCACGTAAGCTGCGACATCCTAGGACGGGTAACTCTTGTCTTAGTCACTTCAGGAGGCTCTAACGAATACCACAGGCGAGGGGTGGTGTATGAACAACGCAAATGATTTCCCCCAGTTCTGGAGACCAGATGTCTGAGATGAGGGTGCCGGCAGGGTCGAGGTGGGGTGAGCCCCTCTCTCGGGTTTCTTCCTTGTTGTGTTCCCATGTGGTGGAAAGCCAGGGAGGGGGCTCTGCATAAAGCTTCCCCACCCCCCCCAACCCAATCACCTCCAAAAAACCCCACCTCCTAATACCATCACAATGGGGGCTAGAATTTCAATGTATGAATTGGAGGGGGACTTGAACATTCCATCCAGTGTACTTTTGTCTCCAGATGTGCTCTTTCTTCTGCTTAGGCTCCAACAACTGTTATTTCTAGGGCTGCCTCCGCCCTTCCTCTCCCTCCTGACATGCATGCCAATTCCGCCTGGTGCCACCAAATGACTTCTGTCTGAATTGATTAGAGGGGACAGGACAAAGAAAGAGGAAGTGAAAGAGGAAGAGGGACTTTCCTTTATTTTTAACATCTCCTATGTCTTTGCAGTGACCATGTGCTGTCCATCTCCCGGGGACCCAGTATGTCAAGTTGCCTTTATTGCGGGAACATCGTATCATATTACTTGCTGGGTTCTGTTGGGTTTGTTTTCTTCCTTTGTGTTTATTGCCTCTCCACTGCCTATCAGAGATCTCTGTGTATCAGCGTCGTTAAGACTTATTTTAAAACTCTATTTCCATTTCATTTTCTACACCTGTTTCATATCTATGCTCTGCTTCTTCTCCTGTGTTTTCCACTGCGTTTATACCCCCTGGTGCTCCCAGGCTTTTGCTTTGATTTTTGTGATGTTTCTTTTTTCCCCTTGCACGTCTGCACTGAGTTCTGCAAATGTGTAAGATTAAGTTTTATCCTCTCTTGTTTTCTCATGCCATCTTCTCTGGGACGAGAGATGTCTCTTCTGTATTTTTTTCTTCACTAAGTCTATTTTCTCATTAAGTCTTTTTAAGTCATGGCCAAATATTTGGTCGGGATTTTCATCGATTTCATGGCAGCTTTTTGGGGTGATTCTTTGAACCTGGGAAATTTTTTGGTTGTAATTTCTGGCCTTTTTTATTTTGTATGAATGCTGGCTGCCTTTGAATGCCCCTGATTTACCTACTTGTTAGAGTTTGATTCACAGGCTAGATTTTTTGCTAATGTTTCTTCCATTCGTTGTTTTACTTCTGCCAATGAGCTATATTTGCTGGTCTTCCTAATGGACATGGCCCTTACTGTATGCAAAAGGGTACTGGTTAATCCTCTCAGGCTGAGCGTCATACCTAAAGCAAGTATTCATGCTGGGGGTTTCTTAGTTTTACAGTCTTTGGGCTGTTTTGCATTTTATTTCCCTATTCTACCCCAAGGGGCTTCCACATTGTACCTTCATAAAAATTATGAAGGGACTCCGCAGCTTTTGGTAGCCTGTATGCATACTTGGAGTCTATGGATCTTCTGTCTCCTAATTGGACTGAAAACATAAATCCCCTCAACCCCCATGATTTATACTAAAACAAAACTCGTTTCCTCTGCTAACACACATACGACATCTCATACCATACGTGGGATTTTCTATACCAAACAATTCTCCAAGTTTTGGAGGTAGCAACTAGGTGTCCTACAATTTAACGTTAATTCTGACACTAACTGACTGGAGTTGGCAAAGGCCATACAGGTCAAGGGCTCAGTCCTACAAAGCTGTCCCCAATTCCAGAAGTCCCAGCCTGTCACCTGTACTTCTGAGTAACTGGTCATAAAATGGGGTTTTCCAAGATCCTCTCCCTGTGTTTGGTAATTTGCTAGAATGGTTCACGGAAGAGAGGGAGACACTTTGTGTTTCCTGGTTTTAAGTAAAAGATATAATGAAGAATACAATTGGATAGCTAGGTGGAGAGGTGCATAGGGCGAGGTCCAGCAGGGGTCCGGGCGCAGGAACTTCCATATGCGTGACATTGGGAGTGTTCTACCCTCCTGGTATGTTGGTGTGTTCACCAGTCCAGAAGCTCCTTGAATCCTGTACTTTCACGATTTTTATGGAGGCTTCCTCACAGAGCATGTTCAATTATTAACTCAATCTCTAGCCCCTGACCTCTCCTGGGAAGATGGGGGTGGGGCTGAAAGTTCCAAGCTTCTATCCCCTTTAGTGCTCCCAACCACCTGGGGTTCATCTACATTAGAACAAAAAATGCAGATTAAAAACCCCTTGTGAAGACTCCAATTATCCTGTTCCCTAGGAAATTACAAGAATTTTAGTAGCTCTCTGTGGGGAGCCAGGGTTCAATGACCAAATATCAGCAGGAACCAGAGGAAAAGGCTGATACAGATATTTTGATATTTCCCATTATTTCAAACAGATCATTCTTCTTTTGCCATTTCAATGCTTTTATGCAGTTGACAATTCTTTTTTTGTTTGTTTGTTTTTATTTTTCAATGTTTTGAGAGAGAGGAAGCCTGCGTGCATGAATGGGGGGGGTGGGAGGTAGGGAAGGGGCAGGAGGAGAGGGAGAGAATCTCAAGCAGGCTCCATGCCCAACACGGAGCCCAACCCAGAGCCAAATGAGGGGCTCCAACTCACAACCCTGAGATCAGGACCTGAGCTGCAACTCATCGAACCACCCACGCAGGTCCCGTAGTTGATAATTTTTGTATTAACTTCCTCCTGTTAATAAAACTGCTGTGTGGTTTTTGTCACCTGACTGGGCTTAGGCAAATATATGGCTTTTCTTTTCTTTTTTTTTAAAGATTTATTTGAGAGAGAGACAACAGAGAGAGCAAGCACAAGCCGGGGGGAGGGGCAGGGGAAGAGGGAGAAGCAGACTCCCTGCTGAGCAGGGAGCCCCATCTGGGGCTCTATTCCAGGATCCTGGGATCATAACCTGAGCTGAAGGCAGACGCTCAATTGGCCACTCAGCCGCCCAGCTTTTGGCTTGATATAATATTTTATTTTATTATTATTTTTTTAAAGATTTTATTTATTTATTTGACAGAGAGAAATCACAAGTAGTCAGAGAGGCAGGCAGAGAGAGAGAGAGAGAGAGAGGGAAGCAAGCTCCCTGCTGAGCAGAGAGCCTGATGCGGGACTCGATCCCAGGACCCTGAGATCATGACCTGAGCCGAAGGCAGCGGCTTAACCCACTGAGCCACCCAGGTGCCCTGATATAATATTTTAAAACTTAGTTTTTTGTATTTAGTGCTCTTTACTTTTTAACATGGTTAAGCTTGCAGGGACAAGGCTGCCCCTCCCCTCCCTAAAAGGAAACCACCCTTAAAAAAATTTCAAGGCAACCTGAGAGGAGCCCTTCCCGCTTCCCTAAGTGGTAGACAGATGACAAAAACCTGATTGGATGACAGGCATGGGGGGAGGTTAGGTAGATTGAAACAGCCTTCCAGCAAGCCCCTAAAAAACCCTGAGACTTAGGAACTATGGTGGCTACACTCTCCGGTGCCCTCCCTCTTTGGGGGCTTTGAATTATCTGTTTACCGTTGCTCAATGAATTTTGCTTTGCTGCCGGCCATTCTAGCTCTGGTCCAGCTCTTTCATTCTTCCAAGGGGCATGACACAGAGCCACAGGCAGTAAAGAAAGAAATAATTTATCATCACCTAATTTCTATCTGCATGTTGGTCTCTTTCTGGATTTTTAATTTTCTTCCATGGTTCTTCCTGTCTGTGCCTCTGCCAGGATTACACTAAGTTATTTTAATTTTGTATTTTCATCTCCTGTAGGACTAATCTTCTCTCCTACTCTTTTATTTCTGAATTTCCCTGGCCATTCTTACATAATTGATTTTAATAAGAACTTTAGAATCAGCATATCTAACTAGTTAATGAAAAATTACTCTCCAAACCTAGATCTTGGTTTGACTTTCCGTTTGTTCTAGGGTTTTTTCTTCTGTCTCCATTAAGAGAGTTTAAAAACTTTTATTTATTATTATTATTATTATTACAGGTTTTATTTATTTGGGAGAGAGAGAGCATGGGGAGGGGGAAGAGAGGGGAGAAGCAGACTCCACTGAGCAAGGAGCCTGACATGGGCTCCATCCCAGGACCCTGGGATCATGACCTGAGCCAAAGGTAGCCACTTAATTGATTGAGCCACCCAGGCGCCCTAAGTTTAAAAACTTTTTAAATGAATCTTATTTACTAAAGCTTATTTTGCATTCTTATTATCATTGTTAATGGAGAAATTTTTTTTGTATTTTAACTGGCCATTTATTTTTTTCCCCCTTATTTTGAGAACTTTCTATCCTGTGTAATTAGAATTTACTACCAAAGTCTTATAGGGGCTATTTTTCTTTTTTTTACTCATTTATAAATGTTGATTTAAAGATGTTACTTATGTGGATACCAATTTGTTTCCTGTTACATGAAATCTCTCAGTCTGTTGCTTATTTTCAGTAGGGCCATTTGATTTTTTTTTAAAGTTTAGTTTTTAGGGGTGCCTGGGTGGCTCAGTCGTTTAAGCATCTGCCATCGGCTCAGGTCATGATCTCAGGGTCTTGGGATGGAGCCCATGTCCTTGCTCAGCGGGGAACCTGCTTCTCCCTCTGCCTGCTGCTCTCACTGCTTGTGTCTCTCAGTCTCTCTCTCTCTCTCTCAAGTAAATAAAATCTTTTTTTTTTTTTAAAGATTTTATTTTTTTATTTGACAGAGATCACATGTAGGTAGAGAGGCAAGCAGAGGGGGAGGGGGAAGCAGACTCTCTGTTGAGCAGAGAGTCTGATGCAGGGCTGGATCCCAGGACCCTGAGATGATGACCTAAGCACAAGGCAGAGGCTTAAACCCACTGAGCCACCCAGGACCCCCATAAATAAAATCATTCAAATTAAAAAAAAAAAAACTTTAGTTTTTAAATATAATAACATTTATCCGTCTATCCTTTCCTGATTAATGCTTTCGGGGTCCTGTTTTAAAAAATATTTTGGGGGCACCTGGCCAGCTCAGTCAGTGGAACGTGTGGCTCATGATCTTGGGGTTGGGGTTGTGAGTTCAAGCCGCACACTGGATGTGGAGTCTCCTTAAAATTAAAAAAAAAAAAAAAAAAGAAAAGAAAAGAAAAGAAAAAGAAGGAAAAATTTTCTAACCTAGGGCTGGAAAGATTTTTCTTCTATGCATTTTCCCTTAATGTTTTAAAATTTAGTTTTTCATATTTAGTGCTTCCCATGTAGAATTGATGTTTACATATGGTATGAAGTATGATTATATTTTATTTTTTAACATGGTTAAGCTTTTGACCAGCACCAATAAGTTGAAAATGTGCTGCTGACAGATTAAGTGTGTGCAGGTGCATACGCACCTCTTGGCTCACTGTCTTTATTCTTGGGCTAACCAGTACCCCGCTGCTTTAATGACTGTAAGTACTGCTTCAGGCTGCGACTCCTCAGCTTATGGTCTCCCACATTTTCTTGGCTTGAAATTGCATAGATTAATTTGGGGGAAAATGGACATTTTTATAACCTTTGAGCTTTTCTTGTCATAACATGATTTATTTTTCCATTTATGTAGATTCTAAAATTCTTTGAATAAATCTGCGTACATATCTCTGCAAAGGCCATGAAAATATCTTTTATTAGAGTAATTCCTGTATATCTTTTTAAAAATTACTACTATAAAATGATATGGTGCTCTGTGATAGATGCTAAGACACAGAACATGTCCACCATCATTTACATTCGGATGGTTGGCCTGGTTGGTAACGGTTTTAATAATGCGTCCATACATCCAGGCAAAACCCAAAGTACAGCGGCCTATCCAGCCTGGGGGAAGCCAGGGCTGTAAGTTAGAGTCACAGAGCCATTGGGCCTCAGCCAGGAGACGGTTATAGAACACTGGGCCCTTCCTCAAGAGCAGTCAGGATTTCAGGGGCTCATCAGTTTTGGAGGGCCATCTTTTGAATTTACATAATAATTTCAGGCCCATATTTGACTGGGGAGTTATAGCTTGATAATAATCCCCTTTTCTTTAAATTGCTCCGTGGGCATACGGAACCAGGAAGGCGTATCTGGAGTCAGTATAAATATCAATTTTTAAGGCTTTTGCCAATTGCAAAGCATAGGTGGGCACTGTTAATTCTGCTTTGGGGACAGACATGTTCACTGACAGGGCTTTGGCCTCAACAGTCTGAGTTAGACTGACTATAGCATACCCAGTGTTTTTGTTTTTTGTTTTCGTTTTGTTTTTTAAACTACTTTTTCCATGAGACAGTTACTGCCATTGGTAAACCAGCTGTCACCTGTAATTTTAATAGGGGCGTCTTAAATTCGGTCAACTCAATAACCTCTAACAGTTATGCGCTGTAGAAGTACAATGGTCAGGTACTGGCATAAGGGCAATTGGGTTTGAGGTTTGACAGGTTTCAAGTATAATTTCAGGCTTATTTGTAAGCATAACCTGGTATTTAATAAGCTGGCTTCCTACCATCTATTGGTGGCCTTTGGTCTCTAAGGCATTATGGACTCGATGTGAAGTCATTACAGTTAGGACTGTCCCATGGTGAGCTTTGAGGCTCCTTTTACCAGGAGGGCTGTTGGATGCCTACCTACCGCCTTCATTTGCAACTGTACCCCAATAGAGGTGGCTTGTAGGTTAAATAGCACAATGAGGGACAAAACCATTAAGAAGCTTTTTTTGTTTGAGGTCCAGCCATAACCATATCATAATTACAAGGAATCACTGGCAAGTGAGAGATAAGGGCATTCCCAAGTGTATTATGCAATCCAATCATAAAGAAAGTGGGGTCATCCATTATCTCTGTCCACTGCTATCTCTATGGAGTGGGGTATGCTCGGGCTTTTAGGGAAGGATCTGTCATCTCAGCCACTTCGAACTGGTCAAGGTGATAGTTAAGTCATGCAGTCATTGGGGAATCAATCCTGTTTTCCAGCTGTTTAAATAATCATGTGCCCATAGGGTCCTGTTATCATCCCCAAAGAATAAAAAGCATGAAGATTGTCCATATCAGCTATTGTGGTAATTTCTTTGTTTACCTCAGGTTGTCTAACTTAGGTAAATAAACATTCAAGGACAATCAGATCTAGAATTTAGCATCTACCAAGTTGGGTTATTTAAACATAATTTTTCTTTCTAAAATAACCGTCATTTCCAGAAATAGCCAAATCAGGAGTAATTTATTTGAAAAACAAGTCCCGTTTTAACAAACTTGGCCTAATTATTTACGTAAGTTTATCAAGAATAGTGATTCATCATATAGCTCTTTTTTTTTTTTCTTTAAAGATTTTATTTATTTATTTGGCAGAGAGAGAAGGGGAAGGAAAGCAGGCTCCCCGCTGAGCAGAGAGCCCAATTCGGGGCTTGATCCCAGGACCCTGGGATCATGACCTGAGCTGAAGGCAGAGGCTTATTAACCCACTGAGCCACCCAGGTGCCCCGATCATATCATTCTTTTAGAATCTGCTTTGCTGGAACTGTTGTAAGGAATCTCTAGGCGGAACTTTTAGTAGCCTCTTGAAGCCAGAGCCAAGCCAAGTCCTTGCCATCAGACACGCCTGCAGCACCTGTAGATCTGGGCCTGTTCTTCCCCATGAGGCTCCCATGTATCCTGAGGTTCCCACACCTGCCAGAAAGAGACATTCATTACCCATCTGGTGAGGCTGCTGGGACCTCTGTAAGCGAGGTATCAGACCAAGAGTTCCAAGGGGATTTATGGCTCTAGGTTTCATAAAGCCAACTTCAATTCCTTAAAGCTGTTTGGGCATATCGATTCTGCACATGTCTCTCTCAAATATGACATTCCAGTCATAGCCTTAGTAAAATAACCCATGTTTCCAGTGGGTCCTGTTACACGGAGAACAGAGTCTTATTGAACCTATGCAAATGACTAGGACTGTCTTGGAAGAAAGAATACTTACTGAGACCTTTTGAATTAGGGGGTTCAGGTGTAGAGAAAAGTTAAGTGCTTTAATTTGCTTACAAATGATATTTTCACATTTCTGCAAGTCATGATATCTTAAAAAATTTCCTTAATCTGGAAGAGTAAACATTAGAGAACCAACAGTGTTCCAAACAAGGATTACAAACAAACTATAATCGTCTTTTTAGTTCGTTTAGTCTCATATTACTAGTTCTTGCTCAGTTTGAATGCGGCTTTGGTTAGCTAATCCTCAGCCATTTATTTCAGTTTTAGGATTTTAAAGATATCGAACACCTGTATTTGTCATTAGAGTTCTTTTTATGAACTTCCTTGAAGATGAATCTCCTTTTATAAGAGAATTAGAACAATTATAAATAGCAAACTAAGAATGGCCATGGTTGAAGGGTTGATGAAAGTTACTAGCCAGTATGATACAGCTGGCAAGGAAATTCCTGTGACATACAACACGTCAATAGCCAAAACAACAAGTGATGATGACCTTATATTAACATGCTAAAACTTTAGGAGTTGCATTTTTTTTTTAAAGATATTATTTATTTGACAGACAGAGATCACACGGAGGCAAAGAGGCAGGCAGGGAGAAAGGAAGGGAAGCAGACTCTCTGCTGAGCAGAGCTTCTGCCATGGGGCTGTGAAGGGCGGCTGAGTATATACTGTGGGGTAGGGGAGGTTCGGAAAAAGGGAGGTTTCAAAAGGATTTTCATATGTTAAAGAAGACTCACAGGATACCAGAGGGCTTGCCATTGTCCAGTTAAGGTTGCTTTCCCTCTAACAAGGCATCAACCTGAAGGTAGTTGAGGACTTGCTGGAGGAACATGACACTCTACTGGCTTCAAGTATCTGGCAATGGGCTGCAGATTATAAGGACATTTAATTGTACCTACATTTCCTTCTGGAAGCTATTGCTAAAGCTTCTGTGTGTAATCTGAGGGGGACTGGGGTCTTGCAGGATTGTGGTCTCTACAAGTTAACTATTTCTTTTCCCTGTAGGGCAGCCAGGAGTGCCTGAGGAATGTCACATATATCCCATGGAGGGAGGCTTTGTGAGGTATCAGCTTCTGCTTTGTCCTCAACTTTCCTGTTCCCTCATCATACCCATAGAGTTAATTTTTAAAAAAGATTTTATTTATTTATTTGACACAGATCACACGTAGGCAAAGAGGCAGGCAGAGGTAGAGGGGGCGGGGGGTGGGGGTGGGGAGCAGGCTCCCTGCTGAGCTGAGAGAGCCGATGCAGGGCTTGATCCCAGGATCTCAACCTGAGTGAAGGCAGAGGCTTAACCCACCAGGCCACCCAGGTATTCCCCCCCTCCCCGCCCCCTGTTGGAGTTAATTTATGGTGATGACTTAGTGCTGATGTGGAGAGGCCAATGCCATTGAAAGAAGAATGCTTTATATTTCCAGGAGAAGTGGACCTGCCATGCCACTTAGGACCACAGGAGAAAGGACCATGTAAGGTTTTATAGGCGAGATAAACATGACACCAGGCGAGGGAGGCACTAGGCAAGATTTATTAAAGGCACTCTCCAGTGAAGTTTCAGGGCTCAGGGGAAGGGAAGCCAGGAAAGTTGCGCTGGGAGGAGGTGGGCACCCTCGGGCGAGGTTCTGGGACTCTGGAAAGCTGAGCTGGGGACGTCACACTAGGAGGGAGTCGGCAGGGGGTCTTTTATCCGGCCAACACAGGGCATGGGCTCACATCCATATATGGTAGGGTATTTGGTGATCGGAGGGTATGGGGTGGGGGGGGGGGGTCCCGATACTTTTGTTTCCTGCATAGGTATCGGATTACCTATGGAGAAGTGCCCTGGGCATACATCCTTTTGGCAGGAGAGTCAAGGGTTAAGGAAAGGTGTGGGGTGGGGTGGGGGGTGGGGGGGAGGCTGAAAGGCCCAGTGGTCATTTCTATTGTTCCTCAGGAGGCAGAAAAGAGTGAGGGAAAGGCACAGACCACAGCTTTTCTTGGGGTTTCCCTGGGAAAGGCAAGGCAGGTCAGGGTAAACAGTTTAGGACTGGCTAGGTGGAATAATCCTGGCCGGCTTTGGGCTATGGGGGTGGTGTCTCGTTCTGGTGTCTGGCTCCTGGGCGATTTAGATAAAGGTGCTGGTCACCTTGGTTATGAGGCCTGTTCCTAGTTAAGTTGTTTACTGTCTTTAGGAATTAGCTCCTGGAATAGTAGTCTCTTCCCCAAGTCTGGAAGGCCCTCAAACGCCAGAGCATCAACAATACAGAAGATACAGTGAATATAGAGACCAGGCCTTAGGGTGAACTGTGAGTTCCTGCTTGTCCTTGTGTGCTTCCTCTTAGGCATGTTCTCAGACCGCAGGGGTAGCCCCCTGGTCTCTGAAGAGTGAGAGACAGAAGGGGCAGAGCTGTCCCGGCCAATCAAAACCTGAAACAGAGCCAAGCCAGGGGCAGAGCTGCTCAACACCAAGTACCTTTAGATGTGCAAACAAGAATACACAATCCTGGTTTTAAAACTCTCCTGAGTTTGAGATGATTTGTTACACAGCATTACTGTGGCAATCACTTACTGATACTATTAGTGCATTTTATACAAGGGCACTTTCTTTTTTTTTTTTTTAACTTTTTTTTTTTTAGATTTTATTATTTATTTGACAGACAGAGATCACAAGTAGGCAGAGAGGCAGGCAGACAGACAGAGGAGGAAGTAGGCTCCCTGCAGAGCAGAGAGCCCGATGCCGGGCTCGATCCCAGGACCCTGGGATCCTGACCTGAGCCGAAGGCAAAGGCTTTAACCCACTGAGCCCCCCAGGCACCCCAATACAAGGACACTTTCTAATCTGGTTATTAGTGTACTAGAATGTGATTTGTTTCTAAGTTGAACCCTCTTCATTCTAATAATTGTTGATTCTATATACATAATCATATTGCCTGTGAATGGTGACTGTTTTGTGTTTCCACTTTCAATTATCATTATTTTCATTTTTGCTTGGCTGCAGTGGTTAGACTTCCAGCACAATGTTTCACAGAAGCAGTGATTGTAGTCATTCTTGTCTCATTCCTGATTTTGAAAGAATTCGGTTATTAAGTACATTAGTTTTTTTAAGTACATTACTTTTTAAGTACATTGTTTACTGTAGTTTTTTGTAGATTGACATGAAATTACAGGAGATCTCTTCTACTTTCAGTTGTTTTCATGTTAGTGTTAACTAGCAAACATTTTTTCTGCAGCTGTTGAGATGTTTTTCTCCATTCATTTGTTAATAGGGTAAATAATTTATATTAGTAGTTTTTCTAAAAGTTAGGCATCTTTGCATTGGTGAGATAAACCGACTTTGCCATGATAAACTAAAAAAAAAAATACATTATTGGATTCAGTTTTTGAAGACTGTTCAGAAATTCTGCATCCATATTCGTAAATAGGATTGACTTTTAACTTTTCTCTCTTGTCCTATTGTCTGGTGGTAGTAAGATGATCCTAACTTCATAAAATGATTTGGCCAGTGTTTCCATTTTTCTTTTGAGAAATTTGCACTATATTAGAGTATCTGTTCCTTGTCATTTGGCAGAATGTTCCCATAAAGCCACTTGGGCCTGTTTTTTTTTCCCTTGTAAGATTTTTAACTTCCGATTTAATTTATTTAATGGTTATAATAGCATACGAGTTGTCTACTTTTCCCATAAGTTTTAGATTTGCAGGAAAAGGAGTACATAGTGTTCTCTTACTCTCCTTTTTTGATTTATCTTTATTTGTATTTAATTGTTTAAAATAGATTCCAGTTCTACTCCTTCCCACTCCTTTCTTCTATCCCAGAGATTACCACTTTCTCTTCTTTCTTCTGACATTTAGACTTCTTTTTGAGTTTTATTTTGTTTTGTTTTTAAAGACTTATTTAGTTTGAGAGAGAAGGAGAGAGAGAGAAAGCTAATGTGGGTGTGTGGAGGTAGGGGCAGAGGAAGAGAATTCTGAGCAGACCTCCTCCCCAACCCCCCCACCAGCAGGAAGCCCCAGGCAGGGGTCTCAGGGATCTGAGACCATGACCTTGAGATCATGACCTGAGCTGAAACCGAGAATCAGATGCTTAACCAAGCTGTGACCCAGGCTCGCCAGTGTTTGGACTTCTTCTTTCTACATGAGTACAATTCTGTCTTTTGGTTCATTCATATTTTCTTTACATTCTTTTATAATTTTTTTAATATGATCTCTCATGTAAAAACATCATTTCACTGACATAAGGTAAGGACACTTGTTTTTTCTTCATCGTGTATAGCTAAGTGTACCAATATCATGTACTGAATAGCCCTTTCATCCTCTGAAATCTATCTCTGCATTTCCACCAAGGCCATGTCACTCCCAGCTGCTCCCAGCCAGTCACTGAGTGTGGCAGGAACTCCATTCCTGGGACACCTGGGACTCCTTTGAAGGCTCCTGAGGAGCCCTCAACGTCCTCAGTCCACTTGCCTTCTAGCTTCCTTGGCTTTCCCCTCCACTCAAGGCCAGACTTGTGGCATGGGCTGACATATCTTCCAGCCTTTCGTGACTCCTTCCCCCTTTTTCTTCCCTGGAGTTCCCCCTAATACATTTCTTGCACAATTAATCTTATCTCGGTGTATGCTCCTTGTAGGGCCCACAGTAACATACATGTAGTGAGAGGTGTACACGTGTTAGGACAAGAGTCACACAGATGCCAGAGAACCTCCAGACAGGTTTGGGGATCTTTTAAGGAGAAGACCCAAGAAAGCATGTCAGAGTTCCCCATGGTGTAGGACAGAAACTTGCCACCATGCAAGGCAGCATAATCTAGCATAGAAACGTGGAAATGTTGGTGTGGTGGCCTCTTCAGACACTGTGCCTCAAGACATCCTCTCTGGCCTCTTGTGGCTCAGATTATCAACACATCCCCCATGCTCCTGCATCTATCCCCAAAGCAAATTGGTTGTTAAGGTGGTATAGACCTCAGCAATGGCCGTGGAGGACCAATGCATCCCCATGGTCGATGGACTCTTCAGTAACCAAAGTGGCTCCTTTGAAATTTCATGATTACATATGCCTTATAATTCCTACTTAGCAGTTCTACCCTCTGGATTGGTAACTAATTGTATCCGGCAGCAATCTTAGTTGCAAGCATCAGGGACTGATTTACACAGAAAAAGGAACATATTCATATGATCATAAGTAGTAACAACAATAGTTAACATTTATTAAACATTTACACTTTGCCAAGCATTCTTTGAAATTCTTTGTGTATGGAACTCACACAGTCCTTTTCACAAACTTCAGGACAACAGAATAGTCCCTCTGAGATTGAGTCGGTGATTAACTGCACATTTTGGGTGGGGAGATGGCTCAGAGAAGTTAAGGAACTTCCCCCAGTCTCACAGCTCCTGGCTGATAAAGCCAGGGTTTAAACCCCTGCGGGTGGGCCCCAGAGATTCTCTGCTGCCCATTCTGTAGAACTGGGAGTAGAAGCGTTGTGCGTGTTAGGGAGGGGGAAGGACTGAAAGACAAGGATTGAAGGATATTAAATCAGGAACAATATTCCAGATCAGAACATACAAACGATGTGGTCAAGACACTGGGAGAAGCCATGAGATTTGCCCTGCTTATAGCCCTGATGCTGACGTCAGCCCCTGTCCCTAGAACAGCCACCACTCACTCATGAAACGGGCTTTCTGCTTCTTCACACTGCAGTTTTGTGATTCGAATGTAAATGCATCTGATCAGCAGAACCGAGTCCATGTGCCCCTACCAAGCTGGAAGGGAGTCTGAGGAATATTCTGGAACTTCAGTAGCAGGATAGAGACTGCTTCATAAGGTGAGGGCCTCCTTGTGTGTAAAGAGGAGTTCAAATGCTGGGGAGCCAAAACTCATGGCAATGTTATTAGATAGAGGGTTTACTTTTCTTGCTCCCTTAACTGAAAGGGACTTTTTGCCTTGTTCTTACTCCATCATCATTTACCAGGTGTTTTGAGGTGACCCAATTTCTCCCTCTACGGGTTGGTGCATGATGAACCACATCTTAAACTTCCAGGGAAAAACAGAGATCACTAAGAGATCTGGAACTCACTGGAGTGTAGTGACTAGACATAGTCCTTGGCTGCTTCCCTGTGGAGAAGAGGGTAAGTGTACCAGGTCACTTTTGCATCATAACAAATTACCTTCACATGCCGTGGCGGGTCACAGTCATCACTGATTAGCCTGTGATTCTGTAGGTTAGCAACTTGGGCTGGATCCCAGGGAGAGTTCCTCTGGTCTTGGCTGTGCTCACTCAAGTTTCCTTGGCCTTCCTCCAGTTTGGGAGCCTTGTGGTCCATGGTGCCTCACATTTCTAGCCGCTGGCTGGGGTCAATGGGGCAAAGTAGTTGTGTGTCTCTCCCCATCTGGCTCATTTACATGCAGTATGAGAGGGTAAGCTTCAGTATGCAAGCACCTCTACACACACACACACACACACACACACACACATGAATATTACTCAGCCATAAAAAATGAAATTTTGCCATTTGCAATGACATGGGTAGAACTAGAGTGTATGATCTAAGTGATATGTCAGTTAGAGAAAGACAATTATCGTATGATTTCACTCATATGTGGAATTTAAGAAACAAAACAGGAGAGCCTAGGGGAAGGGAGGGAAAAATAAATTAAGATGAAAACAGAGAGGGAGGGAAACCATAAGAGACTCTTAACCGTAGAGAACAAACTGAGGGTTTCTGGAGGGGAGGCGGGTGGGGGATGGGTTAAATGGGAGGGAGGTTGGGCGTTAAGGAGGGCACTTGAAGTAATGCGCACTGGGTATTGCATGCAACTGATGAGTCACTAAATTCTACCTCTGAAACTAATAATGCACTATATGGTAATCAATTGAGTTTACATAAAAAATACAACAAATAAAAAAACAAAAATGCAAGCACCTTTAAAGTTTCTGCTTGCTCACAGGAAGTGACATGAGGCCACACCCCACACTAGTCTAGGAGGGGACAGTGGTATGACAGCTTGAAAGTTAATTGTTAAATTTCCAGGAACTTTGCAAGCCACTCGTTAAACCGCACCTAGCTTGAAATTGGCCCCACCGTGCGAATGATTTATACCATAGAAATTGGCAAATGTTATAAGCCGGGATTTGTTCCTTTCTTTTCAGAGAGGTAGTTTACCAGTATGTCACTAGCACTGTCTGAGGACACGGCCACACAGAGGAATGACAGCAGCTGGTTTTGGAGAAACTATTGTAGTGAATTTTTAAAAATTTATTTGAGAGTCACAGTTGTTGTTGTTGTTTTTAGATTTTTTTTTTTTTTAAAGATTTTATTTATTTATTTGACAGAGAGAAATCACAAGTAGGCAGAAAGGCAGGCAGAGAGAGAGAGGAGGAGGAAACAGGCTCCCTGCCGAGCAGAGAGCCCGATGCGGGACTCGATCCCAGGACCCCGAGATCATGACCTGAGCCGAAGGCAGCGGCTTAACCCACTGAGCCACCCAGGCGCCCCTGTTTTTAGATTTTATTTATTTATTTGACAGAGATCACAAGTAGGCAGAGAGAGGCAGGCAGGAAGAGGGGAAGGGAAGCAGGCTCCCCGCTGAGCAGAGAGCCCAGTCTGGGCTCGATCCCAGGACCCTGAGAGCATGACCTGAGCCAAAGGCAGAGGCTTTAACCCACTGAGCCACCCAGGCGCCCCGAGAATCAGTTTTAAGCACAACCATTATTTGAATTGTGTATGTATCTACATATACACACACGCGTGTGTTGTGTAGGTGTTGAGTGTCGATGGTTCACACTGGGGTGGTTAAGTCTTTTCTAGTAACAGACCCTGCTCGAATCAAGCTAAGCCACTGTCATGACATGGTGGTTTATTTAAAGGACAAATACATGAACCAAACTAATTTAGTCCGAATTATTCCCCAGGGTTTTTTCACACTGAAGTAAAGGGAGGAAAGTCCCTCTTTTTTCTCTAACAAATTGTGAAGAGCCAAGAGCTGCCAGTCGTCATAATCACACTCTTATGACGGCAGCTAGTCTAAGAGGGAAAAGCTAACATACAGAAATTTGCATGAAAGAGACAGAGAGAGGGGCACCGGGGTGGCTCAGTTGGTTAAGCGGCTGCCTTTGGCTCCGGTCATGCTCTCAGAGTCCTGGGATCAAGCCCCACATCGGGCTCTCTGCTCAGTGGGAAGTCTGCGTCTCCTGCTCCTCCCCACTCATGCTTTCTTAGTCTCTCTTTCAAATATGTAAATAAAATCTTAAAAAAAAAAAAAAAAAGTTGAGAGAGAGAGAGGAGAAGACAAATTCATCCCAGTCCCTCTTAGTCTTTGGTTGTGTCTAATTGTCGAATTTTATATTATATTATCTATATCAACCTTCCTAAAGAAGATTGAATGAACAGTTTTGTCACTCACAACCAAATAGTTCTAAGACAGGAACACCGAGAGCTTGTTGAAGAGGCAGAAAAAGGACCAAAAAAGGGTGAGTATTGCTGTGCAGAGACAGGATCTGTGTCAGGGGATGGTGTTCCTCCCCAGCCGGTGAACTAGACCATGGGGGACATTGGAAGTATGACATGAAGAGCTCCTCCGAGATTTGTACTTCTCTCCATCCCTTCACCCCCTTGCCCTGTGTCACTTCAAGGTGTGGTCGCAGATCGTGGAAATGACTCCAGACAACTGAAGTAGAAACAGTCTTAATACAGGGAGTTAGGTGATTACAAAACTGTTGGAAGGCCAGGAGGGGCGGCCTGGAGGCTCAGCGTCCAGGAATGGTTCCCCTCTAACAGCACCACGCAGCTGGCCTGCCAAGGAAATCATTATCCCAGCGGCTGGTTTGAGGATAAACCACCCAGCTGTGATTCACATGCAACAGCTGGATGCCCCATATTTAGTCTCTTTGAAACCACAAAGCTAGCACCAGCCATGGAGATTTCTGTTTCTGCAACCACAGGAAAACCGAGTATCTCCCTGACTTCGCTTGCTAGCAGAAAGGTCGGCCCCCATAGAAGCATGTAAGCACTTACCAATCCCATGCTTGAAAATGAACCATGGTTACTATTTTCTTCTGTATCCTTCGAGAAAATTTCCAAGCATACACAAATATATATGCTCGTGTGTGCGCGCGCGCGCGTGCATGTAAAACAAAGAGGATCACACCAAATGTTGGTCTAGTTGCTACTTGATATCAACGATCTCTCTTTGGATGCCTTTCCTAAGAATGAAAGAATGCAACTGGGTTTCTTAAGCAAATCGCTCTGGTCCCTAATTTTAACATGGAACAAGGATCCTTAGGAATAAATGTGAAATATTTAGGAGCAACACTAAGAATTAAATGAATAATGGAAGAGGCACTCAATTCTTTGAAAATCACCTCAAAATGAAGTGTTCTTTTGAAAGTAAAGTTTGGATTTGTATATACACATCTTTTATTTTTTTTTATTTTTATTTTTATTTTTTTAAAGATTTTATTTATTTATTTGACAGAGAGAGATCACAAGTAGGCAGAGAGGCAGGCAGAGAGAGAGAGAGGAGGAAGCAGGCTCCCTGCTGAGCAGAGAGCCCGATGCGGGACTCGATCCCAGGACCCTGAGATCATGACCTGAGCCGAAGGCAGCGGCTTAACCCACTGAGCCACCCAGGCGCCCCTATACACATCTTTTAAATTTCAAAACAAAAGCTATAATTTATGAAGGTGAAAACATATATTCATTAATTTTTTAGAGGGCAGAATTTCAGAGGCACCTGGGTGGCTCAGTTGGTTAAGCCTCTGCCTTTGGCTCAGGTCATGACCCTGGGGTCCTGGGATTGAGCCCCATGTCGGGTTCCCTGCTCAGCAGGAGTTTGCTTCTTCCTACTCTGCCTGCTTGTGTTTTCTCTCTCTCTCTCTATCAAATAAATAAATAAAGTATTTAAGAAAATAGCAGGCAGAATTTTAGAATTTTGTCTAAATGCTATTTTAAAACTGACAGAGCCAAGAGCAAATACACGTTCTTTTAAAAATGCAGTGTGGGGCGCCTGGGTGGCTCAGTGGGTTAAGCCTCTGCCTTTGGCTCAGGTCATGATGTCAGGGTCCTGAGACAGAGCCCTGCATTGGTCTTTTTTTTTTTTTTTTTTTTTTTTTAAATGCAGTGTGAAGAGCAAAACTAAAAACAAAATTTTAAAAACGCCCCAAAGCTAGAAACTTAGAAAAAAATCTAAAAAATATGAAGAGGAAGAAAAGCCTCTGAATCTAGGAGTCAATCAATGGCCTTCCTGGGCCTGCTTTCACAGGGAGGCTAATGAGATTAATGTCCACGTCACTGAGTCAGACTGTCGTTCAGTGATACAAGACAAAGAAAAGTCTAGAGGGTGAGACAGGAACCAGCAGAAAGGTAGCCACTTGGTGGGGAGCCAGCCTTGTTCTCATTGTCCTGGGCCCTCCCTCCGGTCCTGGCGGCTGTGCGACCACAGGAGCCTGGGGGACCCTGAGTTCTTGCGGTCACACGGCGATCCTGCTGCATGCAGGGGCCCAGCTCTGCCTGGAATTCATGGATCCTGGCGCTGCTCAGGACTCTTCAGTTGTTACCCCCAGGGAGTGGCCCCGGGAGTGCCGCCTCAGAGCGGGGGAGGGGGGGATTCCAGCCCGTCTCTTAGGCCGCTGGTTGGTGCTGAAGCCTGGGTCCCTGGCCTCAAGCTCCAACAGGCAGGAGGCCCTGAGGCCGGCTGCTCCGGGAATATGGGAATATGGCTCGGCCTAACGGGAGGCCCGGGGAGGGAAAGGCGGCGGGGCCTCCGGCTCAGGTAAGGGGGCCCGAGCCAGGCAATCGGCCCGAGATAACCGCAGCTTTGGGCTCAGGACATGCATGGGGCTCCTGGTGCTGAAAGGGTGTGAGGATGAGGGCGGCTCTGCAGGGGCGGGGCGGAGTGGGGGTGTGGGAGGAGGGGCTTGTGGGGGGGCAGCATCAGGTGTGGGCGCCGAGGATGGGTCTGAGTCGCGCAGCAGGGCAAGATGGACCTGGTCTCCCTGGCTGTGGGTCAGGGAAAGGAGATGCTGGCCGTGACCCTCAGGGTTTGTCCTGGAACCCCGGGTGTCGCAGTCTGCATTCCCAGCCGGAAGTCTCTGAGGCAGAGATTCATTCCGGAGATTGACTAGGCGGCTGGTTCTTGCGGAATCAATGCCGGAGGCGGGGAAGAGGGAAGGATCTGGAAGATGGGACCGTTGAGCCGCAACACAGCGTCAGTGGAGAGCTCGGCTGGCCCTACATGGGGACCTTGCAGAGTTGGGCCAATGTAGGCAACAGGGTTGGGCTTTGTGTCCCACGCTGATGGGTCTTTGGGTGAGGACCTCCCTGGGAGGAGTGCCCTTACATGGGTCGGGAGGTGCTCCCTGCAGCTGGAGACTGACAGCACTCGCACTCCTGGCAGTTGGGGCAGTAATGCCGTCACTCCCGAGGGGTTCTGGACGGGCCTCACCGGGTCTGTCACAGTTAGGAGATGTGCTAAGCTTCAGGAAGAGCGGGTCTGGGCAAGGTGATGAGCTCCATTTTGGACATGTGTTTTTGGTGTTGAAGGGATAGGCAGGTGGGGTGTCCAGTGGACTGCTGGGTGTGCAGGGTCCGAAGCTTTGGAGGAAGGTCAAGGACAGAAATACAGATTCAGTGAAGCCATAAAAAAAGGAGTAGAGATCAGAAGAATCTTTGGGGCCGTTGGAGTCAGGGAAGGATGAAACCTGAGCTCATTGTCTGGCAGCGGGTCCTCACAGGGGCCTCCCAAGAGGAGACATCTGGATAAGATCTGCAAAAACCAGAGAATTCAAGAATCCCAACTTGATGAGAGTTCTTGGAGTTGAGAGCCCTGCTCCCACTCCCCCCCAGGGAGCTCCCTGCGCTGATGTGCAAATCAGGTGGGAGCAGTGACTGTGTGGGGAACCGCCGTGGGACAGGATGCTCACCCGGGGTCATCTCCCCTCAGCTCACCCCCTCTCCCATGCCCTCCCCCCTCCATCTCCCTCTGCCTGTCCTCCGCTTTGAGGCTTTTCTCTCTTCCTCTCTCCTCCTCCTCTGTGGGGTTCTCTCCTTCCTTCCCCCCGGGACCACTAGAGGGCGGCAGCTCACAGTCCTGGCGAGGCTTTGCCGGTGCTCTGCAAGCTGGAGATGGTGGGCGGAGCGAGCACCAAGATTACACCCGGGGCTCCCCGGGGCTCCTGTCCTGGGTCAGGCTTGTACTCACAGGGCTGTCATGTGGGAAGCGCCACGTTCAGCAGGGAGGGCAGGAGTTGCTTCTTCCTTGCCCTGCTCTGCTGAAGCATAGAGACACGGTGCTAACTGGACTCCTTTGGACGGACGGGGACCTCCAGGCCCAGAGGATGGCCAGGACCTACTGGAGATCTCTGAAATGACAATCACACCCGCCTCCTCTGTCGTGGGGCTGTGGGTCCACAGAGCCTTCAGAAATTGTGGCTACACCTTAGTCCTACTGTTTGTGTCCCCGGGTGCTCTTGAAAGGGTTTTTCCTGAAAATAACAGGCTCTGATACCGTCCAGGGTGTCGGAAACCCAGTGCTGGTCCCTGGGCCCCTGCATTCCACCTCCCCCAGAAGCCTCACCTGGGGTCTCATTGCCTGGGTCTGTGAGTCCCACGGATTCCTGCAGGGATCCTTGAGACCACAGCTCCGAGAGACTGTGTCTGAGCACTGGGCCCCGGCCTGTGTTTCTGAAGGCATGGGTAGGCCAAGAAAAGCTGTTCTTCAGCTTGAGGAGAAGAAAAATGGGATGACGTGGGAGGGAACCCCTACAATAGTAGGCTGGGGACCAGAGCGCTTGCCCAGAGTCAGGCCCCAGCTCAGTCACTGCCTCCTCCCATCAACCCCTCCTATAGATGGTCCACAGGCCAGCTGCGTAGCTGGCCATGCATTTAAGTGGAAGATGTGGGATGGCTTTAGCATCTTTCTTACCTGTTCTTATGCTCCTTCTGGGAAGGTCCAGAGCACTAGCCGGAGCCAGACTAAAGTGTTATGTTAAGTTGGGGCTGGAATGGACGAACAGGGGCCTGGGCAGGCAGAGGCGTGAGAACTGACGGGTTCCCTCAACTAGGTCAACCTATGGGCTCTGTGTAGCTGCGGTCACATATGGAAGAGAAGAGGGGTGGGTCCATCTGGAGGCTGAGAGGAGCAGAGATCAGGGCCCCTGACAGTCAGGAAGGAAGAGAGGTCTGTGCTTGTGTGCAAGAACCTACCAAGAGCCTTGTTCAAGCTTGCACCGGGTATGGACACTTCTGGAGCTCATGGATGGGCAGACTAGGTCAGCCATGCTGCATAGATCGGGGACAACACAGGTGAGGCTCTGAGGAGATCCCAGTGTTGAATCTGTGATCAGAATGACCAGCTGAGCCTCTTCTAGACTTTTCCAGGCAGCATCCTTGGGGGTTCTGCCCGGGGGCTCATTCTACTGTCTCCTTACTCTGAATTTCTCATGGTTTGTGTAGTGCTAAAAGTTCTTTCCGAGGCACATCCCACCATGCCCAGAGGACCCTCATTGTAAAATCCCAGCCAGACCGTGGGCGCCAATCACTTGGTCCTCACACTGATCTCCGGATTCAGAGCTTGGTGGGAGTTTGTTCATTCACACCTTCTCTTATTCATGCTTCTACTCATCTGTTGGCTTGTGTCTAACCTATTTGCTCACTCATTCATTTATTTACTCTCTCATCCCTCCAGAAAACAATTCTTGATCCCTCTTGCTCCTCTCAACTGTAAAATATGAAGAAGCAAAGGAAACCTGTTTCTAACTTCCAGAAGCTCATGTGGTGAGAGGTGAGCAAGTAATCAGAAAACAAAAGAGAAGTTGACAAATGCCCTAGAGGGTACAGAGGCAACTGAAGCTCAGAAGAGAGAGAAATTTCTGGAAGGGCTACTGGGATGGCTCTGGTCTTGACCTGCTCTCCTGGGAGCAAGGTTCCCTATGGTGCGTGGAGGCTGCGGTCATCGCTCAGCCTGGCTGGAGTCTCTAGCTGACCATGTTACGGCCCTGCTTTGCCCTTCCGTGTCCTCAGCAGTAAGCAGGGTGGTATTGGAGCCATTCGTCTCTAGGGCCTGTTTCTTCAGTGGCTCAGTGAGGGGTCCATTTGTACTTCTTTTGTGATAGGTTAATATTTAGCTAGTTTCAGATAAAACGTTTGCATTTATAAACAGTGTCTGTGTCTCCACAGCATGCGATTTTCTGGACACTCTGTGAACCTTCTGTAATGAAGGAAGCCAAGGCCAGCAGATGGGGCTCTCTAGAAGCTAGGAATCACTGGGTCGTATCTGCACTTCGCTCCCAGAGGAGCCACTGATTAGCAGGAAGACCTCGGTTACAGAGCAGTGTAAGCAGCCCCCAGAAGCCTTGGGGATCCTGGGGAAGCAGAAGCACGGGGAAAGACTGGCCTTCTTGGTCCCTTGTGTGTGTTGGGGGGGCAGAGTCAGAGTCCCCTTACAGGGCCCTGAAGATAGACTTTGAGACTGACCCCCCTACCTGCACTCAATTCTTCCCAAGCCCTGCAGCTAATTGTTTTTTTTTTACGTAAAAAATCGAGATGAGGGCGCCTGGGTGGCTCAGTGGGTTGAGCCTCTGCCTTAGGCTCGGGTCATGATCTCAGGGTCCTGGGGTTGAGTCCCGCATCCGGTTCTCTGCTCAGCCTGCCTCTCTGCTTACTTGTAATATCTGCCAAGTAAATAAATAAAATCTTTAAAAAAAATCGAGATGAAATTAACATAACATAAAATTTGCCATTTTAACCATTTGAAAGGTACAATTCAGTGGTTTTTAATATATATCCATAATATTGGACAATCATCGGTACTATAGAATTCCAGGATATTTTCATTGCCCCATAAAGAAACTCCATTCCCTTGAAGCGGCCCCTCGAAACCACTAATCCACTTTCTGTCCCTCGGATTGACCTGTTCCGGACATTTTATTGAAATACAGTCACAGAATAATATGTGACTTTCTGGGTCTGGCTTCTGTCATTTGACATCATGCTTTTAAGGCTCATCCATGTATTAGTATATATCAATGCTTCATTCTTTTTATGGTGGAATAATATTCCATTGTACGGATATACCACATTTTATTTAGCCACTCAGCAACTGATGGATGTGGGGTTGCTTCCACCTTTTGACTATGAAGAATAATGCTCCTGTACAAATCTGTATATAGGTTTTTGTGTGAGTATGTCTTTAGTTCTTATGGGTATGTATCTGAAAATGGAATTATTGGGTTTTATGGTAAGTTTATGTTTAAATTTTGAGAAACTGCAAATTGTTCTATAGTGGTGACACCATTTGATATTTCTTTTCCCTTTTCTTTTTTTTTTTTTTAAATCAAATGTTCTTTCAGCAAATGCCCTGCAAATTAGAATGCTCTGAATCTTTTCTTTTTTTTTTTTTTTTAAGATTTTATTTGTTTATTTGACAGACAGAGATCACAAGTAGGCAGAGAAGCAGGCAGAGAGAGAGGAGGAAGCAGGCTCCCGGCTAAGCAAAGAGCCTGATGCTGGATCCCAGGACCCTGGGATCATGACCTGAGCTGAAGGCAGAGGCTTTAAGCCACTGAGCCACCCAGGCACCCCACTGTTTTATATTTCTAATGGCAATGTGTGAGGGTTCACATTTCTCCACATCCTCATTAAAATGTCACATTTTCTGTTTTTCAACTATAGCCTTCATAGGGGGCATGAAGAGGTATCCCATTGTGGTTTTGATTTGCATTTCCCTAATGACGAATGATAGTGAACATCTTTTCGTGTGCTTGGCGGCCATTTGACTGTCTTCTTTGGTGAAATGTCTTTTAAGTCATTTGCCCATTTTTAAATTGGGTTGTTTCAGGTTTTTGTTGTTGTTATTGTTGAGTTGTAAGAGTTCTTTATATCTTCTGAATACTAAACTCTTGCCAGGTCCAAGTTTTGCAAAAGATTTTTCCCCCCCTTTTTGTGGGTTTTCTTTTCACTTTTTTGGACACCATCTGATGCACAAAAGTTTTAAATTTTGATGAAACCCTGTTTATATTTCTTTTCTAGTTTATGCTCTTGGTGGCATATTTAAGAAACCATTGTTCAACCCAAGGTCATGAAGATTTGCAACTATGTTTCCTGCTAAGAGTTTTGCAGTTTTAAAGCTTTCATTTAGGTCTTTGATCCATTCTGAATTAATTTTTTTAAAAGATTTTATTTATTTATTTGACAGACAGAGATCACAAGTAGGCAGAGAGGCAGGCAGAGAGAGAGGAGGAAGTAGGCTCCCCGTGGAGCAGAGAGCCGGATGCAGAACTCGATCCCAGGACCCTGGGATCACGACCTGAGCCGAAAGCAGAGGCTTTAACCCACTGAGCCATCCAGGCGCCCCCTGAATTAATTTTTATATATAATGTGAGACAGAGGTGTAAATGAACTCGTGCCTCAGCAGCATTTCTGGATTTCCTTTAAATTAGATAGGAAAGGGGCACCCGGGTGGCATAGTCTATTAAGTGTCCAGCTGTAGGTTTCAGCCCAGGTCACGATCTCGGTGTCATGAGACGGGGACCCAAGTTGGGCTCCCTGCTCAGCATGGGGTTCGCTTGAAACTCTCTTTCCCTCTCCTGCTACTCCTCCTGGATACGTGTGTGTGTGTGCATGTGCGCTCTCTCTCAAATAAATAAATAACATCATTAAAAAATAAATAAATTAGTTAGGAAAAATGAGGAGGTAAAAAAGATATTAATACTATCTTTATATTTGTCTATGTTGATACTTTTATCAGTGTTATTGATTTCTTTGTGTGGATTTGAGTTACTGTGTAGGCTCCATTCATTTCGGCCGGAAGGACTCCCTCTAGCAGTTCTTAGAGGGCAGGTCCGCTAGAAATGAACCATCTCAGCTTTTGGTTATCTGGGAATTCCTTCCTTCCTTCCTTTCTTTTTTTTTTTTTTTTTTTTTTTTAAGATTTTACTTATTTATTTGACAGAGAGAGAGATCACAACTAGGCAGAGAGGCAGGCAGAAAGAAGTGGGGAAGCAGGCTCCCCGCAGAGCAGAGAGCCCGATGCGGAGCTTGATCCCAGGACTGAGATCATGACCTGAGCTGAAGGCAGAGGCTTTAATCCACTGAGCCACCCAGGTGCCCCTCTTCCTTTCTTTTTTATCTTGAGGGAGAGTTTTACTAGAAATAGGATCCTTGGCTGAGCTTTTGCTCCAGCACTTTGAAGATGCCATCTCACTGCCTTCTGGCCTCCATGGTTTCTGATGAGAAATTAGCTGTTAACCTTGTCTAGGAGTACTTGTACTAGATGATTTGCTTCCTTCTTGCTGCTTTAAAGATTCTCTCATGGTCTAACTTTTTTTTTTTTTTTTAAGATTTTTTATTTATTTGACAGAGAGAGACATAGCGAGAGAGGGAACACAAGCAGGGGGAGTGGGAGAGGAAGAAGCAGGCTTCCCGCTGAGCAGGGATCCCGACACGGGGCTTGATCCCAAGACCCTAAGATCATGAGCTGAGCTGAAGGCAAATGCTCAACGACTGAGCCACCCAGGCGCCCCTCACGGTCTGACTTTTGATAGTTTGATTATGAGGTTTCTGTGTATTTCTTTATTCTATTTGGAGTTATACTTCTTGGGTATGTAAATTAACGTTTACTCATCAAATATGGAAAGTTTTCAGCCATTATTTCTTTGAACAGAAGTTAGCATAACTCCATTGATCTCCATAGGATAATGGGACATGAAGGTGTTTGGTCTATTCTCATGAACCCTTTTGTGGGAGAATCGGCAGCCCCATATTCCTGATGGGAAATGAAACTAATAAAGATTTCATCAAATGCACAGTGATGTAAAACCCAGTTCTCTGGCTCTTGGCTGTGGGATTTCTTCCCAAGACATCCATTGACTGAGCCTCAGACTGGGTCCATCAGCTACCCCATCACCTGTGATGGCAGCAGAGGGATGACATTTAGGTTCAGCTCTGCTTCAGAGGTCCCTCCCTCACAGGCAGGTCTGACCCTGGAGCTGAAGACCACACGTGTCAGATTCTGGAAGGGCAGCAGGAGTTGCTCATTGAAGGCCCTAGAACTTCAGAGTTTCTAGTTCCTTCCATTCAGAAATCCCTGAGGCTTCCACTCATTGTCCTCTTCCTTCTCTTCCTGGCTGGTTCTAGCTCCTTAGCCTGGCATGTAGGGTCCTCCTCTTTAGACACACTGCTCGACAAGATGAGTTATTCAAAACAATCTTTATGTTCTCCTAATGTTCTTCAGGTCACAGGTGCCTTCACATCTTTATAGTAAAGAATTTAACCTCGCCCCAAGAGAGGCCTGGCCCTTGCCTTCAGCTTCTGGGAGGTAATCTCTAAGCCTTTGGAATGTCATACCTGATTGCCCTGTCTTTATTTGCCTGGGGACCTTGGGCAAGCCAGCTAGTAGAAATGTGATTTTTGGATAGGGGCTTTGGGTCATGAAATACCAGCTTGATCTCCTGAGGGGCTGGAAACTGAAGTCAGCCACATGAACAGTCAACCAGATCTATGTGATAGGACCTCAATAAAGAGTGGACACTAAGGCTCGGGTGAGTTTCCCTGGTTGACAGTATGATGGGCTTATTGTCCCACATCAACGCCTGGAGGATAATGCTGTTCTGACTCCACAGGGAGAAGAAAATTAGAAGCTCTATGTTTGGAATTCTCTTGGATTCTGCTCTATGTCTTTCCTGCCTTGGCTGACATTAATCTGGATCCTTTAAGTGTAATAAAACACAACTTGATTATGAAAGCGTTTTGTGAGTTCTGTGAAGCTTCTTAGCAAATTATTGAACAGAAGGATAGTGTTGGGAACCTCCAAATTTACCATTGGTATCAGAGGTTAAGGTGGTCTTGTGGACTGTCCTCTGACTCTGCAGTTGGCACCCACTAGCATCAGCTCTGGAGAAGAAGAGGGGTGACATTTGAGGGTGTTATTTACTGCTTTGCTATGGCCAGGAAGGAAGCGGATTTTTCCTTCCTGAGCTTCCAGGGCTCTATTCTATCTTATCTTCTTTCCCTCCAATTCTTCTAGGTCCTTTTCTTCTTAATTACTTCTCTGCCTTTTTTTCCTACCTTTCTGCTGGGTAGGAATCTTGGAGGACCTTCTTCTGAATCTTGGAGGGTTCCCTCCTCACGATTTTCTGAAGATGTCTCTACCTTTCAGAGGACCTATGTCAAGCAGGCGTCCATGCAGCAAGGGGAGGATGGACATGCCAGGAACCAGTAACAGCAAAGCTCCTGCATCTGTCAAGAGCTTTAGTAACTGCACATGCACATGAGATCGAAGTAGCCCATATGGCTGCCTTGACCTAGATCTGCCTGTTTGGGAGATTGCAGTTAGCTTTCTGCTCACTTTGGGTATCAGCATCTTTTTTCCAAATGCTAGTGAGTTTCACTGACCTTTCCATAACAACACTGGTAAAGGTTCTATAACCCAAGATTGAAATATATATTTAAATATGTATACGTATATAATATTCATATATATATACATACAATGTTCACATATAATTATATATATACATATATAGGGAACTAATGAAACTCTTAGGTACATAGTAATAGCTAACATTTAAGGCAAGCCTGGGGATGCCTGGGTGACTCAGTTGATTAAGCATCTGCCTTTTGGCTCAGGTCATGATCCCAGGGTCCTGGAATCGAGTCCCACATAGGGTTCCTTGCTCAGTGGGGAGCCTAATGCTCCTCTGGCTTGTGCGTGTGCTCTTTCTCTATGACAAATAAATAAAATCTTAAAAAAACAAAACACTATGCTACCCCTTTAAAAATAAAAAGGGCAAGCTTACTCCATTTTATCTACTATTCTAGCTACTTTGAATGACTATGCTATTTAATGCTTAGAATTACCCTATGTGGTGGGTACTGTAATTAATGGGCAGGTGAGTAGGGTGAAGTTCAGAGACCTCGTCTGAGTTCACACAACTGTGGGGGACTAGAGCTAGGATTTGAGTGCAGGATCCCATTCCTGACCCTGTACCTTACTTTTAACCACCTGCTCCCTTCGTGCTAGAGGTATAAGTTCTGTTCTGTACTATTTGAATTCTCTTCTTTAATCATATTGGTTCTTCCTTTAAGGGCTCGTGCAATTCTAATTGGAATCCCGATGAAATAGGGATTTTATTGCTTGACTGATAAAACTACTGCAGGTTTTTTTTTTTTTTTTTAAGGTTCCTGATGTTCAGTTGCTCACCATTCTTACTGTTGGCACGGGGCACCCATCCAACTGTTAGCCCACACACAGTGTTGGGGGGTTGGGCAGCAGGGATTTCTGCTAAATCCCTCTTTTTTTCTTCCTTGATCTTTCCTGTGGCAAAAAGCTCCTGCAGACTGCCTCTACTGGACTGGTAGATCCGTGAAGGCTCAGTCCTTTCTAAATGCCATACCCTGGCTGTCTGGTCTCTGGTTCAGACGTCCTCAGGCGCTGTAATCATTAACTCCTGCAGGAAGCTCACAAGACAGATTATCTCTCAGAGCGTCTGCTTCTGCTCAACTAGACGTAGCAACTAGTGAAGTCCTGAGATGGAGAGAAGGCAGGAGAGAGATGGCGGTGAGGGGGTGTCAGGACTGGAGCCAGGTGGCAGGGGGCTAAGGCTGAGGAGGGAGATTGGCTTGTGGAGTGCTGTGTCCCTGACTGCTGGCTGTATGGTCGGTTCTGGTATCTTCATGTCACCACAGGGGGTCTTGGTCTACATAGGCAGCCCCGGGGCCAGTCTTGTGGTCTGGGCAGTCTGTGGTCTCCTGGCCATGATGGGCGCTCTGTGCTATGCTGAGCTGGGTGCTCTGGTACCCAAATCTGGGGGGGAGTATGCCTACATCCTGCAAATCTTTGGCTCCTTGCCAGCCTTCCTGGTTATCTACACGTTTGTGCTGTTGGTCAGACCAGCCGCCATCGCGGCCATCTCTCTGAGCTTTGCTGAGTATGCAGTGGCTCCGTTCTACCCTGGCTGCTCCTCGCTGCCGCAGGCTGTGCTCAAGGGTGTGGCAGCCATCTGCATCCTGTCGCTGATGCTGGTCAACTGCAGGAGCTCGAGGCTGGCCACCATGCTGACGAATGTGTGCGCGGTCGCCAAAGTGTTCTCGTTGTTGGTCATCGTGGGGGGTGGGGCTGTGGTGCTGGGCCAGGGCCGTGGCTACACGGACGGCTTTCTGTTTGCCTTCCACAATACCACGCAGCAGCCCGGGCGCATCGGTATGGCCTTCTACCAGGGACTGTGGTCCTTTGATGGCTGGAATAATGTCAACTACGTAATGGAAGAGCTCAAGAATCCGAAGGTGAGTCCGTACTTCTTCAGGGCATGAGATCTCCAGACATCAGCAGTTCCAATTATTGTTATTTGAGCTCACAAGACCACGAGACATCAGCTGAAAGTGGGGGCTCCCTTTTTGCAGTCCTGAATGCCAGCCCACCGTCTCCCTTAATTTGTGTATGGAATTATATGAGTAATAACCTCCCAAGTGAGCACGGAACTTTATAGGACCACGCCTGAGGTCTCATTTGCCCTGTGAGGTAGGTACTCTTCCCCATTTTTCACATGGGAAAACTGAGGTTTAGAAAGAGGGAAGTGATTCTGAGGTCATGTGACTAGCAAGAGGCCATGCTTGATGACTCAGTTTGTTCTCTATCTTGATAGTTGGAACATGCGGACTCTTGAGTTATTATGGAAATTAACTCTTTGCTGTAAATATATCTGCTTAGGTTGCTACTTGTTTTCTTTTCCTTTTTTTTTTTTTTTTTTAAATTTCCTGCAGGAATCTTTAATTCTCAGAGGATGAGAACTGACTCTTTTCCTCTACCCCCTTGAGGCTGCCTAAGGGGTCTTTACATATCTCAGCTCTCGATAAAAAGCTCCCTGAAGGCGAGTGTTGGGAGAATCTGAGACAAGGAGCTTGGAGACTGAAGTCCAATAGCAGAGAGAGATTGGGGTGAGGGCTGGAGTTCAGGGACCCAGTTTTTATTCTTGCATGTAAATCCTTGTGCTTCAGTCCCTGGCCTGTGAAACAAGATCTTCATAGCTGCCCTGTCTACCTCACAGGGCTTCAAGGTGTCAGATAGCATAACCACTTGTGCATGGAGACAACAGCTGTAATTTGAGGTGAATGGCTAGTGTGTGCTCAGGTTGGCTCTGGGTGGGGTGGGAGCTCTAGGGAGCTCATGGGGGAGTAGACTACTCTCTCTGAACTCAGGCCCTGAGCTCAGAGCTGGTTGAGGGAAAGAGCAAGGGGCCCAAAGATGAGTGAGACAAGCTCCCATGCCATAGAGCGTGGATTAGCCACCTTTTTCCTGTAAAACATCAGAGAGTTAATATTTTAGGTTTTGCAGGCCACGAGGTCTCTGTCAAGATTACTCAAGTCCGTTGTAGCATGAAAACAGTCATAGGTAAACAAATGAGTGTGGTGATGGCCTCCAAAAAGTTTATTTACAAAAACAAGCAGCAGGCTGGATTTGGTCCACAGGCTGTAGCTCGCTGACCCCGGGTGTGTGTATGGAGCATTTTTGACAAATGGGGGTTTCAAAGCAAAAACAAAGCCATGGCTCTGAATGCTGGACATTCGAAAGGCTGGTTCTCACTCCGCCCTCTGAAGCACATGTTAAGTGTATCTTCGTGTCACATTTTTTTTTCCAAAAAAACTGCAGAACCTGTGCCAAACCTGGGCCAGTCTTATGAATCTGAGCGAAGAGTTAAGGTGTTCAGGAACGAAGCCAGGAAATCTCACTGTTCTTGTGGTACACGGTGGGGCTTTGCTGTCATAGCTCATCAGCTGGCAGGTGCGTTGTCCAAGATGTTAAGTTTAAAAGCACATGAGGTCCACTTCCCTGGGACTTAGCATGTGGCTGGGTCACGCATGGTGGGTGTTTGCCTGCTGAGGGTCCCCCACCACGAGGCCTGTTGTGGGGGGCAACCCAGGACTTTGTTCCCCCAGCCCATCTTTGCCACAAGTGGCATCTTCTGGACCAGACAGAACACACTTTCAGGACTGGAAAGATGAGGAATTTGCTTTCATGCCTCTGTGGTGGTTGGGGCATCTTCCTTTGCTTTTAGGTCCCCAGTTTTGAGAGCTAGAGGGGATGTGGAAGGACCCATCTTATATGAGACTCCATTGCCATCCTCCTGGCTTCCCTCGCACATACCTGTCACGTGACCTGCCAGGTCAGCGGACCAGCCTTCCCGGTTGCCTGGGGCTGAAGCGTTCCCAGGAATGCTGGACTTCTGGGGCTAAAAGCATGAAAGTCTCAGGCAAACTGGGCTGAATCGGTCACCTATCTGGCCCCCGCCCTTAGAGGACAGGACAGGATGGGACAGAGGCTTGGATATAATAAAGCTTGCCTCCGCTTGCTGCTGCAACTCAGAGAAAAGAGATCCCCAGGAGGCAGAGCAGTCAAGCAGGCCTTCCATATGTGGTGGGTTAGAGTTGAACCTTGAAGCGCTGATGAGGTTTGTGGCAAAACAGCCATGCAGAAGCAGTGTGAACAGGAACCCAGAGACTCGAAAGAACAGGGCACGTTTGTGTCCCAAGGACATTTGAAGGAGGCATGAAGACAGTCCCCGAGATCACTACTCTGTCCTCAGTGCCCCCATGCATTTCCTCCCATGCTTCCCTCCAGAGTTTTCTGTGGGCCTGAAGAAAGCTCTGGAAATTGTTTTTTTTATATCACGTTGAAGAGCAGAAAATATGCTAACCAGGAGAGAGTCTTAAATGTGGGGAAGGTCTTACCTTACAGTGGACAAGGAGGTCTGTGTGGGACGGTGGTATAACTCTCCCCCGGACGGCGCTGTGCCGAGTCCGGAGGAGAACTCCCTGCCTCTTGGTACAGCATGACCACTTCTCTGTTTCATTTTGTGTTACATTGTAAGTGTCGGTAACAGCAATGCCAGGTTCTGGTGTTCCGTTTGGTATGGAGGGGAGAGGCCCTGGGCTCCTCAGTGCTTGCCTGCCCCTCACAAGGTAAGCTAAAGGACACCTAGAGAAAGCTTTTCCTTCCTCCTACTTTGGAGTCTAAAGATGTCTATCCAGGGTGGCCTACGCCTGGGGAAAGTTAAGTACTTCCGTGGGCCCCAAGGGAGACGCCTTCCTTCCATTTGCTCTTGGCTCCAGGATGATGGCCAGGGCTGGGGGTGTGACGTGGGAGGGAGTACACTGATGTACCCAGTTTTCATGGATTCCTCCATTTTTACTGGAGGATTCCTCCATTACTGGAGGAATCCTCCATGTTTACTGGATGCCTGCTCAGTCCCTTTCTTTTATTATTTTTGAAAAATTTATTTATTTTAGAGAGACAGCAAGTGAGCAAGAGTGAGCATGAGCAGGAGGGGCAGAGGCAGAGGGAGACAGAGTCTCCAGCAGACTCTGCGCTGAGTGTGGAGTCTGATGCAGGGCTCGATCTCGCGACCCTGAGACCATGACCTGAACTGAAACCAAGAGTCGGACACTTAACCGACTGAGCCACCCAGCCCCTCAGTATCTTTCCTGGGAGACCATGGGTCAGATCGGCCCTTAGCTCCCAGTTCAACCTGCTGTGAGCTCCCACGACCCCTCTGTCCAGGCCCTTCTTTCTTGTCCTCTTCGATGACCTTCACACCTCACAGAGGCAGAGCAGTAGGGAGTCCCACTTTACAGATCCCCAGTGACCCCCAGTTTCCAGTTGAGGAGATGGAGGGGCAGAGTGGGACCCTTGGGAGTCATGGCCTGTGGTCTGGGCCTGCATTCTGGAGACCCAGAGATTGGGCAGGGTTGGCGTGGTGGGCTTGGAATATTCCAGCTGGAAAGATCAATGAACAGCCAAGAAGGAAGATCTTTAACTTTCTTGTCCCTTCTCTGTGCCTCTGCTCTCACAGGTGCCCCTGCTGGGAATGCCCCCACCCCCACCCGTGGGAATCTCTCCTGTTCTTCCAGGAGAGCCCGGCATATGTTTCTGCTCATTCTGGAAGTTCTGGTGATAGCGCCTCTCCCCACCCCACTCCTGTCAGCCCCTCTGTACCTCCACTGCTCTGACTGGTTAGTGCCCCTCAGGGCCTCCCAGGACACCTGTTCTTTGTGTGTCCACGCTGTGGGGTTGTGAGCACATGGACGAGGGGCACACCCAGGGTCCGGCATATTCCCTGTGGCCAGGATAGGCTCAGCACTACCCGGACGAGCGTGTTCTAGGGCCTGAGAAGGACCTACCCCCGCTAACATGGGGCCTCTTCTCCCGGATCTTTGCAGCAAAACCTGGTGTGGGCGCTGCTGATCGCCATCCCTCTGGTCACCAGCCTCTACCTCCTGGTCAACATCAGTTACCTGCTAGTGTTGTCATCCAGTGAGATCCTCTCCTCTAATGCTGTGGCCGTGAGCTGGGGGTGAGTAAGTCAGGTGATGCGATCCTTGGCCGCCGGGCAGACCATCCAGCCTGGGGAGGGATAGTGCCCCTTGTGCATTTCAGCTTGCCTCTAGATGTTTTGCTAGCTCTGTTTCCTGGTGGTTGGCCTCCAGTTTGCTGATGGAGTTCCTTCCTTGGATTCCTCTGTTGTCCTAGGAACCAGGTGCTGGGAACCTGGGCCTGGCTGGTACCCTTGGCTGTCACACTCTCCACGTTTGGCTCCGTCAATGGGATATTCTTCGGTGGAAGTCGTGTGTGCTATGTGGCGGCAAGAGAGGGCCACATGGTGAGAGATGGGGTCCCGGCCGGGCGAGGTGGGGGTGCTGCAGTAGGGCACTGGAAGGACTACAGAGGCTAAGCTTTCTCCTGCCTGAACTTAGCTCTGAGCTTAATTAAGCCAGGCCTTCCCCTGTAAGTCAGAGCCCTGTTCTTTCTAAGAATGGGATTCAAGCATCCCACGCCTCTCCATTTAAACTCCAGTCCTTCAACTTCTGGGTTTTGGGAGATCATCATACAGGGTCACTGTGGAGCTTGTAGGTGGTGGGAATGTTTGCACACTTTGGGGGCGTGGGGGCAGTGGGTGAAGCCATAGGAGTAGAGCCAATGTGGATGCCCGGAGGCCCTTCCCCCAGGGACTGTCCCTCTGTTAGCCTTTGCAGCAATGATGCTGGTTAACAGGCAGCTCCCAGGTGTCCGGGGCTGACAACAGCAAACATTCCATATTGTTCATCAGTCCTTGGGTCCCCCATGGCTCTGCTTCAGGCTGGGGTTTGTGTTCAGATTTCTTCTTTTGGGACTCCGAGTCTGTTCGTGTCTCAGGGACCCAGGCCAAAGTATGTTTTTGCCTGGAGCAGGTGGCAGGGGTTGAAGAGACCAAGCCAAACCACACAAATGTATTTTGAGCCTCTGCTGTGTTACTCCTGCTCACAGTTCATTGGCCAAGCCCAGCGCCAATGGATGGGGAACCAGACAGTATTTGTCCATAGGGCTGGGAGGGGGAGACTGACTGTTTGCTGAATAATAGAACAGTCTACCACAATAACCCACAGTCCTACTCCATGCTCCACCGGCAACTGCCCTACCCTTTCCTCCCACTTTGTCTGTCTTCCCACACCCTTGGTCCCTCTTCCTGTGTTCGGGATGAGCAATAGAAAGTTGAACGACCTGGCCAGGCACCTGCTTCGGCTCTCTACACTCTCTCCCAACTGGGTCTTGGCTGGCCTGGAGGGAGAGGTTCCCCCGTTCTGCATCCTGGGCCTGGTTTCAGCCCAGGTAGGCCACAGAGATCTACACCCAGAAGCAGTGGAGACTGGGGACTATTAGGTGGGGCCCACTGGTGTCCGGAGTGAATTTGCCGGGGAAGAGAACAGGAAGCTTCCCAGGGCATAGAGCTGCTGTGGCTCCCCTGGGGCGCTGCCTGACGCCTGGCTTTGCTCCCAGCCCCAACTTCTGTCCATGGTTCATGTGCATCGCCTCACACCGACTCCAGCCCTGATGTTTACCACCGCAGTGGCTCTGGTCCTGGTCATCCCAGGAAACTTCAGCACCATCGTGAACTTCTTGAGGCAAGTGAGACTCTCCTCCCGTGTGGGTATCTCATGGTGCCTTTGTGTGCATGCTCACATACACTCATTCACATATTTAAAAGTCCTCTGTGTGTGCACACTCATGCACATGTGTGTGTATATATACATAACAAGCTTCTGGAAGCCCCTACGTGTAACTATCACATACATGCATGTATGTATACATACATATGTGCACGCACGCTTCTGGAAGCCTGAGCTCAGCCATTTCAGCCATTCCCTCCCCGTTGTATTTCCAGATTTTTTTTTTAATTTATTTGAGAGAGAGAGAGACAGTGAGAGAGAGCACGAGAGAGGAGAAGATCAGAGGGAGAAGCAGATTCCCCGTGGAGCTGGGAGCCCCATGCGGGACTCGATCCCGGGTCTCTGGGATCATGACCTGAGCCAAAGGCAGACGCTTAACCAACTGAGCCACCCAGGCTCCCCGTTTCCCAAATCCAAGTGTGTCTCCCTCCTGTCTTGCCCTGTTTCCCAAAATTCAATGAGACAAGGGTTTCACCAAGAGGCAGATGAGCAAAAGGCTTGTGCTGTCTTTGTTATTTTTTAATTCTTCCTTGTTCCTTTCCTCTGTCGCGGAGATCATGTTGAGGCCATCGTCAGGCTTTACTCCCCACTACCTCCAGCTCTTGGCTGTGGCATGATTTTCCCTTTGTCGTCTGATCTGTGCTCAGGACTCTGACCCAGCATATCTCTAGTGAACACAAGGCAGACTCACAGCCACACTGGGTATAGTCCGTGATTGGATTAAAGTGGGGAGATGTTCTGACCCCCTTTATTACCTTCTCTGGGGCAGAAATGACGGGCAGTTGTGCCGTCTAGCCGTCCAGCCATAACTTTATGCCTTCATCTGAAGCAGGGTTGGGGGGTGTGTCCTCACACCCACAGGCGAGCGCGGCATCTGGGTGCAGAGGGAGTTCTCTGAGGAATTTTTTCACGCATCGTGTGCTCTCTCTTTTGTTGTCATAAGTATAATTAATTTCCTGGAACAGGATCTACAGTGCTTGATGTGACTTTGTTCAGAACACTGAGTAACAGACCTGGTTTTTCTTTTTATCTTCTTCCCATGAGAAAGGCTAAATTCATGATATGCCAAGAATAAATCAAACCCATGGTGAGCCCAGGGTTTCTTTAGACTGAGATTTGGGGGATGTGACCGAGAATGTTCCAGCACAGAGTGAGAATGTTAGGATGACCCATCCCAATGAGGACACAATGTCTCCCCATCTTGACTGCCTCCAGGGACAGCCTGGTCTGGACCCGGTCTCCAAGGGCAGGTGAGGTTTTCATTAGACCTTCATCAGCCACTCAGCTACCCACTCTGGCAAAGACAGAGGCCAGGGGCTGGTCTGGGTGCTCCACGGCCTACCCTGTCACCAGCTCTAAGGTAGGAGGATCTGCTATGAGAGTGTGGTCCCTGAGGAGAGCACAGGCTCCTTGAGATTCCACCAAACTCTTTCTTTTGGACACACACATGCGCTTCCCCTTCCCTTCCCTTCCCTCCCTCTGAAAACTGTCCTCTTCTGTCCAGCCAGGGGCAGGCAAGAAAGGTCCGATCTGAAGCCAGGTGGGGGCCTGGCTCGTGTACTTGTCACTTGGTGACGGAAGATGAAAGAGGAGGGAATACCCCCCAATGCCTTCTTGTCCTTGGTGCCCCAGCCTTGCCTTCTTTCCTTAGCCTCCTTGGATAAGGGGCTGGGGGTGGCTGAAAGGCCTCTGGTGAGCTTGCACTTGTGCCCCGGGTTTGCACCAACAAGGCCAGCCCCTCTTGCAGACCCAACCAGGGCAGGGCCTGGTAGCGAGTGGCTTCTGTTTGCCTTTCAGCTTCCTTGGCTGGATCACCTATGGAACCACCATTGGCTGTCTCTTGTACTTGCGGATAAAGAACAAGAATCTTCCTCGACCTTACAAGGTAGACTTTGGAATAAACGTTGGGCTTTCTTCAACCTTAGTCTGTGCATGAGGCAGATCACTGGTCCACAGCCTCATCCGGGGTGGCCACTGTCATATTTGGTAGAAGATGTCTGTCTGTATTTCCTGGGGAGGGGGGATGAGGGACAGCTGGGTCCTAGGGCCTTGATTCTGCTTGCTGGGGACTCATTTCTCCTCTGGAGGACTCTCAGGGAGAACGATGAGAGACACATGCCCAGAGGAGGCTCACACAGAGTAGGACGCACAAAGCACAGAGATGATCAAGCTGGGTCCCAAAGCCTTGGCTCCTTGGATGGCCCCCGTAACCCAGCAGGTGGCTTTTCTGGCTAGGCAAGGTATGATGGCAGGGACAGGAAGAGGGGAGCTGGTGGAAGGTGGAAGCAACAGGCAGGCAGGCAGGTGGGAGGGACAGAGCCCAGGGGCCACACACCCTGTCCCGTGCCTCTCCATCATCCAGTCTCTGTGTCTCTGGCAGGTCCCCACCGTCATCCCTGTCATCATGCTCCTTGCTTCTTTCTACCTGGTGCTGGCACCCATCATTGAGCACCCCCAGACTGAGTTCCTGTACATCTTCCTGTTCCTGCTCAGTGGCATCCCGGTCTATTTCCTGCTTGTCTATTTCCGATGCCAGCCCAAGTGGTTGCAGATGGCCACCCTGTATCTCCAGCTGCTCCTGGAAGTTGCTCCAACTGTTAAAAATGTGGACTAAAGGACTGGACAGGTGAGCACTGCCCTTCTTGCTGCAGACATGTCTGTCCCCACGCAGGTGGCCTTGCCAGATTTTCTGTAGGTTGCGCATAATTCCAATGAGTGAATGGAAGGCTAAATACAGCTACTGTGAAGCTTTGGGGGGTATCCAACCAGGACAGCATCCCCCTTTCTCTAAGAACTGTGCCTCCAGTGCAGGCAGATCTCACAGTCACATTGGTATTATGTGGCTGCCTGCCTGGGTATAGCTACTTGACGTTCCAGGTGGGCAGCATGAAATACATTCCCTTCTCCGGGGATCTTGGAGTTCGAATTCTGATGGTTGCCTCATCTGAGGAACGGTAAATTCTGGAGGCTATGTGGGACTGTCTTCTCTTATGTGGGCAGAGTAGAGAAAGCCCCCATGGAGAGAGGAATGAAGATACACAGAGAAGTGGTGTTGAGAAATTTCTTGGTGCCTAAGAGCTGGGGGTATGACCTGAGCAGGCAGCAGCCTTGGTCCCTGGCTGCTTTTCAGTTCTGGTCTCTGTCCTTCTGTGGCCCAACTGCCATCTGATTGTCCTTCCTGCTTTTTTATTGTCTGGGACAACGTGATACCTTATAATAAATTTCCAATTTTGGCTCAGGTGGGTTTGAGTGAGTTCTTATTTCTCGCAAATGGAAAAGATCTGGGTCTGACAAACCTTCTTCAGGAAGACATGAGACTTTAGTTCCTATTTAAAGCCTCCAACTGGCTTGAACAAAGAAAGAAGCAAGAGACAGATCCCTGGGAGGGAGGGATTTTGTTGGCTTTGGGTGAAAGGGAGGACGGTCGAATTTCTAGAAGAAAGGGTGGAAAGTTAGAACAGACCTCAGAAGGCTAATGCGGTGATAGGACTAAAGAGAGGCAAGGGGGCAGAGATATCTGGCTGCCCAGGGGAAAATGTAGGACAGGAAGGATGATGACAGTGCCTAGAAAGATTGGGGATGCAGGTTCTGAGTCCATGGCGGGGGGGTGGTCAAAAAGAGGAGGGGCAGGGACACTGCTCAGCACCTCTCCTCCTGCAGCTGCCCTGGGACACCTGTGTATGGCCTTCCTTTTATCGCCCAGATATGGAAAAAGCTCCCACAAGATCTTTCTGTTAAGTTTTCTTCTCACATCGACCAGTTCTCCATTTTTGCAACACCAAATGGGTGTCCATTGATTCCGTTCAATTCTGATACTATTATGAGTTGATGCAGACCTCTCAAAGCTAAAGGGCTCAGGCACCAGGGGCAGACTTCAGTCTCAACTCTTGGCTCCCTGGATACCCATGCTTCTGCCCAACTTGGTTAAGCCCCTCTCTTCACAGTCAATCACTTGCTAGAATGACTCAGGTCTCTGGAAAACACTTGATTTACTATTATAAGCTCATTACAAAGGATACAACTCAGGAGGAGTCCGGTGGGAGAGATGCATAGGGAACTTCCATGATATGCTCTCTTTGGATATGTCACCTACCTGGCACCCTGATGTGTACGCCAACCTGGAAACTCTCTGAAATCTGTCATTTGGAGGTCTTTATGGACATTCCATTTATGTAGGTGGATCAATCATTGGCCATCGTGATTGAATTCAATTTTCATCTCCTGGGATCTCCCCAGAGGTTGGAGAGTTCCATCCTGCTCATCCATCTTGGACTTGTCCGGAAACCAGTCCCCATCCAGAAGCTATCGGGGGCTCCCATCCACCATCATCTTGTTAGCATACAAAAGACACTCATCACTTGGAGAATCCAATGCTTTGGGAGCTGTGGACAGGGAACTGGAGACAAAGACCTAATATTCATCTTTTGTTTTACCATCCTTCTGAACTGTGAACTCTTTGTCAGTGCTGTTCCTGAGGACATGTTGCTTGTGAAATTCTAGGAGAAACTTCATATCCCTTACCCCAGCAGCACAGCCTACCTTAGAGAAAAGAAAATTATAAGAGGCTGGGTCTATCCAGTTCCTTGTCAAGGGAGACCATGGATCAGGCTGAAAGTTCCCAGAAAAAGCTCTGAATTAGTTCTTTCCTCTTCAGTTTCCCACCAAACTGTGCCTTTGTCTCTCCTGAGCCTCACCAGGCCATGTACCCTAGTGTTTGGTTGCGTTTCATGCTCCCTGCTGGGCTGTGGGTCTGGTGAGGGTGGGCTGTTCTTACACATGTTTGTACATCCCTCATTTCCTATCATGCTCCTGGGCTCCTTGCTGACCAATAACATTTGGTGAATCAAAATAATGAAATATTTGTTGAACAATGAGGGGATGTATGAGATTTATATTTTTTTTTAGGATTTGTGAGCCTGGTTTGCTTCCCGATAGTGCCTGCTCTGCCCTGGGCTCCCAGGCCCTATCTTGAGAATGTTCTCTAAGGAGGAGAGACATTGCCCAGATCTTGAGCAGTCACATCCAGCTGGCAGTGGGTGCAAGCCTAGAGGTGGAAAGCAGAAAGAGGAGCTGAAGTCCCACAACCTTGGCCTTGGATCATGCACTCCAGTTAGGCTGTGTCCCTGTGACTCAGTCTTCTCATCCTTTCCATAGCTGGCTTCCTTTTGGCTCATAGTCCTTTTGTGATGGTGCAAAGGGTCCTCCAGGTCAGGCTCTTGGAAGGCAGCATCTTGTTCCTTGCAGTTTCCCAGGACATCTTCCCTGATCTCCTGTTCTGCCCCAGACCCCTTAGTAGGCCCCAGAGTAGCAGTAGGGAGTGATCCTCAGTGGAAATCTGAGATTTCCTAAGAAATTAGTATATTGAACTTCCTTGCTCTGAGTCAAGAGCATGATTTCTATTGTTACTTATCTTCTATAATCAGAGATAACATAGTGTCATGATGCTGGCCTTCGGATTGGAGAAAGAATGTTCTGAGTCTTGAGGCCAGGGTTGAAGTCCTCTTTATTCCTTCTAGAGAAGCAATAAGTTCCAGGAAAGGTGTGGGGCAGGTGTTGGCTAGGTTCCTGGGGCAGGGCAGTGTTCTTTAGCCCTAGGTCCACCCAACAGCATTTAGATGTTTCTGTTTAGGGCAGAGCCTGTCTACTCCCAGTCATAAGCACTCAATTCTTTGGACTTCCTTTAGGCCATTTACACTGTCTTCTGCTGAATACTTAGATTGGGGGAAACTGAGTCTCATAAATTAATCCATGCAAATGAATGTCATGGTTAAATTTTCAAACACTACAAAAGGTACAAAGGGAAAGTCAACATTTCTTACTCCACACTCCCCATTTCCAGTGCGATCAGTTTCCTAGCTTACTTCCAGAAAGCTTCTGCACACGTATGTAAACCATGGTAGAGTACACTGCTGCTTCGCTTATTAGAATAATCACAACCTATTCAGTTCTTCCTGTTGAGGGGAAACAGTTTTCTTTTCGTTATGTCTGTCCCCAGACCAGGGGCTGAGTCCTTTACTGTGGTGGTCATACATACATATTGTTCACTATCCTTTAGCTCTTCTTCTGACCACATGGTAGGATTGTAGTTCCCTGTCCCCTTGGAGTTAGATGTGACCATAGGACTTGTTCTGGTTAATAAACTGTGAGTTGAAATGATGTACATTTCTGTTATGGTGAAGCTTCAAGAGCCAGTGCACAATTTTCTGCATTTTCCATTTCCCTCTGCTTTAGAGCCTGGCAGTGTCCTCATGGCTGTTCTGTGAGCCTGGGTCCTGACATAACAATGATACGGAAAAGGGCCAGTCCCCAGTCAACCCTACGTTGGCATGTAGTGTGAGCAAAATTAACTTTTCTTGTGTAAACCACTGAGATTGGGGGATGTTTGTTACTGCAGCAGAATCTAGCCCATCCTGACTGTTCATCCCTCCTCTGCTCATGTGTCTTACAAGTACCCAGGACTGCTGACCAGTTGAGCCAGGCCTCAGTTTGAGAGTGCCAAGGAAAGCACAGGTGATGTGAGCTCATTCTTTTGCGGGTCTCCTCCTCTCTCTCACATCATTCCTGTTATTCCTCACCTGCCTTCCCTGTCCTTCTCCTCCAGGCCACCCCTCTCCTGTCTCCACCCCCAACACATTTTCTTCCTTTACTTTCCACAGTCCTGCAGTCTTATTTTGCCTCCAGGGGAAGAAAAACTGGTTCTGCAAATAGGCCTAAAAGAAATCTTGCTAGTGAGAGCTTTTGAATATTTGTTCCTGCTCAGGTGTGCACTGAAGAAAGAAAACTGTTCAGTCTAGCCCTTGGGTAGCAAAAGAAAGACAAAAGGAGGTAAAATACACATACAAAAGCCAGCAGATGGTTACTTTCAGACATCACCCTGATGCACACAGATAAACACTAACACCATCCCCTTTAAAATAGCAATGGACTATACTCTAGATTTTTCTAAAAATTCATTAACAGTTAATATGGGAGAGCTTTTTTATATAAGCCTTTTTTTTTATCAGCACATTTCTTTAAAAAAAATTTTTTTTTAAGATTTTATTTATTTATTTATTTGACACAGAGAGAGATCACAAGTAGGCAGAGAGTCAGGCAGAGAGAAATGGGGAAGCAGGCTCCCTGCTGAGCAGAGAGCCCGATACAGGGCTCGATGCAGGGCTCAATCCCAGGACACTGAGATCATGACCTGAGCCGAAGGCCGAAGGCAGCGGCTTAATCCACTGAGCCACCCAGGTGCCCCAGCACATTTCTTTTTTAATGGATGCTTAGTATTATTGGCTTATTGTTTATGGATATTCTGTTGATTCTACTTTGTCATATTATAAGCAAAGCTAGAGGGGTCACCTTGCTGTATAAAAAAGTGATGATCCCAAAATAGGCACCCTCTTTCTTCCCAAATTATCAGTTTCCTCTGTGTTCTAGTTATCCTCCTGAATTAGTGTTTGCCACTTTTTTTTTCTACAAATGAAATCTATATTTTAGGTGTAGGAATATACATTTAAACCATAAAGTTATTGCGACATAGACCATGAACTTTGTTGACTACAGAGTTTCTGTGGGACATAGATGCTCTTAAATTATCGCTATTGATTTGTTTCATTTATGTTAATTTGGGTTTGAAACTTTTTGTAAAATGCAGAACCTCAAAACTTTCTTTAAAATATCTCTCACATTGACTTGCAGAATGTGTCATGGAATCAGGACTGTTGGGAGTGAGTATAAAGCATCTGGGAACCCTGAAAACAGATAAATAAAACTAAAGAAAAATATTTTGCAAGTCATCTCTATGTCCCTTTAGGAAACATCTTTTTTGGAATGAATTTTAGATTGTATATCTATGCTTTTCATTTTAGACCCAGAAATGTTGTACAATTTCTAAGATGAAAAATTATGTGATGTTCTATATATAAAAGAAAGGTCGGAATTTTATTGCTTTAGTCCAAAGGCCTCTTCAAGCCCTTCAGAAAAAAGGCCTGAAACAAAGCTCTCTTTAAAACATAAGGCAAAAGTAGAACAGCAAAGACGGGTTTCTGAATGTAAGAGCAAATGGTCTCTTTAGAGTGTTTCCTGCTCCCGGTGGTCAGATCAGTCCATCGGCAGCAGCGCCTGGTGATCCAGTCAGAGATGAAAAGGCAGAGGAGCCGGTGGGGACACGGGAGCTCAGTAGAAAGGTCACCGGTCACTGGGCCTCCCCGGTACGTCCTGGGCCCTCCCTTGGGTCCTGGGGGCTGTGAGAGGGACACAGAAGCCTGGGGGACCCTGGGTTCCTGCGGTCACACGGCGACCCTGCTGCAGGGGCCCAGCTCCGCCTGGGATTCATGGATCCTGGCGCTGCTCAGGGAGGCCCTGAGGCCGGCTGCCCTGGGAATATGGCGAGCCCTGATGGGAAGCCTGGGAGGGACAGGCCGTGGGGCCTCCCGCTCGGTAAGGGGGTCTGAGCCATGCAATGGGGCCTGAGATCAACCGTAGCTTTGGAGAGGAGAGTGGGGCTCGGGAGATGCATGGGGCTCCTGGTGCTGAAAGGGTGTGAGGATGAGGGCGGCTCTGCAGGGGCGGGGCAGGGTGGGGTAGGGGGTGGGGGGGTGGGGAGGTGGGAGGAGCAGGGTGGGGCCGGGCAGAGCAGGTGTGAGGGGTGCGGATGGGTCTGAGTCCTTCAGCAGGGCAAGACGGGCCTGGTCGTCTGGGCTGTGGGTCAGGGAAAGGGGATGTTGGCCTTGACCCTTAGGGTTTGAGCCTAGGTAACTTGGTGAATGTGTTATGATTCTTGGCAATAGGGAAGATGGGACAGATTTGGAGGAAAGGGAGGCTTTAATTTTGCTCAGTTTAGACTGCCATGAAGTGTTCCCGTGGAGATGGTTGGGTGAGTTTGTGTATCTGGAGCCCAAAGGCCTTGGCTAGAGAGGAAAGGTGGAAATACAAGCCACACGAGAGAATAAGAAGGTTGTAGACAGAAGTCTTCGATGCCATAAATCAGCTATTGACCGACCAACCTCCTAGATTTCTACCTAGAAATCTACCAGGCCTGTTTTATTTAATTTTTTTAAAAAGATCTTACTTATTTATTTATTTGACAGAGAGAGGGAGAGAGAGAGAGAGAGTAGTGAGAGAGGGAACACAAGCAGGGGCAGCGGGGGAGGGAGAAGCAGGCCTCCCGCTGAGTGGGAACCCTGGGATCATGACCTGAGCCCAAGGCAGCCGCTTAACGACTTAGCCCAGGCGCCCCATCCCAGGCCTGTTGTAATAGCACCCCTCTACCTCTCCCATATGTACTTCTCACGTGCGGGTCCCAACACTCACGGCTCCTGCTGAAGAATCTCAGAGGAGCTCCTAGAGAACTTCCTCTTAGTAATAGGGGTGGGGACTTGGCCCATGCCACCTCCAAGTTACTCAGAGGACAGCCGGCTCCCCTGTTGTCTGGGGGGTGTGGTTGCCACCCCCTTTCCTTAGAGCCACCCCATCTCCCAACCTGCTATGTTCAGAGTCCTGGCCCTGGGTCTGGCCTTGATGACATCTGAACAAACCGGTGCTTAGAAGGCAGAGGGGGTGTTGGAGTGCGTGGGACCTTTGGTTCCCTGCCTTGCACCACAGCTCCCGTGGCTCAGGCCCTCCTGGTAGCTCCACACCTCCTAGGGCCTGGGGTCTTGTTTCTGAACTGCCCCGGGGCTGGCTCTTGTCCCCAGCCGCTCCTCTCTGGTACCAGGTCCTAGGCATGAGGGCCATTTGCACACCGGGCTTTCGGATGCTTCCTGCCCACTGGTTTGCTTGGTTGCTTCCTGCTCCGAGGCTACAGAGCACGGGAGGCCTCACCAGATGCTTCCGGGCTGTCTGTCGGGCTCTTGCTGGGGAGAAGCTGGCAGGACAGTGAACAGACAAGGAGCACGTCCCTTCTGTCCTCCTGCATGCCGGTCCGCTTCTAGAGTCCTCTGTTGGCAGGCCCTGCAGGAAAGCAGCTGACAAGGGGACAGGGACTTTGCAAGGCTCTAGCCCCAGCGGCACGAAGCGAGGAAGCATGCGTCTGGAGCTGAGACACGCTAGCTTGAGGACTGCCTAGCACCATGGCCTGCTGCCTTTCCTTGCTTGGCAAGCTCTTGCCTGTCCCTGGGTCTTGCTCAGGTGTGGTTTTCTCAAGCCAGCTTCCTCTGGACCCAGTGTCCTCCTGGTTTCTCACAGAGCCGTGTGCCTGCTTGTAACCAGCACAAGAGAGCTTGCGGGAAAGCCCTCTGTTTGGTTGTCGGCCACCCTTACTCGGCTGCAAGCTTCTGGAGGAGAGAGACTTTGTCTGGTAACTACTTGTAAACTTCCCGGGAAGTCTTTGTTGAACTGTAGTTCCTAAGATTGTAAGTGCTTTCTGGGAGAAAGCTAGGGAGTAAGTGGAGGGTGTTGGTTTTATTCCCAGTTCCCCCTCATATAGGTTCCCCTCAAACAGTTGGCGCTGCCATTCTTTTCTCCGACAATAGTGATTAATCTTTATTGAGCACCTGGCAGGTACCAGGTGCTCTTCTTCACATTCCCCTTGAATCAACTCATTTAATCTTCACAAACATTAAACTGAGGCACAGAGACGTTAAGCAGCTTGTCTAAGGTCACACAGCTAGAAAGTACTAGAACCAGAATTTAAGTTACAGACAGTCTGAGTTCCAGAGCCTGGGGTCTTAGCCACTATTTACAATAATATAGCCCAAGGATGACGGGAATTAGGAAAATGTGGCCAACTTATGCTGAGGACAATGGTAACAATCATACTCTCTCTTTTTTAAAAGATTTTATTTATTTATTTGAAAGAGAGAGAGCGAGAGACACAGCACAAATGGTGGGGAGGGGCAGAGAGAGAGGGGGAAGCAGACTCCTTGTTGAGCAGGGAGCCTGACGTGGGGCTCAATCTCAGGACCTGAGCCAATGGCAGACACTTAACTGACTGGGCCACTCAGGTGCCCCAACAATATCATACTTTATATACTTTATCATACTCTTGATAAAACATTACTTCCATAGTAAATCGAGTTCTATCACATTGCTTCTCTCTAGGAAATAATATCTCCCTTCTTTTGGTGAACTGAGCCTCCTAACTCTGCAAATATAAAGTTCTAGAAAAGGCTGTGGAACATCGTATTGATACCCACCAAGGGGATGGGGGACCCAGGTGGGACCAATGATAACTCTGGGATTTCTCAGGTTGGCACCAAAAGATGAGGGCAGTGGCTCTTGGGAGGTGAAGCTGGGAGATGCTCCAGGCTGAGGGAGAAGCTAGTCTCCCAGAGGAAGAAGCCGGTTCACAGAGAGACGCCGGCATGGGGAAAAGGAGAGTGCCTCCATTCTCTGCCCTGGGTCTTGAGGCTCTGAGCTGGTAAATCCCTCTGTGACGTCATCTAGTTTGTCTGGTTTCTCACGCTTGTGAATAGAAGGTCCCTAGTGCAGCTTATAGTGTCTAACACCGTTTCACAGATAGTTGATTCTTACTAGCCTGAGGAGGCAGCGAGGTAAGAATCAGATCCCCATTTTTCAGAAGGGAAACTGAGGTTGGGAGCAGCTAAGTGAATGCCAAGCGGTAAGTGAACGGTAGAGCTGGCAAAGCAGTCGGGGGGAGGGGTCTGTCTACTCTTCCAGGCTGTGCTCCCAGGGAGCCCTATGGAGGGGGCTCGGCCCCACCTCTCTCTCAGTAGCTTTGACCCGGCCTTTGCCTCCTCCCTTTCCTAGTTGCTCCATGTGCGGCCTACGGGGCTGGGAGCCTGTTTCTGCAGGGCAGGGGATGACAGACTGCCCTGGAGCTCACAGGGCCATGTGGGACAGAGGTGACTGGGTACAGCGGGCACAGGGGCAGAGCGGCCTGCATGTGGCCAAGCTGCACGGGGGCCCAGCGGCCAGCTGCCCCCAGAGCTGGGCTGTCCACCTGCACAGTGCCTCACCCCCTCCCGGGCACCCTGAGGGCCTGGGGAAGCTCCTCCTCTTGCCAAACAAGATCTGGGGTTCCGGGGTTCCCTCTGTGGTCTGGGCCCTAGCACGGGCAGGAAGTGGGTGTGGGGGCCTCTTCTGGCCCGGGGGCTGGAAAACCAGAGGCACCTCTGGTCTGGAGCTTGGCAGTCCAGTTTGGGATTACCAAATGCCAGGCCTAACCACTACTCTGAATCCTAGTTTAGAATCTTCTTAACCCTGGCGAGAAGAGCTGGGAGCCTGTGACGGGAGGGAACTTCCTGTTTACGGCGGGTGTCAGGGATGGTCTGAGAGCGACAGCCTTCTGTGGTTAATGTGGGCCCTGACATTTCCCCGCCTCCCCTTGGGCTGATGTCCTCCCCTTGGGGTCCTCCTCGCCCGCTACCCGGTTCAGGGCTTCGGGCCTGTGCTCCCTGCAGCCGGGCAGGTAAGTGATGCCCAGGTTCGCTCCGTTGCTCCTCTCTGTGGCCCGAGGAGAGCAGCCGTGGCCTGCCCCACACCTGTTCACATCCCCATGCTGCGGGGGCAGCCCATTTCACAAAGAAAGAAACTTGGGTTGCCAGTTTTCGAAAAATAAAATAAAAAAGAGGATGCTGAATAAACTTTGAATTTTCAGATAAACGAATACTTTTTCATGTACGGATGTGCTGTATTTTATCTGTGAACTCTAGAAGCTCCAGCCCAGGCAGTGAGGTGGCCTGCGTGGGTCCTGTGACTGGCAGGACGGGGTTCCGGCCACTCAGCCCAGGGCTCCCTGCATCGCACGGCCTGCGCGCCGTGGAGCGTGGCCACCCCTGTGGCTCCTGTTCCCCAGCTGGGGGGAGCCCCTGCTCCCCTCTAGGTTTGAGGTTACTGGTAGCTGTGGGGATATGGAAGCCTGCCACAGCAAGAGGGACCGGCAGGGTCCCGCAGAACCGGCTCTGTGCCGCTGAGTTTCCTGTGTCAGCCTGACGGGCCATGGGGTGCCCAGACACTCGGTCAAACATGATCCTGGGTGTGGCTGTGAGGGTGTTTCTGGATGAGATCAGCCCTTGAGTCAGTGGCCCTGGAGCAGAGCAGATTGTGCTCTCATGGGGGCGGCTTTATTCCATCAGCTGAAGACCTGAAGAGAATAAAAAGGCGGACCCCTCCCACCAGTAGGAGAGAACTCTGGCCGCCCTAGAGCTTTCCAGCCGGGTTGTTGGTTTTTCCTGCTTTGAACGAAAGCTGAAACATTGGCTCGTCCTGGGTATCCAGTCTGCTGGCCTTCAGCCTGGAATGACGTCCTGGCTCTCCTGGCTTGCTGACTACAGACCTCGGAACGTCTCAGCATATATATTTCTTATTATTATTCATATATAAGAGAGACGGGAGGGACTTATTAGAACCAACAGGAGATACGTATCTCCTATTTGTTATATATCTATGATTCGTTAATAGCTCTGTATCTCTCCTATACGTTCTTCTCTGGAAAACTCTAACACAGCATCACTTTGGACCTTGTGAGAAACGCACATTTCCTTGGTCTCTAATGGGACCCAGTGGATCATAAACTCCTGGTGTGGGACTCATCAGCCTGAATTTTTAAGCAAAATTCCAGGAAGCTCGGATGCTCATTGAGGGTTGAGAAGTGCTGCTCTAAACACAAACGTTGCGGGTAGAAGAGAGTGCTCCAAGTCCTTGACTGAGCTCTTTTACCTGCTCCTGGGTTACTCGGAGATTTCACTGGGCATTCTGTTTGGTTTGATTATCCTATATTTGGATCCGGGACATTGGGGCTTCTAAATATCCTGGATTGGGGTGTGTGTTTTTTTTTGGGGGGGGGGTGGGAACGCAGAGGGAGAGGCCATCCACTTCTGTGTGCTAAGGACTGACTCCAGTTTAATAGGTTCCATTTTGAGGCTATATTTCCCTCCAGTAATTCAGGTTGGGACTGGCTTTTTTATTTATGGGGCCATTATATTAGCCAGCGTTCTCCAGCAGAGCAGAACCAATAGGATACAGAGAGAGACACAGATATACAGACCTAGATAGAGATCTATAGATGCACAGGAAGAGATTTGTTCTGGGGAGCTGGCTCATGTGATTACGGAGGCCCACGATCAGCCGACTGCAGTCTTCAGGCCTAGGAAAGCCAGTGGTGCAGCTCTAATCCAAACCTGAAGGTCTGAGCACCAGGAAGTCCTAGTTCAAGTCTGGAGCCGTGAGAACCAGGAGCGCTGATGTTTTTGGGCAGGAGAAGACGGATGTCTCAGTTCCAGGAAAGAGGGAAGTTGCCTATCCTTCACCCTCCTTTTTTTTTTTTTTTTAATATTTTATTTATTTATTTGACAGAGAGAGATCACAAGTAGGCAGAGAGGCAGGCAGAGAGAGAGGGGGAAGCAGGTTCCCTGCTGAGTAGAGAGCCCGATGTGGTGCTCAATGCCAGGACCCTGGGATCATGACCTGAGCCGAAGGCAGAGGCTTAACCCACTGAGCCACCCAGGCGCCCCTCCTTCATCCTTTGGTCCATTCAAACCCTCAGCAGGTTGGGTGTGCCTCGGATTCTTGCTGGTTCTATCTCACACTATGGAGTATTTTTGCACAAGTTTCTTGACTGCTCTGTGATTCAGTTTCCTCGTCTGTAAGACAAGGAGGTTCAGTCTTGCTCCCCATAGCAGTCACAAGGGTGGAATTAAGTATGTGCTCAGCAAGGTTCTGAGCACTGAGCGCCTGGGTGGTGGCCGTAGAAGTACCTGTTCACTCCATTCTGCAGGCCCCTTCCATCCGGGCTTGCCTGTCCCTGGAGGGGCGAGTGGGAAAGGCTGGCTGGGCTGCCCAGGCCACCACCCTGCACACCGGACCTCACGGAAGGGCCCTGCCCTGGCTGAAGCCTCAAGCACCTCTGCCATGTGGGCCGTGTGGTCTAGGAGACCCTCGGTGGCGAAGGTGTCAGTGCTGGGAAAAGAGGCCATGCGGAGTTTGCAGCCTGTCTCAGTCGGGAGAATCATAGTGCTGATCTTCGGGACTCTGGAGCAAGGCCATGGCCTCTGGGGTTAAGAACTAAATGCCTTTTTTTATTTTTTAGAAGATTTTATTTATTTATTTGATAGAGAGTGATCACAAGTGGGCAGAGAGGCAGGTAGAGAGAGTGGAGGAAGCAGGCTCCCCGCTGAGCAGAGAGCCTGATGCGGGGCTCAATCCCAGGACCCCAGGATCATGACCTGAGCTGAAGGCAGAGGCTCAACCCACTGAACCACCCAGATGCCCCAAGAACTAAATGCCTTTTTTTTAAAAAAAAGATTTATTTATTTATTTGACAGACAGAGATCACAAGTAGGCAGAGAGGCAGGCAGAGAGAGAGGAGGAAGCAGGCTCCCCGTTGAGCAGAGAGCCCGATGTGGGGCTCGATCCCAGGACCCTGGGATCATGACCTGAGCCGAAAGCAGAGGCTTTAACCCACTGAGCCACCCAGGCGCCCCTAAATGCCTTTTGAGAAACAATTTCAGGCATGCTTCTGGGCCCTAGAAGAAATGGAACGCCTGAGCACAGGACACCAAGTGACCACACAGCCACAAGGACCCACCATGAACTGAGTCCCGTCAGAGCCACCACACGGTGAGTAGAACAGGCGCAGCAACAAGCAGGGGAGCTGCGGGAGAGGCGGGGGGAAGGGGAGGTTGGACGGAAGAGGTGCAGACAGAGTGGGAGCCGGACCAGAGGGCCCAGCAAGCAGCGAGCCCCGAATCTCCATGACCGCCCCCCCATAGTGCAGTGGCGCCTTCCCTCAGCTCCTGCCCTCTGCTGTGGGGAGACTCCCAAGTGACACTCAGCCCTCGGAGGGCAGAGGAAGAGGCAGGCCTGTGCTCACGGTAGGGTTAGTTCCCTTGGTAACTCGGGTGTAAGCTGGAAATGGATGGCCACCACGCCACCACCTCTAGCCAACCAGATCGTTTAAAGCATAAAGGAGATAGGGCACCTGGGTGGCTCAGTGGGTTAAAGCTGCTGCCTTCCGCTCAGGTCATGGTCTCAGAGTCCTGGGATCGAGCCCCGCATCGGGCTCTCTGCTCAGCAGGGAGCCTGCTTCTCTCTCTCTCTCTCTCTGCCTGCCTCTCCATCTACTTGTGATTTCTTTGTCAAATAAATAAATAAAATCTTAAAAAAAAAAAAAAGCATAAAGGAGATAGCTTTTCATTCCTTCATTTTCTCATTTGCACGTGAATTTCATCCCTTCATTCTGTCTCCTGCGGTTTGTCTCCGATCCCTCTGCCTCTTCCAGTAGGACTGGACACATTTATTTTTCTTCTTTTCTAGCGCGTCTCTAGCACTTCCGTTTACATGAGGCCCCTCCCACCCGCACTGAAGAATGCTGTCGTCTCTTTCATCTTGTAAGAAAACAAAACTTAAACTTTCTCAGAAGAAGAAAGAAGAAAACAAGAAAAAGGAAAAACATAACTCGTCTTGTCCCTGTATCTGTTGCCTGTCTCTCTTCCCTTCCTGACGGACAGACTTCTTAAAAGAATGGACACCTGCTTTCTCGGTTTCTCACCTCCTCGCTCCGCTTCAACCCCTCCCGTCCAGCCAGGCCTCCACGGCTGTCACTCTTTTTTTTTTTTTTTCTGTTATTAAAATCAATTTTATTTGTATAAGATGAGGACATTGCACAGCTTTGTTGTTTTTTAATACACTATTGGTCATATTTGTGCATACATTTTTAAAAACTCTTGTCATGGAAAGTTTCAAATATCTAATAAAGAGAATATTCTAATGAACTCCGATGTATTCATCACGTGGCTACAACAATCAATTCAAGACCATTCTTGTGTCATTTGTATCCTTAATTTCTAAATTGGTTATTTTGAAACATCTCAGATGTGACATATTTATGACTATTTTAGTCTGCATCTCTAAAATACAAGGACCTACTTTAACATAACCACAATAATTCTAACTTTAAAAATCTTTAAAGATAATCACTTAATATCAAATATCTAGTTGGCATTAGAATACTGAATTTTAAAAAATTTTTAACATTCACTTGTTGGATAAGAATCTGAACAAGTTCTATACATTGCATTTTCTGACATATATCTTGGGTTTGTAAATACCTAAGTAAACACACACACACACACACACACACACACACACAGAAATACGCACAAATAACAGCTTTCTAAATGGCTTTTACGTCTGTCACCGCTGCCATAGCCTGACACAAGCCCCCCTTTACCTCCTACAGGAGCACTGGGATAGACTCCTGACTTCTTTCAAGTAATCATTTTTGTTCGTTGGGCCCATCCCCGTATAGCAACCAGTATGATCTTTTAAGAGCACACATCCCAGGGTGCCTGGGTGGCTCAGTGGATTAAGCCTCTACCTTCAGCTCAGGTCAAGATCTCAGGGTCCTGAGATTGAGCCCCACATCAGGATCTCTGCTCGGCAGGGAGCCTGCTTCCTCCTCTCTCTCTGCCTGCCTCTCTGCCTACTTGTAATCTCTCTCTCTGTCAAATAAATGAATAAAATCTTTAAATTAAAAAAAAAAAAAGCACACATCTCAGTATTTCACATGCTCTGTTGGTCGGCTAGGGATGCCATAACAAAATACCACACATTGGGTGGCTTAAACCGAAACTTTTTTTTCCATAGTCCTGGATCAAGGTGTTGGTCGTTTGGTTTCTGGTGAGGATTTTCTCTTAGGCCCACAGATGGTCACCTTCTTGCTGTGTGTCCTCATATGGACTCTCCTCTGTGCATGTGCTCTACTTGTGTCTCTTCCTCCTCATAAGAACGCCCATTCTCTATGAGCTACATGGCCTTATTTAACCTTAATGACCTCCTTAGGCCCTGTCCCCAAATACAGTCACACTGTGGGGTTCAAGCTTCAACATATGAAGTTGCCAGTGAAACAGTTCTGTCCAGGACCCACCAAAGTCCTCGACATGGTCTACCAGGTTCTGCCTGGTCTGGCTTTTGCCTGTTCTCCAGTTCTGTCTGTTGAACTTTCCCACTTTCTCTGTGTATTTCTCAGTTCCTCAAACACACGGGCTTCTTCCCTCTCTGGGACCTCAGTACATGCTGTTTCGTCTGCTTGCAATATCCTTTTACCACTCTCCCCCATCCTTTGCCTATGTAATGCCTCCTCATTCCCCAAACACCAGCTCACATGTCTTCCTCAAGGAGTATCCACGAGCCCTGACGTGGTCATGATAAGGGTCCCCACTTCTGTTTTCTCTCTGCTTTTCCTCTCTTCTACTCCTCCTATGGGGCTTAAATCTCTGACTGCATAAATCATTGTTTAATGCCTTTTTTTCTCTTCCATAGAAAAACAGCTCTGAGATAATAGGGACCATGCCTGTCCTGTTGACTGCTGTATCCCTAACAGCTAGCTAGTGTACTGTACATGCTAGGTGCTTTAAAAATATTTATTTAAAGAACTAATTCACAGAAGTGAAAGGTAGATTCCTTACTGGACTTTCAGGTGAAGAGAAGAATCAGCAACATCAAAAATTTTATAACTCCATTCCTCTGTGAACCTCTTTCTAGCCAGGAAAGTCAGGCTGATGGGAATTATATCAGACTGACCTATTTTGGAAATTGCACAGATGAATCTAGCTAAGAGCTCCGTGGTGAATGTTAAAAGTTCATCTCTGCCCATGTTGCTCAGTTGTGGAAGATTGTTTTCAAAGATGGCTGAAGCAGTTTGTCCTATGCTTCTTTTCCATGTCCCGGGACTTTGCTGTTCCTTCTAAGAAGAGGGGTGTCGACTTTTCCTCTTCTTAAGTCTGGACTAGCTTCATGACTTGCTTTGGCCAATAGAATTGGGCAGAAGTGACGCTATGAGAGTTGTAGGCCTTGCCTGCAAGAGTCCTTACAGTGTCCTCTTTGACTGTCTTGGAATGCTGCCCCACAACCACTGTGGAAGGAAGCTGGGTTAGCCTGTTGAAGGGGGAGGCCACGTGGAGGAGAATCAAGGGAACCCAGCTGACAGCCAGCACCGATTTCCAGACATGTGAGTAGGACCCTCTTGAGCCTTCCTGCTCAGCAGCTCCTCCAGCTGAAACTGACTGCCTAAAAGAGCCCAGGAGAGACCAGCGGAGGAACCCACGTAATTGGGAGAATATCAGATCTTTGCTAGGTGGTTTGTTACACAGAAGTGGCTGAGTGGAACCTCAGTCCTCCTGACTTCTGCATATTAATCCCATTTCCTTTTCCCTAAATAGTCATGCCCTCCCTCCTGACTCTCTCACTGTCACACTCAGTCTGAATCATCAGAACATTCCAGAATGTCGCTATTTCCAAGTATAAATCCAACGAGAAAAAAGACAAGGTAAATGATTCATTGTAGTGTCTATATGTGTGCCTTCCACTGAGTCTGGATATAAGGGTGTTGTCAGGAACTCTATTCTTGGAAAGATGGCCACATTCACTCACCTAGGACGTGAGGCTCCCCAGGGTGGAAGCTGGAGGCAGAGTCATTGTGCACATTTCATATGCCCTTGGCTGCAATTTCTAAACTTGAAGTGTAACCTAAGATGCATGTCCTATGAAAAGCTCCTTCCTGTGACAAAGGCCTATTTCCTAGGAACTCTTCTGGGTGTACACATTGACCTATCCAGTTAGTTAGCATTGTTTGTGTTAAAAAAAAAAAAATTCAACTGAGTACATTTAAAGATCTAATTGGTTTTTAGTCAACAGTTCATGAATCAGGCAGCCTCTCCTCTAGCAACTCGAAGAAGTTTCTGAAGGGCTGTACAGAAACGAGAGGGTTTTATAGGCAGAAAGCAGCATGAAAAGGAAGTTTCTTTTTTTTTTATTTTTAAAGATTTTATTTATTTATTTTTTGACAGAGAGAATGTGAGCAAACACAAGCAGGAGGAGCAGCAGAGGGAGAGAGAGGGAGAAGCAGGCTCCCCACTGAGCAGGGAGCCCAAAGCAGGGCTTGATCCCACGACCCTGAGGTCATGACCTAAGCCGCAGGCAGACACTTAATCGACTGAGCCACCCAAGTGCCCTGGAAAAGGAGGTTTCTAGCAAAAAGTGGATTGTTTCAGGCAAAGTCACTTCCCTGTGGAGGTGGAAGGGGTCTACTGAGCAGATGACCTCACTAGAGCTAACCAGGTAATTCCAGATCAATGCAGAGGTTACATTCCTGGAAGAGGTTGAAATTACATTTAGGTTAGGTGCTAAGTCTTGGTTTGCTGACATGGGGCTTAGCACAGGTAACTCCATTTAGAGCTGTTGTCTCTCTCTCTCTCTCTTTTTAAAGATTTTATGTATTTATTTGTCAAAGAGAGAGAAAGAGGGAGAGAGAATAGACGAAGGGGGAGCAGCAAGCAGAAGGAAAAGCAGGCTCCCCGCTGAGCAGGGACCCTGATGTGGGACTTGATCCCAAGACCCTGGGATCATGATCTGAGCCGAAGGTGGATGCTTAACCGCCTGAGCCACCCAGGTACCCCTGTTGTCTCTTTTTAAAAACATTTATATCAGAAAAAGCTTGGAAATAACCCAAATGCCAACAACATGAGAATGCATAAATATTTACAAAGCAGAATACCATACAGGTAAAGTGAATGAGCAAGAGCTACATGTATTAATGTAGCCAAACCTCAGAAAATGTATCACTGAATGAAAGCAGCGAGCTGCAGAAGTTCTGTAAAGCATGACACTATCGGTATAAAAATTTAAAACATGCAAAACACCACCATGTATCTTTAGGACACATTCGTGCGTACTGAGTGAACCCATAAACCCATACATGCACAGGGATATCGAACAACATATTTAAAAGAGTGAGGCCAGGGAGCAGGACTGGGGAGGGATACACAATGGTTTCATCTGTATGAAAGTGATTTGAAATGCATATGAGAAGTTCACAGATTGGCAGAGCTGGTAGCAGATATTCTTCTTCTTCTTTTTTTTTTTTTTAAAAGATTTTATTTATTTATTTGACAGACAGAGATCACAAGTAGGCAGAGAGGCAGGCAGAGAGAGAGAGAGGGAAGCAGGCTCCCTGCTGAGCAGAGAGCCCGACATGGGACTCGATCCCAGGACCCTGAGATCATGACCTGAGCCGAAGGCAGCGGCTTAACCCACTGAGCCACCCAGGCGCCCCCAGATATTATTCTTTATATGTTTCTTATGCTTGAACCATTATATGATTAAAGAAAAAAAAAAATAAAAAAGTCTCCCCTTCCCTCTTCTCACTGGTTGGGTCCATCTTTTCTACAGTCCAGTCTCTTCGACACTGGTTTCCTGGCAGCCCTCGGCCACCACGTGGGCTAAAGTCATCCAACCTAAAGAGGCCCGAGGTGTGCTTAATTTTATTTTATGACAGTAGAGCTCTAAGTCAGGGAGAGTTTCGGAGAGAAAGGAAAGAGAACTTCCTCCAGGGAGTGCTGTTTTCCCAGTGTGGGCTCTAGAAATGATGAGGGATGGGCTCCTGGGTGGCTCAGTGGGTGAAAGCCTCTGACTTCCGTCATGATCCCGGGGTCCTGGGATCGAGCCCCACATCGGGCTCTCTGCTCACCAGGGAGCCTGCTTCCTCCTCTCTCTCTCTCTCTCTGCCTGCCTCTCTGCCTACTTGTGATCTCTGTCAAATAAATAAACAAAATCTTAAAAAAAAAAAAAAAAAAAAGAAATGATTAGGGAGGGAGTGGGTGGTTTTGGCAAGACTTCCTGTACCCACTGTGCCCTGCGAGGCCTGCCAGCCTCTCCTTCGCCATGGCAGCCTCTGGCTGTAAAGTGCAAGGTCAAGGCTTGATGAAGACAGCAGGCAGTGTCTGCCCCGCTGGAGAAGCTCATCCAGAGGCTGGCTTCTGGAAGTGTGAGGGAGGGGTAGGTCATGGAGGGGAAGGAAGGTGAGAAGACAATTCGGGAAACGTCCAGAAACGTACTTCAAGGAAGGGAGCGAACAAAACAGTATTTCACAACCCAGGAGTTCTGGAGTCACGTCTGAGCGTGATCTGGGCCACTAGAAAACCCTTGACCTGGACGAGCCTAGAAACAACAGAGTCTTCATGTTCCACTGAGCCACTGTGGTAGGAGCTAGCCATCCAGGAACACAGGCTGCTCAGTGGAATTTGGTTTTGACCTTTACTGTCAGTGCAACTCAGGCAAGTTATTTAATTCTCTCATCTCTGTTTCTTTATCTCTAAGTGGTGGGGATAATAATAGCGTAACACAAATAAAACTGGCTGGCTCAGATCTAGCTCCGTTCTGTGTTGCTTCTAGAAGACACGTAACTCCAGCTCAAAACATTTTTTGAGAAGAAATATAAACATGTATATTAATCTCCCAAAGAAGTACCCAAGGGGAGCTATAGCATTAAACACATAATACACACTCCCCAAACATCCTTTTAACTCAGCAAATTCCTCCGTGTCCTGTCCTTAAGGTTGCTTCCCCCCAGATTCTCCGCTCTTACCCCCACTTTTCTCTTGACCACTTTTCTGGCCTTTTGGACAAGTTTTTTTTTGTTTTTTTGTTTTTTTTTTCTTGGAGAAGCTCCAGGGCCTTCAAAAATGTAAGTCAAATCAGACTTTCAGCTCGTTGTGATTCTCCTCCCCACTAATGATCATAGGAAAGAGCCTGTTGTCCAGCAGGGAAACCCAGAATCCTCTAGAATGGGGCAAAGCGGGGTGAATAGGCTGCCAGTATTAATACCGTTTGTCCCTGTCACACTTTGTTCAGGCTTGTTAAGATGATTAGTGGAAATAATGCATGTCAAGAATTTAATGGTAGCTAACACTAAGTCCCCCGAAAATGTTAGTTATATTACCTATGGTTAATAATCATCACTGGCATTATTATTCCTAGGGGCTTATTTACTTTGTTTAAATTTCAAGGACATTAGCCAAAAGTTGAAAAGGAAGTTCTAAATGCAACTGCGGGGCGCCTGGGTGGCCCAGGTGGTTAAGCGGCTGCCTTCAGCTAAGGTCATGATCCCAGGGTCCTTGATGAGGCCCTGCATCGGGCTCCCTGCTGGGTGGTCAAGTCTGCTTCTTCCTCTCCCTCTGCCCCTCCCCCTCATTCGTGCTCTCTCTCTCTCTCAAAATAAGTAAGTAAAATCTTAAAAAAAAAGAGAGAGAGGGATTGCTGCACATTCCCCATTTGAGATGCACCGCCCTCTGCCCTCTCCTAAGGGTAACAGGGGACATTGTTGAAGTTGATTCCCACACATGGGAGGAACAGTTGGGCCACCCTCTCATGATTCTGGGAGCCCAATGGAGGGCCTTGCCTTTCCCTGGGTCTCCCCGCAGCTGCTGGCCAGGATGACAGAATGTTCCATGTTCTCCTGGCTCCGTGCGGAGTCTGCCACCAGGGATACGTTGGTGGCAACGCCCCTGCAGGGGTCCCTATCCTGTAGCCACCTGCCTGGCCTGCCCTGCGACACTGGCAGATCTGAACGGGCTGGGTGAGACCCTCCCTGGAGTTGTGACCTGACATCAGGAGTCGTGATCTGACCTCAGGAGGGTCCTTTAAGAAGGACACAGGCAAAACACCCTGTGTACTGATGCGGGCTCCCAGGCAGGCAGCCAGGGCCTGTAGAAAGCGATCTTAGGGACCAGAAGGGCCTGGAGATGAGCAGACTTGGAGAGCGAGTCCTTTCCCACGAATTGAAAGGCTACCCTAGGACATGGGAGCAGACGCCTTCTGTGGCACCTCAGACCCGGCCTCCAGGAGCTCCGGGAGGGGTTTTGTCCGATCAGGGAGGTGCGAGGGAGGAATGGCCGCTCCCCTGCCTGGTGGTGGGGGAGTGTGTGCACGTGTGTTGATGGTGGGGAGGGGGGGCAGCAGGACAAGCAGAAGCTGGATGAGCCCTCTGGAAGGACAGCTAACAGTTTCCGGGGACATAACGTGTTCTAAATACTCTACATGCAGTAACTCATTTAACTCACAATAGCCTAGTGAGGGAGGCACTGTGAGTGCCCGGTTCATGGAGGACGATGATACCCAGGACCACACAGACCGATAGCCGTGGGCCCAGGGAACGCTGCCGGCCAGCTGCTCAGCACACACTCCCTTGAACCTCTGCGGCTGAGTTTCCTCCAGCGCAGTCGGCGGGGGACATAGGGAGGTGCTTCTCAGACTCCACTGATCATACTTTGTGGAGCTCTGGGTTCTGATTCTCTAGAGGCCTGGGCTGCGCTGGGGCTGGAGATTCTCGGTCTCTAACAAGCTTGCCAGAAATGCAACTGTTGCTGGTCCACGGACCACACAGCCTAGAGCTCTACTCCTAGGATCAATCTCTGCTTTGAGGTTCTCCGTGGGCCTTTGGACCCTGCTGGCATTCACGGCGCTTCAAGGAGAGGAGAGAGACCAGGGCAGGGGCACTGGGGTGGGAATGGGGGCTCAGGGTTCTGGAGAGATGACTCTTCCTCCCAGACGGCCGCAGATCTAGCCCTCTCCTGCCTCTTCTCGGAGAACCGGTGTGGGAGCAGACACAGACTCAGACTCAGACACAGACAGACAGACACACACACACATCCTCACCCTCTCTGAGGCTCTCACTGACTGGGAGGGGAGGTAACAGCCTGGGAGCGGGGACACGCCTTCCACAGCAGGAGCTGTGGAAATGCAACTGCTCTGCCTGGTTGATCAAAGAGACCTGTGAGCTGAAGGCCTAATTCCCTACTTGCCCCTTCGTTGGCCTCCCCCCCCCCCCCATGCTGCCGGCATGGCCTTATAAAATAAAACGTGTGTTATCCTTCCCTATCTCCTTCACGCACACCTAGAATCTTGGGTGGAATAATTTATTTACACCTAAAAAAGTCAATAACTCCCTTTTGCCTACCATGTAAACTTATCTACTGTACAGAAAGCAGTTAACACAGCAAACCTACAGCTTATTCTTTTTTTTTTTTTTTTTTGAGATTTTTTATTATTTTTTTTAATTTGACAGACAGAGATCACAAACAGGCTCCCCACTGAGCAGAGAGCCCGATGCGGGGCTCGATCCCAGGACACCAGGACCACGACCTGAGCCAAAGGCAGAGGCCCTAACCCACCGAGCCACCCAGGCACCCCCATACAGCTTATTCTTAGAAAGACCTGCTCAGGGCGCCTGGGTGGCTCAGTCGGTTAAGCGTCTGCCGTCAATTCAGGTGATCATCTCAGGGTCGTGAGATCGAGTCCCTTTTCGGCTCTCTACTCTCTGCTCGGTGGGAGTTTGCTTCTCTCTCTCACTCTCCCTCTGTACTGTCTCTCTCAAATAAATAAAATCTAAAAAAAAAAAAAAAAAAAAAAAGGCCTGCTCAGCCGGTTGCCCTTGACAGGCATCTGGGAATTGAGATTTTAGGAGGGTCCCCACTATGAACCGAGAAGAGCAGCTTACTCTACCTAAACCGTTTGTGCAAACATTATACCCATGATAAATACCCTGTTTCCTCTGGGAGTCTGGAATTTGGGCACATGCTGGACAGAAAATACTTAGCACAGTTCTTCAGAGAAACAGAACCGATGAGCTATACATACATAGAGAGAGTGCATGATTCATTTTAAGAAATTGGCTCATGTAGTTGTGGAGGCTGGCAACTTTGAATTCTGTAGGGCAGACTGGCAGCCTGGAAATTCAGAGCGGAGCCCAAATTCTGCTGGGGAGCAGGCTGGAAACACAGGCTGGGTATCCATGCTGCAGTCTCTACAAATCTCTCTTCTTCAGGCCGCCTCGGGCTTGTGCGTAAGGCCTGACACTGGTTGGATGAGACCCACGCACACTGTGCAGAGTAATCACATTACTTACAATCTACTGGTTTACATGCTAATCACCTCTGAAAAATACTTTCATGGCAATGTTTAGATTGGTGTTTGAGCAAACAACTGGGCACCATAGCTTTGCCGGGCTGACATAAAAAATCACGCAACATGGCTGCTGGTAAAAATCCCGGGTGCTGATTCTCGAACAAGCTTCCTTGGCTGGCAAGGTTTTACAAGGTTGTTACAGCTCACTGCCGGGGGAAGTGAGTGTGTCCTGCGTGACTCCCTGGGAGAGGACACAGCGTCCTCAAGAAAGATGATTTCTCTGGCACCTGGGTTTCCCCAGACTTCGCCCCATGTGCCTTTCCTTTTGCTAATCTCACTTGGCATCCTGTTGTTCTCATAAACCACAGCTGTGAGTACAACTGTGCTGAGCGCAGCGAGCCCTCTTAGTGCATCACTGAACCTCCGGTGGTTTGGGAATTCCTCACTCATCTGCAGATGCTCCGATCTGAGCCTGGCCAGTCTCCTCAGCTCCCGCAATCGCTTCTCTCTACCGTATGCCCCATATGCCGGCCATGTCAATCTGCCTACTACCTGAATACTCTAGAATGCCCTCCTTTTCCTCCCTTGGCCTGGCTAACTTCTCTGCAATCATCGAGACTCAGCTTGCTTTGGTCATCCATGGCGGGATGGGAACGAACCTTTCCGACAGAGAGTGGCTTACAACAATAACGATTCATGATTCTCAGGATTCTGTGGGTGGACTCAAGCTGGTCTGCTACTCCTCATGGCGTTGGTTGAGGGGTTAGGAAGGAAGGTTCAGATGGCCCGACCCACAGAGCTGGCAGTTGGTGCTGACCACCAGGTGGCGCTGGGCTGAGGCAAGGTCTGGAACGCAGGTTCTCTTCCATGTGCGCTTGTCCACCTGGTAGGTGGAGTTTCTTTAAAGCATGGCAGCCGGACTCCACGAGGAAGGCATGAGCACTCATCCAGCAGCACCTGCATTCTTGCTGATGTGCCATTGGCCTAATCCAGTCACAGCCCAATCTTGGACTCATCACAAGAGGGGACCACACAAGAGAGGAATGCTAAGGGCTGTGGTTCATTGAAGGCCACCAAAGTGCCAATACACCACTTAGGTCAAGCCTTCTCTGACCTCCTCAGGCCCATCCCCTGTGCCTCCCCGCTGTAGCACTCACCACTCTGAACTGAAGTATTCCATTCCATTGTTATAATTATTGCACCCTGTTGCCATCCTATTTGTGGGCTAGAGCCCCCTGAGGGCAAGGACTTTATCTGATTCCTCCTGCATCCCACCGGTAGCACCAAGTATGTTCACAGAACAGATGATTGAATGAAAGAGGAGGCCGTCACCATTCCTATCTGCCAGCGTCCAGCCCTGCCTCTACCTCATTTAGGCATCGGAAGTTCAACAGCTGTGAGACACCACATGTGCTAAGCTCCTGAGCTCCTCAAAGCCTGGCAGGCCTGTCCCACACTGAGGTCCTGGCAGGCGGGAGGCAACCAGCACACGTTAGTGCAACGAATGAAGTTCAGTCGCTTCGTGGGCATATCACTGAGATTCCCCAACTACAAACGCATCAACTGCTTGCTTTAGCATCCTCTGTGACCGCGTGGAATAGCAGTCACACAACTCCACATTCCAAGGATGAAGCAGTGCAGCAGAGCTATTTAACAGACAGAGTCTCCCATCCTCCTTTCTCATCGAGGACCCTCCAGAAGAAGGGTGTTTGTTGTGGAGCCACGTTCCATCCACCTGTGTGGCTGGGGTGGAAACAGAGATCCAGGGAGGGCGGGTGAAACACAGCCATCACCCTCACGACTGTGTCGTCTGCTCCCCAGACTGCGGGTCTGAGCAGTGGCTCCTGATACAGTCTCGTGCTAGAAATAGCCCCAGGCACATCTTCATCGGAGCCACAGTGGAGTGTGGAGATCCATTGTGAATTCAGCTCCGCCCTATTGCAAAATTCTGACATCATAAGATAACACAAGAAGTGACTCATCTCTGTATAAATACTTCGATTAGCTCATTTGCTTTCCAGACTGAAAACAGGGAAGAGAAAAAAAAAACTTGGTGTTGTTGCCCCCTGGATTGACATAAGGGGGTAACACCCCCCCCAACCGAATGCTAACCCCCTTCCAACTGTGAGAATGTTCTATGTAAGACCACATTTCCCTAGAGTCCACACTCCGGAATATTCATCTTTTGAACCTCACTTTAAGCAAGTCAAAGAAATAAGGTCTTGGATAATAAAAATAAATATATTTTTTCTTTATACATTTTTTTACTTTATGAGAGGATTAATGATATTATTTTTCTGTAGGTGAGTCCCTTTGATTTGTTAAAAATGAAATTTATCTAGTCAGGGTTCACAAACTGGTTCTGCCGGCCAAATCTAGCCGCTTTGCTTGCCCTCTTGGGGCAATGCCGTAGTTTGCTTGTCAACTTTGGACTTTGATAACTCAGATACAGCATGTTCTCCAGGTCCCCCCCGTTTCCACCACTACCCCATGTTACACGCAGTTATATGACCTGCGAGACCCCTGGTGACACCCAAGTTTCCAGCCTTGGAGTTCTGTGTTTTATGGGGAAACTGAGACCAAGAAGGGAGGGTCTACCCAAGGCTGGCTGCCTAGTTGCTGGGAAGCCTTGCAAACAGGTCCCCAGACTCCCGGTGTGAGGCTCCCCTCCCTTTGGCTTACTTCATCTCCACACCACTTTCCCGGAGCTTCCGCTAAAGTAACACAGGTATGTGCAATCCGAGCGCTTGCCAGAGAACTCGCAAGCATCTGCTGGGGTGGTTTTGTCATGACAGCGGCCGATAATGGCATGTTCTTGTGACCTTTCTCCTTCCCTTCTGCCCTCCGGTCCTCAGGGCGAGGCCGACCTCACACGGCTGCTGCCATCAGGCAAATCTCCCACATAGAAGGAGGAGCGTTCTTCTACTTCTGCCTGTTATGCCTGTTACTGTTTCTCCTTTTTCATTAAATGGCTCTGACTGGAAGCTTTATGCACATAATAGCTACACAGTCAGTACTTTCGATGGTGCCAGTGGGCATCTCTTCCTTCTGGAAAAATCCTACTTGCTAGTCAAGGCTCTGATCAAATGTCACCTCCTGTGTGAAGTCATCTCCACCCTTCATTTACATATTAGAGCAACCCATGTGTGTGTGTGTGTGTGTGTGTGTGTGTCTTTACAAGAGGGTTCTATGCCCTTCCTATCTCTTGTGCCCTTACTTCCCCTCCACTTCTCCCCTCCCCAATCCATGTTTGCTGAATTAAATTGAGAGGACTGAGGTTTATCATGAGAGTTCCAGAGAACAACCAACAGCCCCTACTTTACTGCCAAAATTGGAAAAGGACTAGATTTTGATTCTCTTTTTTGGAAAGGAAAATATGTCACCACGCAGGAAGGCCAAACAGCCTCCCGGTGTTGGGATGTGAGTTAGACATATTAGGGAGGGGGCTTCTGCTTTAGTGGGGGGGGGTAGATGAAGGGCATGGGGGTGCTTGGGCTGGACAGCAGTGAGGGAAGAGGGGTTGGGAGGCTCCAGATTGTCCCAACCAGTGTTCAGCAGAGTATCTGGGCTCTCTGACACAAAACCCAGCAGTGAGTTTGACACAAATAAAAGGAAATTATACCATAGGAAGATTAAGAGTCTTCAGGGGGTTCATACAAAAGCGACTTCCTGAGGTGATGAATGAGGGAGTACTCAGGGAGCCACATGGACTTATAGATATGTTATTTTATTTTATTTTACTTTATTTATTTGACACAGAGACAGAGAGAGTACAAGCAGGGGGAGTGGCAGGGAGAGGGAGAGGGAGAAGCAGGTTCCCCGCTGAGCAGGGAGCCCAACGCAGGATTCAATCCCAGGACTCCGGAATCATGACCTGAGCTGAAGGCAAATGCTGAGCCAGACAGGGACCTCCATGTGTGTGATTTAAAATTTTCCAGCCGAGAGGAATGCCACAAATTACATTTGGAGGCACCTTTGAGCTCGCCGAGTAGACACCATGAACAAAGCTTACCCTCTTGAGTTGAAAGAATTTATGGACAAGAAATTATCATGGAAATTAAATGGTGGCAGACATGGCCAAGGAATATTATGTGGGTTCGATCCGTTTATGAATCTTGTGACAGATGAATGTGTGGAGATGGCAAAGAGTGGGCAACAGAACAATACTGGAATGGTGGTAATACAAGGAAAGAGAATGATCATGTTAGAAGCCTTGGAACGAGTATAAACAATGGGTATGTTCATCAGAAGAGATCAACTGCTTCCACATGTCCCCTCTCCACAGTACCTGTTTTACTGCAATATAAAAATCAGGTCGTGTGCATTTTCATATTGAACTTTTTTGTTAAATGAACTTTTATAATAGTAAAAAATTTTTTTCTTGTTATCACGTTAAAAACCATAAAGAGGTAAATTAATTTGAATTATATACCTAAGTATATCCAACACATTAAATCTACTGTCTTTAAAAATATATTCACTATATCTAAAATATTATCATTTCAATATATAATTAATATACAAATTATTAATGGACTGTTTTACATGTTTTTTACATGTTTACAACTTAACTCGGGTGCTAAATATTCATTGAAATTACTCTATCTGTATTTAGATTCTATAAAATTTCCAGTAGGAAAAAGTAGATTCACACACGCAAGTTTTTTCAAACATATGTAAAAGTTTCCTAACAACCGAATTAAGTATCAGGTTTTTGTTTTTTTTTTAATTTCCTTGTGGTTTATATCCGTACTCGTGCAATTCTTTTTTCCCCCATCATTATTGAGATACAATTGACGTAAAACGTTGGGTAAGTTCTAGGCGGACAGGCTTAAAGTATAGATATGATAAACTTATGTATTACAGAATGACCACAGCCACCATGTTAGCTAAGCCCTTGATGATGTCACATAATTGCCGCCTCTTTTTTGTAGTGAGAACATTTATGATCTACTCTCCGAGCAACTTGCAAGTATTAATACAGTATTATTATTATTTTTTAAGATTATTTATTTATTTATTTGACAGATAGATATCACAAGTAGGCAGAGAGGCCAGTAGAGAGAGAGGAAGAGAAGCAGGCTTCCTGCCGAGCAGAGAGCCAGAGGCCTGGCTCCATCCCAGGACCCGGGGACCATGACTGGAGCCAAAGGCAGAGGTTTTAACCCACTGAGCCACCCAGGCGCCCCTTAATATAGTATTATTAACTACAGTCCCCATGCTGCCTGGCAGATCCCTAAAACTTATTTATCTTATAACTGGAGGTTCATACTCCTAGATCAACATCTCCCTGTTTCCTCCACCCTGAATATCAGCTTTTCTATTTCAATTAATTAAAATCAGATAACTTTAAAAACTTAGCTCTTCAGTGGCCTGAGTGGCATTCCAAGTTCTCAACAGCCACATGCAGCTCACGGCTACTGGGACGGAACAAAGCACCATTTTAGAGTGATTGCGAGCTGCCCCACTGCCCACTGCCTACTCCCCTTGACCCGGCCCTGGGCTGGACAGACAGGTGTCCGCTTGATCTGAGCTCAGTGCCCACATTCTGAAGTTTAACAGTTTAGCTGTGGTCATTTTCTCGTGAGCCCAGCCTTCCCTGCCTTAGGCCTGGGTCCCACTGGACCACAATCCCAGGGCGGGAGAGGGATGTTTCACCCGCTGTTGCTCATAGCTGGAGACTTTGGAAAGTAGCCTGAAGGCTCAGCTGTGTAACTCACGGCTGAATGGGCCCAAATGGACCAAAGGGGACCCCCTTGGTTTTCCCAGTGCAATTGCATGGGTGGTTTTCCAAGAGCCTTTCCCTCTCAAAACTCATTGCACTGAGATGGAAGGTTGACAATAGTCCTAGACACTTCAAACTCCTCCTTAAAGTGGAAAAAATTTTTAAAATCAAATGCTGTCAGGAATGTCTATGGCGTTGCTGATTCCCAGTAAAGGCTTATTGGTAAATAAATTATTATTACTTCTAATTATACTGGAATATCCATTAATTCCTTTCTGAATTGAAGAAAAAAGAAGAAGATTTTTGTAGTTAAAGTTGTCTTACATTCCTGTATATTATATTTAGGGTAAGAGAAGTCTATTATTATGTAAATTAGTGAGATTCAATAGCTTTTAATCTCTTTCTTCAAATCTCTTTTAGAAGTTACTAGTTAGGGGCGCCAGGGTGGCTCATAAGTTCAGCTTTGGCTCCTGGGTCTCAGCCTCTCAGATCTTAATCTCAGGGTCATGAGTTCAAGCACTGGTTTGGGCTCCACAGTGTGGAGCCTGCTTGAAAAGAAAAAAAAGTTACTATTTGGGAAAGAATTTTCTTAAGTGTATATGAAAATAGTTGTATGTATGAATAAATATCTATGTGACTATATATATAAATATATATGTGAAGAATTCCTAAAGAATCTATTTGTAAAACTAGAGTTTGACATCCTGTGAAAAAATCTTAAAATAAAAATAGTCATAAAATGCATGCCTTTTAACTAGATAAGACTTTTTATAATCATATCTTCATTATATATATATATATATATTTTTTTTTTTCATTTTCTTTTTTCAAAGGGGAGAAAACAAACAAACCCTGTTAAGACTGCCACGAGGTGGCACTAAAATCTAATGAACATTCCAGTCTCTGGTCTTGTCTGAGAACCGCTGGGGGGTGATTTACAGGATCTGTAGGAAACACTGGACAAAACAAAACAAAACACCCCAAGTAAACGAAACTGAAGATTGGAGATAGATTAACATCTTCCTTTTGTCAGAGGGATCATTTCCCTCTCTCACTGGCGTAGGTGTCTGTCACACAGCGAGTCCATATGTTAATAAAGCTAATTTGTAACATGAATTCTTCTCACGGACCAATCCCTGCCCTTGCCCTTCAGTGGGCGTGTCCTGCGCAGGGAGAGCGGACGCAGGGAGGAGCCTGTCGGGCACATCACCTAGTTTGGAAAAGTTTATCCTGTGAGTGGTGCAGTCTTCAAAGTAGTCCGTTTCCACAGAATTTGTCAACGAATCCCAGACATAAAAATGAACAGCATGAAGAGAACTTGCTGCAGAACACGGATTTTTCTATTTGTTTACTTTGGCATATTTACCAACCGAGTATTTTTAGAAATATTGCGATATTGAAGTCCAGGCTTGGAACACTCATATATTATGTCTGAGGGTCAGGAAATGAGTGAATTGAATCCCTCTTCCTGATTCTTTGTGTCTCAGTTTCTCAAAAAATACATGGTACAAAGTTCTGTTTGATATTTTCTTACTATTTGAAGCTTAAGGACACAGCCAAGTTTCCCAAGCTATATTAAGATAAAGGAAAGCTGTGTTTTAACAATGCAGCTATAAAAGGTTTTGACTAAAACAAAAAATTTAGGTAAGATCTTTCTAATAGACTATGTGAAGAAGAAGAAAAAAGAAGAAGAAGAAGAGGGAAAAAGAAAAGAGAAAAAAAGAAAAAAGATAAGTTTCTGGATGGGAACCTAAACCAATGATCAAAAAAAAAATCCTTCTTTTCTCCTGTGGGATCCCACTGTGGAAAAATTATTTACTTGTTGACAATTTAGTTCCTTAGTTCAGAAAAACAAAACCAGTGGAGCTTATCCAGTATGAGGGGAGGGTGTGGGGGTGTTTCAATATTTTCCCTTTAGGACAGGCTCTAGGGATTATGGCACTACTGTCTTATTTGACTTGTTATGTCTGTGATGTTCATGTAGAGACCCAGACCTCAACATAGGAATTCCACGTGAAAACACCACAGCTTAGTTACAGCCGGCTGTATGGGCTTGGTTGGATGGCTGTTCGTGCAGAGCCTGGAGTCTGAGGTAGGAGACCCCAGAAAGTTCCGAGTTCCTGAGCATTTAGGTGAATTCTCCACAGTCATTTTACTGATTCTTTCATAGGGTCAGGCATCGTGCTAGGGCTTCAAGATGCTGAGGTAAGACAGAATCCTGGCACTCCACCAGCTTCCAGTCTTAGAGAGGGAGGCCGAAATATGAGGCCATAACCTCATGATGATGTGGGGGTCTCTCCTTTGCTGAAAAACCAGTAAGCATCCTTCTGCCTTTGTAATGGATATAGCCCAGTCTGTGCCCGTTGGTACTTCAGCCCTCCATGATTGGCCTCAACCTGAGTTTCAACTCTCGCTCTCTCTCTCTCTCCCTATCAAGGGCAGTCACACTAAGTGAGTCCCTGATTTTAGAGTTTGTCTTATTCTTTCCCACCTCTCTGTTGTTCTCAAGCTCTTTCTTCTTCCAGCCAAGCGCTCCCTCTGTCTCCCTCCTCCCTCTTCTGTCCTATGAAATCCTTTGCCTGAGATCCTTCTAGATCAGACTCTGGGAGAGATCAATCAAGTCCTGGTGTGTAGGAGAAGAGCTAGCACCCCACCAGACACGAATTTGTTGTGTCCTCGCCTGCAAGCTCCCCCTGCCCCCCTCTCTGTCCCCTGCCTCAGGCCTCATCCTCTTCTTGCCCAATGGGGTGAGAGGTGGCTTGGGTTTTATTGTACAATTTACTTCAGGCAGTTCGCAGCCTGACTACCAGGATCTGAATTCATCATTCAATCTTGGGCTGAAGATGCGGTTTTCTGCCTTGTGACTTCCTCCCAATGGACTTGAAGTCCAGCAAACAGCCCCAACCTTCCTTTTTCACCATCCCTCCTGCCCCTAATCTTCCCCTAGAGAAGTAGGGGGCGTGGGTGGAGGGTGGGGAGGAAGAGGGGAGGCGAGAGGACTTGGAAGAGCTGGAGGCTAGACCCAGGCCCACCCAGCTCACACGCAGCTCTTGGCCTTAGGGGTCCAAATCGAGAGCTGTCCCAGGAAGAGCCCCGGGTGGGGGAGTTGGGAGGGGCGGACCAGACCAGGGAAGGGCCGTTTCTGAAAGAAAAGAACAGAACCTTCCCCGGAAACAAACGTGTGTGTCTGCGTGTGTGCCTGTGTTTATTTAAAAACAAAACCGCTTAAAGGAGCCGCTCCCTCCCCCGCAGGTCCGGCCACCGCCGGGAGTTTGCACCCAAGCGGGACAATTGGAGTGGGAGGGAGTCGCCAACGCCCCCACAAAGTGCTGCCTTCTCCCGGAACCGCTCGCCCAGGCCCCGCAGGCTCCAGGCCGCCAGCTCGGGGCCTTGGCCGGGCGCGCAGCAGACGCGGCAAAGGGAGGGAACGCTGGTGCGGCCAGAGCCCCGCAGCGCCAGCCGAGGCGCAGACTCCCCAGTCGCCGCCTCTCCCAGCCCCGCGGCCTGGGCCGTCAATCAAGCTCGGCCGGCCCCGCCCCTGGGCTGCAGCGGGTGCCCAATCAGAGCGAAGCTCCGCAGCGATGAGCTCAGTCGGCTCGTTTCCCATTGGGCGGCTATATTAAGAAAGTGGCCGAACTCTTTAAATAGCGGGCGCTAGGGCCGCAGCCCGCATCTGCCACCGCAGTCTGGCTGTAGTCGAGCGCTCTCCTGTACTCAGGCGAGACCCATAGAAGCCGGGGAGGGGACCAGGCCGGCTCCGCGGTTCCATCCGCCGCTTGCGCACAAAGGCGCGGACCCGGGGCCCGGGGCGAGAAGAGCGGCCACCGCCCGGGAGCAGCGCGGAGACGCACGGCGCGCCCTATGCCCCCGCGCCCCCGCCGCGGCAGCCGGAGCGCCCCGAGAGAACGCGCCGCCGCGGGGCCCGGGTGCAGCTAGCGACCCTCGCCCGCAGCGCGCAGCCCGAGGTGAGCAGTGAGCGGCGAGCGGGACGGCAGCGAGGCGTTCGCGGGGCCCCTCCTGCTGCCCGGGCCCGGCCCGCTCATGGCGGCCATCCGCAAGAAGCTGGTGGTGGTGGGCGACGGCGCGTGTGGCAAGACGTGCCTGCTGATCGTGTTCAGTAAGGACGAGTTCCCCGAGGTGTACGTGCCCACCGTCTTCGAGAACTATGTGGCCGACATCGAGGTGGACGGCAAGCAGGTGGAGCTGGCGCTGTGGGACACGGCGGGCCAGGAGGACTACGACCGCTTGCGGCCGCTCTCCTACCCGGACACCGACGTGATCCTCATGTGCTTCTCCGTGGACAGCCCCGATTCGCTGGAGAACATCCCCGAGAAGTGGGTGCCCGAGGTGAAGCACTTCTGCCCCAACGTGCCCATCATCCTGGTGGCCAACAAGAAAGACCTGCGCAGCGACGAGCACGTCCGCACGGAGCTGGCCCGCATGAAGCAGGAACCCGTGCGCACGGATGACGGCCGCGCCATGGCCGTGCGCATCCAAGCCTACGACTACCTCGAGTGCTCGGCCAAGACCAAGGAGGGCGTGCGCGAGGTCTTCGAGACGGCCACGCGCGCCGCGCTGCAGAAGCGCTACGGCTCCCAGAACGGCTGCATCAACTGCTGCAAGGTGCTATGAGGGCCGCGGCCGCCCTGCCTGCCCCCGCCGGCCGGCGCGGCTCCCCATCTCGGGCCCGATCCCCTGCCCCCCCACCTCGAGCCCGAAGAAGGGGAGACCCGCGGCCCCCAAGGACCCCACCGGACTGCCTGACGTCTGCCTTTCGGCCCGGCAGCTGTGACCCGGCTCCGGCCCTGGCGCCGGGAATCGGCGTGGGAGGCACCGGGCGCCCCCTTTCCAGTGTCTGTGTGTGTCCGGCTGTGTTGCACAGGCCCGGGCGCCTGCCGAGTGCCAAGGGTCCCCTGAGCACCCATTTCTGAAGAGCCAAGCCTCATCAGAGCGTGTGGCTGTGTTTGTTCGAGTCCCCCGCCCCACTTTCACCCACCCCCGCCTCTGGTCCCCGGAGAACAGCTTGGCGCCGGGGTGCAGCCGCGCCCCATCGGATGTTCGCCCGGAACCCAGCGAGCGCCTGCTATCCCTTGTCTGTAACATAGACCGCGGGAACTGCGGGAGGGGAGGGCTGGGGAGGATGGGGTGTTATATAAATATAGATATAATTTTATTTTCGAAGGTAGGATGGTGTATTTAATGGTGGTGGTGGGTGGAGTGACAGGGCTCCAGAAGAGCTCCGGCCCACCCTGGGTCGGGCGCCCATCCAAGCATGAACAGGACTTGGCCATCTTTCCAACCCCCGGGGAAGACATTTGCAACTGCCGCGGGGCTGAGTGGACACAGCTTCCAGACTCTCGTCTCCCGCGGGCCAGCCCCAGGCGAGCCTCTCGCCAGCCCTGGGCAGGAGGAGGGAGAGAGTGCTTTGGGTCGTTTTTTTGCCATAAGCGAACTTTGTGCCTGTCATACAAGTGGAAATTGTTCAGTCCGAGAAACTGATGTTATCTGATTTATTTAAAAACTAAAACTTGTTTTTGTTTTTTTTTTTGGAAATAATTCTTTGCACAATTGTTTTATTGTTTGACACTTAATGCACTTGTCATTTGCATAAGACAGTAGCATTCTGACCACCCTTGTACGCTGTAACCTCATCTACTTCTGATTTTTTTTTTTTTTTAAAGATGTTGACTTTTTAAAAAAGAGGAAAAAGAAACCACTAATTTTTGTTTTGTTTTCTTGAAAAAGTGGCAACACTGTTTTGGGATTTTATTTGTGCACGCATGCACACTGTTTTGATAAAGGGCAGTAACAAGTATTGGGACCTATTTAACCCCCCCCCCTTTTTTTCCCCTCTTCACAAGGCAGTCTCAGAAAGCTATGTGAAATCTTCTCTGCATCTTTGTACAGAGAATGAACCTGCCCCTAGTCTCTCCTTTCTCACCCTCCCTTCCTCACCCAGTGGTACTTCTACTAAATTGTTGTCTTGTTTTGTTATTTTTTAAATAAACTGACAAATGACAAAGTGGTGAGCTTATGATGTTTACATAAAAGTTCTATAAGCTGTGTATACAGTTTTTTATGTAAAATATTAAAAGACTATGATGATGACGTTTATAAAATGGCTCCTGTGATTTAATAGCGTGCAAAAGTTTATCCTCTTGAATTTGGGGCAAAGGGAGACTCCTGCTAGACAAGATGCCTTCTTGCCACTACTCCCATTTTCCTGATAGCATTTGTGGTAAATGAAGCTGAAATCCTTTGGGGCGATGTGTGGGGTTTGGGTGGGCATGGGGGACAAGTTGGTCCTATCCCCATCCCAGAAGATGACTGGTGTACCCGGGCACTCAGTGCCCAAACTTTTGACCTAATTTGACTGTCTGTATGTCTTTAAGACACTGCTTCTAAGTCTGTGGGGCCTTTGCTTCCTACTCCTTGAAACTTAGAAAGCTGTCATTTGTGCATTTTAAATTTAGGTAACCTTTTTTTTGTTAATCACAGGTGTGGGGCTAAGCTCTCTGTCTAGGAGGCTGGTTACTGGCTTCCCTTTACAACCTCAGAGGGTTCCACAGCACTCCATAAGATTGTGGGTTGTTAACTTTTGGGCCAGAGCTCTGGGGTAGAAGCTGGGGAGAGTCGAAATCATGACTTGATCCTTCGATCATCCAATTTTCATCTGTGTGTCTACACAGATGTATTCCAAGTTAAGAAACTGGGCACATCATGGACAGAAGTCTGGGTGTTTGGGGTGGCTGTTCCTTAAAGTTGGGGCAGCCACATTTTGAAATTTAAGCAGGATGAGCTCCAATTTCAGACACTTAGCCAGGGCAAGGGGTCTCAGAACCAGTGGGGGCAGGGGGCCAGTCAGAGTTTTATTTGGAGACCACATTGAAATCCTGCTCCAGGTGGCAGGGCTCAGACCTGCCAGCTCTCAGCAGCTGCTAGGGAAAGCGGCTAATAGTGCCCTCCTCTCTGGATGACCTAAGATGTGGGGTTTTTTTGCTTTTTTTTTTTGTTTTTTTTCTTTTGCAATCATCACTTTCTGGCTTCCTAGCACTCAGCTGCTGCTTCTCCCTATCTCCCCTACACCCCACAGAGACAGAGAAGTTTCCTTTTGAAGTCATTTGCTATAAAGCTTGTGGCTTTAATTCCTGGTCTTTTCCCAGACTCCCAAGGGCTTTTGTTGTGTGAAGCAAACCTGGTTGCTGGTGACCTTTCACCCACTTCAACCTGCCCAGATCGGGGCCTCCAGAGCAGCCAGGCCCTCAGCCCACAGAGGGGAATAGGCCTTCAGACTTTCTCTTCTCCCGTTTTAAAGACAAAACTTCCCATTGAAAAACAAAATGTTGACTCGCAGGTTTTGCAAGGAGCAAATCCTTCTGTACCAGGGAGTGCAGGACTCTGTGGAGAAGAGCTCAGGCCTGGGCTCACTGCCCAGGACTCAGCTTTGTAACCAGCCAAGAGCCTGGAGACCCGGCCCTTTGAAAGGGCCTTTTCTGGGTTTCCTGCCTGCTCAAATCTGCCTGGTACCTATAGCTTCTGTGTTTTTTTAAAAATTTCCTTGTATTTTGGGGAGACAACCACCGAGATGACGCATGGCGGCTTGAGTTATGCTTGTTTTAAAATGCATGGCATTTACTAAATCCTGCCGGAACACACTCTTCTTGCTGCGTTCGGATCCAACTGGAAAATATAAAGACGAATTGCTGTAGGCTGGAAAATCAATTAGGAAAAAGAGGTAAAACATCTGGTGTTACTCTTAGGATATGAAAATTCATTTTGCACATTTAAAATAAATGTGCTGAGTTCATCTAATTGCCTGTTGAGCTGTTTTGTAGAGAATAGTGGGGTGTTTCACTGATCCTGGGCATTTGGTAGCAAGGGGTATTGGCTTGGGTTCTCGTTTAATTTTAAATTGATCTGGGTTGTATTTCTAAGTTCTTTTTCACATGTGTGTTCTTCTTTTTCAGTGTACTTAGGAATCGTGGTTTTCAAACTTACACATGCATCAGAGTGACATGGAGGGCTGGTTAAAACTCAGATGGCTGGGCCTAGCCTGCAGAGTTTCTGATCCAGTAGGTCTGAGGTGGGGTCCAAAAACCTGAATTTCTAGCAAGGTCCTAAGTGATCCTGCTGGACTGGGGACCACACTTTGAGAACCACTGGATCAGAATAAGGGAGAGTCCTTGCTCATGCACAGGGAGGGAAGCCTTCTAGTAGGAAAGTAGCTGAAATTCCTCAGACTGAAGGGGGTCCCTCCCACAGTCCTGACTTCCTTACCCCAGGGGGTACAGCACTTGCTAAAAGCCTCCCTTCTAAGATGAACTACACAGAACCCGCTTATAGCGCTCTGTAATTCATTCAACATTGGCACCTACTTTGTCCAGCGCTGCTGAGATGAGAGATACAAAAGCCAATAGGGCAAGATCCTTGGCCTGGTGGGCCCGGCAATTCCGGGAACGCATTCACTAGTGCTTTGAATACAGCCTGCTCAGACCGAGGCATGAGGCCCAGGGCACAACAGAAACCTGGGAAGTTGGGGAGGGCTTCATGGAGGAGGGGACATTTTAACTGAGTCTAAAAGCAGGGCCCAGTGATGTGAAGGTAGGAGATACAGCTTCTTTGTATTACTGTGGGGCCTGGCCTCTACAGAAAAAAGTTCTCTTGGGTGAGAACTACCTTCTACTTTTAGACCCTCTGGCATGTATTTCTTCAGTGAAGAAAAATGATGTTATGCAGCCAAGACAAACACAGCCGCTCCCCTGCCCTCCCTGTCCACACATAGGCCAGGAGAGAAGTTGGGTGATGATGGTTTCATTGTTTTCTCTGTGCCTTCCAGGGATGCGGAGTGGATACAAGGGGCAGCTTTGTGTTGACTGTGCTCCTGGGAAACATACAGCCTGGGCTCCAGGAGGCTGAAATACCACAAAGGGAGTTTATACTCTAGCCTGTTGGGGGACAGTCCCTTACCACTTTACTTGGTCCATCTTCTGGCTGGAGGGAGAACCTGGGCACTCGTGCTGCTCTCAGCAGCCCCTTTTCTGGCCTGAGTGGTGAGAGTCTGGAGGACCCAGTTCATTCCTTCCTGCTCATTCTTTTACTCATCAGTATTTCCTGTTGGCTAAAAGACTCACTCTGTGCTTAGCATTATACTAAGAGCTTGGGACCCAGTAGACAAGTAGACGGGCATCTTCCATCCCCTCCTAGAGCTTTCCATCTAGCAGGATGTCTGAACAAGTAATAATAACGATGATAATGAGACCTAGTATTTATTGGCTTTGCATCAGGTCCTATTCTAAGCTCTTCATCTGTATCATTTAATTTAATTTCTGTATTAGTTATCTGTTGTTGCATAACAGATTATCTCAAAACTTGGTGGCTCAGAACATTTATTATCTCTCAGTTTCTGTGAGTCAGGAATCTACAGCTTGCTGTGGCTAAGGGTCTGGCTCAGGGTCTCTCCTAAAATTGTAAGCAACATGTTGGCTGGGACTTGATTTATCTCCAGGCTCCCCTGGGGAAGGATCTGTTCTCCAGCTCCCTCACTTGGCTGCTGGCAGGATTCCGTTCTCACTGGCTGAAGCCACGTTCAGCTCCCTGCCATGTAGGCCTCTCCGTAGGGCAGTCACAACACGGAAGCTTACTCTATCAGAGCCGGTGAGAGAGGAGAGCCAGAGGAAGGAAGAGTGTGGGCAAGACAGCCGTGCAAATCCTCCATAATCTAATCTTGGAAGTAACATTCCATTACTTTGGCTGTAATCTCTTTATTAGAAGCGAGGAACTGGGTCCAGTGCTCAGTCAGTGGGAGGGCATTACCCAAGGGCATGCACCCCAGAAGGCGGGACTATTGGGAGCCATTTTGTTTTTTTCTCTTTTGGGGTGAGCCATTTTAGAAGCAGTATACCATAATTTCTATGACCACATAGAGCGGTGCTGTTATCATTACTTCCTGGTGGGATTACTGAGCCTTAAAATGTTAGACAACTAGCTCATGGTCACAGAACTCATACGGATTTGAACCCAGGCTCTCTGGCTCTGGGATGTCAACTATGTATATGGTGGGCTACTGATTTTAGAAAAACAATCTCCCTGATTGCAGTGTGGAGGAGGGACTGAAGCCAGGGCAGGAAGGTCAGTGAGGAAGACTTCTTCCTAGTCCTGGTCCAGACCTGAACCAAGGCACCAGCATGGGGAAGAGAGGGCAGATCGGAAAGGCATCCAGGAGGTAGGAGATACAGGAATATGAGTCGGGGGCACCATGCTGATCCCTAGGATTCTGGCTTGAGTGACATTGAGGATGCTGATGCCATTATTTAAGGTAAGAATAAGCAAGGATGGACTGATCTGGAGTCAGGGCTCCGGAAGTCCGTGTTGAGTATGGTTTTATATGTGCCTGCTATGGGCTACCTTTGGATGAACACCACCTTTCTGGTTCTCACCTTCCTTCTCAGACCACAATCCATGTACTTCCTCTGCAGTTAGACTAGTGTGTGCTGTTCAGGTCTTGGGGAAAGGCTGCAATCTATATGGATGAGGAAAGTCTCCCCTGAAGGGAGGAGACATTCATCAGATCAACCTTCCTTGGAAAAAGCAAGTACTGGGAGATCGGTCTTAGAAAGTTGCATTTAGGAAACAGGGAAAGGGAGCTCCTTTGTCTTCCGAAGAACTGCTTTAGGTGATTTTAAGAATTTGCTGGGTGGTGATGTGCTGTGGATTGGGGAGGAGACTTCTGCTCTAGGTGGGTGGCCAGGTTAGGCGGGGACCCCATGAGGGCCATCCAGGACAGTGGTCTTCAGGAGAAGCCATATCCAACAGCTGATTGTTAAGTTACACATGGTGAGTTAAAATTCTCATCTGTTTTTTTTTTTTTTAAGATATTTATTTATTTGGAAGAGAGAGGGTGCATGAGTGGGGGGAGGGGCAGAAGGCCAGGGAAAGAGAGAATTTCAAGCAGACTCTGTGGTGAGCATGGAGCCTGATATGGGGCTCGATCTCATGACCCTGAAATTCTGACCTCAGCTGAAACCAAGAGTCAGATGCTCAACCAACTCAGCCACCCAAGCTCCTCAAATACCCTTTTGTTCTTTTGGAACCTTCAATAAAGTCTCGCTAAATGTTCTAGCCAGGATTTAGCTCTGCTTCAAATAATATCATCTGTGTCTGGACAGGTGGGAAAGAGAAGCAGCACTTCTGAGAACCCTAGCATGGTGGTTTCATCTGGAATTGGAACAGGCATCCCCAGGATAAAAAGCATTCTGGGATAAGATTTGTGGTCCTGACGGTCAACTGTCCTTCTCTGCATGGAGACTTGTTTCCTCATTGCCAGCCACAAGTCAGGATGCCCATGTGGGACCACCTGGCACATGGGTGGACGGACTCATGGGCCAGCTGAGCAAAGAGAGAGCCGTCAGGGCCCAGGCAGCGGTGGAAGTCTTGGAGAAGGGAGAAGATGCCCCGGGAAGAGTATGTGGAGAGAGAGGAGACTGGAAGCCAGATCTTAAGCTCCATGAGGAGCCTAGAGGCCATGTCTGCTGTGCCATTGCTGTGTCCCTAATGCCCATTATGGTGCTTGGAAAGAACTGCAGGATGAATGAATGAATAATGAATGAAGGAATGAATGAAAGAATAAATTAAAAACAAGACAGAAATTTAGGGACAACCAACTTCCTTAAAAAAAAAAAAGATTTATTTATCTATTTTGGGGGCAGTGTCAGAGAATCTCAAGCAGACTCCCCACTGAGCACAGAGCCCAATGTGGGGCTCGACCACGCCCCTGAGATCATGACCTGAGCCGAAATCAAGAGCTGGATGCTTAACTGACTGAACCACCTCAGCGTGTGCTATCAGGTCATGCTCTGTAGGGAACACCAGCTTCTAAGAGACCTGAGGAAATGACAGAGATTTCGAACAGCTGCTGTGGGGAAATAGGGGGGGGTGATTACATAATGGCTGGGTCTGCATAGAGGTTCCAGTGGTCCTTAGGTGCCTGGGAAGAAGGAAGCAGGGAAACTGCCATTTTGACATGAGTTATGTGTGACGCAGCGGTGACGAGTAATGAGCAATTTTTATCGGAGGGGCTGAGTCTGGGGAGGTTCAGAAAGTGTTCCCATAAGGCAGGGCTTTGGGCCCTGACAATACCAACTGAGAGGAGGCCTTCTCAGGCCCCCACAGAAGCTTGGCCCTACAAGCTGCCTGGGGAAGTACTCGCAGAGATCCTGGGACAAGCAGGCAGGAGCACATTTCCAAGGCTGTAGGCCGTCCTCCCCAGGACCACCTGCATGGCTGGATGTGTGCAACCGCAGGGACTGTAGGCCGAGCATTGGGCGCTGGAGGAAGAGGGGTGGCTTTGGATCCTGGTTTGGGAGCCTGGCATGAATGGCCCATGTTTTCCATTTTAGAAATTGTGACCCGAAAGTACAATTCGAAGGGCTATGGAGCCAGACCTTGGGCTTTTACGACTCTAGGACCTCTGTCCCTTGGCTGTCATTGAGAGCTGTTTTTCTTCTCTCTTGAATCCTGAAAAGGGAAGAAACAAATGTTACCAGAAGCAAGTTTCTCATCACTTGGTTAATGATTGATTTCATTTCATTCCAGAACTTGTTTGACCTTTGGGTAAACAGTTGAAACCTTCTGGAGGCACCTAAAAGGAATGCAGGAATGCATTTGCTTTTTAATGGCAGAAAGATTATAAATGGGACTCTGACAGAATAAAAAGTATTATTTATACGAGTGCTAACAAAAAGTCACTTGTAAAACACACATTCTTCAGCAGTCGCCAAATAAGGGAAAGTGTGATATCTGGTCACATACCCAGGCTGACCCTAAATGGGAGGATCTATCTATCCATCCCCTTCTCTAGACTGAACGATATTGTGGCTACAGATTTCTTCTAAGGAAGTCTAGAATCGTAGGCCACATGGAGATCCAGACTCCATGCACAAGATAACAGCAACATAAATTAGCCAGCCTGGTTTCTCAGAAGGTGTGTTTAGCTCTGCCAAGGGAGAATTGTTCAAAGTTTTTACTTCATGGGTAATGGTAGAAATCACAGACTGTAGAGTTGGTTCCCTGCCAAGTTGGAAAGAACAAAGATGAACTGCAAGGAAGGCCATAAACAACTCAAAGGGAAAAGGGGTGCTAATCAGACTTAGAAAGCCATGAGTTTTCCAGGAGGCTGAGCTGGTCCAGCCTGCTTCCGGGACACGGCGACCAACTAGAAAGCAGCCTCACCAGTTAGCCAAGAAAATTCAGAAGGCTCAGCATCCTCCTAAGATTGACTCATGAGAGATTGAGAGAACAAGTGGGAGGAGGGGCAGAGGGAGAAGCAGACTCCCTGCAGAATGGAGAGCCCGACACGGGACTCAATCCCAGGACCCTGGGATCATGACCTGAGATGAAAGCAGACCCTTAATTGACTGAGCCACCCAGGTGCTCTCCATCTGTGCATTTTTGGGCCAATTGCTTTTATTCTCGACCACCTCAGGTTTTCTATTTGTAGGATGGAAATAATTTTGAAGATTAAATAAGATCAACCCAAGTACTCGGCAGAGAGCCCAGCTTATCCTAAGTCCTCAGTAAATCTTGGTTACGTTCCCTCTAGTGGGTTCATCTTAGCACTTGAACCACCAATTCAGAGGTGGAATAAATGTCCTGCATAAGGGAGTATATAATAGTAACTCTTGTTTGTCAAGAGTTTCTTTTTTTCAACTGTAGCCTCCTCGAGGTGTCACATCATTCTTGCAACCTCAGCGTCTCGAGTAGGGTCTGGTACAGAGTAGGTGCTTGGCTAAGTGATTGAAGAATAGCTTGAATAAACTGGAGATTGTCTGGATTGCACAGGGTGAATGCGCATCAGGAAGGAAGCACCCACCACTGGGGGTCCAGAGGACGTGGTAGCGGGAACTGAGCCCCTGAGTGCTGAGGGAGGTCAGGGAAGCAGGTGGCTTTCTTCCTAGGAGCACGGTGTTCACGAGTCCTCAGCAGAGGCTGGATGGACCCTGTATCAGTCTGTTGACCAAGGAGACATAGACTGAAGAGCCGGGTGGCTAGGGCCCAGAGCCAGGGAGAGCCTGCCCAGCCCCACCTTCCTGACATGGATGGCCACAGATGGATGGGGAGTTGATAACTTTTACAGGTGAAGCAAATGCCGGGCAAAATGCTGATAACGCCTATGCGATCAAGAAAGTATGCTGGAAAGATCCAGCCATTATACTGTGTGTGTGTGTGAGCATGACCCAGGAGTTAGCTGCTGCATTTGTAACCTGAGAAGGCAAGTTCCTGCCTTTATGAGCTCAGCAAAACCAACAGACTCCAGCATGGAAAGGCACAACAAAGAAATGAGGAGACTTGATCATCTGACCACAGCGCCTCTGAGAGCAAGAGCCCAGAGCTCTGTTTCTGCAGGAATGTGCCCAGTGCACCAAGGGAGCTGGTAATCGCTTTAGGTCTGGGCAAACTGGTTTTCTGGGCATGAGGTGGGAGCTGAGCTTACCTGGACTGCAGGATTTGACTAGAGGAGAGGCCCTTTGTTTGGGGTTGGCTCCAGTTTTTGTTTTTGTTTTGGTTTGGTTTTACTTTCTTGTTAAATAAGAACAAAACTTGTATTGTCTGGTCAGAAGCCCAGGGCAGGGGAGTGGTAGGGAAATTGTCACTCAGAGGTAAACTCCCCACATTTCAGGTTTTTCAGAGAGCCGACCCCAAACTTGAGTTTCTGGTCATGCCTGACCTTGATGGGACGTGGGGCAGTATCCTGGGGAGGGCTGGCTGCTGAGTAGAGACTTGGCCAGCTGGCTTTGGCAGGTTTTCTCCAAGCGACTTGGAAATAGAGGTCTGAATTGACTCAACTGTGCCAGATTCCAAGTTCTGAAGAGTCTGGGCCATGCTTGGGATCTGTGGCCTGATGGCTTCTAGGCTGGTGGAGACTGTTCTGTGGTGGTCAGTGGTAGGAGGCGAGGCCAGGCATGGTTCCTTGGCTTACCTTGTTTGGAAGCAGAAAGTCGATTTCAGAGTTGGGGCTGGAAATAGGCTTCTGGGAAATATCCCTGAGGGTCCTGGGACACATCTTCTTCAAACCACAGGAAGATTTGTCAGGCCCCTCCTTCGTGACCAGACCAAGAGCTGAAATGTCATTTGAGTTCAAGTAGATCTGACTTGGCCTCCTGGAGGGAGTGGCCTAGCCTATCAGATCCTGGTGGTCCAGGAATCAGAGAGCTAGAGGCTTAACTGATCAGGACCACCAGGAATGGGGTTCAGGGCCTGAGGAAAAACTTTTGGGATCCCTCCCAAAGACAGACAGGCTCTGAGTAGGATTTAAAAAGCTCTTCCTCAAGGAATGACCAGGGTTTCCTCTTTTGGGAAAACCTCCTGCTTCCTATACATAGTCATTGTGCCCTTAGGAGCTAAAGCCCACCTTGACTGAGCTCATCCTCCGAGGTCTGTGCTGCTCGGGGCCCAGATCTGGTGCGAGGGCGACCATGTGAATGCATATTCTCTTTCATCTGCTTCCTAAAGTGAAGGTCCCGTGCCTCCCCTTTCTCTCCATCATCCCTCACCATACCCTGGCTTCCCCAAACTTTCACAGAAAAGCTGGTTGGAAAGCATCAGGACCATGCTTGGGAAATCACCGAAAGGCTGCGCAGTCCATTCCACACACATGGATTGGACACCTACTGTGTGCTGGTCCTACATGAGCAGGTGCTGGGGGGAGAGGAGAGCACCCTGCTACCCTCCCCACCCCTGGGACCTCTCTGAGGTGACGCTCCTTTCCACATCTGGGTATTTCACTGAACGGGGGCAGGGCTGCCACAATTAGAAGGCTCTAGTATTCGCTTCTGGATAATGAACATGCAATTAGTTTTTCCATTTCTTGTGAGTAGTGGCTGCTTCTCTGGGACTTTGGGGCCTCGCTGGGTGTTGTACTGCAGGCCGTGGAGTAAACATCGCTTCCTATGGGCAGCCTCCTCTTGACCTTTCAAGACCGGGTAAGAGGGCCCCTCTGTGTGTCCTCTAACACCTCGCCTTATCCTTATCTCGACACTTATCCACAATATTGCAGAAACCACGTGCCAGCCTGTGAGATCCTGGCAGCCGAGACGGTGCCAGTGCGCTGGCTGGGTTGCTGAAGGTGTCCAGTGTGCTTCTGGGAGTGACAGCTATGGGTCAAGTCTGTGGGATTCTTGGGGGCAGAACCAATAGAAAATCAAAAGGCAGATTTGGGCTCAAAAGAGAAAAAGAATACTACAGCAGTCAGAACAGTCTAAAAGGTCATGAGTCAAAGGTCATGAGCTCCCTGTCGTGGAACATGTTCATGCCACAGCTGGAGGACTCTGGGCCAAAACGTGTGGGGGATTTCAAGTACCAGATGGTGGAGCTCTCAGGAAGCAAGCCCCACTGATGTTGTCCCCAGGGGCTGAGGGGGTCTTGAGTGAGCTGGGGGTGCTCCTCAGAGAGGCCCCCATGAAGGGACAGCTTGAGTTTTGTTCCCACACAGTCTTCCAAGCAGAGATCAAATGTCATTGGTCTTTCCTGACTTCCTCAATCTCCCTCTTCTGCTCAAGACACATTGTTTCTGCCTTTCCTACCATCCTGATCCCTCTTTAGTGGAGTCTTTAATTACATGACTCCCACCTAAAATGTGATCTTTTGGAGTCTAAGGACCCATCTTTTTTTTTTTTTTTTTTTTTTTAATGTTGTGTTAGTCACTATACAGTACATCATTAGTTTTTGATGCAGTGTTCCATGACTCACTGTTTGTGTGTAACACCCAGTGCTCATTGCTGTACGTGCCTTCAAAACTCATCCCCGGGCTCACCGTCCCCACCCCCCTCCCCTCCAAACCCTCAGTCTATTTCCTGGACTCCATAGTCTCTCATGGCTCGTCTTCCCCTCTGATTTTCCCGGCCTCTTCATTTTTTCCTTCCTTCTCCTAATGTCCTCCATGTTATTCCTATGTTCCACAAATAAGTGAAACCATATGCTAATTTATTTTCTCTGCTTGACTTATTTCATTCAGCATAATCTCCTCCAGTTCCATCTGTGTCAATGCAAATGTTGGGTATTCGTCCTTTCTGATAGCTGCGTAATTTTCCATCGTATATATGAACCACACCTTCTTCATCCATTCGTCCGTTGAAGGGCATCTCAGCTCCTTCCACAGTTTGGCTGTTGTGGCCATTGCTGCTATGAACATTGGGGTACAGATGGCCCTTCTTTTCACTACATTCATCCATTGAAGGGCATCTTGGTTTCTTTCCACAGTTTGGCGACTGTGGCCATTGCTGCTATGAACACTGAGGTGCATTTGGCCCTTCTTTTCACTACATCTGTATCTTTGGGGTATATGCCCAGAAGTACAATTACTGGGTCATAGGGAAGCTCTATTTTTAATTTCTTAAGGAATCTCCACGCTGTTTTCCAAAGTGACTGCACCAACTTGCATTCCCGCCAACAGGGTAAGAGGGTTCCCCTTTCTCCACAACCTCTCCAACATTTCTTGTTTCTTGCCTAAGGATGCATCTTATAATTATTTGTACCCAAGCCACCCAAACCTGGGCCCGGCCCAAGCACTGAATGAGCTTGAACAACGGACTCCATGAGGACCTACCATGGGAGACCTGCTTGCTTTGCTCTGCAGACGACCAGCAGTGTATGTGAGAAACCTTCAAGGAACAATCTCGTATTGAACCGTATGACTTTCAGGGACAGCCGTTTCATGAAGGAGCTCCCACGGAGTCTGCCGGCCAGCAAGCCAGCTCTGGCAGGTTTGGGGAGGTCGGGAGCAACATGCTTCTTCCTCTGCTTGAATGTAAGCGCCCCGAAGGCCTCGCCTTTGATCACCGCTGGGTGCCTTGCACCAGGTCAATGCTCCATACACATCTGCAGAATGGGAGCATTTCAGTTGCTCGAGTTCATTTTCTTAGAGCCAATGGAAATGCTGTTGATGATTAACTTGTCCTCAGACTGTGAAGCTGAATTGCCATGAGAAGGACTTGCACAGACTCAGAGCCAGAGCCGGCTTCATGGGCATGTAATGCTGTGGCCATCTCGAGATTTTCAATTTTTGCACAGGAAGCCCATGGTTTTTCAATGATGGATCCCTAAGCTATGTAGCCCCCAGGAGTGGATGCTGTCGACCTGCAACAGGGACCCGCAGAAGCAAGGAAGCATCTTCGGCTCTGGAAACCCACCTGGCAAACTGACTTGCCTTGTAGCCTCTGGGCTATTCCTGGGGGACCCCTGGGCAGCCGTTCAGGTTTGTCTCCTATGTCCTGCCTGATCCGAGTCCATAGCTGTTTCTCTTGCTTAGCTCTGTCTGACCTGAAGTGACTTCAAGGACGGGGGGGCAGCCATAGCTCATGACCTCACACCTCTTGTCACTGCCAGCATGTGGTCATTGGTCTGGGGAGGGCTTTTTCCCTACCAGTTGGACACTCGTGTTGTGACATACTTGGTAAACAGGTCTCATCGGCCTGCTTCTCCCATGACCTGCCCCCGCCCCAAGCCTTTCAAGGAATTTAGGGCATTTTGCTGGCTTGGCTAGAAGACATTAAGTGGTGCCCCCTAGAATACCCTTTGCTGATGCCAATCACTTTCCAGTTCTTTAGGGCTGAATTCAAGGAACCTTCTAGCTAAGAATGATTTTACAGAGAACCGGAGCACCTTCTCAGGGTGGGCTGATTTTTCTCTCCCTCTTGCTGAAGGACTTTGATCTTGGTGGGATGGGGCCCAAAGCCAAGTTCATTTCTCTTAGGGAGGCCACCAAGTTTTTAGGCCCATAGGGTAGTGGGTGGCAGAGTCTCATAGGAGAATATCTTTCCATCCCAGAGATATGCACCCGCTGGGTGTCTCTCAGCATGAACCAGTCATTGGTAAAGTCACATTTGACCCTGAGAAATGCCACCTTCCTCTCCCCTGGAACACAAGATAGGGAGGGGGGCTGGGCTTTGGAAAAGGGACTCCAAAACCCATATGTATACTGCTCAGTTTCTGTTGCTCTATTTCTTGGTACTCTGGGATGGAGCCCAGGATGGACCAAGCAGGGCTCACGATTTCCTCAAAAGGTGGTTTCTCTGAGTTTCCAGGTTTACTCAGGGTGTCCAAGGAGCAGTTGTGAATGAGTTCCTGGCAATGTTCCTCCTGGCTCAGGTAGGCCTCTCTAACAGGACAGGTGCATATCAGGCTTCTAAAGGTGGCCAAGGCTAGTTCTTTACCTTTGCTCCTGCTTCTTGGGAAACAAACAAACAAACAAACAGAAAAAAAAAAAAAAGGGAATTCAAGTTAAGGAATATAAAAAAGAAGATTGTGAATGTTATTTTTACATCGAAGCTGATGTCATTAGAATTACTATTATTTTCTGTAAAACGGTGTTGTTTTTCATTCCCTTATACTACTGGATGTGGGAGCGAGGTCAGAGGTCATTCAACCTGACCCCATCATTTTAAAGATGGAAAACTGAGGTCCATGGGGGCTGGGGGCTGCCCAGCATCACATAGCTCAGTTGGAGCAGAAGTAAGAACGCAGGCTGCTCCCCGCCCAGCTCTCTCTCCAACAAAAAGTTCTTCAGATACTTTAGTTATTAACTAAACATTCACAGTTACAGATCTGAGGCGTAACTGGAAGGGCATATGTTTCCAGAACATTGGCAGTAGCTCCAGCAGGGTTTATAGCTGCTTGTTCTTTCCGTTCATGATCCGTTCCTCCCCGGCTCTTCACTGAGCAACCGTCGTGTGCCAGGCCCCGTGCTCAGCGCTAGGAATACAAAGTAGAATCAAACACGGTGTGCGTCCTCCTAGACAACTTGTACCAGGAGTCCGTGTGTGGGTGTGTGTGCACCTGCGCCTCTGGCTAGAAGCTCCCTCCGTAGATTCCTTTATAAGAGATCACTTGGCCTTTGTATCAACACCTCCAGTAAGGAATCCTGCTCTGAGAGATCTCGTGCTGAGACTTGGGAAGTCAGAGGAGACGCAGCAGGCGGAGGTGTCTTTCTCAGCTTTATGTTAAACCGAAGCAAGAGGCAGATTGCTGGACCTGAGCTCGCTGTCCCATTGGCTGATGGCCTCTATGCAAATATCTAGGAATGAATGTATGCAAGATCACACACAAGTGCACACACACACACACACCCCATGCAGGGTCAGACGAGAAAATGGAGGCCCTGAGCAGTTTAACCACAATTAGTTAATCCAGAACGCTAGAGGATTCCTTCAACTTTGAGTTTATTTGGGAACTGAAACATGGGAAGGGGCTTCCCTGAGGAATGACGACATCTGAAATGTCACGGCTTCTAAGAGGACATCGTGATGGGCCTCGAGGTGGCATGGTCTCCTGTAGTTCCTTCATAGAATCCCGGGAAGTCACGGCTGTTCTGGAGGGTTTGAAGTGACTGGGAGTCGAAGCAATCTGTCCCAGATGCCAGTTGCTCCCTCTGACAGAGGCTTGAGACGACCCGGCTGGGGCTGGCGCAGGGACTGGGCCAGCCTCCCCGCCTCCCCCCATCTTCTAGCCCAGGGAGTCCCTGGGAGCTTGCAGGGCGGCGGGCAGGAGCAAGGATGTGTTCAAAGCCTGTGGTTCCGCCACAAGATGTCTTGGTTTAAGCTCTGGATGATTGTTCTCCTTTCAGAGCCGGGCGTTAAGAGCTGCTCAAGAATGCCCTGCAGGGGCAGGAGGCTTTGATGCTGCAGGAAGGCTGGGACCCTCCCTCCCTCTACGAGCAGTTCACCCATCCTCAGACTCGGAGCCCAGGGCTTCTTGAGTGGGAGAGACCTCAAGTTGACACAGTCCCAACTTGCCGTGGGTGGGTTTTTCCAGAATATTCTGCCCCTGTTTGCATTCCTCCAGAGACAGGACACATGCTCCCTTGCAAAAGCACCATTTCCAGCTTTGGACAGGGCTCTCGTAGGGGAAAGGCCTCTTCCCGTAACGCCTGTTGCCCCATGGAGGTTGGAGTCTGATGTCTGCTGTGCTCCGGGCCCGTCCTCCATAGGCCAGGCCTTGGCCCTTCTTCCCAGACACAGCTGCAAAACCCTCACCCTTCTCTGTGCAGGAGGCTCTCCTGAAAGGGCGAGCTGCAGAACTCCTGGAAAACCAAAAGCCGAAAACTCCAGGTGGAGACTGACCACAGCAGAGCTGAGCAGGGCTGTTTTCTCCCAGGCCTCAGACGCTTCCCAGCCACATGGAGCACGGAAACCACAGAGCGTGTGGGATTTGCTACCTACTGCCTTGAAAACTGCACCTTGCAGACATATGCCTTCTTCCCCCAGGGGTTCACTTAGCACCGCCCCCTCCTATCCCAAGCTGGGCCCTGTTCCTCTCTGAGTTCTAAATTCTAGCTGGAGGCAGATAATTTTCTCAGTATTTTGGAACCAGCTGGAGTACAAGCCACCTCTGCTGTAGGCTCCAGCACAGGGCCCTGGGCCTGGGCTCACTTAGCACTGTGTTCTGGGCTCACATCCGCCTGGGGCAGCGGGTCACGCGGGAGCCTGGAGGCGGGTGAACAGTGGGAGTAGACACAGATCTGGGGTGGGGTAGAGTCCCCGGGGCGTGTCCTATCAGCCTCGACCATTAACCATGGGTCCTCTGGCTTGTGCCTGGATAAGACTCCCAGGCTGAGGCTGGGCTGGGCTGCAGAGCAGTAGGGGGAGCTCTGGGGGGTGGGGTGTGACCCCGATGCTTCAGAGGGGACCCTGCAGGACCATTGCTTAATGAGCTCATCCAGGCACATGGCTCTGCCCTTTCGGCCCTTTGGCAACATTTATATTCAGCAGCGTAAGCCTGGCAAGAACGACTCTTTTACTGCCTGCGTAAGTGCACTGGCGGAACCCCTGGGGGTTACTGGGGCAAGAGTACAGATGATCTCAGGAATGTGACCTGACCTAGTGAGTGCAGGGGAACATAAAGGAAAGGGTCTTCGAGGTCTTTGGGGGATTAAGTGGTGGGCATGACAGGTGCGGGGGGACCCTGGAATGGGTCCTGTTTCTTATGCACCAACAGGGCAGTGTCTTAGAGCAGGACGAAAAATAGGGTGCTCGCCTGCTCTGCTGGGGGATCGGGCAGGCCCAGTGCATGGAGGAAAATGCTGTTTACCCTTCAACATACGGTAATGACTGAGAATTAATGTTTGTGCTTGGGGGTGTGTGTGTGTGTGTGTGAGAGAGAGAGAGAGAGAGAGAGCTCTGATCATTACCCATCTGGTGACCCAAGAGAATGGGCAGGCCGTCTGCCCCATACACTGGGAAACCTAGGGACACCCCAGATGTTGTGCTCCAGAGCCCAAGGCCCGCACGAGCGATCCTGCTGATGAACAGCCCAACTTGAACAATCCTGTCGGGCCAGCAGTGACATGGGCTGGAGGGAGACTAAATAATTCAGATGGCGGAACAGACTGCCAGAGATCATGGTTTCTCCCAGATTCCGTAACCGTAAGACACTGGAAGGGGCAGAAGGTCCTGGGGACAGAGCACTTTTGTCTGCTCAGGGAGAGGGCAAATCGGGAGGGAGATTCTCTCTGTGGACGGTGAACTGTGGAGTTGCTCTCAGGGAAAGCCGTAGATCTGAGCCTGGCTCTGGGCAGCCCTGGGTCTGTGTGGTGATGAAAAGCCCCCCTGAACTCTGACCCTGCCTGAGACAGAGTGAGGATGCTCCCCCAGTCTGGGGACCCTTCTTGGGAGCGGCTGCTCTGTCTGGATCCCAGCCACCCTCTGCCCAAGGCTGCTGTCAGTGGGTCTGTTTGCTGAGGTGCAGAGTCATTGATTCCTGGTGGTCGGGTCTGCAGGCCTCCCCTAGGCCACACATGGTCAGGGCCGGAGCAGAGTAAATGGAGTCATGGCGCAGCCAGAGGAATTGGTTCCAGGGCTCTCTGATGACCTTATTTCCCAACGTGACTCCCCAGCTCCTAGAGCTGAGGCTCAGGCAGAGCAGACCCTTTGTGTATCTTTGCTCAATGCATTGATCAATTAATATGTAGTCACCCAAATTCTTTAACTCAGTAAGCAGAGCTCAGACATCATAGCTTTTCTTCGATGACTTCGAAAATTGCAGAGTCCTGGAATGACCCTCGGAAGCACATAACGAGGAAGAGCGTTAGCTGGTTCACCACAGAGCTCTAGTCATAGAGTGACTCTCACGTTGCAGCCACAAATTTGTTTTGTTTGCTGGTAAACAAAAATCATTATACAGGAATAATTTTTAAGATTTATTTATTTTAGGGGGGAAGGGCAGAGGGTGAGGGAGAATCCTCAAGCAGACTCCTGGCTGAGTGTGCAGCCTGACACAGGGGCTCCATGCTATGACCCCAAGATTGTGACCTGAGCCAAAACCAAGAGTCTGGTGCCCAATTGCCTGAACAACCCAGGCGCCCCAGAACCATTTTTATATTTTACATTGTAATTCTTTGTAGAGCTCTGTATGTGCTCGCATGTGAGTGTGGCATTCGATTTTTGCAATAGTCTTGGTGGTAGGAAGGACGGAACAGCTTTGTTATTCCCATTTTCCTGCTAAGCATGTTGAGGCTGAATGTATCCCGATCCACACAGCTGAGATGAAACTGACCTGAGAGTCCACATCTGATGCTTTTCTACTGCCCTAAATGGGGAAGCCGGGCCATCAGAGTGTGGAATTTTCCCTTTGTTCCTCCAAATGAGAGGGGGCACTCGGTCTGGTCCTCACGGAAATGCTGTTACGAGCCAGATGCAAGCCCCGAACAACCCTGCAATTACCAGGGAGAGGGTATAATTTGGGCAACTCAGCCTGGGTGGGCTTTATTCTGGAAATCTCACTTGTGATTACCTCTGCTATTATCAGACAAGATTATGTGTGGGAAACAGAAGCGGTTGGTTCTGACTCTGTCCTTGGCTCAGCCTCAGGCTGCACTCCGTGCCCCCTGGGGGGATGCCCTAGATGCGGTGTCTGAGGCCTCCCTCCTTGAGTTCAGCGTGGACATTGCCAAGTGAAACGCAGGGATGGCGGTCCCCACAGTGACCCCTGCACCCGCTGGTCCTGGAGGGACGCCCAGGTCCTGGTGGCAGCCATTCCCCCGCCGTCCAGGTCCTGGGCAGAACTCCACCACTGCGTGGAGCCCGGCCTGAACCTGCAAGTTGGTTTTGACCTCCAGCAGTTAGCTGCTGCTGAAGGATCTGCAGAAAGTGCCAGCCCTGAGGGGCAGAGCGGCGACCCTGAGTGGGGATCTGAGTTGCAGTGGTGGATGGCTGTTTCACCTCTGATTTTCACCAGAATGTGCTGTCCTTTTCTGACCCAGTTTCTAAGCTGTAAAAGGGGTGTTTGAGCCCTGCCACATCATAGGCTAGCGGGGTAACCTGCAACGGACCTGGAATGAGCTCCCGCTCGGTGCTCTATGTTTATCTCCTTTATTCTTCAAAAGCGCCCTCTGGGTACATCTTCGTGCTCCCCTTTTACAGTTGGAGGAATTTATACAAGGACAGAAAACAGAGCAAACCCTGGCCTTCTGTTCATAGCTAGCCTGTGTTCCCCTGCGGGACGTACACACTCTCACAGGAGAGCAGCCGCACACAAGGGCACCTGAGCCAGGGTAAGATGGAACCAAGCAAGGCCACTTCCTTTTGTCTAAGCACAGGGACAGAGTCACTATGCCACCCACAAAATAGGACACTCCCTCAAACAAGTGCCTGTAGCTTCTTCACAGCCGGGTCTTTGTCGCAGCCCTCCTTATAGACTGGTTCACCGAGACACCCACTTGCAGACTTGTCCCCACTTTCTAACAACATCCAATCCAAAGGAGACCCCCTCTTCCTGAGCCCTCCCCCAAACCACCCGCCGAACTCAGACCCCGTGATCGGTTCCTTCTAGCTCCCTCTCACCGAGACACCCCAAGTGTGTGTTCTTCTTCACTGCAATGAGTAATGAGCCCAACTTATTTTATTATTATTTTTAAGAGATTTATTTATTCATTTGACACAGAGAGAGAGAGAGAGAGAGAGAGAGAGAGAGCGCACAAGCAGGGGGAGCAGGACAGGGAAAAGCCGGATGTGGGGCTTGATCCCAGGACTTTGGAATCATTACCTGAGCCCAAGGCAGACGCTTAACTGACTGAGCCACCCAGGTGCCCCAAACCCAACTTATTTAACTATCGGCGTGATTTGGGAGGTTTTCCCAGAGGATGAGGACACTTGGCCAGGGTCCGCAGCTGATAAAGGATGAAGATAGAAAAGCCTGATTCCTCAGGTTGAATCCTAATTCCAGAGCCCGGGTACTACCACGGGGTGTGTGTGGGGGGGTGGCCTCCTGTCTGGGAGGACAGTGAAAACGAGATATTTCAGCACGGAACCGTGCTCCCAAAGGAGGCGCCCAGTCAGACAGAGGCTCGGAGCCCTGGCGTCCACTCACAGTGGCTTAGACTGTGGTATTGCACTCTAAACTTGCCGAATGCTCAGAAATCATCCCAACTAGATGGCTTTCTACTTGCTGACTGAACGAGGAAAGAGTGAACTCAGACACCCTAATCTGTCATGTGGTCACGCCCGTTGGCCAGGCCAGCAGCGCGAGGATACCCATAGCCTGCAGAGTGACTGCCCCCCCCCCCGGCCCCCATGGCTCAGCCTCTTGGTGCCTGGCACATGGAACCTTCCATGTGTTCCACTGGCAAGGACAGCTGAAACCCCTTTCCCGGTATTGTTCTTTGTTCTGGTGTTATCTCTGTGGCATTGTCCTTGGACCCAGCAGGACACTGGCTTGAGATGTAAGGACCAGCCATTGTCACAGACCTTCTGGAGCCCAGCGGTCCATGAACCCAATGGCCCATGACCCAGACTTTGGCATAGCTCCCACCTGAGAGCATCTGCCACCAATACCAGGGTAGCATCCCTGTTGTCCCAGCTGCTAAAATAATGACAGTGACTGTGGCCATCCATTACCAGCACCATTTGCAGTGTCTGCTGCTTCAGGACAACTGTTCATATTTCTGGGTTCTTCATAAAAACCCTCTAGGGTGGATATTATTATTCTCATTTTACTGATGAAGAAACTGAGACTCAAAAAGTTTGCTGCTATTTATCAGCTGATGATTGTAAGTAGCAGAACGAGATGTGGCTCCATATCTGTCTCCGAACCACTCTTCTTCTTCCCCCTCTCTGCTCTCTGAGTGCCTGGCTACAAGCGCCCATGTACCTTCACAGACCAGTCAAGACTGTGGCAGATGCTGTCCCCTGCTGAGACACCCACTTGGGACAGGAGGACTTCTCCCCCAGTTGCTGGGGCTGCTGTGGCAGCTGACTTCTCTGGGAGCTCTCGCCCCCTAAGACAGGAATCTTGCTCAAGATTATACCCCTTCTAGGGGATGGTCCACATCCAGCCACTGGGGGCAAGTATAAAAATGTGGCACTTGTCCCCCTGGGGACAACCTGGAATGGCCATCCCAACTTCAGAGCTCCCTGTAGGGTCAGCTGAGACCTTGTGATTGGCGTGTTCCCCACCTTCTCTTTCTGCCCAGCCCTGCTTCCTTCCTTCTCCCATAGAGGACCACCCCAAAGGTGCTCCTTAGGAAAAGTCCTGCATGCTGTGACTGTCACCATCTGCTTTCTGGGGAGTGCAATGAGGTTGTTTTGCAAGATTAGCTGGGGCTTGCAGATTTACGTATTGGTTTCTATCAGCAGGTGCGCTATCGGGAGGAGGTTGGTGTCCCCAGCAGGAGGGACAGGCATTCCTGTGTCCTTGGCATCAGTCAGTGTGGGCTGAAGGTGGAGGACCTAATCAGTGGGCTCTAGGACCTGACCTATTTCAAAGAATTCTCTGCCACCAAGCTCTGCTGAATAAATGTTTAGCAAGAAATCCAGGAGTTAACACTTTCTTTAAAAAAATAAAATCCAGATTACAGGACCTGACAGCCCTTTTTTTTTTTTTTTTTTTTAAGTAAATGGAATATACCCTCTTTTGTAACTTAACCTCTAAAACACAGTAAGTCACTTACAATGCCTTGAGTAGAGCAAACAGTGTGGTAACAAAGATACTACTACCCGGTTGTACAAATTCATCATCTGTTTAGCTCTTCTTTAAAAAAAAAAAAAAATTATTTAGGAGAGAGAGGGAGAGAAGTGGAGAGGAGGAGAGGGAGAGAGAGAATCTCCAGCAGATTCTGTGCTGAGCCGGAGCCCGATGCCGGGCTTAGTCACGGGACCCTGAGATCATGACCAGAGCTCAAGGGAGCCACTCAGCTGACTGAGCCACCCAGGTGCCCCCACAAGCCTCTGTGCTGGTGGAGTTAAGGGGACAGAAATAAAGAAAACCTTGTCTGCATCTTGAGCTTATCATCTAGTAGGCAAGGTTGCCATCGAACCGGTCATAATAAAAAATATAATGATGGTAAGTTTCAAGGGTCCAGATTCTGGTTTAAAATGTTATATGAAAAAAATAGTAAACAATATATTTTCATACTTAATTCACTGAAGATTACGAACAGGCAAATAAGAAACGTCGTCATCCAGAGCGAATCCACAGAGAAGGATGAATGAGGCATCTGCTCGCTTTTCTCTGCAGCTCCAGGCAGACCTCACCCAGCTCAGCCTGCAGGGCTTGGGGCTGCCCTGGATCTTTACGGAAAAGCTTTTTGAGCATAATTTGCACATGACTTGGGCCCCCTGCCAATGTCTTAAGAGGTATTGCACTAAAATACTGGCCGATTGCTCTCTTTCCTACTCAAAAATCTGTAACACCTTCCCTTTCCGCCCTCTTGCCTCCTGGATGAAGTCCAACCCCTCTTCTCCCATTACGTCCTAGAAAACTTTCCTTTGCGGTTGTCGAGAGCAAAATGGAGTCTCTCATGTCAAGCAATGATGCAAGCAGTTAAGGTACTGCAGCTAGGGGACATCCCCGAGACCAACGTCAGCTGACAACCCAGAACTGATAACGAGCAGAACCAGAGGAGACCTGCAGGGACCCAAGACTGATGAAATCCCCTTAAAAAGGGAAGGATTTGGGCAGCAAACTGTCAGGCTCTTCAGACATGACCCCTCTATGTCTGACCACTTAAAAAGGCAAGGCTTTGCCAGATTGATCTCCAAATAGAACCGAGAGCCTTCCCAGCTTTGCACATCAGGGGCAGTCTGTGCTGAGAGCTGAGCGGGACCAGACCGAGGTCTTATCTCAACTGCCCGCCCACAGACTGCCTTCGGGTTTGGTCCGTTCACTTCCTGCCCCCTTCTGTTATCTCGTTTGTTGCGGCTTGTCTTCTGTCCTGCTCTGTGTGCTGTGTAAGAAGCCGAGTTGAATCACATGGTGACTTGTCACTGAGCTTGAATCCCAAATCTGCTCTGTCATGGTGAATTAATTTTGCTGTATGATTGAATCAAGCTGACACTGTGGAAAGACAGAACTCGGGCGTGTGCCTTCGTAGTGCGCTCACGACAGTGGTCTGGTCACCGGACCCCAACTTCGGGAAAGATTTCTGGTCAGTCTGCTCTCCTCGCCTTGGTTTATGCTCACCCCCTTTCTCGGAAAGCCCTCCATGCTTCTCTTGACGAGCCTACCTGGTGCACATCCCATAGGCCAGCCACCATTTTACCTCCTCTCTAAAGTCTTCCCTGGATGTTCCAGCTTGAAGGGACCTCTAACCTCCGAGAGGTCTTGTACTGTCCCTTTGTAGGACAAGAAATTCTATGACTTGTGGTGGCCCTTTATTGTGGCCTTCAACTGTCATTTTAATGTGCTCTGGCACTCAGTGTTCCGCAAGTCTATAAGCTCGCTAGCAAGCCTAGGACGGAACATGGAAGGGTCAGGCTTGGGGTCCCAGGAAGTGTCCTGGAGGACTCTTTGGGGGCTGCATGGCTTGTCCTCTAGGATGTGATTTCTAGGACCAAGCTGGAAAAGAGAAGCTGTTCTCTTCATCTCTCTCTCTCTTTAAAATGGTTTTATTTATTTTAGAGAGAGAGATCACAAGTAGGCAGAGAGGCAGACAGAGAGAGAGGAGGGGAAGCAGGCTCCCGGCTGAGCAGAGAGCCCAATGCAAGACTCGATCCCAGGATTCTGAGATCATGACCTGACCCAAAGGCAGCGGCTTATCCACTGAGCCACCCAGGCGCCCCTCCCTTTATCTGTTTAAGATTTGGTACATTTGGTGTTCCAAATACTGAACAGAACCAAGGCAGCTACTCTGGGGGGGAAAAGTAGTATTTTTCACTGTTGAGAATAAGTTAATCCAAATTCCATTTCTTTTTAAGAAAAACCCATAAATCGAGAAGAAGAAAAAAAGCCTCTATATGACCCTATCCTGGTTCTCTGGGAACAGCGTAATCTGGCCTCAATCCCAAAACGGGGAAAAATGTTTTTCAAAACGCTAACGGACCTACCAACTTGAGTTCTGTTCAGTTCAGTTTTTTAGCAAAATGAATTGTGATCCATGTGTACACTTGTGTGTGTGTACATGTGTGTGTGCGTGTGTGCATGTGTGTGTGCATGTGTGTGTGTGTAAAGCTAACTACCTCTGTGTACCCCATGTCCTGATGTGAGTCCAAGTGTCTGATCATGCTGCACTTGACCTTGTCATCCGTTGGAAACAGACAGGGACTGGTGCAGCTGGAGCTCTGAGCAGCCCTCTGGAAGCCAGGAGGGGGCTCTCACCAGATTCTGACCCTGCGGGGCACCCTGATCTCAGACTTTCAGCCTCAGAACTGTGAGAAGAAGGACCCGCTGTTGCAGCCACCCAGTCTGTTATGGGTGGTGGAGAAAACCGGGCAGGTCTTCCGACCTGAGTTCTGGAAAGGGAGCCGGAGGTTTGAGTTCCAGCTGTGGGGAGGCGGAAGCACCGGGGAAGGTGGCTCCGCGGCAGACGGGGCTGCTGGTGGGATCAGAATGAACCCAGACTCTCGTCTGAGTCGCGGGCCTTCCCCCCTCCTCCTGCCTGACTAGCCGAGACAGGCAACTTCCTCAGACAACCTGCTTCGGAGGAAGTGGTGATTTCGGGTCCAGACGTGCACTTTAGCTCCCATTGTGTAATTAAAGGATGAACAGTGATGGGCAGCTGGGCCTGTGTCTGGCCTGGCACTCAGCTCTCCGTCTGTGGGAACGCCTGGCCTGTGTCTAGCTACGGAGCAGCTCAGTGGATCTGGAGTTCTTTCCTTCCCCTTAGGAGGGGATACGTGCTCTCAGTCCTACTCCTGGGGAAGCTGGGCTGTGCGGAGAAATGAATGGAGTCTCTTGGGTATGTGTCAGACCTGCCTCAGGGCCTTTGTCGGGGAGTCCAGTCACCCTAGCCCATGGTTCTTGCACAGCTGAATTTCTGGCTGATGAGTTAATCCAGGCTGAAGGGCCCGGCACCAGGGTTTGAGTTGGTCTCCAACGAAGGGGTCACGGAAAGAAGCAGTTTGGACAGGGCCACCCATAAGGAGCCAGGGCTGTACTGAGCCTGGAGGAGCCCACAGCCTGGGGGGAGGCCACTGTGGGATTTCTGACCCAAGCGGATACGGAGATCCATCCCCTCCCTGCTGCTGGAAACCCCTGTCTCTGCAGAACAGATTTCCACCTCCCCTTTGTCTATCTGCACCCTGAAGGCACTTTCTGCGGCTCTGCTGAGTGTGAGCTGGCTGTTTCCGGCTGCCTTTGCAGCAGCTGAGCACGCGGGTGGGGGGGGGGGTGCTGAGAAGAGGGAGAGGAGGGTCAGGCAGGGAGATTCTAGAAGCTTAGATGGTGACATCTGAGAAGGATCTGGCCCAAGACTGGCTGAGGACACCCGGGCAGCCCCTGTTTTATGCTTCTGAGGTGGGGATTTGGATGTCCCATTTTTGGGTAGCTTTTGGGAAATGGAGGACACTCAGTCGTTGGACCAGGGGCTACAGCCATGGGTGGGGGGGCCTCTGTCCTGTCCCTCTGGTCAGCCCTGCAGTCCCACTGGGCCTTGCTCACAAATACCCATTTCCCGTTCCCTGTTTGGCTCCTGTCAGAGGGCATACCCAGAGGGACCCGCAGGCCCGGCAGATGCTTCCCTGTGTGAGGAGGAGCTTACTCCGATCTGAGTCTGCTCTCCAAGCTGCCCAGGAAGTGTTCGCAGATCTGGCTGCACTAAAATGCTTGGTGCAGGGCCGGAGGATGCTGGCTGGCTGGGTTGGGACGGCATGACCTTGATCTCACGGCACAACTTTTGGTTGTGGGCGGGGGGCGGGCAGCAGGCGTCTCCAGACTGCCTCTCACCCTGTGTTTTGTGCAGCTAGGGAGACCAAGGCTGAGAGAGGCCAAGGGTCCTGCCCACAGTCACGCATCAGGGTAGGAGCTCCCTGGCCCTGCGATTCCCAGGCTGGACACAGGGCCTATGGCTACTGAGGAGGGATGTTTTGCTAGGATGGGCCTTTCTCCAGGCCTGTGGCCCACCGCTGGGATGTGGAGCTGCCCCAGCTCTCGGGGTTGGGGCTGAGAGCCACTGATCTAGCCTTGACCACTGCACCGTCCAGTTGGTCTGCTTGCTCCAGGCACACAAGGTGGCTAGGATTCTGAGTGTGAGTTGTGGGTCCCCTGTGACCTGGGGGCTCAGGCAGCCGGCAGAATACTTCTGAAATTCGAAAGGGGCTGCACAGTTGGAGGTGGAGCCCCGGGCAGCCCAGGGCAACGGGGCCCTGTTCTGTCTCGGTGAGGCTGGCAGCCTGCCTCCCCCACTGCACCCCGAGTCCCCTACTGGCTTGGCTTAGGGGTTGAGCGGATGGATGCCCGAGGGCCCGACACTGGGCTGCAGGACTGTGCTCTCCGTCTCTTTCTTTGTCTCTCTCTCTCTCTCTCTCTCTCTCATCATTGTAAGACTTCCAGGCAACAGTTTGAACACACCAAGGAGAGCCCTGGCCCTTTTTATTACTTCTCTGAGGACAAAATTTGTAGGCCAAGGGGAAACTCAATTACTGTGCCCTTTTGTCTTTTTTGAATTACTCCCTAATCTATCTATTAAAAAACAACCTCAGGCAGGATCCTAAATAAATGGGCTTTAAGCAAGGGAATTATTGATGTGATTCATTTTCCCTCGGGGCAGATATGCAATTTATCTTTCAGCAAAGCACGCAGTGACTTAACATATCGAGCCTAAGAACAATGGCCATCAGGGCTGTCTGTCCCCAGGAGAAAAAAGAGGCATTCGGAGTCCGTGGTGGGGCCCTGACCCCATTAGGGTCTTCTTTGGGGGAGCTCCCATAACGTAACTAAAATGGGCTGGTAAGGGGGCACACAGCACAGCCAGGGGCTGAGCAGAGCTGGGCGAGGCGTGACCCCCTCCTTCTCCCGGAGATGGCAGGAGGAGAGGAGCCTGTGCAGATTGGCTTAACCTCTCCCTTCTTCCTCGCTTGCTCCCCACCCCCGCCCCTGCCAGTCTCCCTCCAGATTGCTGCAAGGACACCCCCCCCCCCTGCTCCATGCCCTGAGTTTGCTCAGCCCTTGGTGTATTTAAAGGTGCCGCCCTGAAGGGATGGAGGGCAGGGATGGCGGTGGGGCCAAGTGGTCGCATTCTACCAGTTAGCTTGCTGTTGGCACCTATGCGCTGGGCCCCTGGTTGTCTCTGCCCTGCTCCACAACCCCTGAATCATGGGCTGGAACAGGGCCAGGCACGTGGGAAGGGTCCCATTCTTCTTTTCTGTTTCCAGAGTTGGCTGGGATTCGCTCGTCCTCAGCCGGACCTGGGAGCAGGCTGATTCCAGCTCTGGACTGCTCTGGCCAGGCCTTGTCAGGTGTGTCAGGCCCTGTGCCTTTTCCTGGCTGGCCCAGGGCATCACTCTCTCCGCCCCGGGGCTCCCCGCGTTTCCGAGGCCCCAGCCTCCTGCGTCCTGGGGCGCGGTGACGTCGGTGTCGGTGCCAGCTGCTGTATTCTGAGTAAACTTTCTTGGAATCCTAGAACCTCTTGGAAACAGAATGCCTTGGCAATTGAAAGCATCCTCAGAACTGAGGAATTAGAGGTAAACAGAACCTCAAGTTCGGAAAGGATTTTTAAAGTAATCTGCCTTCTTTCCAGCCCGGTGGGCCTGGTCTGCCCGCATTCCGTTCCTGCAATGATCTCCTCGAAAGGAAGCTTGTCCTTGTGGTGGATGTTCCCAGGGCTTCTCCTTTCCTCCCTGCAGCCGTGGGCAGCCCCACTCTGCAGTCCTCTTGCAGTTAGGGAGAGCAGAGTGGCATTTCTGGCCTGTGAACTAGGAGCAAAAGCCATGTGTGTCGGGTTCTGAGTGGAGGCAGTGAAAGCCTCTGCCTTTTTCTCTCCCCTCTCCGCGCTTACACGGGCAGGTTTGCTTGGAGGTGACAGAGCCGCGGATCAGAGCCACTTGGGTCCTCCAGACGGTGTACGGAGGACAGGGTCGCAGCTACAGCAGCCTTTGCTCGCTGAGGTTTGGGAGGGGGGCGTTAACCTTCTGTGGTGTGGCCTGTCCTGGTTATGATGTTGGGACTTCTAATAAGAAATACGTATATTTGGTCTTTGTCCCATTTCTGACACAGAGCTTCTACGTTCCTTAGAATTTCCCAAATGATGGAGCCTTAAAGATGTCTTTTGCTATGTTGATGAGGCAACTTTTGAGCCACCCAGGGTTGGGGGCTGGTTGCCCGTGGAGCCAATCCTACTACAGGACTGGGACTTTCAGTCCTACTGCCCAACCTTCCGGGCAGAGGGAAGGGTTTTGGATTGAGGTCAGTCACCAATGGCCAATGATTTAATCAGTCATGCCTTTTTAATGAAGTGTCCAAAAATCCTGAAATAATGGGGTTCAGAGAGCTTCTGGGTGGGTGAATTTGGAGGTTCAGGGAGAGCGACGCTCTTGGACAGCCTGGAGCCTCTGTGTCTCTTCTCCATCCCTTGCCCAATGCATCTTTTCCATCTGGCTGTTCCCCAGTTGTATCCTTTTGTAATAAGCCGGTGATCCAGTAAGTAAAATGCTCCTCCGAGTTCTGTGAGCCACTCTACCAAATTAATGGAACCCAGAGGGGAGGGGTTCCCTGAAACCTCCGGTCTGTAGCTGGTCAGTCAGGAGTACAGGTGACAGCTGCTGTCCACAGGTGGGGCGGGGTGGTCTCGGAGGTCCGAGCCCTACAGGTGGATCTGATGCTATTTTTGGCTAGATAGGATCAGAACTTAGTTGACTTGTAGAACATCCAACTAGTATCTGGAGCATTGCTCGTTCATGGTAAGGGAAACCCACCCACCTTGGAATTGGTACCAGAACCCCAACTATTGCTTAATATGTCTAGCCTGTGTTCCAAACTTCCAGAAACAGGAATTCACCGTGACCGTGGCTTTTGGGTTCATTGATGAGCATCTGTCAGATGGAGAATTCCTTTTTCCCTCAAACTGAAATCTGTCCCCTCAAAACTGCCCAGTTGCCCAGCCTGAGATGGTGAAACTCATCTTTGCAGTTTCCTTGCGGTGCCCCGGGACTCCCCTTTCTCTTCATGCCAGCGGTTTTCACACTTTAACATGCATCGGAATTCCTTGGGGGGCTTGTTAAGATATAGTTTGCTGGGCTCCATCCCAGGTTTCTGATTCAGTAGGCTTGGGGCAGGACTTGGGAATTTGCATTTTTAATAAGTTCCCGGGGTGGCGGCTGCTCTGGTCTAGGGGCCACACCGTGAGTATAACTGTCCTATGCGGTCTATTCGATCTCCCCGGGGACCTGCCAGGCCATATCGGTCATGGCTGCAGAGGTACCTTGCTCTGCCATGCCCTGCAGAATGGAACCCCGGGCTTTGATCCTCCCATATTGGGTTGGAATGGTCTGAGCCTGTCTCGGTCCTTTCCTTGGGCTGTGGGACCCCCGAGAAGAACCCATGATCTAGTCATCTCTAGGGTCCTCAGCCTGACACCGGGCAGTCCCAGCAGTAAGAAGGTGCTCAGTGAATGCTTATTGAGTGGATGCAACGTGTTATCCTCCCCTCTGAAATCTCTCACTAATCTTCAGGCTCTTTGTACAGGGACCCCTATGGAACTCCAGCTGCCCGCCCTGTAGACAGGGAGGCCCAGGCCAGCTTACAGGTGTGCTGGAGAGGGACGGGTGGCGGGAGTGTGCACCAAGATGTCTCTCAGTAGGAGAATCAATGCATAAACTGTGGTCCATCCAGACAATGGAATGCTATTCAACACTAAAAACAAAAGAGTATCAAGCTATGAAAACACATGGAGGAACCCTGAGAGCATCTTACCCAGTGAAGGAAAAAACACATCTGAAAAGGCTGTGCATTGTAGGATTTCACATTTCTGACGTTCTGGAAAGGCAAAATGATGAAGACAGTAAAAAGTGGTTGCCAGGGTCTGGGATGGGGGTGCCATGAATAGGCAGAACACAGAGGATTTTTAGGGCAGCAAAAGTGCTGTGTCTGATACTGTGATGGTGGGTTGGTGTCATGGTACGTCTGAGCAAAGCCGAAGCATGCACGTCACCAAGGGGGACCCTGCAAATGCAAAGCCTGGGTTTCGGGTGATACTGATGTGTCATTGACTGTAACTGATGGACCATGCTGGCGGAGGATGCTGATGGGGGTGGGGGAAAGGCCATGTCTCTGTGGGGACCAGGGGTCCATGAGATCTCTGGACCTTCCTCTCTTTTTTTGCTATGAAACTAAGCCTGCTCCAAAAAAAAAAAATAGTCTGTGACAAAAAGGTGGGGGGAGAGTGCCTCTTCTCTGCAGGAAGCTCTAAGACTAGGGCCTGGTGGGGGGTACCCCAGCTTTTCCTGTAAAGACTTAGCTTGGCAAGCCTGCTCCCGGGCCGGGATGCCTATGACTTCCCTTGTACTTGCTCAGGCCAGTTCCAACGACCTCTGAGAAGGGTTGGGCAGTCTCAAGCTTTGCAAACACAGACAGGCTGGTTCATGCTTGGCTGCACTGCGGACGTTGTGGGCTCCGCATTCCTGGGGGGGCCTCGCCGGGCCAGGTCCTCCTTTTCTCTGCCCCAGATCGATGCAACGACATCTGAAGGCCCCACCTCTGTGTCACACGCTGGCTGGGGCTCGTGGAAACAAGGCAGTCAAAGCTGTGGACTGTGGTTCCATCCCTGCTCAGATGGCAGCCCCGAGACTGACTTTGGGGTGTCTCCCTCTCTCCCCGGGAGAGTGCGGACTCTGCTCGAAGTCAGTGAGACCCCATCCCAGCTCTGTAGTCCTGGAAACCAGGCCCGTTGTTCCAAATTCCCAGTGTTTACTTACAACTTGTAGAGAAACAGGCAACCTTATCCAGAGGCTTCTCTTGGTCAGCGGGGGCTGTCTGAGGCTGGGGCTGGGCTCTCACTGGGCTCAGTGATGGATGCCGACTCCGGGCTCTACGGGCTCAGCTCCAGCCTCGCCCTTTTCCCTCCCCTTCCCTTTTCTCTTCTTTCTATTTTAAAATTTTTATTCTGAAAACAGCTAAACATATGGCAATATTGAGAGGATTCTATAAAAGACCTCTTACACCTATCCCCTAGACTTACCAGGGATTAACAGTCTGCTAGATTTGCTTCATCTACATTTTGCTGACGTATTTTAAAACAAATTACTGACATATATTTTACCCTGAATACTTCGCTCTGCAGCTCTAAAAATAAAGGTTTTCTACATAACCAAAATATCTATTGTCTCACCCACAGAAATGAACAGTTCTGTGATGTTGCCTGACAGCCTGGATTCAGATTTCCACAACGGGCTCAGCAATGGATGTTAGGGTTGGTTTGCTTAAACCAGAGCTGGAGCGGATCCGCGAGTCGCATTAGGTTGTTATATCTCTTAGGTCTCATTTAAACTAGGACCGCTCCGTCCTTCCCACGGTGCATCGCCCTTCCCACCATCTGCATCGATGGTGCCGATCACAGATCACACCTGGGCAGGCGTGTCAGGAGAGAGGCCCTGGGAGTCGCCACAGACTTCCCACTGAAGAGATCCGGGGCTGCTCAGGGCTCCAAGTGTTCTGTTTTGAAGCCCAGAAGCTGGAGAAGCTGTCCCTCCTTTGGGAGTCACTGTGACCAATAGAGGGGTCAAAGGGGATGGCCCCAAATGAGAATAAAGGCTTTGAGACCCTCTGGTCCCACCAGCCCCTCAGGGAGAAAAGAATCACACAGAGTCTCTGGTAAGGATCCTTTGAAGGTGAAGGTCACAGACTCAAAGCTCGTTAGGGCCAGCCACTCTGATTCCTCTGATCTCTCTGTGAGCGTGGGGCCTGGCCGGGGCCAGGCAGCCTCCTGCCCACACACAATCCCCTTTGGTGGGGTCCCTGCCCTGCCCTTCAGTGGCCCCGGTGTCCTCTCTGGAGGACTTGGGACAGCTTTTCTTCTGCTTCCTGTGTGGAGTGGCTGGAGTCATTTATGCACAGCTGCTGTGGTGGTGGCTGTGACATCGTCCCCAGCCCTTCCCACTGCCCTGTCCCCTGCTCCTGTGTTCTCCGGCTCTCTGCACACCTCCAGGTCTGCGGCTCTCTGCACTTTACCGCAAACATCTTCTCGAAACAGTCTGGCTCCATCACTGGGAGAGGCCAGGCGTGACTCAGGAGGAATTGATAAAATAAGACAGTAAATGAGGAGATAGCATTTGCCCCCAATTAGATGGGAAAAGTTACTTTAAAAGTTGATAATGTTCGCTGTTGTCAGGGGTGTAGGGAACAGTCTCTTCCTCTCTTGGTAGAGTACGAATTATTTTGGAAAATAACTTGGCAACACCGATCAACATGGAAAAGGTACATGGAAAATATACATGTCTTTTCATCCGTTCCTTCCTTCAACAAATATTTATTGAGTCCCCACTCCGAGCCAGACACTATCTGGCCGTTGGGGATATAGCAGTAAATCAGACAGATAAGGTATCTGCTCCTGTGAAGCTTATATTTTTGTGGGAAAGCCAGATAATCTGCAAATAAGTTTATCCTGGAATTTGTAGTAAATGCTATGAGTTAAAAAAAAAAAAAAAAAAAAAGGCAGGGAAAGGAGATTGAGCGTGGGGGAAGTGTGGCTCTTCCTATCCTTTGGTTTAGGAATTCCATTCCCGGGAAGCACTCACTGAAATGCTTGCACATGTGCGCAGAGACACAACGGCAAATGTTCATAAAAGCAAGACATCAGGGGGTGCCTGGGTGGCTCAGTGGGTTAAGTCTCTGCCTTTGGCTCAGGTCATGATCTCAGGGTCTTGGGATCGAGTCCCACATCGGGCTCTCTGCTCGGCAGGGAGCCTGCTTCCTCCTCTCTGCCTGCCTCTCTGCCTACTTATGATCTCTGTCAAATAAATAAAATCTTTAAAAAAAAAAAGCAAGACATCGGTAACTTCTAGATGCCTAACAACAGAGGAGACGCAGTATGAACTGTCCATCCACACAAACAGATAATCTGCAGCCACTGAAATCGGGGACCTCTACTTGTTACAACCTGTAGCCACTGTCAGTAATCCCAGCTGATAAATGATAAGGATAATGATAATAATGACAACGGTCAACATGAAACCATAACCATAGCTTATAGAATGTCAGGCATTGCTCTCAGCGCTTTGCAAACATGAGTTCATTTAACCTTTATTAGTTAGTATCATCCCCCTTTTACAGATGAGAAGACTGAGGCACAAAGCGTTTAGTAACTGGCCCAAAGTCACGCAGCGAAAAGAGGACAGAGCCAGGATCCAAATTCCAGTAATGAGAACCTGTGTTCTTGACTTCTCTTATACTAAACCCTCCCCCTACCCCATGCTAGTTAACACACGTATCTTAACTGTAGGCTCGGCATTCCAAGTCCTTTAAGTATTAACATGTTAATTATTCTGAGACAACCTTAAGCATCCCCATTTTACAGATAAGGAAACTAAGCACAGAGAAGTTGAGTCACTTGCCCAATGTCACACAGCATGTAAAGATAAAAGGTGGAGTTGGAGCCACACCTTCTGACTTCTGAGTTTGTGAATTACCCTGTGTTAATGGATAGGCTCTGAGACTCGATTGCTCTCAACATCCATTTTCTATTTCTAGAGAGGAATACTGGAAATATGCACGGGGCATTTTGACATCCACTAGAGCAAGAACAGCTGGTAATTCCTGATCCCTGGTCTCCTTCTGTGGTGGAGGAGCTAGTTGTCGCCCAGTGACCCAAGGTGTTGGGAATGACAGACTAATGCTTTTAGTGTCTAGCTAATGGTCACAGTGACATGCCAGCAGACTGCAGGCACGGGGAGGGCTGCTGCTCGGGGGTGAGTGGGCACATTCTGGATGTGGAGCAGCCTGCTGGTGGGGGCATTCAGGAGACGGTATGCAGAGCTCCTCTCTCTCCCTCACTACCTGCTCGCTTTCTAGCTCATTGGGCTAGAAAGGGAATACAGCAGAGTGTCCCTCCAGCTCTGCTTATGTCCCGGCAAAAGGAGCGGACCCAGCCTGCTCCTGCAGCATGTTCTAGTACATGTCCCCCGCCAGGCGACAGAGCCAGGCCAGGCTTGGGTCACCAGGAAGCTCGAGGGAGCCTCACGTGGTACCTGGTGGAGAAGCTGGCTGCTCCCAGGCAGCTTTGTGCATTTGGTGGCTTCCGTGGAAACTCATCAAACAGTTGGCACAAACACTCCCCTCCTCCAGGGACAGGAGCTCACACTTCGGAAAGCACTGAACTGCTCTGGAATGTGATAACATCGTCTGTCAATTTCTGCGTGCAGAATGCTGTTTTTTACAGATAGAATCTTTGTCTTGGTCTTCTGGAACTTCATGGGCTTCTAGGCCAATGATCCTGCTCCCTGGCTCCCTGGAGCAAAGCTTGGGGGGTTGGTAGAGTACAAGAGGGCGGGGCAATGTGGGGAGAGAGTGTGGAGAGCTCTCGCAAGAGCAGCTACTTCTCTGTGCTCAACTTGTGGTTGGGTGGGGGGCGGGTTCTGGGGACATTCCTGAGCCGGGCAGCAGGGGCAGCTGCGAGGGCAGCAGCTGCAGAGCCCCAGAATGGGTCTGAGTATGGCCTCTCCCTCCCTGGGCCTGGCAGACAAGCTCTGCCGCCCCGCCCCCACCGCCGCCCCCCTGCTACATTGCAGGCAGGCATTCAGCCCTCCGCCTGCAGCAGGTTTTGAGCAGGCGCAGCGGGGGCGGGTGTCTGAAGAGAAGGGCAAAGGGAGCAAAAGTGCAGAGGTGGCACTGGGCATGGCATCTGTGGGGTCTGAGAGGAGGATGGTCACAGTTCTTAGGCATTTGTACCTGAAGCCCGACTTCTTCCCGCAGGAGGCGTTGCCGGAATAGGGTGTGGGAACAGGGATGCTAGGGAAGCGGAGTGCGGAGGAGGCGTTGAGAGGTTTTGAGCAGAGTAAGGGCAAGATCAGGAGGTAAATCTTCCTGGAGGGTCACAGGAAGCCAGATGAAGCACACACACAGCAGGCTGTCCGGTGACCCAGGTGGGACCCCGTACCGACAGGACGAGGAAGCACGTGGTAGAAAGGGCATGAGGGCGTCTTCCATCAGCTCCCTTCTGTCCTCAGCCCTTGGTGCCACAATATGCTCAAGGCTGTCCCCTCCCCTAGGAGTAGATTTGCAAGTGGCCTGGAGGACACCTGGGATATGTGACAAGAAGTTGCCTGGAAATACTTCTCAGCATAGGTGAGGAGTCTTCCTGCCCGATGCCCTGAGGCTCTGGGAAGACAGAGTGTTTGAGTGAGTCCTTCCTGGGCCTTGGTGCTGTGTGGATCCTTGCCCTCAGCCTCTGCTCCCCTGTCCCCAAACTCCCACAGCAGTCCTATATCAGGCCACCAGCCATGACAGCGCATGGCTTTAGCATCTTTGCTGTGCTTTAATCTATTGTGGGGTTTCCCCGCCCCATTTATGCTCAAATTATCTCATTTTCAGCTGGTGGGAGCTTACTCAAGCTAGCTCTCGAGTCCTGATACAGTTGCAGTGGCTCGGCTTTGGTAGGACAAGAAGCTTTTTGTTGTCCATTTCCTTCCTCAGACCTGCCATCAGCCATTTCTCCAAGTGGCCCTGGTTCCTTTCAGTGGGAACTGTTATTCAGAGAACTCCGAGATCACAGTCGAGGTACGTTTATATCCTTCCTTTGTCAGATAAACAATAGCATAATATAAACCCAGCAGTGCACCTTGCGTTTTCACTTAATCTTCTGGCCCACATATTACTCAATAGCACAAGTGGAGATAGTCTTCATTCCCTGTCCCAGCTGCCTAATCCTGCACGGGGGAAGGTCCATTCAACCAGCCCCTTCCTGAAGATTCCTGAGTGGGTTCGAGTCTCTGTTATAAATCGTCCTGCGAAGGAGAGCTTTGTGCATGTGTCTTTCTGTGCCTTTGGAATAGGTCCCTAAGCGGGAATCTTGGAACAAAGGATAAATGCTCATGGAATTTTTCTGGATCTTGCCCTCCGTGGGCTTGCAACACTTTTCATTCCTGTAAGTCTGAAAATGCCACAGCCTCTCTCAAAGGGTGTGATGTCAAACTTACAGATTTCTGCTAACATATTAATAAGCAAGAAATGGTGTGTTGGGTAGTTTCAATGTGTGTCTTTGATGGGTAAGGTTGAGTAGTTTTTAAAAATATATTTAACAGCCATTCTGCCCATTATAAAAAGGGATTGTCACTTTCTCCTTTAGTTTTAGAATCTCTCTACTTATTAGGATATTAACCTCTTTTAATAAAGTTCCAAGTATTTTTTGTAGTTTTGCATTTGCCTTTTTACTTCATGGTGGGTTTTGGTCACTCAAAAGTTTTTGTTTTGTTTTTGTAAAGGTCGTAACTTCGTAGCTAAGATCACAAAGATGGACTTCAAGGAGCCTGAATCCCTTGTCGTTTATGCACATTTTGGAGTATATGAGCACATACACATTTTCTGAGGAAAGAGTCTCTTCTCTTAGGGCCCTCTATTTAAGAGCTTACATCTACATTCTCAAAACCTAAGTCTCCTTACTCTTAAGCTTTGGCCAGTGCTCTGCCTCTGTCATCTCAGACTTAGTTTCCCCACTGAACAGTGAAGGAGCCGGGCAAATGGCCCTTTATGGTCTTCCAACACTGGCGTGGGCCCCAGAGTCTGGACCTGCCCAGGTTCTCCCCGCAACCCCCTCCAAACCTGACTCTTCCTGGCCTTTTAGGGGGAGGTCCACCCTCACTTGCTAAATACAGGACCTATCCTCACCAATCACGCCCCCAGGAGATGTAGGGCTAGGACGAGCCCCTTTCCTACTGGGAGAGATCTCCCTGGTTAGCCGCATCATTGCCAGAAGCTCGAGGCAAACCAAGGGTCGGTAAGTGAGGTCATACCCAAATTCCTGGCCCAGAGTGGAGAGGATTTGGCACCAGGAGTAAAGGAGCCAGCAGGGGTTAATGAATAATTAGACATTAATTCTTTGTGAGTGGAAATGAATTATACTTCACTTGGAGAAGGAGTTGAGCTGCAAGTGGAATGAGCTGTTCTTGCTTCCTGAGGTTTAATCGTCCACTGGTGCTGGGGGTTGGGGAGCAGGGATGACTAAGGTCTTTTAAAGTCTCTACCATGTAGCAAAAGCCCCCAGATCTGAAGTCCCCTCCAAAAGAACAACCCATAAATCCTCAGATTGTTCTGTTTACTCTCCACTGAGGGCCTGTTGGAGGCTGTCCAAGGAGAAAATGTCGGCTATCCCAGGAGTCACGGTGACCACCTGCAGACAAGGAAGCAGGACCACTGGGACATTGGCCATTACCGAGAGTCTCCAAACCTGAGAGGCTGTTCATCCTTCCCTGTGGACACACAAAGCTGCGGGCTCGGGTGACCAGCAGCTCTTCTCTGGACATTGGACATCAGACACGGAGCTTTAGTGGGCTCGAGGTCTGGCTTGGGGCTGTGCGGGGCAGAACTGGCCACTTAGGGGCGCCTGGGTGGCTCAGTGGGTTAAAGCCTCTGCCTTCAGCTCTCGGGTCGTGGTCTCAGGGTCCTGGGATCGAGACCCGCATCAGGCTCTCTGCTCAGTGGGGAGCCTGCTTCTTCCTCTCTCTGCCTGCCTCTCTGCCAACTTGTGATCTCTGTCTGTCAAATAAATAAAATCTTAAAAATAAAAAAAAAAAAAAAAAGAAAAGAAAGAAAAGAACTGGCCACTTAGCTTGGCTTCCTGGCATTCACAGAGAAGAGGCTGGGGGTTAGAGAGGAGACAGACTGTTGCCCCGCACTCAGTAGGGGCCAGGGCACAGCGGGGACCACTCAGCAGGGGTTTGTGGATGAATGAGAGGATGGGGCATGCGGGATGCCCAGCGAGCACCCCAGAACTGCCCGTTAAGCAGGGCAGCGGACAGCGTGGTCCTGTGTTTCCTCCACTACACAGAACGTGTTCAACTTCCAGAGCCTCTACATTTTCCAGAGCGATTGTCCTACTCTTCACCCCCCAACTCTATGAAAGTTGATCTCCCTAGGCATTAATCCCTCTACCCACCCACTGCCCTGTTTCACCAGCCCTTCATCATTTTCAAAAGGGGCATCAACCAGGCCATGAGAGTTCACAGCCCTGAGAGACGCTGGTCGGGTCTCTTGGTTTCTAGCCCTGAGCTCTGCCTGGAAGACACCTCCCTGCTTCCCGTGTCCTATACCTCGTGGCACCTTAACATTCAAAGTCACCCAACAACAGGAGCTACGTGTTGAGCCGGGGGGCTAGTCCATGTGCTGGGTGCGGCTGCTCTCCCTGGGCCTTTCTGGAAACACTTTCTGCTGCCACAGCCATTATCCACACAGTGAGGGGGCTCTGGGGCTCCCTGAGGATGCTCCCCACTCTCTCTGACCTCTGTGGCCTCCCAGGCCTGCTCAGGCTCAAAAAGTGCTCCCAGGCAGGATTCTGCAGGGCCCGCTCTCTAGCTGCCCTCGGGGTTTCTATGCTCTTGGTCGTCCCTGGTTTTGGGCTGCCTCCTTCTGCAGGGGTCACGGAAACAAAGGCCTAAGAGCAGATTGTGCCCATAGGGGTAGGATAGGGCAGGCCCTGAGACTCTGAACCTAGGAGACCTGCCTTTATGCCAAAGCTGCCTTTGCCCAGTGCCATGAATTTGGCTGGTTGAGGGAGAGGGTAAGGCACCTCTGGCCGCCTAAGCAGCCTCTCAGTGGACTTCCTTGAGACATGCGGGCTCAGCTATAGAGGGCGGGGTATCCATGCCTTCCTCACTGAGCTCTGTAGTAGATAGAAACATTAACGCTGGGAAACCCACTGCAGGCTGAGCGGCTGATGAAAGCCAGGAGGATTCCAGTTGTCCGGATTCTGGTCTCAGCCTTCATTTGGCACCTGAGCTTTTTTTTTTTTTTTTTTTTTTTTTTTTTTTTTTTTTTTTTTTTTAAGATTTTATTTATTTATTTGACAGAGAGAAATCACAAGTACACTGAGAGGCAGGCAGAGAGAGAGACAAGGAAGCAGGCTTCCTGCTGAGCAGAGAGCCCGATGCGGGACTCGATCCCAGGACCCTGAGATCACGACCCGAGCCGAAGGCAGCAGCTTAACCCACTGAGCCACCCAGGCGCCCCGGCACCTGAGCTTTTATACAGCTCTTGGCACCTGCCTTCCCTGGACTAGATTCTTTCTCCAAGCTGAAGACGGGGACTGTCTCCGGTGACACTGACTCCAGGCCATTGGCTGGAGGGTGAGCTGGTGGGTAAGTTTGCTCTCAGCAGCTCCTAGAGGATACCTGTGTGATAGGGAAGGGAGAGTCTACCCAGGGCAAAAGAGGCGGAGCCTGCAGGATCCGGGGTGGTGCTCTCACTCAGCAGGCTCCGGCCAGATCCAAACCCTGGAGACCAGCTACTCTGAGTCAGGGCTGGGATGTCAGGACCCAGGCTTCCTCTGGCAGGAGATCTCTTGATGGCAACCAACTCAGACGCCAGCGGCCCAAACACGGGACCCCGGAGGAGAGAAGGGTACCCAGATCCAGCCTGGCTGGGCAGGGGAGCTCGGCAGAGGACAAGGTCCGGACGAAGCTAAATGAGGTTTCTGTTTCATCTTTCACACTAGGCCAGACGTGTTCATGCGTCTGTCCTGCCCATTCTCTCAGGGGTTGGCACGGGGTAAGAGGAGAAAGGTCAGCAAGGCGCAGCGTTGAGAAGCCTTGAGAAAGGGACCCTTTCCTACACTTGGAAAGTGGGAATCAGCTCAACCCAGGAGGAAGATGGTTTAGCAATACACAGCAAAATTTAAAATGTGCACACCCTGTCACACGGCGGCTCCAATTCCAGGAATATACCCATAATGATGTAAATATAAAGAAATCCACTCAACCTTATCCTCGTTCGCGGTACAAACAGCCTAAATGGCAGTAAGGAAATAGCCAAGCACGTCAGTAATAGTGGGTTGGCTTCGGAGCTGCTAAAAAGAAAATGGTACATCTATCGTCAACAGGAGAAAGTCTGAAAAAGATGCAAAAAAGGTACAAAATAACATATGTAGTAGAGTACAAAATAACGTGTGCGGTATATTCTATTTTTTTAAAAAAGTTATTTATTTGAGAGAGTAAAAGAGAACACGCGGGGGTGGGAGCCCAGGGAGCAGCAGACTCCCCGCTGAGCAGGGCGCCTGATGCGGGGCTCCATCCCGGGACTCCAGGATCATGACCTGAGCCAAAGGCAGCCGCTTAACCAATGGGGCCACCCAGGCTCTCTGGTCTAATATATACATATATATGTATAAAAGTGCACAAATGATAGGGACACACATACTGTGCTCACAGAGACATCTAGTAGGATGCAAACCGCAATGTTACTAGCAGACCGTGTGTAACGGTGTGGAGCATGGAACAGTGCGGAGTGTACAATAGCACACGGCGTACAACACTGAACAGTACGTGATATAGTCCATGCATCACACAGTACACAGCATCTCACGGTGCACAGCATTCCGAGTACGCAGTGTGTCACAGCATGTCATACACGACGGGATGCGGCGTACAGATGGCGGCGGAGTCTGTGACAGCACGTGGTCCGTAATATACCACAATGTATACTACATTGTTAATCGTCTTTACCCCCACAGTAAGTTTCTCAGTGATTTAAACTTTCTTCTGTGTTGTTTTAGTTTTCTGAAGGGCAGTAGAGTGCACTGGTTTCGTATCAGGCTGTGGGACTTGCCGGGGTCCACATCTCAGCTCTCCGGTTTAGGAGCTGTGCAATCTCAGGCAGGGTAACTCCTCAGAGCCTCACCTCCCTCATCTATGAAACAGAGGAAAGAATTGTGCCTGCCTCCCAGGCCTGCTGGGAGGATAAATGAGTAGGTTCTGACATGTGTGAAGGGTCCAATAAATGTTAGTTGCCAGACTTCATCCAGCAATACTTAGTATGCACCTACAGTATACAATGTGCTGTTTGATTAGCTTTTCATCTACATAATTGGAAAAATAACCCAGCACACCAATTTCTTCCTTCCTTCCTCCCTCTCTTTCCTCCCCTTCCCTTTTTCTTTCTTTCTTTCTCTCAGCAGAACCTAAAGAAATGGAGAAACATACAGTGTTCATGGGTTGAAAAAACTCAAACATAAGCAGGATGTCATTCTTCCTCCACCTATTGATCTAGAGCTTAAATGCAACGTCTGTGACATTTCCAGAAAAGTCTCTTGCAGACATAGACAAATTTATTCTAAATTTTACATGGAAATGCACAAGACCTAGAATAGCTAAAATAATCTTCAAAGAAGAGTAAACTGGGAGGGATGACTCTACTCGATACAGAGTCTTCTTATACAGCGACAGTGATCCAGTGGTGTGGTATGGGCTAGGAAGGGACCCCCAAATCAATAGAGGACCCAGATATGGACACATAAGTCTGCTGTTTGGCAAAGGTGGAAAGGCAATCAAGTGGATGCAGGAGAGCCTTTTCGACAAATGGTATTGAAGTTGTCTGCCCAGGTTGAACTTCAAACTCAAACTCACATCTTATCTAAAGTATTAACTCAAAATGGATCGTGGACGTCAAAGTAGCATGTAAATCCATAAGACTTTTAGGAAAAATAAAATGGAGTAGATGTTTGTGATCTAGGGCAGGGCAAAGAGTTCTTAGACTTGACAACGAAAGAGTGAGCCATAAAAGGAAAGATAGGTAAAGTGGACCTCACCAAAATTAAAATCTGGTTCTACAAAAAAACAAAAACAAAAACAAAACAAAAAACCACCCTATTGGGAAGGTGGAAAAAAATACAAACTGGGATAAAATACTGGCAAACTGCACATACAACCAAAGACTAAGATTTAGGCTTCAGGAACTCTAAAACGTCAATAGTTTAAAAAAAAAAAAAAAAAAAAGGAAGCCCCATGCACAGTCCTTTAGAAATGGATAAAAGAGACGAAGAGATGTTTCAGAGAAGATGCAGAGGCGGGAAATGAGCAGGAAAAGGTGCGTCGTCGTGAGCCATCAGGGAAATGCAAATTAAAACAAAATGAGCTATCACAACCCATCTATCTGAATGGCTAGAATGACCGAGGGTGACAGCTGGGCACGTGGCCAGCAAGGGGCCTCCTGGTGCCCAGCCAGCGCTGTTTGGAAGCCAACACAGGGAGGACCCAGTCCAGAGCGGACCCCTCTCTGTCTGCAGGAGCCCGCCCTGTGGCCTCCGACAGCGCCGCCACACAGGCGAGCAGCCAGCCGGGCCCATGCCGCCCCCAATCCAGCTTGAAGCCAGGCTCCGTGTTCTGCCTCTCGGGACCACTCAGAACAAACGATTTCGAAAATCAACTTGAATTCCCAGCCTGGTGATGTCGTAGCCCAGGATTTCCTGGGGGTCCGAGTGACTGCTTTGCCTTCTTTCGTCTCAATGTCCATTCATGCTATTTATGAAATAAATCATACAATTTTAAATAGATAAAAATGTTTAAATAACCCCTGCCGTCCCCGCCGGCGGGCCGCTGCACGCGCCCTGCGTGGCGTGGCGTGCCCTGCCGCGCGTCGGGACCGGGGTCCGGTGCAGAGAGCCCCTCGTCCCGGGAAACGGGGCGTGGCCGGAAAGGGGGCCGCCCCCTCGCCCGTCACGCAACGCACGTTCGTGGGGAACCTGGTGCTAAACCATTCGTAGACGACCTGCTTCTGGGTCGGGGTTTCCTACGTAGCAGAGCAGCTCCCTCGCTGCGATCTATTGAAAGTCAGCCCTCCACACAAGGGTTAAAAAAAAAAAAAAAAAAAAAAAAGAAGTTTAAATAAGCTTTTAAACTGTTTTCAGTTCAATAAAATAGTAGCACTTAGGATTTGTATGCTCGTGTGTGTGGCAGGCCCTGAGCTCAGCACGTGGTATGTACTACCTAACCGAATTCTTCTGACCTGTTGTAAAAAGAGAATAATCTACTTGCTCACAAGTGGGGAAACAGGTTCAGAGAAATTAACTTTCCTGAGGTCACACAGCACCTAAGTGGCCACATTAACACATGAACCAAGCCACACCTTGTTCTCAAGCCTCCCTACCCATACGGCGTCGCAACAGAGCAGGCTAAATGTACGTGTCACAGCTGTTAGCTCAGGACAGTTTATTGCTGTAACAAGCAACCCTGTATTTCAGTGGCAAACATGTTACTCCCCTAGTTAGGTTCATGGGCCTCACCTAACTCCAAAGGAGGGTGGGAAATGTGGCCCCACAGTGTGCCTGGGACACAGGACGTGGGTAACACCCAACAGCCTCTCTGGCAAATCCACCTCCAAGTATTTTTCTTCCCACCAGAACTCACGTCCAAAGTCCATGTCTGGTTGGGGCGCAAACCAGCCAATCTTCACGAAATGCCGTGAACAGAGAGGCCCCACTTCACGTTCCTGGTAGAGCAGGGCAAGACGTGGTTCTCCGTGGAGAACTTTACAGAATAGATTTTCAGGCCCCTGCCCTGCGTTCTTGTCCCAACTGCTGAGAAGTTGTGATGGGCTAGAGGCCGGCGGGGGTGACGGGAGCCTTCACCACGTCTTCCATCCTGGGTACTGTGCTCCCGCGGGCTGAACGGGAGCTGCTGCCCTCACCACTCCCTGCCTCTGAGCTCCTTGCTCTGACTTTGCCAGGCGACACGTGTGAGGAGCCTGGACCATGGGCATTGGCGTGGGTCTCATGGTGCCCAGCCTCTAGAGGGCCCGTCCTGCCAGCCAAGAGCACACACAGGTACAAGCCGAGCGGAGGCCTTCAGCAGCCTGGGCCGAGGTTCCACGAGTTCTCTGCCGCTGCCTCCCCTGCCTTTCTGACCTGCCAAGTCAGCCTACTGCGTAGACAATGCAACACTAAGACATCAGGAATTTGCACTAATTCAATTAAGCAATTAGCCTATCAAGCAGTAGGAAATGCCAGGACTACCCCTTCTGTTGAATGGAGCAGGACCATGTCCCAGCTTCTGTTGTCTGGTCTTCAAAAGGCCGTTAGGCGCTTGCCCGGGAGACGGTGCTCCCTACTCAAGGTTGTATACCAGGACCCGTCTTGGAGGATTATCAGGTTCATACATTTTACTGGGCTCCGGGCTGTGTGTACAGCATGTCCAAGAACCTGAGCTTGAGGGCTGGCTCACTCATGGACTTTTTGTGACATTGGACACATCCTTTCTGGCTCTGGATCTCTATTTTGTCACCTGTAAACGAAAGTAAGTCCTGCCTGGTCTGCCCACCTTGCAAGGTGGCCGTGGCATAATCTGAGGGCAAGCCTAAGAAGCAGCCAGCATACTCAGATGGAGCCTTGAGGCCGTGATTGTCCATGTGGTGGACGGCTGGCTGGATGACCCAATGTTTCCGGCTCGCCTGCCAGGGCCATATTCGGTCTCAAGGCCGACAAGACAGCATCCTTCCTTTCTTGGCCTCTGGAGGAGTGCGGGGAGGTGAGGACACATAGTGTGCCATTAGCCATGGAACAGAGGGGAGGTGAGCCACCGGGGAGGTGGGAGGATCCGAACCAATGCAGGCAACATCTCCGAGAGCCTGGTGTGTGTCTGCTGTGAACCCAAGGCAGCCCGAGAGTCCTCGCTAGGACAGAGCCTGGTCCTAGGAACCTCACCAAATGCATTAGGTAGAGGACAGGCCCTTCTTTTTTTTTTTTTTTTTTTCAGATTTTTATTTATTTGACAGAGAGAGGTCACAAGTAGGCAGAGAGGGGAAGCAGGCTCCCTGCTGAGCAGAGAGCCCGATGCGAAGCTCGATCCCAGGACCCCAAGACCATGACCTGAGCTGAAGGCAGAGGCTTCACCCACTGAGCCACCCAGGCGCCCACCGCCCTTCTTAGTTTTTAAGATATTCTCTGGGAAGCAGAGGTCTGTCAGAAATGACTGGGGAGTCTGTGATTCCAAAAGTAGACAACCCTGAGCTCTCTGGGCCTCTGCCTTCCCGCCTTCCCCTCACCTTCCTCGACAAAGGGATCATGATGGGCTCTGAGGTGCATTCTTGGAAAGGTGAAAATAATATTAAGCAGAATTTGTCTTAAAGGGAAACACTTTCATAATGATCTTTCAAAACTTTCAGTTTGTTACCTATTTAAGGAAATATTAAACACCCCCCACCCCAAACACAGCCTGGGAGAGGAGACTTCTCTCCTCTCCCCATATCCCTACCCCATGTGGTTGGAATGTTCTCTGCAGCTGCTCTGGCTTCTCAGAGGAGCGTCCTGGCAGATGTCACGGGCCAGCCTCCGCAGCCAGTCGTCCTGCTCACTGCCTGTCCTCCGGCTGGGTCAGCATCAGCAGCAGGGCACCTGCGAGGGACTGCGGGGAGAGCTGGGCCCCCTGCAGGGCACTCAGGAGGACCATCGGCTCCAGGTTGTGTTGACCTGGGACCTTGATTCACATCTTCTGGCTCAGATCCCATACACTTATCATTTGCACCACATGCTCCTCGGGGATGGGTGAATGAAAGAGGGAGGAAGAAGAAGGAATATGCCACAAGCTTACTTCATTAAATCCTTCCCATCTCCATCCCCAGACTCAACTTGGAAATTCCAGAAGGAAGAGAAGCAAGGAAAAACGTCACCTTTCAGATCGTCCCCACAGCGACTCATTCCAGAAGCTGGGTTTTGTCTTTTTTAAAAACAGAATCAATACCATCATTCATGAAAACAACCTTTCATTCCTCTTCAGCCTCAGCCCGGATGCACCCGTGTTGGCTCTGTGCAGAACCAGAGACGGAGGCCAGCAAGCAGCTCTCCTCACGGGCGTGGTGGGAGGTCAGGGTGGAGCCAGGCAGGGGGCTTTTTGGAGAAGTTGGCGGCATCTTCTGTTTTCTCCAGGAGGGGCCACCACCATTAATAACCCCCTCCCAACCAGCTTTTAGGCCCTCAACCCACCCATCCAGGTCCCAGTCTTCTTGGAGCATGCTGACCTGTAGATACCAGAATGGACCCTGGAGAGACATTTGGGTCTCTCCTTCAGCCCCTCCTACAGGGGCGGAGCAGTGGACAGCATAGGCAACGGCTTAGGACATTGTTTAGTCCAACATCTCAGCGATCTGGGGGGGGATGAGAAACTCAGACATCAGTGCCCCATATACCATCCCCTCCACAATCTGATAGACAGCGGAGTCTAGTTAGAATGTGTGCAGGTTTGGTGCACTCAGCACAGATTTGGAAAATTAAAACACTTAGGTTCATTTATTTCCCCTGTTACTTTTAATAGTTTCACAGAACGAGAGAAATGTAGCTCTGAGAGTGGCGTGTCCTCTACCACACTACTGAGGAGCTATGGTTGGAGCTGTGTTTGAAGATGAAAAGACATTTTCCAGGAAGACAAGGAGGATAGTGTTCTGTGCAAAGGAACATGAGAGCCAAATAGGTTTGGTCTTTGTGGGGCCCAGTGATTAATCCAACACTGCTGGGGCCCGGGGGGCCTGTGGAATGGCAGGGGGTAGGTGGAGAGGTAAAGCACAGGGACTTGGAAGCGACACTGAGACATCCAGGTGTTATTCTGGTGTGCCTGGGAGACCCTGAGAGGACTTAAGGGAGAAATAAGTTCTTGGATTGACAGTTTACAAGAAATCTTAAATCCTCCAGCTAGGAATACATCTACAACGGTCCTCTTTCTCCAAGGACTTACAGTGCTTCTCAGATCATAATCTAGACCATGACCACCCAGATGGCAAATGATGACTTACTAGTCCCCTGGGGAAGAGCCCCTGTTGGATCTTTGTTCCTTGCAGGGCCTGGCATGATGGGCCATCTAAGCCGATGACACAGAGAGGGGGCCCTGCCTGAACCCCTTTGCCGACTGCTATAGCTGAGCACACGGTCTTGGCCAAGAGGGTCCTCAGGGTGATCTCAGATATGTACAGGCCCCAGGGGAGGAGCGGTCTCCACTTTGGGACTGTTGAGTTTGGATTTGGCCAGGATAGAAAGTAAAGAAGAGAATGAAGGAGAAAAGCGGCTCTGGACGTGGGCGTGCGCACCGACTTGGTGATGCCCTTCTGGCTTCAGCCTCCCTCTCTTGTGCTCCTGAGCCTGGAGCTTCCCTGGAGGGGCTGCAGAGCCCCAGAAGAAAGCCCTTCTGCCTCCAGAGCTATAGATCTGCATTAACATTTAACCCACAAGACCACCCCCATCCGTCAGCCCAGAGGCTGCGGTTGGGGCCACTTCCTGTCTGCAGGGCCCCCCGCATAGTGCTGGCTACAGATGGGACATCTGCTGAGAGTTTGCCAAGTGCCAGGTGGAGACGGGCTCCCTCTTCCTCAGCCTGAGCCGCGGCTCTCTGAGACCCCCTTAGATTAACAGGACGCAGCGCTGCACACTCCCTGTGGTTGGAGGGCACGTTCTCTGTGAGTCACCCTTTGGCCAAGAGCCACTGCAGATCCCTCTTCCGTGTCCCACATTCCTGCCATGATGTCTATTCCATCTCCTTTGCTTTCTTACCCTCTTTCTGCTGCTAGAAACTTTGTGTTTTACCAGGGAGGAGATGCTCCTGTGCTTTCTGCTTCCTGCCTCCTCCACCAGCTTCCCTTTTTGGATGATAACTTTGGTCCTTGATGAGATTCCTGGGGACCTGGGCAAGTCCTGTCCTTGTCTCCAATCCTTGGGTGGAGTTCTCCAGACAAGAGAAGGCCATGTGAGGACAGAGGCCAGTTTGGAGGGATGTGGCCACAAGCCAAGGAACCCCTGGGGTCACCTGAAGGTGAAAGAGATAAGGGAGGGTCTTCTCCTAGAGCCTTGGAGGGAGAACAGCCCTCCCAACGTCCTGATTTTGAGTTCAGCCAGGACCTCAGGGCTTGGCTGGGGATTAGCATCACCAGGCTCCACCAGGACCTGGAACCTATTCGCTTTTACCCCACCCAAGACAGAAACGCAGGCCCATGGCTTTCTGCCCCAGATTCTGGAACCAAGCTCAGTGTCACTGTAGGTAGCAACTGCGTTAATAAGAACAGCTTCCTGTGAAAGCTGGCAGGGGGGACCTCGCAAGGCAGATGGCAGCGGACATCTGAGGGCAGGGGCTTGAAAGATCAAAGTCAGACTTGTCTTTTGCAGGGAGTGGAGATCGGGTTTCAAAGCGTTCCAGGGAGGAAGGAGGGATTAACCCTGTCTTCATTTGGCACTCACTGTACTGGGGCCAGTGGGGTCCTCTCTTCCTTGTAGAGGCTGCTTGCCCAGATGCAGAGGAAGCCTTGTTTCCTTTCTGTGAGGGAGTCTAACCCTGAATGGGGCACCCTTCCTATGCCCAGGAGGAGGCAAGTGTCTGGAAGACATGGCCTGTGGATAGAGCCCACCTGCTATGCTTGCCCTGTGTGAATGGTCTGCAGTGCCTCACAGGGACGCTGTGACCTGCTGCTGCTTATCCAAGGTGAGGCCAAGGCTGTGCTCCTCTGTTGCCAGTGGAATTACTCAAGGCCAAGTTCTGATCTGGATCTTGCTCCCTGGGGTCAGCGGTTGGCTATTTTCTCCACTCAGGGATACCGCTCACCGTCCGGCTAAGGGGCTCACGGTCTCTGGGATAGACGTCAGGGAGACTTCCACGAGGAGAAAGACAGCACAGCAAGGCTGGAACTATAGTGAAGGTCCTCAGAGGACAGGGTATGGCAAGAAGGTGGCCTTTGGTGTAAGAGGGACCTAAGTTTCAGTTCTGGCTCTGCCATCTGAGTAGCTGTGTGACCCTGGGCAGACCACTTCCTGAGTCACCATTGTCATCAGTGCCATTTACTACCTACTGTATGCCAAGCAACTATAATCTCATGTAATTCTAATAACAACCTTATGAATGGATATTATCCCTATTTTATTAAAAAAAAAGATTTGCTAGCAAGAGAGAGCATGTGAGAGAGAGAGAAAGCTAAAGCACAAGCAGGTGGAGTGGCAGGCAGAGGAAGGGGCAGAGGGAGAAGTAGGCTCCCTGCTGAGCGGGGAGCCGGATGCTGGACTTGATCCCAGGACTCTGGGATCATGACCTGAGCCGTAGGCAGCTGCTTAACCGACTGAGCCACCCAGGCGTCCTGATATTATTCCTATTTTAGTGGTAAAGAAATAAGGTTCAGGGAGATTGCCAAACCTGCCCAAGACCAGCTTAGCTAGTAAGTAGTTAAGACAGGATTTCCACCTGGCTCTGACCCCAGGCCTCATATCACAGGTTCAATGGTGGCTCCCAAGAAGACGGGCCCCACCCTGAGCCCCAGAACCTGGGACCATGTCCTTACTTAGGAAAAGGGTCTTTGGAGCCCTCCCAACATCCTGATTTTGAATTCAGGCCTCCAGAACTTTGAGAGAATACGTTTCTACTGTTTTAAGGCCTTCGGTCTGTGGTCATTCGTTACAGCAGCCCTAGGACATTCGCACGCCATACAATGTATGGGACTACATTTTATTGCTACACAACGATGTGAGAAAACCTACTTGCTAGAGCAAACGTGCTGGAAGGGTTCATAAGGGCTCTTCGAACCTCCTAGACGAGTTGTACCCATTTGACCCCAGCCGTAGGTAGCACAGCCAACTGGCCCTGAGCCTCCTTGTTTGGAAAGCTGCTCTCTGCAGGGACAGAGTGATTCCCACAGATGGAGAGGGCCCAGCTTGGGCCAAATGATCTCTCCTTCTGGCAGCTCCCCTGCTTCTGTGCTGCCGATGACTCAGGCTATTTCACATATGGGCCCCACTTTCACCGACCGAGGTGCAGGGGAGGCTCGCTGGCCGGCCATCTGGTGCCCTTGGGTTATTAAGGAATCTGACTGAGTAACTTCCTTTGCTCAGGAACATCCTGAGTCTCCCACTGCCTCCAGAGGCTCTAAACTCCTGAGTCTGGATGCCAGGCCCTCAGCCTCTGGCCCCAGGCCACTGACAGATTTCTGGCCCCCGGGGATCCCAGATGCTGACCCACATCTCCCTCTGCCCCAAGAGGCCTGGCTTTGTACCTGAGAGGCTAGGATGCATGTCTGTACCCTACCCAACCATCTCTCAGGTGGCCTGAGAGGAGCTCTCTGGGCATGAAGCCAGAACGAGCGGCCTGGACACACCTTCCTCAGGGCTGCTCCTCTACTCCTGTCCCACCTTGCAAATCCTTGAACCCCCTCTTCTCTGTGGGATGCCCTCGGTCTTTGCCTGGGTCAGCAGCCAGCAATGAACCCGGGGACGCAAGCCCCCAAAATTTAGACAGATGGCTCCAAGCTACCTCTGACCAGAATCACACAGCCCTTAGTTACTGTCAAAGCAGCCTGTAAAACTCAGGAAATAACCCGAAGTTGCCTCCTCAAAAGTCTGTGGGATATTGTTTTGCCTGAGGGCACAAACGCAATGTGCCATGTTTGCAAGGAAAAAAAAAAACAACCAACCAGCAACATACTAATAATTTGCACCTTGGTGAGAGTCACAGAACTCTTCTGCCTTCTGCAGAGGGGACAGTGATCATGCAATCAGCAGAGAAGGTTAAGCAGTTCCAGGCCCCAGGGCAGAGTGACCTCCTCACTAAGATCACATGGAAACCAGGCAGGGAGATTCCAGAAGGGATAAGATGCTCAAGAAAGGAAATAGTACTGCTGCCCCAGTACATGATCAGTCAGTCTGATCCAACACCCTGAGATGCTTACCCTGAATTTTCACCATTTTTTTTTAAAGATTTTATTTATTCATTTGACAGAGATCACAAGTAGGCAGAGAGGCAGGCAGAGAGGAGGAAGCAGGCTCCCCGCTGAGCAGAGAGCCCGACGCAGGGCTCGATCTCAGGACCCTGAGAAAGCAGAGGCTTTAACCCACTGAGCCACCCAGGCGCCCCAATTTTCACCCTTTAAAAGGCCCTCCTTGATGAAACACCTAAACGTGAGACAGGAATCCATCCGAATCCTGGAGAACACTGGCAGCAACCTCTGACCTCCGTCGCAGCAAATTCTTGCTACACACATGTCCAAAGGCAAGGGAAACAAAGGCAAAAATGAACTATCGGGACTTCAACAGGATAAAAAGCTTTTGCACAGCTAAGGAAACAGTCGACAAAACCAAAAGACAACGGACAGAATGGGAGAGGCATTTACAAATGTCCTATCAGATAAAGGGCCAGTATCCAAAATTTACAAAGAACTTATCAAACTCAAGACCCAAAACCCAAATAATCCAATCAAGAAATGGGCGGAAGATATGAACAGACACTTTTCCAAAGAAGACATCCAGATGGCAAATAGACTCGTGGAAAAATGCTCGACATCTTTTGGCATCAGGGAAGTACAAATCAAAACCACAATGAGGGGCACCTGGGTGGCTCAGTGGGTTAAGCCTCTGCCTTCGGCTCAGGTCATGATCCCAGGGTCCTGGGATCGAGCCCCGCATCGGGCTCTCTGCTCAGCGGAGAGCCTGCTTCCCCCCTCTCTCTGCCTGCCTCTCTGCCTGCTTGTGATCTCTGTCTGTCAAATAAATAAATAAAATCTTAAAAAAAAAAATTAAAAAAAAAATTAAAAAAAAAAAAAAACCACAATGAGATACCACCTCACACTAGTCAGAATGGTGAATATTAACAAGTCAGGAGAAGACAGATGCTGGTGAGGATGTGGAGAAAGGGGAGCCCTCCTACACTGTTGGTGGGAATGCAAGCTGGTGCAGCCACTCTGGAAACCAGTAGGGAGGTTCCTCAAAAAATTGAAAATAGAGCTACCCTACCACCCAGCAATTGCACTAGTAGGGATTTACCCTAAAGATACAAATGTAGTGATCCGAAGGGGCACCTGCACCCCAATGTTTATAGCAGCAGTGTCCACAATAGCCAAACTATGGAAAGAGCCCAGATGTCCATCAGATGAATGGATAAAGAAGGTGTGCTATACACACACACACACACACACACACACAGGAATATTACTCAGCCATCAAAAAATGAACTCTTGCCATTTGCAACGACATGCATAGAACTAGAATATGTTATGCTAAGTGAAATAAGTCAGAGAAAGACAGACATCGTATGATCTCACTCTTTTGTGGAATTTAAGAAACAAAACAGAAGATCATGAAGAGGGAAAAGAACAAAACAAGATGAAATCAGGGAGACAAATCACAAGAAATTCCTCCATCCTAGAATATAAACGGAGGGTTGCTGGTGGGCGGGGAGTGGGGGGATGGGGCCACTGGGTGAGGGATACTAAGGAGGGCACGTGACGTGATGATCCCTGGGTATTATGTAAGACTGAGGCATCACTGACCTCTACCTCTGAAACTAATACATTATATGTTACTTGAATTTAAATAAAAATAAAAAACCCTGCTTGTAAGCTGCCAGGGAGTGTGGAGCCTTGGAGTATTAGCTCTCTGTTCTCCTGGGTAGCGCCACACCAGTAAACAGACCAGCTTTCTTCACTGCAAAAGCTTGGATTCCTTTGTTGTCCCCTTGCTGGGCGTTGGGGGAAGGTCCCATTTGGTTCGGTGACGGTCACTGCTCAGTGTTTGCTGACATCACCTGAGTAAATGGATTTCAGGGATCGTCCCCTGATAGTGATCCCTTTTCTTCTTAATGGTGTAGTCTACTCCTGCCTTTGTAGCTTCTCTGCTCCCCACTTATTCTGGCCCTTGAACTCGATCTAGCCACAGTCCACCAAATCCTGCTTTTCGGCTCGCCCTCCAGGCAGGCTGCTCTGCACAGCTGGGCAGGCTGGGTATCGGACAGTTCTAGGGGGCACCCACCATCCACTGGGACCATGATTTGAATGGGACCCTCTGTGGGTTTGCAAGGTGGTGCCCCTTCTCCAAGGTGTCTTCTGCCTCCAGATTCTGGTCCTGGAGCAGGTTCAGCCTGCTTTTCTTCCCCAGTGCTTTTATCTTGCCAAGGACCTCTGGGTGCAGCTCGGGCTTCCTCCTGGGGCCACAGGATCTCCGTGGGGATGCAGATCTTCAAGGGGACCCTTTATTCTCTGTCCTCTCTAATCACGGAATTAGATGCGTGCCTGCGTGCTGTGCCTTTGGCATTAGTAAGGTGACACGCAGTGGATGGTCTTAGAGGAAATAGCAGCTCTGCAGTACTATACCAGGACCACAGGTGTGAACTGTGACCACCCCTGACGGACCGGATTCCACCCCCCATCCTGCCTGACACCACAGAGGGAGCGCTCCTCACTGCTCAGCTGAGGTGGATTACAGCCCAGGAGTGGTCCTTGTGGACAGAAGGGAAGGGCAGGCCCAAAGCAGGGAGAACTCTCTAGGGAGGGGTCCCGGGGATGCTGTGGTTTTTGCTTTGTGTCCTTTGCTCTGCTCCCATCCTAGGCTGACTTCTGTGGGCTGGGCTGGCCGAGGCCGAGAGCCTTCAACTGGAGGTCAGGGGCTAGGAGTTAGTTCTGAGCCCCTGTAAGTGGAGCTAGCCACCTTCCCGGCCTGGCCCCAGGGCCCTCCCTCTTTTATAAATTGGCCATAATTCCTGCCCTGCCTGCCTCCTGAGAGCCTTGAGAAGTCTCCGAGGGATGACGCGGCTGAGGAGTTTGTCCTGTAAGATGTGGTCACTGGTCCTGTCCGTGGTCTGTGCCAGGGGGCTCTCCTGGCCTGTCTGCTGCAGGACAGATACAGGCACGTCTAGGCCCTCAAACCCGCACACCAGATATTTCTGTTGCGGACCTAAGCCTGAGCACATCTCCCGGAGGGGAAAAGGGTCTAGGACATTCCTTCCTCAGAGCATTCTGGATGCGGTGGAACAGTAAGTAGTACAGCAATTGGGGACTATCTAACAGCAAGAATGCCAGAAATTGAGAAACTTCTGTGAGTGAGGAGGAAGCAGGCATGGAGATACGGGCCGGCAGTCAGGATGGATGGGAGGCATGGAGACGGGCTGTGTGTCCCCAGGGTGGAGGCTCATGGTGGTGGGGGCCCTGGCAAAGGCGGTGGTGGCTGCAGTGAAGGGGTCTAAGCTTCCATTCCTCCCCAGAGATGCGCTAGTTACCCGGGATCCCACGTCCTGTGTGTACATGGTTTGGAGCCGGAAGCAGCAGGCAGCTCTTCTAGAAGGAACCCACCTCGTCCTGGGCGGGGAGGTGGGCCTGAATGGCAGGCTCCCAGAGGAACATTCAGGTGGACCAGAGCAGGAGAACCGCTGAGGGCAGGCTGAGGTCAGCAACACCCCTATTCAGTTTCTGATAATTTTAGCCACAGGGTTAGGAGGTCAGTGGTTCTTTATCTAAGACCATTGTCTTCAATTTAAATGAGCTCTCAGGGAGGTGGGGGGGGCAGGAAAGCAGAGGTGGGAAGGGCTCTGGAGGTTGACAATGGGCCTAGGCTGACTCTTCCCCAGGAAGGAGCAGCCCCAGATCTGGGGTGGGGGGCAGGGAAAGGGGGGTGCACTCACATCCTGAGCAGGCCCCGGAGGCCACTTTTTGATGCGAAGAGGTGAGGTTGGATCACAGGGGCGGAAATCTGGGAAACATGGCCGAGCGAGCAGAAAAGCGCAGCTGGAATCGACAGTTAGCTCATCCCCGTGGGGACTTTCCACAGGACAAAACACACGTTTTCCATATAGAAGACAGGGCTTGGGGGACCTTAGGACAGGACGAGCTTTGTTTCCCCGCTGCCTCTCTGTGTGACCTTGGGGGAGGCTGGGTGCTGGCTGGACCCCTCCCTCCCCAGCGCGCGGTGGGTGCGGGGCTGAAGGCTTGGCAGGACAGAGGGCTCTCGGCAGATGTACCTGTGCATGTGGGCACTGCCCGTCAGGACGTTAGTCTGTTGGAACGAAGGTGTTCCCTGACCTGTCAGACTTCGGCCGCCCTCAGTAACGCTACTCCATGGTCAATGTCTTGGTTCCAACCCCCTGGGCCCTGGTCGTCGCCAGGCTCCCGGAGGCTGGTGGGTGTCTCTCTCTCAGAGGAAGCGTGGTGGGAGCCAGAGTCAGCAGTCTCTGCAGGGGAACCCAGGCACTGCATCTCCCAGCAGATCGGAGCATAAGGCCCCGGGGCAGGTGGGTGGGTAGTCAAATATATTGCGGGGCATGTGGGCTGGGGAGAGGCCCCTGGGAACCAGGATGCCGCAGAAGGGGCAGAACTGGAGTGTGAATCCAGACCTGCCTGGCCTCAGCCTCTATTCTCTTTCCCTGGAGGAGCACGGCGGGAGACTCTCAGGGGGTCGCACCTTGCCCTGGAGTACCTCCCACACCAGGACAGTCATGGTGCTTGTTCAAATGAAGCATCGGGGTTCGGTATGGCTTCTTTTTCATGAGAAAGCAGGACCGTGCAATAGATAAGGCCTGGTCTTCAGGGCCAGAAAAGCCCAGCTCTGTCACCCACTTGCTGTGTGACCTTGGGCCAGTCGCTTAACCTTCCTGAGGCTTGTTTTCCTCATTTGGTTAAACATCAATAATCATCTCTACCTCCTGTGTTTCCTTTGAGAATCACATGAGCTATGTTTATAAAATGAGTGGAATAGGTTCTGGCACACAGTAAATCTTCAAAAAAAGCACTTGTTTTAATAATATCTTCTCCCCCTTCCCCCCTACCATGATTAGGGAGAAGCACAGTTTGTGTGATATATGCATGCTTGTGTTCCCAGATCTCTCTACACATTGAAACCAGGTCAGAATCCTGCAGGGTTCTCCAGCCTTCCTTCTGCCTAAAGAGAAGCAGCCTCTGACCCATCTTGTGGGCTTGCTTTGAAAAATTACTAATGAATGTGCTCATAAAAACCTCTGCTAAATGTCAAATCCTTAAAGACACCATTCAAGGAAAGGAGGCTTTCTCCCAGGCTGCATCCCCCATCCCCAGGGACAGAGGAATTCAGAGATATCAAACTAGAGCGTGTGTGTTGTCATTTACAGCAAAACTTTACAGGAAAGGGACACACACGAGCCTCTGATTACCTGCTTTAAAATTTTTTTAATTAATTTGACAGAGAGTACAAGTAGGCAGAAAGGCAGGCAGAGAGAGAGGAAGGAAAGCAGGCTCCCTGCTGAGCAGAGATCCGATGCGGGGCTCCATCACAGGACCCTGGGATCTTGACCTGAGCCAAAAGCAGAGGCTTTAACCCACTGAGCCACCCAAGCACCCTGATTACCTGCTTTAAACCTCACTTCTGATCTTTAGGGAAGCTTGGGCCTAGAAAAGCAGAATTCTCACAGATGCATTGCAAAGTCAAGGACTGATTGGTCTGGGGCTTACCTGGATCCTCTCCTGGAACTCTGAAGCATTGCAGAAAACCGAGAATCCTGCATGTACCCCGAGCACCCCAGGGGAACAGGGTGAAGGGGCTTTGGGGTCCGTGTTGAGGCCCCCGGGATTTTGGGATTTTGGTGTGGTGTCTTTCAAAGAGGAAGACCTCCCTACTCCCGGAGGAGGTGGCAGATGGCCTGGGAAGTCACCCTCAGTAAGAACAGCAGCCTGGGACCTGTGCCTCATGAGGACAAAGGCTCTAGGCCCGTGGGAGTGCTCGGCACACCCCCCTCCCCAACCGAACAAGGGGAGGCTGCTCGAATTGGCTCATGTAGCCCTGCAAACCAAGCCAGGCCAGTTGCATCCTGATTTTATTTTTATTACTTTCTGTCCCCATTTTCCCTGATGAAACAGTTAACATGCTGGAGCACTGACTACACAGCAGGCCAAGTTCCAGTTACTTTATGGGAACTGGCTCGCTTCAACCCAATTACTCTATGGGCGCTGCATCAGCCCCTTTTCTAGCTAAGAACACTGACCGAGGGTTGGACAAACGTGAGGGCCACTCAGGACAGGGACCTGGCCTAGCCCTCAGGCTACCCCATGAGAATGGACAGTCCTGGGTGCTTATAGCATCCCAGAGGCTGTTCTAAGGGATTAATCCACTGAGTCCTCTTAATGACCTTGTGAAGAAGGGATTACCATTTTCATTCCCACTGCACCCATGTAGAAACAGAGGCATGGAAGGATCTAGAACTCGTTCCTAGCCACACCGTCTAGAAGTATCAGCTAGAACCAGTGTGTTTAACCACCACACCCTGCTCTCTGGCTGGGGGGGCTGCCTCTTCCTTGCTGCCGCCCAGCCTGGCTTTTGTTACCCAGGACTCCATGGCATTGACCTCAGATGGACTCGACTACCCTCTGCTGTTGGGTGTTCAGGTGGCCCGCACAGCCCGTGCCTCCTGCCTCATGGGGCTTCCTAGAATGGGCTCTGGAGACTTTCCTGGTGGGGGCCGGGGGAAAGTTGAGAGGCACCAGGATGCTGCAGAAAGACCAGTTATTAAAGAACAGTGTACCCTGTGGGCCTCTGAAGGTCCCCAGAGAGGGAGAGCTCCAGGAAGGCCAAGGCTCCTACCTCTCCTGTGATGGCCGAGGCCAAGGCCTGAGGAGCATTTATGTTCCTGCCCCCATCCTATAAAATAAGACCAGTGGGATCCTGAAGGCTGCGCGCACACCTAGCCCCTGTAGCCCACTACGTGGGCCCCCAACTGGGTCCAGGATTCAGACTGCGGCTCTGGCTTTGCCTAGGGGACACCAGGGGCCGGGCAGGATGAGCTGAGCCCAGACTTTTTCACAGTCACGTTCTTGCCTTGATCCTGTTGGCCTGAAGGTGAGGACTCATTCCCCGACAGGGAGTAATGCTTCGGAGGTCAAGAGAGAGGAAGGACGCTGGGTTCTGTCTTGATTCTGCTAGTACGACTCTGGGGCTTACTTCCTCCTCTTTACAGTTGGAGCGCTGTGAAAATATATCTAGATCTGACAGTACTCATTACTACTACTACATTACTAATGGAAGAAGGCATTGCTTGAGCCAGGGGTTCCGTATAGACAAATACATTTGAGAAAGGCTGCCTATCTGGGGCCACTCTTAGAGATCCACAGTGCATGTCAACAACAACACAGTGCATGTCAACACAGTGCAAGTCAACACAGTGCAAGTCAACAACACAGTGCAAGTCAACAACAACATGTTGTTGTTTAAGTCCTCCTTTAAAGGCATTGATTTAGTCTGACTTAAACCAGCATCTCCCATATTTATTTACCAATGGGACACTTTTTTTTTTTTAAAGATTTATTTATTTGAGAGAGAGCATGAGGAGGGGGATGGGCAATAAAGGATGGAGAGAATCTCAAGCCGAACCCACACTGTGCGTGGAGCCTAATGTGGGGCTCAATCTCACGACCCTGAGATCATGACCTGAGCAGAAACTAAGAATCAGATGGTTAACTGACTGAGCCACCCAGGTGCCCCACCAATGGAACACTTTTTAAAACTATTGACTATTTTTAGACAACTATTAAGCCTTCTACAGAGGGTATGTACAGTAGTTCCTCCGGCATCAGGCCTGTGCTCTGTTCCTCTGCAGGCCTGGAGGTGGAGGACACAGCCTTGCCCTCCAGCAGTGTAGGGCCCAGCAGAGGCACGGCACACCCACAACCTGGTCCAAGAGCCAGAAGGGAGTTCTGGAAAGGAAACTCCATCATTTCCATCCAGGCATCAAGGAAGGCTTCCTGGAAGAGGTGATCTGAGAGTCAGGCCTAGTGGAGTTGGCCCCAGCCAACTCCAGGGGTGGCTGGAGTTCATCCAGGGGTGGATGAAGACATGGGTGTATTGCTTTGACAGTCTGAAGGTAGTGGGGGGGAGGGGAGGACTGGGCTCCTCTGTGATCTTGAGCACCTTGACTTGAACCTACAAACTCCACTGAGCAAATCAAAGCCATCCAATGAAATGGCTCCACCTCCTTAGGAAACAGATAAACAGCCATCTCCCATGACTTGGTTCATTCCACATAGCTCCTCGGTACTCCTTCTACCCACATGCAGGTTTCTTCTTTGGAAGAGTCCTACTGAATATACTTTCTCTGCCCCCTCTACATTCAAGTGATACTTCAGTGCTTAAGAAACAGAACCCAGGCATGCAGGACTTTCGTTCATTCATTCCTTTTTTTTTTTTCAATCAGCAGTTACCGAGCGCCTGCCTACTCTGTTCCAGGTGTGGTGCTAGGTGCTAGGGACCCAGAATGGCATCAAACGTGTCCTTCCCATAAAGAAGCCCAGAGTTGTAGGCTGCAGAAAGGCATTGCTTCTGTAATATAATCATGAAGCTTCCCTGTGTCATAAATAGAATATCTGAGAAGCTGCTGTGTCACTGTGTAAAAATGGGTCATCTACTGTGTTAGGTGCAGGGCCTGAGAAGGGCACAATCATCCCAGGTGCAGGGCAGGTCTTGGGAGAGGCATGAAAAGGTAGTCCAGGCAGAGGGAACAGCTTATGCAAAGGCACTGTGGCCTAAAGAGCTGAATGTGCAGAGCTAGAGTTGACATAAGAAGCTGAACAGGGCCCAGATCATGGAGTGTCTCTTAAGCTCTTTTAAGTCTGCACTCTGTCTTGAGGGCTATTAGTAGGGAGGATACTTGATAAAACGTGTGGTTTTAGGACGATCTCTCTGGCCGTGGAGTGTGGGGGCTGGCAGAATAATAGTTGCCAGGATGAAGGGCGCTCCTACCTAGTGAGGGCCCCACATAGCAAGAGACCATTATGCTCCCAAGGGGCAGGCGAGACCGTGGGTTGCAGGAGACCTGGAAGGCAGATCGGGGCAGCTGTGCTGTAGAAATCCCAGGAGACTCTGACCCCCGACAGGCTCTGCCCTCTGCCCAGCTAGAGCCTGCTAGGCAGGGAAGACAGGGAGGACACAATTCCCGTGACTTGGCACCAACAACAGACACAGGAGCTCAGGACATCTCCAGAGCCCATGTTTCTTCGAGAAAGCAGGCAGGTTCTGCTCCAGGACAATCCTTTCACAGGATCCAGGCAATTAATTATTTCTTATCTCACCAAGTAAGGGGCCCATGTGGAAATCACTCCCATCCTTCTGTTCAAATTTTATGTTGCTGTTGATTCTGAACAGGAAAAGAGCAGAAAATAGAACTGTTTCCAGATGAATGCCAATGAGAGGGTTTTTTTTCCTTTTATTTCTGAGTGGTGGGAAGAGGGAGAAAGGGGGGAGGGGGCCTTTTCTCTGGGGCTGTTGCGGTGGGAGCAGGCATGCGCCGGGGGGTATGCTTGGGGACTGTCCCCCCGCTGCCCCGCTCCCACCTGAGGGGGACCCGAGAGCGCATAAAAGCCTGAGCCCGGAATCTGCCTGGACCCCACTTGATAGTCCTTCTCGGGGTTATTCCCTTGGTGGAGAACGTTGAGAACGAGCCCTGGTTGATAGAACCTAAAGCTGTGCAGGCCTGCAGAGTTCCTAAGGGACTAGAACGAGGGAAGGGAGTACGGCACAGACCTGCCTGGCTGGTTGCCCGTGTCCTGCCAGGAGCACCAGACTGGGAGCAGGGACCCCAGGCTCGGGCCTCTGCACAGCCCCCTGTGAGGCTGATGAATTCCGTTCTCTTTCTGGCTGCAGTTTCTCTCTCTGCAGGATAGGTCTTCTGCCTTCAGCAGATGCTCTGGGAAAAGTCTACTATGGCTCCCCAACTCTCACACCCCCACAGAAAGCACAGAACATCCTCCAAGAGTAACCGGGCTGGGTGTCCAGGTTGGCTACTTCGAGGGAGGTGCCTTGGTGGGCGGGGCTGGGGTTGTCTTTGTGCTGTGATTTTGCTGCAATTCACATCTCCCCAGGAACTGCAGGGAAATGACCCACTATGGGCTCTGGCATCATCAGAGTTCTGCGGAGGGTCCCCGGAGCCTTAGAAGCTGGGACGGGGGTTGACAGGCCCTGGAGGGTAGGAGGTGGGGGCCGGTCAGGATTTCCTGGCACGGGAGGGCAGGAAGGAGTCTCTGCGGTGTCCTGGCTGTGGGTTCCTGGGCTCAGCCATCTCTCTGCACTCCTGTTCCTTCATCCGTATGCTGGGGACAGTGTTGCTGGCCCGTGTGATTGGGGGAGCACAAGTGAGAGGACAGAGGTCATGTCGATAGCCGTCACTGCCACATCCCTGGTGCCTAGCTGGCCTCCGGTGAGTGGCTGTCAAATAAATCATGCAAGTGAAGTGCATAGTAGTGACCGCCAGAGAAGCAAAAGCCAGTGTCGCTGCTGCCCTCGAAGAGCTGTGCCCACTCCATCGCCCTCCGTGGTGCTTACTGGCCCCGATGTTTGCACGCTCAGGGGTCTGTGGTCCCCCCAGGCCTGTCATCAGTGAGGGATGTCCGTGCCTAGGTTGCCATGCCCTGTTCTCTGTGGGCTGCCAGAAGCCTCCATCATTTGCCTCGGCAGGTGCGGAGACATGTTGTGAAGGCTACCCCCCTCCAAAGAAGCAGGGGTCCCTGAGCCTCTGCTGGGGTCAGCCACCTCTGCCCTGCCCTACCTTGTCTTGTCCTCCTGCCTGGCTCCCCCCAGTGCCAGCCTGGCCTCGCCCACCACTCCCTGGCCTGCTGGATGCTGGGCTACGGGCTGCCCCTCTGGCTTGGGACAGGAGCTCCTCCTTTCACGCTCACACAGTCCCACCCCAAAGCCCAGCTGTTGTTTTAGGATCATCCCAGACCAAACCCTAGCCTCCGGCTGGCCGCTCTGGGATTTGAGTAGAATGCTCAGATTTCTGCCACCCACACCAAACCGACTGTTTTTGGAAGAGTACTTAGCCTGGGCTGCCCGCAGCACTCTGGGCGCGGGAGGTGAGCCCCCTCCCGGGACCAGCAGGGCCCAAACACTCCCCTGGAAGCTCTTGTGCGGTCATTCCCCCCAGGCTTCTGTACCCTGCCCGAGATCTGGGAGGCTCGAGATCCCTGCTTCTCCCCTGAGCCCTCACCCAGCCCCCTCCTGCCCTCCATGTACTCTCCTGCTCCCCTAGGAAAGCATGGAGGGCCCCAGGCCCCTAAGAGACAGCCACATGTTCCTTCGTAGCACTCAACAGAAGCTTGCTACCGCTGAGTGAGGCAGGGGTCTGCAGGTTGTTGAGAGGGGGTCGGTCCTGGTCCAGGGCTCTTAGCCTTGGAGGTGGGGTCCAGACAGGGTGACATCTACCTGGGAGGTCAGTCCCCTTGCTCAGGGTATGGCCTGTCCTGGCTGTGCCTCCCCCGTGCCACCCTGAGGCTGGATCTCCTACTGAGCACTCCTGCCAGGGCCAAGGCATGATCTTGGTGAGGCCGTGAACTGAGCTAAAGGAGGCTATGACCAGAGTACACATTTCCTGAGCACCTACTGTGCGTGGGGGTGTAGCGCCCGCTGTGCCTGCCCTGTGAGGAGAGGGAGGTAGTTGGAGCCATGGTGGGGCCTCAAGGGAGCCCTGGGGAATCAAGTGGACGGAGTCACGTTGTGACTCCGACGTGGGCCTTGGGAAGCCCTCATGGAGGAGCTGGCCTTGAACTCTGTATTGACTCTCAACCGCCAAAGGTGAGGAGGGGCCTTCCAGGTGCAGGGAACAGCATTCGTGAGGGCCAGAGGTCAGGAGACATAGCCACCTTGGGGTAGGTGAATAATCTGGGCTTTCTTGGTGGGTAAGGGCACTGGGAAACTGGGCGACCAGTGGTCCCGCTTTCTGGGACCGAGATGCCTCCGAAGACATGACTTTCAGTGCTAAAACCAGCTCTGGGCAAATGGGGAGGAGTTGGTCACTGAACTGGGAAAGTGAAATTGACTTCTGATAGAAACAGGCTTTGATAGACTAGTAAGAGGTTTGGGTTCTGTTCTAAGCCATGAGAAGGTACAAGACTTTTTTTTTTTTTTTAAGAGGAAAAGGAGGAAGTATCTTCTACAACCAAGCCCACTGATCCCCACACTGATAGGAATATTTATCTCCATCTTGCAAAGGAAGAAGCTGAGTGTCAGAGAAGTTAGGTCATTGGCCCCAGATCACGCAGCAAATAAGCAGTTGTGGATTCCAAAAGTGGCACTCCGAACCACTAAGTCACCATCTCAGGGAGAGGGTCTGGCAGGCCAGGGGCTGGGTAGAATGGCCTGAAAGCCAAGGCTGCCTGGGAGCGCTCTGAAGATGGGAACTTGGAGGCTCCTGGGAGACAGGCCTGCATTGAGCTTTGCTGTCCCTGTCTGTGGCCGAGGCCCTGTCAGCAAGCAGCCCCAGAGCCACTCGGCCTTCCTGGTTCTGTGTCCCTGTTGGCCATCCTGGGGGCTGGCCAGGGCAGGCTCCAGTGAACACTATTTGAAAGAAACCCCCTGGGACTGAGAGGGGCCATGAGGGGCTCACCACCCAGGAGCCCAGCTCAGCAGCAAGGAGCAGGGGCCAGATGGAGCCCCGGGCTGGGGAAGGCTCTTCCCTTGCTGAGCACATCCTCTGCCCCAGGGATCAGCAAGCACACGCCCAGGTCCAGCTCGCCCCTGACCAAGTCCCAGCTGCTTGAGACATGACAGCCACTCCTGACAGCCAAGCCGAGGAGCATTAATGGGCTAACCGAAGGAGCCCTCCCCTAGAACCAGGCACCGATGGACTGAGGAGAAGTGGGCAATGGGAGGAAGGCCAGGTATACAGGGGCATCCAGGGCCTGTCGGCCCGGCAGCAGGTGTGGTGGACAGCAAGCACGCTGGGTGGAAGAGCACAAGCGTCTGGACAGGTTGCTCCAGCCCGATGACCTGCGTCTAGGGCAGCCCGGTCCCGAGCACCGCATCTAGGGCAGGAGGCCAGGCACGTTGATGATCCAGGTGTGATATTAGGTGGCAGTGTGGCCTGGGTGGCACTGGGTGCAGGCACACATCTGGCTCGGAGGTCATCCTGTGTTCAACATGCCCCTGGCTGTGGAGTTATGCCAAGGAGCCCGACTGCTGAGAAGGGCATCCCAAAGTCAATGCTACGGTAGTGATGCTTCCCCTGGCATAGCCGCTGAGGCTGCCAGGCTACGGAAACTTTGCGTGGGTCATCTTGCTGGAAGAGCCCCGCATTGGTCCCAGAGGAGAAACATGAGTGTAGGCAGCTCGGGCCTCAGCCAGAAGGCTCTTGGTGGATCTATGGAAGGAGGCAGCTCGGGTTTTGTTAGTGAGCCCAAGCAGGAGGTCTCCAGAGAAGAGGGGCAGGTGGATCAGGGAGGGGCGTCCACCATGGGCACCATGAGAGGGCAGCCCCCACAGGCCTTTCTGTGCAGTTCTGGGGTCTAGAAGGACTGATTCTCATTAGGAACAACAAGACCTCTTTCCTGGGCATGCGGCTTGGTTGGGGGGGCCCCTCGGAACCACTCAAGGGGTAGCTGGGAGAAGGGAATGGGGGGGCTAATGCTTCATGGTTGCAAAACTTCTATTGGGGGTGATAAGCGTGTTTTGGACGTTGACAGCGGTGATGATTGCGCACCATTGTGAATGTAATTAATGCCATTGAACTGAACGCGTACAGCCAAACTGGCACATTTTATGTTGGATGTGTACATATTTTACCCTAATTTTAAAAAAGTAGAAAAAATAATTGTCAAGGTCCCGGAAAATGAGGAAAGACCATCAGAGACGGAAAGAGGCCCAGGAAGCATGACCAGCAATGGCAAGGTGGTAACCTGGACCAGATCCTGGGAAAGAGAAAAGGACCGTCCACGTTTATTAAGGAAAAATTGGTGAAATTCAAAGAGTTTATAGTTTTGTTAATAATGCCGTCCCAGTGTTAATTTCTCAGTTGTGACAAATGTTCCACGGTTATGTAAGATGTTAACAGTAGAGGAAGCTGGGTGATGGTGTACGGGAACTCTCTGTACTCTGTTTGCAACTTGTCTGTAAATCTAAAATTATTCCAAAATAAAAAGTTAAAAAAAATCAAAACAAAAGCCGGACCTGGAGTACCAAGGAGATCTGGGGCCTGGTGTGCACCGGGCCGCGGGCTGTGCCCAGGGAGGGGGCAGGGGGGCCAGAGCCAGCTCTGAGCCGGCTGGAAGGATTGGGCGCCAATGCGGAGGAGGCGGCCCAGAGAAAGACAGACAGATGCCGGCAGGAGGTGGGGGCGCTCCCAGTGCCCGAGCCCCGACAGCGGCTTGTCTGTGTGCTTTGCTGGTTTTCTGGTGTTCCCTGCTCTTCAATAGAGGCCTTTGTGTCTTCTCTGGGTAAGAGCAGAGCCTTCCCCCAGCCAGCATTGGTGGGGGGTGTGTGTGGGGGGGTGGGGGGGTGCTTGGGAATCCGTGTGGACGTGGAGTTGGGTGCGTCCAGCAGGCCATCGAGGCCTTGGTCCGGCTACCCTCCTCCTCCAGCCACAAGCAGAAGACAAAGGGCTGCCTTTGCACTCTGATGCTACCCCACACCAGGGGCCTTCTCGGGAAGGCAGCTCTGCTCACACCATCTCGGCAGCTTAGAGAATGGATTCCAGCTCCATAATCCAGCACCTAGGGCGTTCTCAGCTGCCTCCAGCCTCCTTTAACCAGCCGGCTTCTCCCTCCACTTCCACGGCTGAGCCCATAGGCTGGCCCCGCCCCCCGAAGTGCCAGCCTCAGGGCCTTTGCTTACTCCTTGCTGTTGTTGTCGTCCCAATATTCAAATTCGGTTTTTCAAAGTCTGCATCAAACTCCATCCTCCTGATCTCATGGCATTTGTGACTGTCTAGAGTCACTGATTTATTTCCATGAGGCTGTTGGACTGCCCTTTTGTCTCCCCGAGAGCCTGGCCCAGGGCCTGGCACCGGGAGATCTGGGGAAGGAGTGACGGAGGCTGAGGCATTTTTGGGGGCTCTGTCCGAGAATGCTTTCCAGCCTGGGCTCAGCCGAATCATGAAGGCACTAAGAGTGCCCCCACCTTGAGGGCACCTGGGAGATGGAGTCAGTCGAACCTCTGACTCCCAATCTCAGGGTTGTAAGCTTGAGATCCAGGTTGGGTGTAGGATCACTTAAAGATAAAGTCTTTAAAAAAAAAAAAAAAAAAAAAAAAAAAAAAAAGTTAAAAAAAATAAGCGTGCTCTGTCCTCCTGTCCAGGTATCTGGCACCTCCCTATCCCTCTTAGAGGGTCAGGGAAGGCCTAAAATGCCTTGGGGACATAGGCCCCAGGGTGAGCAGAGAGGAGCCACTGCCCTGGGCTGGGGTCTGTAACTTTTCCCGTGGCCTTGCCCAATGTGTCCTCTCATTCCCGAACTGGGTGATGGAAGGCTGCCCTCCAGTCTGGAGCTCCCCAGACTGCAGGGAGCATCGGGGCGCAGGGACCAGCCCGCTGTGGTAGAGGCAGGCCCAGGGGAGGAGGGGGGTGGTGGGTCCTGCCCAAAGTGACCCAGGCCTGACACTGCCTAATGTGGCTTCCTTGGTCGACATTTTGTCCTTGGAAGGACCACAGAGATCCTGGAAGAGGCCCTGGATGGCGTCCCCCTCCCGCCCGTTGTCCTCCCAAGCTCCCCACACCTTCCGCCCCGTCGGTAGACGCTCCTGTAGCAAGGAGCCCCCAGAGAGCCTGGGTGGTCTTCATGTCCTCTGGCCCCCACCGCAATGGGCACTGACCTCAGGGCTCTGCGCATAGGGAGAGCAGGGCCGGCCCAGCTTCTTAGGCACTGACAAGTGAACCGCATGTGGGAGACCCCTGGAGTCCAGGCCAGCCCCGGACGCTGGAGCTCATCCCTGAGCCTCGCCTCGGAAAGGCCGGTCCGGCAGCACAAGGCCACAGGCCAGGCCCAGACCAGTCTTGCTGCTCTGGATACAGCCTCTACTCTGAGTTCTGCTCCCCGAGCCCAAAGAAGGGGGTAAGTCCAGAACGTTCTGTGATTAAGGCTGTGGGTGTTGGCTGTGACTGTACAAAGAATGTTTCCAGTAAAACCCTGAGTGATCTAGAAAGCAGTGACCACGCCCACCACGTTTATTCTTAGAAATCCCAGAAAGCTCTTGACTAGCTCGCTCTTGGAAACTGGACTCTGGCAGAAGACAAGAGGGTCTGTGGGAGACAACCCCCCCACCAAGTCCCTGCCCTGAGCAAGAGCAGTCCACCGCCTGAGGCAGCTGAGTAGAGGGGCGGCTCCCGGGGTCCACCGCTGTCTGCAGGCTGGTGGGGGCACTGCAGCGACCTGGGGCCTTCCTCCCACCCTTCAGTGGCCTGTCTGGCTCCAAGTCCTTTGCTGATAAGCACACCTGTGTCCCGTGTCCGACTCCCTCCAAGGAATTCCATCCAACATTCCCATGTTGTGGTCTACTCTGGAGGCTAAAGGGGTCATGGTTTAAAGTCCCTACCTTGGGGTGCCTGGGTGGTTCAGTGGGTTAAAGCCTCTGCCTTCTGCTCAGGGCATGATCCCAGAGTTCTGGGATTGAGCCCCCATCGGGCTCTCTGCTCAGCAGGGAGCCTGTTTCCACCCCTCTCTCTGCCTGCTTGTGATCTGTCAAATAAATAAAATCTTTAAAAAAAAAAAAAAAAAAAAAGTCCCTAACCTTTAATGCCTGGTTTTTGGCTCTGGGGAAGTGTGAATCAGACTATAGTTTATTCCTTGCTTATTCTTCTGGCACGTGCTTGTTGGGGGAGGGGGGCCTGGGGCAGAGACTCCGATGCTGTCCGTGGCTCCCCTGGGAACTCAATATGGCAAAGTCATAAGGGCACGAATAACTGAAACATCAAGTATGAAAAGGCCAGAGAAGGCACCAAAATGTTACATGGTGAGGAAGGAGAGGTTTGGCACAGCTGTGTGGACTGGGCGGGCTTCCTGGAGGAAGGGGCATTTGACGGAAACTTGAAAGAATAGCCTTTTTTTTTTTTCATTAAATCTTGAGTTTTGTAAGGGGAGTGAGGCCCGAGGCCCAGGAAAGCCCCTGACAACACAGGAGAGGCGAAACGGGAGGAGGCGGGGACTGCGTCAAGCAGACGGTCCGGATTCCATTCCCGAGCGCCTTCCTCACCAGAGGACTAAGAAGATGGTGAGGATACCAGGCAGGAGCATGGGAGAGCACTGGGCTCAGGGTGGGGAACCCTACGGGCAGCGCTCCCGCCGCGCTACTTCTCCCGAGTGTGGTGCTGACCGGGTGGGCACTCCTGGTTTCCCCCCACGCAGGCTGGGATCATCTGGCGGCTCTGGTTTGCAGGGCCTCAGCAGGCACCAAGCAGCCTCTGCACAGGGCAAGCTCGAGAACACCATAGGGAGAGATAAATAGTGTCACTGTACCAGAGCCATGGGAGGTTGACCAGCACGGTCCGTGTGTCAGAGAACACAGCCAGCAGCCGGACCCTAGCCAGCCCCGTGCCAAAGTCCCTCTCCACAGGGAAGGGAGACTGAGGCCTGCGTCTAGTCATGCGGGACACCAGAGGGTTCACTGTGGGGCTCCGTCCTAACATCGCTCCTGTCCCCTTCCCGATAAGAGATCCCTCCCTGTGTCATGGCTAGAGGCAACCTCGAGCCAAGATGTCCCTCAGAAGGAACAATTTACATTCAGTAAAGGGACTCTGTTTATACTTTTCTCCTCAGACCTTGTTGCTCCCTCAAGGCCCTCTGTGCGTCGAAGTGGCTCGGGGCCCGGCCCCCTCGGGTGAGGAGCAGGGTCGGAGAGTCTTGCTTCCCACAGGAGGACCGCGTGCTGTGTCAGGGTGGGCTCTGCCGGCCACCAGGGGGGTGGGGACTCCTGGGAGCCTAGAGCACAGAGAATTTGACAGTGACTATTCCTTCCGTGGGCAGTGATGGGGCTCTAGAGAGACCCGACTCTCGCTCCCCTGCAGGCGTGAGGAAGCGGAGGCCCAGGAAGGGTGGCAGGGACCAGGAGTGGGGTTGAGGAGCCTGGGGCCTGACCTGACAGGAGTTTAGAAAACCCTGGAGCTGGCTTCATGATGGAGGAGGGGAAGGGATCCTTGTGAGGACAGAACCTTCTGTATCTTGGCTTCATTCTCAGTATTCCAGTGTATGGCATGGGTGTAGGGTTCTGCAAAGTGTCACCACGGGGAGAAATGGGTAAAGAGGATATAGGAGCTCGCTGCATTATTTCTTATAACTGCAGGTGAATCTGCAATTATCGGAAAATAAGTGTAATTAGAAAAAGAGGAAGGAAGGAGAAAACTTCAGAGCTGGCCACTCACGGAAGTCTGCGGGGACGGGGAGCCAGCCAGGAGTGGACAGCGGAGTTGGATCAATGGTGGGCCAGGGGCGCTCGGCTGGGCCCGCTCTGTGAGCACAGTGACTTCTGGGCCCACCACGGTGAGTGTCAAAGGACCGGGAAAGGACAGGGAGCAGAGCGGAGAGGGTGCCCCAAGGAGGGCGCTGCAGGGGGATGGTGGGGAAGCCACCACAGACCTCTGATGACCCGTAAGGAGGGGCGTGGGGCAGTTGTCGGACCGTGTCTGCTCTGCGGCCCAGGGCCATCATGGTCAGAAAGGGAGTGGGCAGCCAGCTGAAGACGGGAAGGCAGGAGGACTCGGGGTATCTCTAAACCACCAGCTGTTTACACTTCCGCGGGAAGAATTCACATCGGATGCCAGGAGGGCAGGGCTTGGCGGCAGGAAGTGTTCAGGGGGTGTCCGAGAAGCCACCGGGCTGTGTGGTCTGCAGCTGGGTCCGAGGCATGTGCACTTTCCCCGTGTCTGTACTTGAACCCCGCTGAGCAGCCACAAGGTAGCAGGCAGAGGTCCCTTCCTCAGCATGGGGCTGGTGACGTGGAAAACCGGAAGATGACCTTAGCAGCAGAGGAGATGGAGTTTGGTGAAGGGACTGACGGGGGCTGGGAGCTCTGATCAATGGCACGAGGTCTGTGGTCTGTAAATGCCTCTTCCTAAGTGCCCTAGACAGAGCGTAATCACTGGGGCTCCCTTCTGCTCACTGAATCAGCATCTCTAAAGCTTCTCATGGACCCACAAACACTCCCACCTTTTCAGACCTCAGTCCTGTTCCCTTTTAGCACCCCCTATACCTAACACTGTGTCTCAGCCCAGGCAGGGAAGCCAACACTATCGGAGGGTTCCTGCCTCTGATGCCCATGCTGCGGGAGGAGCCCCTGTCCACGGGCACAGAGACGGACAGAGCCCGTTGCCAATGCGTCCAGAGCCCACCCCACATTCTGAAAGCAGGCCAGGAAAATTGCCATCGGCCTTGCCAGGACTTGCCTTGTGCCTCATGCTTGGGCAGGGCTTGGGGACAAGGCAGACATGAGGTGGAGTGGGAAGGACCCACATACTGCCCTGCATAGCTCCTGGTGTGATGTGAACTCATCTCACAAAGCCAGAGATAGACAGTGGAGGGGGGTGGGGGGTTGGGGATGGTGGTGGTGGTGGGTGGAGCCCATCTGGGCTGCGGACTTGTGGGAATATTGACAGGAGGAGGTTTTTTTTTTGAGTATATCTAATTTTTTATTTTTTATAAACATATATTTTTATCCCCAGGGGTACAGGTCTGTGAATCACCAGGTTTACACACTTCACAGCACTCACCAAATCACATTGGAGGAGGTTCTTCTTGAAGGAGATTTGGCCCAGGAGTTCCATAGGTCGGGGATGCAGACAGATCAGGGAAATCTTCAGAGGACGGAAAGGAAGGGCAAATGGGCTGGGGTGAGCACCTGGTGTGTTGCACAGGATAAGCCTGGAAGTTTCCATTTAACTTCCTGACTGTCTTCTGTGCTGCTTCACCATTGAGGAGGAGGTGTTCCCTCCAATTCAGAGGATGGAAGCAAGGCCAGTGAAGATAAAGGACCACCCAGAGGCCTCAGCTCTTCGGTACCGACCAGATCGTGTTGGCTGGAAAGGAGAGCGCTCCTTGGCGTAGGCACAGAAAGGCAGCTGGGATGAAGGCTGCAGTCCAGCTGCAGAAAGCCCTGGAAGCCAGACCAGGGAACCCCCACCGGGGTAGTGGCTAAATGCTCCACAGTTCCCAGGGGACCGAAAGGCCTGCCCCTCCAGCAGCTCTTCCTTTTGCCGCTGGCTCTGGCCTTGCCTCTGGAGGGAACTTGCGGGGGCAGCTGGTACAGAACCTGGGCACATGCTGGGGCTCCCCTCTGGGCTCCATCCCCTCTTAACTGGCTGACCTTGAGCAAATCTCATAAGCTCTCTGATCCTGAGGGTTTCACAGCAGCGGAATCTAATACGCTGTCAGTTGCTGCAAGGGTTGGAGGTACTGGAGGCAAGTGCTGGGTGTGTGGTCACACGCAGCGGTGGGGAGCTATGAATATTATGCCCGCTGCTGGCTGCGGGCACGTCTTCCTCAGGGTCCCTCTTCAATCACCTGATCACCTCCACGGGGATTGTTCCGACCCTCGCTAATGCTGCTCGATGGAGGGGAATCTCTCAAGGATTTGCGACAGAGCCCCATGGTCTGGGATATGCCCTGAACATAAGGAAATCGAGCGGCATCCCTAATCCTGCATCTCACACATTTTACACAGCATCTGAGAGGAGCTGCCGACGTCGACAGCTGGTCCCGCAGCGTTCCCTCTCGGAGGAGCTATTAGCTGTGTCATGCAGCCATTTGTAATGAAATGGAAGTGTTTTGATTTCTCTAGGAAGCCGGATTTTCTCCCAAATCCTTGCTGCTTTCATCCTTGGACATGAAACAGCCTATTCTAATCGCATATGAAGGGGCAGCGGTTATAAGGCGCCCATGAAATCTGATCACCAGCTCAGCTCCCGGGCGGCAGCTTTGATCGCTAGGAGGGAGCAAGGCGTCCCCAGCTTGGCGCTAATAGCCCCATGCATTATTGAAGAGCCACGTTTTGCCAGCAGACACGTTGAGGGAGATACCCAGATTGCAGGCTGGAGTGTCAGCTGCTTCCCTCGCTCCGCGGTGATCGAGCTTTGTAATCTGGCAGAGCCACTAAAAATAGGCACCTGACAGAGCTGTCTGTGCGGCTCGCCCCACCCTTGCCACATACTAGCTGGGGGCAGCTGACATGGAACATGCAAATAAGGTGAAACCACCACTTTCCAATTCTCTTAATTGCTGGTCCTCTGATCCAAATGTCTGGGGAATGAACAGCTGCCCAGGGAATATCCTTAGGAAATGCACATCGGATGCCTCGGCGGACTACGGGCTGGGCGGTGGCCTGTGTTCTCTTACCCTCTGTGTGGGACACATCAGATGCCCAGGCTTGGAGATCTGGGGCAAGGTGAAGGTCGGAACAATCATCCCGGAGAATTTGCTGGACATGTTAAGGAGGGTAGGCAGAATCCCTCTACCCACCCTCACTGTTTGGAGTGGGTAACCTAGTCAACCCCTCTTTCGTTCATTCAAAACCTATTATTTCAGGTGCACCTGGGTGACTCGGTCGTTAAGCATCTACCTTCAGGTCAGGTCATGATCCCAGGGTCCTGGGATCGAGCTTAGTGGGAAGCCTGCTTCTCCCTCTTCCACTTCCCCTGCTTGTGTTCCCTCTCACTGTCAAAATTTTTGGGGAAAAAAAGACGAATAAAAAAACCCATTATTTCAATATTTGCAATGTGCCAAGCACTGAAACTAACGGGTGCAAGGACAGATGGGATTCTCAGCTGTGGGAGATAGCCCTTCAAGATGGCCCCCAATGACTCCCATATTCACATACTTCCACAGGCCCCTCCCACACTGATTAGAGCTGACCTGTGTCATCAATAGAATATCATGGAAATGATGGGGTGGGAGGTCTACAGCAACTTTGTAGAAGACACTGCTGTCTCTGCCTTACTCTTGGATCATTTGTTCTGACAGAAGCCAGCTGCCATGTTGTGGAGAGATCCAGGCAGCCATGTTGGAAGAGGACCTTGGAGCCCCAGTCAAGCCTTCAGAAGAGAGCAGGGCTGACACCCTGACTGTGACCTCATGAGAGATTGTGACTCAAAAAATCACTCAGCTAAGTTGCCCTCAGATTCCCGACCAATAAAACAGATAATAAATGTTTGCTATCATAGGCTGCTATATTTTGGGGGAATCTGTGGTATAACAATAGCCAATGCACTGGCTATCTTCAGAGAGTATCAGTCTGATTGAGAACTGGATATTGATTAATTATAGCAATAGCTAGAAAATGGCAGCCGGGAAAGTTGCAATAAATGCCTCCATTAGGGGGCACTGACCTAGTCGGAGAGGCCTGAAGAGGTTTCTGGAAGGAAGTGACGGCTGCTCTGAGGCTGAGAGGTCAGTACAGTTGAAGCAGGTGAAGAAGGTGGGGAAGAGCATTCCAGGTAGAGAAGCAGCTTGAGCCAAGGTCCTGGGTTGGGAGGGAGTCAGGGGCACAGGAATAGGGAGGCCATGGGGTTGAAGGGCAGTGAGAGAGACACGGCCCTGGGCCTTCCACCGCTGAAGGATGTGTTACTCAGCCTAAATGCCATGCACACCCCTGAAGGGTTTTCAGAAAAACGAGTATCCGCTCAGGTCTGTTTTTTTCGAAGCTTCTTTTAGTCTTTTGGAAACTGGTCGGCAGATTTTAGTACAGGGAGCTCTGGCAGAAGCTCAGGAAGGGGACGGGGTGTCTAGAACAATTAATGGTTGACGTTAATGAACATGGAGCGAGTGGACAGAGTGATATTCATGGGTTGAATTGAGGGTCCTTGCAATGAAATGGCCATCGGGGTGAGGGGCAGGGGGCTGCCTGGGAGGAGTTCTAGGTCATACAACCGCGGATGATCTGGGGATTGAACTAGTCAGAGATCCAGACAAGTACACAATGGGGGCAGGGCACTGTGTGACCCTGACATTCTGTCTGGGAAGTGCCCAGTGGTCTCAGGGACATAGTTCTGCCCACCCCTGACCTCCAGGCGTGGCCCTTCTTATCAGAGCTCAGAGTGTAGGGGAGCAGATGGACCCTTGCGGGAGGCAGTGAGGAACTAGGAGATTGGGCAGATCGGTCAGGACAAGGTCTACAGCAATGGCCCCCATGGGGTGCCGGCTTTTCCAGGGTATTCAGGGCTAAAAACTATTTTCATAGCTGTACTAAGACCTAATTGCCTCCCCCCCTTTTTACTTTTACTTTATTTTTAATTTTTCAGTGTACCAGAACCCTCTCATTCTTTCTTATGACAAAGTGGAATATTCCAGAATCCATGCAGTACAACATTTTGCAGGGATTGAATGCAGCAGATCCGATCACCTAACTGTCTATTAAACCAGATACAGACAACTATTCCACCTTTGTCCCTAGTAATTTTTATTTTGGAGAAGTTATTTTTCATAAAATATGCAGGTCATCATATAATAGATCATTTTTAAATGAATACACAATTTAACATTTCTCAGCTTTAATTTCTAGTAGGATAAATATTGATAGCTATCACCCATCTACCCAGAGGCTCTTAAGGGAGCTCAAAATTTTTGTATTAAATAGGGGTTCAGAGACCAAAACGTTTGAGAATGCCTGATGTGGAACAAGGAGGCCCCTTAACAACTGGGGCCCTTTTCAAGCCCGTCTTAGCTGAGTCATCAACAAGATGTCTGAGGGTAGTACACGTATGGTGGAAATAGATCCTTTGGACATGAATGGCTGTAGTAATCAGGGAAAGCCCACCTACACCCCCAACCCTGGCGTTCATGACTGTTTACCTGGGCTGTAACACAAGCCAAAGCATCACTTCTTGTTGTAGGTTGAAAATGCCCCACAGAAGGCAGATGTTAGGAGGATCTAGTCCCCTATAAACTGATGGTGTACAGAAGAGCAACTATTTTCTAAACCCTAGCTCATCTTTTCTCACTTGCAGAGTTTCTGATCCTCTCTCTACCCCGTTATGCTCATGTGTTAATTGGAATATAGGCATAGTTCTTCCTAAAAACACTTTGGTTCTATTTCTCCCTGATTAGAAAACTTTCAACGGTTCCAAATCACCTTGAGGAATTAAATCCGAAAGTATTAAATCATGCAAGGTCCTCCGTGGTCTGGTCCTTCCCAGCATCACTACTTCCCACCGGCCTCAGTCAGCTACCAGAAGGTTCCGGAAATCCCAGGAGCTTTCTCTGACATTGTGTCTGTGTGGGGTCCACCCCACACCCCGCTTGTACCTGAAATGCTTCCCTCCTTGCTTCCTCTTGTCCTGCAAGATTCAGATTAGAAAGATCATAGCGGGGAGCCTCACGGACCCCTGCAAGCAGGGTGGCTATAATGTTGTGCTCCCTGCCCTCCCAGCTCCAGCGTTGAGGCCTCGCCTATGGAAATCAGAAGGTGTTGGTGGTTTGCACAGTGTCCATTCTCATCGGTCAGTTCCTCATTCTGAGTGCCTGTCGCCTGTACCATCCTGGTTAACCATTTTTAAGACCACCCCTTCCAAAGGCCTCGAAAGCAAGCACTCAGTAAACAGTTGAACAAATAAATGAAAGGGACAAAGTGATCTGGGCTTCAAAGTGACAAAGTGAGTTGGTTTAAGGCCCCCACACTCAGGCCCCCAGTCTCCGAGCCGGTGATCAGGGCGCTTCTAGCTTACCACCGACCCAAAGTCAGAGCTCCTCAGCCTCTGAGCCGCACAATAGCAAATAATCAGAGCTCGAACTGCTATAACAGCCAGTCTCTTTCCAACTTGCTAGATCCTCACACGCTTGTGCTGTTAGAAGCCGAGAAAACCCCTACCCTACAAAGAAATGCATTGCGTGGTTTTATTTTTTTGAGGCAGGTCAGCAGACATCCTTGGTCCAGAGGGATCATTACTGAGGCCTCGCCCTTTGGGAGTGTAATTTAACAGCTCACACTACAGGTTAAGCTCCTAACCCAATCACAAACTGATTGCTTCAAACAATTATGCATTGGAGTCAATATCTTTTCATATATTGTGCAGAACTGTATTCTAAATCCCATCCAATCACTGCCTCTATGTTGGAACCCCCTTTAAAATCCCAGTGGCTCTGGACATTCTCATTGTTCATGAAACGTACCCTCTAGAGTTACCCCTGACCCTGGCAAGAGTATGAAATGGTCATTGGCAAGAGGCCGGGCCATCTGCAGTAGAAACAGGAGAGCTCCCCCCGCCCCCCCGCCGCCGAGAGAAAGCCCGGATTCCTTTCCCTGACAATTGAGATCATTTACGCTCTTCCCTCCTGCCCTGCCTAACCCAGTCCACTCATGCCAACAGACGAAGGTCAAGCCCATCTGCTCCAGGGAGCTTACCATCCTGGCAGGACACCGTGCTGAGGCCGAGAGTGCCTATAGGAACATTTTCTCTGTGTTCAAAGGCCTAGTGAAGTCTTGGTCACCAGTTAAATAACTCAAGGAACAAAAGTTTAACCGATGAGATCAGAAATACCAAAACTGGCCCCCAGTGCTGTTGGATTGGTTGGTTGTGGCTGGTGGGTGGCAGCTGTATTGTAGCCTCATTTTTTCCCATTAGACAGATGTTTTCTCAGGGCTCCTGGTGTCCTAGCTCTGTGCCACAGGCCCCAGCACATTGCATGCACATACAGGTGCCCACATGAACACACTTTTGCTTGGAAAATGAGAAATTATCATGATGGTAAAAATTCTCCAAGAAACAAGTAGCCTCCATGTGCCCAGTTCCCTACAGACAGCTGAGACAGCCTGGAATCCATGATCTTCCTGAAGTTTACCTTCTGGGCCCACAGGTAGTGAAAGGTGCACCAGTGTCCCATCCCTGCATGGGGCTCAAAGGCTAGGTTCTGCTCTGCGAGTGTGGCCAGGCTGCCAGGCTCTCAGGCTGGCCCGGTGGGCAATGCCACAGGACAGCAGGTATGTCTTATTGGCAGCCGAGAGCCAGCCTGGGAGCTACCCACCTGCTCAGCCAGCTCCTCGGCAGCTGTTTTGGGGGGGGGCGGGGGGAGAAAAAGAAAAAGCCAAGGAAGGCCGAATCTTGGATGATCGATGGGGTGTGTGTGTCTTTCTCTTGCTCCCGTGGATTTTTCAATCGGAAAGAAGGGGCTTATCTCTCATTTTTAATTGATTTTAATGTGGCTCAGCCAGGCTAGATCAGATCTCAACTCCTCTGTGGCCTCCGATGAATGTGTGAGGAGCTGCCTGAATGTTAATAAGTCTGGTTGAGAGAAGGAGAAGGTAATGAGGCCGTTGTGTGCTGCGAGGCCTGCTCTGCTGCTGCTGCTGCTGGGGCTGGGCCGCCGGCGTGGACCCATCGATGGATTTCGGGCGTGGTTGTAGATACGGGATTGGGGGGTAGTTCAAGCTCTAGATGATGCAGAGGAATATAAACGTGGTAGGGATTACAGCCTGCAGGGCTTCTGGCTCCATCCATTACAAGGCTCGGGGCTCCAGCCAGCGTACCTCTCAAAACACGTACCCCGCCCTCCTCCAATCCCCCCTCCCACAAGCCTTCTTAGTGCCTTCGCAATTTTTTAACCACAGCATTTTCTGTACCTCCCAACATCGAGGATTCTCACTTCCTAGGTTGTCCCTCCTCGCCACCAAGCCTGGCTGGGCCCTCTGTCTTCTCTGCGTTAACTTGGGCCAGTTGCCGAGCCCCTCTAGTCCCCAGCTTTCTCCTCTCAAATGGAGAGGATAGCAGGATTTGGGGCTGCAGAGAACTTAATGCAAGGAAAGCACCCAGCACGGTGCTCAAAGCACTACATACTCAGGTGTTACTTTTTTTCCCCCACCCAAACTCCTGCTTTACCAGGTGAGTCGGGTTGAGAAATGAAAGCAAAATAATTGGAAACAAGAGGGCGGGCTCCTGCTGGAACCACAGAATATGGAAGTTAATGGATAAACGCCCGCATCCCATTTTCTTGGCTGGAAAGAGCTAATACACACCTTCCAGGACAGGTGCTCTGGCTTAGCTGCTAAAGAGATACCCAGGGAGATTTTTTTAAAGATTGTGATGGGGCTTCTGGCCCAGAGTCTGATTTAATTTGCCTGGGTGGGCCAGGTGTTGCTGGAGATCACGGAGGTCAGTGAGGTTAAATGGGGTGGGGAGACAGAACCTGTCCCACAAAGCAGGGGCCCCTCTCCTCTCGGCAGCCGTCCCGGGGAAATGCAGCACTCCCTCAGGATCCCCGGAAGCCCAGGCGGCAGGTGGGTGGTTGGGTGGAGGAAGGGGCATCGGTCTCTCCAGGTTCTTAATTCTCCATCTCCTTCCTATGGTTGAGTGAGGAGGGCTGGAGCAGCCCATATTAAGTACACGCTCAGCATTTTCCCGTGCAGACTCCAGCACCCAAAGGTTGGTTTCCCAATCTGTGCAAGCTCTGGAAAGCCCTTTCCTCAGAGATAGCACGCTTAGGAAGTGCGTGGGTAGCAGGTTTGAGCAGCACAGGTCCAGACAAATGTGGCCAAAGCCAGACTCACTGCAACACACAGATCTACAAACATCTGATCAATAACGGGAGAGTCCAGGATGGTCTCTGCCAGCAGGCGTGGGGTTAGCCCGCCACCGAGGCTCGACGTGGATGCCGGCAGGAAACACCAGCTTCCCGAGTCAGGGAGGCAGGACGGTTTATTTCCAACAGTGATCCCAGTCACCGGAGTGACAGCACTTTGGTGCCGGGTCTCGGAGCCCTAGTTCCCCCAGGGTGACGTGAGGAGGATCAGATGACACCCCCCACACAGCGGGGTGACTAGCGGGAGGAGCACAGAGTTTAGGACGCCTGCATCTTCGAGTAAGCATGACCTGTGTCTGATCTTTGCTCAGTTGGCGGGGGGGGGGGGTGGTGAATTCTACCAAGGCTGTTTGCTCTACAACATCCTGGAAGAGATAGAGTGGGGGCTCCTGGATGATGGAATGGTTGAGCGTCGGACTCCTGGTTTCTGTTCGGGTTGTGATTTTGGGATCATGGGATCAAGCCCCGCATGGGGCTCCATGCTCTGCAGGGAGTCTGCTTGGGAGTCTCTCCCCCTTGCCCTTAGGCCTCTTCCCTTGATAAAAATCAATCTTAAAAAATAATCCAGAACAAAGGGTATTGGCGCCCACTTTGCAAGACGTACAGAAACCTGAACTCCATGGAGAACTGCCTCCCACTCGTCCTCAGATACGCACCCCTCCAGTCCGCTATGCTCCCAGCTCTCGTCGACACAAGCGTGCACGCACTTCGGCGTGCCCAGCGTCCCACCACATCCACAAAGTTTAGGAAGTGCGCGGGTAGGATTTGAACAGCACCTTTCTTCCTTGTAAAACTGAACACCTAGCTTGAGCCTCCGACTGGAATCAGTCCTCCACATTTACCTTGAAGTGACCCAGAAAGCGGGTGGCTTTTCTCCTGTACTTAAAACCGCCTGCCTGTGGGACACGGATCCAGCTTTCTAATGTAGCCGCTTTTCTTCCTTCTCTGCAGCCCAGTGCTGGTGCCTCTGCCAGTGTTCCCCCTGCCCCGAGCTCTCCGGTACCCATGCCCACTCCCCACCCGCCCCACCATCAGCCTGAAATCCAGCTCGGGCCACTCATGGGCCTGCAGCTTCCCTCCCCGGCTTCCCCCCACAGCCGTGTTTGCACTCAATGTCCCACTAAGCTCACTGTGGTAGAACGGCTTTTTTTCTTCCTCCTCCCTTTCTTAAGATTTTATTTGACAGAGATACAGAAAGCAGAAGCAGGGGAAGCAGCAGAGGGAGAGGGAGAAGCAGACTCCCCACTGAGCAGGGAGCCCCATAAGGAGCTCGATCCCAGGATCCCGGGATCATGACCTGAGCCAAAGACAGATGCTTAACCAACTGAGCCACCCGAGTGTCTTTTTAGTTTATTTTTTTTTAAAGATTTTATTTGACAGAAATCACAAGTAGACGGAGAGGCAGGCAGAGAGAGGGAAGCGGGCTCCCCGCTGAGCAGAGAGCCCGATGCGGGACTCGATCCCAGGACCCTGAGATCATGACCTGAGCCGAAGGCAGCGGCTTAACCCACTGAGCCACCCAGGCGCCCCACCAAGTGTCTTTTTAATTAAAGATTTTATTTGCGAGAGTGAGGAGCCAGAGAGCGAGCATGAGTGGAGGGGAGAGACAGAGGGAGAAGCAGACTCCACACTAAGCAGGGAACCTGAGGCGGAGTTCAATCCCAGGGCCCTGGGATCATGACCTGAGCTGAACCACTTAGGTGCCCCCTGTTATTTTTCTTGGCTTTCTCCCCATTCTAGGCTGGGAGCGGCTCTAAACCAAGGTCGTCCTTCTACTCCCATGGGCCCCTCTACTCTCCCCACTCCCACAGCTCCAGGTAGAAATACCAGGATCACGACCCCTGCTCTCTCCGCCGACACACGCAGCAGCACCAGGGAAACTTCTCAGCTTCCTACTGTGATTTCAAAAGATGCTGATCTCTGTCAGCTGCATTAATGAATCACAGCCCAAGAGGCACCAACCTTCCTAAAAATATCCGAGAACCTTTCGTGCAGAGAGAGCCTGCAAAGGCGTGTGCAGCCCTGACGGAGCCAGCGTGCCCTGCCCCTTCCCCTGCAAGGCCCCACCCCCACCTGCTTGGAGCCCCACAAGCCTGAATTGGGAGAGGCAGAGCCACCTCCAACAGAGCCTGCATTCACCCCCTTCCCAATTATAGACGGGGAAACTGAGGCCCAGAGGGGGACGGATCAAGGCTGAGGCCTGTCGTTTCCCAGGGGAGGGCCCGGCAGTGTGCTGCCTTTGGCTACCAGACAGCTGGGGGTGGGGAGGAAGAAAGCTTCTGTCTAGAATCCTGGCTGAGCTGGCCCCTGCACAGATGGAGCCCCCTCAGGCAGAAGCAGTTCCCTGGGGACAGCAGGGGTTGGGGGGAGGTCACACAAAGTCATGAGGAAGCTATCTTCCTAGAGCAAGTTCATGCTTCTCAAGCAAGGAAGACTAGGATTGGCCCCCAAGGTGGAGAGGGGTGGGGAGAGACTTAGGTCTAGTTCTAGAAAGAATAGAGTCCATCCTTTTGAGACGCCTGCCCTGGAGTCTGCTTCGCCATCCCCCCCTCCCCACCACCAAACTCTGTCGGAGAATCCTGCTGGCTCTCACCGGCATTTATAGCCGTGTTTCCGCGCACGGGTGGTCGCCCTCAGGACCGGGAGCAGCTGCACCTGGGAGCTTGCTGTAAACACCAAGCCTCAGGGCCTGCCCTGGACCAGCTGGATCTGATCCCCAAGTCCTTCTTAACACCCATCAGGGTTCTGGAAGCACCGGCCTATGGAACCACTAAGCAGCAGGCCTCACCGGGCAGGGCCTCACCGGGCAGGGCCTCACCGGGCAGGGACACCTGTGGGTGATTGTCTGTGAACATTACTGTCGATGGGCAGAGAGGGCGGTGCTGGGATGGGAAAGGACGGGTCCCAAGGGTGGCGAATCCATGTGAAAAGTAGAAACTGCTACCCAGCTCCTCTGGAGAAATGAGGTGCATAGGGTGATCCAGTCTGGGAAAATAAAGGGTGAGAGAATTTGCCCTGCCCTCTTTCTAAGGCTGGGAGCTCCTCTGCAGTCTCTCTCACAGCTGCTCTCCAAGCCTAGCCTGGGCTCCCAGCCTGACGGGGAGCTCACCACCTTTCAGGCAGTCCACCAGAGGGGGGGCAGCTGTGGCCCTGGTGTAGGCCCCCCGACAGGGAGCGGAGCCACTTCTGGGGTCCTGGCCGGCCTGCTCTCCAGCCGTCGGTCCCCTTAGGGCTGCCGGTAACCGGGCCTGTCCCTCCTTTCATCCTTGACACTCCACCACTTTGCTCTTTCTCTGTTCCAGAAATAGTCTGCTCGCGTATGGAGAGCCTCTTTTCACTGCGCGTGGAGGCTTCCGCAGAGGCAGACCTTGTGCTGCCAGGACTCACTGCATTGGCTTCACTCCTCCCTCCTTCCGGCCACCAGAGGAGTTGGCACCAGGCAGCCCAGGGCACCCAGAGGCACGGGGAGGGGGCGCCTCCCTGGGTCTTTGGAAGTGGCAGACACAGGCGCACATGGAGCACAGAGGTACTCAGGACTGTGGTCGGCCTGCACAACATGACCCCTTGCTATGGGCAAGGCCCTGGGAACCCCAGTGAGCCCTCTTAAAGAGAACAGGTGTGCACTGCAATGCGGGCCCCAGCCCGCACTCTCTATGAGGGTCCAGCTCCTGCCCCGCCCAGGGGCCTCGAACTCTGTGCCATTGGTACCCAGAGTCCGAGCCACATCCCAGGGGCCACCTTTAGCTCTGCCCTCCTCCTCCCTCCTTTCCTTCTCCATTTCTCCTGTGGAGCTCCACGAGTTCTGGAATTCTGGACTTGGTTCTGCTTATTCCATCTCCTTCAGATCTCTATTCTGCTTTCTCCTCTCTACCTCATTGCCGATGACCCTATCTAAGCCCTTGAACTTTTTGCCTGTTGCCTCTTAATTGGTCCTCTACCCCTAGTCTCTCCCACAGTCTACCATCCAAACAAACGGCTGGGTGATCTCTCTGAAATGTAAATGCTATCCCAGAAACCTGCTTGTCTGCAATTGTTCAAATCCCAGGCCTGTGGCACCAAATCCAGTCTCTTTAGTGGGGCCCACAAGGCTCTCAGGGTTTGAGGGGTTGGGGAGCACTATGGGCTTTGAGGCCAGACCTGCTCAGGTACAAATCTTAGAGTTCTTGGCAGCCCTTCCTCATCCCCCTTCCCATCTCTCTCTCCCTTCCAGGAAGATGACACCCCTGCCTTTGAAATCTCTTGTGCTCCCCTAGAAAGTTCCCTGTCCCACACACTGGTAACCCTTGCCATTGCTAAGGATCAGGTCCCCAAATCCCTTTTGAGTCTTGCAGAGTTCTCAGCTACGGAGTTAGAGTTCGATGGGGTCCCCTCCACCCAGCTATAGTTGCACTGTGGAGTGGAAGGATGGATTCTGTCCCAGGTTCTTCCTGGAGTGCTTCCTGGAGGAGGCAGACAACAATGCTTATGAGATGTAGCTGGTTCTCCTCTAGCTTTTATTTATTTTTATTAGAAATATTTTTTTTCCTCTAGCTTTCGAAGTCAAACCAATTTCCCTGTGTTTGGTCTGCTCGGGCTTCCATACCGAAACACCACAGACTGCATGGCTTAGCCACGGTTCATTTCCTCACAGTTTTGCAGGCCGGGAGCAAGGTCTGGCGGGGCGGGTTTCTGGTAGGGGCTCTCTTCCTGGCTTGCAGATACCCACTTGCTCATGGCATCCTCAAGGGGAGGAGAGAGAGAGAGAGAGAGAGCCCACAAGTACTCTGGGGTGTCTTCAGATAAGACACTAATCCCATCAGATCCGGGCTTCACCCCTACAATTTCCTCTTACTTACAACAGCAAATGCTGAACATGGTCTGTAGCCCAAGTCCACTGCACTTGAGTGGGTTGTCCCCGATGGTGCACAGCCCGCCATGCGTCCGTTCCCAGCTGGCCAGTCTCCACAGCTACATCGGCACTGTTTGTTGTATCCGTGGACACATTGCTAGGCTCTCGAACCGCCAAGCTTAGTGTTCATACCCGGTTGCCTCCTGACATTCCACGAAGCTCTCAGTCCATACAGCGGTAACATCCAGTGTGGGTGGAGAGAGAGGCAGGGCCAGGGCCCAGGCGCCTGGTGGCAGTTTATGCCCAGGAGAAAACATTGACCTCAGAGCCCAGGGGTGTTGTGCTGGTCCCACCCTGTCCCTGACTCAGGCAGGTTCTGATCTCTCTCCGAACCTTCTCCCTCCCTGAACCTACGCAAGGTCAACCCGCAGGGGCTCTCTGAGCTGGGTCTCTCTAGATCCGCGCTGACCATCCGAAACCACTGGCCACCTGTGGTTATTTAAATTTAATTAAAGTTAATTAATTAATGTTAATTAATTAACTTTAATTAATTAAAGTTAAAAAATTTAAAATCCTGCTTTCACATCGTCCTCCTCACATTTCAAGTGTTTGGCTGCCCTGTGGGGCTACCGTCCGTGGTATCAGGCAGTGCAAGCAGAGAACGTTTTCATCGGCACAGAAAGTCCTGCTGGACGGGTGCTGCTCCACTGATCGGGGAATCTGAAGAAGTCTCGGAATCACCTAGATTCTTTTCTTTTCTTTTCTTTTCTTTTCTTTTTTTTTTTTTTAAGATTTTTTAACTTATTTGAGTGAGAGGTTGAGAGAATGAGTGGGAGGAGCTGGCAGAGGGAGAAGTGGTCCCGATGTGGGACTTGATCCCAGGACCATGGAATCATGACCTGAGCCGCAGACACTTAACCCACTGAGCCACCCAGGCTCCCAGAATCACCTGGATTCTTTATTAAAATGCAGACTTGGTCTCTGAGGTTGGCGAAGCGGCAGGTTCTGCATCTCGGAAAAGCTGTTGGACTGAGCCCAGCACCTGGAGCAGCAAAGCCCTATCGATGGTCCTGCTTTGAGTGGTCAGGGTGTCAGCAACACCGGTCCCAGCCCCAGTGGGAGCGGCAGGCAGATGCAGAGTCTCGGAGGCTACCCCCGGACCCACTTGCTCAGAAGCTCTGGGGCTCCGGCTCAGGAATCTGTGTATCGGGCCCTCCAGGTCAGTCACATGCACATTTCAGTTTGAGACCTCGGATCTAGAAGGCCAAGTCCATCAGGGGTTCCACGAAGTAGTTGCTGAAGTTCAGCACGTTCCAAGGCATGTCCTGCTCTGTCCCAACTTGCTACCCCGGAGCAGAGACGTGGAACCTTGTGTCCTGTCCATCAGAGTTCCCTCCTGCTCTCTGGGGGCTCAGGACAGGGATGGCAGCGGGCCCAGCCTCAGTCCACACCTTGTCCTTCCTGGAGCTCACTGCCTCTGGCACTCCCCCGCCCTCCCAGTGGCAGCTGACGCTCTCTGTGGGAGAACACTGGGCTGCAGTGTCCCGCCACGGACAGGCGCTCGCTTTCAAGTCTTTACACTAGAAGAAGAGCAGGCCTCTCCACCAGCTCAGCCGGCCAACAGGGAGGCCCCGGTGCCAGCTGCTTAAAGAGAGGGCAAGGCCACACCCAGCTTAGGGTCCTGAACACTAGTGGCATACTGCATGCTCCCTGGTGACCCACATCTCTTGGCTACCTCCTCTGGTGGGCAGCTTGCTCTCAGCCCTGCCATGACTGCGCCTCCACCAAGCTGCCCAGACCTTTCCAAGGCCACCTCTCCCTGCCACTCCTGTTCACTTGCCACACAGTCTAGGGATCCCTCCAAACACCCTGGCCGCCACCAGCCCCATCTCCATAATCACTGATCTTGGCAGAGGGTACCTCCTTGCCCATACCACACCTGACCCAGGCATGCTCAGGAGGCTTCTTCTGGAGCTTGACATCTGCTGCCTGAGATGCACCGGGAAAGGGCAGCAGTGGGCACCTGCTCTGTGCCATGGGTGGCCAGCCATGCCCTGAGGGACACTCCCAGCCTGCCCCGCAGCATCCCCTACCAGCAGCAGCTACGGCGCTGGAGGATGAAGGTAGGACCCCTGACCTGGCTCCACCTGTGCCAAACAAGACCCTCCCAGGACAATCCAAGGTCACCAAGCAGGTCAGAGCAGGAAGTTCTGTCACTCTTCTTAGGATACAGCGGGAGGATGAGCAGCCCAGAGAGAGCCAGAGACCCGCTGGGGCCACACGGCGCTCTGGAGGCTGAGTCAGACGCACCGGCCAAGGTTTTTGTGGGCACAGCTATCACCTGTAGACAGAAGCTCGGGCGAGCGATTTCCCTGGCATCGCCACTTGGCACCCTGGTTTTGAGGATTCTATTTCCCTGATGAAGAAAGAGCTTCATGAGCTTGTCGAGGTCACACAACTAGCACATCTCCTCTAGGAGCTCCGAGTCCTGAGGGCTGGAGACGACCTGTTGCCCAGGACCGGGACACTTAGCAGCTCTGCCTCACCCACCGCTGACCGAAATCTCCCCCTTAGGGAGCCCTTCCTGAGGCAGCTGGACTTATCCTCCCTGTGGCTGAGTTGGAGCTATTTCCCCGTGACGACTGCGTGGCCCTCACCCTTCATGGCCCTGCTGCCCCTGTGTAGGGTGCTCAGAGTCATGGACGGTGCCCGAGCTGACTTCCTTCCTGGCCCAGTGACTGCACAGCCCAGGACACCCCGGCAGCTCCCCACGTTTCTGCCCCTGCTGCCTGAGCTCAGAGGCCCTGGGAGATGTTGAAGTCACACTGGGCCATGCATGTTTTGGACCGTGAGGTGGAGGGGGCTCCCCGCTGGGCACACCGGCACCCTGGCCTCAGGACATCTCCCTTAGCTTGCGGCTGGCAGCCAGTGGGGGCTGCTCCACGTCTCCCTCTTCTCTTCCCGGAAGCCTGGCTGCCCCCTAACCCCCGCCAGCCGCTAAAGACAAGGCCTGTGTTTCCCTGGTCCCCTTTCCCTCTCAGAGCCTCCCGACAGCATGGATTCATAATGGTTGGGTGTATGTGCCGGAAAGCACCTCTCCATTTGCATTTTCCAGTGCATATTACTAGCCCATTTCACAGATGGGAAAGCCAAGATTTGGAGAGCTGATGTCGCTGGGAGAAGGCCACCTTCTCATTAAACAGCGATGCTGGGATTCAAACCCATGTGGGTGGCCCCCGGGTTTGAGTTTTCTCAACAGGCCAAACTGCATCCCGCTTAAAGTGCTACTTCCTGAATGAGGGGCAGAAGCTTGGAGCCCTCAACCCCATGCCTACAGGACGGCCTGAGTCCAGGCTTGAGCCACTCTGGGTAGCCAGGACCAGGGGAGGGCTGTGTGCCTGCAGGGCAGTAGGGGGCACCAGCGGGGCACTAGCCCCGGGACCTCTGTCCCACCCCTGCCCTCACCCCAGCTGCTCAGCTGGCCCAGACTAGCCCCCCCCCCCCCAAGCCAGGCCTTGCGGGCAGCCAAACAAAGGGGTCTGCAGTCAGACACTTCCTCACTGCACAAAGCCCTACTTCCCCCCCAGACACAGACTTCGGCCACAAGGACCCCAAAGAATGCCTGGAATGTGGTGGGCCAGACGGCCTCCTGCAGAGGGGCAGGCTGGCTTTGTGTCAGTGTGTCTGGACAGTCAACCCCAAGTTAGAAAGGTCCATCCCTGACCTGTGACCCTGCCCTCTCATTCTGTCCCCTGGGGTGGGGGGAGCCCGGGCTTCCCTCCTAGGAATGTCAGTGTCCCTTCCATGACAGGGGTACCTGGCCCCAAGTTCAGAGCACCTTCGAGAAGAAGAGGGAGTACTGGGAGCTCCTACAGATTGTCCCCAGGAGGCGGGACTCTACCCCAAGGATGCATCTGGATCCCCCTGCCCACTGTGGAGGCTCCCTGGGCAGTGATGTATCCAGGCCCTACCTCCCCTGTTCCCCCAGGAACACCCCCCCCACACACACACACCTGCCAGGAGCCCTGACAGTCCTAGGAGCAGGTGTAAATCCTGCCTCACAGGCGTGTGTGCTAGTGAGGGGGATGGACAATGAGGCCAGACCTAAGGGAGTTACAGAGCACGAGCCGCACTTACGAGAAAGAGAGGGTAGAGGTGGGCAGTGGGAGGGGGCCATGATTGTGGTCAGTGTGGTCAGGAGGTCTGAGGAGAGAGGTTTGAGTGAAGATTTGAAGGAGATGGAGGGAAGAGCAGGGAGGGAAGAACATTCCAGAAAAAGGAAGCAAGGACGAAGTCCTGCTTGCTCAGGGCGTGGCAAGAGCAATGTCGGCAAGGGGGAGGCTCGTAGAGCTGATTCTGGAAGCGATGAGGGGCCAGAGTGAGGGTCGGGCTGTTGCCAGGCCTCAGTGCTCATTCTGGGTGAGATGCGTGCCCTCTTGGGGTTTTGAGCTGGGGAGTGCGGGCCCCCTGCTGCTCATGCAGACCGGACTGGGGGGCAGAGGCACAGCATCACCTGAGCAGGCTCCAGGGCCAGGTCATGGCCTGACCACCCTGCACACATGTCAGCCTGTGCCCAGGGCCTGGGCTGTGCCCTTGCCAAGGCGACATCCATCCCACACTCAGTGGACAGACAGAGGGCCGAGCTGGAGCGTGGGACTGGACGCAGAGCCACAGGTGCCTCTCCCTTAGAGCCCCCTCCTGACGGGAACCAAGGACTCCGGCGCCCACTTCCAAAGGGTACAGGCAGAGCTGGTCCAGTGGTTGGGAGAGGGACCCCCTGCCATGGGGGTCAGCAGTCAGGAGGCGCCTCAGGGGCCCAGTGGGGCCTGGAGTGGGATTATTGTTGGGGTTCCTGGTAAACTGAGAGCCTGGCCCCAACCCAGCCCACCCAGGCCAGCTGGGCCTTGCCCAAGGTAGCAGCATGAGTGAATCCGCAAAGGAGGGAGAAGGGGGGGGGGTCAGTGTCCACCCTATCCCAAAAGCCAGAGACACATTTTCAGCTTACCCATGACTCACTCTTCCTCAGCAGAAAACTGTTTTTTCCTTCAAAATCACAGACTTCCACCTTCAGACAATAACATGTTCTCAGGAAGTTACACGTTTTGTTTTTCTGTGCAAGCCGCCGGGGGGGTGGTGTTTGTTTTTGAAACGTTTTATTGTTATGGGGTCTGTGGGCCTGGCTGACCCCTAAATAGAATGGCCCTATATGGCAAATAAAAATGCAGGACTGTGCAGCTACATTTGAATTTCAAATGAACAAATATTTTTTTAGTCTGAGTATGTTCTATGCAATATTTGGGGCATACTTAAACTAAAAAAAAAAAAATTATTCATTTATCTGAAATTCAAATTTAACTTCTATTTTACTTAGCCACCTGGCCCTCAGTCCACTGAGTGTGCCATTCCTGGCCACCAGCCCCAACAGGTCCCTGAGGCCCTTCCTGAGTCCCCTGACCCTGGGGAGGATTCACTGTCTCCCAGTCACTGGCTCAGCTCTGCCCGAGCCCCTGCAGGGGGGCCCTGGGGCCCTCAGGTCACAGGCCAGACAGGGGGCTGAGCTCTAAAGCAGCCACGAAGCTACGTCCCACTAAGTCTTTGCCCTGCTCCCCACCTCTCCTTCTCTCTCCTTTCCGGAACAGCTGACAAGAGGTACTGTCCCCCGTCCCTCACAGTCCTCCTCCTTGAGGTCAGGACCCTCAGCCTGGTCCTTCAGGAGGAGCTATGCCCGGACCCCGACCCCTGCCCTGGCTTTCTGGCTTCCACATGAGGGAGGCAAACCAAAATTGAGCCCCTTACAAGAGGGGCTGCCCCCGCCCCCCAAGCCGTCCTGCACAGCTGCTCTGTGGCCACAAACTCCACTAGGGCTCTTGACAACCCAGAGCTGGGCCTCTTACCCCCAGCACCTGCCCCGGAAGGCAGCGTTTGAAAGGGGAGCTTGCTCCCTCTTTGCTGGTTGAGATACTGGAATCAGGGGGTCCCGCTTCCATTTGAAAGCATTACATCATAACTATTGAGGTATGTTTGTTTCCAACTTTATGGACCCCCAGAACAAAAGAAATACCTCCTTTCCTTCCTCCGCCTCCAACAGATCACCCGCAGGTCACTGACCCTGAGCTCTTTGGTTCACTTACCTGGAAACACCCTCTGGACACCTGCTTTCAGCAAGACCGGCTTGGTCTCGGGGAGATAAAGACACAAAGAGGCTCCCTGTGGCCTCAAGGAGCTGAGGATGGTAGGAGAGGTGGGGGTGAGTGTCTCCTCACCTTACGGTGATGCCAGGCTTGCTGTGGTGGGTGTTTGGGGGCTACCCAAACTGAGAAAGCAGGGTGGGCTTCCCAGTGGAGACAATGCCTGAACGGAGTCCCTAGAGGTCGATCAAGATTCTACTGGGGAAGGAGAGAAGAAATGGTGTTCCAGACAGGGGAGCAAGGAGAGCAAAAGGCCTAGAAGCTTGGGAGTGAGTAGCTCTCTGAATGAGTGAGTTTCAGGGTAGTGAGGCCCAGGTAGTCCGCAGGGCAGGACAGGTCTTGGACATGGGCTGGGAGCTCAGGTTTTACCCGAAAGAGCCAAGGGAGGGCTGGGAAGGATCACAGAAATGAATGAGAGACCCCAGCTCACCGGAGCTCACCGGAGCCATGATAGGAGCCGTGAGGCCACTGTTGGGGGCGGGTTCAGGCTCTAGAAGCAGGGACCCCATCTCCTTCATCACTCACTCCCTGTGGCCCAGACCTTGCATGCAGCAGGGGCCCAATGTTTGCGAAGTCAGCAGGTCTGAACAGACAGAAATCTCTGCTCCTTAAAAAAGAAAAAGAGAAAACTCTGGAGAGAGCTTTTCCTCAGCCCCCCATACCAGAAACCCCCTTTTCTCAGGCCTTCCTCTGCCTCTGCTCCCTCTGTGTTTTACCACCTCTGGGCAAAGGCCCCCTCCCCTCCTGGCACTGCCCGAGCCTCAGGGTCGCCCATGCACTTTCAGACTCCTGGAGCCTAGGCCTGCCCAGGAGCCCCGGCCCGATCCCTTCTCTTCCTGCTGAACACTCCCCACATTGTTCGCCTTTGTGTGCTTTTTCCTGTGCCTGAGCTATTCTAACTTTACGGCCCTGCTTCTCTCCAGGGGTCATTTGCCAAACTCAGATTGGCGCCACAGATTGGAGAAAACAGAGCCCCACCAACCCCCAGGACCTCCTCCTGCTGAGGAAGACAGCAGAGACCCTCCCAGCCGGCTTCCTAACCCCCTGGCCCTCACGGGACCCTCCTCCCGGCCCACAGAGGCTTCTGGGATCCTGCCCTGGACCCATGCCCACTGGCCTTCCCAAGAAAGGCTTTCTTTGAAGGTGGCTTGAGTGCCCCAGGGGCAGTGAACCCATGAAGTCCTTGGGTCCCCAGGCCGAACAAGTGGCTGAGCCTAATGGCAGCAGGTGTCAATTCATGAACTTGAGAACAGAACCCGCTGCCTCCCCGAGGCCACTCCTGGGACACTGGGACAGACCTCAGATCACTGAGTCCCTGTCCTGTCTGCACATCTCATAGTAGGTGGAAGCAGCTGAGGGGACCAGGGCTGTGGACTTGCAACCACTTCGCAGAAGCCGTGTGCCTCACTTTATTATACATCTTCACTGTATTTCCGGGGAATTCAGGCTCCCCGAGGTTTGGTCGTCTTGAAGGCCACAGAGTGGATAAGGCCAGGACTGGCCCCGAGACCCGGACTCCTGGATCCACGCCCAGTGTTCTTTCCTCCCTGTGTCCTGGGCTGAAGTGGTCATCAAGCTGGTTCCGTGGGGAGCAGGAGGGGGAGCACGAGGCCTAGGGAGAGCCTGGGAAGCCTGGCTCAGGCCTGACTCTGCGGCCAACTTCTTATGTGGTTCCCATCAGGTTCTTATCCATCTCGGCTGCCTCCTTCCAGCTCCAAGCCCCCAGATCTCCGAGTTGGGCCACTTTCCTTTGGCTGACATTCTCCCCAGGGCGGAACCCCCATCAGGCTCTCCGGAGCTCTCTTCCCAGCTAGGCCTTGGTTTGGGGCTTCCATGTTCGTCCTCGCGTTGTCCAGTTCAGCCAGAATCCTGCTAAATCAGCTCATCTAGACTGCCCCTCCTCCATATCTGATCAGCCTCAACATCTGATGAGGTTCCCATCCCCCACCTTCCCCGGGTGATTTGTGGCTGCCCTGACCCCTGGTGCTTCTTCTCAGCACTTTTCCATCCCCACTGCACCCTTGCTTCTTGGCTATGATTCCCTCTTTTCCTTACAGTCAAAGTGAGCCCAGTCTCTCTCCCCTACTGCCAAAGCCCATAGCTGTGGTCCCTGTAACTATTGGGACAGTCTCCTGAATAACGTCTGCCTTACCATTCTGTCACCAGTGTATATAACTGCTTTTTGAAGACTTCTGTTCCTATCACAATCCCCTCTCGCTGCCCCAAGCCACCCATGATCCGGGCCCTGGGGCTACATAGACTCCTGATTCAGGTCTTGGTGTAGCCCTAAGGCTTTGAAATGATTTCCTCACATCCTCCTCCGTCCACGCCTGTGATTTAGAACTCTAGTTTCCTTCCAAGGAGAGACAGCATGAGGTCGTGAAAACACCAAGGACATCTTCCTTTAATCAGCTGGAAACTGGGTGATCAGGCCCTTCCCTCGGAATGTGGGGGAGGGGAAGTTTGGGACCCCCACCCACTCCCCCGCTCCAAACTTGGGAGAGGGGAGACTTTGTCTCAGATGCTGCCAGCCGAAGACCCTGGACTTTTGCCAACTCTGGGCCCGGGAGCCAGGCCCTGGGGTCCTGTGGAAGAGTGATCTCATCTGGCTTTCCCTCACCCCATCTTTCCCACAGAAAACCCCTCTCCTCTTCAACCTTGAGACACCCCTACCCACCCACAGTGCCTTGGGTCTTTCCAGGAGGTGTGTTTTATAAACGTTCTTTCAAGGGAGACCCCAAAGCCCCGGTCTCATTCACGTTAACCCTGAAACCCGCATCAGCTGGCAGGGTGAGTTGCCTTCTGTAAACTGAGAAACCTAAGATTCAGAGGTTTCCTGAAAAGGACTGGCTCAGGGTAGACCAGCAGTTCCAAAGTCATGCTTCTGGAGACTTCACCAGATCTACAACTCCCAGCAGTTCAACTCCATAAGGAGCTGTTGGCTTTTCCCTTCCTGTTCAGATATTGGCTTCAGGGGTTTTCCCTTATCTGGTCTGCAAGTTATAAACCCAAGAAATTTTCTCATAAAGATAACGATTACCAAAGCTGGAGTCCAGAGAGCCTCCAGTCAGAGCCGCTAACTTCAGGCTGCTCGAGGGACCCAGCACTCTCGCCCCCACTGCAGCAAGGAGAACCATGGGCTTTGCTGCACTGGGCAGGGACAGAAAGCGAGCAAGGAGACCGTGTTGGGAATCAAAGCCTGCCTGCTGCTCGATCTGGTTTTGAATGTCAAGCCAGGTCCTTGCAGTGTGTGTCGCCCTCAAAAATCCAGAGAAATGTCCTGTTCACGGCAGGGAAAACAATTGCACTGATTAATTGTGCTTCTGTTGACGTCTCCATTCTCGAGACTTCTCAGTGCATTCCAGTGAGGCCATCTGCCAGATGGAAGTGTTGTCACACACAGCTTCTCGGTGCAAACTGCAAGGCTTGTGAGACTCGAGCAAGCCTGTTAGAATTCCTTTTACTTAATGGCCATAATCAAAGAACAAGCTCTTAGTTATCTAGCAATGAGCTTTAGAAATAGATGAGTACGAAAAATCGCAATTTATGAGTTCAGCGATTTTTCTTTTGCTGCTAAAAATAAGAGCCTGTGAAACTCTTAACAGGGTTGGAAGAGATATAGTCAATTGTTAATTGTGTACAAGAGGTTGATCAATGGCTACCTTCCTCCCACCACTGCCCAGGGCACGGGGCTCAGGGAGCAGGGCTGCGCTGGCCTGGGAGAGAGAATGTGGGAGACCTCATTCTCAGGCCCCCAAGGGCCAGGGCACCAGCAGGAAGATGGGAGTACTGCCTGGTTAGGACAGTATGTGGCTATAGACAGGGAACCCCATTAGCCTAGGTCGATGACGGGACGATGGCCTGGCCGGCCCCACTGGGCTGGCACCCGGCCTTCAAAGAGTGGCACTTGGGGGCAGGCAGTGCTGGGTCAGCTTGGCCTCCCAGCCAGCTCACAAGTCTGCTTCCTTCTCCGGCTCACCTTGTTGGGAGGCTCAAGGGAACCGGGCAGTTTCCTCCCGTCCGATCCTGTCCCTGGACTGGTGCGGCTGGCCCAACTGAGCTGGATGGAGAGAAGCTGGGGGCACTGGGTTCGAGCCTCAGCTTCAGCGTTCCTGATACTGGGGGTCATGGGCCTCTTGGAACATCAGCCCCTCATTTCTGTAACAGGATGCTTGCATTGGCCTGGCTTGGGTTTTTGCCAGGATTCGATGAGAACATGGAGAGGGTGGTGGTTGTTATTACTGGCATGGAAAGAGCGGTTTCCTAGCTCATTAATGTGGAAACTGCAAGCGTCTGGCTGCCTCAGGACAAAGGCCCCACTGGCTCTTTCCGTCCTCTCTCCTCACTCCCATATTGTTCAGACTTTGTTTTGGTTGTTTTGGAACTTCTAGAACAATGGGTCCTGGGGGCTTGGCTCTGCAGCTCTTCATACCCTCAAGGAAGCATTTGTGGGGGCTGAGGCCACAGTCCCAGAGTGAGGGGCCTGGAGGGATATTTACCGGCTCAGTCCTGCAGCCTGGAGCATGTCTGCCCCACAGGCCTCGCCCAAAGCCTCCTGTGCTTCTTATAAGTCATCCACTGGGTGCCAGCGCCTTCCTCCTCCAGCTCTGACCCTGCAGCCTATCTCTAGCTGCCAGGCTAGCATCCCTGGAGGCCCCAGTGCGGCAGTAGGTGAGGGGCAGGGCCCTGCGTGATTATCTGTCAGCCCGGCGTCCGCAGACCTGAGCTCGTCCACGCGGGGCCCTGGCCTGTGTCTCCTCCTCCACGGCCTTTGGGTCACCCCCTCCCTCTCCAGGGAGGACAGGAGCAGCTGAGGAATTCCTTTAAGGCGTGAGGCCGAGGATGCCCGCACTCAAGGAGGGACTCCCCATTAAAAGACAGCTGTCGACACAAAGGGTGATGCCTGAGACACTCCTGATGGGCACTGGGGGAGGGGGACCTCCGGTCCATCCTGTCCCATCTGCCTCCTGGCCAGGCTTCTCTCCCTCCGTCTCTGCTTATGTTCTTCCTCCCACTGGGACTCTGCCTGTCCCCCCTTCTCTCCTGCCCTCTGAGAACCAGCCTGAGTTTTACCTCCTCTAGGAAGCCTTCCCCACGCCGACCCTCCTGTCATGGGAGCCACAGCCCTGGCACCTTATCTTCTCTGCTTTGAATGGGGTCTCCCTGAGACTCGGATCTGATTGTAGAGACTCGGCCATTTCCTGCCGTAGGACTGTCTCTCTGAAGCGCGGACCGCATTACCCCCCTCACTGTGTTGGGAATGCCTGGAGCATAGCAGGTGCCCCGATATCCTGCCGATGAGGAGGCTGGCGTGACCCCCTCAGCGTGAGCCCAGGGCGCATGTCACAACCTGGGGATTTTTAAATTCCACAACAGAAATGGAAGCTGACCCCATCGCACGGAGTCTGTGTTATTTCCTGGGCCTTCCCTGCCCTCCGGGAAACGGAATTGATTACCAGAGGAACAACACAGGCTGAAGTTTCTGTTTCTATTCTGCACGGAGGGATTGCTTTCTATGAACCAAAAGACACACAGTCATACCCTTCGGTTCAGTGGAAAACAAATGATAAAGTCAGAATTCCCCCAAGGTAGCCTTTCCCAGGGACACACGTCCAGTATGGATGGATTCTGGGAATCCCAGCAGTAATTTGTTTGGGGTCTACTGTCTCTGGCCGCCCCTTTGCCTGAAGGTCTAGCTGTGGTTCTGACCACTCCAGAGGAAGGCCAGGTCTGGACCGGCGCCTCATGCGCGCGTCCTTGGAGGCTCTGCCCAGGGCAACACTGATTCCGGAGGGCTTTGTGCATGGTGTCCGTGTTTGGTCCGGCCTCGGCCAGTCTGACTTTGGGGGCCTGTCTGGATCAGTGTCCTGTGTGTTGTAGGTGCTCATAATAACGTGGATTAGACTGAGGCTCAAAGACCCTAACTTTGTGGAATGATCAAACCCACAGGAGTACAGAGGAAGGCAAAATTGTGGCACCTATGTTGGCCAGAGAGGGTGACATGGGGGTGACTGATGGATAACTGGGGCTGTGGAGATGGCAGTTAGGTGGCCGGCAGAGGGGAGAAGAGAGCATGGCAGGTAGAGAGGAGTCAGCAGTGGAGACCCAGACCTGGGCTTGAGTGTGAACTGTGTAGGAGCAATAGGCTTGGGGCAGAAGGTGTATGCTAGAGGGGCTCCGTGAACACAACAGGCCGTATCACAGCGTCCTAAGTGGCCAGGAGTGGCAACAGCGTCCCAGGAGCCCTCCGTGGGGGGCAGAGGTTAGCAGTGGGGTTGTGGCTGCGTCTGGAAGGTGGAGTCCTGTCTTGAACAGAGCTGGGCTGGGCACTCCTGACCTGACTGCGTCTGGTGTGGCGGGCAGGGTCCGAGTAGAAGGGATTAGAACCTGGGGCGCCTGGACAGCTCAGATGGTTAAGCCTCTACCTTCGGTCAAGGTCACGATCTCTGCGTCCGGGCATCGGGCTCCCTGCCTGCTTCTCCCTCGCTACACGCGCCCCCCACCCCCGCTCGTGCTTTCTCTCAAATGAACAAACAAAATCTTTAAAGAGAGAGAGAGAGAGAGAGGATTGGAACCTGAATTTGGGCCCGGCCATCACGGGTGCAGTGAGGAGGAAAGAGGGCCAGGGGTCTGGAGACCGACTGCAGGGGCGCGGAGCTGGCTGAGGCTCCTGGGCCAGGCAGGAGCACATCTGGTGCAGAAGAGGGCATGAATCTGGGGTAGACACCCGAAGTGATCACACACGTGTCTCTCTGCACGCAACCCTACGTCCGCACACGCGGGGCTGTAAGGGGGCGTCACGCTGTGCCCACCGCTGGCTCCGGGTAGGACGCCCGCCTTTCCTTGCAGACGCTGCGGAGCACAGACACAGCCAAGCCCAGGAGACGTTCTGAGGAAAGAACAAAAACCTCACCTGCCACTGAGTTGGGTTTGCAGGGCGAGCACGAGTGGGCCCCGAAGACTTGGGGTACGGGCTGGGGACGTGGAAGTGGGGACCCTAGGAATTTATGTTCTTCTAATGTCGGCTCCATATGTATGTGTAAGGGAGAGGCAGGGGGCGGAGAGCTGAGAAAGGAGAACCTTTTCTGCGGGCCTGAGCCGTTCAGCCCTGGCCCCGCAGGCGGCCCATTCACAGACACCAAAGGCCTCCTCAGAAAGCTCCCAACCGTCTTCAGGGCCCAGCGTGATTCTTGGAGGGGTCTTGCCTCCTCCCAAGTGTCCTTTGAAACCATGTGCCCTGTTCTCCCTGAGAGAAGTTCTAGTTCACACCTTCTTCCCAGCTCCCTGCGCTCACCGGGGCCCATCAGTGGCTTTCATGTAGCTCTGATGTGGGCAGAGGCGGGAAGGGGAAGAAAGACCCTCCAGGGGGAAGAAGGGCCCACCTGGGAAGCATAAGGGGGCTTTCCTGGTGGCCGGAGCGTGGCCTGGGAGTCGAGCTGGGCAGAAGCCCGGGCCGAGCCGGGGCCAGGGGGACTAAGGCTTGGCGCTCGAGTGGAAACGCTCAAGCTTTGAGCCTGAGGCCAGTGACATCTTTAGAGCGGCTGCTGCACGCAGACGGGAGGCCGTGCGAGGGCTCCTGTCCTCGGCGTTGAAGCTGGGGGTGTGGGGGTGGGATGAGCCTTCCAGAGAGGCGCCGGGCAGAGCTGGGTAGGTAGCCCGCCCCGGGCCTGTCTGGCCTCCTCTGGGCGGCTCTTCAGCTGCTCAGGGCAACCCTCAGCCGTGGGATGGGCTCATTCCGCCAGGAGAGGCCTTGATCTTGGTGATTTCTGGCGCTGAGCCCTGGGGTCCCCACACCTGCAGTCCTGGGCTCTATCCCTACGGGGTTTCCAAGTGGTCCTTGGAGCGGGATCGTTCATCCCGCTACCCACTCAGATGTGAAATGCCAGTAGAAGGCGACAATGACCCCATTCTGGGGCCTCACACCACTGTGGTCGTCTTCTCCTTGGAGGCTCTGGTGGGTGCCCCCGTCCATCCCCGGGGCCAGGGGAAAGGTGGGCTGTCCAAGTCCAAGACGTGTGTTCCCCTGTGAGCTTCTGGGGGGTGAACGAGAACAGAAGCCCCACCAAGAGCCCCTCCAAAACTATGGGCGGGGGGAGGGAAGAGAGGAGACTACTGGTTACTGAGGCTGGCTCTGAGCAGGGCAGCTGGCGTCTGTACACCTGGGCCTGCCCACAGTAGCCTCAGGAGAAGTACCACAATCCCATTTTATTGACAGGAAAACTGAGGCTCAGAAAGGTAGAGTAACTTGGTCAAGGCCACACAGTGAGTGGGTGTGTGGCTCTGGGACTCTGGAGCCATGCTCTGTACCAGGCAGGGAGGTATCTTTTATTTTTTTAATTTTTATTATTATTTTTAAGAGATTTTATTTATTTATTTGTCAGAGAGAGTGAGCACAGACAGACAGAGGGGCAGGCAGAGGCAGAGGGAGAAGCAGGTTCCCTGCTGAGCAAAGAGCCTGATGTGGGACTGGATCCCCAGGACTCTGGGATCATGACCTGAGCCGAAGGCAGCCGCTTAACCCACTGAGCCACCCAGGCATCCCAGGGAGGTATCTTTTAAACAACCACCATTAACAGAAATGTCCAAGTTCCAAGAATTGAAATGGCCTCAGTACCACATGGCTTATTGTTTTTGAAATCTTTGTTGAATCCAGCCAAGTGGAAAGTCTGACCCTTGTTCCCTTCTTAGCCTCACAGGCCAACTCAGGATCCGTGGCCACCCCAGGCCTTGACTTCCTGCCAGTCCCAGGTCGGCCCTGCCTGGGATGCTCCTAATGCACTTGCCCGGGGCTTCTCCTGAGTTCAGGAAATTCCCCAGGACACAGCTGAAGCTGGGCGGCCACCACACGCGTGCGGAGCCCAGAGAGAGTGGAGTGGGGGTTTCCCTGGAAGGACTCCATCAGCTTGGGGTGTTTTCTTCCTGTTGGCTCTCTGGGCCCAGTATCCCCGCCTCCCCCCCACCGACCCCCGCCTTGGCCTCCAGGAACTTGCTTAAGGCCAGGGGACCAGGACTCTGGGGCGTTCGTGGGCGGTGAGCTTCCCGGGGCTGTCCATTGACAGGGCTTCCCCAGAACAGCCGATGAGATCATCATCGGCCGTTTCAGGCTGGTCTGAGAGATCCTCGGGTGCAACAAAGCAGGCCCAGGAGATATCCTGTATGACTCATCGGTGGGCCATGCACCAGGGGCTTCCGGCCCTCAGCAGAAACAGACACAGAGGACCATTGTTTACCCCGGAAGCCCCCCGCTGGCCCTGCAGGCTCAAAGGGGTCATTTGTGTTTTCTCCCGGGTTCTCTGGAACTATAGTCTGGGGGATGGGGGTCTACCGGGCAGCCTGGGTCCCTGCAACGGGAGGAAAATCAGTGTCCAGTCACTCACCCATAAATCCCACAAGAATACCCCTGATACAGGAGCCTTTCTCCCTCCTGGCTTGAAAAAAAGAAAAAAAGAAAAAAAGAAAAAAAAAAGGCAAGTGAAAAGGTTTTGATCAGTAGGAGAGGCAGCTAGGACTGGTTTCTCTGCTCTTTCCAGGCCCTCACGTAGGACACCCTCTGGGACACAGACCCAAGGAACTGTTGTAGAAGGCACAGGGCAGGTGGCCAGAGCTGGGCAAGGAGGAAGACCGGGCTGCCCTGGTGCCCCTTGCTACGGCTCAAGCTGGGTGCCCTTAGAAACCTCCGGGGGAAAAAAGCCAAAAAATCTTTTTTTTTTTTTTTTTTAAAGAGGAATCAAAGGATATAAAAGAAAATTCACAGGAAACAAAATCCAAATGACCAACAAGTTCACAAAGAAGTTGTAAAGCTCACTAGTTATCAAGGAAATGCCAATTAAGACAACGAGGTACTATTTCACACCCGTGAGATTGGCAAAAATCACCGGGACAGATACTGTCAGGAGCTGGTGGGCTGGGAAAGGGGGAGGCCTCAGGAGCTGCTGGTGGGAACCGACACCAGCCCGGCGGGCGGTGAGTGTTCATGGAAAATCTTACATAAATTCAGTGGGTGCAGACCTTGGAACAGGAATCTTGCTCCTGTGCAGCCCGAGTAGGGATGAGACCCTAGAGTGCCAGAGCAGAGGACCCCCTCCCCAGGAAGCCCCCCCCCCCCCCAACCTCCACACACTCCCTAGCATGTGGGTTTTCTTCAGCAAAACCTGGAAACCGGGGCCCAGTGAGGTCCTGCGTGGAGCCGGCCACTATGCTGCTGTGGACTCTGGCCCTTCGGGGCTTGGGTTCAGGGCTCTGACTCTAAAGAAGGCAAGACACCCCATTCCCATTCCAAGCTCTAAGTTAACATCCGAACCCTTCCAACTCATGAGCGTTCTCTCTTTGGGTAATAAACTTAGCAGCTTAAAACTGCATACATTTATCCTCTCATCTCACATTGCTGTGGGTCAGGAATCTGGGCCTGGCTTAGCTGGATCCTTTGCTCAAGGCCCTCCTCCCTGAGCTGCTGGCCTCAGCTCAGCCTGCTCCAGGGAGACACACTGTTAAACAGGAATAAGCACCCACTATGCTGGGTGTAATCTAAGTGGAAACTGGCAGCACTCTCATCGGGGGGCTCAGGTGGGGAAGAATCTGCACCTGAGTTCAGGCGTTTCCCCGCAGCGGGAAGACCGAGGCCCCTCGCTCTTTCTGCCTCTCAGCAGGAGGCCACCCCCCATCGAGACCACCTGCGCTTCCTTGCCAGGTGGGCTTCCTTGATGGCTGTCTACTCCATCACGCTGGCAAGGACGGGCTCTCCATTCAGAGCGGGCCCAACCCCATGTTTAAGGGTTCTTACTCGATTAAGCCCGCCCCACACAGAATAACCTCTGTTTTGATGAGCTCAGAACCAACTGATTTGGGATCTTAACAACACCTGTAAAATCCCTTCATAGTCTATGAACTAGGACCAAGTCCCAGGTCCTGCCCACAACCAAGGGGAGGGAATTATGGACGGAACTTCGGGCGGGAAAACATGGTGCCCCTCTAGGGTCTGTCCGCCACCTTTTCTGGCTTCCCGTAGAGGAAGGCTCCTCTTCTACTGAGAGGAGGCAGAGTCTCAGGCTGTAAGGAACCGTCCTGGGAGACGCAGCCCTCCCCGTGCAGGTGCAGGGTACTGAGTGCCGGGTGGGACAAGGCAGGGCTGCGGAAGGAGGGCCGACGGGGGGTGATGCTGGGGGGCTTGTCCACCTGGGCTGTGGAGGCTGTGAAGAGAGGCGGTGGTGGGAAAGCAGGTCCTGGGGAGGGCTGGCCTCTCAGCAGCATGAAGAAGTGAGGAAGGGCTGGGGCCAGCGGGCACGCACCGTGTGCCAGGCAGGTGCCCTGGGATGACCATTTCTCCATCTCCAGCTGAGAGGGCCCCAGGGACAGGCACCCCCTATACACGTCAGCCCCTTACATTGTAACCTCTTCTTCTGTCCCCTGTCCTTGCCATCGGGGACCCACCCCCTCCTCCACTCAGCTTCCATGGGTACCTACGAGGTCAGCTAAGGGGCAGTTGGGAGGGCACTGCCTGTGCCCACAGATCCCTCTGTGGGCAGGACTGTCAGCCTGCTGGCCTCAGCTCAGCCTGCTCCAGGGAGACACACTGTTAAACAGGAATAAGCACCCACTATGCTGGGGCTCCTCCCACTGCGGGGTTCAGATCTAGCCGGGACCCTCTTGGAGGGCCTGAGCATCCAGAGCCTGTGGGCTATCCTGGCAACCCAGGCTTCTGGACTCCATGCCCTGCTGAGAGACAAGGCTTGAGGCCCTGGTGGCCCAGGTGGGCGTGGGTCCTTGAATCTGGGCTACTCCCAGATGCGCTGCCCCCCTCCCTGCCAGTTCTCGAGAACTTCCCCCTGCCTCTGCTCCTGAACCACCTTTGATCCCTCTGTGCCTGCCATGCTGTGAGTTGGATGGGGGAGGCGGTGGGGGTGGGGGTGGGTACCTGCCTCCTCTGCTCAGGCCAACCACGAGTCCCAGCCCTGCGCCACTGACCGCCTGAATTCCCCCCTCACCTTCCGGCCTATCTGTCAGCCTGCTGGCCTCAGCTCAGCCTGCTCCAGGGAGACACACACCCAAAACCAACATCCCCAGCCACCCCCAGCCTCAGCTCACATCTTAATCAAGCAAGGGTTCTAGAGTAAGACCTATGCAAACGAAGCTGGGGCCCTGGCACTCTGGATAACCGCTCTGAACTGTGCTGGCCTCGGCACACGCTGATCTGTTGCACTTGGCCTTCGTGTGAAAACCACAGAAACCAGCTCTGGCTAACTTACTTAGGAAGAGATTTTAGCGAAAGAGTACTGGGCTGCTCACACTGGGTTATCAGGAAGGCTGGAGAACAAGGGAGGTGAGCACCTTTGGACCGTGTCCCCCATGGGAACCGCGTGCTACCTTCCACCGGGAGGACCCTGCTGGGTTCCCCAGTCCTGTCAGCCTCTCTCGGAAGCTTTGTATCACTCCCTCCAGATGCCAAGCCCCAGGGACAAGGGTTCCACCGGTCACGCACATGTCCCAGCTACCGCTCTGGTGGAGGATGAGGAGGGGACAGGAGCCTCACATCATCTTCTGTGATGGGAGGAGGTGGGCTTGCCTTGCCTGGGAGTCGTCTAGCAGAGGAAGGCCGTGGCCATGACTCTTTCTGGTTAGTTCCCCTGTCTTGGCCATCGCGACACCTGGGGCCCAGCGCTGCTAGTGCGCACCCGACCACGCAGGGTGCGGGCCGTGAGGTCTCTCTGCCCTGTCTCAGGGTGGCTGGCAGACAGGTGGCTCTGTGGACCTGGCCAGCACACTCTTCTGTTTATGGTGACAGCCAGCCACTGTGCCTTGTTTCGTCCCAGAACTGGGCCCCCACCCACCTGCCCGGGAGTCCACTTCAGGTCAAAGGGCCTGCGTTTCTTATTTGTATTCTATTACTTAGGGTTTCAGACTCACCATATTTGGTACCTGACCCACAGACTTAGGCTCAACTAGTGTTTTGTTCCTCTACCGAATGTCCAGGCTCAGAGTCATCAAATGGGGGACTTCGATGATTTTAAAAGATTGCCTATACAAATTGTTTGGTGGTCCCGCACAAGGGCACGAAGAATCGTGGGGGTGCTGAGGCTGGGCCAGGCAGGGCGTGAGTGACCCCGGAGCTGTAGCCTCCGCCTGCAGATAGGCAGGGTCTTGCAGGACAGCTGGAAGGCCAGGCAGTGAGGACAGACAGCTTTCTCACTCTGGCATCTAGAAGCTTCTCTCCTCTCCCCTAGATCAGGGGATGGACCTGGGGAGGGGTGGGGTGCCCATCCCCCCGACGGTTCTGCTTCCAGACTCCCGCCCTGGGACTTGGCCTGCTTGCTCCAGCGATCTGAACACTGGCCCTGAACATGGAATGGGGTCTTCTGAGCATTGCCTTGACCTGGCAGCCACCCCCAGAACACCATTTGGGTCTGGGGTCTGAAGGCTGCTACAGAGAGCCTGTTCCCTCCGAGCTGGTCTAGACGGTAGCCTCTAGGGCTTCTAGGTCTGGCCAGCTAGCTGCCCACCTTAGAATGAGGAATTTGCCCCCCAAGCAAGGGGATCAGATTGCACATTCCTGAGGACTGAGTCACTCCCAGTTCCTGCCTGTCTTCAGGAATGTGTTTGTGCTCAGGCTGGAGGAGAGCGGAGGGCCTGAGAGGGATTGCACACACCACAGGCCATGCACTCTGTGTCGGGCTGCCTCGTGGGGAGGGGCGAGGGGCCCACGCAAGGTCAAGGGGGACAAGGCTGTGACCTCTGGAGCTACTGAGACTCTGGAGCTACTGAGACTCTGGAGCTACTGAGATGCAGTTCGGCATGGCCCCCGAGGACCCAAGAAGGAAAGAGCCAGACTCAGGCAGTTTTTAACTGGAGCCTTTGCCCTGCCAAAGTTGGCTTTAATTTGATCCCATGGGACAGAGTGGAGAGGGGCCAATCCAAGCAGGGCTCCCTTGCAGCAACCCTGGGAAAGGGACTTGGTCCCTCACCACCTCCTTCCAGGAAGGACGACCTCTTGGAGGGCGCGGAGGGCTGGGTGAGGCTCTGGTGGCTCCTGGCTCCCCCTGAGTCCTAGCCCCTGGCCCCTATTCCATCCAGAGCCCTGTGCTGAAATGGTTCTTTTCTGTCTCCAGCATGAGCCGCCCAGCTGTGAGAGAAGCCACATACTCCTCAGTAAATCGGCTGCTGTCACAGAGGGTGTATTTGGCCAGGCTCTGCGCTAAGCCATTTACGCTGTGTAGCCATGTGCCCTGGTTTGCCTGGGATGTCCTGGGTTGCTAAACAATTATTAATAGCACCTCTTTTCCCTTTCAAAAGTGCCCTGGTTTGGAAGATAGGTATATATGCATCCTAATTTTATAGATATCTTTTTTAATCCCCACAATGCCCCACAAGAGGGGCCCTACTGATAGTCCCATTTTATGATCCAGAAACTAAGGCTTACAGAAGAGTGGTGACTTGTCCAAGGTCATACAGTCTCAGAAAGTGTAGATCCGGAAACTGTTAGGAACTGAGCTCTTGACTTCAAAGCCCCTTGGCTTAGCCACAACACCAAATTTCCTCTCCTAAAATCCTTTGATGCTTTAAAGGACTGAGCATCTAGTATCTCCAAACAGTAGAGAAATAACAATTCAAGAGTCTTGGAGTTCTCTCGGCTCCCTCCCCAGTCCCACACTTTGGCTCTCTTTGGCATGTTGTTCCCTTCTTGAGAAACAGCGGGCACAGATCTGTTTGTTCAGTGGTAGCCGAAGCATCGTTCTGAGAAGCGCAAGCAACACTGTGCCTCCTGCGTGCCCGGCGTTGCCTCTAATCCTCGCGCCAACCCTGCAAGCTAGGTATTATGGTCCTTCTTGCACAGAAGGGAAACTCCTGGAGGTTGTACAGCTTTGAGGAGGCAGAGCTGGGTCAGAACGTGGAGATCCCAGCTGTAAGCTGAGCAGACTCTCCACAGGGTTCCGTTTTGGCTCCATGCACTGTGGAAGCTCAGCAGGAGAGCACTGTCGGGGCTGCACGGACTAAGAGACAAAAATGGTGGAACCACATTATGCATCCAAAGACCCTCAAGGCCCCCAGGCATTTTAGCTATCAAGGAGCCAGGGCTGTCTTGTCCAACAGCATAGCCAATAAGCCCTTTGAATTGGTCTAAGGCCCATATACAAGAGCCTTCGCTTGCAGATACATCACATTTAAAAGGTAGAGAATAAACCAGTTCTGGGGCCCAGAGGCCCGGCTCCAGTTTCTACACCCGGAGATCAGTGCACTGTGAGAGCCTTTTCCCACTCCCTACCCGCTGGCCCCAGGGGAGGGAGGAATAAAAGCAAGCACAGGCCAGATGGTCCAGGGAAAAGGGGATTTGGGAAAAGGATGTTTGTTCAAAATTTACCAAAAATAGAGAACCAAGGGGAGGAAGAGTCTACCTCTTGACCCATTTAAAAAACTATTTCCCAGGAAGGACTTTCTAAGTAATGGACAATGTCACAAGAGGAAAAGCCAGCGGCTTTGACAATGTAAAAATATAAAACACTGGGGGTTAAAAACCAACGAAAACAAAAATAAAAGAAAACAACACACTAGTAAAACACATATGTCACAAATGTCACAGTGGCAATGCAGAGAGAGCATGTAGGATGATTTTAAATAAGCCCATCAAAGCTGTGTTAGAAAAGGGGCACGTGGGTGGCTCAGCCGGTTCAACATCTGCCATCAGATGATCCCAGGTCATGATCCCAGGGTCCTGGGTTTGAGCCTTGCATTGGGTCCCTGCTTGGCAGGAAGCCTGCTTCTCTCTCTCCCATTCCTCCTGCTTGTGTTCCCTCTCTAATTGTGTCTCTCTCCGTCCAATAAATAAAATCTTAAACAACAACAACAACAACAACAAAAACCTGTTAGAAAAGCTCACGAAGAAAGCAGAGAATCAACCCAAAAAATTAAAGATAGCTTAATAATTAGGAGCATTTTTGTGTCCTTGATCATCATGTAAGTTCTAATTTTGAGATAACATTATTTGCCTTTTGTAATAGAATTTGGTTTGCTGGTATTGCCACAAGCCGGAGCAGACCCACGACCCCGGCTTTCTCTCAAGCCTCCCCTGGTGGGGGCATGCACGTCGCGGACAACCCTTCTAGAAATACTTCGGCGGAATGTACCAAGGATATTTAACTAGAAAACATAAATGTCTTGGAATTTGCTCTGAGGAAATAATTAGAAATTCAAACAAAAAATTATGGACAAAGATGATCCATGAAGGGAATGTGTAGTAACAAAAAAAAATAGAAGCCCAGATACTCCAAAATAGACGAAAAATGAAAGAGTTTACAATGTAGCTATATGATTACACAGCCCTTTAAAATGGAATGGAACATTGAAGAATGTTCATGCAAAGCAAAAAGAGCTATGAAATATTATTGAGCAAAGTAGACTGCAAAGCAATTGTATGTTCCCAATTTTAAAAAGCGTAAATATATGTATGAATGACAGGGCCCTGTTGACACACGATGACCGTGGATCAGGCAGCATAAGTCGTGATGTTTCCCTTCAGGCACGATCTCTAAGGCATGGAAGCTGGCACCATCCCCTGCCCTCCAAGGGTGGTGGGCATGTCACGAGACCACTCAGTGTTCCAGAGGGTGGAGGAGAGGCTGGGGATGGGGAAGGAGCCTGAAGGAAGGTCCAGGGCAAAAGGTTCTGGAGAGCAGGACGTCTAGGTGCCACTAGTAATGGTAGGTCAGAGAGTGTCAGGGCCAGTGGACCAAGAATATACCCACAATCCAAGTCCGGATGACAGCATCAGGAACGAGTCCCCAGATCAGCTCTGCAGGCGTGGCTGTGCTCAGCCGCTACTGCACGAGGAGTCAGGAGAACGGGGTCGGTCTCTGTCTCTGCCCTAGATCATTACACGATCCTGGCGAGACTCTGAGCTTCTGAAGCCTCCGTTAGATCATGTCTGACACTGAATGTTCGTTCCCCCTTGGCCTGCCTGTGGTGAGGACCGAAGCAGGCTGTGTGGACCGTGTAGGGATCTGTACACCTCTGCTGGCATCAGAGGGAAGGGGTTGAATCCAGGACTTAATAGCCATGGGCACCTCCAAAGCCAGCCTCTTCCTGGAAGCCTTCCCTTTCCATAAGCCCCGGGCAGGTTTCTTCTGGACCTTCCAGCACTTTCTGCCGGACCACACAGATCCTTAGTCTTTCATGGGATCCCCTGTTGCTTCATGTGTGGAAAGCTTGTCTTTACAACTACATTGTCGGATGGTTGGCACCAGTGACCCCCAACCCTGCCCCAAGTTCTGTCTGGAGAACAAAAATCCCTTAGTGGGAGGTGAGAACCGCTCCTCTCTCAGGTTGCTGGAACAGCGTCCGCACAATTGTATGCTGCTCTGCTCTGGCTCCCCCTGGAGGTGGGGGCAGGCACTGCCGCAGCTGACTCTGCGGACTGTCTGGAGACCAGACCCTGCACCTGTTACTCAAGGAAACCCACTGAGGGACAAGGCTCTTGCTGGGGTGAAGGAGCCACTGGCAGAGGCTGTTTAACTTCCAAGTGCCAGGGTGGGCTCTCTTACTTCAAAGCTCTCTTCCATATCCCAAAGCATTGAGTTTCGGGCCTGTAAGCTCCCAGGACCTTAAGATTCAGAGGATAGAGAATCCTAAGCGGTGTTAAGTCCTAAGATTCTGAGACGTCGGAGATGGCGTTCTCAGGAACACCATCCCCTGGCCTGCTGCCCTCCTCCCCAGAGAATGCACAGCCTGGTCAAGCCCTGAGGCCCTGTGTCACCTTGACTTTAGGCCAGTCAGCTGCCCAGAAGCAGTAGACAGCAATCCTGTCACCGGAAAACCAGGACAGAATTCTCCAAAGGGGAGGTGCTAATCAGTCACTAAAAACCCAAGGCTCCAGGGCCCTGGGGCACCTGGGTGGCTCAGTCGTTAAGCATCAGCCTTAGGCTTAGGTCATGATCTCAGGGTCCTCAGATCAAGCCCCGCATGGGGCTCCCTGCTCAGCAGGAAGTCTGTGTCTCCCTCTTCCTCTCCCCTTGCTTATAATAAATAAATTTAAAAAATAAATAAATAAAATCTTTTTAAAAATAAATAAATAAAACCAGGATCCCTGGGTGATGGACATTGGGGAGGGTATGTGCTATGGTGAGTGCTGTGAAGTGTGTAAGACTGATGAATCACAGACCTGTACCCCTGAAACAAATAATACATTAAATGTTTATTTAAAAAAAGAAGCCAAAAAAATCCATAAATGTCCAATAAATTTTTTTCCTTAAAGTAAAAGGCTAAAGCAAACAAACAAACAAACAAACAACAACAAAAAAAAAAAAAAATCAAAAAAACCCAGGGCCCGTGCAAAAGAAAACAGGGGTGCAAGACCCTCAGTTTGTTTGCTTGCCATCCCTGGCTCGGTTCTTGGGAAAGTCAGAAGCTAGAGTCCTTGCCCTGGGACCTGGCCCAGCTTTCGTGAAGGAGACGTTTGCACGGGTCTCAGAGTGTTCACTGTCCTCCACACCATAGTGAGAAGGGGTGGGGGAGGCCAGCGGGTGTGTCCCTGCGTCTCTGTAGCTGAGTGGCTCCGTGTTGCCGTCTCCGCAGGGAGATTACGTTCACTGGGGTGGAAGGGCCTTGAGAGAGCAACAGCCAGGCACAGCCTCGCTGGCACGTGGGACTGCCCACAGGACAGAAGCACAGCCTGCTACAGGCTCAGCCCTGGGAACAGCAAAGGGTGGCTTCTCGGCTTGGCCGATCTGGTGAGCTCATCTGTCCCTCTGACGTGCAGGCCAGAATGTTCCCAGTGCTGCAGAACGCTCAGAACTGGTCCCCTGTCCCCACCCCTGCCTGGTACAGCAGCGTAGAGATGCCTACAGCAGGGCTCTATTGGCCCGGCACCGCAGGGAGGAAGCAGAATTGGGGAGTTGCCTTGACCGTGAGGTGAAGCATGGGCGTGAACCTCTCTGAACTTGGCCCTGGAGAACTCACATCTGACTCGACTGCCTTCCTCGGGTTAATGTTCCACTACAGCCTTGGACCTCTGCTCTGCAAGGCCTGGATGTTTCTGCTCGATGCCACAGTTCAGCTCAGCACTGAGCTGGGGCAGGAGCTGATCCCCCCAATAGCCCGAGCGCAGGGCAGCTGCCAGGCGGGGGCCTTGTAGGGTAAAATGCTGCTGCACGTGGGAAGGTACATCCCTGGGTCCAGGAGGAGAGACCTTGATCCCCAAAGGGCCAGGGGAAATGACTTCTTTCCTCTAAGCCAAGAGCCCATCGTGGATCGGATACATTCATACACACCGACATAGTCAGTCACCTTGGACTTTGTATGTATCCATCTATGTGGTTTTTGGTCACTAAACAAAAGCCAGTGTGTCCCAGTGACTCTCAGTTCATTACTGGGTCCCAGGTGCTTGGCAAAGAATTGTCACCCACCCCTTTCCCACATACACCCTCATTAACCTCTTAGCTGCTGGAGGCCAGGGGCCCAGAACTGAACGTTTGGGTCTCATTAGTGAAAGGGGTCCCATGAGAAGTCCCGAGGAGGACCTCTGTGGAGTGTTGTCCTTGGGCCCCAGCATCGCGTAGCCACAGAACTGACCACCAAGGCCTATGGCCCGTCCCCTGTCCCAGAGGGGAAGCACGGACTTGCCCGAGCAGGAAGGCTTTTCCTCCAGCCGTGTGGTCCGCGCATGAGGGGATGGAAGGCGTGCTCAGTGAGAGTTCTCCCAGCAGATCACTCACTTCCCAGTAAAAGGCCATACAGGAGAGACACCAGGGAGCCGGAACCCCGGCCAGCTCTAGGATCCATGCCCCTTGCAGCTGGGGAGGGGAGTTATGGGGGGGGGGCGGTGGTGAAGGTCTCCTGCTCCAGAAGTGGAGAGAAAGGGGACAGAGCCTCCTGCGGGTGCTGGAGCCCCAGAACCTCCAGCTGGACCCGTGGGCCCCGGCAGCTCTCCGTTTACTGCGGTGTCCCTGGTGCCTGCTGCGGAGCTGGCACTTAGCCAACATCTGAACGACTAAATGAACGAGCGAGGCCAATGCATGGAGTCATCCAGGTCTCAGCAGCCCTCAGGCTGCCCTTGCTGGGTTCCCCACGCCCCTCCAGCTGGACGGATGGGGGTGCTGAGGCAGAGCCCAGGCAGCCCACTGGCCCTGGCACTTCCGAGCGGCTTGGATCTCAGGTTCTGGGCTCTGTGCGTGGCCTCTGGCCCCGGCTTGAGCCTCGTTCTCATTCCCGGTGTCCTCCTCACGTCCAGCTTGCCCGTGGCCTTCGCCTCCTCCCAGCTCTCCAGGGTCTGGGAGACGCCAGGAGCAGGTGAGTGGCAACCTCCGTTCCTCTTCACGGAAGCCGGTGGAAGGTGTGTTGACAGGCCTCTGGGGTGCTCTAAGGGCAACAGTGGGGCTGTGGGGCCTGCCTCCCACCCAGAAGCCGCTCCTTGGCCTCCCTGCTCCGAGGTCCCAGCTGTGTCTGACTCATTGGCCGCTAACCCCACCCCGTCCCCGCCTGACAGAGCTCGACAGATGGCTGGGGCCCACTGGCTGACTGGATCCACCTGTATTTCTAGATTCAGAGTCAGCGCAGGTGTGGATGCCGGCAGCCCTGGCACTGCCTCGGTGTTTCACCCCTACGGACTTGGGCGATCTTTGTCGGACTCTGTGAAGTGCAGCGCATTGTCTGTCCGTGGCATTCGAGGAAACTGAGGCACGGAGGGTTGAAGCTACTGGCCCAGGACGAAGAGCAGAGCTGGCATTTTTCCGCACAGCCACCCAGGGTCCCCATCGTGGCCCTCAGCCCCCCTCCCCTGCATTACGTGATACTCACCCCAGAGTGCTGGCAAGCATGGCCTCTCCAAGCCTCGGTGAGCCCTCAGGAGGGAAGCCGGGCTCCAGGCCAGGACACGGGGCAGGGTGGTCTCGCCGGGGTGCCGGAGGCAGCCAGCCAGGCGCTGAGAGTTTACAGCTGTCCTCACAACGCCAGGGGCAGAATCAAAGGCTGTTCCAGCTGCCGAAGAGGGGCATCTCCATCTGTGCCTGCGTCCCTGTGAGGCCACCGGCTCTGTCTGCGAGGGGAGCTGCCAAGGGAAGAGAAATCTTCTGTCATCTTCCTGGAGCAAGAAGCAGCCCTCCTGCGACCCTTCCTGCCTGGACACCCTTCTCCCGCTCCAGAGAAACAGGAGCCGGTCTTGCTTGAGGCTACCCACCGCCAGGCCACAAACAGCCTGTAAGGTGAGCACGGCCACCGGGCGCCCGAAAGCCTCTGCTGCTTGGAGTCGGAAGCCGCTCGAGGACTTCCTGCTCGGGTGTTTGTTGTCAGACTTTTGTACCGGCCGCACAGGTGGTCTGCTGCCCTCTGGCCCTTCGGAGCCCGTGGATCTTGTATCAGCTTTCAGAGCAGGCTGGGTAGGGGAGGTGATGGCATCCGACAGGGGCTGACAGGGGCTAAGCCCCACCCCCCACCCCAGCCCCCACCCCCCCATCACCCCACACCCTGCACAGAAGGACACCATCTGCAGGCTCCAGGCAGGATCCTTCCTGGCCTCTTCCAGCTTCTGGAAGGCCTGGGGCTTTGTCCCTCCTTTGTCTGTCTCCATATTCACACGACTTTCTCCTCTGCTCCGTGTCCATCCTCTGAGTGACTCTTACAAGAACCCTTGTCACTGGATGAGCCCATCTCACAATCCTTAACTTAATTACATCTACAAAAATCACCTTTTCCAAATAAAGTCACGGTCCCAGGTTCTGGGGGTCAGAATATAGACAGATCTTTTGGGGGGGACCCCAATTCAACCCATGACAGGTCATTCCATAACACATGGCAGGTCTACACGGGCGGGGGTCTACCCTATCTGACCTCTGCTCCTCCTACCTCCTGGCCCTCAGACTCCAGCCCACTGCGGCCCACTCATGCACCCCACTCCCGCCCCAGGGCCCCCGCTGTTTCTCTCCGGCTCCGCGGGCACTGGTCCTGCTGCCTGGGAGAGGCGGGCCGAGGTCTTTCCCAGAACCGCACACCGTTCCCGCTGTCAGAGAGAGCGTTCTGCAGGGAGTCAGTCTTCTGACTTGGAGGCCTCCCTAGCCATGTTGGCTCAACTTGCCACACTCTCCCAAGCACTTCCTCTCTGTCTCTTGCTGTGTGTTTCCCCCTGTGCTTATCACATGCTTATCACATTTTCCTCCTGTATCTTGTGTGCTGTCTGCCCTCCCCTGGGAGGCCGGGCTGTTTCTGCCAGTTCTGCTCGCTGCGTTGTCCCAGCAGCCAGATGCCTGGGGCCAGGCGGCCTTGGTTGAGCGCATGAATGCATGGAGGAGCGAATGGACACGTCTCTGGTCAGGCTGAGTTCTGAGTTCCCAGAAGCCTTCGTGGACATGCTAGCCCCACTTGCCTGAACTCCTGGTCTCGGAGTGCCTCCAAGTCAGCCTGTGAGCATCCTTCTTATCAAGTCTAGAAAGGGATCATGGTTGGTTCTGCAGATGCTCCATGAGCCCACAGCCAAGTCAGCCCCCGGCCCTGGGCCTTTCCTGGCCCTTCTTCCTCCCGCCTGGCCCATTCCTTCCCTGGTCACGTTCAGCCACGTGTGCCCAGGGGCCAGTGTGGGAAGCACGGGTGGGTCTTGCTGCCCCTGGGCACCCCCAGAACTGCCACGGGGGAGGAGTGGAGGATGGGGGCAGGTGCTTCTGATGCACGAAAGCCTGGGATGAAGGCCTCCAGGGTGGGCATTAAAGGAACACCCATGAGCAGGACTAAGTGTGGGCAGACTCCCCCAAAACATAACCCCTCCATTTGGTGGAAAATCCCTAACCAGCAGTGTCTCCGCTTCAGAAGAGAAGAGACTTGGGCCTGGGGGTAGACGGGACGCTGGCTTTCCCCTGGCAGCTGTGGCTGGCCTTCTGCTTCCTCCTCTCTCAATCCACACACTCAAGCACACGAGGGATAGCCAGAGTAGGATTTTTCCTCTGTACTGACCCTAAGAGCTCTGTGCTGGCTGCCTAGAGCACGGAGTTGAGGATTCTGAGGTTCAGTCCAGGGATACGAGAAGCACAGTGGTCAGTTATGATGTCAGCCACAGGGACAGGGGAGGAGAGTGACTGCCATGGATGGTGTGGGAAGGCTCGGTGAGATGACATGAGGTGGTGCTTCGGGCTCCCTGTCTACACGGGTCTATGGATGCCTGCTGTCCCACCAGAAGTCCTTGCTGATTTCTGTTGGTGACTCTGAGGCTGCTTGTGGGAGCTGCTGGCCGGGAAATCCTCATTGGCCCAGTGGAGACACGGCTCCTTTCCTAGGCTGCGGTGGAAGCCACAGGACAGTGAGCCGAGAGCCGGCACTGCCCTCTGACCAGTGTAGTGGTGACGTCGCCAGCAGAGGCTGGCTTCTGGTCTGGGGCTTGGATCAGCACAGCCGTGGCCCTGGCTGGGCCTGGCCAAGTGCTCCCTGCCCCAGCTGCTAGAGGTGAGGGCTCGTCGGGACAGACATGGCGCCCAACACACGGCTCCTGGGAATGCTGGGTCGACTTTCCACAGCCAGAACGGTGGGATCAGCATCAATGCCTTGGCCCTCTAGGGAGGAGCTGCCCCAACATGAATAGAGCTTCAGTTTCCCCTCTGTGAGGCAGGGATCCCACCAGCTGTTGACTTTTCAGGTGGGGCAGGTACAGCTGTGCCAGTGGCGCAGAGCTGTGCCCACCTAGAGGAGGGACCGCCTTTTCCTGCTGTGCTCACAGGTGTCCTGTGGACTACTGGTGGCTCTCTGGGGCTCCGGATCATGCTGAACCACAAGCTGCATCGTTACAGTTCTTCAGGCTCTAAATGAGGCGGGGAGACCCAGAAAGAGGGAGTCATTCCACGTGGCTCCAGGGAGGTGTCCTGGAGGAGGGAGGGTCTGAGTGGGGCCGTGTGGAGCCCATAGCCATGACGACCACCGCAGCCCGAGTCTGGACCGCTGACTTCCCCCAGAGGGACTGCGGCTGCGGCCCGCTCGCCCGCTCGCCCGCTGCCTTTCCCAGCACAGCTGTTTTCTTTCCTAGTTCTGTATTTTGGTTCCTGCTGACTCTTTGGTGACATAAATGCAAATGAGACAACAAGCACAACAACTTCAAAGCCAAGGAAGCCCTCGGAGGGGGCTGTCCCCACGGGACCCTGCTGGGCAGGGAAGCTGAGCCAGCCTCTCCCTCGGTGCCCGCCCTCCCGGGCTCTGCCGGGTGAGGAGGACTTTCCAGGGCCCTGAGGCCCCTGAGTGGCCAAGCAGAGAGGACAGCCAGGACCCAGAGTTTGACGCGAATCAACAAGGGCTAGCACGGCTCATGGATGGATTTTTCACATTTTTTTTTTTTTTTTTTTTGTTGTTGTTGCTTTTAACCACTGGGAACTTAATTCAAAGGTTTTCCTGTGTGAAGCCCCAGAATATAAAATGGAGGAAGGAGGGACCCAGAGCTTACTCCCTACCCACTTTGGGGGCCCTCCTGAAACACTTTTTGGGCCACCAGTACTTGGAAAACTACTGCCCCACAGGATGTGACCTAGATGTTTACATCTGTTACATCTACCCATCACTTTCTCTTGTGTCTGCCCAATGCCTCTGCAGCCCACACCAGGTTCCCCCCGTCCCTGTCCAGGCCCTCACAGGTTTGGACACCATCTGCTTTGTCATCCTGAATGCTAATCTCTGTCCTTTTCTTTCTCCACCCCCCCCCCCCATTTTTTTCTCCTGGAAAACTCCTTCTCATCCTTCAAGACCCCAGCATGGTCAGAGAAACGTACCTCCATCTCCCTCCTCCAGCCCCTCCCATGCAGAGACAAAGTGGCCTTTCTTCCTGCCTCTGTACTTCATCCCCCGCAACGTCAAAGTAGTCCTTCTCCTGTGTTTGAAGTGCCCGTTTCCCTGTTGGTCCCCGCAAGTGTCTCATCTCCTCCGGAGTCTGCTGGCTCTTCACCTCCTGCATTCCCCGGGCTGGGAACCATCGTGCGGATCCGAGGGGCTGGGCTCACTGGACTCTGGGTTGGATCTGGGCCCCTGGACTGTGTTTGGAGGTCCAGCTCAGGGCCACCCCTCATGGCCACACACCTGCATCATCGCTAATTTCCACATGAAGAGGGAGGCCCAGCGGAGGGAGGAGCCCTGGGTTCCCTCCACGTTTATGGTGTGGCATTGGAGCTGGGGGCGGGAGGGGAGGGCTGGAGGGTGTTAGAGGCCTCATGAGGCCCTCCACCTTAGCTCTGGCCATCCTCCTCCGCCCCCAGCCCAGTGGGAAAGAGGCGTCCATTCCAGGACGCTGGAGCAAAAGGTCACTTCCTGGGCCAGCGTAACCATGGCAGCACGACCCCCTCCCTTCCCCTCTCCCCCGGCAGCGACACACTTGCCAAGTGTCCTCACAAGCTCTGATTTTGTTCAAATTTACAGTTTCAGGCTAAGGAAGTTCTTGTGCCAGGGTTGGAGCCCTGGCCAGATCTCCAGGTGTCCTGGGAGGTGTAAGATGTGCCTTATTTGGGGGGTGGGGCGGGGTGGGGGGGGCGGGGTGTGGAAGCTTCTGCAAGCCCCTGAGCCTTCTGCTTCAGTCTTCTCAGCTGTAAGAGAAGGAAGCTGATTTTGGTGGGAGGTGATCAAAACTGGCCTGAAGAAAGCTGAGGATTCTACAGACATAAGAGGGCTTCTGCCAAGCAAACTACTTTGCCTGGAGAAAATGCTTTGATTTTTCTGTGTCAGACATGTTAAAGCTCTGGGTAAGATTTTTTGCTTGAGAAAAAAAAAATAAAGATTTTAACTGATTAAAAAAACAAATCTTGAAAATTTTGATGCATTTAGAAATCCAGCCAGTGAGTCCTGAAATTCTAGGAGGTTCTCAAAGAGTGGGACTGAGAGAAATTCAAGAGAAAAAGAGCTGGTTGTTTCCTAGCGGCAAACCTCTGCTGTGTTACAACATTACAAGGTGGGGGGGGAGGACCTGGAAAGCCTCTTTCCTCCCTGTCTCTTGCCTTCAATGTCAGCATTTCTCTCAGGTTAGGACTGACTAACTCGGATACATTGTTGTGCTCTTTGAATTCTCTGAAACCTTCCTCCTCCTTCTCCATGGGTTCCCGGAATGGTCGGCTGAGCTTCTCCCTGGCCTAGGAGAAGGAGGGGACAGATGCTGGGGAGGTAGAGTGGGGGTGGGGAGCGGCTGGAATGGGGGGAGGGGGTGTGGAAATGCAAGAGGGGCACAGGCACCTGAAGCCCCAGTGAGCACTGTCCCCTGGGGCCTGCGGCCTATTGGAGAGATTACTAAACTCTGCTGGAAAAGTTTCCATTTTTCTGCTCAGGCTCCTGGCATCCAATCCAGGCCAGAAGCAGGGGCTGCTGGGATTCCAACACAGGACTCGGGGCAAGAAAATGGAGGAGCTGTCACAGCCCGGAGCGAGGACACAGCCGTGCTGGCATGTCCCGCACTCCCCGCCACCACAGGGGCCACGGAGGTGCCTCTCCCCTGGGCACTGCTCCCAGCCACAGTGAGCTGCTTGGATTCATGCCAAGGTGGGGACATGAGCCTGCCTTACCCCCATCGTCCTGGTCATCCAGGTCAAGCCAATAGATGTGGGCACTTTAAAGTCAGATTCGGGCACATTCCACACTAGGCGTCTGTCTCAGGGGGAGAGAACTGGGATCGGAGACAGAGGCCAAAGGAACTTGGAAACTTCTCTGCAATGTTCTCCCCCTCCCCCAAGAAAAATGTATTCTTGGACTACTTGGGAAATAATAATAATTAAAAAAAATAAAGAACTTACTGTAAAAATATCAACTGTCTTACAACTGACTCCAGACATGTTCCTTTTTCGAGATGTTACAACCAGGACTGACTGGTTCAGATGGTTTCCCCTGACTCGTCAGGTAGTTTGGAATCAGATCTGGCTCCTTGTGCCTCAGATTCTCTATCTGTACAACAGAGAGGTGTACCCAATAGCCTCCAAGGTCCTTCAGCCCTGACATCAGATAACAAGAAGCTTTGCTGTGTGAGGCAGCAAACGGCCTGTCTGTCTGGCTTCCCTCGGGCCTTCTTAAGGTGGGGAGGGCTCACTTCAGCCGTAGTGTCCTCTGAGCCGCAAGCCTGCAGAGGCTTGGGGGTGCTCCCAGGGCCATGAGAGACAGAGCACCAGGTGAGCAGAGCTGCCCTTCCCGGAGAGAGTATGCCAGGCCTCAGACAGCCTTCAGGGGGCCCCAGCGTCAGGGCAGTCAGGACAAACACTAGCATAGCATCGGGGTTAGTCATGTCCCTCTCCGGGTTTGGGATTGAACAGGCATGACCTGTGTGTGTCATTAAGACAGAGATGGTCTGGTTAGGGACATTGGCCCAATGACCCCGCCCCCAGCAACGATCGCTATGACAACAGCTCAATAGGGTCCCAAGGGCCTAAGAATCCAGCTTTCACTGAGAGCGAGGTTGGCTGAGGTCAGACAAAGAGGAATTAATAGAGCCCTGTTCTCATTAAGCCACAAAGCGTCATTATTACAAGTCGGAATGGCCCTACCAGGAGATGCACCATGTTTTCAAGTAAGAGAGAGCCCAGTCCGCCTAAAGAATGGTTCCAGCATCAGCCTCCAAGTCACCCTCAGCCCAGAATCAGAGGAGGAGGAGAAAACACGAGAAATACCCCAAGTGTCCCACAGACAGTTACATAAAAGGTAGTATAGACAAACCACAGCCCGGTCACACTCAGGCACACACAGACGTTCATGATATCATCACACGGAACTCCTCACAGCACACAGAAACATGTTACAACATCTGTCCGTGAGAGCACACTTTTTTTTAAAGGATCACATATATATACATTGTATATATATCTATATCCGTATCTGTATCTATATGAATCATTTACATATACATGAATGCACAATACAAATACAGAAGAATATATTTTAAAATGGTGTCAGTGATTATCTTTGGAAAGTATCATATTTTCCTTTTGGTTTATCTGTGTTTTTCTTATAATGAACATATACTGATTTCTTTTGCATTTCTAAAAACTTATTTTCTTAAACATTGGTACAGAGAATTAGAGGGTGGTCATCTTTTCCCTCTGTTATCAAACTTCCGTTAGTAAAATTCATGAAAGGACATTGATTTGGAGGGTCAAGTTTTCTTGAATATTTATATGCTAGTATTTATAATGCAATATTAATTCAAGAATATATATTTTTAAAATTTTGCATCCACCAGTATATAAGGAAATCATTCTAAACAAGACTGCATATCCACATGCTTCCTGACAACAGCGCATTGAAAAGAATATATCATTAGCTTTATCCTTGTAAAGCGTCCGAATTCTACCATATTAGGTCATAGTCTGATCATCAGGCTATTGGACGAGCCGAGTGTTTCTGCCAGCCGTGAATGAATGGTCTCAGATTACCTAACTTATGGAATATCTAGACCTGCTTTTTGTAAAATTTTCAATGTGTCCCACTGCAGAGAAACCGGCAGTATGAGGACCCTTCCTGGAGAAGCTCTTTTCTGTTCTTTATAGTCTGATGCTTCAAATCTGCTATCATCTTGGACAAAGACGCAGATAGTGGACTTGTTCAAAGTGTGAGTAAATTAAGAGAACGGAGGGCTGAGTGGGCTAAGATCCAGAGTCGGGGATGTGTTCAAAATTACCAGCTCCTGTAGGCTGGGGTCAAATCACGTAGCCTCTCGTTAAGTCAGGTTAAAGAGCTCAGACTTTATCCTGAGGGCAAGTGGGAGCTATTGAAGAATTTCAAGAAGGGAAGTGAGGTACTCCTATTGGTATTTTAAAAAGGTGACTACAAGGACAATTTCACATGGGGCAAAACGGTTGGCAGGATGAGACGGTGTCTGGAAACACGAAGGGAAGGGGATTCAACTGTGGATAGATAAGTTCTCGGGGAGTACATGCTCTTCTAGCTGATGAGTCCAAATACCTTCTCCCCTTAGAAGAAGCCATAGGAGAAATTTCTTTCTAGCCTCTCCACCAGCAAAAGGGAGGCTTCCCCTAAGTTGTAGATAAATCTTTATTCCATCGGCCTATGAATCTTGTAACTAATTGCATTACTGACTTCACCCTTAGTTCTCTGTCAGATGCTACTTTCGTTTTGGCTAGAATTCTTTACATATAGTATCCTTCTTATTTGAATTTCCAGAAGTTGCATCAGATTATGTTTGGATCAATGTGTAGTATTAATAAAAAAAAATTCTTTAAAAGTCTCAGATTAAAAAAACAAAGAGGTTTCGCTATTTTGGTATGGGTGTATTTCTCTATGCTAAATATTGCCTTATAGAACAGGGAAGTTGGGACATCTGGGTGACTCAGTTGGTTAAGCAGCTGCCTTCGACTCGGGTCATGATTCCAGGATCCTGGGATCAAGTCCCACATCAGGCTCCTTGCTCAGCGGGAAGCTGACTTCTCCCTCTGTCTGCCTCTCTCCCCCTGCTTGTGCTCTCTCTCTCTGAGAAATAAATAAATAAATAAAAGTCTTTTTAAAAAATGCTAAAAACAAAACAAAACAGGGAAGTCTGTGACACCCAAAGTATAAACTACCAAAGAAAAACAAAATACACTGGACGACATAACAATTTAAAACTCCCATGCTTCAAAGGACACTGCCGAATAAGTGAAAACGTAGCCCATAGGATGGGAAACAGTATTTGCAAATCATAGATCTGATAGGGGACCTGTAGCTCGAGTCCATAAGGACCTCTTACAACTCAATCCTAAACAGTCAAACAATCCAGTTACAAAATGGGGAGAGAATCTGAATTGACGTTTCTCCAAAGAAGATGCAGGAATGGCTAATAACCCCATGAAAAGATGCTCAGCATCATTAGCAGGAAATGCAAATCGAAAGCACCATGAGATACCACTTCACACTCACGAGGATGGCTAACATGAAAAGACAGATAGTAACAAGTGTTGGGAAGATGTAGAAAAGTCCAAGCCTTCACCCGGGGCTGCTGGGAACATAAAGTGCTGCGTCTACTTTGGAAAAGAGTCTGGTAGCTCCTCAAAAATGTTAAAGATAGAATTACCATACGATTCAGCAATTCTACTGCTGAGAATACATCCAAGAGAAATGAAAACGTGTGTCTGCACAAAAACTTGTGTGTGAACATTCAGAGCAACGTTACTCATCATAGTCAAAAGGTAGCAACAACCCCAATGTCCACCAGTTAGTCAATGGATAACCAAAGTGTGGTCTAGCCATACGAGGGAATATTATTTGGCCATAAGAAGAATGAAACGCTGACACATGCTAGAACATAGGGGAACCTCGTGCCAGGTGGAAGAGGCAGTGAACAAAAAGCCATAGATTTGATCGTTTCACTGGTATGAAATGGTCCAGAATGGGCAAATGTATAGAAGACAGAAAATGGATCGAATGCTTAGGGCTGGGGGGTTGGGGAGATTGGCATATGGTAGCCAAAGAGTGTGGGGTTTCTTAGGTGGTGAAAAATGTTCTGAAATTGATTGTGAGGGTGGTTGTGCAACTCTGTGAATGTAGTAAGAACCACTGACTTGTGCATTTTAAGTGGGAGAATTGTATAGTATGTGAATCGTGTCTCAACAAAGCTTGTTAAAAGAATCCTGGGATGTCGCCATGCTTGGCCCACTCAGTAGACAGAGTGTTCTTGGCAACCCTGGTCTACACAGCAGCGGACATGGGTTTCCGCTCCAGCTCAGCCACTTCCCCGCTGGGCACCCTTCTCACGCGAGTCCCTTTACCTCCCCAAGATGGAGACAGGGATACTAGATGCTCCACGGGCTCGTGCTGGGCCTAAGAGGGCCAGAGGGCCAGTAGGGACAGACCCTGCTCTTCTCTAGAGGGCCCTCCAAAGCCCCCCACCCCCAAACTTCCTAAATGACTGGACCTTGCAGTTTTTCTTTATGGGAATGGACTGCCATTGGCCTTGTTAATGTGTAAATATTTTAAATAACAGTACTTCACACTTCACAGGTCTGAGAAACTCAGAGAAGGTGCTGGAAGGCAGGAGTGTAGCTGGGGCCACTTTTTTTTTTTTTCACCCGTGTTCCCCAGGGAGTCTGGCCCAGGTTGGCCCTGGGATGGTCTGAGGGGCAGCTGTCTCTCTGTCAATGGTCATCTCGTCGCTTGAACCTCAGCTGAGGAATGAAAAGCTTCTCAGTCTTATGTGTCTCTCAGGCCCTAGATAAGCTGTCCTACCTTTTTAAAAAAAAAAAAAAAAGATTTATTTATTTGAGAGAGAGTGAGCTCGAGGTGGGGAGGGGCAGAGGGAGAAGGAGCTGCAGACTCCCCGCTGAGCAGGGAGCCTGATGCCATGTGGGGCTTCATCCCAGGACCCTGAGATCACAAGGCAGATGCTTAACTGACTGAGCCACCCAGGTGTCCCATAAGTTGCCCTCCTTTTAAACAATCCCTGGGAACAGCCTGGGTCTGGAGTTCCTAGTCATAAAATAATGGAAAGTCAGTGTGAGGCCACTGCTGTTCCAGGTGTGGGGACAGAGGCACAGAGGTCGGCAGGCCCGGCCACGGTGGTCCCCCCTGCCCAGTTCTCTGGAGGATTCTGATACATTTGTGGACCCCCACTAGGGTGCTCTGCTCTGCTCGCAGTTCAAGTGCATTCCCAGCAACAAATTAATGAGGTGGATATTATTTCCCCTTCTACAGATGAGAGCACGGAGACTTGCCCAAGGTCGCTGGGAGAGTAAACAGCTGGGATTCAAACATGGCCCCTCTGGTGTCAGGGCCCATGCTCTTTGTCCTGGACGGGTCCCCCAGTTTCTCCATTTCAGAAGTCAAGCAGGTCACAGGGAGAGGGCTCACCCCACCCCCACACCCCATGAGGGACTTGGCTCCAGACGCTGGATGTCCAGAGTTTGCTTGGGCCTGGCCTGGTTGTGTGGCTGCCCGCCTCACTCATTTCCTCCTCCCAGTGCTCCATTCCCGCCCCGCCCCACCCCAGCCCGGGTCTGGCCCTCTCTCAACTCGAGCTGGAGCTGGGGTTTCAGCTTCCATGGGAGAGAAGCAGAAAGCGTTATGGATGTCCCCAATTCTAAGCCTTGAGTCTATCTCTTAGGAAGTCTTTTGTTGCCAAAGAAAATGAAACAGATGTCTGGCAATAGCTTCACAGGTTTCCTGCCAAACCAGGGGAGAGCTTGTCTTTGGTTTAGAAGCAGCCAAGAAAGACAAGTCCCAGCCCATATCATTCCCAGGAAATGCGCAAACACACACACGGCTTCTCAAACCTGGGAGGCCTGCACTCCTGTGGCCTCTCTCACCAGGATTCCAACATCATCTGTAGAAACAGGCCGCCCCCTTTCTCCATCTGTCTCCGTCTTTCATCCTCTACGGCTCCCCCTGTTCCCCACCACCCCCCTGCTCCCCATCATCTAGTGACTCTATGGCCTCTTGGCCTGGCAAGCAAGCCCAACTTCCTTGCTGGGCTTGTTTCCCAGCACGCTATAGGCACACTTTTGTGTGTGTGGTAAAACACACATAATGTAAAATTTACCATTTTAGCCATTTTACAGTGTTAAATCCTGTGGGTTGGTACATTCGCGATGTTGTACACCCATCACAACTACCTACTTCTGATCATTTCATCACCCCAGAAAGAGAGCCCATAGTCATTAGGCAGACAGAAATGGTTGTTCCCCATTTCTCCAGCCCTCTATCCCTGGCAAACACGGATCCACTTTCTGTCTCTATAGATTTTCCCATTCTGGACATTTCATATAAATGGTTCATACAGTACGCGGTCTCCTGTATTGGGTTTCTTCTGCTCTGCATAAAGTCCTCAAGGTTCTCCCATGTTGGAGCACACATCAGTACTTCCTGGGCTGATGCCCTCTGGCTGAAAATATTTCACTGTGTGGATCTAGAACCTTTTGTTTATTCCCCCATCAGCTGATGGACATTTCAGCTGTTTCCATCCATGAGCGATTTTATGAATGGGGCTACCGTGAATACTCTTTAAATTTTTATTTATTTTTAAGTATGCTCCACGCCCAACATGAGGCTTGAATTCACAACCCTGAGATCAAGAGTCATGTGCTCTACCAACTGAGTACCTCTACCATGAATATTCCTGTGCGAGTTTTGTTTGAACACCTGTTTTGAATTCTGTGGGGGCATATACTGTGAGTGGAATTGCTAGATCTTCTGATAATTTTTTGTTGAACTTTTTGAGGGAACCACCAATTTTTTCCCTCAGCAGCTGTACCATTTTATATTCCCACCAGCCGTGTGTGAGGATTCCAATATCTCCATAACCTCACAAACTTGTTATTTTTCCAATTTGTTTAAATTAAAGCCGTTCTAGTGAGTGTGAAATGGTATCTCATTGTGGTTCAGATTCTCATTTTCCTGATGACTACTGGTGTTGAGCATATTTTCATGTGCCATTTGTGTATCTTCTTTGGAGAAATGCTTGTCAAAGTCCTCTGGGCATCTTTTAAATTATGTTTTATTTTATTGTTGAGCTATCAGAGCTCATTATGCATTCTGGATACCAGATTGTTATCACATATATGGTTTACAAGTACTTTCTTCCATTCTCTGAGTAGATGTTCTATTCCCTTGGTGATGTCCTTTGAAGCACAATCTCCTTTGATTTTGATGACATTAAATTTATTTTTTCTTTTGCTGCTTGTGTTTTTTGGGGCATATCCAAGAATCCATTGCCAAATCCAAGGTCATGAAAATCTACCCCTATGTTTTTTTTTCTAAGGATTTTACAGATTTAGCTTCTATATTAATTTAGGTCTTTGATCCATTTGGAGACAATTTTTGTATATGATGTGAGGCATGATCCAAGTGTGTTCATTTGCATTTAGATACCCTCTCTGGCACCATTTGTTGAAAAGACTATTCTTTCTGCATTCAATGCTCCTGGCACCTTTGTCAAAAATCAATTGACCATTTAGATGTACACATTTATTTTTGGACACTCAGTCCATTCCATCGATCTATATGTCTATCCTCGTACTAGTACCCCACTATTTTGTTTAAACTCTGGTATATATTTTTTCAATTTTTTATTTGAATTCTAGGTACTTAACATCTGGTGTAATATTGGTTTCAGGAGTAGAATTTAGTGATTCATCACTTACATACAACACCCAGGACTCATCACAAGTGCTCTCCTTAATACTCATCACCCAACTAGCCCATCCCCTTCCTACATCCCCTCCAGCAACCTCTGTTTGTTGTCTATAGATAAGAGTCTCCCCCTCTTTTTTCAATCCTCTTTCCCTATGTTTTGTTTCTTAAATTCCATATATGAGTGAGATCATATGATAACTGTCTTTCTCTGATTGACTTATTTCACTTAGCATAATACACTCTAGCTCCATCCACATTGTTGCAAATGGCAAGATTTCATTCTTTTTGATGGCTGAGTAATATTCCATTGTGCATGTGTGCGCGTATGTGCATCTCACATCTTTATCTGTTATTAGTCCATGGACATTTGGGCTCTTTCCACAATTTGGCTGTTGTTGATAATGCTGCCGTACATATCAGGGTACACATGCCCCTTCAAATTTTTGTATCCTTTGGGTAAATACCTAGTAGTGCAATTGCTGGGTTGTAGGATAGTTCTATTTTTTTTTTTAATTTTTAAAATTTATTTGACAGACAGAGATCACAAGTAGGCAGAGAGGCAGGCAGAGAGAGAGGAGGGGAAGCAGGCTCCCTGCTGAGCAGACAGCCCAACTCGGGGCTCAATCCCAGGACCCTGGGATCATGACCTGAGCCGAAGGCAGAGCCACCGAGGCACCCCACAGAATATATATTTTAAAATTTCCACTTAACACTTATAGAAGTTACTTAGGTGCTAGGCTGTAAAGGAAGATTTTAAAATTATAGAAAGCAGAAATCATATGGATCCCCTTTCCCAGACCATAATGCAGTAAGACTAGAAATGAATCACAGAAGGATAAAAATAATAATAATAGTGGTAAAACCTTGGAAGCAATAGCACCAACATGTCAACACTACTAGTATTTAAAATAGCTCCTCACTATTCAACAGGAAATAAAAACTTCCGAGTTAGACTTCTAAAAAATTAATGAAAATGAGAAAATTATGAAATCTGTGGGAGGTGACCCAAACTGTGCCATAGAAAATTCTGTAGACTTACCTATTTTTAAAAGTAACAACAAAAAAGGGGAAGTAAATTAGAAATGTGCTTCTAAAAAAAAAAAAAAAAAAAAAAAAACCCTAAAAGAGAAAAGGATCAAGTTAAAGCGGAAGTTAATGAATTAGATGGAAAAGAAGTAAAATAGATCTTTAAAAACAAAACTCAATTTTAAAAAAAGATGAATACATTCCTGACAAATATAACCAGTTAAAAAAAGAGAATAAAGGGGTGCCTGGGTGGCTCAGTCGGTTAAGTGTCTCCCTTTAGCTCAGGTCATGATCCCAGGGTCCTGGGATTGAGCCCCCCTCAGACTCCCTACTCAGTGGGGAGCCTGCTTCTCCCTCTGCCTGCTGCTCCCCCTGCTAGAGCTCTCTCTCTCTCTCTCTGACAAATAAATAAAATCTTAAAACAAAAAAAAAAAAGAGAGGGAGAGAGAGACAATTAAAAAAAAAAACAACCCTAGAAATGAAGATTGCACATTAGCCAACAATATGAAGACAATGTTTAAAGTTATAAAAGAGTGTGACATGTATTTGACATCTGGACAACTTTCTAGAAAAATATAAATGATCGAAATTAACTTGAAAAGACCTAGAAAAACATGAGGAAATGCATGTTTATCGAAGAACCAGAATAATTACAATGAGCTAATAAGCCCCTCCAGAGAGTGGGACATTTCTGAGGTGAGTGGTCGGTGGGATGGGGTCCCAGCGTGAGAAGGGCGAGAGGCAGGCCTGGGGACTGGCCAAGGGCTGCATCATTTTTACATCATTCTGATCTCCACATGAGCCTGGGGACCCACTTCTTGGATTCAGGCTCTGGGCTTCCTCCTCTCTTCTCTCTGAACTTGGGACCCTTAAGCCTCAGGTCTAAGGGCCTCTTCCTCAAGCTGAGCCCAAATACCAACGCCAAGAGAAAATGTCCTTCAGGAACAGGCAGGAACGTCAGCAGGAGCTGCCTCTCACGTAGTAGCATAAATAACACCTTGGGCTTCCATTAAGGGGAAACGAGGTACCCCACGTAAACCTCCTGGAACGTAGCCATGCAGCGTGTTCACGTGGAGCTGACCATGGGACAAAACACCTGTGTCCGACGCCACAGCAGGTGACTCTCCGGGGACTCGGAGGCCCGGCCCAGCCCCACAGCAGCATCCCTGCCTGCTGCAGCGCCTTGTGGGCAGTCTTTGGCTCTCTGCCCCTTGAGAACCACACAACAGGACTTCCTTGAGCCCAGTGAGCAAAGGCCCATGCGCTTTCTGACCCAAAGGGAGAGGTGATGGAGGCATTCGGCAGGACTGAGACTTCAGAGCCCGCACCTCGGGTCCTGATGGACCACTGAGTTTCCTCCCAGGAAGGCTCATTCTCTCTCTCTCTCTCTTTATGGTTTTATATATTTATTTGAGAGGGAGAGAGAGCACAAGCATGGGGAGGGGCAGAGAGAGACGCAGACTCCCCCCAACCCGAGCAGTGACCCCAGGATCATGACCTGAGCTGCAGGCAGATGCCCAACTGAGTCTCCCAGGTGCCCCAAAGCTCATTCTCTTGAGGCCCATGTAGTCCTAGCCCCTGGAGCTCGATGAGGCCTTTGGGAGAGCTCCTAGCACGTTTTCCTAGCACTGAAGCCCCTCAGCTTCATTCCACAAGAAGACAGAAGAAGGAAAAGCTGGCTGTGCTGCTCCATGATTGGCTCAGGGGAGCTCGCCCACCTCCGAAAGGCACTGAGCCGTCTTGCTGTAAATCCTCTCCACCTGCTTATCCAGGACAGCTACAGGGAGGAATGGAAATCATACAGAAGAGAGATAAGCTTTCAAGGAACCAAGGCCAGTTAACTCCTGAGGCTTCCAGGCTGGCCGGGTTTTGAGCCCTCATTTCTCCCAGGGGACTCTGGGGCAGGTCCTCCACTTCATGGGGCGGGGAGGTTTGCCCATCTGCTGGACCAGAAATCCCTGGAGGCTGTGGGGGGTGTCACTGGAGGTGGAGAGCAGCCCCGGGCAGCAGGGCTGACCTCTCGAAGCAGCGGGCATCTTCGGGGTGAATGAGCCTCAACTCGTGGTTCCTTTTTTTAAAAATCGACTTTATACTTTACAGCAATTTGTGGCTCACAGCAGAATTAAATAGGAAGTACAGAGAGTTCCTATGTCCCCTCTGCCCGCATACACAGCCTCTCCCATTATCACCACCCCCGGCAGAGTGGTACATTTGTTGTAAATGATGAACCTGCGTAGACACGTCATCTCACCAGAGCCCAGGGTTTTACATCAGGGGTCACTCTTGGAGGTGTATGTTCTGTGCGTTTGCACGAATGTGGAATGACACGTATCCATCCTTACAGTTTCACAGCGTAGTCTCACTGCCCTCAACGTCCCTCGTGCTCCCTCTGTCCATCCCTCCTCTCCCTCAGCCTGACCTGGCTACCGTCGCCATAGCTGTGCCTCTTGTAGATGGTCCCACTGTTGGGAGGAGAGGGTGTGGAGCCTCTTTTAAAGCTTCTTTCGCAGGCTTTTCAGGCTCCTCTTTGGAAGGAAGGTCTTCTCATACCTCGATGATTCATTTCTTTTTTGTGCTGAGTAACATTCCATTGTCTGGATAGATCACTGTGTGTTTATCTGTTCGCCTACTGAAGGACGTCTTGGTTACTTGGATACTCCCACGTTTTGGAAATTGTGAATAAAGCTGCTATAAACATAGGTGTGCAGGTTTTTGTGTGGCTCTGAGTTTTTCATCTACTTGGGTAAATACCGAGGAGCAGGACTATGGGACGGAAGGCCCAAGAGGACATTTACTTCTGCACTGTGGTTCCTTTTCCAGCAGCTTTATGGGTGTGTGATTTACATACAGTAAACTTCCCCTATTTTAAGCGTACAATTTAATGCATTTTGTTTATAGCCATGCTCAAATTTTAGAGTGTTTCCATCACCTCAGAAAATTTCCTCAGGCGCCCTTACCCAGCCCCAGCCCCGGCAACTACTGATCTGCTTTCTGTCACAATAATTTTGCCTTTTCTAGAATTTCATCTAAGAGGAATCACCCCGTTTGCAGTTTGGGGGTGTAGGTTTCTTCACGTCGGCTGTTTCTGAGGACACCATGCCGTCATCTTCGTTAGCATTTTCCTCTTCTTTGCTGAACAGTATTGCACTGTTTATGGGTGTCCTTGCTGGTTATCTGCTGACCGGCTCGGGGAGACGTGGGTTCCGTCCTTTGGTTGGGTGTGTTCTGAATGATGGAGCCATGAACATGTGTGTGTGTCTTTGTGGGTGTAGCTTCCTCCAAAGGGGAATGCAGGAACCCCGATGCCCGTCCTGGGAGACGAGGAGGCTGGAGGAGGCCTGAGGCATAAAGAGGAAGGGGCATCATGTCCAGGCCCTCTTCACAGTCTGGGCAGGCCACAAGCAGCCAGAAACTTCTCTCCACCCCCCGCTTCCTTCCCCAGCCCCGCCTAGCCAGTGGCTCCGTACAAAAGGTCAAGGGCCAGGAGAGGGAAGCCATGTGTTTATTTCCTTGTCTCCATGGTGCCGTACTTGTTTTGGGGTTCGGGGTGTGCTGGGACAAGCTCCCTGCTGCATGGCTTTGCAACTGCTACTAATAACGCTCATCAGAATGACGTCCTCTCCAGAGGTTTGTTTCCAGCACGTTCCATCTGCCCTCCCTCTGGTCACCCTCCATGGTCCATCCAGATCTAGGACACTGGTCACATCCCAGAGCCCCCAGCCACCAGGCCCCCTGTGGGTCTCAGATGGCGCATCTGCCCTCTGATGATGCCGCCTCCCATGACCCCCACCCCACGTGCGGTGGCCGAGCAGGCTGCGTAGCCCCGTGCGGCAGAGGGGCCAACAGCAGCCCAGAGAAGCCGAGACGCTGGCAGAGAACGCCACAGCCTCTCACCACCGGCCACCGTCATACAGCAGGCCCCATCGGCTTCATCTTCCTGATGAAGAGAAGGAGCACGCGGACCCTAGAATTGCTGACAGTGCAGCAAACAATGGAGTCACGACGCGCTTTGGTTCTGCCTGCGGAGTGTGTACCAGGCATCAGGTCCTGATCATAGAAACGGTACAAACAGGAACTCATTTTCTCCTATAACTACCCTACTGAAGATTACCATCCCCATTTTATAGGTAAGAACACTGAGGCACAGAGAGGGTGGGTAAGAGGCCTGGGGCCACATAGCCAGCCGCCGGAGAGCAGAGACTGACCCAGCCCTTCAGCCGCAGCACGCTGCTGCCCGTGGGTCAGCTCGCCTGTTTCATTCAGTCATTAATCTGTAAAACCGCTTCATTGAGGTATAATTGAACACTATAATTTAATTTAAAATTCACCCATTTTAAAGGTGCAGTAGAAGAATTTCAGTGGATTTGCAGCATGGTGCAGTTATCTCAACAAAGCCCCCGGAACATCCTCCGTCCATCTGCAGTCCCTGCTCGTTCCGACCTCCAGCCGGAGGCGAGGACCATCTCCGTTCCATCTCTGCAGGGCGGCCTCTTGAGGAAACGTCCTGGGAACAGAACGCTGTGCTCCGTGGTCTCTCCGAGTCCGGTACCTTCCACTCCGCACGACGTTTCTGAGATCGGGGCGTGGCGAGCCCACGTTGTCCTTCCCATCACCCGCTTGTGGGCTTGGTGGTGGTTTTCCCTTCTTGGCCATGGCGAACCGAGCTGCTGTGCACATTTGTGTTTAATGCATTGTGAGGACATGCGGTTCCCTCTCCCTTCGGGTGTGTTCGTAGAAACCGAATGGCTGGGTCATATGCTAAATTCATGTTCACCTTTGAAAAAACTGCCAGACTCTCACTGTGGTGCTGAAGCGTTTTTTGTTCCCGTGCCCGTGGATTTTATGGTCGCGGGGACCCGGGTTCCTGTCCGAGGGCCACCCATAAAACCAGACGAGCCTGATGAGGATCCCAGACCATCAGGGAGTAAAGCGAGGCCCTCGGGCCCCTGGCAGGTCAAGCAGAGCCTCTCTGCTGCTCCTGATGGTCTGAGAAACAGGGAGACAAAAAGTCAGCTGTTCTGCGGTCTAATCTAGAAGGATCACTTTGTGGGACCAACAGCCCTTGCTGGGGGGAAATCAGCAAAGTGGCTATTAAACTGAAAGGAGAAGCAGAACCACACATGTGGAGAAGCCGAGAGAGATCTCATCAAGGAAGAGAAGCCACTGGAGACAACAGGGGAGGCCCCCTCAGGCACCCGGGGAGTGGGCCAAGCGGCTGTCCCACTCTGGAGGCTGGTTCTCCCCACCAGCTCTGTCAGAGCCTTTTCTGGCTTCCTCAGATGCCCAGTGAGATGACAGGTTGCTGGTGGGAGGGCAGCCCAAGCGGCCAGGAGCCTGGGAAAGCCATCGAGCCCCTCCTGAGCCAGGGTTCTGCAGCGGCCCGACCGGGAAAGGCCTCCTCCAGCACAGTGTGTCCCTCTAGAAAGGGAGACATGGCCCCCCGCTAGCCGGGACCGCTCCGACCGCTGCTGACCCTCCATGATATACCACAGGTTGCTCCAAAGAGTCATTGTTTAAAAAAATTTCTTTTCAGCATAACAGAATTAATTGTTTATGCACCACACCCAGTGCTCCATGCAATCCGTGCCCTCCTTAATACCCACCACCTGGTACCCCGACCTCCCACCCCACTCCCCTCCAAAACCCTCAGATTGTTTCTCAGAGTCCATAGTCTCTCATGGTTCACCTCCCCTTCCAATTTCCACCAACTCCCTTCTCCTCTCCATCTCCCCGTGTCCTCCATGCTATTTGTTATGCTCCACAAATAAGTGAAACCATATGATAATTGACTCTCTCTGCTTGACTTATTTCACTCAGCATAATCTCTTCCAGTCCCATCCATGTTACTACAAAAGTTGGGTATTCATCCTTTCTGATGGAGGCACAATACTCCATAGTGTATATGGACCACATCTGCCTTATCCATTCGTCTGTTGAAGGCCATCTTGGTCAAAGAGTCATTTTTAAAGGAAGTTTTGAAGTTTCCCTATTCAATAAAGAGATGCAACTTCGGAGGAAGAGGTTTCGACCTTTCAGGTGGCAGCTGCCAACGAGAGAATGCTGACCTGGCACATGGCAGGAGGCCAACGAAGACACTTCTCTCCTGGCTCCCTCCCCAATGCAGACAGGGCACTGCTGCCACACTCACGGAGCCCCCACAGAGGCCACAGAGGCCATCGCTTGCATGGGACAGGACGGGACAGGACAGAATGGGATGCTGCCTGCCTCAGCGGACTCCTAAAAGCCCATGGCTCAGGACAGGAAGTAACTGAGACCCATTCTGGGCCTGCTATTGCCTGGGGAAGAGGAGGCATGACAGCCCGGGGGCAGAGGGTGTTAGGCCACCCCTTGGCCACGTGGGTCAGGGCCTGGAGCTCCACAAGTCACACACTAACCTTTGGTCACAAGTGATGACAAAGGCTGGGTCCACTCTCAGCGGCAGCTTGATGGTAAGTCCCAGATGGCACCTAGCGGGCCCTCGGAGAAGGTCTTCGCCAGGCCCTGGAGCAGATGCTGGAGGCACAGAAATCATCACTTCTGCTATCCAGTCAGTCAGTCTTCTGGCAGGTCCCAGGCCCTTAGTGACTACACTGGGTGGAACTGCCTCCTCCCGACTTTCGACATTCGTGTCTACCCGGACCTGTGAATGGGAACTTGGAGGTCAGGTCTTTGCAGGTGGAATTAAGGTAAAATGAGTCCTGTTGGGTCCTAACCCAATGACCCGTGTTCTTACAAGAAGAGAGAATTTGGACGCGAACCCAGAGAAGACACAGAAGCGATGGCCCTAGGAAGAGGAGACGGGAGTGCCGCAGCTACACGAGGAGTCACCGCCACCGCCAGAAGCCAGAAGACGCAGGGAAGGATTCTCCCCAGAGCCTCCGGAGAGCATGTGGCCCTGCCAACACCTTGATTTCGGGATTTCTGGGCTCCAGATTGGGGAGACGATAAATTCCTGTTGTTTAACGTCACCCAGTCGTGCTACTTCGTTACAGCCGACGGGAGGCTGGGCTCAGGTCATGCGCAGCGCTGTGCGGTGGTGTCGGACGGGAGGGAAGACGGGCGAGAGGCTGCCGGGGAGGGGGTGCCTCCCTCAGCTACGTCTGCTGTGTGGGCAGGAGCCCGAGGAACGGGACTGAAACTGGGCACTCCGCACAGTGCACGGCAGATTCAACTTTGACGGCTGGGGTTTCTCTATTGCTGTGACCTCTGCCGTGCTTGGGAAAGGCACTCAGGAAATATTCACGGCACCTCTAGCTCCCTGTGTGCCCCTAGCCCCAGGGTTGTGCCTCCCTCTGGTCCTGGCCTCCCTCTGTCTCGCCCCGGATCCAGGGAATGACCGGCCGGCAGGGCTGCCGGGCTGCGGGGAGCTAACTCAGCTGCACTAAAAAGCCCGGTTAGAGGCTGCTGCTATCTGCTGCGTTGGCAGAGAAGCATCGGTGCCTCTGAGAGTCGTCCGCAGGGATTCCCGCTTACCCAGGCCGCGCTCAGCCCCCAGTCCCTGCTCCAGAACTGTGATTTTATCCTAAGTGTGACTTGGGGAATGAAATCCCTCAGCTCTCACCCGTGGCCGGAGCCACGGAAGACTGGAGCCGAGGTCAGCCGGGAGAGGGGTCAGTACCAGCCCTCCAGGTTATGCTCCCCAAGTCGCTCCGTTCTCCACGGTGGACATAGCTCAGCACCTGGCAATCAGGGCTCAGTGCCCAGGCTGGACGCCAGGCCGAGCTGAGCCCGCCGGCGCCTTCTGACCACCCACCGACAGCCGGCCGCTTCCCATCAGGGTTCAGCTCATCCCGGGCCGGGGTCCCCCCGTGATGCGCTGGTGACCACCCCACGGAAATTCCTCCAGCACGAACAGGACGTCACAGTCCTGCTGGCCCCTTCACGAGAGCCCAGGGAAGTCTCTTCACTTGGCACTGTGGGCTGTAGGGGTAAGGGATGTCACACAGCCCAGCTGGACCCGAACCTTCCATGCCCAGAGCCCAATGGCCGGTTTCTCCAAGGCTCCTTCAGTCAGCGATCCCTGCTGTGAGGCCTCAGGGTGCTGCCGGGGAACGGTCTGGAGTGATCAGGATTTATACTGAATTGTTCCCTCTGAAACTTGACACTGAAAGGGCAGCCACTCAAAAAGGCTCTGGGGGTTGACCAGGCCTGCTCTGGGCAGCCATCAGAGCCCCAGCAGCACCAGCATCCAGGGATGGCAGCCGCGCAGCTTTTCTCCCCAGGATATGCTCAGCCGGACGGTCAGGGATCTGGGTGACTGGGCATAACTGCCCACACCAGGCCTCCCCAGAGATTCCAGGGGTGGAGGCAAACTAAAGCCTGATGCTGGGTGTTTGATCTCTGCACAGAGCGCCAACGCCATGCCCGGGCGGCGGGGAGGGGAAGCGGGCACCGAGGCCAGAGCACCCTGGAAAGTGGCTGGATGTCTGCTGTCTTGTCTGCATCCAGTGTGAGGACTCGAGCTCGTGGAGGAGCGGGGATGTTCCTGCCCATTGCACGGACGTGAACACGGTTGTACCAGAGCTCGGAAGAGCAGGCGCTCCCCAGCGAACACCACTGCACAGACTAGCCCGACGGGTGCTAGGATGGGGACTTCCCAGCAGAACTGGAGTTCCTGGCTTCCGGGGAGAACCATGCTGAAGGGGGAGGGGGACCCCCGCCACGGAGGGTACGTCCTGTCCACAGAGCTCATGGAGGCCTCAAAACAAAGGCCATTGCCCCTGAATTCCACCTCTGAGTTTTCTTCGTGTGGTAAGCACTCGGCGGCAGGCTTCTGGCTGCAGGGCCCTTCTCAGAAGAGTCCAACTGTTTGTCCTTGGGAGCCAAGACCCCAAGTGAAGCCTGGAGACGAGAGCCAAAGCCAAGCAGGGGGAGGAGGCCGGTGCTGGCCCACAGCCCACCCCAGCTTGGGGCTTCACTGGCTCCTGGGGACTCATTTCTAGTTCCCCAGTGGCTGTCAGTCTGCACAAACACCTGGCCAGGACCTCTGGGGCCCAGGCACAGAGCAGTGTCTCAGAATCTGAGCTCCAGCAGCGGGGAAGCAGGCCAGGACGGGAGTGTGTAAGGATGTACTTGACGTTGGAGCTTAAAGAGCCGAAAACCAGTCCAAGCCTAGGCCAGTCCCCACTGTGAAGAGATGCTAAGGGTCCTCTTTCCAGACTATTTCCAAGGGTCCTAGCTGGCCAGTTATTGATGCAGTGATCCCTGCGGAGCCTGGGCCTCTGGCCCCTCGGCCCCAGTTTGCATACACAGTGGAATCCTCCCTCTGGCCTCAACTCGCCCTGTGAGCAGCAGCCTGGGAGCCTGGGCAGAGCCGTGGCGGACCCCAGGGGCCTTCCAGGGCAGCAGCCCCTGCCAAGCCCGTGGCCAACAAGATGCTCCCCTGCCCTCCCCAGCGTTCCCTGCCAGACTGGGTGCAGAGAAACCACCATCAACAAATGCTGGAGTGAGTCACTGATGTGACCTTTATTGGATCACCGGGCGTCATCAATTCACCAGCAGATCACAGATCCACGGAGGAGAACCAGCCACAGTTGAGCGCCATTATTGGGGGATATGCTGGTCTTCACTCTGGTGTCTAGGCAGCACCAGGCCTCCAGGGAGGAGGCCGGCCTGCAGTGGGTGACCCCACCCCAGAACGGTAGGTTCCCTCTGCCACCCCTTCTGGGCACCTGCCGGCTGTGCCCTCCGCCCGTGTCATAGCTGCTGAGTAGGGGCAGCGGGTGGGGAGCTGGCACAGGAGGGAAAGCGGAGAGACAGCCCTCCCCTCAGCACTCTCTCCTTTGGAGGCCTTGCAGGGTGGGGGCCCGAGGCCTGGCAGTGAAAGGGAAGTGGATGGCAGGCATGAGGAGCCCCGCAGCCGGCAGCCGGCAGCCGCTGCCCCGGGGACGAAGACCTGGAAGCCCCGGGGAAGGCAGAGGAGAAGGTATGCAGCCCTCAGACCTCATGACTGCCTACTTCCCTCCTGTCCCTCTGGCCCAGGCTGGGGGAGGGCAGCCTCCTCAGACCTGACAGCTGCCGCAGGTGCCGGGGTGCAACAGACACAGGACAGAGCAGAGGGAGTGCCCCGCAGGGTCACAGGTCTGGACACGGGGCAGGAGCAGGGCACTAGAGACTGACGGTGGCCAACAACCGGCCCGGTTTGGAGCCTCCCTCAGGGCTGGCCGGTGGTCCCGATCAGGAAAGCTTCTGGGGTCCCACCTCCAAACCCCCTTCTGGGGTCTCCATTAAGCGGGAGAAGCCAAGGGACAACAGGGGTTGCATTTCATTAAAAACCGTCTCAATAAAAACTAGTTCGGAACATGAAGAATATATTTTAAAAAAAGATACTCTTTGCTCTATTCAACACCGTTCACTGAATTTCCTGAGCACTGCACCATGCCCGCCCCGTGTGCAGGGGTGTGGGGGCGGGGGGCAAGTCTAAGGCACTGGCCCTGCTCTGGCACAGGGCTCCTTCTCCCCGGAGAGGCGGTCCCCGCTGCCTAGAGGCCGGTGAGCATGTCCAGATCTGGGGGACAGGGGAGGCCTGGCAGCACCCACCGCTGGACAAAGTACTTGAAGCAGCAGCTAAGAGTATGCTGCCTAGGCCCACCGTGAGTAGGAGGGATGCCCCAGCCTCAGGCCAGGCAGTGTTCTGGAGGGTGCCATGACCACTCTGCTCAGAGCTGCAAGGGTGGACACTGGCCATGGCATTCCCTGGGAAAGGAGGGAGGAAGACCAGGGGCTTGTCAGGCCGTCCACACCCAAAAGAGACAGGCACTGGGCCTCATGTCTCCCTCGAGTTGGACACATGGGAAAGCACTCCGCTTAGCCCCTGGGGACCAGAGGCTGCTCAGGAACACGCCACCCAACCAGGCTCTCCCGGGCACCCACTCTGCATCTGTCCCCCGGGGACCCTCTTGGAGTCTGCAGGTCCCCAGGAGCCACACTGCCCAGGGACTCCACTCCTTCTCCCAGGCTTGCAGACCCTCCCTACCCTGCAGCAGGCATCGATGGACACAAAGTTTCCCTGCCCTGAGTAAGGCACCCTGGGGCTCCTGCGGCCTCAGCTTCATCCAAGGGGTCGAGCTCCTGGCTAGCAAGGCACCCCACATGCTCTCCCCTCCACACCCACGTGGCTGAGACCATCTGACCCCAGTTGCTGTGGGGAATCCCTCTTTCTGTGCCCTGCAGGGTTCTCTGACCCCACAGGCAAATAAAACAAAACAAAATACCAAGGTAGTACAGGGTCCTATGACCTGGGCGTCTACCCCTCCCCTGGCAGCAGAGGTCCTGGCCCCGCGGGGCACGGTGCCTCCCTCGGTGCACATCCCTTTGGGGAGAGGCTCTGCCAGCCCAGGGCCAGTCCAGGGTTGCGAGGGTTAGAAGAGGCTGGGGGTGGCCTGGCTGGGCGCATCGTGGTCCCGGATGTACTGGAGGATGTCCATTTCGTCCATGGCTTGAATCTGCTGCTGCTGCTTCCGCGGCCCCGCTACGGCCTCTGGTGGGCCCGCTGGGTGGGGCACGGCTGGCTTTCGGGGAAGTGCTGGCTTAGCGGCCACTGGCGGCTTGGGCTTGGGCTGGGGCTTGGCTGTGGGTTCAGCCCCCAGGTTCAGAATCTGGTCCAAGTCCTCTTCAACTCTAGGGAACCAGAGGGGAAGCTCTGAATGTGACCTCCTGCAGAGGGAGCAAGTGCCCGAGGCAAGGGCACCCCGCTCTGGGCAGGGCAATGGGCCCCGCCCCACCCAGCCTTTCCACAGGAGCTGGGGGACAGCCTCTGCCTTCCTTGCAGCCCCTCAGTGGCCTCTGCTTTTCAGGGGGTCCCCCGCTAGATGATGGTCCTTTAGGGGACTTGTCCTTCAACCTCCCAAGAAGAATAACAGCTGCCAGACGCCGAGTTCCTGCTCTGTACCAAGCACTGCGGACATACACAGTACCTTGATCTACCCCAAACCCCTTGGGGGTACGGCGGAGCTCCACCCCGCAGGTGGGACACTCTAGCCTCAGGAGGCCAAGCTACCTGTGAGACGACCACGTGTGACGTTGCCTGGGTCTGGACCAGGGCGTCTGACTTCAGGAGCCAAGCCCTCGTCTGCACCAAGTTCAGCCCAAGAAAGACTTGATGAGGGGATCTGACCATGGTGGGTGGTGCCACCCATCCACGGTGCCCACTGTGGGCCCACTGAGGGCCGGGGCCTCGGTCCTGGACCCAACAGCCCATCGCTGGGTGGGACTCCAGCCCGTGGCAGTGAGACGGTCACACAGGACCTGCCCCAGGTACCAGGTATCCCAGAGGCCACAACCTGCCTCTGCCCTCTTTGCCTGAGCGAGCATCTGCTGCCGGTTCCTGGCGGAGGAACTCAATTTGTGGAAACCAGATGCACAATGCAAGACCCTTTCAATCCATCCCAGCACCCAGCCACCCGAGGCACACCGTGCTGAATGCCTACCGAGGCTGGGCATTTCCACGTTCACTAATTCACTGAATGGTAACTAGACGCTGTCTGGGAGCAGGTCGTAATCTCATTTCACAGACAGGAAATATGAAAACTGAGGTACAAAGAGATAAAGGGCCTTGTCTGGAGCTCACGGCCAGCTTGTGAAGGAACAGGACTTGGCCTGGGGGTGCCTGGGTCTCTCAGGTGTGTGTGCCTTCCTGGGGCACCAATGCAACGAAGCCCTTTCAGATTGGAATTTCTCCAGGGTTGAGGGCCTTCAGGTGACACCTGCTGGACATGTTGCCTCTGAGGACCTAATCCAGATCCCCTGATCCAGACTCCTCCCCTGAGGGAGGAGCTTCTCTTGGGATTCTGTGAAAAACTCCACACACCTGCATCCTCAGGAAATTCTCTCTGGGTCAGGCTTCAGGATACCTGCTGTCCAATCTTCTGTCCTTTGACAGACAGCAGTCCCATCTGGACACAGTAATTGAAAGAACTGCAAAATAAGTGACCCCTGGCAGGGTCCTTCCTCTCCCTGGGCCTCAGTATCCACATCAGGGAGGAGCTGGATGAGGTCATTTCAAGGATGCTCTAGCTTCCAGAAGATGCTAAGGAAAATGGCCCGATCAGGGCTTTCATGCTTTCATGCTTTCATGCTCTCAGGCACAAGGCGGACACATGCGTTCCTGGCTTCACACTCTCAGGCGTGCAGCAGGCGTCCTGCCCTCTGGGAGAAGCTGCATGCCGGCCAGTCTAGTCTGGAACCGGGAGACAGCAGGAGACCCAGGGTTGGGGAACAGTGGGGAGTCTGGTAACACTATCCTGGGGGCTTTCACAGAGTCACACGGAAAGCTCCCTTTGAAATCCAAGGGCCAATTTTTGAATTCCTAAAAGAGGATGCCTGGCCCTTTATATGCTTCTTAAACCAGCGACCAGCAGAGACATCTGGACCAGTGCTGCCCATACTTGGGCCAAGGTGTCTAAGGGTATCTCAGCAGGCCGCATCTGCCATGCTGGGGACAGGGGAGAGAGGGCTCAGGTGCTAGAGGCAGAAGACCCCGGAGACCCCAACTGCGAGATGAAAACGCCGGCATCACCCAGCAAGGCCTGCAGAGCCGCTGTGGGCCTGAAAGCACAGGACACGGCTCCTGGGACATGGCTCCATTTCCCTCCCACTGTGCCTTCACCAGTGGCCTCAGTCCACTTCGTCATATTCCTTCCCTGGTCCTCAGTCTCCCCATGTCAATGGGGTCCAGCTCAGACATCAACCGGGCTAGGAAGCAGTCTGTTGGAGTGTGGCATGCCCAGCACCATCCTCCCCTGGAGGGGCGGCCTGCCAAGTACCAGCTGCCAGAGGAGCTCTGGGGTCACCCCCCTGAGGTGGGGCAGAGACCCCAAAGGGAGGAGTCAGAGCCTCTGAGGATGGCAGAGCTGTCCCTCCGGCCCAGCCCAAGCCAGGCCTTCGGAGAGGTAGCTGTCTTGGGTTTGAGGCAATCCCCAAAGTGTGACAAGACCGGCTGCTCCTGGCCACCTCAGCTCAGCTGTGGCCCGGCTCCCCGAGGCACGGGCTCATCCCTGAGGCCCTGGGGCAGGTGCAGGCTCCTCCTGCAGCCTCCACCTGGGCTGGAGCCCCGGGACAGCTCAGGGGGACTGAATTATCCTCGAGCAGTGGCCTTCAGGAAGCAGCAGCAGCTAAGAGCCCGTGTGAGCAGCCCGGATTTATGCAGCTGGGGGAAACCCTGTTGGGAACTCATCAGCAGCTGCTGTCGTGGCAGGTGGGACCATCACGCTTGGGGTACAGGTGGCGGCAGGGGCACCCCTTTCCATGAACTCTTTCTACCCAGGCTCCCTGAGTCACGGCTGGAACTGGGTTTCACGAATGCAAGGCCCAGCTCCCACAGAGAGGGACCTCCCCAGGTCCTCACAGCGGACAGGCCAACCACTGGCCTGGCTGCACAGCAGGGGGTTACTGAGCTTGTGAGACCCCCACACCTGTGGGGCAGAGTGCTCTGGGGGGCTTCAGGCTCGCTGATGGCCACAATGCCATCAATGGGCGGGTGATAGCATCAGCGAATGGATGAGGATTAGGAAGCTTTTCATCGTCAGGAACCCCGATCGCTGCCTGGATAGTCGTGGAGCCGGCACAAAGAGTACGACTCGGCTCCTGCTCTCAGAACGTGAGTTCATGCTCACCAGCCGTGTGGCAGAGTGAAGGCCGGGCCGCGGACACCCATTCCCCAGGAATTCTCAGAGGGCTCTGGGGGACGCCAATAGGCGTGACAAAGGGAAAGGGCCCCAGAGACCAACGGAAACATGCAACGCTACACGCTATTTCCTAGTCACGCCCAGAGCCATGCTGAATACTGGTACTGCCCCAGCCGTCTGGCCACAGAACCCCTTGAAGGGACACCGGAGCGCTGAAGAACGTGGGTCGGGAAGTGCTGGCATCACAGACTCAGGAAAGACTGTGCCAAGAAAGGCCCCACGGAATGGCCTCCCTGGGACACACCGAGTCCTGGAGATGGCAGAGTCTCCCCAAGGAGGGCACACTCTGCAGGGCCCTGACGCCCTCCCTGGGACTGACTCTACTAGTCTGCTTCCCCGTGCCTCAGTTTCTCCTCTCAAGGTTTCGCCACCCCAGCTTCTCCCAGCCTGGTGGGGCGGTCAGGGGCGAGGACACAGATGACAGCGAACAGATGTCGGGGCCATGGGGAGATGTGAAGACAAGATGCATTCGCTGTGACTCGGGCACTGACAGGGCTAATAGCCCGAGGCTGCTAACGGCGCAGAGGACAGCGTGTCAGCACCATGTTCCTGGAAAGAGACAGCTCAGCCTCCTGTAAACCACTGAGCACAGCCACGTTCTGGGGATGTGGGTGACGCAGCGGACACACACAGTACCAAGCATGCGAGAGCGCAGCCAGCACACGCGGAAGTGGCTGGCCCAGGGCAGGAGGCAGATCTCCAAGCCTCTCCTCCTCTAAGTGCTTCGAGGGTCCTGGAAGGTGCAGGAAGGACAGGACACAGACCGGGGGACTGGGTTCCAAACCCGGCTCTGTCCTGGGGGAGCTCGCATCTAGGTGGGGGCCGCTGTGAAGTCAGGCCGTGTGTAGGGTGTGGCACACAGACCACAGCCAGCACCCTGAAGCCGGAGCCCCCGTGCACACGTACTGTCCACCCACCTCTGTGCAACAGACCATGCCTCACCCTCCCCTCTAGAGCCTGCCCCTGGGACCCTCCCGGGACCGGCCGCGGTCCAGCACACCTGCGGTTTTCTCCCCAGGGAGGGCTGTGTGCTACCAAGAACCCACTTTAATGGTTGTTCCTAAATGTATTTATGCCAGTTATACTTGCTCTTGTGATTATATAATCTAATTATTCTCCACATAAATTATGAAAGCGTGAGTGTGGGAAGGCAAAGAGTCGTATTCACGAAGTTCTTTCTGGAACTCGCAGAGCAACCCGGCCTGTGGCCCATCCCCACCCCTGCCCCTATCCCCGCCGCTGCCTCCTGGTCAGCGCCCACGCACAGGTTCCTGCCTCTGATGGGCCAAGACGCCCTCCCTTGGTGGCCGAAGCCGGTGAGATGCTCCCACACAGGGACGGGTCCCTGGCTCTGCCCAGGCTGCTCTGAGGGCTGGCGGAGGAGCGCCCGAGGGACAGGTGGTACCTGAACAGCTCTGCGTGGGACACAGGCCCTCCGCTCTCACGGGCAGCAGGCAGCAGCAAGGGGTCACCTAGAGGGACGGCACCGCCGAGGTCAGGGTCTTCGAACAACTTCAGGGCTGTGGAGAAGGCAGGGGCAGAGTGGTCAAAGGATGTCCTGGCCTGTCCTCAGCAGCTGGGGGCACAGGTGCGGACAGCCTCGTCCAGCCTCCTGGCCTAGCTAGGAGACAGTGAGCAAGGGACAAGGCAGAGCAGAGAACTGGAGGAAGAGGCCCGGAAGGGGACAGCAAGAGGGCAAGGGACAGCACTCAAAGGCGATGCTGAAATTGCCAAGACATGTCCTCAGAGCCGTGAGGCCGGGACTTTCTCATCAATGTGTTCTCGGGCTCGGCACAGAGCCTGGCCCTCCGTGGGTGGTCACCAAGTGTTGGGTTAATGGGGGACAGCGTTTGTCCATCCTGAACGAGGACCCGGGTGATGAAAGGTCAGATCTCGGGACAAGTAGAGGAGTCCCAAGGCCGCTCAGCTCTCCTCTTTCCGACTCTGCCCAGGACCCTCCAGTGGGGACTACTCAGGTCACAGAGAATCTATCATAGAGCCACGGCACACCTGGGTAGTTGCATCCCCCTCCCAGACAGTGCCCACATCTGGCCACTGGAATGATAAAGATGCCACCCCCACTTCCCCAGGGTGACTAGAACAAACATACAGTCCTGGAAGGTTCCAGGCTATGGGGACACAAAGCGCATGACTAATCTCTCCAGCAGAAAATCTCCGTAAGCTGAGCATGAACCACGTCGAAACAGGACAAGGGAAGATCTCCACTGTGCTCACGTGTGGTGGGTCCAAGCCACTTGTAAGAGTCTGGCTGGGTCATGGAGCAGACACCCAGAGTAGAGAGAAGGCCTGTAGGCTCTACTTACGGTCCTGGAGGGGCACGTCCTCTGTGGGGCGCTGTGGGGAGAGCTTCGAGCTTGAGCTGAAGAGCCCCTCATCAGGGTCCACCTCCTCATCAAAAATGGTGAGTCGGGGTGAGGGTTTGGGCTTCACAGCCGCTTCAGGGCGTTTCTTGGACTTCTTAGAGCTACAGAATCACAGACACAGCTCAGTTTTCACGAGAGCCCGGCCAGCGAGTGCAGATGGCCTGGTCAGAGCCATGCAGGCGAGGTGAGCTTGAACTTGGGTGAGGAAGGAACTTTCCAGTACCCTGAGGTGTAAGACCCTGCTACGGGAAGCTGCTGGGCCCTGTGCCCCAGGATGTATGGGAGGAGCAGGGCAGTGTCAGCCCGAACAAGATGACTGCCGGACAGCTCCCCGCCCTGACGGGCCAGCCAGGACTCAGGCCTGCCTGCCCGGACACGGGGCAGAGCAGCTGCTCTCCTTCTGGAGGCTGCAGGGGCGAGTGCCCCCAGGGTTCCCAGGGCCAGGCTCTTCAGAGCCACTTGGAAAGGGGGGTGGATGCAGCCTGAGGCTGGGATCAGGTGGTACCCAGGGACAAGCAGAAAGCAGCCTTGAGAAGGGAAACCTCCATCACTCCAACAAATACTTCAGCCCCATCTCCTTCAGGAAACTTCTCGGCTACTCAGAGCATCCCCCACTGGCTCTGTCTCATTCACCCAGTGGCCAAGGTCCTCCCTTGGACCAGATGCTGCTTTGGCAAACTGGGAGAGGGCACGAGGGAGAGTTCTGGGCCATGGGCCTGCTTCGTTTCCTGCCCTGGGGGGTGCTGATGCAGAGCGCACAGAAGCCTTTACTGACTTGGACCCTGCAGCTCTGCATACGTAAGCCACACTGCAGATAAATAAACAAACAAACTTAGATTTATTTTAACACGGCGATCCAATCCCTGCTGTGGATACCAAAATTAGCCACTATAAGGTTCCTGCAAATAGTGAAAAGACGCTGTTTACTGGAAACAGAATTTCTGGGGTGCCTGTCTGCCTGGCGGGCAGTTCCACTAGACAGAGGTCACCGTCTGAGCTCCTGCTGGCAACACTGTGTGGGAAACCTGCGGCAGAAGCCGGCCCTTCCTCGATGGCACAGACCAACCAGCGGCAGATGGACAGAGTGCCAGCGGCCCCGGGGGCTGGAGGGCAAGCTGCTCAGAGGAGCCCATTCCCACGGTCTGGCTGCGACCTGTGGTCGAATCGGAGGCTCAGCTGAGATGGGAGAAGCTGTGGGAGCTGCAAATGCCCCTGCCGCGGGGTCACACCTCCAGGACGGAGCACACCTATGCACTCAGGGCCGAGGCCTACTCGCAGTCCTGCGCTCTTGTCCCCTTGAGGTGTCCCCGCAGCAGGGAGATCCAGGGTGGGGTGAGGACAATAGGCTCAGGCCTGCACATTTTGAGGATGAAACGGAGAGTAGAGACTCAGGGCAGGGGTGTGCCAGGAAGTCCCACGCGCCCCGACCCTGCTTTCTCCATCCTGGGCACAATCCAGACAGGCTCAGGTCACAGACCTCCTAGGCACACGACTCTGCTTTGGTGCCACCCCCAAGCCCTGCTTGTGCTGGGCCTTCTCCGTCCGCATAGCAAGTGCTTTCCAGAACCTTCCGCCATGCCACCTCACACACCCTGAAGGGCCAAGGAGGACTGCTCTGACAGGGACACCTGCTCTTTGTTTCTCGGATCAGGGTGAGCCGGTCCGCCTTCCTGACCCCTGGGACGTGGGTGCCAGAGGCAGGCCAGACAGAGGCGGCTCCAGCCGAGAGCTACTGAGTCAGAACCCCAGGGCCGGCCCAGGAAGCCGCACTGGAGTCTCCGAGGAATCTCTGCAGCTAATGGCCCAGCCTGAGGCCTGTGGGCTCGGCCCCACTGCTGGCCTCCATCACCCAACAGACAGCCCTCACCCGGAGCCCTGGAGCGTGAGGGCCGGAGGCTTCCCACAGACCAGAAATCAGAAGAACCGCGGAAAGATGGGAGCGGTCTTGCGAACAAAGGACGGGAGAGGACAGCATGATGAAGTCTGTCTACGGAGAGATCTGGGACTTCCTGTCTCACACCTACTTCTGGTTCTGAGAACACAAGTTCGGCCCGACTTTCCTGCTATGTCAATTTTCCTCCCAAACGGGATGAATGATCTTGTTTTTCTCCCCAGAGACATTTCTGATCTTTCATGGTCTTGAAATGACATAAAGCCAATCTGTGGCACGTGGGGGCGTCCAGTCAGGCAGGCACCGTCCGCACTCCACCCCCCCACCCCCGACCGGGCTACCCTCCGTCTCCCCAGCCCTCCCTGAGCGTCCCCAGGGGAGGCAGAGAACAGGCCGGAAATAGGGAGCCCCAGGGTCCTGCTCCGGTTGGCCCCCGAACTCGAGTCTCTGGGACACACCCGTGTGCCTGGTTCAGAGAAGACGCTCCACGGATACTGGGCCAAAGAGGAGGAGCGATGGATGGAAGGACAGATGGAAGGAAGAAAGGGAAGAGGGGAGAGGGAAGAACAGACACGTGAGCAGGGAGATGGACGCGGGACAGTACGTCTCTCATCCAGACTCATTTCTGCCTGCTCCCCAGGAAGAGCGGAGAGGGGGTGCGGACGGGGTTCCCAGCACCAGTCCCAGACAGAGACGGTACCTGGAAGGCTTCACTCCTCCCAAGCTGGCGGTCACATCAGCTGGTCTCCTCATCCGCCCTCAGCCACTCTGTAAGCAGCTGGCGTTCACCCCGGATGCCCTCTGGGACCCACACTCACCCACGCGCACCTCCTGGGCTGAGCTGTGAGACCTGCCACTGCCCCAGAAGCTCACAGCTGACTCAGAGGCCCATAAACCCGTCATGACCGCACAGGGCAAGAGTTCTGGAATGTGCGGAGGATCCAACCCAGCCTTAGGGGCTTCCTGGACGAGGCAAAGTGAAACAGACACGGACTCGGGCAGAGGAAGGGAGCCCCTCATCCATGGGGTCTGCCAGAGGCACGGCTCAGGCACGACCAGGAACCGGGTCCCCAGGGCAGCATGGCTTGTGGTCCACGGAGAAAAGATCAGGGCCAGGCCTGGGGAAGCACCGCAGTATGATGAGAAAACGGGGTCGGGGACATCAGAAGGCAGAGCTCCTAGAACATGTGGACGGTGAGGTGATCAGTGAGCAGAAGCGGCGAGTCTAGAATGATGCCAGACTTCAGGCCTCAGGGCGAGGTCGTGCACGGCCTGTGTGAGGTGAGTCTCTAAGCCCGTCTTCCCCTCGTCCACAGACTGTGTGAGCACGGACTCGGGCTGCATACACAGGCTATGGCCCTGCCCCGACCCCCACCCCCCAGGTCCCTGCTCTGCTCCTGCCCCCACAGCGTCCACCCAGCTCTCTGCGTCATGCACCACCCGACTCTGCTGTGCCCGTCTGCCACCCGCCATGCCCGTCTGCCACCCACCCTCTGTGCCACCGCAATATAGGGTGCCTCTCCTTTCTTCACCGAAGGGAGGCCAATAGGACTAGACTCTTGTCACCAGGGCTGGGGCAGCGGGGCACGGAATGGAGAAGTGTGCAAAGGACAGACCTCCTGGAGAGAAGGCAGGAGGTCACCTGAACTTGGGCAGGCTCTGGCACAGGGGGCACAAGGTGGGGCCGTGCAGGGAGGCCCTCCCTGGACGGGTGCAAGTCTGTGGAAGCAAGTCTCTGTAGCAGGCAGGTTTGTGCACGGACAGACACCAGCTCTCCCGCCTCGTGCGTCTGCTGGCAGACAGATGTCCCGAATGGGCCATGTGGCACAGGCAGGAGCGAACACGGGGAGGCGGCAGGCGCCCAGGCTGACAGCACCGACAGTCGGAGTCACAGCCCCACTCATGGGGCTCGGGCACTGCTCAAGCAGTGACAGACACATGACAGCAGCCTCCCCTCCGGCCACCCAGGGGGCCTGTGCCCATGTTTCCAGGTGCACCTGTGCCCCTGGCCGACCACCGAGAGCCACCAGCTGCCCAGGACCTGCATCACTGAGTTGTGGGAGCACCTCCTGGACCCAAGGGAAGGCAGTGGGTCCTTCTGATGCCCAGACTCAAAGACAGCACGACGCACCCACCAAGCCGGGGTGGTGCGTAACCAAAGACAGAGATCAATCTCCTTTCTAATCGTACTGTGTTCCTGTTTTCCAATAAAGCATTTTTCATTTTTAGATTTTAAATTAGAAACTCGCAGAGTGACCATGAATGAACTTCCGTGACCTGTGTTCTGGGACAATGTTGTCTGTACCAGCGCCAGGCCTCAGGGCCTCCACGATGACCCAGTCCTCACCGGGGCGTGGGTCACGGGGGACAGGCAGTCACCCCCGAGCCGTGCCTGCCTGCCCGGATGGGAGCTTCGGGGAAGCGCTGGACGGGGGCTGAGCAGAGCCGGGAAAGCAGCGCTCCGGGCGGAGAGGCTTGTGCAAATGCCAAGGAAGGAGGAGCGCAGTGTAGGCGCAGTGGCCTCGAGTCGGGCAGCAGGCACACGGGGGAGGGGAGTCTGAGGGGAAGTCGGGGCCAGAGCCCACAAGGCCTGGGGGAGAGTCTGGCCTCCCTATTCCTGGGGAGCAGCCCTGGAGGGGATGCAGGGAATCCACGTATGACCTCGAGTCAGTCGGTTCACTTCTCGGGGCCTCTTCCCTTAGCCGTTACATGGGAGTAAGGAATGCTCTGGAAGCGGGAGCCTGCATGCAGGGCGGCGCAGGGCACAGCAGGAGCCCGATACCAACTAGGTTCACATCAAGCTCTGGCCCCACAACTGTATTCTGTGCTCTGACAAATACACAAGGCCTGCCTGGTAAAGACCCATCATTTTTTGAAGCCCAGGTCACATTCAAGGATCTTTCTCAACAGCCAGAGCCGGACTCCCCAGGCCACTGAACCCCACTCGAGGGCTCACCGATCAGCAGCCCCCCCAGAACGCCCCTGCCTTTGCACCTCGTGCGAGCGGACGTTTCTTCCCCGGCCTCTCACCCAGCATGGTGCCCTGCACCACCACCGAACCAGGCCCGTCTGGCTGCAGGGGCCCTGTCGCCCCCACCCCCAACTGCTGGGAAGCAAGGCCCCAGCTCTGGCTGCACCCCCGAGGGACTGAATATACAAATGGGCAATGGGCAGAGCAGACGTCAGACAGACCCGTGTCTCACACCCTGCAGCCCCCAGACCAAGGCATCAAACCACAACACAAACTGTCAGCTACCCTAATCTTTACTCCGGCTTTCCTCCTCATCCAGCGGCCAAAGAAAGCCAACTATGCTCAACTATGCTCCCCGAACCAACCGCAGAGCGTGCGGGACGCCACACAGGCAGCAGCCTCCCTCGCTAACAGCCTCCCGTCGGGCACAGCTGAGCCTCTTCCTTCCCACTAGGAACCGTTCCTACTCCCGGCCTGCCTTGGAGTCTCTGCTAAATGCAGGTCTGACCCCTCCCTCACCACAGCCAGCTCCAAATCAAGGCCTTAGCCTGTTCTCACTTGGGCCATTTTGGTTTTATTCCCACATCCCTGACGATAGTCCAAATGCTCACATGACCCATGGGGCACGAAGAGGTTCAACGACCTGCCCCGTGCCCTTGGGGATCTCAACCTGGGCCTGCTGGCCTGTCATTCTGCTCCGGGCTGACCGCACACCCAGCTATCCCAGTGGCTTTAAACCGTGCTCTAAGGGGCCTGGCCTTCCACAGAGCCAGGCAGGGCCACGGGAGAGGTGAGATGAGGCCTAGGAGGCAGATGTCCAGTCCCTACTCCTGTCCCAACCAGGCCAATTCTCCCTCGGGCTGTTTGATACACACTGGGGCTCTGTATGAGATTTCTCCTGAACTGAAGTTCTTGCTACTAAATTAAAAGAGTGGAAAGCAGATGCCTGGGTGGCCCAGTCAGGTGAGCGTCTGCCTGCGGCTCGGGCCATGATCCCGGCCTCCCGGATTGAGTCCCACATCCGGCTCCTTGCTCAGGGAGGAGCCTGCTTTCCCTCTCTGCTTGTGCACACGCGCACTCTCTCTCTGACAGATAAATAAATCTTCAAAATGTCACCTTAAAAAAGAAAAAAAAAGTATACAGCAGTGTCACACCATTCATTCAGGCCAGACTTTCTGCGCTAAATGGATGAGGAGATCTGGTTAGTAGAGCATGCGTGGCTGCCCTAATGGGGGATGTGACTGGTAGGACAGCTGTCACCGTGCCCCCTATAGTCCTCATTGATTTTGGTCCCAGGCCAGGCCAGGGCTGACTGCACAGCCCCACTGTGACTGGGAGAACTGCCCCCTAGCAGGTGGCAGGGGAGCGAAGCCAGAGAGCCGGAGGGGGGTCCCCCGAAGGCTGCCTGGGACCACCCTCCTGGAAGCCCTGTGGAAGCCCCGTGGCCAGTGGACCTGCTGCTCCTGTCTCAGTTCCCTCTGCCATACCCAAGGCCCTCATCAACTTTGGCTTCTGGGGCTCCTCAAGCGGGACTTTCCCTGTGGATCACCTAGAGAATTCCTTAAAGCCCCAGTCCGAGGGGCTTCTCGCGAGCTGCAGGGTGTTCAGGGCTCCCAGCGGGCCTGCTACCCATGTGAGTGGGGTGGGCGAGGAGCCGCCCTGCTCAACTCCCCGCACACCCCGCCACGGCCTACCTGGGGGACACCATGCTTCTGAATCTCAGAAACTGTACTTTTGTGTGGCGATCGATGGCGGCTGCCGCTAACCTCACCGCGGTCACTACTTCACCGTATGTATGTGCATTAAATCACACAGAACACCTCAGACTCACACAATGCCGTATGCCGACCAGTTCTCAGTAAAGCTGGGGCAGAAATAAATCAGTCTCCCAATGGGAGCAAGTCTAGGGGTACCTGGCAGTGTGCTGCGGGGTTTCCAAAACCCCAGGGTCATCCCAGATCAGTGATGTTACCCAAACGTCGGGTAAGACATTTTTATACTAAGATGCGTAAGATTCTTTTGTGAAGATAACGCAACATTTGTATAAACAATTGTGACAAAACGCATGATTCATGCTCCAAAAAAAGGTCCAGCTTCTCTGCTGGAGGCCATGCACAGGCCACTGGGCACTGGCCCCACTCCTGTGAGCAGAGAATAAGGAACCCAGCCTTGAGGGAAGGCATGTCCACGCAGGAATCAGCCTGTCCCTAAAGGTGCCGATGTCCCTAAGGGTCCTCTGGGACTGGGGGCTAAAGAAGGGACTCCCTGAGCACGGGGGGAAGAGGTGGGAGGCAGCAGCCTCGCGAGTAGGCAGAGAGGCCTTCCCAAAAGAGAGGGACTGGGTCCCTAAAGAATGCTTCCCTGGAGGGGCACAACCAAGGCCCCTGGGCAGAAGAGCCCAGGACCTGGCTCTAGGGCAGTTATCCGGGGGGGAAAAGCTCCCCACAGGGTCAAGTTCCTCACCGCCTGTAATAGCAAAAACTTTCGGAAAACACCACAGTGCCCCCAGGCAGGCCTGGCAATACCACTTACAGGCCATCGACCCTGCGGACCAGCCCAGTTACGAATGTAAAAGTCGATTTACTGATCTGGAAAGACCCAATACAAGCTGAAAACAAGCAAACTGTGGAATGGTGGACACAACAAAATCCCATTTTGGGTTTGAGAAATGTACATCCAGAAGCACAGACCTTCAGGGCAAAAGGCTTTCGCTGTGTTTTCAATTATCTGTACCAGTCGTGTATCATCGGAGTTACGATTAAAGACCTTCCCAATGAGGTATTTTCCAGCAGAAGGCAGAACTAGACGGTAGAACTCCGTCTTTCTCAGATGTGCAAAATCTCTAACACGGAGAGCGAGACCCGACAACTCTGTGGGATGGAGAGGGGACCGTGACAGGACACGGAGAGAAGAGCACAGCGTGCAAGGCTTGTGTGCTCGGCGTACAGATCTGTGGGTCACGCCTGGACCAGGATGCTCAAACCCCCCGCGAGCAGGGGAGCAGCATGGCCAGGACGGGCCCACGGAGAGCGCTTTCTGTCTTGGAGCACTCGGTGTTGGTGCAGCAACTCTTTCCCTCTAATCAAAACCAGGTTTAAGAGACAAAGAAAAGCCAGGCCTTCTGGGCACGGGGCTTTGTGCTGGCAACCCGCACCCCCGCCCCCACCGCCCCCCAGCAGCCCTGCCGTGGAGCAACAGCGCCCCACCAGGCCCACGGTAGGAAGGACAGATGCCTGTCGCCTGGAAATGAGGCGGCTCAGGAAAGCCAGGCCCACAGGAGTGCTGGGGTGGGGGTAGGGGGACACATCTGGGAGTGTGGCCACGGTGCGGGGGGAGGGGGGCGGCGGCAGGGGGGCCACACACAAGGCTCAGCCAAGTCCCTGCTCAACTGTCCTGGACTTTCCCGTCCGTGAAAGAGGGTAATCCCAGGACCCGGCCCTCCTCCCACTTTGCAGAATGACTGGAATCAAGGGACAGTCAAGGGGGCGCCACTGAGTCACGGCCTGCCAAATGGGGCTGCGTGAATTTGGAGGAGCTACTTTGTTTGTGAAGTTTGTCTCCACACTTCAAGACTTCAGCTTCCACACACACACACACGCACACACGCACACACTTCCTGGAGCACACCAACCCACACAGGTTCTGAGAGCAATGTGGTGTGTCATGACCTCTAAAAAAAAACAAAAGCAGAAATAGAAGAGAAATGTCCAGTCACAGGATTGGAAATCACTTTCTGGCATTTCATAGGCTCTCAAAAGACCTTAGGGGTTATTCTCCCTGACGAGAGTGACAGAACTGACCACTGTCACACCCGTCATTAACACAGAGAGTGTTCCGTCATTACAGGAAAAACCAGCAGAAGGTCTTAAGCCTCTGGGGCCCTGGGCAGGTGCTACGTTCTCGTGGCATTCGAGAATGAGGCCCCCAGAGCTGGTGACAGTGCCGGGGGTGGGTGGTCCCAGACATGTCCCTTGACTATCTGCTACTGGAATAAGTAGGAAATTCAAGGCGGCCCTTGCCGACCCCAAACAGCATTTTCCTACCCAAAAAAGGAGCCGCTTTGCTAAGCATGACCCTCAGCCAAAAGCTGGCACAAACCACTGAAATCCTGGTCTGGCTTTACGTGTGGTTCCTCTGAACAACAGGGAGCCTGAGTTCAAACAAAGCCTCATCCTAACCAAAATAAGCCCAAGAAGGCCCTGCAGGTTGTATGAGGCTACTAAGAAGTGGCTCCTACAGACTGCTCCCCACATAACCTCGCTGCCTCTCCCCCAGGGCCGCTGACCCCCCGTCTGGGTCAGGGTGGCCGTGGAGGGCTAGGGGGACCAGACCCCAAGCCTGCACTTCTGGCTCTGGGCCCGGGTCTCCAGAGTGGGACTCTTCATCTCCCCTAGGCTGGTTACAGGGGACCGTGCAGCCACACCTCCACCTGCCCGTTCCCAGCCTCACACCCGCCGACTCCCCCAGGCCAGGAAGGCTGGTGGGCGGTGGGCAGAGCCTTCTGGACTGCGACTTTCATGTCCTTTACGCTGAACTTGCCCCTCCCTGATTCCTGGAATAGGACCTGCGAGGCAGGCGTCCCTTGTAGAATGACTGAACTTTGATCTCTCATCAGGACAGAGGGACGGTCACTCTGGGTCTACAGTCTGATTCGAGGTAGGGCGTGGGGCGGCAAACTGCAGCCGTGAGAGGAGCGCGTGCTGGCACTCGCGTTAACTCGGCCTCCACCCGGGCCCTGTGGAGAGGGGCTACCATGACCCGATTCACCACAGAAACTGAAGGGCCACACTGCTGGGAAACAGCTGAGCCAGGATCAAGGCCAAGCAGCGTCCAGAACCCTGACCTAGACTGGAATCCCAGTACGATTATTTACCAGCTGACTGACCTCGGGCCGGGCACTTGGCCTCTGCGGCTTTTCTTTCACCTGTGACGTGGGAGAACATCACCTCCTCGCAGGCAGGGTGTCCGTGGGACACAGGACATGGAGCGCGGGCAGCACGCTTGGCGTGTGGGAGATGCTCAGAAACATAGGTTCCCACCTGGTTTCTTGTTCGGGCTGAGAGGGGGTGAGGGCCTGGGGCGGCCGAGCCTGTCTTGTTTGGGAGGTCCCGCTCAGACACCGCGGCCTGTGCCCACTGGACGGGCCTCAGGAACAGACGTCTCTCCCACCCGGACCCCTGCCCCCAGCACAGGGCGGCCACGCAGCGGGGGCTCGGGAGCAGCGTACTGATTCGCGAAGGCATCAGGGGCTCAGGAAAGAAGGCAGCAGCGGATGACAGCCGAGGGACCACTGAGACCATACCTGGCTCACCCCTTCCTCCCCAGCCAGGGCACCTGTGTGTGCGCCCCTGTGTGCGTGTCCGCGCACGTAAAGGAACTCAGCTGACTGGCGGGGGGCGGGGCTCGCGCCACCTTCTCCATCACCCACAGCTGGCTCCTTAGAGGCTATCCGTCCCCTCCATCCATGTGATTCACGGGCCTTACAACTGCCTTGTGGGGAGGCAGGGCCCAGGTCAACACCCCCGCTTTAAGGACAGTGCAACAGGGCCCGGGGTCTCCAATCACCCGCCACAAGCGCCAGGCTGTCAATGATGAGCCAGGTGGAGAGCCCAGGGCTCCTGGGCTGCTGAGCTGTACGGGGGTGGGGGGGGGCAGCCCTGCGGGGACTCAGTACAGGGCTGGGACCCAGGGCCTGCCCTCTGGCCAGGGAGGCTCTGCCCTCTGAGCCCAGCCCGAGCACACCAGGCCACAGGGAGTGATGACCAGGGAGACAGGCGTTCTCAGACTCCAAGGATGGAGGGAGAGAAGCCCTCCCCAGAGAGCTGGGGGCAGGCCAGAAGGAGGCCCTACCCCGGATGCGGAGACCTACCGCATGATGCCCAGGGGATCCAGTGCCTCCTCCTCTTCTTCCTCGGAGGATTTTCCCGCTTCCTCGCCCTTCTGGCCTGGGATGGGCAGAGCCTCAGGCTCTGCTCGGTCCTGCTGCTCGAAGAAGTCGAAAGCCTCACTGTCTTCCTGGGCCTGGTTGTGTGTATCCAGGACAGAGACATCTCTGCTGGTAAGGTCTGCAGCCCCTGGGGATCTGGTGCCTGTGGAAGGAGAGGGAGGAAGGCACCTGACACCCCGTGCCAGGGAACGAGGCGGTCTTGCCCCACACCCAAGTCCCTGTGCCAGGACCTGAGCTGGGGGCTTCCTACAGCATGCTGGGACAGGCTGCTGGGTCTGGGTAGACAGCGGGCAGCCGGGGCTCCAAGCCTAGAGCCTGCAGCAAAGCCTGCAGTGGAGTAGCTATAGGCACGAGCCTTGACAAGTTGACAACACGGCAATAGCCAAGCCTATGTCCACGGGCTAAGGGCAAAGAAAGCCAGCCCGTATGCATTTCTGGGGCTTATCAGGGAGCTCTGGCAATCCAACCATAAATGAAGACCTGTTCCAAGGGTCTGGGCACTTGGACTATGAACCCAATGGGGTGCACAGTGAGCTCATGGAAGATTCCAGAACAAACTGTAACAGTTTCATTACAAACTGGCTTACATCAGCACTTCTCAAAGCATGGTCCGCAAATGGAAATCCATGATGTGGTAAGCACAGAAAGGAAGAGCAAGCATCTGGAAGCTTCCACAGCAGCTTGACATTGTCATGACACCCAGACATGTGATTCTGTATTTGTGAAAGTATCTGTCGGTGACAGATCGGGAATACAAATCTAGCCCTTCCCCAAGGACGGGTTGAGAAACATGGGTTTACATTACTTGTTCACCTCTATCCAGATAGTTACTGAGTAACAGACCGTTGAAAGCAGTTCCTTTAAAAAAAAAATACCACCCTTAGGTAGAGAACCTACTGCATGCCTGGGATACACCAAAGCAGTATGTGCGACTGCGTTATGTAGATCTAAATAATAACGATAGGCTGCCCGATGTTATGCTTGTTATTAGAACAAATGTGGAACTATCACTCAAAATTTCAATTCCGTGTGATAGGCATCGTGTAAAAAGCATTTTTGTAGGTATGGACTCATTGAACTATTGTAAAAATCCGCAGGAGAGATCCTGTTCACGCCTCCGCTCTACAGATAAGGAAATGGAGGCACAGAGGGCTGGGAGAGTCAGACCACTGTACCCCACCCAGTCTCTGTAACAAAGGGGCCAGGAGATCCGGAGTTTCTTCCAATGACGGGATCAGCTGGGGCGCCCGTATCACAGGCAACACAGCCCACTGGGAGGCAAACAGGCTGTGATCTCGCAGCGAACCACTCGGGGCCCACAGGTGCGTGTGGGGGCTGGAAAAGGAGGGAAGAAGCCGGGGCTCTGCAGCCTCGCCCAACCCCAGCCTCTGTGCATTCACCAGCTTTGCTTTTTTTATTCCTCACCCCTTTAAAAAGTTTTTGGCTTATTTGCTGTTGTCTGCTGAAAAACTCCCATCTGCCTTGCGAAGCTTGGAGACCACAGTCATTGGGAAGAAAAGTTAAATGGAATGGTCCAAAGAGGGGAGAAAGTCGGGGTTGGGGGGAGAGCCAGCACCTCTGGAGGGGGACCCCTCCCCACCCAGGGGCACACAAGTGCTCATTTCCGCCTTGGGGCCTCTGTGCAGGCCTGGATGCGGGGGTGTGCTGAGTGGGGGTACACGTCAGCCGTCCTAGAGAGCAAGCTCGTCGAATGCGCTTCCCTGGCGGGAGCTCGTGGAATTCTATGTCACCTGGCACCCTCCTATGTGACAGCTGAGGAAACCGAAAGGGGGGTGGAGCCTGTGAGGGTCTGAGGTCCCCAGGACTGGCCCAGTACGGGCCGAGCCTTGGCCTGCTGCCATACCTAGCAAGATCACCGGCGGGCACCAGCCCAGGGAGGTGTCCCCCGGGCGCCAGGTCTGCAGGCCTGGCTGGCAGGAGGCAAAGTGGGGCATGTGTATGTATGGGCTGGGAGGCTCTGGGGACGGCCAGGATGGGCACCGGTGGGGTCAGACTACAGAGAAGGCCCCGTGGGGGCCCCATCTGGCGGCTCCCGTGGGAGCCCTGGGCAGCAGTCTTCTCCTGCCAGCAGCGGTGGCCCTGCTCTGGCCCAGCCAGGGGAGTGAGGCCTAGTTCTGGGCCAACAGAGACCTCAGAGGTTTGGGACAGCGCCCCAGGTACCTAAGAATTCTAGCAGCTCTGGACTTCCAGCCAGGTCGGCGTCCTTCGAGACACAGCGCAGAATCTCATTGAACACGGCTCTTCTTTCCCGGATGTCGGACTCCCCAACGAACAGGACCTTCCTGGGGAGCGGGGGAAGGCTGGCCGTGGGATAGCGGTTGCTCAGTTTCTGGTAGAACTCCTCGATCTCACTGTACTTTTTGGAGACCTGGAATGAGAGGAGCCATGTGCTTCCTGAATGTTCTCCCCCTAATCCCACCCAGACAGCCTGGGGGGACCGGCCCTGGGGGACAGCTTCCAGAGGACAGGCAGGTGCCTGGGGCATGCCTCGCTCCCTCTGACCCTCCCCCCACGCCGCTGCCTTAGGCTCTGCTCCCAACACCCCCTAATCCATGCGAGGCTAAATTATGAAAGTCTTCGTAGCCAGAGGGGAGATGCCGTCGAGGGGGATCCCACGTGCTGTCACAGGTCCAGGTAGAGACATGTGACACAGGGACCCCAGCCTGGCCCACAGGTGACCGCGGGGGCCGCCTGCCTCCATTCTGAGCCCGCAGCATGTTAGTGGGGTGACCTCATGGTCTGGGTGGCAGTGAGGTCGTCTTCCTACAACAACATGATCTGCCTCTTTTAAGCATAATTTCTTGGTCATTCTCCTGCGCAGGAACAGCAGCCTCCTAGTGGGGACGGTCCTAGTGTTCATGGGGAGAACCAGATACGGCAAGGCTGTTTCTCGGGGCTGCTGTTGGCTAGGACCCCCAGCATCATGGAACCTCAGGGAAGCAGGCCGGAAGAGGTCCCAGGCCCCGGAATCACCCTGAGATAGCACCCTGTCCCCGGCTGAGTTTGCTCTGTGTGAGGCCACCCCAGCATGGTCTCTGCCCCACGTGGCCCAGGCCTCTTGTGGTGTGAGCGGCTGAAGCACGGTGGGAGGTAGGAATTGCTGTAGACCATGTCACCCACTGTGGGCTCTCCCGGCCCCGGGCACCCAGGCACACACCCCACCAGCCGCCCAGCGTCCTCACTCAGCTTGGACTCTGTGCTCTCCCTGTATGCGAGACCTGTCCCCCCAGCTCCTCTGAGGGAGCACGGAGTGTACAAACGGGGACAGTCCCACTTCTACTCCTAAGCCAAGGCTGGAAATGCTGGTGTGGCTGATGGACAAGACCTGGGAACCCCGGGGCACAGCAGTGTCACACCATGCAGCCCTGGATACCTTGAACTCTCCCCAGATGCCCCAGCCTATCAGGGATTCAGATGCCGGCAGGTGGCAGGGGCAGAATCTAGATCCCCAGCACCCCCAACCCCCACACACTGGGGAGTGGGACAGGGGACTGCAGCCTGCGGCTGTCAACACAAGAGCCTGGCTCTGGAGCTTTCCTAAGAACAGCCCTCAAGGAAAGGTAAGAGGATCCTTTTCACCTAAGGGATGCAGGCTCCAAGCCAGCCCCAGGGTCCTGAGAACTGGTGACTGCAGTCGGCAGGGACCCAGCCCCGGCCAGGAAGCTCTGACCCTAAGGGTTGAGCGCCCTCTGCTGGCTGGACAGCTCCATGCAGGCAGAGCCCATGGACTAACAGGGACCCTAGTCCTGGAAGTTGCTAGTCTCCAGAGCACTAAGCCTGCGGGGGCCAGGAAGTTCTATATCAGGGGTGTCACCCCATCCAGGACCCACATGCATCAGTGTTCCAAAGCCAGGACTTTTCAAGTAGCTACCCGGACAGCAGCATGAGGAGGCCTGGAGAGAGGCAGGGAATGCAGAGGATTCTCTGCCTGGTGCACCCACGTGCAGGGTAGACAGCACTGCTCCCCAGAGTCCCCGAGGGAAGCCTGTGGGCCTGTGCCACTAGCACACGGGGCATCTGCTCAGCGGCAAGCATACCCAGTGCCCCTCTCTGGGGATTGGTTTACTTCCTGATTAGCAATTAAACTCATTTTTACATTAAAGCATGGGTATCCTTTTCAGGAATAGAAGGCAAATGCTTTTTTTTCTTTTTGCAGCTAAATCATGGAACTTCAGAGATTTTCAGGCTTTGGGTTGCAACCCCAGAATTCATGGCGGCGGAGGGGGGTAAAGCACTCTCCCTCTCCTCTGCCCTCACAGGGGTTAAGACTGCCTGAGAGGCACCCGCCGGAATGACCACCCAGGCCTGCACATGCCCCCTACACAGGGTGTGGGTGTTACCGGTCAGAGGAAAGCGGCACTGGTGTGATGCACGAAGGGGTCAAGCTGTCCTCGCGCACAGTGTCCCACGTGAGGCTGGCCCTCGGCACAGCAGAGGACACTGCTCCCCGCTCCCCACACGCTGCCTCTCTGTTACGCCCAGAGACTGGACCTCAGATTTGCTCTTCAGCTCCCATCCCGGAAAACAGGGCTGGGGGGGTGGGTGCTGGGGTGTGTGTTGAGCGCCATGGGGAGGGGGTCAGACCAGACATCAGGAGCCGCAAACCCCCACCACTCAGAGCCAAGCAGAACCAGAACCACCACCTAACCTTAGACCTCGCCTCTCACCAGAAGTCCAAGCAGCACATGAAAGATACCGTCCTCTGGATGCTTCCATGTGTTCCATCTCCCGCAAAGACAGACCTGGGCCATGCATTTTTAACTCTGAGAAGGTGACATCTCTGCTACTAGAGCACCACAGCCAGGTCACTCACTGTTTCCCTTTCTGTCTCGGCTGCCAGGACGTTCAGAACGAACCATGAGCAAACCTGTAGCTACTGATCCTGTCTACACCACAGGGCTCTCGTTCATTTTGCCTTTATTTCAAAGCTCTCTCTTCCCTTAGCTCCTGTAACTCCAGGATGCCCCCTTCTCCCTCGGCCCCAGAGCCTCCTCCCTCTCCGTGACCATCCCGGGGCTGCTGGGTCTCTGGGGTTCCCTCCTAAGCCCTTCCGTCCGTCCTCCACGTCCATTCTCTGGGCAACTTCGTCCACTCCCAGACTTTCAACATCACTTCTAAGCTGACCCTTCCCAAACCTGCCTCCAGTGCCTGACCGGTCCCTGGCTCCGGCCCATGGATTGGTCCTCTTGTGTCCTTCTGACCGACCCGACACCCCACACAACCCCCTGAGACCCGCCCCTCTGCTCCTTAACTTCTGCTGGTGCAGACGATATGCACATTACCTTGGAGGTATTTCACACATCGCCGCTGCCCCCTCACTGCTGGCCTGCCTCCAGCCCTCCCTGGAGCACCACTGGCCTCATCACTGGGCCCCCTGCCCCTGCCCGGTTCCTCCCAATCCATCAGCCTTCCCCACTGGAGGGGCCAGTGAGTCACTCCCCTACTTACAACTCCTCCCTGGCTGCAGGACAAGCCAGGCTCCCCATACGCCCCCTGTGACTGGGACCCTGTCTGCTGTCTCTGCATCCTCCAGGCTGATACTCCACTGCACGCAACCCCCCCCCGCCCCCGCCCTGTGGCCAGTCTCCGCTTAGCATGGGCCCTCTGCCTGGGAGACCCTCACACCCTCCCCGCCTGGCACCTTCTGGCACTCTCTGGTCCAAGCAAGTGCTGGCTAGAGATGCGCCCGCTCGATGCTGCTGCTCATGCGGTGGTGGCAGGTGTGTCACCGGGCCCCTGGCCCCCCTGGAAACCCCCTCCCCAACCCTCCGCTCACCAAAAACTGGACGACATCCTCGGGCCTGTGCTTGGCCGACTTGAACGCGGCCAGCCGGGTGACCACCAGGATCTGGTACTCCACGTGGCCGGACAGCATTTTGCCCCGCACCTCCTGGTGCTGCGGCACCGTCAGGTCGAGGCCCGTGTGCACATTCTGAACTCGCCTGCCAGAGGGAGAGAAGGCAGAGGAAGCTCAGGTTTAAGTCGGCAGGCTTCTGGAGCGACACGCGAACGGGGCCTCAGGGTCCTCTTGCTGGCCTGGCAGGAGGCCACTCCGCAAGCGGTCCTCCATGGTCACTGCTTCGGGCCACCTGCCCCGCCACACACCGGCCCCCATAAGGCCTGGCTTCCCAAGCCCCACGTGTGGGCGCTGCCTTCGGGCTGCGTGCAGATCAAGGGCCGTCCCCAGCAGGAATACAAGCGGGAGCAGAAGAGACAGGGCTAGTGGAAAGTCACCAGCGGGGAGGTGAGCTCCGCACACTCAGGCACCTGCAGGATTTGGCGGGATGGCATCTGGGGGCTCTCGGCGCTCAGGGAAAGACGGACACGCCGCCGGGAACCAGGGCAGAGACCTGTTTCTTCAGCAAACCTGAGGGCAGGAGGGCTACAAAGGAATCTGCCCAGGGCAGGGAGGATGGAAAGGGCCCTGGGTGCAGGGTTCTCAGGAGCCATGCGGCCCCGCGAGGCCCTGAGAAGGCTGCGGCGTGAGGCTTTGAGAGGCTGCCCAGCAAAACAGCGCAGCTGCTGGAGAACCGGTCACCGCGACACAGAGGTGTACGGGGGGCAAACAGGTCATGAGACGTGACGGCAACTGCACGCTCGCTGTCTGAAAGAGGGTAAGGCGGACCCACGCGTACCAACACACTTCACACACACCCAGGCAGGACCCCTCATTCTCGAGGTGCAGACCTACAATGGGCTGAGCAGGACTTCAAAAACACTCTGTCCCCCAGGACTCCTTCGGTGTGGATTTCTCCCACCTCTACACAGGCATGCGACATGGTCACCACGGGGATGCCATCTGCCCCCACCAAGGAGGACAAGTGCCACCCGCCTGCGTGTGAAGTGCACACACACGCAGGGAGCCTGCAGACCTCCGCACACACACGAGCGTTTTCGTGGGACACAGGGCTGGCTGTCATAAGCACTGACGACTGAGGGACGCCCAGGCGACACCAAACGTACGTCTGTGAGATGGAAAAACACACCTCACGCATCAGCCCTCCTTTCCTTGGGCCAGGGACCGAATGAGCATGCTCGGCCTTCGGCGGAGCGAGCCGGTGCTGCTCCCGGCTTAGCACACGGTGTGCGCGCGTGTTCCTGGGACAGGCAAGGGAGCGCAGAGCCCATGACAGTGAGCCTGGGAGCAGCCGGCACTGCTGTGGGCTCTCAGGACCTCACCGAGGTCATTCCTGCTCTTGCAGCCTTACAGGGGACACAACTGCTGGGACCCATTTATACAGAGCGGGAACAAGGCACAAGGGCGTCACCTGCTTGGGTCTCGGCTGGTCAGAGCCGGAGCCAGCGTTCACACCCAGGCCGCTGCCCCAGAGCCCACGAGCGGCCTCTTCCAGGCTGGAGGGAGGCAGGACGAGGATCATTAAGGCAGCGAAGCACAGGTGGGCGGAAGTGCAGAGGAGGGGGCCTCTCGGCCGAGAAAAGCAGGTGTGCAGAAGCCCACCGGCAGGCACCTCCTAACGCCGGGTTCACACTCTCCCTCTCAGTCCCCTGCACTGGACCACACCACAACCTTCAGCCCACGATCCCACTGCTGCCACTGTACCTCCTGCTCCTGTCACGCCTCCTTGGCTGGGAGGCCCCAGGGTAGGAATCACTGCTGCAGGCCCCAGCTCTCCCGCCTACCCACTCCCCCACCGTAGTCCCGAATTCTCCAGTTCTCTGCCTCCTTTGTACCGGTGCCCAGCAGCTGCCCGGGACGGGGACAAACGCTCAGACATGCCACCTGGTCCCACCTGGAGTTCACAGCCACAACCTACAAGCCGCAGCCTGGGCCTGGCACCCCTCCCTTGGTCTAGACTGGGCTTCTCCAACCGTGGTCCCCGCCACATTGGTCCCACCTGGGAAGTTCAGTCCACTGCATCAGAAGCCCCGGGGAGGGGGACCCCCCAGCTCACGTTGACAACTCCTGCAGGTAACCGATGCACCTGAGCCTGGCTCACTCACTCTCGCACACCTCTGGACCCCAGGCAAACTTTTGCCGTAAAAGACCAGACAATAAACATTTCAGGCTTTGTGGTTCTATGACCTCTGTCATAACCACTCAACTCGGCCATATGCCATGGCAGCAGCCAGGACGATACACCAACTTTATGTACAAAAGCAAGAGGTGGGTGTGATTTGCCTCATGGGTGTAGTTCAGTCGGCTGAGCCCTAGACCAAGCTTCTGGAACCTCAGGTGCACCCGCGGAAGCCGTCAATGCACAGGTCTGGACTCAGCAGTTCGGGGATGTGACCTGAGAATCCGCTTTCCAGCCAGCTCCCGGGTGATGCTGACGTTACTCTGCTGCCCCTGGGACCATCCACTGAGCAGCAAGGCGTGGGGTCTAAGCCGCGTGGCTCCACTAACCCCCGATGGACCCCCGATGCTGTTCTCCCCTGACAGCCCTACTTCTTATTTCACTGAGAACAGCAGCGATCAGAGAGATCCCCGAGCTTCTGCCTCACAACCGGCCTGCACCCACCTCCCCCACCTCTGGGGACACACTGGTTGGCTCCTACTTGAGGCCATCGCCTTCTCAAGGCACACTTCTGCAAGTCTTCCCTGTTCCTTCTCTCTCCCTCCACCCCTGCACTACCCCCCCCCCCCACCTACTCCCAAACCCACAGCTCTTCACTGCCTCACCCAACACTCCCCCAGGCCCACGCCACGCTGGTCTCCTTGCTGGTGCCCTGCCCCAGGACATTGACTCTGCTGTCCTCTCTGCTCGGTACAGTCTTGTACAAGACATCCTCATGGCTCCCTGCCTCGGGGAGCCTGTCTGGATCTGCCCAACTGCCACTCTGTCAGAACGACACTCCTGGACGAAACAGCACTCACTCCTGTCTCTTTTTCCCTCCTGTTTAATTTTCCTTCATACCATTTATTGTCTCTGACACACCATCTATTTACCTACTGTCCAGCTGTCCCCAGTAAAGCTCCACAAGACGGGCTTCATTAGGTTCACTGCTGTACCCTAGAACCTGAACCAGGCCTTGGCACAGAGCAGGCACCGGGCCAGGAGCTGCTGGACAAACGCAGGTGTAAATGCCAGCGGCGAAGAGCAGTGGGGGGCTGCGCTGGAAACCTGCTTGGTGGCCGGTTTCAAGCATCTGGACCCCCCTGCAGCAGAGGCTTGGGCAGCGGCTTGGGTCTGTCGGTGCCTGCCAGCGGGAAGGAGTGAGCGCCACCTTCTGGGCACCCGTGACTGTGACAGGCCCTGCAGGCGGGGTGCAGGGAGGGAAGCCACCCATCCCCTTCCGAAGCCCTGGGCGAGGAAGTCGCACCCCATCTGCATGGGCCAAGAGGGGAGTCTGCCGCAGGCACGATTCATACCTGCCAATCTCAAAACTTCTTTTTGTAGAGAATGAAACAGGCTCAGGGAGAGGTGACTTAGGGAACCCCAGGTACACTTGTGCCAATGAAGACACAGCCTGTGACCTCACTGGGTCATGCAAGGGACACCAAGCAGGTTCTGGCATCAGGGTTCACTTACAGAATCACATTTTTCTAGACCTGAAGTCACAGGGGAGTTCAGATGACAGCGGGAAAAAGAACCATTGGGCTGGGAAACAAATACATCCATTTCTGCAAGAAACTGGCATCTTAGACCAAGATCCTGGGTAGGGGGAAGGAGAGTGGCGTCTGGGGAAATACCTTAGGTGAGTCCCTCTATAACAGAGTCAAAGCACATGCCTCCTTCCCAGGATCCACCTTGCACAGGTCCTCCAGGTCTGGCTCAGGCGGGGCCCCCACGGCACCTTCTGCCTCCCAGGCATCTGCTGTAACTTGCAATTTTCTCAGGAGCTACCTCCTGCAGCAGCTGCCACCGCTTCTTTCCCTCACCCGGTTAACTCCTACTCTTCCTTGGGACGTGGCCTGGGTTCCGCCCTTGCGCTGCGCTCCCATGGCAACCTGAACCTACTGCCCCCTCCCCCTTAGCTTCTGGCCCCCGCAGGCCTGGGTTCATTCCGTGTCCCCTAAGGGGCCGGGCCTTTTAGGATTCACCCCGATCCCCAGTGCCGTGCACGGGGCCTGGCACACAGTGAGCGCTGACAGGAGGCATAAACTATATTTTCGGGCTAAAAAGAGGTGAACGCACGTCGGCAAAGGGGAGAGGAAACCCCCTCTCCGCCCGCCTACGGGACCAGCCAATCCCGGCTTTCCACTGGGTCGGGAGCGAGTTCGTTACCCTCTTAAGGGCCTCAGTTTTCCCCATCTGTAAAACGGGGACACTCGATGCGCCCACTTCTCCTGCCGGGCGGCGGGGGGGCCGACTCCAGACGACCCGCCGGGGCGCTGGCGAGGCCGGGCCGCGGGCCCACGGGACGGAACGCCTCCGCCTGCTCCGCGGCCTGGGGCGCATCCGGCTCGTTCGCGCGCACCCGGAGTCGACGCGGCCCGAGACGCGGCGCCGGGCACCGGGGGTCTGGCTCACCTGGAGGTGACGAGCACTGCCGGGGACTGCATGACCGCGGCGGCTCCGGGCAGGGCGCACGGTCACGGGACCCGCGGGCTACGGCGACGCCGCGTCCCCGCCCCGCGCGCTCGGCCCGCCCCGGCTCCGGCCCCGGCCCCCGCCCGCCCCCTGGTGGCCACCGGGCTCGGCCAGCGGCCGCCGTGAATTTGCGGCCTTCCTGGTGCTTGGGACCTACTGCGCTGCGCAGGGTGGGCGCTGTCGGAGGCCTGGGTCCAGCCTGGCCACGCCCCCTGCCCCCCACGACGCCCCCATCCCCGGACCAGGGTCCTGGGCCAACCCCGTGGCCAGGAGGCACCGAAAGATAAACCGAGGCTTTCTGGGAACCGCAAGGCCTGGTCTGCGCCAGTTGTCCTGGCAGCGACAGCGCCTGGTTCGCTCCTAGCAGAGTGTCCAGAGTAAGACGGCAGATTACTTGGCTTCCCTGCCTTGGGGAGAGTGTTGGGAAGCAGCGCAGCCAGTGGTCATGGCCCTGGGAATGCTCAGAGGAGGGTCGAAGGAGATAACCTATACCCCAGCAAACAAGATCCGTTAGACCGGTTTGCGGGGCGCTGTCCGAAGAAGCAGCAGCTGACGATTCCGGAGGCCTCCCAGCGGCTCTTCTGAAAGAGACCAACAGGGTCTTCTCAACAAAAGCTTCCCAAAGTTTCTTTCCTCTCCCCTGATAAAGAGATACCGTATATCGTTCAGACTCTTGTTAAAGCCCCACGGAAGATTTCCGGAGACCACTGCAATGGGCTCTGGACTGTCACAGCAGGGGGGTCAGGCCTAGCTCGGTCCAGCCAGGGCACGTGGTGACAGGTGGCCAGGGGTCTGGAGGAGACAGACAGCAAGGGGCGGTGGTTCTTGCTCAACCAACCTAGCAGGATTCTTGCTGAAGGCAGGCTAGGGCTTAGACATCAAAGGTGGGGATGGAGACCTTGATCAGATGTGGAGGGGGATCAGATTCCCCTGGGGGTGGGGGTGGGGTGGACAATCATCTCTCAGCTTGCTTAAGAGGATTCTTGCTAAGACTGGGCCATCCATGCAGATTGCAGGGGGAGAGTAGAATCAAGGTCAAGGCTGACTGCGGATGAGGGATCAGAGGAGCCTAAAGTTTGGTTAAGGAGACAATCTTCTCCCTCTCCCAGAACTGCTAACACTCTCCCTCCTTCTCCATGTGCAGACCCGTCTCTCCAGGTGCCCTTCCTTCCTAATGACACACACACACACGCACACGCACACACCCCGAGCCCCAGATGTCAGGGTCCTGGGTCAGAAGCTGCTGAAGTCACTTGGGGCTGAGCCCTCATTGAGCCTGTGGAGACCGCCGGGGAGGATCTAGGGAAGCACTTATACACCAAGCACAGGTGCAGGGTTGCGGAGAAGGGGACTCCCCACTGTTGCCGCAGCTGGTAGCTTGCCTGTCACCCAGGCCTTGCAGGCAAATGAAATTCACCCCTGGCCCCGGGGGCTCCCGAGTGCACAGCGCTGGGGACTTTGGGGCTCCTGGACCCTGCCAAGAACACGACCGGCTCCCCATGATAGAGCGACCTGGTCCCTGAAAGCAATCCCACTTTCTGTCTCTGTGAGTCCTGCTTGCCCCTATGTGGCTCCAGTGGATAATTGTATACAATTCACGGAATGTGGGATCTAAATCTGATATTTTCTGCTTCCTGCCTGACTCAGGGAGCCCCTTCCATGGCTGAAGCCGCAGTAATGCAAACCACATTGCTGAGGATCTTACAGTTTCCCTTTGCACCGCCCTGGAGGAATGCTCCAGGCACCGGGCTTCCCTCCACCCCAGGGAAGTCGCTGGGCCCCAGGGGCACTGCCGTCCACGGCCCGCAGGGAGTCTGATCTGAGCTCTGGCCACACGGTGCACTAATGTTGTTTCTGCCGGGACGGTTCTCCTGGGGACCTGCTGGTTTGTCTCTGTCCTCCAAAGTGATGCTCTAGGACTCTAGCTGTGTAGGCATTCCATGTGGAGCAGGGCCACCATCTCCCCGGTTACTCAGCAAATGCTCCCAGCCACGGTTCTGGGCCTGCCACCCGGCCAGGCTTGGAGGATGCAGAAGACACAGCTTTCCTTGGTGGGGCTCACACATTGCTCAGGAGTCGTTGGAGATGTCAACAGGGATGCAGACCCCAGCTGCACAGGGAAGGGCATCCAGCTAACTCTGTCTGCGTCTGGGGCATTCAAGGAATTCTTCTGGGAGGAGGTGGGGCCAGACCTGGGTCATGAAAAACATGAATGTCGTCTCTGAGCTTTGGGTTTTCTTATTGGTGAGGTGAATGTAATGGCAACCTTTAATTCACACACTGCTGGAGATTCAGTATGACAGGGATGAGAGGAAATGTCTGGTAAGCACTGTGGATTAGCTACCCTAAAGCCATTCACAATCCCCTTCCTTGTTAACTTTCATGCCCTGGAGGCAGGGAGGGTGAAACACTCATACTCCCAGCCTCCTTTGCAGTTAGGAGGGCGCATGTGACAATTTCTGGCCCCATATCCTGAAGTTCCTGAAGTTGATTTACCTTGCTAGGAGAAAACTCTTTATTTTTTCCTGGTCTTCTGCTTGGAAAGGAGATGAGATGTTGGAGAGACAGCAGCCATCTTGGGGCTGTGAAGCACAAGCAAGAATTTGGGGCCTACCCATTAGGGATGGAAGAAGCCGGGGACCTGATGGCTCATGAACTATCGTACAAGCCCTAGATTCTTTCCTGAGAGGTGTCGAGACTTCTCACACAAGTGCTTAGACCACTCTAAGTGGGGTTTTTGGCAACGGCTTCCTAGTTGGTACAGCTGTAAAGCACTTACAGAAGGCTGGAACTAAAAACTGTTCGGTACAGCTTAGAGGTGCTTAAGGAGGGGGAGGGAGAGATGATGTAAAGTATGTCATGGCCAGCATTGCAAAGCCAGCATGCTTCCAGAGAGCGCAGTGTCCTGCGGCTGGGTGGGGGGCGGGGTGGAGCGTGCAGGGGGGCGGAGGGGTGGGGGGTGGGATCAGGAGGCTGCATGCACCACAGGGGACCTGCCCTTGGGGGTCTTGAGTGCGAGTCCAAGAGTTGACATTTATCCTGAAGAAGAAGCGAGTGGACTCACAGAAGGAACAAAGGGAAAGAGTACTTCAGGACGGGGTCTGGGGTGTGAGGGACAATATTCCTGTAGGAAGCTGAGGCCCGAGGCAGGGTGGGCCTCAGGATGGACATGACTGTAGGGCGGCGAGTGAGGCATCCTTCTCCAGAAGCGTGATTCTAGAAGATGCCCTGCTTCTAGAACTGTCGTATAGCTCTAATTCATCCTCATTACAGAACAAATACAGAAAATACGGATAGTGCAAAAATGGCCTCAAATTCACCGCTCATTCCATACCAGACATAACAACTGTGAACATCTTGTTGTTCCTGCTCTCTTGGCATTTTGTTCTACACACACACACACACACACACACACACACATCTTTAAACAATACAAAATCTTTGGGGATGTACTGTTTTATAACTTGCTTTTTCATTTATCACCCTGTAAGCATTTTTCACTGTTACCTCCCAAACCATCGTCTTAAATCTTTACCTAGGATGCTTTGTGCTGATATACGAAACTTAACTTTTCCAGTCCGTAAGCTACGGACATTTGACGGAAAGGTGGGGTGCGTGGTGGGATAAGGGTGGGTGACCGTTTGATGCTAGCGAGCTGTTTGAGCCAGATCCACCGGGAGGCTGCTTGGGAGAAAAGGGGTAATGTGTCAGAAAACACTTTGGTGGGTCTCCGTGTCCTTTGTTGAGTGAAGGAGGATCTCAGGAGATGGGGAGAAAGGCAGGAAGACCAAGAGCTTAATCCTTTTGCATTAAAAAGTAATAGATATTTCTGAGGAGTTGCCTGTGGGCAACTTGCGAGCTTGGGAGAGACAGGTGGGCCTCCGTCTGTAGAGGAGGACCCCACCAGGACGGTAGTGTTCAGTGGCTGCCTTGATTCTGTTCTTCTCTGTGATGCTCCTCCAGGACATCCCCTGACTCCATGGGGCCCGGCAAAGCCAGGCTTCCTGTTTGGATGCTAAAGGAATGGGACTGCGGAAACTTCCGGAGAACTTGGGCGCAGGCACAGGGACACAGAACTTTCAGTGGCTTTGAGAACCGCCACCAAGCATTCCCCCAGGAGGCTTGGCATAGAGCTCCTCCCCAAACCTGTGCCAGCCCTGGGTTCATTTCCTTAAATCCTCTCAAATACGGTAAGCGCAAAGTGATAGTTCCTGATTTGAAGGACATTGTATTTAACTCCTAGTGAGCTTAAGCATGTTTCCCCCCATTTGTTGGTCTCAGAATTTTCTTTCTAGCGATCCTGTTTATTTCCTTTGAGCATGTTGAAAGTTGGGCTGTTTGTCTTTTTCTTACTGATTTGTAAGAATGCTTTATAAATGAAAGATCCTACCCTTTTCTGATACGTATTATCCCATTTGTCTTTAACTTATTTTTCCCCTAAGTTTTTATTTTGAGAAAGTTTCAAACTCACAGAGAAGTGGCCAGGTTCATATCCCGCATATGCACTTCACCTGGGCTCACACTGGGTTTTGGAGAGGGAACCGCAGATGGCCAGGGGAGGATGCGGGGCTGGACAGAGGGGACTGAGTGCCACGGTCACAGCAGAGCCCAGCCCGGGGCGAGGGAGCTCCAGTGACCCTCCCAGACCCTCCTGATTTGAGAGGAGGAGGCAGGAGTTGATACCCCCACACTGACCAGACCAGCTGTCCATTGTGGCCACCCCAGGCGGGGTCTATCGGTGAGGCAGCTAGCTCTCTTCAGTCACCACAAGTCCCAGGGAGGACTGAGCCTCTGCTCAGAGGGTGGCCGAGTCCTTCAGTCCCGGAGAAGGAGCGGGGAGTGAGGGTGTCCCCACTGAGGAGATGCACAGTTGTTCGCACGACCGTGACCGTGTGCCTTCTCCTTTCTCTGTTGTTTTCCTCGCAGATGCCATGACATTTCGCACTAAACCCTTTAGCACGTGCTTTCTTAGATGCACAGTGTGGAGCCTTGTCCTGACTAACCACGATGCAGTGCTCGTACTCAGGAAATGGGACATGGACACATTACTCTTACCTAACTTTTGCTCATATTCCAGCTTGCCCACTTGTCCCAGTAATGTTTTTTCTTCACAACAGCTCCCCTCTCCTCCCAATCAAGACTCGAGCTGACGGTCATGCATCGTATTGGACTGTCATGTGCATTTCGTCTCCTTCATTCTACAGTTCCCAGGCTTTTCTGTCTTCCGTGAGGCTGACGTCTTTACGGGGTCCGCACCAATCCTGCAGGCTGCTCCTCGACTGGGATTTTCCTAGTGATTTCTCATGGTTCAACACAGGTGATCAGCCAGAGGGCTCGTGATGCCACTGTCTCCCGTGACGGGTGATGTTGAGTTGAATCGTTTTCCAAGGGTCAGTTCTGTTGTTTTGAATAGTTTTACTTGCAGATTTAAGATTTTTATGTAGTTCCAACCTTGGACATTCCTGCTGGTGGTTTTTACCATGGAATGATACTTAAAGAAGCATTCCTTACCCCACACTATATGAATAGTCACAAATTTTCTCCAAATATATTTTCCACAACCAATTCTTTGATTCACTGAGAACTCATTTTGGTTTATGTCTGAAGATAAGGGTCATTTTTTCCCCCTAAAAACTCAGTCAAGTCCCCAGTGTGATTCTTTGGCAAGTTTTTTGGAACAGTTTGTCCTTTAGTCCACCGGAATTGTGACTATATTGTACCCTAAATACTCACAAACACTATTATTCACAAACATTGTGATCTGGACTCCCTATTCTGTTGTCTTGATCTGTCAATTAATCTTCAAGTTCTATGCAGGAATCCCTTTATACTGACATGTAATAATGAAGCTCTCCAAGACAGATTTATTGTTTTATGATGTAAACAATGTGCACCTGTTTTTAGATGGAGCAAAAAGAAGTGAGATAGAGCCCCGAGGACGGGAGAGGGCTGGGGTACAGAGAGTGGATGGGACAGTGACTGACACATGACAGCTGGGCAGACACACATTGATCCACACAGCCTGAACTTTGTGTGGATGGAGGCTCCTTCCTCTTCCTCTACTCTGTCCACTGGGCATTTCAGTATGATATACTGCAGGCACCTTTCCATGCCACACACCAACATCTACCTCGGTCTTAGAAGAGCAGTCCGCATGAGGGTGTGTCATAATTTATTTTATTATGACCCTATTAAAAGCCATTTTGGTAATTTCCAGTTTTCATGATTTCCTCGATTTTAAAGATGCTTGTATATTTATCTTTACTTAAAACATAAGTAAAGATACCTTAACCCATAACATAACAACCCATAACATAACCCATAGTAACTTAAATTCCTACAAGAGTCCTGAGTCAAAGCATTTCCTTCTTTCAAATGTTGATGCTGTCACATTGCTCTTGGAAAAATCTATGACTTTCCATTCCTGCCAAGGATCTGCAGAATGTCCACTTGTCCACTGCTTACCAATAGCGGATTTTATCTTCTCCGGTTTTACTAACCAGAGAAGTAAAGAAGAAATGGCATCTCCTTGTTCTCTTAATTTGCCATGATTTTTGCTGGTGGCTTTTGGGATTTTGATTCTGACACCCAGTGTTTTCCTAATTCTCAGATTTGTGTCCCCAGCAGTCAGGATAAGCAATTTAATTAGAGTCCTCCAACTCTTTATCTAACCCAGGAAGGAAGTCTGGGACAGAACCCAGCTGGGGTGTTGCCTTAAATTAAGGTATTACTTTGAGGTGGAGCAGCTGTCTAGGAAAGTGGGGAGCACATGGGGGTGGCCATGGCCTCAGGCTAAGTTCCCAATTTTGTAGCCAGCTTCCTCCACTTCACGGCAGCCTCCGAGACTGTCTCTTGCAGACAGATATCACAGATACCTTTGCCATGTGGGGCCAGAAGACCTGAGAGAGGCCACCCAACCTGATGACACTGGGTCCCCAGGTCAACCTCCCTGGACACTCTGCTGTGGGAATCAGGACACTTTTTGGTCCCAATGTCCTCATCCTCGGGGGCAGTGGCAAGGTCTCACATCCCAGATTGGGGGACACACCTGGCTCCTCCACCTCTGCTCCTGACCCATGCCAGCCCCCATCTTCCCAGACGAAAACAGTATCGTCCGTAATTCATTGTATGTCTGGAACAGAAACTCCAGGCTCCTGTTTGACCAAGATTAAAGGATTGGGCATTCTAAATCATTGAATATTCTAAAAGTACCTGTTTTTTATTCCAAAAGGAGTTTTATTATTTTTTAATCTTATGTGTCTACAAAGGTCCTCAAGATAATCTCCAGAACATTCAGACTACTGATACTCACAAGACAACGAACTGACAGAAGGGAAATGTCTCAAAGACAGTGACTTTACCTACTAAATTTATGCCCTGCACACTTTGGCACACCCTGACAAGAGGGAACCCCATCTCTGTTTAAAGGTGAGGAGATGGAGGACTACAGGCTCAGTAACTTAACCAAGGTCATAAAGCTAGTGCTTTGCAAAGGTGGTTTGGAAGCCAGGTCTTTCTCATGACCCCATACGTACTTTCTTTCCTGACCTCAGTGGAGGCCCACAGTGCTTGTCCCCTCATCTCCCAGGACACCTTACAGATCCAGGTAACCTGGTTTAACTGCAGGTGCAGAACCACTCACCTGGTTAAACCCGGTGCCAGGGCTCCCAAATCTTTCCCCAGACTGTCCGGTTGGTCCTGGTCTTTTTAAGTCTGAGAGGGAGGATGTTCAGCCACACAGTGATGCTGTTATAACCAGTGACCAGCAGATGGCAGTGTCCACCAGCCCTTCACTATTTGTCCCAAGGGGAAGGAAGGGCTCTGAGAGGGCTCGGTAGGAACTTCCAGGAAAGAAGCGGCCCGCCCCTTTCTTCTCTGTCGCCTCCCCTCCCCCACTCAGTAGCGTGGGGCCCAGGGGGCAGGTCGAGCAGGTGGTCCCAGGGCCAGGCTGCAGCCGACCTGGTGTGGATGCCAGAGCTGTTGCCCGGTAACCTGGGGAGAGGCAGCCCTGGGTTGAGCATGGGAAATTCCTGGGAGCCTGAGGAAGCCCAGGCGGGGGCATCAGGCAGCGGGCGGAGCCAGGGCCCTGCTGGAGTCTTCCCACCCCTGCAGCTCAGGCAGCCCCAGCCCGGGTCTTCTTGGAGGAGAGGACTGCTGCGGAGACCAGAAGCCCGGATGCAATGGTAGGTGGCTCCCTCCGTGGGCCGTGGACACCATCTTCCCTTCACACCCTCCCAGGGAGACTGTCCTCAGGGGCGGAAACCCAGGCTCACCCCGGGCCCTGCCTCTTCACCACGAACCCTCTCTCCAGCTCTGAGCTGCAAAGGCCAGAGGCCCTGGTGGGTCCAGACTCCTGGCTGGGTCCCTGGCACAGCGCCACACCCTCACATGCTCTCTACCTCTTGCAGCTGGATCCACGGTGGCCATTTGATCGTCACCCTCACTGTGCATTTGCCAGGAGGAGCTGAGGAGCAGGCAGCCGGAGGTTAGGCGCTGGGTTTGAACATCAACCAGTCATGGCCAGGGGGCCTCTGTTTCACCTTGCAGAATAGGCTTGGCTGGAGGGACCCAGAACCCTTCCAGAACACTGCTTGGCTGCTGTGGGCAGGGTGGAGGCTGAGCACTCATCAGCCTCATCTACAGGGTGCCTGAGGCACACCAGCTGAGCTGCACAAACAGCAAAGGCACAGGATCACAGAAGGGACCCGCCATCAGGGAAGGTTCAAGGACACAGAACGGAGCACCGACGGCTTCCCTTCCCAGAGACTGGGCCTCTTTGTGGACAGCGGAAGCCATGGAGCAGGCTATCTTTGGGGGACCTCCCATGCTCCTGTCATCAGACAGGGAGGCCTGGTGTCTGGTGTGGCAGGAGACACTTGTTCGAGGCTGAGAGGGCTGACACTGGGGCCCGGGCAATTCCTGGCACTTGATGGTGGCCCCAAGGTGGCTCTAGCTGGCAGAATCCAGGTCAGCCGCGGACCCTTGAGCCACAAGGGTTTGAACTGCATGGGTCCCCTTTGACATGGATTTATCTCTATAAACACAGGACAGTACTGTAAATGTGTTTTCTCTCCCTTAAGATTTTCTCAGTAACATTTGCTTTTTTTCTAGCTTACTCTGAGAACACAGTACATGAGACGTGTAATATACCAAAGGTATGATAACAAAAATGGACCGTTCATGTTATCAGCTAGGCTCCTGGTCGGTCGTATGCTATTAGTAGTTCAGTTGTGAGGGAGTCAGAAGCTATATTCAGATTTTTGACTGTACAGGGTTCGGGGGGCAGTGAGGGGTGCCAACCCTTGCCTCGTTGGAGGGTCAAATGTAACTTCCTCCGGGGCGTCAACACAGCACGCCCGGCCTGGTGCTGCAGATGTCATGTGACCTCCCGTCAGGAAAGGTGCCTTCGCGAGAGGCCACGAGAGGCTGTGGCCGTCCCAGGTGCAGTGTGGAGCACTGGCTCACACTCAGGAGCTCTCAGAAGGCTGCGCGCCCTGGCGGACTTTGCATCTCTGCAGGTACACAAGCTCAGCCTGGGGGCAAACTGTTATGATTCAGGTATGGTGTGGAACGTTGGCCCAAGTAACTCAAAATGCTCCTTTGGATTCTGGGATTCTGTGACCTGCACCTGAGTCCCGGTGCTCTGGGAAAGCGGACAGCTCTGCTCTCCACGGGAAGGGCCTGGAAGTGAGAAGGTGGGGACCCTTCCTGCCCACCCCAGTCAGTGACACCCACCCCTGCACCGGGCTGCTTTTACCCCTCGTCCCCCTTTGCAGCCAGTCTCTCAGTAGACTGGTGAAGAGGGGAAGTGAGAAGTGTCCCCAGTTTTCGGCAGCCTTCTTGCAACTTCCGCACTGGCCTCAGGGCCTCATCCCTGGCTTCCCAGTGACTTTTGGGGCAACACAAAGGATGGAGGAAACTCCCTTCCGGAAGTTTCCCTTCAGGAAGAACACGACTTCTGGTCTCCAGGCAGGGAGTGCGAGCTCCCTCTGCCCAGCCCACCTCCCAAAGGCTCCCTGCATCCCCTAGGAGGAGACGCCAAGCACAGCCTGGGCCAGCCTGCCCACCCAGGGCTGCCTGTTCCCCCAGAGGCCTCATCCTCACAGAGACGGAGAGTCAGGGCTGGAGGACTAGGAACTCCTGGCCCCACATTTCTCTCTCCTGTGGGAGGACAGTCCTGGGTCCCAGCGCATCCAGAGACAAGGATCTCGTCAGGCACCAGGTGTGTGGGCCTAACCCACGAGGCCACCAGGTCACATCTTGTGAACCGAGCAGCTGAAGCAGAGGCTCCTGGGAACCCGTGTTCTGTTCTGAGCTCTGTGGCTTCTGGGACAGTGGGCAGGCCCTGAAGTCAGGGATGACAGGCTGTGTTCCACGGCGGATGTCGTGAGATCCTAGCTGGCAGCAGGGGCAGAAAGGAGTCCCCAGGGTGATACTGCCGTGGTCTTCACCTGGACCGGACCAGAGAGTTCATTCTCTGCTGAGAATTTCCCAGAGAGCTAGAGAGGCAAAGCAGGGCACTCTGCCTGGCCCGCAGGGTTGGGGAGGGTATTAGAGACCAAGACCTTCACATGCATGCCTCCTGAGAGCAGCCAAGGATTGGGCAAAAACAGAGACTCCAGGCTCTGCCACCTGCCCAAGGTGTTGAATAGACAAAATTTTGTCTAGGAAATGGGACAAACCATCCCTCCTTCACAGGACACAGCAGTGGTGGGAATGACGTGAGGTAGGATGAGCAGCTGACACGGTGCCCAGCAGTCCAAGAGCAAAGCATTACTGTCAGGATTTCAGGGGAAGGACAGGATCCAGGCATCCCTGTGCCCCCATCCCCTCTGGCCTCAGCTTTAGGGTGTCCTGCTGGTCGAACCCCACCCCCCCAGCCCTGGTTTCCTGTGCATCTGTCCTGGGCATTACTGGACCAGCAACACACAGAAAGCTACTGGCAGTAAGTATTTACTGGAAAGAAGAATGAATTGGGGGATGGATAAATGACCAAGGAATGAATGATGACGTCACTTTACAGACAAGAAACACAGGTGGGAGTGGTTAAGTCCCGGCTCAAGCAAAAACAGCTGGTGGGCAGTCTTTTACAGAGCCTTTCTGGTGCCTACGAGCAGCTCCTCTCTGGGCCATCATCACTCTTGGGCCCCAGAACAGACCCGCTGGGGGGGGAGCGGGGGCGGAAGGGGGGCAACGCTACTGAGCCTCATCCATGCCAGCCTGTTATCCTGGCCACACACCAACGCCCTGACGTGAGAATCGGCCCATTTTACAGATGAGGAAATTTGGTCTCCAAGGAGCTAAGTGGCCTGCTCCCGCTGGGGCAGCAAGAATGCAGGGGTTTCACCCCAAAACTAATTCCTAAGCCCAAAGACAGCCGCAGGGCAGGGGAATCATAGGCACAGGCTGTGCCTTATCTGCGCAGGCACCTTTCCATTCTGTCCTTGCTGTTAAGAGGTCAAAGGGCCAGTGTCTCTGGGGGCACCCTCTGGAGACAGCTTGCTTAGATTTCTGTGGGGCCCTTTGTACCAGCACCACCCAGAGAGGGAGACCTGGGGCCAAGGCCTTGTGGCTGGCACCCCATCCTCAGTCCCCAAAGCAGGGTGGGTTAATGCAGCCCTTGTCCTTCCAGCCCCCCCCCCCCCCCACGCCCTGCCCAACCACAACTCCCCAGAGAGAATAAACTCCGCTCTTTCTTCTCTGCTCACCCGAGGGAACTGCGGTCCTGGGAGAGTAGCCCCCCCCCCCACGCCAGGCCTTTCTTCCTGCCCCCACACGTCTCTGTACCCGGTGGTGGTGAGTGGACCAAAGTGCCCGGATGAGCAGCCACCGCGTCTGTGCGGTGGCCGGCACGGCGATGACTGGTTCGGGACCTCCCTGCAGGGGAGCTCCGAGCCTGGGCTGGAGTCGGCCGGGAGCTCCCTGCGCGGAGCTTCTTCCCAGGACCAGTGTGGCGCAACGCGAAGAGACTCGGGACTCCCTCGACTTTGGGTCCTGTGGCATCGTGTTGACGCTCGTCACCCAAAGTGGCCATGACGCACTGACCCCGTCTAGATTTCAAGTTCGGTAGCAAATAAAAAATTTAAAGGATAAAGAACGCATCTGCGCAGCTTCGAGGGTCCGCCTGGCTCGGGCCCTCCATCTACCCCGTGCATCCGCCGCACGTTCCCGCACTGACGTGTGCCGGGCTGCCGTGGAGCTGAAGCGATCAGTACCGGTCAGCCACCTCCCTAACCGATCCGAGTGCGCTCCGGGGGGCCGCCGCCGTGGCCGCTGGGCGTGCCCTCCACCCATCACCCAGAACCTCATCCTGAGGTACCACCCTGGGGATCCCGGCCGCCCGCCTTCCAGGCTTCTGGCCGCGCGCCCCAACATACCAGGTAGCCCGTTTCCGCTGCCCGCCCCCCCCCCCGAATGCGGGCGGAAGGTCATCACTTTCGACGCACGAATGAATTCGGGGCGCTGCTCCCGCGCAGGGGTCCTCTCCTCATCCCGGCTCTGCCTCCGTAGTTCCCGCGCTCCTTTGAGATCTTGCTCCAGCTTAAGCACAAGTTCTCCGTCCAAACCCTGGCTTTCCGACTGTCGGTCCACGTCCATCTGTCTTTCTGGCCTGCCCTTCCAGCCACTAGCCCTCTTTTCCCTCCGGGTCCCCTCCCCTGCTCCGATCGCGCGCTCCGGTATTCGGAGGCTGTGGCAGGCTGGGCAACCTTCCAACCGGAGACGAAAAAGGCGCCTTTGTGGCAGCCCTGAGCGCCCCCGTGGCCTCTTTACGCCCTATGGCCTCGCTGTGCGTCCTGGCCCGGAGGTCCCGGCAGTGACCGGCGGGGCCGCGACCTTCCACGACCCCACCTCTGGCGTCTCGGGCACTCAGAGAACCGGAGCGGGCAGGGGGCGGGTGCAGCTGCTTCGCAGGGGAGTGGGCACGAAGCTGGGCGGGTGCGCGCGATGCCTCGGAGCCCCTAACTCGGGAGAGCGCGTTTGGCTGGGGCGCGGGCGGCGGGAGTCGCACCGCCGCGGGGAGGTGAGGCGGGGCCCCGGGTCGTGTCGGGAGCCTCGGGCGGGTAGCACTTGCTAGACGAGAGTGGGGCGAAGCGCCGTGGCGCGGGGAGGAGGCTCCTGTCCCGGACTCTGCGTTAGGCCGGAGCCGGGGGCGCGGCGCTGCCACTCCAGTGTTCAGCAGGGGGCGCTGCTCCGGGCGTTGGGCGGGGGTGGGGTGGGAGAAGAGGGGGGGCCGCGACTTGCTGCGCACACTTCCCCCATTATTAAACACTATGTTCAAAAGGCGCCGGGGGACTTCCCGGAGCCACGGAGCCCGCGCCGCCCGCCCGCCTGGCCCACGGAGCCCATGGACCTGAGCGCAGCCGCCGCGCTGTGCCTCTGGCTGCTGAGCGCCTGCCGCCCCCGCGACGGGCTCGAAGCGGCCGCCGTGCTGCGAGCGGCGGGGGCAGGGCAGGTCGGGAGTCCGGGGGGCGGCGGCGGCGGCGGCGGCGGCCGGACCCTCGCCCCGGCTGCGGGTGTCTCCGCTGCCCCGGCCGCCGCAGCTCCCGGAGCCCGCGCCGGGCGCCGGGCCGCCGGCTCCGGCTTCAGGAACGGCTCGGTGGTGCCGCACCAGTTCATGATGTCGCTTTACCGGAACCTGGCCGGGAGGGCTCCGGCCGGGGCGGCCTCCGCCTCCACCTCGGGCTCTGGCCGCCACGGCCGCGCGGACACCATCACCGGCTTCGCAGACCAGGCGAACCAAGGTACTGACGCCTCTACTGCGCCCGTCCGTCCTGCCTGCTCCTAGGCGGAGGCCACCGCCGGAGCCGAGCCCCAGCTCCAGACCCTTCGGGGCGCGGCCCCCTCACGTCCCAGCCTCAGGTGGTGGAAACTCCGCCGAGGCCCACGCACCCGAACCCGCTGGACTGTGGCGAGAGGCACGGCAAGCTCTCAGGGCTCGGGCCCCAGAGGGCTGAGCTAGTCCCTCTGCCGGATTGTCCTGGCCCTGCCGGCCGGCGGGTCCCCTCGAGGAGGCAGGATCCGAAGCAAGAAGGGGCCTGGGCCGAGAGGGACGGCGCCGTGATGGTGGTGGCGGCGGCAGCGGCTTTCAGTGCAGCCAACTCTGCAGCTTCTAGTCTCCTGGGGCCGCACAAATTGGGGGGAACTCAGGGGAATAAGGGAAGGAGGAAGGCTAAGTACATGACCCCGGAGAGGCTGGTGGCATCACCAGGTACACAGAGGTCATCTCTGGGCAGGATCTGTCAAGGGGGAGGTGCATGGCTATGGTGGCCTGTGCCCTGTGCCGGGCCGCTGGGACAGCCAGAGGTGGAGGACGCCACCAGCCCTGTGAGGTGGAGAGGACGGAGCCCCAGCCGGAAGCCAGGCCTGGCCGGGAGCAAGCACCCCACCTTACTCTGCCCTGGGTCCTTCAAAGGTAGGACATGGGTATGACTCTGGTGGTTGCTGTGCATCATCTGGATTTTATTAATCTCTATTGAAGTCATTAAAGCAGACAGATAGGGAAAATTTAACTAATTTCAGGCGGAAATGCAAGTAATGTTGGCCTTAATTCTATCCAGCCAGAGACCCAGCATAGAAGGCAGGAGGGGAAAAAAGGGGAGTAGGGCTGGAAAGGAAGTAGCAGACAGGCCCACACTGCACACCCTAACCTGGGAAGGCAGGTGGAGGTGGTGCAGTAACCGATTACACACCTCCTCCAACACACACACACACACACACACAGGAGTCTACACACAGAGACGGCTTTATTTTGGGTGCTGGATATCTTGGGGCCAGATGGCTCTACAGTGCAGTGCGAACTCTCAGGCATTCTCTGAAGGCCTGGTTTGCCCCCAGGACTGGATGCCGCAGTACCCCTACAAAGCTGGAGCCCTGGTATCCAGGGCCACAGAGGGCCCCAGCCCTGAGGCTGCCTTATGAGCCCCCAGGGATATAGGACAAATGGGTGTGCAGGACACTGCACTAGTTGCTTTCTTAGATACAGTTAGGCCGACCCTTAGCCTCAGCCTGAGCTCAGTCTTTTCTTGGCTGGCAAGGCTCTGAGGGCATCCCTCCTTCCTCCTTCTGGAAGGAGGGGATGCAGCAGCTGCACCTTGTAAAGCGGGGAGGGGAGATGCTGCAGGGGAGGCTCAGGAAAAGTGTTCCAGGGAGCCTTGGGGGAAAGCAGTGGCAGTGAAGCCGATGCACTTGGCCAGGACTTTGTGCCTCCCTCCCTCTCCACTCTGAGGTTCAACTTGGAGCAGGGCTACTTGAGGTTCCCAGAAGCCACCGGCAGAGCCCAGACTTCAGAGCTCCGGAGGCGAGGGCCCCGCAGCAGTGGTCGGTGAGCAGATCTCCAGTGGTGGGGGCAGTCTGCACAGTCTCTCCGAGTTTGGGGCAAAATGAAACCATATGACCTTCTTCAAAGGGAGCTCCTTATCTGCTGCTCCGTGGAATTTCAACTTTTTTTTTTCCTGAGCCCAAAAAAGAAAAAAAAAGTGCCCAAGACCGAAATAAAACCCCCAAACTCAGAGATAAGTCATAACGGAGGGAAAGAATATGTTTGCGAAGGCATCGGTGGGTCCTGGAGGCAAGACCTCCTGGAGCAGCTGCCCTCACTGCAGTGAGGAAGGCAGTCCTGGGATCCCCAGACCCTTGGGAGAGGGATCCTAGACTCCTTTGCCACCTTGCCTCCTTCATCGGAGGTCGTGGAAAGCCTGGAGAAGCTAAGCCAGGGCTACTCCCATCTCGAGCAGCCGCGCTCCCTGGTGGGAGCCCTTGGGCCGAGCCCGCCGCTCCCTATGTGGGCCTTAGTTCCCCTTCAGCATAGCCAGGACGCTGGATGCGCTAGACGGTCCGCAGCTCCGCTGTGTCCTTCCCCTCCGGACGACTTCCATGCAAGGCCCAGCCCGCACGGGCGATCGTGGCCGGCAGGAGTGTCCAGGCTGGGCTGGGGAAGCGAGGTAGCGCAAGGAGCAGAGCTGTCAGGGGACCCGAATTTTCCGTTTTCGCACAGCCGGGACTTCCGGGCTGTCCTGGGGCATCAGCAGGGCAATAAAGAGCAGTCCCAGAACAGCGCGGGGCCTCTGCCCGGCCTCCGGGCCTTGGAAGGGGCGCAGGGCTTCTGATGCGCCCACTCGGCCTTCTTTCGGCCACCCGCCCGAAAAGTCTGGCTTCCGATCTAGGCCCGGTAAACCTGAGGCTCTGGGTCAGGCAGCGGACCTGTAGTTGCATCGGGTGTAGGGGTGTGGTTCCCTCCCCGGGCTCGGCGATAGGCGGTAAGTGAAGGCTCCTGGGTTGTCGCGGTGGCAGAACTTTGGCTCGATGAACCGAAGCCCCGGTCCCGATAATCGATAGTCAGGGCGAAGGCTCCCTTTATTCTGGGCCAGGCTGGCAGCTTTCTGACTGGGCCGAGACTGGGCGGCCGGCGCCGTCTCCGGCGGGCTCGCTCCCGCATCCCGGGCAGTGGGCTACGTGCACTTCGGAGGCCCCGAGTGCGGGCTTCGCTCTCGACTCTCACCGCGCTCTCTTTCTGTCTCTGCCCGACTCCTGCAGACGAATCGCCAGCCGAGACCGGCCAAAGCTTCCTGTTCGACGTATCCAGCCTTCCCGACACCGACGAGGTGGTGGGAGCCGAGCTGCGCGTCCTGCGCCACGAGTCCCCGGAGCTGGGCCCTGGCGGCGCCACTCCCCCGCCGCTGCTGTTGCTGCTGTCTACCTGCCCCGGGGCCGCCCGAGCGCCCCGCCTGCTGCACTCGCGGGCCGCCGAGCCCTTGGTCGTAGCGCGCTGGGAGGTGTTCGACGTGGCAGACGCCGTGCGGCGCCACCGCCAGGAGCCGCGTGCCACCCGTGCGTTCTGTCTCTTGCTGCGCTCAGTGGCCGGTCCCTCGCAGGGCCCGCTGGCACTGCGGCTGCTGGGCTTCGGTTCACGGGACAGGGGCCGCGCAGCGGCGGAAGAGCGCGCTCTGCTTGTCGTCTCCTCCCGCACGCAGAGGAAGGGGAGCCTATTCCGGGAGATCCGCGCCCAGGCCCGCGCGCTCGGGGCCGCGCTGGCAGCGGAGCCAGCGGAGCAGCCTCTTGACCCGGGACCCGGCACTGGGTCGCCCACGGCGGTCATCGGCGGTCGCAGGCGGCGGCGGACGGCGCTGGCCGGGGCTCGAGCGGCGCAGGGCAGCGGCGGGGGCGCGGGTCGGGGCCACGGGCGAAGGGGTCGGAGCCGCTGTAGCCGCAGGCCGCTGCACGTGGACTTCAAGGAGCTGGGCTGGGACGACTGGATCATCGCGCCGCTGGACTACGAGGCGTACCACTGCGAGGGCGTTTGCGACTTCCCGCTGCGCTCGCACCTTGAGCCCACCAACCACGCCATCATTCAGACGCTGCTCAACTCCATGGCTCCCGACGCGGCGCCGGCCTCCTGCTGCGTGCCCGCGCGCCTCAGCCCTATCAGCATCCTCTACATCGACGCGGCCAACAACGTGGTCTACAAGCAGTACGAGGACATGGTGGTGGAGGCGTGCGGCTGCAGGTAGCCTGCGGGCCAGGCCGGGCCAGGGAGGGGGCAGCCGCGCCACCGAGGACCCCCTGCTGCGGTCGGGGTCCGTCGCCAAGCGTGGGTGCGCATCAGACTCTGGCCCCGCGCCCGCACAATGGAGGGGGAGCGCGCGTTCACACTCACACCCACACACTCATTCACTCATGCACACATTTATCTTGGGCAGCACCAAAGCCCTGGGAAGAGACGACCTGACGCTGCCAAGCCGAATGCGTACTCAGCAAAGGCACCATTGCATCCGCTATCCCCTTTCGGAGGGAGGATGGTGTTTGTGTTAATGTTACAGTAACAGGCCCTAAATGGGGGTAGAAATGAGTTAGGGAATTGGGGGTTCTAGAATGGGTGAATTAATGGGAGTACGGGAGTAGGTTTAATCTCACCCCTTTTTGTTTGTGGCTGAGTGTGGGGGAACTCTGGACTGGGTTGGCTGGGTGCTTGGTGTTGCACCTAGGACAGTCAGAACGGTTGTCATGCCCTTTCTGAAGGTTTTGTGTTGCAGGGAGGTCATTTACTCTGGGAAGGAACCGGTGCAAAAGGCATGTTTATTCTTTAATTGAAAAACTCTAACAGGCGCCTTGAGTTTTGAAAGGGAACATTTGTCCAAAAGAATTCATGGTGGAACTACCCAGATCCTTTCAAAGGTCAGCACTACCCTTTTAAAAAAAATCAGTTCCAATTGGGAATGATCTAGAATGTGGAAAGAAATGTTTGTCTTTTAGGGGAAAGTGAAGTGGAGAGGAGGTTATAAACTGCCAGTCTGAACCGATACAAACTTAGGGGTGGGATGGTATGTGCCAAGTTCTGAAGCTCCTAGGCTGGGCAGCTCAGTGTGTAGGGGTGCCTTGGGGGGTGCTGAGGAGGAGGCTTAGTGCAGTGGCTGTGAATGGGGAAAGGCAGGCAGCCGTGCTTTTCCTAGAGACCCGCCAGGAGGTTTTGGTAAGGAGCTGGGAAAGAGGCTCTTAGGGCTTGGAAAGAGGTGGGGGAGGCGTCCTGGGGCGGGCTTCCGCGGAAGACTCAGGCTTTTCTGCCAGGTAGGCGCAACCCTCTCCAAATGGTGTGCTCAGAATGGGCCAACATGTGCTTGCGTTTAGCTATCAAGTCTGTGTTGGCTTTTACACGCCTTCGCTGTGTTGTTGCTGTAGGTTTTGGCAGTGTGATAGTAACGGGAAGTGAAGCTACACAAAAGTGCTTTTGTGAGATTTCAGCTCCGCACAACCCAGTGGTTCAGAGCAGGAGGAAACCCCCCGCCCCCCAACTTCTGCAGCAGTAGAGGGGCATTAGGGCTTGGCTGTGGCCCCTTGAGAAGGGCGGGACCTTTGCGCAGTGGGGAGGACAGAGGTGGAAGCGTCTCCCCCAGTCCTGTCTTTGTCTCATTGATGGTACAACTACCTGTCCTGGCACAGGGAAGCTAGAACACGACAGGCTACAGTGTTTTATTTGGTTCATCTCTACTTGGGAGAACTTTGTGGCCTTGTGTGAGTGGTTGACACAGGGAGAAGAAACAATTTGGATTCCACCTGTCTGGGACTCTGAGGACTTCTATGAAAACCCCTGCATGTCCCCACCCCGTCCTCCTCTTGAAGGTTGTGTGGTCTGTTGCCTTTGGGGTCCGTTTTACCCTTGTCTTGGATGCTACGGTCCAGATGAGTCATATGAATTTTAATTCTCAGTGATCAAACATTCAAGAGAGAGGAATACGAAACATTTAGATATAGCTAATTTATTTAAGGGCCCCACCCGAGTCCGTGCTATCCCATAAAATTCCCCCAGAGGAAAAAGAAAACACATTTACAATGTGAATTCATATGCTGTGGTTATCTGAGTCGCTATAAATAATGAGAAAGGAAAGTCTCTTTAGGTCAAAACACGCAAACAAAATATCTGAGGTGGCAGCTATGGTACGCTTCCTCACAGTTTCAGTGACTGGTGGTCCATTTACATTTATGGATTTTGCCAGAGAAGCTTCGCATTCCTAAACCGTTTTTAATAATTGCATGGCGATTGCTCTGTCATTGCGAAGAACAAAAAAGAATGACACTAAAATATTAAAGGTTGTAGTATTTGAAGTTTTAGAAAGGGAGTTAATGAAAAAACTAGCTATACTTTGAAGAAATTCTAGGTTATTTAATATCTTGGACAAAAGGAAACATTCTGATTCTTTTTTAGCGACTAGGAAAAACAAGTTTTTTGAGAGGACCTGTTTTGATTTAGCCTGAGCTTTTTGTGGCAGGAAAAATATGTCCATTTTCACTGTTTTTTTTTTTTTTTTCTTCTTCCCCTGATGACCTCTTTCTACCAAGATGTGTTGTAAGTGGTGTAGGAAGTAGGGGTCTTCCTGCATCTGGAGTCCTGCCTGCATGTTGGGGGGGGATGTCTTTGGGCTGTGACAGTTCCTCTGATGGTCTCGGACTCCCTCAGTGTGTCCTTGGTGACTGACTGGAAGTGATGTCTCCAGGAACTGCTCTGGAGCTGCCTGTCACCCTCCAGGGACCACCTGTGCCTGCCACCACTCTGCTCCGGCTTCTGGCATCTCAGAGTTAAAAGTAGGTGAATGGAGAAGATGTGTCACATTTTGCAGAAATGACAGAAGGGCCACCACATGTAGAGGCAGACGTGTTTTTGCTGCTATGATGTGGTCTGAGCTGCTTTGCCAGGATTTGGAGAAGGATTCTGCTGGCACGGTCGGCCCTCCACTGGCTGTATCTTCTAGGCAAGGGGGTGCGGGGCTGAGTCCCTCAGCTAGAAGCCCCAGTCCCCACCCATGGGAGAGCTGTCTGCTCGCAAGCAGGGATTCAGTGTGTCAGCCCTGTGGGCGAAAGCAGTGCCCCCTTCCCAACTCAGGTTCCCCTGGGTCTGGGGCCACCACAGTATTCTTCCTCAAGACCCGCGAATTTTCCATTCTGTTGGGGGAGACGCGTGCTTCTAGTTGAGACCATATGAACCGCTCCTTCCTGATAGAGAATAGGGTGGGCGTCCCTGCTTGGGGAGCACAGGGCAGGCCAGCTGGGGCCCACGCGGGTTGGCGCTGGGTCTGCTAAACATAAAGACAGTTCGGTCACTGCGGCTGGAACCAGGCTTCTGTATCGGGGGAGACATTTCCAGTGGCGGACACCTGCGGCCACTGTTGCCCAAAGGCTCGCCTTGAATTCTGGCTTTCCAAGCAGCAGGGTCGGGTTCTCCCGAGAGGGTGGCAGGCTCTGTTGTCTCAGTTGGAGCTCTGCCCATTCCTCATGCACAGACTCCCCTTCAGCCTAGTTTTCCACCATTTTGGTACCACAGTGGCGTGGGGGAAGAGAGGAGCTGTGGATTGTGTGATGTCCAGTCGAATCCGCCAAGCCCAGAGCAGTGACTGCTCCCTGACAGTCTCCTGGAAGTGTCAGCGGGAGTGGGGACCTCACGGTCAGTGCTAAAGGGAGTACGGACCACCCTGTGGCTGTAATCAGAGCGTAACTCAAATCCTACAAGTCATTTATCCTGTTTGTAATTTTATTGAAACTCGTAGCAGAAAATAACCTGGGACTGTAGACCGATTCTCTTCTTAAAGCGGGGAGGAAAATTGAATTCTTTCCAGGAGGAGCTTGTGCACAAAAAAAGGCAGACTCTTGCTTTGCTCGAATCTAGTGTCCAGCAAATGGGGCGAGAGGAAGAAGCAGAGCTACAGCCGTCTGTGGGACACAGACATCATGGGGGGGCCTGGCCGATCCCCTGAGAGCATGTCGGTGGGGATGGAGAAGCCTCCCCAGGCTCAGAAAGCAGGGCCCTCTCAGCGGTCCTGAGCCAGGAAGCCCCAAGCAGGTGCCCAGTGGGCTGGGAGGACCGAGGGTCTGGAAAGCAGCCTTCTGTCATTGGCAGGGAAAGACCTGAGTGGTCCCCTCCAGTGTCTGGATTGGGAAGGGAAGAGAGACAGCTGACAAGCGAGCCCGGCAGTTGCAAGATGTTGGGAGTGAGAAGGGAGGGAACTAGCTCCCTCTGAGGCGGGTCTGAGCAGCACTGGTGTGTCTGGGGATTCTGCATACCCAGGAGGGGACCGCTCCACGCTGTGGCCTGCTGCCCGCCTGCTGCAGGGTCACTTGGGGGCTAGAGCTCCGCGTCCTGAGAGGTCTGGGACAGCGGTGGGCGGCCACCTCTGTACCCAGAGCTTCCATTTTTGTTCCTGTAAAATGAGAAGCTCTCCAGTCCCATAGTTCTAGGGTTCTAGTTGGTCCAAAAGCTCACTGACATAGTTGAAAGGCAGAGCAGATGCGGCTGTTCCTGGAAAGTGTCCCTTCCCTACCCTAGAGGCACTTCTCACAAGTATCACAGCTCCTGCCTAGTGTACGGGTGTGTGTCGATTACAGTCCTGGTCTCTTTTGGTGCCTCATAGATGTGCCTTTGATTTCAACCTGGGTCACGGCAGGTGCAGGGGAAGCCAAGATCTCAGGGGTAGGACTCAGCTCACCAAAGCCACGATCTTTCCTGTGTTCCAAGTGAGGAGCTCCACCAACCCGGCTGGAGCTCCCCCAGGCTCACATGGTGGGGGTGGGGGTGGGGTAGAATGTTCTGGACCAAATCCTGGGATGGCTGCCACCTGCTGCTGGTGCCTCTGTAGGAGCAGCGGGAGCAAGCAAGCCCTGGTCCTATTGGGAGCCTGGCAGAGATCTGGGACTGTCCCAGAGTCCCCGCACCAGGCAAGCAGGGCTGTGTAAGGGGGGGGGGGACAGGCCCCAGCAGGTGGCCACGATTCCCCAAACCCCGGTTTGGCCACGGTTCACTGCCATACCCATGTCTGGTCCTTCTTGCTGGAGAGCGACCTAGGGCCGGCCACCATAAGAGCTGCTGCTTCTCACCATTTTGTGAAAAATGGTGGTAGAGTTTAACATTAAGAAACAGGAGGCATCGAAAAGAGGTTATTTCTAATTTTCAGGCAGCTCTGTCCTTTACGCGTAGAGCCCTCTGGCCATTTAGGCTGGAGCAAGCTTCTTCTTCTTTTTGTGTCATTTCTGGATTTTTCGTCTGTTAAATAGTTACATCCCAATGGGGCTGAAGGTGAGAAAAAGCCTGCTCTTGTCAGGAAGGCCACACGTCCCTTATGTGGAGTCACCTGTCCACACGGCAGCTGTAGGAAGAGGGCGGGAAGTTGGCTTAGTAAATCAGTGGGGGCAACTGAGGGCTTGATGCGTGCCGAGTGGGCTCTGGTTATTGTTCAGGGGTATCTCATGAGGCACGAGCACAGGGCATCACCAGAGCCGGGCTTCTTCTTCCCCTACCCCAGAGCAGCCAGCACGGGGCCATGCCTGAAACCGGCCTGGGACTTGGCCGAGTTGGGGGGTACTTCACGTAGCCACCGCCCGTTCCGCCGCTGAGCAACCCAGGGAACGGTGGAGTCAGAGTGTGAGGTCACAGAAAAGCTGGTCCGTGTTGCCAGTTGTGCTTAGAGTTGTTGAAAAGTGCAAGCGTGCCCCCTGAGCGGCACGACTGGTGGGCGATGGTCTGCTTGCTCCTGCCCGTGCCTACCTCCGGGGAGCAGTCCTCAGGCCCCTCCGGCAGGGGTGGGTGTGCGTGTGTGCAGAGGAAGGGGCTGGTGTCTCCCGCTTCACATGCCCTGACATTGGCGAGAGGGCTGCCTTGTGCACCGAGACTTCTGCAAAGGGGTGTTTCTGTAGTCAGGTGAGTCTGTGGGCAGGACCACTTTGCAACGCTGGCCTAGAAGACACTTTCTCCCCCAAGGTTAGAAGCTCTGCATTCCAGATGGGCCCACGAGGTCAGAGCTATAGTGCAGACACTTTCCTTTTTCTAAGTCAGTGGTAGGAAGCTGAAACAAATTGTTTAGGAAAACAAGGACAAGCTTCTGATGGTCGTGTCCCAGGCACCTTGCGGCTGGGTAGCACAGCCCTTCCAGGAGGTGGCCAGCTGCTTGGTTTCTGCATTTTTATTCTATTCCACCATCTTTCGAGCTGTTAGTGAACAGGAGCGTGGCGCGGGGGCGGCTGACTGGGCCGTGCAGGAGGGGGACTGGTCTTCTTTGCAGAAATCCTCTCCGCGCTGCTCCGTCTGACCCGCCGGCCATGGCAGTGACCACACCCAGCTCCTGCGACGGGAGCTGAGGGCCGGGGTGAGATGCTTGTGCTGAGCCCACATCCTGCTCAGACACTTGGTGGCAGGAACCTAGAACCTTGTCTGAAGCTTCTGGGGCTGAGGGGTGTCTGTGTGGTTGACAGAAACCAGAGGCCCTGTAAGGCTTATTCATCAGAGTGTTGCTGAACAGGCGGGGACCCCAAACCCATCTGGGGCACCCAGGCTAAACGGCCCCTGAGGCTCCCCACCCCGGGCTGCAGCACGGGAGGGGGCTCGGTGGCCCGGTGCCTGGGCACACAACCCGCGGCCCTCTTACCCAACAAGCCCGGCCTGTCGCAGACCGCACTTGTGGGCAGCCCTCGCCTGCACTCGTCAGCCGAGCGAGTCTGAAAGGCAAGTCTGACAATGTGCAGGGGAAGCCTTCCCCGGTCTGCGTGTTTCTGTCCGAGTGGCTGGAGGCTGCCGGGCGCAGAAGACGACACATGCATCCGAGGAGTCCTGAGGCTTCCCCCGGGGCTCCCGACAGCAGCAGCGCGCCTTGGGATGAGCAGCCTGGCTGGAGGGCTCTGTGCACCCGCAAGGAGGGCTTCTTTTTCTCTGCAATTTATATTTCCAGGTCAGGGCCTATCAGAGTCCGAGGAAAGCCAGCCATGCAGCATGCTGTCTAGAAAATGATGATACATGTTCAGGGAGAAAGCAAGAATGTATTTCCTGGCTGGGAAATCCTGGAGGGTTCCAAGCCAGGCAACAGACACTCTGGAAAGTGGAGCTTTCAGAGAGCTCCTCTGGCTGTCTCCACCTCGGATAAGTCACAGTCCGAACATAAGCTTCCTTACGGTAACTGCTGTTCTGTTGTCATGGTGGTTGTTTGTTTGTTTGTTTTTTTTTTTTTGTAGTCCACTGTAGTGTAAACAGCTTCTGTGTTTTCTGTGACAAAGAATCATAACTGAGTCACTTTCGGTCTTTCAGCTGGAAGCATTTTGCCCCCCAAAAGTTAATGCATTTTTTTTTTTAAACAAGGATTAGCATGCTGACTTCAGTTTGCCATTCAGCGGATGAGAATAGAGGATTCTGAACAGTTTGGAAAACTTAAAAAAAAATATATATATATATGTATGTATATATATCAAGAGGTTGCTGCTGAACCTGGGCACCTGGCTCGCGGCGTGCCTCTGTCTGTGTGGGCAGCAGCATCTGACACGACAGGTGCCCTGCCTCTTAGCCAGCACCTGGACTCTGCCGCCAGTACTGTGGTTCTGAAGAAACGGGCAAAACTTGAAGTGACAGGAGTGCCCTCACAGCTCAATACGCACACTCCCTCCGCAGCTGAAGACAGGATGTATTATTGGTGGGGGGGGGGTGCGAAGTCCCTTTCATTTTGCAAGGATATCCACTATTTCTCGGCTCAAAGATGGGGAAAGTGGTGAGAATTGTAAACTCACTGAATGCAGGCTGGAATGTCTTCCTGCTCTGGTTTGGCCAGAGCAGAGCTCCGAGGCTGGGAGGCTCCGAGACCCGGCCATCTCCCCCTGCTCCTCCGGGCGGCTGCGGCAGCAGGAGCTCATGTTGTGAACGCTGCCCACGCCCAGGCCGGCTGGCAGGGAGCTCGAGGTCAGGCACAAACCCACTGTGTATACGTATTCTCAAGTTTAAATAGATTGTACATATCGGAATGTAAATGAACTGTAAAACAGCAATCTCTATTTTTCTCGACAGTTATACAGCAGTATATAAATTTCTTAAACATGCTCTTGTATGCTCTTCCTTAACCATTTTAATATTTTGTACAGACAAGTTGATTAAATATTTTATCAGTGGAGCTGCTGGTGGTTGGTCTTCAGAGAACTGTGTTTTGCCTTGTTATTCCGCCGTTCTCGGGGGCTCTGCTTCCTCTGCTCCGTACTTCGGGCGTTAGGACAACTCTGGGCCTGTCGGACGTCGTGCCCACTGTTCTCCCTTGAAACAGAGCAGGCTCTCACGTGCCTTGATTCTTTGTCACTGGCGTGGCTCCGTGGGACACGGCACAGCCCGCACCGCGTGAAGCCACTGCATGGGAAGGTACCCAAGCTTGGGCTCGGGCGGTGAAGAGGTAGACATGCCGCGGGAAGCATTTTCTCTTTGGAGGTCGGGCGCCGCCATGTGTCGCAGGTGAGCGTTGACAATGCAGGCACAGTCCCAGTGGAAAGGTTTTGCTCCATACACAGCAGGCCCCTGCAGGATCTGTCTCACTGCAGGAAGCCCGAGCGCCCCCATTCTGAGGCTGCACAGGGAGGCCTCCACAACCACAACCATAGGAATGCCCAGCTGTGGCAGCTTCCTCTGCAAGCCAGGTATGTATTTTAGGGAAACCAACAAATTCTGACAGCACATCCGGCCGCTTTTTCTCAGTACTGTTCAGACGAGTAGATCTGTGCTCTGTGGCACCAGCCGGCATCCTTCAGTACCTGGGCAGGAGAGGACCAGTCACTCATGACTTTGCCCTACAACACAGGAAGGAGAAAGCTATTTTATCTGTTCCTTATATACTTCTGGGAGAGGATTAGTGATAGAACAGCCATATGGGGAAGGTGACAGGGCCTTGCTTTCAGGAATGGCTTGTTACCAGAATTACCTCCTCTGGGATAGGGACGTGGCCAGGGGGAGCCCCCCTTCCTGCAGGGCACACGTCCACTGGAATAGGGCTGTTCCTACCCCAGGGTTAATGCCAGTCCCCGTGGTCATGACTGTCTCTCTCTTGGGAAAGGTAGATCTAGAAAGTCTTCTCCCCTTTTGCTTCTTAATTTCATTCCTACTAAACAAGGGAGTCTTTTTCTTTGGAAGAAAATCACATTCACCTTTCAACTAACTCACTTGGTAGGTGCATTCAAGTATAAGATTTGAGACTCTGCCGTTGAAAAGTGTGAAGTCTTATCGTGATCGTTTATACGAACCGTGAGTCGGTTCTTCGTTTTCCTATTTCTCGGTCTCCACGTGGCCTACCCCGGCATTCCCTGGTGAGGGGATACCTAGTTTGCCGATAAGGGGGAGTTATGGGGAGAGTGGAAAGTCGGGGGGGTAGCATTTAGACTTTTACCCTGTTCCCGAACACTGATGAGAACCGAGTGTCAAGGTTCTCCAGGGACAGGGTTGCTGCCTGCTGGCTGCTCTCCCTCCTGTGGGTCCTGGTGTGCCCGATCCACACTGTGTGTCCAGTTCCTGCTCGGTGCTCAGCAGCCAAGCCGGTCGCGTGCCACCTGTTGCCCTGCAGAGGGCGGCGACCCCTCCCCCACCCAGCATGGTGGTTGTGCTCCTCCAATGCTGGGAATAATCCCACACTCTGCGGTGCGGAAGGAGGAGGGATCTGGGGAGGAACTCGTCCGTTGCAATGTGTCACCAGCGTGCAGCCCCGGACTGCAAGGCCATGGGCGTCTGCCAGTCCTAATCGCATGCAGGTGCGCGCCCTACGGCAGTGGCCAGCAGGAGGAAGCCCAGCTGTGGTGTGGAGCCGGAGCAGGGTGGATTTGCGGAGATGGGATTCTAGTCCCTCTGTGAGGAGGGAGGCCCTGCAGGTGCACCCGCACCCCTGGCTGTAATGGACGCCCAGTCATGGGGTCACATTCTCCTCCCAGGGAAGAGGAATTTTCCCATAGACTAACCCAGCAAGGAAGTCTGTCCCAACGTAGGGAGGTCAGCACAGGCCCCATTGCCAGAATGTCTGAGGAATGCGATCCAAAATGAAAACGCTCTCTTTCCCCAGCCCGGTCTCGTGTATTGTTGCTGTAATTCCCACTTGGGGTGCTGCTCTGGGCTAGTGCTCAACAAATAACAACCACATATTTGGTAGTTGCTAAGACTCAAACTCCAGAGGCTTTCTGACCATGGAGGAATGGAAGTAACAGTTGCATTTGGAGGGGACAGGAACGGCCACAAAGTGTGGGGACTTTGCTTTCTGTAGTCCCCAGTGCCAGAAAGCCAACGTCCCGGGAGGCTAGCTGGCCCGGCTGTGCTGGCTCCGCTGCCGGAAGGCTTAAGGAATAAAAGAGCTAGTCCACCTCCCGTTTCCATTTACGTACTCAGTCAGAGGGACACAGGGACACAGAATCCCTGAGATGTGATTCCCTTAGAGTCTGAGCAACTGAGAGAATTGTTTCTTGAGAGGTTGACTCTCAGGTATGGTAGAAACTTGTATTGATTTAGGTACAACTTCCTGAATATTCTGTGTGGCAGGCCCTATTCGATAAGCCCTGAGAGCAGAGATGACAAGACACAAGTTCCATGTCCTAGGACTCTCCTTTTAAGGGCAGGAAGGAGTTTGGTGGTGGGGGTGGGAGGAGCAGAATGGAAAAATATAATTCCAGCAGCAACTGGTAAGTACTCCAATAGAGACATGGCCAGGGGCCCCCAGGGCTAAGAGGGAGGGAGGGCGGGGCAGGAGAGGGGCTATACTAGGAGGCAGGAGCGGTGGCCTTTAGGGCCAAGTCTGGGGGCGGGGGAGTGGAGGGGTGTGGGCACTTTCTGAGCTGGAGCAGGTGCTCCAGAGGTTTCAGAGCACAGGTGCGGTCAGAGAAGTCAGCGCCTGCAGGGCCCAGGCGGCTGCGGCAGAGAGCAGAGGGGCAGAATGTGGGACTGCAGCCTCGTTTTGACTCAGCAGGCAGGGCTTCCTCCCTGCAGTCCGCTGCCTGGTGCACCACCCTCCCCGCCCCCGTCCCTGGTCAGCTGCTCTGTCCTCTCTTTCCTTCTTCTAAAACTATTCCTGTGTTACAAACTACCTGCTCTTCCCTGGGCCTGCTAAACTGGCGGTTCGTTGGCCCTTGCATCGACTGGACTTGCTCCTCCAGCCTTCCACTCTGGCTGGGCTGCCCACTCTTGCCTCCAGGAGGCAGCACGGTGCCGTGGAAAGGGGAGGAAGCCTTGGCTCAGAGTAGAGACTGCCTTTGAATTCCGGAGGCCTCTTAGTAGCTGTGAGATCTTGAGCCAGTCACTTACCTCTCCCCTCTGTGGTGACCTGTGGTGAGTAGGGCCACAGCCCGTGGGACCGAAAGGCTTCACTGAGACCCTGTGAAAGTGCAGGGGGAGTGGCAGCCTCTTTGTGTGGGCTCTCTCCTCTCTCCCACACTGCCCCAGCTCTCCCTGTCTTTTCTGGCATTTGGAGCAGGTGCCTCCCCTCTCCCTTTAGGGGTTTCCGCTTCACGGAACTACAGCAATCCAGAACCTTCAGTCTGGCAGAAGAGGCCAGACATGTGTCCCACAGTGGCTCCCCCCATGGACCAGAGCCATCACTCGCCTATCTACGGAGCAGAGGCAGGAATCCCTGCACTTTGGAAAAGGACTCCTACAACACAGCTTCTGTCTTAAGGCCTCAGAGAGAGATCTGTTCACAGGGCACACTTAGTTCCAGCCACTGACTGCTCTTTAAACCCCATCTCCCGTGGGATGAAGCAGCCCAAGTTTGTCTTCTTCTCTCCTGCAAGAGGAGGCCAGAAACAAAGACGGTGTCTCCGGTTACTTAAGAAATGCTTGGCTTCCTGCATCTTTTCTAAATCCACCATCAGGTCCTCAACAAGGTGATGTTCCAGATCCTGAGCTGCCCGTGGGAGGACTTCACGGCCCGGAAGCTGAGCCGGGTGAGCAACTGCCCCCTGCCCCCAGTAGGAACCAGAAATGCCAAGTCCACAAGAATCAGGTTGCAGGCTGGGTGAGACCATGTCGAGGCTGAGACATCACCGGGTCCTCTGCCGCACCGAAGGCAAGAGACTGCGAAAGTTTGCTAAACTTTTCCTTCAGGTACCATTTTACAGAGCATCCTCCATAAGCCGGACGGGGTGCCAGCTGCTGTTACACATGACCTCAATTAGCCCCATTAACGGAAAACAAAAACCCTCCCCAAATCTAACATTCTCACATCTCCCAATAAAAGCAAGTATTTTCATGGATGACAAGATGGGGGGTGGGGAGCCTCAGGGGGGCTAAGCCAAGGTAGCCTTGAAAGCCCAGTAAATGACAGATCTGGGATTTGAACTCAGATCTCCACTTACTGCTTAGAAGAAGAAATTTACTTTCCGGGAAAGAAGAAAAGACAGATGCGGAAGACGGCACAGGGATTTCAAACTCATCTCAAACGTATAAAAAACTTGCAGGTACAAAGAACATTTTCTTTCCTCTCTGACCCATTAGTAAGATGATCTGATGCCTGATCACCACCAGAAACTTCAATGTGTCTTCAATACAAATAAGGACATTCTCTTCACAGTCCAACCACTGAAGTCGGACAATAAACGTTGATCTCTTACTCGCAGGTCATCTGTAGACCCCGATCGAGTCGTGCAAACTGTCCCAACAATGTTTTCTTTTGTAAGAATCAAATCAAATGTTACATTAAGTTGTCATGTCTTTTTAGTCTCCTTTAATGGAATTAATTTTGGGCGCCTGGGTGGCTCAGTTGCTTAAGCATCTGACTCCTGGTTTTAGCTTAGGTGATGATCCCAGGGCTGTGGGACTGAGGCCTGTTTTGGATTTTGCCCTCTGTGGGGAGTCTGAAGATTCTCTTCCTCTGCCCCCTCCCTGACTTGCATGAGCTCTCTCTCTTAAATAAATAAATCTTTTAAAAGATAGTATGGAATTAACTTTAATATAATGTAGGGTAAAGAGAAATCAAGCCTTTGGTGGTTCTTGGCTCTCCAACGGTTGGATGGTGAAGTGGATGGTGAGAGGTCCCTAGCCACCTCAGACATGAGCCCAGAGGACCACGGGAGCTGCCTCTGGACATTCTCTCTGTCCTCTGGCCCAGTGCAGCCTGAGAACCTCCTGGGGGCACCGGTTCTGACTCTAGCTTAGACCCATCACTCAGCGCTAGATAAACCCATAGAAGACAAACCTTTGACAAGGACCATTCCTGTGGCTGACTGGTACATATAGGAAGAAATGCTTCTGGAAAGTGAATTTCATCCACTGCTTACCAATTTTAATCTTTTCTTTTTTATGATGATGATGCTTAATAATGAAAATATCTATTAGAGCCAATCTGTATTGAGAAGATACTCTCAGCCAAGAATTGCACTAAATGTTTTAATTTCATCATCCCACTTAATTCTTCCAACAATATGAGGCATGCTTTATTATTAATCCTGTCTTATAAGTGAGGACATCGAGGCATGGAAAATTAGAGAAAGTCGCCTAAAAATCACACCGAGGATGCAGCCTCCAGAATTCTTACACCATATCATCACCTCATACAAATGCATGAGAACATTGAGTCTTTTGTTTAATTCCTAACGAAATAAAATGAACTTTAATCTCCTAAAATCGGATTCTTCCTTCCCTAGAAGAAGTACTGAGAATTTAACAGAAAGACTTTGGCCCGAGTCTAACTCGGGGGAACCGCCGGGCTTACACCCTCCTCCCTCAACACGCAGATCAGGCCGGGCAGTCATAAGTGCTGGTAAAAGATTTATTTTGAAAATTCATTTGGTGATCAGATGATTAACAGAAAATGAGCCCATATCATTTACTTTATCATTTTACTTTTTACCATTTTTTAGGCTCGGATAAACCAAAATAAGACACAATGTCATACACGTGGACTTGTGAAATAGGGGGTAATATCAATTTGCTGAAAGGAGAGCTGGGGGTCTTCTTCTCTGAGTAGGTGGGATTCCCCCACGGCTTGCTCGAGGGCTTCAAGTCAGTACGACCGAGCATCTCCTATATACAAGGCACTTTGGAGACAGGAATCCTAAGCTTCTAACATCAGATTTCTAGAAGGTCTTCCCGCACAGAGGCTGATCAGGGCTGTATGTGCAGGCCTGTGCCAATGTGTGTCTCCTGGCTTCTCTCCAGGGCCAAGAGCACTCCTTGCCTGGGGCTTGGCTCTTCCCCTCCGAGAAGTCATTTGTTCGGATGCAGAAGCCATGCTAAGGGACAGTAACTCGCTCAACACTCACCACTGGGTTGGCAGCATATCAGAGCTGAATCTTTCATTGGGACTTTAGGCTTTGAAAGGAAGGACAACAACCTATTGTTCTTAAGGAATGATAACACCATGAGGGGTCTCCTCTAGTGGAAAACTGAATGTTTCTGATCAACTGTCAACTATCACTGCTGTCAGTGGGAATTATTGGCTCTTAGGGTCCCAGGATTGAGTGATTTTAGGGAAGGCAGAAATATTGTGGGCCTACTCTAGGATGGAGAACAAGCGTCTTCTCTACTGGACCTCAAGGCATCTGGAGAAGGTGAATTCACATAATCCATCATGGCCTGTTTTGGTTCAACAGTCAAACAATTTCTTTCCCACTAACAAAGCCAGGGCGGAAATGCAGAACTCATTTATGGCATTCTCTCTTCACCGATTGAAAGATGCCCTCTCAAACATTACTTACTGGAAGATTTTTCAGAAGAAAAAAATCATGACATAGCCAAGAACTCGCTCCTTGATGCCTAGCATAGTATTTGGCTCCTAGCTGGTCCTCAGTGTAGTTTCACTGGAAAAATCACAGCAGAAGCAACTCCATGAGGCAGGTACACGCTGGCTTTGGGACACCCCAGGCCTCTGCATCCTGGCCCCGCAGGAGAGGAGCCTGCCGAGAGCTCACAGCCTGGCAGGTTGGAGCTCAGCACAGAGCTCGGGGCTGTCTCGTGGCGGGAGGCACAGTCAACAATTCTTACTGAGTTCCTTGGCCCAAGGGATGTCTGGTGAACTTTATTCTCTGTCTGATGAAGAGCGATCAGGAAATCTCACTCCTCGGGGAAGCTTCTCAGAGATGCAGACAAGCAGTGCCTCCGATATTGGCTCTGCCTGTGGTTCATGACATGCTGCAAGGTAGTATCGGGGTGCGGGGGGCACATAGGCTGTGCTGGTAGCCAGCTGGATTCTGATGACCTCAAAGTGAGTCCAGACTCATCTTCAGCTTCTGTCTTTAAGGTCCACGTCTGAGATCCACTACTCATCACTTCCTGCTACTGGAATGTGTGTCCTCATGATTTGATACACTTACGTATCTGACTCTACACTTGACATTCACTGCTCTCCTTCACATTTCCTAGTGCGTGTTTCATAATTTCCTCTAGGAGAGCCTACTCCACATGGTAATTGGATTAAAATCAACTAAATTTAGACTTCCTTTGGTCTGCAAGGATCCTGCCTACGAAAATCAACTGCAGGGTGCCACTGGGGTATCTCGTGCAAACATAAGGGGTCTTGTTTAGGTCACTGATCACTGTGTTCCCTGAGTCTTGGAAAATGTGCTCTTAAACCTGTGGTGTATTTCATTGTGTTTCCTTCAGCGGGTGGTATGGGGAGCTAGCTGGGAGCTGATAACAAGCCAAGAGGTTCTTTTTTGTCTTTGCTGTCTAATATCAAACATTAACAATGAACTCTTATCTACTAAGGGTGTTACTAAGAGAAGGCACAGCCACTGCTGCTATGGACTAGTTCCCAGTCATGTCTCTGCAGGTCAGGACTTAGATTTTGGACAGATCATCCTTTAGCCAGTCAGCTACCATGTCAGCCATTTCCTGCGGAAAACGGAGGATAAAAGCATGAGGGATTTTTTTCTCACAGAGCCGAATATCTCCTTCAGGAAATTCTTTCTTTATGTCTTCATAGTACGCCGTTGGACACCAAGCATCTATAGTTCCATAGTAAAATGTAAGCTAAAAGACAAGACAAAAAACATTGTATTAGAAAATATTTTCCTCTTCCAACACAAACATGGCACCAGCAACCTGCAATGCTTTGGAAACAGCTCCCGTCTCTGGCCCTGCAGGCTGGTCCCAAGGCCCCCTCCAGAGCATGGCTCTCTTGAGGCAGTGACCTTCATGGTGTACAGGAGTAAATTAAGAGGCATCTGATGGAAAGAAATCCATTCCCGGATAGGGAGGGAGAGTCCTGCGTGAGAGATCACCCGTGATCCACTAAAAGGACGTGTACATTGAGCCTGGGATGGGCACTGGAGAGATGACTGGTGAGGACGAGTTACTGGGAGGTAATCATTGAGGGCCTAGTGACCATTCATTGCACACCTCACCATTTCCATGCAGCCACATGGTAGGCGGATGCGACAGGTTTGTTGAATGCATCCAAAGATGAATCAGATAAGACTCAGGCTTCTCAAGGTAGCAGATGAAAAGTGACCAGAACCCTAAGAGTGTCTGTAACATTTCTAAGAACAGGCTCCACGTAGCAGGAGAATGTGCTGACTCGGCGGGCGGGTGACCCAGCCCTACTTCGGGTGACGGCAAGCAGCTGCAGGGAGATACAGCCTCTGTGAGGACATTACTAAGAGCCTTACTGGAAACTGATCTAGACCTGTCCATGACACACACACACACACACACACACACACACACACCCTGCTTTTCCAAAGTCTATGTTCTGCTGCTTTGCGTCTCCAAAATACTTATGTTAGTACCTGTTTTTGCCAACTGAAAGAAATCCAAAGAGATTTTTGCTTTTATGAATAAAGGCAAAAAGTGAAAGTAGTGCTCAGTGTTTGTTCGGCAGTGGGCAGGTAGAGAGGCTGTGTGCTGCGTGTGTGTGCAGGGCTCCCCTGAGCACCTTCCCCTGGAACCCCATTCCACATCAAGCCACCAGGACTCTGAACTGTGTCTGCAAGCATCTGCGCTTTACCTCGATTAACTCTGTGCACCCACTAGCAAGATGTGTCCTAAGGTATCAGAAAAGCCTACGAGAGCTTATTTTTGGGGTCTGGGACCACTCAAAAATTTTTTTTCCATATAGATTAAAGATAACTGCTTCTTTGCTTTATGCTGTTTCAGCTTACAGCATTCACAGGAATGCTCGAATTTGGGATAGTGGTGGAAACTGGAAGTCCCCAGGATTTCACACGAAGAAGTGACATGATAAGGTCTGCACAGTAGGATATGTATTCTGGCTACAATGGTGATGAGAACCTGGAGGAGTCAAGGTGTGGTGGAGGACGGGATAGGCACGTGTGTTACTGTCCACTGATTCTGCTCTACAGCCATTAAATCCACTAGCTGAATATGGACAAGAGAGACTGCGTTTATAAAAACACGGTCTTTATTACAGTCACCTTATGACTTAGCCAATATTTATAAGGATAGTTAATACTTTATGTATTTTTAAAGATTGTATTTATTTCTTTGACAGAGAGAGAGATCACAAGTAGACAGAGAGGCAGGCAGAGAGAGAGGAGGAAGCAGGCCCTCCGCTGAGCAGAGCGCCTAATGTGGGGCTCCATCCCAGGACCCTGAGATCATGACCTGAGCTGAAGGCAGAGGCTTAACCCACTGAGCCACCCAGGAGCCCTTAAAAGGATAGTTAATACTTTAAAGGGGAAAATATGTGATGCAGTAGTCCAGAGAGTCAATTACTAACAGTAAACCTTGAGGTGCAGACTTCCTCTGAATTACGTCATCGAGATTTTTCTGGGCGTCACCTGGGGTCTTAGTTTTGAATGCTGTAAGGGCTTTGTGGCTCACAGGCTGCTCACTTATTTGTTCCATCTTCCTGGTTTTTGCTCGCTACAACCATTTCTGGGCACTCCGAAGGCCCCAAAGCCGAAATTCATTTTGTCATGGCTCTTAGCAGAATGGAAAGTTCTTCCTGTTGCTGGAGACCAGAGGGCCTGGCAGTGGCCTGGTTCCTTGCTTCGGGGGTCAGTCTCTCCACAGTGTAGGCATGCTATAGGCTCATGGGCAGTGGGCCACTATTTAGGCCAGCAACACCCTGCCAGTTTCCCTTGAGGTACTGCTGGGAGAACCGGCTGCCTGCGGGCATTCATTACCTACCCATAGGCCTAATAACTTTAGGTTCTCTCTACACCACGCCCTACCCTTACCCACAGGAATCTTTTAAATTACATCTGGGAAACAGCGTAGGGTGCAGTCATCGTGCCCAGTGGCTCTGCACTTCCTCAGAGTACGAAACAGTGCTGAGAAATCTGGAAATGCTGACTTGGACTTGTGTCCATCAGGGGTGTTCCTCTGCTCCAGGGCACTCTCTTGCCGGAAGATTCCTGAACACCGAGAAAGGCTCTCTGGGAGCCCTCACACCAGCCCAAGCTGATGGTGAAGTCTTGTGAAAAGTCTTACTATGAAAGGGTCACTCACCCAGAAGAAGGGCCAGGCAGAAAGACCTCCCCAGGAGTCTCTTTGATGAGGAGGACGATCAGCCTGCTGCCACTTCTGCCTCATTCTCTTTCTGTGCAGAACTGGCATTTCCTTTTCAGTGGGACAATCACCACTTGAAATGCCTCCACTGAAAAGTCCAGCTTGGCGAGGCTCAGCACTAGGGAAACACCATTCCTTCCCTCATGCATGAAAGTGTCAGAAGCTGAGCAGGAACAACAAGCATGGATCCCAGGGATCCTACACCTACCTACACCGAGAGACCAGTCGTATCCAAGCCGTTACGTGCATGCGCTGCCCGAGGCAAGTACTAGGAACCTGAACACTAAGTGTTCTAGATGGTGTAGTAGTAAGGATTCCAGATTTCCCATATGTTCATCAAATTTTATTTCTCAATCCTCCATGGCTAGTCACCATTTAGAGTAGGCTAGATTTTGTTAAATCTCTAAGTGATGGAGGGGTCTTTTTTTTTTTTCCCCCTGTAATTCTTCTTTGGACTATATTCACGAAGGGCCCTGTATGAAAATCTTGGCTTACATGTAAAACACATGGCTATTCTAATGCCTTTACATACACTGGCTCAAGATACTTCCCGTCCCTATAGATTACAAGTCACAGGCAATAGATCTGAACAGAAAACTCTGCATCTGTAACTCTAAACAGGAAACTGAAAAAGGATGGGGTGTGTAGAGGTCCTAGTGGGGGGTGGGGGCAGACAGGTGAAGTAGAAAGAAAGAAAGAACTGGACACCGAAGCCTGGTCGTTAAGAGTGTATACTGCTCTATGTCGCTCTGTCAAAGCAAATTTCCATCACGACACATAATAATGAACCGATAAAAACTGAGAATAACATGCTAAACCCTGGACTCAAGGAGTCCTCACAACAACACTCGGAGGGAGGCATTTCATCCCTATTTGATAGAAAAGGAAACTGAGGCTTAGTGGGAATACCTTGCTTAAGTTCAAATAATTGGTGCGTTGTAAAGCTGGGTTATAAATCCAGAGAAAACATTCCTGATCAGTTCTTTTTACTACCCTCTACGATTAACAATGAATTGACCCATGTTATGAAAACATATAAACCTGAAGTTGGGGGGGTGGGTCTTAAACTGGCTTTGAAAACTGAGTGTGGCCAGCAAGGGTAGGAGCACACCCAACATCTGTACTTTTTGGGTGTGTGTGTGGGGGGTGGGGGTGGGGTAAAGATTTATTTATTTATTTATTTGAGAGAGAATGACAGAGAGAGACAGAGAGCACAAGCAGGGGGGAGAGGGAGAAACAGGCTCTCCCCCGAGAGGGAACCTGACACAGGGCTCGATCCCAGGACCCTGGGACTGTGACCTGAGCTGAAGGCAGCCGCTTAACTGACTGAGCCACCCAGGCGCCCCCCAACGCCTCTCCTTACAGGCTTCCTCACCATCTCTGCAGTTCCAGGGTATTCATGGATGGGACAACTGCCAGGAAATTACCAGAATTGTTACCTGAGAATCTCAGGCTATCAGCGGCACTTTTAAATCTAACGGGTTGTTAGAAGATAAATTATTTCCTGTAGTTTCTTTCTCCTTGGCACTCGTTTTGATACGCATGAGAGTTGATAAAAAGTACACATTATTGAATGGAAATTATTCTGTTTCCAAATTGCTGTCATGTTAAGTAATTCACTTCTCTATTAAACACAAAATTTAATTTTCCCAGTTGTTGTACATTTTGACTGCTCAGGACTGCTTTTTGCTTTTTGTCACGTGTTTTCTGTGGTAAGGTGGAATTACAGTTATGAAAGTCTCTGCGCTCACAGATGTATTTTCCTTCAGCTTTCAGTGCACCCCTAAGGAGATCTGTCCCTGTAGAAATGTCTCTACCAATTGTTGTAGTTTGCCACCATACAAAAACCACATTTGTCTGTGCTCATGTGGGTGTTTTCTTCTCTCACTTTTTGCTGCTGAAACTCACAGACTCAAAGCAGTCCCACCAAAAATGACTCTAACCCTATTTCCCATCTGATATTGAAGTGGTTGAAATTCACAAGTGAGTGAAACAGCTCTGGCCTGGAGAAGCTGCCAGACTAGGGAAAAACACAGGCATGTACAAACTGGCCCTTCAACACAAAAGGCAGAAAGAGAGGAACTGTTACAGGAGCCCAACATAGGAAAACCAGAATTCTGCCCTGAAGGGGTCAACAAAGCTTGGTTTTAGTACACATTTTGAATTGTTGGCTTTTATGCATTATGAACAGAGGATTTATTTTAAGAGCAAAAGAAATGCTAGAAATCATCTTATGACCTCAGTTTGTATTTTTGATTTAGCTAATAACTAACAAAAAATCACTTTCAGTGACATATCTTAAAATATATTTTTTAGAGCCCTTGGGTTTTTTTTTTTAAAGAAAAATTCATTTATTCATTTATTTGAAAGACAGAGAGTGAGAGAGAACGAGCACAGGATGGGGGAGAGCCAGAGGGAGAAGCAGACTACCTGCTGAGCAGGGAGCCCAACGTGGGGCTCGATCCTGGGACTCCGGGATCATGATCTGAGCCGAAGGGAGCTACTCAACTGACTGAGCCATGAAGGTGCCCCAACATATCTTAAAATATTAAACATGAAAAAACCACAAAAGTCTCTATGTGGTGATGCATGTGTGCCCCAACCCCCTGCCATGGGAATACTATTCAGCTATAAAAAGGAAGGAAATCCTGCTGCTTGTGACAATATGGGTGGACCCTGAAGGCATTATGTTAAGTGAAGTAATCAGAGAAAGACGAAGAATGTGTGATTTCACTTAGAGGTGGAATCTATTAAAAAACCCACATCAATAACAACTCTTGGAAACAGAGAACATACTGGTAGTTTCCAGAGATGGGGGATGAGGGGTGGAGGGATTTGGTAAAGGTGGTCAAAAGGTACAAACTTCCAGTTATAAGATGAGTAAGTCCTGGGGATCTAATGCGCAGCATGGTGATTATAGTTAACAGTATTCTACTGTATACCTAAAAGCTGCTAAGACAAGTAGGCCTTAAAAGTTTCCATCGTTTAAGACATTTAAAATTATAACTATGTGAGGTGATTATGTTAACTAAACTTATTGTGGTAATCATTTCACAATATATCCATATAACAAATTCATTACGTTGTATACCTTAAACTAACACAATGTTTGGTGTCAATTATATCTCCATAAAACTGGGGGAAAAAATCTCTATTTATATTACTTCTCTTTACTCAACAATCCAGTAGGACCAAAGGCATTACAGGAAACACAGGTCTGATAAAAGGAAGTTTTTCATAGTCTCCGAATGTTATTTATTTATTTAATTTTATTTATGTATTCATTTACTTCATAAATTTATTTATTCATTTTGTTAACCTTATGGATAAGCTGAATTTGAAAAGCTCCTTAGAACACAGTTGACCGTGTAGCCAAGTTTGGTATAAACTGGTTCTTGGTGGTTAAATGTATCGAACTTCCTCTCTTCCAGTGGTTTCTGGGCAACCTGTTTCATGATACAGTGTAGGCTGAGCCGAGGGGTAAATGGTGTTTCAAGGCAACTCAGAGAGACAGGGCTTCTCATAAAGCCTTCATGTTCTGTTATGGTAAACTAATCTGTGAGAGCTCATGATGCAGTTGCGGGGAGAGCAGCACAGCGGGGGCAGTGTTGAGCGCTCAGGCTCCTTAACTCAAGTCAGGCTCATAGCTGCCTTGACTGGAATCTTGATTCCTCCATTTCCCAGCGTTGTTACCTTGGGCAAGTTTCTTAGCCTCTCTGTGCCTAATTCCTTCCTGTAAAGTGGGGACAGAACAGCTTACCTTGTGGGGTGGTAAGGATTAGAAAACTAGCATATCAGGTACTTGACATATAGTAAGCACTCGAAAGGGGAGCTGCTCTTCTACTGGTGATGATGATGAAGACAAAGGGACCTCCTGGGGGGGAACATCTGTTGAGGGTCTTCCCTATAGCGGGAGTTGTGCTCAGGTCAGAGGAAAAAGCAGTCACTTGACCTTAAATTAATTTTTAAGAAAATACATTTTCTTTTGAAAAGCTGCTTTTGATATGTCAGGCTCAGAAAATAGTTAAGTATTACACACTTTCTTTTTTTAAAAGGACTTATTTTTTGTGGGCGGGGGAGGAGGGGCAGAGGGAGAGAGAGAGAATCTCAGACAGACTCCCTGCCCAGCATGGAACCTGACACAGTGCTAGACCCCGTGACCTTAAGATCATGACCTGAGCTGAAATCAGGAGTCAGTTGCTTCAACTGACTGAGCTACCCAGGCGCCCCTGGGTATACTTTCTTTAAACCTAAAAGCATTTTATTATATACATTATCATATAGTGCACACACACTCTACACACACATACACACACACACACGCTGTATTCCCTTGAGAAGATCACGGGGAATATACTGGAAAGACATCAGTTGGAAGATCCAAGATTAGTCGCCAACCAAATACACCGTGAAGCACAGGCCCTGTTGTCAAGCCACCACTCATGCTTAGCTCGCTGAGGTGACTCTTGCCACTTTTACTTATTAATGAGACCTGCAGCCCACACTGAAGTGCCATCTGCGTATTCCTGGTCGAGTGTGTTCCAAAATAAAGGACGGCACCAGTATTTGGAGGCTGCCACTTCCCCTCCTGGTCGGGCTCCCAGGGGGAGCCCCTGGGCTCCGGCAGCAGCAGCAGTAAGGCCTCCTGCTTTGCTGGGCCGCACAGGGACTCCCCTGCCAGCACTCCACAAAGGGCTGCAGCTCCCTGTGAGCCCAGCGCGTGTACAAGCCCACCTCTTTAGAGAGAGTCCTGAGCGGTCACACTTGCGGCAGGGAAAGCCGCGGCATCATCGCGACAGCAACCAGAGCAACAGTGTAGATACTCATCATCGCGACAGCAACCAGAGCAATGGTGTAGATACTCATCATCGCGACAGCAATCAGAGAAACGGTGCAGATACTCAGGGAGGAGACAGTGTCTCCTTTGAACTCTGAGAAGTCAGAAAAATTGTCATTCCTGCTTTCTCCACTTTCCCTCTCCTTCTCAGAAATAACTGCCACCTGACAGGTTTGGGTTTGTTTGTGGTTTTTGTTTTGTTTACGATCAAAGAAGCCAAAGATCAGATACAAAGCAGGGTCAAATTAGTACCCCAAGTACCCCATCGATCCCACTGCTCCTTGAGGTGCCGGCAGAGAAAGAGGGCTCAGTGGTCATAAAGTACTACCAGGGGGTCAAATTTGTACCCGAACACCCAGTTACCTCCAGCTCGATCTCCCTGTCCTGCTTCATTGCCCTGTCTGCGTCCTCTCCTCGCCGCCACTTTCCGAGGCTCAGGGTACTGAGCCTTCTGTGTGCACCCCCGCCCCCCTGCAGGGAACCCCGGGCAGGCTGCTGCCTTCCCTCTTGGATAGGACAGTCGGACCCTCCACCCTCAGAGGCCTATTCTGTAACAGAAGCCCCTTTCCCGTTATTTAAAATCACATTCCTCTTGGGAACAGAAGGACAGCGCTAAATAAGAGCTTTACAATTTCACTGCAGTCTTTCTGAGCAACCCTTTTTAGGAACTTGAAGAATTGCTAAAGAAAGGGAGACCGTTTAGGAAATTCACTTTCCAATTTACCTTGTTTCCTTTCTTCCTTTTATCCAGAATTGGCTCCATTGTCATTCTTGAGGACATGAGAATTAAAATCCCCAAAGATGAAGAGACGTGGCTGGGGACGGAGGAGACAACACAACCCTTTATGACCACTGAGCCCTTTTCCCTCTGCAGGCACCTCGGGGAGCGCTGGGAACTGAGGCACCAAAGGAAGAGGGGGAGGAGGCAGGCTGGTGGGTGACCGACTGGACCCCTCTCCGGTGGCACAACAACAGGCTTGCAGAGTGGGGCTCTCTCTTTCCTGGGTGACTCAAGTGTAAAGGGCCAGAACACACTCACTCCTAAAGGTAGTGGGCCAGCTAGTGACCAGCTTTGTCTCCTTCTTACGTGGGACTAGCGTAAGAAGCTGACCCGAGGTGTCGATTTTCTTCTGGCGAGGCTACAGAGTCTGAGGCATAGGGAACAAATTTATCGCCCTGTGTTTCTGTTTCTTCCTGATCATACGCCTCTGGAAACTAGCAGATGTGCTGAAGGGTCTTATTTAACTAACTTAGAGAAATGGCCAAGTTCAGCTCATCTGAATTCTCTGCACGAGGGTACTGGACCAAGTCTTGGAAAGATTAAGTACTTCTCTTTACCACTGTTCGTTCCCGTACAACATCTCCCCTAGGCATCTCAAAGGGAGCGGTGTCTGTGATCTAGAACGGGGCTGGGACATTCCAGAGTCTCTTGGCTCTATATTTAATATCACCGAAATCTTTTGCTACAGAATGAAAATATCTGGGAAGGAGTGTGTGGGGGGAGAAGTTAAGCAAATAGTCTTTTGGAAGCACTTAGAGGCATATCTAGGATATAACTAACTTTATAGTAATAATAATAAACTTCTTTGCTTAGTATATGCCAGATATTCTTGGAAGGCCTTTATATGAATTACAGCAGTATATTTTTGGAACAAATGTGTGATACTAGATACTATTATCAAACCATTTTATTGATGAAAAAAGGAGGCATGGCGAGGTCACGTAACTTAGTCAAGGTTCCATAAGGAAGCGAGTGGTAGAGCTGGTGGGGTTTGAACCTCAGGCAGAGACCCAGAAGACTGCTCCCCAGTACACACCAGCTTCTTTCAACCACGCTCCCCTGGAGAACTCAGGGTACACTTACACAAGTGCCCAAGATGAAGCTCTCAAGGTCAAAATGATTGAGACAAAGACAAATATACGTATTTCCAGGATGATTATGACATTCCGAAAAGGTTTCAAATGAAACAGGCAGAACTAACACAATCCATTTCAGACTGTGGAGCGGCGGAAGGCAGTCCCGGTTAGCCGGTCCAGGCAGCACTTCCTACGCTCTGCTAAGCAGGACGTGCGCATGTCTGAAGGATTTGCACGCCCCAATCTGCAAACAACTGCACAGGGTTTCTTCCCAAAGGCAACAGGCACCTCTGGGCTCAGGTGGGCCAAGAAAAGAGCCATGGCGGAGGAGTTCCCACGCCTGAGGGCATTCTGCCCCTTTCCCAAACCACCCTGTCACCCTGGCCTGACCCTCTGGGGGCAGGGGCAGCACCACTTTGCAGGTGGTCCCTCGACGGCTGCCGGCCTCTGTCACAAAGCTGCACCTCGTGAGTTCTTGCTGGGAACGACCTGAGACCCCTGCTGCCTGATAGTGAGGTTCAGATCCGGGCTGGCAGTAGCACACACCAGCTGTTTCCATACGCCTCGGCCAGAGATGGTCACGGCAGTTTAGAATTTCCCTCCTAAGTGAGTTTTAAATGAAAACTTCAAGTTTCTAAACCAAACACTAATTCACTTTTCTGTGAATGAGACATACATTCCCTTACAGTTTAGAACAATGATAGAATAAGGGAATGCGGACCTATTGGCCTCAGACACACCAGGTACCTCATAAAGCATTACATACCCTAGGGGTTCCCAAAAGAATTGGGATTGGGATGGGGAAAAGGTAGAGCTGATTCTCTTACTTGGGTTTATTCTAGTCTGGTTCTCATTCCCAACCTCCCCTCCAACTCCTGTCTTGTTCATTAGCTCCTCTACTTCCAACCTTTCAAGCTCTGCTCTCTCAAGGATCAATCTTTGGATGTCTTCTCTCCACATACTACTTCCTTTTGTTACAGTTATCCAGGCTCACGGCTTCAAGTCTATCCTCATTATATCCGAATCGAAATTCTGCCCCGACCACCATTCTAAGCTTCACACGTGTCTGCTTGGTGGTCCCACAGCTCCCTCAGACAAAGTACCCACAGGGACTGCTTTCTCAACCACCTCCCACGGCTGGCTGGTTCTTGTCCCACACCCCTAGCCTGTACGGGTCTCAGTACAGAGACAACCTGACGCGCTTCCTTCTCTGTTCTCTCATGTCCCATTAGTGTAAGTGCTTCTGATTCTCCTTCCTAACCCTTCCTCTCCTCCCTCCTCTCCGCCCCATCCCACTGCCTCAGTCCTTGTAAAAACTTTTCGAGCCGTCTCCCTGTCTCCAATCTCCTCTGCTCCAGTATTTTCCATACATCCCCCACCACCCCAATAATCCTCTCACTTGTTAACCCAGCCACATTCTTAGGGCTGACTGATGTGAACGGGTCGCTCTCGACGGACTGGTGGTTTGCGGATGGCACGGGCTCGGATGAGTAAGTGGCGGTCAGACAGTGGCAAACATTTTGTGTATGACCCTGATCATTACCCCTTTGCTGAGACCATGCGCTAATTCTCCCACAGGTCAAAATAACCTCGTCTTTTTAGCGTAGCATTTCATGGCTTCTTATTCTCAGGCCAGCGCTCAAGCCACACCACCATGCTGCCCCACCCTGTCTGGTGTCTCCAGGGTAGGGCTTCCTCACTGGGGGTCTGTGGGTCCACATGGGTTCATGTGGAGGCGGTGACAGTGGGGGAGGGGTAATGTAAACCTGCTTGGGAAAAAAGATGACATCTTTATTTTTGCCAACCTCTAACTATAACTTAGTATTTCCTTCAGTTAGGAATACAGGCAACAAACAATAGTTGAGTAATGTCTATTTTTTTGTTACCTATAAAATTATGTAAATTTCCAAATCACAGAAAAGTTGGTGAAGATAACTAAAAAGTTATTTATGCTCATTGCTACAAATTTACAATACTAATTCTGACTGCTATTATATCTCATTATTTATATTTAATGTGTTAATAAAGGTGCACAAACTATCACAAATCTGTTTTTAAGTTATTGTGATAACTATACTTCAATATAATTGCTTTTTTTGGTAGGAATTTCATGTATTTATTTTATGCACTTAAAAAGTTACTCTGAGTAGGGGTCCCTGCATGAGCGGGCCAAACAGACCCATGGCACAAAAGAGGCTTAGAATCTCTACCTCGATGGCTTCCCCATCCATCTAACCATGCATCCGGTACACAATTAATTATTAACTCCACAGGTGTCATACAATGTTCTGAGTCTTTAGAGATACCAAGATGAGAAAAAACATAGTTCCTGACCTGTAGATAGACAAGAGGGGCAAACTGACCTCTTAAATACTGTGCAAAAAAGGCCATATTATAAACTACACAGGGAACCGGGAAAGCTGAGGGAGCGACATCTAACCAAAACCAGGGGCTGGGGAAGGCCTCCTGGAGATGACAATGGAGCCAAGTTTCAAAGGACAGGTAGGATTCAGTCAGGTGAAGACAGAACACAGTCTGTGAGGCCACAGGTCTCTTGGAAAGAACGGTGAGTCTGGTATATTTGCTCCGAGAAAGGGCAGCAAGTCTACATAGTATTGAAGCCCCGCTAATAAATGCAACAGCTACTATGGATGAAGTCTCTAGACTTGGGGGGGCAGAGAAGCAAGTAGGTTGGCAATCAGCCCAGTAGATTTTTCAGAGGTAAAAAGGCCCACTTTCCTCAAGAAGATAAAAAGTAGACACGTGGACAATGGAAATCCAGTGGTGGAAAATCTGAATGTAGAACTAAAGCTTGCAGATGACGGTATGATAGTTTTCTAGGGGATCAGAAAAAATCCCAAAGCCATCCACATGATGGAGCAGACTTTTAGACTAACTTGCTTGTGGCTCCCTGACCAGATGGCACAAAGACACATTTTTCAGAACTGCTTTAAAATTTGTTGAATAATTGAGATACCTTCAAGTATTTTTGCAACAAAATATGTGGGGCTCATGGAGTCTTCACACTGGACAGTCCTGGGTAGGTATATAGTTTTTGACCACCTCTGTTTGGGGCTGAAATGGGACAGAGTATCCTTGACGAGAGTATTCAGAAACAGGTATGTCTAGTCTTGGGAATTGGTTTTCAAGTTGAACAACGTATCAGGATTGTTTGGAAAGTAATGCCCACCACTTTTCTAAAACTACGTGCCCTTCCGAGTTTCCTTATTTTCTCAAGCAGACTGGGACGTATGTTGATTCAACTTTCACCAATATTAAATTACAGCATGTTTCCTCTTTTTTCATTACAGAAACAAAAAGTTGCAATAAACTTCCTGTCTCTCTGTACCTCGTTTCACTTAGGAACTGGAACTGTATTATTCTAGTGAAGGGATCAAACTGAGTCGGTACAAAAGATAATCAATTAATGGCAAGGTAGTTTTGCATCATTAAACTAAACAATGCCTCGCTTTCCCAAATTCCATAAGTACCTTTCATGCTGTCTTAGGAAAACAAAACAAAACTATTCTCTGTAGTTGGAAAAAAGTTTATTCCTGTGACTGTGTTAATAATAACCTTGAAATGGCCTGCTGTCTACCATTATACCCCCATACTTCTCTTATAAAAGTTTCAGTAAACTTACAGTCCTGACACAGTTACCATAAGCAGACTTCGATCTGGGAATGATTACACTTGCATATGGATTTAACTTAGGACAGGAATAAGTTAGCACCATCTTTTGACCTCTTTCTGAGCACAACATACAAACAGAATCCAGAAATGATGAGTATTTTACAGCAGCTGGCTTCCACAGGTGGTAAGACGGGTTCTGACACATGATGGGTCTAGTCATTCTGCAAGTGTGAGTTTTGGAAGTGGGCTTCTGCCAGTCTGATTATTAACTGGGAATTGAGTTGTTTTTATGAACTTCTAGCCTTGAGAACTTAAATGCATTTTTTGAAACAAATTCACTTATAATTTAGCTGAAAAATAAAATACTGTTTTTCTTGTATTTTTACATCCTTCAATGACTGGAAACAGCTGAAAGCCCTGGAGAAAGTGTTTTTCTGAGGCCCCAGCCTCCCCCATTCAGCCAGTGAGGGTTTCCTTCTGGCTTCAAAATTTCAATCTCTAGCCAAATGCTATTTTAGAAAAAAAAAAAAAAAATGACCACTATGGCCCTAAGTCAAACACAGATTTTCAAAAGTCCTCTTTGGGTACAGCTCCTATAGATCAATATTCTGAAAAAATATTTTTTTAAAGAAAGTATACATTTTTTGCTTTAAGATAATTGTATTGGGAGGTTCTAAAAATATGAATTAACACTGTAGCAAGCTGAAGTCAAACATTTCAAAGTTTATGAAGACATTCTAAACCCAGGGGTAGGGTATCTGAGATCTGACCTGCAGACTGCGGGTTCCTGGGTCTGGAATAGCTGGCCCCTCAGCAGGACGCCCTGGGTCGGACCCTACAGATGTCACAGCTCAGTGCTGACCATAAAACTCTAGATTAGCACAGCACTCCCCCCCAAATATATAAGTTTATATGTAATTTGAAATTTTCTAGTAACTACATTAAGAAGTATAAAAGAATAGATGAAATTACTTTTATTTATTTAGATTTTATTTACTTATTTGACAGAGAGACACACCGAGAGGGGGAACACAAGCAGGAGGAGTGAACAAGGGAGAAGTAAGCTTCCTGGCCTGATGTGGAGCTCGATCCCAGGACCCTGGGATTATGACCTGAGCTGAAGGCAGCCATTTAATGACTGAGCCATCCTGGTGCTTGGAAATTACTTTTAATAGTCTATTTTATTTAGCCTAATAGTCTAAAATATTATCATTTCAACATGCAATCAATATAAAAATATAAGTGAAATATCTATCTCTTGCGGGTACTGAGTTTCTGAAATCCAATGTGTCTGTTATCCATACAACACACCTCCTTTCAGACTAGCCACAAAGAACCACACGTGGCTGGTGGCTGTCGTGTTTAGACAGTGTAGCTCCATCCTATGCAGAATGGACAGCAGACAAATGACGCCATGCGAGTACCAGAGCCACCAATTCTAGGGTTCTTAGACATATTCTCAAACAAGGTACCTTCCAGTTTCAGAGACTGGTGCTTCCAAATGTGTTTGTGCAAGACTCAAACATTTGGGGGTGCCTGGGTGGCTTGGTCAGTTGGGGGTCTGCCTTTAGCTCAGGTCATGATGCCATGGTCCTGGGACTGAGTCCCACATAGGGCTCCCTGCTCAGTGAGGAGTCTGCTTCTCCTTCTCCCTTGCCTTTTTTCCTGCTCATGCTCTTTCTTTCTCTGAAATAAACAAAGTAAGTCTAAAAAAAAAAAAAAAAGACGCTAACATTTGGAGCAGTAACTCCCAAATGCTAAATATTTCAATCTTTGCCTTTCTGCACCTGCTTGCAAAGAAATCCGGTCTTGGTGTCAGAGCTGAACATTCCTATTCTAATGCACTGGAGAATAAAGAAAGACAGGCTGAGTCAACAGGTCATAGTGATGTTAGTTTTTGTCCAGTGTTCTATTTACAATTTGATATAACTCATTATTCTATATATTATTGAGACCTCCTCAGTAGAAGGCCCTAGAGAGAAGCATTGATTCTAGAAGCAAACCTAACAAAAACAGGTGGTAAACTTTATTTAAGTATATACTGAAATCTACAGTCAGCTGTACTTACTTCCTATGCAACTTTCAAGAACTGCCTTATTTGAGCTAGAAGTAGAACTCTGTGTGAAATCTACAAACCCTGGAGGTCTTACAGACTCTTAACCAATTCTAGCACTTCACGCTTAGTAAATATTTCTGCCCATCTACTTACTTCCTTGCAGCACCAAAGTGATTACCTTAGGTAAGTATGTCCTTATGGTTTCGTTGTCTCTCTTCACCACCTGCATCATTTCTTGGCCCCCAAGGTAGGCAGCATTAGCTACATATAAAAAAAGAGTCAAACACTTAGAATATACACAATGAACACAAATATCAAACTAATCGGATTTAGTTCCCATCCCCACTTTTCCTTACAGCAAGCACTGTCTGATGTGAGGTGTCACTGAGGCCAAGAAAGCTATGTTGCCCTCACTTTCTCAACAGCGACACACAGCAGCGACAGAACAGCCTAATGTCAGCCGCCAGAGCAAATGACCTATGGTGCAATTAAAAGCACAGACTTAGAGATAAATCATGTATACTAGAGAAACTGCATGCAGTTACTAAGGTGGAACTTTCCTGACTTTTTTTTTTTAAAGTTACAACTAAAATAAATGTTCATTTTAAAATAGGTTTAAAGGCTCCCTAAGAGTTTTTATTGAGGGTTAGTCCCTATGTACTGACTGTGTAATGAGCAAAGTTGACCCTCTCCCTTCCAAGATGTCACATACCTGAGAAAGTCCTCATCTACAAATTTTCATTAAATGTTGTGTACCTTGGGTTCCATTTTCATTGGCATATTATTGTTACATGGCTTTCTTTTCTGTCATCATCTGCCTCATATATTTGTCCTTTTCTTTATTTTTTAATCATTTCTCATTTTGTTTTAAGTATGTCTCTTGAAATCATAAGTAGACCTCTTTAAAAATGTAATCTAAAAGTGGGACGCCTGGGTGGCTCAGTCAGTTAAGCTGCTGCCTTCTGCTCAGGTCATGATCCTGGGGTGCTGGGATCGAATCCCGCATTGGGCTCCTCCTTGTCCAGCAGGGAGCCTGCTTTCCCTCTCTGCCTCTGCCTGCGACTCTGCATGCTTGTGCTCTCTCTCTGACAATAAACGAAAAAAATCTTTAAAAAAAAATGTAATCTAAAAGTATCTCTTAAATAAAGGGACTTAACGGAGACACATATATTAATATACGAGATCTCTGGTCTGATTCCAACCATCCTGTTTTGTATATGCTTTGCTTTCTTTTAATTTCCAACTTTCTATCCCCTTTAGTGTGAATGATGTTTTCTTCTTCTATTTATTTTAAAGTTCATTTGGTTTTTTTAGTAATCTCTACACCCAACATGGGGCTCGAACTCACAACCCCAAGATCAAGAGTTGCACGCTCTTCTGAGTGAGTTAGCCACGTGTCCCTTTACTATCTCTTAAAAATTTCTTTTCACTAAATAGTCTGAAAGCATGAATTCTCTTTTTATTCACTGAGTGGTTAGCTGTACCTAAAATTTTGCGGAAAAAACTTATATTTTTTCTATTGCTGTCTGGAATTAATCAGTGTCTATAATCTCTCCATCCAAACAAGGTGGGCCCTGGCATCCCTGCACTTTCCTCATGCCTTCCTCTACCCTGTCTCCTCCTGGGAACTGTAGGTAATAAACTCTTATTCCAAAGGCAGTTCTCTACGCCTGTTACTTTACCACAGCTGATTCAAACAAATTCTGGACACACTGTAAAACTAGGAGGCAGAGCTGGTATTCTGGGGAAGTCAGTGCCCTGGTTTTGTAGGTCAGAGTAGTGAAGGGGAGAAAGCTGCTCAAAGAGGGGCTGGGGAGGAAGCTCCAGAGACTAGCAGAGGGCTCCTCTTCAGCTCTAGCTAAGTACTAACTGGCACTATCACGTGGGACACCACTAGAAGCTGGGGAAAGAACCGCCGGAGAGGATTTAGAGGGACGAGTGCCCAAACTGGAGTAGTTACTGTTCCTACCAGCCTGGCAGGAAAATCTTTTAATTCATGGTGTATCAACTATAGAACTTGGAAACGTTTTGCTTTGGTAGTGGGGTAACATTAGCTCTAAACTAAATGCGGTCTTGCAACCAACTAACAAAGCTTAAAAGCAAGAACAGAAAGTATCAAACTATTTCCAAATAACATAACCATCCCATAACAAAGCTCAGGAACTTCTACATAAATACAAAAATATCTAGCATCCAAAAAGGTAAAATTAACCATGTAAAACATCCCATAAACAGTTATCAAACATGCAAGGCAGGAAAATACAACCCAAAATAAGGGAAAAAATTAATTAAAACAGGGTCCAAAATGACAAAGATAATAAAATTGGAAAACATTAATGTTGCTGCGAAAACTGGATATACACACATACCGTGTACAAAAATTAATTAACAACAGATCACAGTTCTAAATTTAAAACTCTCCGAAGGAAATATAAGAATAAATCTTTGTGATTTCAAATGAGACAATGGGTTCTAAGACATGGCACTAAAAGCAAAAGTGAGAAAAGGAAAAATAAACTGGTTTTCATAAAAATTACCACCATACACACTTTAAAGGACACCATCAAGAAAGTGAAAAGACAGCCCACAGAATGAAAAAAAATTGTATATTCAATAAGGAGCTAGTATCCACAATATATAAAGAACTCTCACAACTCAATAAAATGACAAAAACTTGGTTAAAAATGGGCAAAAAGGAGCACCTAGTGGCACAGTTGGTTAAGTGTCCAACTCTTGATTATGGCTCAGGTTGTGATCTCAGGGTCACTGGCTCGAGCCCTGCACTGGGTTCCACACGCTCAGCTCAGAGTATGCTTGAGTTTCCCTCTCTCTTTCTTCCTCTGCTTGCATGTGCTCTTTTTCTTTCTCTCTCTAAAATAAGTAAATAATTCTTTTTAAAAAATGGGCAAAGATTTGAATAGGCCTTACTCTAAAGAAGAAGTACAGATGGCCAATAAGTGTGTGGAAAGACGCTGAACATCATTAGTCATCAAAGAAATGCAATCAAAACCACAATGTCATACCACATCACACCTAATGGATGGCTACAAGAAAAAAAGACAAACAAAAGTGCTGACAGGGATGCAGAGAAATTGAAGCCCTCATACATTGTGGGTGGCATTGTAAATTGGTACAGGCACTTTGGAAAATAGTTTGACAGCTACTCAAAATGTTAAATATAGAATTACCACATATATCCAGCACTTCCATTTGTAGGCACAAACCCAAGATAACTGAAAACAGAGGTCCGCACAAAACTTTATATGAACGGGTACAGCAACATTGTGCATGATAACCAAAAAGTAGAAACAATCTGTACGGTCATCAACTGATGAATGGAAAACCAAAATATGATATAGCCATATAATGAATATTATTGAGCAATAATGAAGTACTGATACATGCCACAACATGAATGAACCCTGGACACATCATGCTAAATGAAAGAAGCAGGTTACAAAGAGCCACATACTATATAATTCCTTTCATGTTAAATGTCCATTATAGGCAAATACATTGAGAGAGAAAGTAGATTAGGGTTTGTTAGGGACTGGGGGAATGTGGAAATGGGGAGTGATAGGCATGGATTTCTTTTTAAGGTGATGAAAATATTGTAAAATCAGATAGTTGTCAAGGTTGTACTACTCTGAGTAATATACTAAAAAACAACCACTGAAGAGTGAGTTTTATGGCATGTTAATTATACCTAAATTAGCCTATTTTTATAAAATTGGTATTTACAGATACTGAAAGTTTTGTAATCTATTCCATATATTTGAGAAGTGAGAAATATTAAACATGTTAAGCAGAATTATGGAAGATATAAGATACAATTCAAACTTCTAGAGATGAAAAATACATCAGATGGGATAACAGCAGAGTAGACATCATAAAAGAAAAATTAGTGAATTGAAGACAGAGCAATAGAATCTATCCAAAAGGAAACATGGAGAAAAAGAAACTGGGGTTGGGGGGCAGGGGGAAGAACAGAACCACAGAGAACCACAAGTGAACTTGAAAGTGGTGTCATATGTCATATACCACGTAACTGGAGTCTCTGAAGGAGGGAGGTACAGAAAAAATATCTGAAAAAATATTAAAATATTACAACCATAAACCCACAAATCCAAGAAGCTCAAAGAATCCCAAAGCGTAAGAACTGTGAAGAAAGCTATACCAAAGTACATAATGAATTGCTTCAAACTAGTGATAAAGAGAAAATCTTAAAAGTACACAGAGAAAAATGATATACAGTTGACCCTTTTATAACATGTGTTTGAAGTGTGTGGGTCCACTTATATAGCAATTCTTTTTGATTAATGTAGGACAGTACTGTTAATGTATTTTCTCTTCCTTATGATTTTCTTAATGTTTTCTTCTTTCTAGCTTACTTTACTGTAGGAATACAGTATATAAAAATGCAACATACACAGCATGTATTGACTGTTTATGTTATTGGTAAGGCTTCTGATGAATAGTAGGCTATTAATAGTTAAATTTTGGGAGAGTCAAAAGCTATATGCAGATCTTTCACTGCACAGGGGGTTGGTGCCCCGTCCCTCACATTGTTCGAGGGTTAACTGTATAACATACAGACGAACCAAAAGCTAACAGACAGCAGATTTCCTTCTGAAATGATGTAACTAGGAGACAATGGAGGAACACTTCTAAAGTAACAAAAAGGGGAAAAACTTGCCAATCTAGAATTCTATAGTCCGTGAAAATAGCTTTAAAAAATGGAGGCAGAATACATTTCCAGACATACAGAAGCTGAGAGAATTAACTGTCAGTGGAACTACAAGAAATGTCATGAGAAATACTTAAAGCAAGAAGAAGATGGAAATTTTGTCTACACAGATAGATAAAGGACATCAGAAATAGTAATTATGTGGGTAAATTTAAATTACATTTCTGTTATTTATAGCTATTTATAAGACAACTGACTGTTTAACTGAAAATAATAATAACATATCAAAGAAGGAAATATATGACAACACTATCACAATGCAGGAGGGAGAAAGGACTCACTGTTGTTAAGTTTCTTATGGCATACTTCAAGTGGTATAATGTAATTTGAAGGCTGTAAAAGTTAAAGGTGTTCATTGTAAACTGTAGTGATCACTGACACAGCAAAACAAAGAATGACTAATAAGCCAATGAAGAAGATGAAATCATAAAAAATACAGAACTGATTCATAGGGAAGTAGGAAAAAAGCAAAGACGGAACAAAGACATAGGAAAATAGAAAATATATATCAAGATTACAGATTTAAGCCAGTCTAATTCATAACTATATTAAATATAAATTGTCTCAACATTCAAATCAATAAGCAGAGTGGATAAGAAAGCGAGAGTCAACTATTTGCTGCCTACAAGAAATAGACCTAATATACAAAGACATAAATCGGCTAAAAGTTAAAAAACGGAAAAAGGTATATCATGCTAACTTTAGCCCAAAGAAAGGTGGAATGCCTATACTAATATCAGAAAAACTGGATTTCAGAGATAAGAATATTACCAGAGCTAAAGGGTTAATTCATCAGGAAGGTATAAAAGTCCTAAATGCTTATGCACCTAATGTGTTTGAACTTCAAAATACGTGAAGTAAAAACTAACAGAAATATAAAAAGAAACAGACAAATCCACAAATATAGTTGGAGATTTCAACACTCATCTTCCAATAACTGATTGGAACAGTCAGAAAGAAAATCAGTAAGGATAAAGAAAATGACACCATCATGAATACTCAACTTTGGCATCAACATGGATGGGACTGGAGGAGATTATGCTGAGTGAAAGATGTCAAGCAGAGAGAGTCAGTTATCATCTGGATTCACTTACTTGTGGAACATAAGGAATAACAGGGAGGACATTAGGAGAAGGAAAGGAAAAGTGAATGGGGGGAAATCGGAGGGGAAGATGAGCCATGAGAGACTGTAGTCTTGAGAAACAATCTGAGGGTTTTAGAGGGGAGGGGAGTAGGGGGATGAGTGAGCCTGGTGGTGGCTATTAAGGAGGGCACGTATTGTATGGAGCCCTGAGTACTGCATATCAACAATGAATCTTGGACCACTGCATCAAAAACTAATGATGTATTTTATGGTGACTGACGTAACACAATAAGAAAAATAAAATAAAATAAAAAATAATAAAAAAATAAAGGAAAAAAGAAAAAGAAAAAAAAAGAAAATGACACCATCAATCAACTTGACCTAAGTGACATCTATAGAACAGTCTCCCCATCAAGAACACAATATACTTTCTTTTCAAGTATCCACAGAGCATTTCCCAAGTTAAGCCACATCCTAGTCCATAAAACATGTATCAATCCATTTAAACAATTAAAATCATACAAAATATGTTCTCTGGCTATAATGGAAGTAAATTAGAAATCGATAACAGAAAGATACCTGGAAAATTGCCAAATATATAGAAATGAAATAGCCCATTTCAAAATAACCCCTGGGTCAAAGAAGAAATCTAAAGGGAAATAAGAGAGTATTGTGAAGTGAATAAAAATAAAACCACATCATATCCAAATTTGTGGGACATGACCACAGCAATATTTAGATAGTAATTTATAAAGCACTAAAAACCTGTTTTAGAAATGGAAAAAGATCTCAAATGAATGACCTCAGTTCCACCATAGGAAACTAGAAAATGCCAAAGTAGGCAGAATAAAGTAAATAATAATATTTGTAGCATAAATTAGTGAAACAGAAGGCAGAAAAACAATTGAGAAAATAAATGAAACCAAGAACAAGTTCGGTAAAATTGATAAGCCTTTAACCAGACTGATCAGGAAAAAAAATACATGAGAACATGAGACATAAAACATTATCAATATTGGGAAAGAGAAGTGACACTCTATAGATCTTACAGGCACCAAAAGGATAATCAGGTAATCTTGTAAATGACTTTATGTCAAGAAATTCAACAACTGAGATAAAATGAACAAAGTCAGAAATTTTAAGCTTACTTGAAAACAGATAACCTGAAAAGTCTTATATCTATTGAAGAAATTAAATTTGTAATTTAGAGCCTTTTCACAAAGAAAACTCCAGGGTAAGAGGACTTCATTGGTCCACTCTACCAAATATATAAGGAAGAAATAATATTTATTTTATATAAACTCTTCCAGAAATGACTACACATATATGGATATCGGGGTTTTGACAGACAGAGGTAGCATTTAAGAGCAGCAGAAAATAGTGGTCTGTGGTAGGCAGAATTCTAGGCTGACATGAATAATCCTTGCCCTTCTATGGTCTCCTCTCTTTGGAGTGTGGGTGACACCTGTGAATCTGATGACATCTTAACCCCTTAACTAGGTTATGCTATACAGCAGAGATGACTAGGGATGATCACCCTGGTGGTCTTAACCAGTCACACAGCTCATTGAAAATTTGAGTTTTCCTCTGGCTGGTGGAAGAAGAGGGAGTCAGAGATTCAAAGTGCTCAAAGGATTAGAAGAACCACTGCTGGTTTGAAGCTCGAGCTCATGTGGAAGGGAATGGAGACTGACCTGTGGGAGCTGAGAAGGACCTCTGGCTCACAGTGAGCAAGACAGTAGGGACGTCAGTCATAAAGCCACATAAACTGGACTCTGCCAACAACCCGAATGAGCTCAGAAGTGGATTTCTGGACATGCAGGGCCATAATGGAGGTTTCTGAGATCCGGGTAATGGGGACTCTTGAGCTGAGTAGGAGTTACGTGGGAGTTTACTGTGGGATGATTCGTGGAGGTAAAAACATTCATGTTTTAATCACTTTTCTGTAGTATTAGTCCTGAATCAGAAACAACTTAAAAAATTCAAATAGCGGGGCGCCTGGGTGGCTCAGTGGATTAAGCTGCTGCCTTCGGCTCGGGTCATGATCTCAGGGTCCTGGGATCGAGTCCCGCATTGGGCTCTCTGCTCAGCGGGGAGCCTGCTTCCCCCCCTCTCTCTGCCTGCCTCTCTGCCTACTTGTGATCTCTCTCTGTCAAATAAATAAATAAAATATTAAAAAAAATTCAAATAGCTTATAAGGAATTTTGTATTTCTAAAAGTAATTTTTTTTTAAAATCAGGGAATGTACCTCACTCTGTCTTTATTTCTATACTTCTTTTTCCCTGATAATTTCTGATCTAAGTATACTTTTTTTTTTTTTTAAAGAAAGTAACATAGCAGTTTCCTTTCCAGTAATTGCTCCAAGGAAGCCATCTTTTTCATTCCTCAGAAATGCTTGTAACACAACACAGTGGTCAGAAATAATAATACCAAATGGACATGTAATTTCCTAAGGGGAAAACACATTTCTCTTGGCAATGACTGTCAACAGCATTCCTGGAAACCCAGCAGAATTCAGAGTTTCAAGCACCACGGTGAAGGAAATATCCAGGAGCAGGAGTCATGGAAACAAAAACATGAACATGAAGGAAAGAGAAGGATTCAGAAAAATGTGAATTGTTTACTTCTTTTTCCATCACAGATCTAAGTCCAGGTATAAGAAAACTCACCGAGGAGTCTAATATTCTGGTCTTTTTGCTACTGTATCCTCTGAAACCTGCTTACTAAGTATCATTGCAGGACTTGCCCTCCCAGGACAGTGGCTAATGGAATGAGGAGTGGGGACTGATGCTGGAAAACTGGTAGGACTTTCAGCTCACAGGGGAGATGGCATCACAAGTTCTCCAAGTACATGTAATCTAGGATGGAAAACTGTCTTCTGCTGAACTCCATCACCACCTTGATGCTACTTCATCTTTCTGGAACAATCCAAACTCATCTCTAAGTCCAATTCATTTGTCTTTTCCCTTCCTTACCTAGGTAGAACTGATTCCTCCTTTATTGGCATCGCTCATTCTGGGCATCGATTCTCATAACAGCCCTAACTGTGACAGATGACAATTCTTCACACTCGTCTGCCTTACCATGCTGGAAGTTAGCTGAAAGGCAGGTGCTTTATTTCATTTCTTATTCTTTTTAGGGCTTCTCTGTGTACTTGGGCTAATGACAGGTATCAGTAAGGGTTGTTAAAATGAAATGGGAAGGGATTGCGCTGGTGTTGGTTTTTCTGGGGGGTCTGGGAGGCGATTGCTAGGAGGAAAAACCTGCTGCTTTCCTTGAAGTGGTGCCTGAGCTGATGTTACGGTGGAGGTCAGAACTGGAGGCAGATGCACAGGGACGCTGGTGAGCCGAGCTGGGAGGTACTGGTATGAGACTAGCACAAATCACTTCAGGGAAGAGGGAGCATCTAGGAGCTTCTGTTGGGACTGACAAAAATTAGGCCTCATAAAGCACTGGTCTCAGCAGTGAGGAAAAATGCAGAGGGAAGTAAATCCAGTGAGTGATACAGTAGGAAGTTTGTGGGGGAGATGCACACACAGTTTTCTGAGGTAGAACTTGGGGACTGGAAGCCAAGTTGTCTTGCTGGTTTGGTGACAGGAAGTCTAGAGCCTTCTGTCAGGTTTCACAGAATGCCCCTGTTTGTTTGGTTTTGCCATTATACTGGTTATTATAACTATCCATTTAGTCTGCAGTAGTCTGCCAACAGATCATCTTAACATCTCTGTGACACTGAGTTCACCAAAGGGAAAAACACAACTCAAGGGTATATGATTTTTTTTTTTTTGGAAAAAAATAATACAACTTTGTAGAGTAGCAGATAACATATACATATAAATTTCTTTAGAAAAACACAGTTGGGGGAAATCAGAGGGGGAGACAAACCATGAGACACTATGGACTCTGAGAAACAAACTGAGGGTTTTGGAGGGGAGGGCAGCAGGGGTATGGTGACCCTGGTGGTGGGTATTAGGGAGGGCACGTATTGCATGGAGCACTGGGGGTGGTGCAGAAACAATGCACTGAAAAAAAAAAGATAAAATAAAATTAAAAAAAAGAAAAAAGAAAAATATAGCAAAACTTTCATTGAGTCACTTAATTCTAAATCAGAGATGATATTCTAGTGTTGTATCCAATCACCTTTTGTCCTAAATCCTAATACTGACCACACACACACACACACACACACACACACACCCCTCTTCCATCATGTTGCATTTTAGGCTAAATTTCCATGAATTCTTAAAGCTGCAGTTGTCTTTTAGCAAGAGATTTTTCTAAGCTACACACAGAATGAGAGAATAGGTAACATGGGAGTCTGATTTTGTCTTACTCAAAAAATTATTCTGAGATTGAATTAAAAATATTTGAGAAGAAATATGTGCTTCTTTAGTAAAGCTTATGTTTACTAGTACATGTTTAAATAGTTATTTCCATGTAGACAAGGAAAAGAAAGATAATGAAAGGTTTTTTTTTTTAAAGAATGTATGCAACAAAGTAACATGCCCACCAGGAATGTCCTTTCTATCTGCACTATGTTTTTCTAGTTAGTTAGCTGAAAGGAATTAAAACATGAATTTGGCCTAATGAATGAAAAGACCGTAGAATATTTTTTCAAGTTAATTATCTTGACCTGTGATACTGCTAAGCTAAAATATATTTGCTTTTAGCTTTGATCAAGAAATCCAATTTAACTGTCTCAATGAAAAGCCTATTTCTCATGAAACAGAAGACCATCTATTGTAAAGAAATAAGCAGTAGCAAACATTCCAGAATTAAAATTAAACTAAAAAACCCCATATGTTTTCTTTAAAAACAATTAAAACAATCTAATTATACTAATTGATCTGATGAACACTGAGGTGAAGTTTATAAAGTATGCTAATTGAATCTGAGCTACTCTTTGAATGCGACAGGAAGTGATGTTTTACTCAATCTGCTGAAGAAGGCTAATATGTAGAATCCCAGACCATAGCAAGTACCATCTTTGCCAAAAGGGCAACAGCATTTGAAGTACTTGAATATTTTGGTTCCTTGAATTTTTCAGACCTTACTGCAACAAAAAAATATGTGTATAAACTAAGGATACAGAAAATCAGTGTCTATCTAGATAGGGCAGGATTTATTATCCACTATTTGGACTAGCAAACTTCCTCCATTTGTTTCTGTAAGATTTCTACTGGAGCACAGACATTACATAATGTGCAAACACTGCAAGGCCTCCTAAAAGTCAGGCTGGCATGTTAAAGGTCACTGTCTGGATGACAGGAAAGCCAGAGGAACAGGTCTGCAGAGGATGTCACAGATGGCACAGACCACTGAGAATGATCTTGGAGCTGGTCTTCCTCTCTTGGTGAGCCTTCTCTTTGTGTAACCTAAAATTCATACTTCTGACTCAAGTGGGCTGGCTTGGTACTGATTACCTTCACCATTCATGGACACAAGTTCAGCAGGAGCCCACTAATCATCTGCAAAAGTCAGGATCTTATGACTGTTGGTCTCCCTCAGCTGGGACCATCTTCCTTTCATAGTAAGCAAGGCCATCAGAATCACCTAAGGGATAGCCAGGGCAAGCCCAGGCAAAGGCAGTTTCTGTGGTACTTATTGCAAGAGGAGGCAAGGGTGATGTGGGATCCCAAGCGGAGTGTAGGAAGAGGCTGGCTAGGATGACTGAAATGCTTGGTTAAGGATCAGCCTAGGGTCACTACTAGGAGACTTAATTAAGACTCATGTAAACCACTAACCAAGAACCCAAGTAAAAAAGAAGTAATTTTTGCCTGCTTTCCCTTTACCCAAGGTTTCACAGTCCAAGTGGGTAATGGGGAAATGAGACCCCTGAAGTACTGCTCACTTGAACATCAGAAAGCCAGATCCAGAACAAAGAGAACAGAAAAGCAGAGAAGGATGGCAGAAATAGCAGAGCTGTGCTCTGTAAGTTTGATTGCACGTTGGTTGTTGAGAACAGAGATGAAGCAAGGTAGCTGGGAGCTCAGTCTAGTTTACAGTTTAATTTGCACATAGTATCTAACTTGTACAACAGTGGTTGTGAGGAAAAGGAATCCTGGGACTCTCCAAGCAGCAATGCAGCTGGAAGGCTCTAGTTGCCTTGACCAGGGAGGGTAGTGTGTCAAGTCTGAACAGTCTTGTTTCTTGATGCCTGCACTTGGGGTCTCTGGATGACACAGCAGAGGGCAACTGCTATAGCTGGAAGGAAGATTCCTTTCTCTCACGTGCAGCTTATGCACCCTATTTCTCAAAGAGAGTGCTTAGAACTCTGGTGTAGAAAATTTGGAAGACACCTTTATATAATTCCCTCTTTCAGTTAAAAACATTAAACACTTAATTATATGTCACATGTGTTACACAGTCACTAAACGTATATAGAAAAACGAATAAAACTTTCATATACTCTATGTCCTAGTTTGGGTTTAGAAAATATTTCTGAAGAGGTTTAAGAAAAGCACAGGTAGCTACCTATCTAATGCCCATCAGAAACATATGATTTGGGTGAAGTGTTCTATAAATGTCTATTAAATCCTGTTGGTAGACAATGTGGTTGAACTCTTCTCTATCCTTGCTAATTTTCTGTCTTATTCTAGCAACTGTTGAGAGAGGTGTTCTTAAGTATCCAACTATAATTGGGGATTTGTCCATTACTCCTTTCAGTTCTATCAGTTTTGCTGATAGTTTTTCATTTATTTTGTAGCTCTCTTGTTTGGTACACACACATTTTGGATTGATATGTCTTCTATCTTCCTGGTAGAACCTTTTATTATTATATTATTTTAATTCTTAAATTAACATATAATGTATTATTTGCTTCAGGGTGAACCTTTTATTATTAATGCAATGTCATTCCTGGTTCCTTTTGATTAATGTTTACATGATGTATCTTTTCCCATTCTTTTACTTTCAATCTACCTATATAATTATATTTGAACTGGGATGTCTGAAGACAGCATATAATGTTTTTTAATCTATTCTGCCAATCTTTGTCTTTTAATTGGTGTATTTTGACCATTTACATGTAATGTAATTATTGGTATGTTAGAGTCTGTATGCCATTGTATTATTTGTTTTGTTTGTTTGTTTGTTTGTCTATGTTCTTTCTCTTGCCTTCCTACATGTTACCGAATATGCAGGGGTTTTGGTACTCAGTAGAAAAAGCAGAGAAAAGTACATCCATTCCATTTTCCTGGAAGCAGAATTCCAGGAAGGAGGAGAATAGAGTCCCTAACTAGAAAATGCTTTTTATAATCTTCACTATAGGGTAAAAAGAAAAACTCGAAAAGAAAAAACTGTAAAGGGAAATAAGATGATTTGTTGACATGTATGTGGAGTAATTTTATCTAGGCTTGCCACAATTTGAAATGACTTCCATTTGGTCTCAAATAATTTCCAAAGATGTATGGCCCTTAGAAATCAAGTCTAACTTTTGGTCTGATCAATGACTGGAAACCAGACAGGGGAAGGGTTTCTGACTTGCAGTCAGTGCCTTTCTCACCTAGGCATCTCTGTCTCTTCTAGAATAGGAAGGAAGGATAAGGGGCCATAACAGGTCTTGAAGGGGTCTCTCCAACTTTGGTCTTTGGTATTCTTTATAACTGTCCTTAGCCCTTCTCCCCTTCTGCCTATCTCATCTTCTTCCACTGCGATGCTAAGTCTATAATAAAGAGTGGGGGGTGTAGAGAGTATGGAACAGACAAAAATTTACAAACACAGAAAATATATTGAACTTGATATTTGCAATCACTGTTTCTTACTACATATTTATAAAAATACCGCATACAACCAATCTGTAGTTGTACAACAGGGCTGTGACTTGTTTCTGGATTCATTATGTACATGGCGGTGTGGCACTCTTAACACAGGTGAGCATGGTGAGCTTTTTCATGAGTCCTGCCTTTATGGTCGACTGGGGCAAAGAGATGATAGCAGCAGCTATGGTAAAAGAAAGTTTTAGCATACAGGTAGATCTCCAAAGTTTGAACACTACCCACTATATGTATGACTGCATGATTCCTGTAATTTCTCTGTATTTCTGTATCTTCATCTATAAAATGGCGAGAGTAAAATACCCAAGCCTGATTAGTTCTGAGGACTACAAGTAAAAGCTTAGAATGGTGCCGTTAGCTGCTGCTGCAACTGTCATTATATCCTTTGCTGGAGGATTATTATATATAATCCTTTATTATACATATATATAATATATATATTTATATTATTATAAACAAAATATTATATAGACACTTTGCATATGTTATCATATTTAATCCTACAATAAACTTTTGAGGTATAGTTAAGAAAGGATTGTTTTATTATGAAAATGATTTATAAATATTCTATAAATTAGTATTAACTAAAAAGGTAGATTACATTTAAAAAACCAAGGTTGAAGCCAAAAAGTAAAGTAGCAAATATCTCCTAGCACATTCAGAAAATATAATCAGCACAACAACCAGAGTTGTATTACTATGACTATCATTTGTTACTTTTATCATTTAAACCTCTCCAAAAACATTTAAAGAGGAAAATAAAAGTATTGCCTATTCACTCCATGGGAACATTGGGCCTGGTTTCCCTTAAGTTCTCACACTGGACTAACAGGGTGCCCCCTTGATTCCTATAAAGATTCCATATGTACTATATACAGAATTTTTCCTACCATCCGACAGCTAGAGTGGAGGATCAGAAGGATAAGTTTTAAAATTAAAGTTTCTATTCCTATTTTTATTTTATGTCTAGTTTTAAGCTTTTGGGAGAGAAAAAAAAAACAACAACAATAATTCCTTGTTCAGTATTCACTGACTGTCTGAGGTTATTCTCTTACCACTTTCTTTTTTTTTTTTTTAAAGATTTTATTTATGTATTTGACAGACAGAGATCACAAGTAGGCAGAGAGACAGGCAGAGAGAGAGAGGAGAAAGCAGGTTCCCCACTGAGCAGAGAGCCCGATGCGGGGCTCGATCCCAGGACCCTGAGATCATGACCTGAGCCGAAGACAGTGGCTCAACCCACTGAGCCACCCAGGTGCCCCCTCTTACCACTTTCTGATACGAGAATAAACATATACATTTTATTTTATTTTTTCTTTTGTTTCTAAATTTTTATTTACTTTTTAGATTTTATTTAAATTCAAATTAGTTAACATACAGTGTATTATTAGTTTCAGGGGTAGAATTTGGAGTTTTGTCAGTTTTATATAATATCCAGTGCTCATTATATCAAATACCCTCCTTAATGCTCATACCCCAACTAGCCCATCCCCCCACCCACCTCCTGCCCAGCAACCCTCTGTTCTCTATAGTTAAGAGTCTCTTACAGTTTGCCTCCCTCTCCTTATCTTATTTTTCCTTCCCTTCTGTGTTCATCAGTTTTGTTTCTTCAATTATGCATGAGTGGAATCTATACACAGTATTTGTCTTTCTCTGACTTGTTTTGCTCAGCATAATACATTCTGGATCCATCCATGTTGTTGCAAATGGCAAGGCTTCATTCTTTTAATCACTGCACAGTAGTCTGTTTGCATTTCTATACACCAATAATGAAGCAGCAGAAAGAGAAATCAAGGAACCCAATCCCATTTACAATTCCACCCAAAACCATAACAGACCTAGGAATAAAGCTGCCAAAGAGATAAAGGTTCTGTACTCTGAAAACTATAGAACACTTACGAAAGAAATTGAGAAAGACACAAAGAAATGGAAAAATATACACATTGTAAAAGGTACTTACCAAGGCAAAACGGTTCTAATACATTCAGGACCGAAAATTCATTCTGTAGGTTCATCATTCGAAGGCCAATTCTGATCATAAAGGACTTGATTTTCTCAGGCCACGGTTTAAGCAAAAGGTAGGCAAAAACGTAGAGAGCATATCGAAGCCAGCACAGAAGCGGAGTGGCGATCCTGCCGTTCGGGGATTCCGACATTCGCTCGATTGTTGGAAAGAGCAGAAAGGAGCGAATTATCTATAATAAAAAACACATTTTGATGAGAAGTTTTCTTAAGGGATAACCCACTGTTTTACTGTTTCATCCATACAGTATGAACAAATAGGGTTTCAGAATATGACAAAGATCTGTTGGGAAAGAGAACCACTACCTGCTTGTCTTCTCACTGCTCAAGCCATCTGGGGGAGAATGTAAGGATGTCTCCTTGAGTTACTGGGGTTAATTTTCAGGGGGAGGAGCAAATCAGATTCTCTGATACCTTCCTGATTGGGAAGCAATTCACAATCCTTCTGGAAGACTGCTGAAATTAGCAATGCCTGTCCCATTTCAGTAGTTATACCACCTTGCCTGACTAGTGATACCAGAAGAAAGCAGAGCTACATAAAGAACTCTCGTGCTAGTCAGGATTCCTTTTACGGATTAGATTTGGGATAGTTCACTTTGAAAAAGCTACTCTTTTCCCTACTCTTACCAGTAAAAGGTAATCTTTAAGAGGACCAAATACATTTCTAACATGTGATTTAATTTTAATAAAAAGTGCAGGCCAGAAACAAGCAAAGCTGGAAATCTTTACCTACATGGGAAAATGTTCAAGGCCAAAAAGATAATTTCGACTGAATTCATCAGGATATCTAGAAATATAGATGCCACAAGACGAAGAGCATCACTAAAACATTTTATATTTACCATTATCTACCATATTAATATTTAAAAAAATAATATATAAACATAACTTCTATGAGGGATCAGAAAAGGCAAATAGTTAAGCACAATCCCTATTAACACCAGAGTAATATAAGTGAAATAGATCACCAGTGTTCACAGATTATAGAACAGGAAATGAGAATGGATACAATGGCTTTACTTTTTAAAAAAAGTTTAAGATAACACAGTAAAGCATATAAAACATCAATGTGCAATTTAACAAATAATGAATAAAATGAACAGCTACGTGAATCCAGCAACAAAACACTGCCAGAATGGCATCTTCCTATCCCAACTCCTACCTCTGTTCACATCTTAGGTAACCTCTATCCTGACTTCCTTACTTTGCTTTCTACCAATACTCATCATTCCTTGATCCTGTAATCACTTCCTTATTTTGTTTCACATTAATAGTTATTGTCCTGCAATCAACTGAATTGTGACTCCCCTGAAATCCCAAGTTGAAGTCCTAACTCCCAATGTGATTATATGTCGAGATTCATGAGGTCACAGGGTAGGGCTCTGAGAGGTAGGATTAATGTCCTTACATGGAGATTCATCAGAGAGCTCGCTCTCCCTTCCCGGGCACACACAAAGAGGTCTGGTGAACACGCATGGAGAAGGTAGCCGTCTACAGGCCAGGAAGTCTCACCAGAAACTGAGCATGGTGGCATGCTGACCTTGGACTTCCAGCCTCCAGAACTGTGATACAATAAATGCCAGTTTAAGCTCCCTAGTCTATGGCACTTTCTTATGGCAGTTTGAGCTGACTAATACATATTCCTTAATACTAGAGCTAAATCTTGTCTGTTAATGAACTTCACATAAATGCAATCAGCAGTATGTTTTTGTGTTTTACTTCCTTCACTCAACACATGAAGATTCATTCATGCTGATATATGTAGCAACAGCTTATTATCTTGGCTCTGTAGTTTTCTACTGTATGAACATAGTGCTACTTATTTTACTGATAGATATTTGGGTTGTTTTTAGTCCAGAGATACTACAAACATGTTGCTATGAACATTTTTATACGTGTCTTTTGGTGCAGGTATGCATGTATTTCTGTTGATGATATCACTCGAAGTAGAAATACTATGTCATATGGTATGTCTAAGTTCAGCTTTAGTAGATAATTTCAAATAGTTTCCCTAAGTACTAATGTATTTCCATATTGAGAGACATGAGAGTTCCTATTGTTACAGATCGGCACTACGTTGGCACTGATCACTAGCCTGACGAACAGTGGTACACTTCGTTGTGGCTTTGCGCTTCTCTGATGACCAGCACTGAAGTTGAACAACTTTTATGTTGACATTTTCTGTATCCCCCAAAGTGCTTATTTAAGTCTCTTGCATGTTTTTCTATTAGGCTGCCTGTCATTTCCTCTCCTTGATTTGTAGTCTCGTTTTTGTTTTTTTATTCTAGATACCAGTCCTTTGTCATGTTGCTGTCCTTGGCCTGCCTGTTGATCTCTTATTTTTTTTCTTAATGGACATAAGTTCTTAAGTTTGATGCAGCTGAATTTTAATCTTTTCTTCTATACTTATTCTCTGGGCCTAGCTCAAAAAATTCTTGTCTGTCCTCAAATCATGAAGAAATTTTTTTTTTCATTCAAAATGCTTCTTTAGAAATTAGGGAAAGCTACCTCTTAGCAGAGTCCGCGAGTCTGTTCCTTTGATTCCAGCTATCAGTGATCCGCCATTTCCCTCATGTTAGTTACAGTCCTCTTGGATGAACTGAACGCACTTCTCCTGGCAAGACCTGACAGTACAGTACAGGTTTTTGTGGACTTTTTCACCCTCTATCACTGACAGTCCTTTTCCATGGTAACCTGTAGGGTGGCATTGCCCAAATGTTCGACTTGATCTGTAATTCTCACTAACTTACAGGCTCTCTGTTACTGTTCTTCAATAAAGAAAGGGGTTTGAGGGTCCAACTGCGGAGGACTCTTTTCCTTCTAATCATCTTTCTTGTTTTCCCACGGTCGTGTCTGTCAGCTGTGTGCTCAGCCATTTCCTACAGACTTTTCCTTTTCTCTCAACGGTAGCTGAGATATTTTCGTTATTTCTCGTTTGGTCATATTTTGACCTCTACTATGTCTCCTCCTCTGTCACCTCAGCAAGAATGTACTGGTCCGTGAGGTCTTGGTGGTGATTAAAAGACATTATTTGGGAGCGGGGAGCCACAGGCTTTTCTGATGATTTTTTAAATGCTGCATTAGCAACTTTACATGTAAAATGCTCATACCGGGCTTTTGGAACAAATGCAGGGTTTCAGCCAGAGTATGGGAGTTGCTGCCACCTTAGCATCTTCTTAAGTACAAAGCAGGGGAGATGCTGGATGGACTGTGTCTGCTCAACAAAGGCATTCATGGGGACTTGTGATGCAGAGGACGGGACTCCCGAGTATCAGGGGGATGGGGAGTCCTCCATTCAGAGCCAGCTGCCTAATCTGCAATGGGTTTATACCAAGATTCTATATGAAGATTCACATAAAGGTTGTGGCATCTCCTGCAGGAGGCACCGGTAGAGAACCCAACGGCCCTTGAACAGGCTGACCCTGCGCCCCTATTCAGTGAACAGCAGTATGCTGCTACTTCACCCCTGCCTTTCTGCCGTGCTCAGAGTCAAGTATGACTGTGGTCACTCTTAATAGACGTGGAATAGCCCTTCAGACTGGCAAGAATTACAGAGTGCAACAGTACCAAGTGTTAAAGACAGGGATCAATAAAAACTCTGCACAACATGGCATTACTATTACACTTTCCTCCTCTGTTTCTGACACCACTTTGGTGGGTATCTGGAACTCACCCAGAATGTCTATTTTTGTCATTTTGTCAAATGTTAGTTTAATTTGGAAATCTGGCGTTTCACCTGGATCCAAAGCAGCATGCTTTAAGAGTCTGAGAGGTAGAAATGCTGACTTCTCTCAGCAGCTGGAGTGGTGTCACAATTAACCATTGATTTTACACCTTCAGATTCAGAAGTCTTTCCCTATCTTCTGGGTAGTTCTAACATCACGAGTTCTTTTATTCCTGTAGTGCTATCAATGTTCTATGGGACCTAACAAGACTTGAGAGATTCAAACAGGGGTAGATTTACACAGAGCAATCTTTGGTGCTGGGAGAGGCAGGGTTTCTCGTTGCTCTGCGGAGGCCTCCTAGCAGAAGGGCCAGGAAGGAGCTACTTTTCCCAACCCCAGGAAGACTTCTCCCTTGAGACTGGAAGCAGGTGTGTTAGCAGCTGCTGTGTTTGCAGCAGGTGGCCACAAAGGAAAAAAATGAAAGGAACTGACTTCCTGGGTTCAGCTGGGCTCTTGTTCGCCAGCCTCAGCAGGAGCCCTAGGAATATGCCACACTGAAGAAGCCGGGTGAGGCCACAGTCCACCGGCATGGCAGGCTCCTCAGCAGCCAGCATTCTTTAATAGTATCCCCCAAAGCTCTGTGGTCTAGTCTTCCATACTTACGTTCATAATCTACCTGAAACTGATTGTTATGTATGCCGTGAAATATGGGTCTAATTTAATTTCTCAACATATGGAAACTTGATTGTCCCAGCGCTATGAACTGGAAAGGCTGCCCTTTCCCTGCCTTTCCGCACGGACACTCCTGTTGTGAATCCCATATGGATGTGAATGGGTTCTTTTTGGAGCTCTCTGACCTGTTCTGCAGGCCAGCCTCTCTCAGTCTGTGCCAAGAGCCCAGTGTCTTACTTAACAAAAGCTTCGTAATATATTTTGATATTTGGTTCATTAAGTTAAGCCCCAGCTTGTTCTTCAAAAATGCCTTGGGTATTTTTGGCTCTCAACATTTCCATAAACATTTTGGAATTAGCTATTCAAGTTCCACAAACATCTCATTGAGATTCTGATTGTACTAAATTTAAAAATTAACTTGAGAGAAGTAATATCTTCACAATACTGAATTTTCCACCTCATGAACATGGGAGAGTTCTCCTTTTTGAGTCTCTAAAAATGTTTACACATTTTACATGTAGTTATCTTGCACAACACAACTTTTGTCAGATTATTAGGTACTTTTTTTTTTTGCTATTGTAAATAGGTTATTTTAAAAATTTCATTTTCTAGGGGGTGCCTGGGTGGCTCGTTGGTTAAGCAACCAACTCTTGATTTCTCAGGGTCCTGGGATCGAGTCCTGTGTTGGGCTCTGTGCTTTGTGCAGAGTCTGCTTCTCTCTCTCTCAAATAAATAAAATCTTAAAAAAAAGAATTTCATTTTCTAAATGGTTGCTGCTTCTATATGATATAAATAATATTTATATGTTGATTCTATGTCCAGCAAACTTATTAAAGCCCCTTAGTTCTAATAAGTTGTCTGTAGATTCCTTTGGATTTTCTAAGTACATAGTCGTATCACCCACATATAATGACAGTGTTATTTCTTCCTTTCAAATCCTTGTATCTGTTTTTCTTACATTACCCAAGCTAAACAAAATCTTAATACAATGTTAACAGAAATAATTCTTGATCTCAAACTAAGAAATTTTTTTTCCAATATAATCACAAAACATGATGTGCACTGAAAGTTTTCTAGTGATATACTTTGTCAGATTCAAAACACTTCTTCTATTCCTAGTTTGCTAATTGCTTTTAAAAATCATAAATGGATGCTGAATTTTATCAATTACTTTTTTGTACCTATTGGGATGATTATATGATATTTTCCCTTTCATTTATTAATGTGGTAAACTATTAGTTGATTTTCTAATGTGAAATTAACTTTTCATTCTTGGGATAAACCCACTGTAGTCATGTTACATCCTTTTTACATGGTTTTCCTAATATTTTGTGTAGGACTTCTGCATGTTGATAAGTGAATTTGGTCTATGACTTTCTTTTTTTAAAGATTTTATTTATTTATTTGACAGAGAGAGATGACAAGCAGGCAGAGAGGCAGGCAAAGAGAGAGGAGGAAGCAGGCTCCCTGCTGAGCAGAAAGCCTGATTTGGGGCTCCATCCCAGGACCCTGGGATCATGACCTGAGCCGAAGACAGTGGCTTAACCCACTGAGCCACCCAGGCGTTCCCTATGACTTTCTTTTATTACATTACTTTTTTCCAGGTTTGGATGTAAAGGGTTTGCTAGTTGGAGGAAACTGAGTTGGAGAGTAGGGTCTCCTCTTCTGCTGCCTAGAGGATTTTATAAAATAATAATTATTTATTCTCCAAATATTTTATGGAACTCATCAGTAAAGACTGAAGTATATTTTAGAAAGTTCTGCCTATTGATGGATTCAATTTTTTTAACGGCTTAGGACCGTTTGGGCTTTTAAGAGTTCTTGGGAAAAAAATAGTAAAAGTTCTTCTTCAAAATGTTCAATGTTATCTTTTCCTGGTGGTTCGTCTATGGCACAAAGTTATTGATAACATCCTGTGGTTATACTTCAGTCTCTGGACTACAGTAGTAGTCCAGAATGACTCATTCCTGATACTGACTGTTACTAGCTGACAGAGTAAACCTTTGTGATTATGAAAGAATTCCCTTTAGGGGCGCCTGGGAGGCTCAGTCGGTTAAGCGTCTGCCTTTGGCTCTGGTCCTGGTCCCACAACCCTGGGATGGAGACCCGCATCGGGCTCCCTGCTCAGTGGGGAGCCTGCTTCTCCCTCTACCTGCTGCTCCCTCTGCTCATATGTGTGTTCTTTCTCTGCCAAATGAATAAATAAAATCTTTAAAGTAATAAAAAAAAGAACTGTCTGCATTTCTAGCATGCTTTTCCCTTTGAGCTTATTTTAATATGAACATAACTACACCAGCGTAGAATTTGTAAGATACAACTTTTTGTACTCTTTCATTTTCTGCCTTTCTATGGCCTTATATTTAGAGGTTATATGTGGATGTTTTTCTCTATGTAATCTTTTAACTAATGTGATTAATATGCTTACTTCCTTATTATTTAAATAATTCCTAATATTTTGGAACAAAGTCTAAAATACAAAACTAAAACCTTACTTTGTTGTGTTTTATTTTTGGTATACCTTCACCTTTTTTCTTCTTTCTTCTTATCTTTTGCAACAATAAAGATATAAATAATAAATATAATTGACAATAAATATTAAATAGTTGAGTAAATGATACAAAAAGTGATTAAATCACTTAAGTCCCCAAAATGATTAATCATTCTAAAGTAATTATAGGACAATTTAAGGAATAAATTACCATAAATAATAATAATTAAACAAAAATGCATACGTTAGTAAACTCAAGTCCACGATGATATAGGGAAGAAATACAATAAAGAAAGGAGATTAGGAATTGCTGGAAGGGGTGGTGCATCTTTAAACGGGGTGTTGAGGGAAGGCTACAAAGAAAGCTGACATTTGTGCAAAGGCAGTCATGGAGTGAGCTGGAAGACACTCGGAAAAAAAGTTTTTCTGGGAGAGGGAGGAGCAAGTCAAGTGCAAAGGGTGTAAGACAGAACCTAATTTAGCATATTGAGCAAAAGCACAGAGAACAGTACCGCTGGGGTGAGGCGTGTGCAACGATAGCAGCCCATGTTGTGATCACTGGGCAGCAGCGAGGACAGAGGATGAGAATCCTTCGAAGGGTTTTAGAAACAAGAGCGCTGTGGTTGGGCGCCTGGGTGGCTCAGTGGGTTAAAGCCTCTACCTTCGGCTCAGGTCATGATCCCAGGGTCCTGGGATCGAGCCCCACATCCGGCTCTCTGCTCCGAGGGGAGCCTGTTTCCTCCTCTCTCTCTGCCTGCCTCTCTGCCTACCTGTGATCTCACTCTGTCAAATAAATAAATAAAATCTTAAAAAAAAAAAAAAAAGAGTGCCGTGGTTGACTTCCATTTTAACAGAATTACTCTGCTGTTGTATTATTAATACTGTCTCAAAAGTGCGAAATCAATGATATGAGGCAAGAGAAAAAACGAATTATAAATTTGGAAAGGCAAAATTAGCATTATTTATAACTTATATGTAAAACATTAAAAATCCCCTGTATAAAAATAATAGCTAAATACAAAGGTAAGAAGAAATGTAGTGCACTTATCTAAAGAAAACTTTAAAACACAATGGGACATTTCTTTGGTCTTGCATTGCAAGAGATAAAAATTCTCCCACTAAATTAATGGATCAATTCAATTCACTTCAATCCCAATTAAAATACTTAAAGATCATCTTATTTTGAAATTTAATGAATTACATTAATGTTCATTTGAAAACGAAATGCATTAGCCGACTAGGGATTCTGAAGATGGAGAGAAAGAGATGGGCGCTCCGAAACAGTGGACAGACTACAAAGCTACAATAGTTGAAACTATTTATCAGAAAAGGGTCACATAGCTCAGTGGAACATCAGAGAGCCTCAAAACAAACCTGAATGCATGTGGGAATAAAATTCATGATGAAGTTATCAGTGGAGAAAAAAAGCTGTTCAATAAATTGGAAAAAAGAAAACTGGAAAAAAGAATTACTTGGAGTAGCAAAGGACTGGGAGAGCAGAGTTCATAAGGAGGAGTGGCGCCACATAGAGCCGTGTGCCCCCGTACAATGGAATACTGTATTGCAATGAGACCTCACGTAGATTTGCATGTGCTGACAAGAAGGAGGTCCAATTGCTCTTTCTTCTTGGAAACCAGCTGGTTGGGACTGTGGATAAAAGGGAGTTAGCAGGGGCACCTGGGTGGCTCAGTGGGTTAAAACCTCTGCCTTCGGCTTGTGTCATGGTCCCAGGGTCCTGGGATCGAGCCCTGCATCAGGCTCTCTGCTCGGTGAGGAGTCTGCTTCCTCCTCTCTCTCTCTCTCTCTCTGCCTGCCTCTCTGCCTACTTGTGATCTCTGTCTGTCAAATAAATAAATAAAATCTTAAAAAAAAGGGGGGGTGTTAGCAAACTTTAAAGGAGACATTCTATGCATTTGGTCTCGTCTGCTCTTTGGGCTTTTAATTCTGAAAACACAAAGGCAATTTTGCTTATTTTCAGGTTTTTCAACTACGTCCTATAAATGATACCTGGAGAATTAATGTCACTGAATAATGCAGTCTCCACCAACTGGAATTTACCTGCTGAACTCTCAATCTTCTTTTCTCTTTCAGGCAACTTTTAAACCATATTAGTAAAAAAATGAAACCAACTACTATAATCAGGGATTTGGCTAAAAAACGAATTCCAGGGAATAATGTGAGATCAGTACATTTAATCCTAATCCCCTAAACCTTCAGCCATTTATAAAACAGCATTGTGAATGATAAAGGAAAATACTCAGAACTAGAACCTTCAGGGGCTACAAATTCTTCATTAGGAAAGCAAAATGATTATGTTCTCTTGTACTGTTTCTAAAAGCAGAAAAATATGTTAAATGGGAAAGCTAGAAAGAAATGTTTTCATTTCTTTCCCGGGTCAGTCCACAGTTAAACCAGAACAGTCACCTAATGAAAATGACCTGCTTTCCAAAAAGTCTTGTGGTTTAGTCCTTTATGATAACTCCTTGCTAATTTTAGTTTCAAGTTTATTTACTTCAAAACAAGGGTTTCTTTGTGTTTAATAAAATGTCCTTAAAAGATTTAGAGAATGTAAATGGTTAATACAGTTACTGTCATACTAAAAAATATACCATACAGATTCCATACTAGCTATGTAACCCAGAGTACAAAGGAACTTCAGATTGATCAAATCAGCTGGCAGAAAGAGGAAGCAATCTATTACTTTGTATAAATGATCCATTACTGTGACCCATGTTAAACAAAACTTCATGCAAGGGAAACTCTAAAAATACACGAACAACTACAGGGTTACATGTGGTTGATCTGTATCAATAACAAAATGAGAATTCAAGTGCACTCTGAAATCATGGGAATGTACCGAAACAATAAGGAAGTTCGAATACATACTCTGAATGCACCATTACCTCTAAAAACTATAAGAAGACCAAAGATTGCTTATCACAACTAATACTTAGTTGATGAGACTGGTTTTCCTCTCTTGCCTTTGGAGAACAACAGTTATTACCTGTTTGGTAAAACTTATACTTTTCTTAGATATCATAATGGGAACTTCAATGAAATTTATAGTCCAGATTTGATAGGATAAGCCACAGTAATAAAAATTTCTTTTATTCCTATAGAAACCTACTGGCAAAAAAATCACCAAGGTCAAGGAAGTATACCCAATTTTATAACACAGCTGTGCAGAGAAGGTTTCCAAAACTGTGTACATGACAAAACATTTTCTTATGTTACTGTCTCATTAAAGAAAGAACTTCTAGGCTGGCCAGTTCATTCTACACTACGGAAACACTCTCATATAGTTCACATTCTCATTTGAAATCTACCAGAGTCAACTTTGATGATGAACTACAACCATGTGTCCTTGAACAGTGCAGGAAAGTAAATACACTTTTGTTTATTGGCTGAGCCCACCTGCTAGAGTAATGGCAGGGTGCTTCTCCACTGCACACGCTGAAAACAAGAACATATACCACACAATTTTCCCTTTTACATGATTGCCAACATTATTAAGACATGTCAGAGAACCACATAGCATTGAAAGATAAAGTTGCTAGCGATCAAGGCACAGACCTAGAAATCATCCTATTTTTAACTGTTTATCTCTTCTCCCCATGAGGCCGTGTTTTTCTCTCCTTACGATAAGACTATTCTGCTTATTTAATCAGATGTATGCAGTTTATGAACTGCAAATGCCATTAAATTCTAATGACCAAGCGCTTGCTGACATCTTGTATTGTAGCTTAACAACCTCATATAGGAGTAAGACAGGAAGATGCCCCACAGTAGGGAAGTGATTCTAATAAGAGTAGTAGTGTTTATTTGCTACTTTCTAGGAACTGGGTTTAGGCACCATACATACATTATCTCATTTAATACCTGGGACGAGCTTATCAAGTAAGTTTCTTCAGTCCATAGAGAAAACCGAGGTTTAGAGACAAAGATGAGGTTTCCTTATATACTTTCATACAAAATTATTTCTTAGCAATCATTATTGTTTGTGTCCTAATTTCCTACGGGTGAGCCAATCACTATCGTTATTGTTAGAGGCAGGCCAATATTTCCAAGTGTTTCAAATCAGTCGGCTTCAGAAATTACTAACCCCATGCCCTAAGAAGTAAAGCAAGAGATCTTTCAACAACTGATTGTTTAAAAAATTATGCGACTTTTGCTTAAGATGGACGGCATTCAAGAAAAATGACCACTTTTATCATTTCCATTCATGTGAATTATACTCACGACCTTCTGGGACAGAGAATTTTCTACACTTTCTACACTTTAATTACCTATATGTTAAAAAAACCCAACATTCCACGTATTCAATCTACATGTCGGTGTTGCTAATTACAAGGAACGCTTGCACATTTGCAGATAGAATTATATAGCTTATGACTGATTACACTTGAACATTTGAAACACAGGTTCAACATCTTCCTATAGCCCATTCTTCTCAAGCTTTTTGTCACTTCATACACTTCACATTTATTTTCTTTTGAATGCAAAGTGCTCTTCTCAGCTTAATATCTCTTGGAATTCACTTCGTTTTGAGTCTTTCAGATTCAGGATCACAAAGAACTCAGAGAAGAGCGATGCTCACAGGCCCACTGCAGATGATTCCTCATGGGCTGCTGGGCAGCACAGCCGACTACCACAGGGCACGTCACTCCAAAGTGAACAGTGTCCTCAGGCAGCCTCAGTAAATAATGATAACAGCAAATCTATCCTCATGTCTCTGCCTACAACATTCTCACAGGACTATTACTCAGAATCAGAAAGGATTTTTTTTTTTCCCTGATCAAAAAAAGCTGCTAGTTGGCAATTCCCTAAATTTGGAGGTAGAGCAGTCTATGTGGATCAGGAAGCAAATTAATTAATTAATTAATTAATTACTATCCCAAGTGTTCACAATGGGGTTGGGACTCTCCAAAGTTAGAAACTGCAATCTTTAAAAGCTTAAGCCAAGAATGACTGAGAAGAATCATTCATTAGGTCTACTGCTTGTTTTTTGGTTCATTCATTCAAGATATTCTGGTACCTACAATACACCAATGCCGTGGGGAGTGCGGGAGACTCAATGGTGGACAAGACAAAGCAGCTCTGCTTTTAGAGAACCTAAGTCTAAGCAGAGAGAGATAAAGCATCATAGGAAGTATGCTACAGGAAAGAAAGACTACAACAGAGCCATAAAATGGGCACCAGAAACCCGGTTCATCATGACCTAGGAACCTTCGAGAAGGGCCTTAGAAAGAGAAACTGACAAATATTCACAGGTATGTCCGTGAGCAGAGTGCTGACGACAGAGCGTAGGGTTGTCTGGGGAAACCTATACACAAGACTCCTCCCGATTTAACTTTGCTAAAGAGCCTGTGAAACACGTACACCTCTGTTTCATGGACTGAAGTACCATTTTAATACCTGAGCTAAGAGGAGGCCAAGGTATCCATCATGGGCTTTCAGACTGAGAGGGAGCAGCGGAAAGGCCCGTGGCTGGAGGCCCACGCTGGGTGCGCGCCAGAGCAGCCCGCCGCGAGGGACTTCCGCCACAGACGCTGTCCCAGACGACACTCCCAGTTTCTCAGAAGTCAAAAGGAAGCCTCAAAATATGGTTTTCTTGTTACATATTAACTGGTAAAAAGCAAATCCAACAGTCAGAGCAGCTAAGGCCCCAGGAGACAGAGATTAAAACTTGGGAAAACAAGCAATTGATTCACAGCAAAGGGTTAGGCCCCAATAACTGAAGTTCACACAGAAGCCCCATTGCCAGCTTTGCTAATGGAGCAGCTACGGATCTGTCCTCCTTTCAGATCAGGAAAAAACAGAGATGCATCAAAGACGTATCCTAACTTATCTTCTCCCTCCTGGGCCTCTGAACAGGGTGCTCCTCCTCCCACTGACTCCCAGACACACCAAGCTGTTGAGGGTCTATCCCCCCGGTGGTCTCCCCGGCTCGGCCCAAACCTGAGTTAGTTTCTGAGTCCTAATGCTGCAACTCACTGAACTTTTGAGAACTCAGCTTCCATGGAGCTCAGGGAGAGGCCAAGTGCCCCTGAAGGCCCTTCCTTACCTTCTCTAACAGGGTTGGCTGACACCCCAAAGAGCCTACAAACATTTCTGCTTTTAAGAGTATTTGGCATACGAATATGATAGGTCACTAACGTATCAGTTAAAATGTTCCATGGTGCCTGAGAAAGCTACATGATGGAAATGGGCACCATATACTCTGTTACCAGCTCAAATTTCAGCCAGTCATATACATGTGTGTGTGTGTGTGTGTGTGTGTGTGTAGTGTATACACACCCCTACCCTATATATGAGAGAAGACAGAGACAGAGACAGTAGAGTGTGAGGGTGGGGAGAGGGAGAACAAATAATAAAGCAAATGAAGTAAAATATTAACAATCATAAATGTGCGTATACTGTATATGGTTTATTTTATTCTTCAAACTCTTCTGTATGTTTGAAAGTGTTTCCAAATCAAATGTTAAATAACAAAGTACAGTCCATCACCGCCCTCTGTCCCCGAGCCATGGCATTTCCAATCCCCTTATCTTGCTCCACTCTTTATCAAGGTAGTGCCCTCTGTGACCATACTAATTTCTGCATTGTTTATATTTATTACCATTTCTCCTTAGCAGACCGTGAACTCTGAGAGGGCAGAGCTTCTTTTCTGCTTTGTTCACGGTCCCTTCCTATCACAGGTCCTTGGTGACAGTGCATGACGCCTAGTGGACTGATGAATGTAGGTCTGGCTGAGGGGCAGTGAGGCTTCCAAGATGACAGCCTCATCCAATACCCCCAAGCGACAACTCCTCTCCAAGCCCAGCTCAGGACTGTGGGTTTATTCTCTATAGAAACCAAAGGAAAGAGCTTTCTGAGCTGGGTACGCAGGGTCCGAGAAAGGCAGGGCAAAGGGCCCACAGGAAAGAGGGATTAAATGAAAATCCAAACACTAAATGCTGAAACTCTCATGTGCAAACACCAGCCTCTCCTGCTGTTTTGCTCTGATGATGCTGCCCTTAAGCAGATTAGGAGACTTTTTTTTGAGAAACTGAATGGCTCTAGAGAAAAACCATATGAATAGTAACAGAATAGTAACACTGAGGAATAACACACACACACACACACACACACACACACACACACACAATGTCAGGATACCTGTCCAATCACCCTGTAGGGAGGACAATTAGCTGATAAGGCCCACTCCCACACAAAACCTCCTGGGCTTTTCAGTGCTTCATTCTTAAATATGAATAGATAACAAAGGAATTTCAGACATTTAAGCAAAACTGTACTAGACAGACCAACACAAACAAAACGAAAAAAGGAAGTCAGAATCAATTGTGATAGTGCTGAAATACAATAAAATTCCAAAAGTTTGTTCTCCTCAGATAGAAAGAGAAAGCGAGTGAGCCGTGAAACAAAAAGGCACTACGAAAACGGAACAAAGGACAAGAAATTATCTTAGAAATTCTTTTCATGAAGGCTGAAATAAGAAGTTTAATTATATAAATTACAAGAAAAAGTTGGGAAAAAATTCGGTATTTCTCACTGTATAGAACTAAAAAGAGGAGGAAGGGAGAAAGAGATTGATAATTAAAATACATCAAGAAAATCAATTCTGAATGTTTAACATGTAAAGAATGAGAAAACAAGGAGGAAAAAAATACAGGAGAGGCTTTTGGTATGTAAGGATGCCAGTTTCCAAACTAAAGAGGATACGTCATCATAAAATGTAATAATGGGGATGAAGTGCAGATTCTAAAACCATCCAGAGAAGAAACAAGAAAAGAAAGAAATCAAAACTCGAAGTGGCATACTTTTCAACTGCAGAGCTTGAAGAACCCGAAGTCAGGCAACCAGCCGCTGGTGACGGTGGAGGAGGAGCGTGGGGGTGGCCGACTAGCTTACTGCAAAGCAATCCCCCTGCCAAGAACAATTAGAAAAGCTGGGAAAGGTTTTTTTTTTTTTTTTTTTTAAAGTGCCTTTGAAAGCATCAAAGGCAGAAGAGGTCGAAAGGACCAAAATCCTCGAGAAAAAAGAAACTCAAGAGAGGTGGGTTCAAATAGCTCTTATTTACCAGTTGGTGAGAAGTAGCGAAGAGGACAAGAAGCTGGGTTTCTAGAAGTACACGATGGCTCAAGGGTCAAAATATGGGCCTTTGGTGCCCATTCAAAAAAGGCACCCAGGCTTTCAGTGGGAAATACTACAGGCTTACCCCCTAGAAGCAGTGACCAACTGGACCTAGACCAACTCTCACCAAGGCAGTGTTGATTCAGCCCGAGTCCGGATGGCATTAATGTGTGATCCGTCCTTACTGTAATTGCTAGTCAAAAGCAAAAGGAAATTCTCCATGGAGGAACACAGAAGCTTCATACTGTCTTAGTAATTTTTCATATATAACATTAGGAATTCAATTTAAAAAAAAAAAAAAGAACACCTGACTAAGCAGCGATGGTTCTTCTTTTTTTTCTTTTTAAAGATTTATTTATTTATTCATTTGAGAGAGAGAGAGAGAGAGAACAAGCAAGCAAGCCAGTGAGCGGGGGGAGGGCCTGAGGGAGAGAAACTCAAGCAGACTCCCCAGTGAGTACAGAGCCTGACATGGGGCTTCATCTCATGACCCATGAGATCATGGCCTGAGCTGAAACCAAGAGCTGGATCTCAATCCACTGAGCCCCTCAGATGCCACAGCAGTTCATTTTTTGTGTCAACTTGACTGGACCATGGGGTGAACAGATATTTGTGAAACACTATTCTGGGTGTTTTGAGTGAGATAAACATTTGAATCAGCAGACAAGTCAAGCAGAGACTGCCCTCCCTGATGTTGATGGGCCTCAACCAATCAGAAAGGCTGAGTAAGAGGGAATTTCTGCTGCTGCTTTTGTTTTTCTTCTGCCTTTGGGCTCTAACTGAGATGTCAGCTTTACCTGGGTCTCGAGCTTGCCGCTTTGACCTTAGAACTTATACACCATCTGCCCTACCGGGTCTCCAGTTTACGGACGACAGCTCTTAGGACTTGTCAGCCTCCAGAATTGTGTCAGCCAATTCGTTATAGTTAATCCCCTTTTGTATGTACACATATAGGTACACACATCTGTTTCTCTGGAGAACTGACTCATATACAAACAGACTGAGGGACAAGATGAGACCACCAGAAACAAAGAAGGAAAAAGAAATGTGACCGCAAGAAACTTGGATATTGAGATGACCAGACATGAAAGAATTTCAAGAATTGGTGACAACAAAAATAATAAAATGTAAAGTTCATAAGCAAAAATTACAATAACTGAATTGAGGCTGCAAAAGGTGGGTGTAAAAGGAGTTTACACATAGCTGAAGGGAAGATTGGTGGACTGAAAAATAGGTCGCAGAAAATACCGAGATTGAACAGGGAGAGAAAAAAAGAGTTATTGAATTAAATTATACTTCAACCTAAGGGGGAGGGAAAGAAAAGCTTAAACATCTAATAGGAAAATCAAATAAATATGCAATACCTATAATACAAGGTAGAGTATAAAAGAATTATGAGAAAAAGGTTTCAAAGGAAGGATAATAAAAATGACTGAGAAGAATCAGGGAACGAGTTCCTGTAGCAGTTGGCATCTAAGATGGTTTCAGAAGATGGATGGACGGCATCTGCTGGGCGGCGGTAGGAGGAGCCAGAAAGGAAGTGGGCAAGAAGAAATACTAACAGGGAGGAGGGGGTACTAGGGATGCACAGAGCAGGTGCAGAGACCCTGGTCGAAGGAGACAGAGGAGGCCATCTCCCTCGGAGGACCTTGAGGAGAACTCCCCTGACACCCAGATAATCACAATCTGCCCCTGAGACTTTATGAAATCACTTCTGAATTGGCATCAGCCAACAATGATATAAAATGACGTAAGCCCTTAGAGCCTTTCTCCTCCGCAGTGGGGCTCAAGAAGCTCCTCAGCATGTCCCCAAGGGTCCTGGGCTATGAAAAAGGAAAAGGCTGTCTCCCTAACACTCAATTTAGTTTACTACAGAAGCTCCCAGAGCTCCACTGGTGTGGAGATAAATTAAAATTATTTGTTGAAATGGAGTTTCTGGACTGTCTACAAGCTTCATTTATGCAAGCTCCCTCTGGTCTCTGTAGGACTGATACTGGGAAATGATTTACTGTGTGCTTCCCTAGGGACAGGTTGCCAGAAATGATGCTGGCCTCAATCTTTATCCATTCATCAATATACCTTTCTGACACCTGATAATCTGGCTTCTTCCCAGCCGAGTGCAATTAGCCTGAACTGGCTTGGATGCAAGATCTCAAAGCAACCACATTTTATTCTCATGAAGCATCTTTCATTTAATGACTGCTAGGGTTTTTCCACTTCAGGGACTTTTTTGTGGCCTGTGTTGAATATTGTTCACAGATTTTCCGTAAAAGCAAGAGGGGAGGGTAGAACAGCCTCAGCATGCAGGACAACCATATTAGAGAGCCTTTTCCTTCCTTCAGATCACATTCAACGTTCTCATCGCCACACACTGATAGACCTAAAAAGAATCTTCTGGATAGAATATACAGGAGCCACAGAAGAACCACCTCACAGAAATGTGTTCATCTGTGTTCATACTCTCGCAAGCTAGCTCTTCTACGCTCCATGCACCAAGGCTCTGTGAATCTGCTCTTCTGTGAATGCCCAGTTCATTGGCATAATGAAGTCGAAATGTGGCAAGGTATGAGCTCTATTTTTCAGAAGTGTATTCATCTAACTGTAAGGGCATTCACAAAGATAACACTCATTCATACCCCAGAGCCTCTTAGAGTCCTAGCCACTATGAACCTCATGGTCTGATGATGGCTCTACTGTTCTAAAAAAGAACCCAGCTTCATTGTAGCAGTATGATGATGCAAATCCCAACCTGTGTGTGTGTGTTTTTAAAATCAATTTTTTTTAAAAGGAGCTATTTCTTTTCTTTTTTTTTTTTTTTTTTTAAGATTTTCTTTATTTGACAGACAGAGATCACAATTAGGCAGAGAGGTGGGCAGAGAGAGAGGAAGGAAAGCATTCTCCCTGCTGAGCAGAGAGCCTGATGTGGAGCTCGATCCCAGGACTCTGGGATCATGACCTGAGCCGAAGGTAGAGGCTTTAATCCACTGCAGCCACCCAGGCGCCCCTCAATTTTGTTTTTTTAATCACATTCAAATAACAGTCACAAAGAGTCCATCAAAAGACATACCTATCATGGGCACTTGGGTGGCTCAGTGGGTTAAGCCTCTGCCTTCAGCTCAGGTCATGATCCCAGGGTCCTGGCACTGAGCCCTGCTTCAGGCTCTCTGCTCAGTGGGGAGCCTGCTTCCCCCTCTCTCTCTGTCTGCCTCTCTGCTGACTTGTGTCTCTCTCTCTCTCAAATAAATAAATCAATAAAATCTTTAAAAAAAAAAAGACATTCCTAGCAATAATCCCAATTATTCTAGGAGTGGGGAGAAGCTTGTTAACAAAAAATTGCAAGGAAGGACAAACGTCTAGCTACTTGAGTAGAGGAGGAAGAGTAGGTAAGATAAGGTAAGAGGCGAGGATTGCTGCTATTGCTAAAGATGCCGCTACCGACCGGGTGCCACTACTGATCTCAGAGGGGCGTTTTCCTGCAGAAAAACCATGACGGTGACCTTACCTTTACTTCTCCCCTTTTATTTTTTATCTAGCACTGTGTAACAAATAACCAAAAATTTTCTCTCCTGAACCAGCTTTCTGTTATGAACTCTTGCAATCACATTGGTTTTTTTTTTTTTTTTAAAGAGAAAGTGTATAACCCCTAAATGATTAGGACAGTTCAAACACAATCACTATATTCATTTTGGTAATTTTATTTCAAGCTTTTAAATGTATGTTCTTTTAATACAGTTGTACTCATATATTCTGTATATATTTTAACACCCTTTACATTTGATAATTTATGTTCTACAGTGTCTTCTGAGAATATATTTATGACACTTGCACATTCCATACTCAACCTTTTCTTTGGAGTTGGGTAGTAGGGTGTTTCCAACTTTTATTACAACAAATATCTTTTGTACATGAGTGTTTTCCTATCTTTGAGATTATTTTCTTAATATAGATTCCAAAGAAAAGAATGAGTAGGTTCAAAGGGTTTGGACAATTTTTAGAGGACTTATTTTTTTTTTTCTGATAACACAAAGTCATAGTAAAATAGCAGAAACAATGCAGGGTCTCTACCTCTAATAACCCTTACCTCTAACCCGAGAGGTCACCATTATAAGGCACCTGTTGTTGACCTGTTCAGACTATCTAAAAGTGTATACAGAAGTATATCACAACTCTACATTTTCCTTTCAAATACTGCAATAGAAGCAGCTCATTTTGATTACTACTGAGGTCCATTTATCAAGCATTATTAAATGCTACTATATATTCAATAAGCAGACACAACCAAGTACTACCATATACTAATTTATTAAACACTGTATCATGCATTGTGCTAGGTACATATTTTTTGATAGATTTTATAAGCCAGCTCTTCTTCAGTAGGAGCATGGACTTTGGAGCCAAACACACATGGGTTCAAATTCTAGCACAGGCACTTTCCAGCTGTCTAACTCTGAGCAAGTGACTTCTGTCTTAGGTCTCAGTTTCCTCAAGTAGAAAATGGGAACAGGAGCCCATCAAAGACTTGGTAAGACCCACAAATGACAGTTATGGTGATATAATAATCATCAGAACAAAAATAGTTTGTAGTTTAAACTTTAATCACTCTAAAAATAGTTTGTAGTTTAAACTTTAATCACTTTAATACTAGAGAACTAAGTATCTTACATAAATTTTTACAACCTAATAAATAACAATGTAAAAACAGTTCAAATTTTCACATTAAATAAAAGTTGAGAGGGTGTGCTGTATTATCCTCTGGTCTAAACATGGAAACTCAAGGGACAAGTTAGTTAGGTTTAAAATGACCTACATAAAATCATGATCTAGCCATACTTTTCTTTAAGCGATTTCACATTCAGTTTTAAAAAGCTACTCTGTTGAGTTATGAAAGCAATTTATGGTACATTTCATATGTTAAGTCTCTCTGGATACTACACCAATCTTCAGAATTACATTGATTTTTTACTTTTTCTCCTACTTACTAAAACTTAGAAACATATATGAACTTTTAAAATTGGAAAGAAAACTTTTAAACTAAAGAAAGATGTTGCAAACCAGCTGTAAAAAAAAACATTTTGGGGACAAAGAAAATCTGAATATGGACTATAAAAGAACTACCAATAATTTTGTTAGATGTGATAACGATATGGTAGTTATGTAAGAAAAGGTCCTTTTAAAACAGGCACAATGAAGTATTTATGGGTGAATACCATGAAGGCTACAATTCACCTGGAAGAAAATGAGGTAAAGATAACAAAATATTAGTAGCTACATTAATCTGGATAATGGGTTCTGGAGATTCATTATACAATTATTTTAATTTTTCTGTTTTAAGTTTTTCATGGTAAAAATTTTAAATGATCAATTTAAAAACGAGTCTTTTTTCCCTTTCTGTCTGTATCAGCTTAGATAGCTGTATTCATGCTTAGCTGAGAGGGGTTGTTACTGAATATACCTTTAAACTGCTTCAACACCTCCCCCAGGCTATGTCTGAATTTTCCATCCTAACAGCAAGCCCTGGGTGATTAGCTCAAGGCCCACCTACCGCGGACTGATGACTTCCATCACCAGGAGAATATTCTCAGAATTTGATACAATGCCACAAACACAGCTACTTCAGTGCCTAGAGACATAATAACATAGACATAGGTTTGCTGGAATGCAGAGGACCAATGCAAAACGTAAGATTGAGACTTTGCACACAGAAGAACGGGGCTTAAGTCAGTTTCCACTGACAGACTTCTGCTACCTTACTACTTAAATCTTGGAACTTAAGGCAGCAAAGAAATGAGAATGACGTACATGGGCCCACCCCAGGTGTGACCTTGACAACTCAAGGAAATGAGAAACTACTTCTTGGTAGCATTGTTTCCCTGAACAATCTGGATATCAGCACCTTTACTCAAGAGGGTCAGAGTAGGGGCGCCTGGGTGGCTCAGTGCCACTTTACAGTGCACTTCACTGTGATGGGGAGACCCTAGAGAGAGTTGAAGACAATGAAAAGCACCACATGCAGTCTGCATGAAGTCAGCAAAAGCTTCTCGAAAGCTGCATCTAACCAGAGATAGAGCAGAGGAGTAGCCAGGCAAGAATGTATGCTTTCGGGGCACCTGAGTGGCTCAGTGGGTTAAAGCCTCTGCCTTTGGCTCGGGTCATGATCTCAGGGTCCTGGGATCAAGCCCTGCATTGGGTTCTCTGCTCAGCGGGAGCCAGCTTCCCCTGCCTCTCTCTCTGCCTGCCTCTCTGCCTGCTTGTGATCTCTGTGTCAAATAAATAAATAAAGTCTTTAGATGTGGTAATACAAAAAAAAAAAAAAAGAGGGTCAGAGTGCTTGAGGATCAGATCACAGGCAGAAGGAGCTAGGATATGTGAAATAGACACAAAAACAATGTTCCTTTAGAGAACCTGATTAGCGTTCCTCCTGCTTCCAGGGCGTGATGTGAGAAGACAGAGCTGACAGACCAAGGACAGATTTAATTGTCCACAGTATCTCCACACATCCTGTGCCCCCAGCTTTTGGAAGGCTTAGGTTGGTGGCTCCCCAGCAGGATCAAATGTCAGAACCACGGGGGGCACTTGTGAGAGAGAACGTGGTCCCAGCCAGAGAGAGGTTCAGATTCAGAAGGTCTGAGTAGGGCCCGATAATCTACATTTCTAACAAGACCCCAAGTAATGCTGATGTCACTTTGAGAAATGCTGGCTTAGCTATCCGAATGAGCACCTACTGTCGTCTACTACATTCCGCTCACACCGATTCCCAGGCCAGGAAGAGGAGGTGCTAACGTGTGTGCGAGCAGATGTAAGGTTTTCTCTGCCTCATGGCCACTTCACTTCACTTGCCTTACTTGTCCTTTTTTTTTTTTTTTTTTTTTAAAGATTTTATTTATTTATTTGACACAGAGAGAGATCACAAGTAGGAGGCAGAGAGGCAGGCAGGGGTGGGGGAGCAGACTCCCCGCTGAGCAGAAAACCCGACGCGATGCGGGGCTCGATCCCAGGACCCTGGGATCATGACCTGAGCCGAAGGCAGAGGCTTAACCCACTGAGCCACCCAGGCGCCCCACCCTACTTGTCCTTTTAAACACATCTCACTTACTCTTAATACACTGAACCTGCGAGAAGATGGGGGAAATTTTCCGTATCGAACTGGATCATGGATACACCAATACTAAAATGGTTCAATATTTAAATCTGAACAGGGCTCAAAAACACTCAGATGAAATGCATTAGATAAAGTACTAAGGATTAACATGCATGAAGAATGTTTTATTATAAACCCCTGTTTTCACTTTCTTGCAGCTTTCCAAAAAATTAGCCCTTTGTGGTGAAATTTTCCATGCTTGGTTTCAGCCCAAAGGTGATTTTTTTTTTTTTTTTTGCTAAGTTTGAGAAAAATATATTAAATAGTTTTTGAGTTATGAAAAGATGAAAAAAGCCCACACAATTTTTCCACTTTGAAAGCAATTTTAGGATTTAAAAAAAATATGCAGATGACTAAAACATGGCTGAAGTCGCAAAGCTGAAACTTTCCATGTGTTCGGCTTTCAGCAAGGTAATCTCCTGGGTAATTAGAAAAGATAATGTGTGTGCACACACACAAACAGATAAATATATGCATTTAAATAAATGCACAAGTGACTGGCAAAGTCACATTTCACCATATTCAGTACAAACCTTCCTCAGAGGAGGGGACTTATTATTTTCTGCTGGGAGCCTTCCACCAAGAAGGGTAGCTGTTGACTGACTGCCTGACGCTTATGGTTTTCATGTAGCAGGGGTCACTGGTGGCTCCCGAGGACATAAGTGTGGCACTCCTTGACACTGCATCTCCAGAATCATCCACTTCTTTTCATACTCCCACTCCCCTGCTGCCCCCAGCTCAATTCAAGGATTCTGATTGTCTTCTGAGTTCACTTTCTGCCCTTGGCCCATGCCTCAACACCAAGTCCCTCTATCTTCCTTGCTCTAGAAAACACATACATGTTCTCATTTCTCCGAATTTTCTCTGAAATTCCCCCAAGAGCATCAACCTGCTTCCCACTAAAGCCTTCCTTGTGTTATTTGAAGAACTCAAGTAGTAAAGAAACAGTAGTAGAAATCTTATGTTTGGGTCAAATAGGTTTTGGTGGTTTGTTACAGTAACTTACTCTATGCCATCTATAATCATCACCTTCCTAGCTACTTCACCTGGAAAACAATCTGAAAGTCAGACAACAGGAGGCAGAGTCCTAGTTGTGTCCCTTCATGGCCAACTGACATGTGGGTTAGACACGCAACTCCCAGTTACTTCAGTCTCAGTATCTGCAAAATGGAAGAGTCAGCTTGTCACGTGACCTTGTTACATGTAAACATGTTCTGTAAATTTCAAATGACTGTTGGCTATAATTGTTCGTAATGACAATACATTAATTTTAAAAACTGTTTCAGGTTTCCAGACTCAAGTGAAGAACCAAGTACAGGGAACATGTATCAAATGAAGACCAAGTTAAATCACAGAAACATTTTTGCAAGGATGCAGTCAAAGATTAAGAAAAATTTCATTTCCCTAGTTTTCCTGGGTGCAGATTTAAAAGATAAGTAGATGATGATGTTCCTCCAACCAATGTTCCTGACACCTTTGCAGCAGCTTTCTCTGAATGGGCTATTCCCCTCGACATATGTTGAATTCTCTCCCACTTATAGGAAAACATGTTCTCTTGACCAGCTTCTTCCTTAAGTTATAATCTTGTCTCCTCCTCTTCAATGGCCAATTCCTGGAACACAATTCATTTATCACCTAACTGCCTGAGGCCCCCTTCTCCCACTACTTCACTAAAAGTGTTCTCTTCTGGGTCATTAATGCCCTTCTGATTACCAATACCAGAAGCTTTACATTCTCCTTGAACTCAACTCTGTTATCCTGTTTCAGTTATCTGCTGCTAATAACGTACCATGCCGCCAGCTTATGGTTTAAAACCACAGTGATTACTCTTTCCTATTCTGTGGGGTCAGGTATTCAAACAGGACTCAGCTGGATTTCTGCACCATGTGTCATTGGCTGGGGTCCCTCCCTGGGCTGCATTCAGTAGCAGATGGGATAGGCTGAAAGGTCCAAGAAGGTCTCACCCATATCTGGTGCCTCATGATCCCCTTCCGTGGCCAGCTTGGGCTTTTTCACGGTGTGGTGGTCTCAGGTAGTTGCACTTTGTATATGGCAACTGGCTTCCAAGAGGAAAAAACCAGAAGCTCCCAGTCCCCTTAGGCCTGGAATTAACATCACTTCCACTGTATCCCATTGGTGAAAGTCACATGCTCAGCCCATATTCAAAAGAGAAGGGAAAGAGACTTCATCCCTGGAGAGAAGACTGGCAAAGAATCCATGGCCATCTTTAATTCACCACAAATCTACATCTTTCTTGATGTTCTCCTTCTCTCCTTTTAGCATGTGGTACACTCTAGTCTAGGGTAATGGCTTTCATTCCTTTTTTTACCTTGATTCATAGTAAGATATATACTCTACACTGTAATCTAGGATAATCAATACACCCCATAAAAAGTGAAACAGAAGTTTCATAATATAATCCACTCTCATATTTTCTATTCTATTTTATTATATATATATTAAAAAAAATTTTTAAGATTTTATTTATTTATTTGACAGAGAGAGATCACAAGCAGGCAGAGAGGCAGGCAGAGAGAGAGGAGGAAGCAGGCTCCCTGCTGAGCAGAGAGCCCGATGTGGGGCTCAATCCCAGGTCCCTGAGATCATGACCTGAGCCGAAGGCAGTGGCCCAACCACTGAGCCACCCAGGCGCCCCATATATATATTTTAAAATGCTATTTGATTGTTCGCAAACATACACTTCTCTGCTCTGAGGAGGATGACACTTTGCAGCCTCTTGGATGGCAGACTTGGTCATATAACTTGCTCTGTGTAAAAGCTGTGTGAGTGGGACAAATGTCACCTCCAGGCAGAGGTTTTAAAATGCAGTGGGTCATTCATTATTTCCTTTCTATCTTCTGCCATGAGACTGGAGTATGCCAGACAGAAGCTACTCCTTTAAACCGGAATCTGGAGTAGGCGTGCACAGTGCACAGTGAGAGCTACATGGTAGAGCCAACCCTTGAAAGACTTGTATCATGAGCAGTAAATAAATCTTTGTTGTTAAAAGCTACCGACACCGTGTTTGTGTAGCACAGCCTACCCTACCTTGACTGAGCCACTGGTTGCAACCCACTGAGCTGACTTCAGAATTCAATAAAAAACAAATGTAGTTATTACTTTGGAAAATTACTATACCTTTTGCTTCTTTCTCTTCTTCATCCTCCTTTCTATCAAATAGTCATTCTCCTAATATACATCTATGACCTGTTTCTCTCTTAATAGGTTCCCTTGGCAAATCTCAAATACTATCTTATTTCTCATCTGAACTAATAATAACTTGCTTATCATGTGGCTGTTAGCTTCTTATTCTACACACTCTCTCCAATTCACTCTCCTTTTTGGTGAGAGGTTAATATATCTGATTCAGGACTATTATCATTACAGGTCCCTCACTGGCTCCTTACTGCTCAGGATATAGAGCCCACATCCACATTGGGGACAATTTTTTTTTTTTTAATATTTATTTATTTGACAGAGAGAGAGATCACAAGTAGGCAGAGAGGCAGGCAGAGAGAGGGGGGAAAGCAGGCTCTCCACCGAGCGGGGAGCCCGATGTGGGGCTTGATCCCAGGACCCTGAGATCATGACCTGAGCCGAAGGCAGAGGCTCAACCCACTGAGCCACCCAGGCGCCCCTGGGGACAATTTTTTTATCCCCACTTTTGTCAGCTTAGGTTCTTACATCCCACTGCCCCCTGCATGTATCCGAATCAGACCACTCACTGCTCTTTTCATGTGGCCGGTGATAAAAACCATTTTTTTCCATACTGTTCCCACCGCTTAGAATATATAACAACCCCCTATCACCGACAACGCATCAAACTTCCTATTTATAAACATTTCTAAGTATTGACTCAGTCTTCTTCCACTTAAATACGAGCTCTTCATGAAGTTTTTTTTCTGATCTACCCAGTTAGGAGCCATCTTTCTTCAAAACTTCAGAGCCTTATGGTAGGGACTTCCTCATTTTGTCTTCTGTTTCTTACCAGTTAATCTAGGGGACAGGGCTCTGGCAACAGTTACTTTGACATATGAATGGGCTCCTATTCTTTCCCCTCTCTCCAGTTTGTCTTGTCTGTTGAAGACGATGCAGTGATGTTACACGAATGTTTATCACAAACATATCTAACTTTGACTGCAGACATGAAGATTCATTAGAATAGTTTAAGTGCACCATGGTCTAAATAATCTCATTGTTCACAGAATATTTGATTTTATTTATTTCCCTACTGTAGATAAGATGTACTCCAAAGTCAACATACACATGATCTAACATGCTATTTTAAATCCTTCAGTAAAAATTTTCAAGCTTCTCAGCTGTAACTGTGGTTTGTGTTTTCAGTCTCTCAGATTTTGTATCTAAAACACCACTGGGGACCCAAAAGAAACAAACAAACAAAAAAGCTCCAAGCAATAACAAAATCTATGTACTTAATTTCATCAATTTTACTCTTGTTTATGCATTTAAGACCTGTTCATTCTCACTTGAGACAAAATGCTAACATGATTATCTGTCTTCTCTACTAGCAGCAAATTATATTAACAAATTGTAAGGAGGGAAGAGAATTGGGAACCAAAAATGAGGGAGAAGACATTGAAACTATAAAATAAACAGACAAGAGAAGTGTTTTGTTTTTTTTTTTTTAAAGGCACTATTACCTAAGAAATTTCAGGACATAGGCAAAATATCCTTGATTGTATTTTACTATAGTATAGTAACATTAACAAAATGATGTCCTTGAATCACTAATTCCTCTACATCAATATGCATTGTTGAAGAAGAAAGATAAGTAAATAATATATTTTAGACACATTTTATCCAACTGGATAAAAGAGGCTGGTGCTTAAAAAAGTGAGTTTAAGTAATCTGGAAATTTCATTTAGACAGAAGATCGTTTTGCCAACCAGACAGACAAAGGAAGCTCTATGTTATTGTGCATTTTCCCCAAGAAACGCCAAACGATATAAAAAATTAAGTTTTTGAAGGACCTGCTATCCCTGGAAGGGAATGAAGTGTTTTCATAAAATGCTATATAAATACTTAGAGGAGAATAAAAGTAAAATTACTTGAGATTCTCCTCACAACTCGGTGCAGAGCCCACTTAAGAATCAAGGTCTTTCAACTTCCAACCTTGAATTTTATGCAGACAATTTACTGGCAAAATCAGATGGCACAATTTTAACACACAGAGGACCAATGTTGAAGGAAGATTCTAAATAGTGGGGATAAGACTATCACTTTTTTGTTCCAGTTACTCCAGCTCCAGCCCCCAGTTGCTAAAGCAGCATTCATGGGGTCTCCTGCTCCTTGAGCTGCACCATAATGGACCGCATGAAACTCCTTGTATGTAGTCCAGGAGATACCATGCTATCTGCAGGCTCTGCTATCATCCAAAGTGTGAAAGAGCCATCAAGTATCTTCTCAGACTCTCTTGATACCCACAGCTAATATAAGTGTACCCCACCCCTGGATTCAGACAGAGCTGAGGCTGCATCCTGCAAGGGACCTTGCTCTCAGTTCTCATGCGTGAAATGAAAGACGAGACGAGATTGCTTCTAAAGCCCATCTCAGTTCTAAGATCCTATGAGTCTAAAACTATGTTATTACCAGTCACGATAGATACTATGAACGGTCTTCCAATAACCTATTTTCTTGGGCTTCTTTTAAAATTCTTTATTACTGGACATTACTGTCAAAACAGGAAGAATCTCTACAATTCTACGTACCAAATTTGCTTAAAGAAACAAAAAAATTTGAATAACAGATTTTTGAAAGAGCCAGTTTTCTTAATATTAAAATATAGGTCAGATAATATGTTGAAAGTATGTAATAAGTCTCTTAAAATGATTTTAAGACCAAAGTTTCCTATAATTAGTTATAAAAATATTGTAAAGAACTGAACCAAAATAAAACCAAATAAACCAGCTACTAAACTACACATATGTCTTCAAAATCTTATGGGAGTCAAATATTCCAGTAAAAATAACAGAAGAGATGGAAACACAAGTTTCTTATTATCACACTTCATATGTTATAAAACATAACAGCTAACTTATTTTTGGCAAAATGATTAGGGATTGCAACACTCTGGCTTACACAAACTTACTTGATTGTCAAATGCATCTGAAATGGAGCGTGTCAATGCTAACTTCAGGCACGCAGGCACTGTGCCGTCTGAGAGTAGCCCAGAGACACTGAAATTTCAACACTTCAGCGGGGATCACACCACTGATATTAACCGGGCCAGGTGTTTAAAGAGGGGTGGGGGGACTTCAACAATGCAGTTAATTGGAACCAGACAAAGCTTTTGAATAATAATAATAATAATAATAAAAACCATACAGATGTTCACCTTCCTCCCTGGGTGACCTTTATGGACAATTTATTACATGCGTTATTTTCTAGAAAACACCCTTTTAAAGAAAACACAGTTTCGTATGTCTCTCTGAAAGCTCTATAATCGTGGTATGAGTTATGCCTCCACGAACAGACTACGTTACGCTCATGTTTCATTTCCCTTTCCCCTTTTCACCACGGTTCCTGTAAGGGCGAGAACACCTGGCAGGACAGCAGTAATGAGAAAGCTCGAAAGCAAAAGGAGTTATAAGAAGCTGCATTTCCTTAAGATGCACTGTACTTCTAAAAAAAAAAAATGCACTGTACTTCTTCCCCAATAGATATGTGAGCGCATGCCAAAAAGGAGAGATGGGTTCAAACCAATGTGTTGAACAACTTTTTGCAAATATGCATAAGAGAAACCACGCGGTACATGCAGAATCAGTGGGAAGCAAGCAAAAATCAAAAGGACAGATCAGTGATTAAGTTAATAAGACGGTGAAGGACTCAGAAATGAGCAGTGTATTTGTCAGGGTTCCCCAGGGAAAAGGAACCAATAGGATATATATGTGTGTATATATATGAAAGGGGATTCATGAAAGGAAGTGGCTCACATGATTACGGAGGGCAGAAAGTCCAACAATATGCCATCTGCAAACTGGGAATGAGGAAAGCCTGTGGTAAGTATGATTTAGTCCGAGTTCACAGGCCTCAGAACCGGAGGAGCTGATGGTGTTAAGTCCTAGAATTGAAAGCCAGCAAACCCAGAGCCCCAATGTCAGAGGGCAGGAAAAGATGGATGTCTCGGCTCAAGAAGAGAGAAGTTGGGGGGTGGGAAGAGGGAGTGAGAGAGAAAGAGAGAGAGAGAGAATCCCCATTTCCTGAGTTTTGTTTTATCTGGAACCTCAGTGGATTGGAGGATGCCTGCTCACAATGGTGAGAGCAAATCTTTTCTCAGTCTACTGATTCAAATGCTAGTCTTTTCTGGAAATATCCTCAAAGACACACTGAGAAATGTTTTACCAGCTAACAACTGATAACCAGTCCCTCAGCCTGGCCCAGCTGACACATAAAAGTAACCATCAGAAATAGTAATGCTCTCCTCATTACCCACATGCAAGTATTCTCTTCTTCAAAGTTCTTTTTTTTTTTTTTAAGTTTTCAAAACACATGGGATAACTAATAACCCCAAATTGTATTTCACATCAGTTTGCTACATTTTACTGGACAGGACCAACTCACCTCTTACACTGGGAAGTAAACTGGGTATTTGAATTTCTACGTATCTGTATGCTTGATCGTGTACTGCACAAGTGAAATACTAACTGGTAGTGGTGGGGTAGGCAGCTTCTGATATGACTCTCAGTTCTCATGCTCATGCTCCAGTGTGTTCTGCTCCTCTTTGGTGGGGGGCTGGACTTGGGGACTTACTTCTAACAAATGGAATACTGTACAAGTAATGGGATGATTTCTGTAATTAGGGGGGAGTCTGTGACTTCTATCTTGCCAGCAGACTTTCTCTGCTTTTCTACCATACTTCCTCTAATGAGGCCAAGTTAGAAAGACCCACATGTTAAGGAATTGAGGGTGACCTCCACCCAAGGGCCACTAATGGACCAAGGCCCTCAGTCCAACAACCCTCAAGAAACCGAGTCCTGCCAACAACCATGTAAGTGAGCTTAGAAGCACATCCTTCCAAATTCCCATCTTCAGATGAGAATACAGTTCTGGAAGACACCTTAACTGCAGTCTTATGAGAGACCCTGAAGCAGAGGACCCAGCTGTGTTGTCGCCAGATCCCAGACCCACAAAAACTGTGGGAGGATAAATGAGTATGGTTTTATGCTATTACATTTTGGGGCAATTAATTACACAGCTGTATAACTAATATGGTTCTTAACCTAGTGACTGAGCCAATGATTCCACTGTCGTTTCCACCATCATAAGAACAGCTAATACTTATTAGGGAACTTTTAAGGCTGAGGTACCATTCTTAATTCTCCCTTGGAGAACATATATTATCATCCCGATTTCACAGATGAGGAAATGGAAGTACAGAGATACTCAGTAACTTGTCCGAAGTCACACAGACAAAATACACAGCAAGTATATGAACCTAGGTGCCTTGGCTCCAGAGCCAGGGTTTTTGGCAATTGTGCAGACAGAACCGTGGAATGGCAGGGCTGGGAACTACAAGGTAATCTCATCACATTAGAGGAGATTTAGAAGGGAAAAAAGAGATCAGGAGCCATGCAAAATGCTAAAAACAAAAATAAAGTCTCCTTTCCAATTAAGACACCTTTTCTATGGAAAAAGAAAAAGAGTAGAAACAATAATACAGTGAATGGAAAACAATCTTGAATTTATTGAAATCACACTTAGAAATGCGAAATACATTTTTTATACCCAATAAACGAAAATTAACAACCTCCATTCGGTATTAAAACCCACACCCAGGGAGGCTATAGTTATATGTTTCCTAAGGGCAATTGCAAGTGAGACCTAGTATGCCAAGCTGGTAGGAGTAGAAGAGAATTTCCAGGGAGCTCTGAAACTCCTCTCGAGACTTTCATCTTATGGAATGAAAAAAGTCAAAATCCTAGGACACAGAGATTCCAGGAAGGAATCACTTCCTATCTTGCATTCAGATTACGAAGTTAAATAGCATTCCCTCACACTCCTACACAATCGTAGTTATCAGCCCTGTGGGTTCGTGTGTCTTCCACTAGACTTTGGACTCTCTTACTTCAAAGACTACCTTACTCACTGGGATATCCTTAAAACACAGCTCAGGGCCTGACACATGGCCAGTGTTCAATATGTGTTTGTTGAATCAAGAAATAATTTATGTTGTGAATTGCATCTATTCAATAGATCCTTTCAATGGTACGTGTTCATGAGAGTAGGAGTTTCCATTTTGTTTTGAAGTCTCTTCTAGCTCACTAGATGTCTTGGGCACTTTAAATAGGTCTTTTTGTCTCCAATATCTCACATAATATCTGACACCCAATGGGACCCAATCATTTGTGAATGAATGAATTGAATGTCTCAAAAAGGCTGCGAACCTACAGAATGGAGAAGGATCCAGGCTTATGACTAAATACAGATTTAGTGTTCTGTAAGGACAGCTGTTTGTTTACTGATGACGATGATATTGCAAAATATCTGCTCAATAAAGACAGATTCTTGTCGAGGTCTTAGCTGGTGACTACTCTAAAATACCCCTTTATAAATAACAAGTTATATGCAACTTCAGAATTCCAGATAATACTAGATTAAATGGCACTCATCTGGAAAATTTCTACCTCCTTCAGTATTATTTTTTGAAACACATGGAAACTGCATGAACATACACTCACACAGGCCCACAGTAATATGGATAAAGATAAAGGCAGCTATAGAATATCCACCTGTCTGTTTTACTTATTAGTTAAACAAGAGACAAAAGAGGGAAGGAAAGCTGAGGAGGCTTTGCGCAAGTGCGTAATCTGGCACCTACAATCACCTCATGAAGCATACTTACTGGGAGTTCAGGAGCAAGCTTCAGAATCTCAAGGTTAATATGGCAGCCTATGGAATGGCCAATGACCACAAGTTTTGTTTCCTTTGGCACATGAGTTCTCAAGAAAGCTAGCTTGTGTTCCACTTGACCTTGTAGTCCGTAGATGTCGTTGATTTTTTGAGCATTTGAATCTAAAAGCAAATATATGAATATATTATCACTCAGTAAGGGAAAGTAATAAACTTACTGGGAAAACAATCTACAAACTAACAACTAACAACAACTAACTAACAAGAATAGTAGTTGTTCCGATTTATCTAAAGCCTATAATATTTTAGCTACAGTGTTAAACACTTCATTTAAATTACATCAGCAAGTCTTTAAAACAGTCCTGGAAAGGATGAAAATCCCAAAGCTCATAGACATTAGGTGATAGACTGACAGTCACACATCAATGAAGGAAGAATGGTGAGATTCAAACCCAGGTCTCTCTGGCCTCAAAATCCATGAATTTTCAATAGTCCATGAACTATAGTTAGCTTAGGCCACTAGCTCTCAAACTTGATCATGTATCAGAACCTCTGCAGGATTTAGGAAAGCAGTAACTGCTGGGCCCCACCACCAAACTCCATGATTCAGTAGGTCTGGGTTGGGGCCGGAGAATTTCTAAGTTTCCAGGAGATGTTGATATTGCTGGTCCCAGGACCACACACACTGAGAACCGCTGGTTAGGCTATTTTATATTATTAATAGACAACTAAGAAAACCCATGACACTGCTTCATTATTTTAGATAATCTTTGTTTGTTGAAGAACTTAGACTGAAGGGCTTAAGGAGAAATGTTGTAAATTGTTCCTTTTAACCAGCAGTCTTAACCTGAAATATCCTTTCTTCCTTTCATAAATGAACTGTCTTCTGAAATCTTCAAGAGCTAATTAAAACTTTATCTAGCTAATCTCCAAGAAAAATGAATGAGCCTCCCTTTGTGCTTAACCAGTCTTTTCCACTCTTATTAGAGCACTTTATCATACTTGTATAATTGTCTGTTTATTTCCTCTCGTAGCCTGTGAGCTCCTTGGAGGCAAGGTCCACCTTTTCCTGTGTCCTCTGTGATGAGCACAGTAAATAATATGGAGTGAAAAAAATGAACTCACTGGACACTCTCTGAGGATGCTGCCAGCTCTGGTATTCTATAAATATGGGAAATTCCAATAGATTTTCCCTACGCACTTGTAATATTTCAAAATATCACAAGGTAGTAAATTGGTCATTAAAGTTTGAAATACTGGAATACTAAAATTCTTGCCACAATGTCACTCATTTGAAAGGTACCCAGAACCCATTGCGAAGGACTGCTCTTCAGTTTTATCTGTGCATGCTCTTTCCATATCGTTCGGTGCTCAGCTCCCCTTGTTAATCTGGCTAACTCCTCTTCATCCTTCAAACTCCCAACGGCTGTTATCTCCTCTGAGAAGCCATTTTATGATTCAGCGGGTGAGTAGTAAAGTAGCCTTCCTTTCAGCTCCCCCAATACCCCATGTTTATCTTACCACACTACTCCTAATACATTCCTACTTTACAATTTATGTCTTGCTTATCTCTGTCCCCCAGTGCCTGGCATACAGTTATTGAAGACCTTTTTACTGAGTCAGTGAGGCTTAGTTCTTTTTTTTCCATGGTATTACTGTCTCTCAGGTAAGATGTGCTCTGTACTTACCCTTCTTCCTAGGTCAGCCTAGAATCCATTCTTCATTTAACAAAGAATTTCAGCATAAAACAGAATGGGGGAAGAGAGAGGATCTGGAAGTCTGACTTTGACAGGGCTCCTGATAGCTCCAAATACAAATGTTCATTGAATATAAGAAGACATACAAATGGCTAACAGTCACATGAAAAAAATGTTCAACATCATTAGCCATCAGGGAAATGCAAATCAAAACCACACTGAGATACCACCTTACACCCGTTAGAATAGCAAAAACTGACAAGGTAAGAAACAACAAATGATGGAGAAGTTGTAGAGAAAGGGGAACCCTCTTATACTGTTGATGGGAATGCAAGTTGGTGCAGCCACTTTAGAAAACAGTGTGGAGGTTCCTCAAAAAGTTAAAAACAGAGATACCCTATGACCCAGGAATTGCACTACTGGGTATTTACCACAAAGATACAGATGTAGTGAAAAGAAGGGCCACATGCACCCCAATATTCATAGGAGCAATGTCCACTATAGCCAAACTGTGGGAAGAGCTGAAATGCCCTTCAGCAGATGAATGGACAAAGAAGATATGGAATATCTTCTTTGCGGTGAAATATTATGCAGCCATCAGAAAGGATGAACAAAATAATGTTTGAAAATGTCAAACATTATTCACTGGGACAGCATGGTGTAGTAACATCCTGGGTATTGGAGACAAGATAAACCTGGGTCTAAATCCCAGTTGAGCACCTTATTAACTTGGTGGCTAGAGCAAATCTTTTAACCTGGCTTCAGCGTCCTCTTATCTATAACAGAGATAATAATTCCACCCTCCTAAGAGTGTAAGCATAATACTTTAAAATCACATAGCACAAGTGTCTGGCATAAATTATGAGAGAAATGAAAGTTATGGCTGCTATCATTTCAATTTCTGTCCTCTAAGTCCTCCCTCAAATATACACCAAGAACATTTACTTGGATAGTGCAAAGAAAGAAAATGAGCTAAACGTAGTAAACATTTTAAAACTTCACTGACACCAGAAATAAGGTTCTAAAAGATTATATTTCAGATGAACTTTAATGAACATTGTAATTCAAAAGATTAGTCAAATGAATATTTCAGAAGTAAATCTGGCTTTACCTCTGGGAACTGCTTAGTAACTTTCCAAGATAAAGAAATTACTTATTAGCATCTGCTGTTGTAATGAGGTTAGAGTAGAAGACGACACTTTCTAGGAATAATGACAGCAAATATTAAATGTGCTATCGGACATTATTTTACTAGCAAAAACTAAAGGTTAAAGGACTATATACCTCACTACATATTTCAAGTCTATGATTATTTTAATATACTCTGAAAAAATGCTTGAAATCATTAACTTACTTTCCATAAAATACAGTAAAAAAATATTCAGTTGTACCCAAATCAGAAGAATAATCTAGAAATCACTTGAGCCATTCTTTCCATTGAAAAATAGGCTTCAAGTTATAATCGACTAAGTATGTTTGAAACATAATATTTATCAAGATATCATCTTAAATATGATATTGACAATTCCCTTTCAGAACCTGACCCTATTTGGGGTGCCTGAGTGTTTCAGTTGGTCAAGTGTCTGCCTTTGAGTCGGGTCCTGGGATAGAGCCCCCAGTCGGGCTCCCTGCCCAGTGGGGAGCCTACTTCTCCCTCTTCCTCTGTAGCTCCCCCTGCTCTCTCGCTCTCTCTCTCTCAAAAAAAAAAAAAAAAAAAAAGAAGAAAAGAAAAGAAAAGGAACCTGATCTATTTTTCAGATCCAGTTCTATGGAATTTACTTTATAGCTTACTTATTGATTCTGGAGTTTATTTCAAAAGGTACATATAATCTGTTCCTGCTTATCTCATAGAGGAATTAAGTAATACTAGTATTCCACATCTACTCTTCATCTAGTTCAAATTGATTGATCCAGTTATTAATATTTGGTCAATTTTGGATCAAAATATTATGCATCGCATACAGTTTCAGGACACAGGTATCTGATAACTATTATTTCGTTCTATTTCACATCAACTAAATTGACCACTCTGACAGAAAACCATGACTAAATGGCTGGAGGTGACTTTGAAAATACAGATATAAATACAATGTATACTTCCCTTATTTTCAAGGAGTTCACAATCTAATAAGAGCCAACAAATAGTTAAAAACACAATTATAAAACACTGAAATAAGTAAGATCTCAAGCATTTCCTTGAGAAAAGAACAAACTTTCATTGCATCACAACTGAAAGGTAATGCCCCTCTGGATTCATGAAAACTACTGTGACTGTCTCCAAATGAACCAAGATAAATATCTAGAAAATATTCTTTACTAATGCACATTACTATAAATGTGTAACTTTACATACTTGAATGCAATCAGATGGCCTAAATTTAACAATACACACACATATATGTATGTCTAGGTACATACGGAATATAAATGCTTAAGTTTTACTATATATTATCACATAAGCAGTATTTATTTACAAGTCATCTGTGACCAGAGAACTAACGAAATTGGAGATTAGTGTACGTGAGCCTTCTGCTAGGACTGAGTCTGTGGACAGTAACACTCCAAATCTCATACCAGAATTTCTCAACTGGTGAACTCTCCCATCTGGCCCCCATAATTACTACAAAGCTGTATCTTAATAATAACTTGATTATTATTAACAACCTACATGTGGAGATTAAAACATAGGCCAAAAGGCTAAAAATAGCACTTCACATTTTAAAGAATGCTTTAAGGAAGATATATATATGGTTTACTCTTTAGGTAAAGCTTTAAAAACACAGAACAATATCATATGCTGTTCATCACATACATGTCACTAAAAATATAAAAAAAGAAATGAAATTTACCCTAAATTTATGACAGTAAAACTGAAGATAGGACCTAAAAAATGGAATTTTATCAGAGTTCCTATTTGGTTAACCAGTAAGTTAAGCACCTGACTTGATTTCAGCTCAGGTCATGACCTCAGGGTTGTGGGACTGAGCCCCTTGTTGGGCTCCTTGCTGGGCATGGAGCCTGCTTAAGATTCTCTCTCTCCGGGTGCCTGGGTGGCTCAGTGGGTTAAGCCGCTGCCTTCGGCTCAGGTCATGATCTCAGAGTCCTGGGATCGAGTCCCGCATCGGTCTCTGCTCAGCGGAGAGCCTGCTCCCCTCTCTCTCTCTCTGTCTGCCTCTCCATCTACTTGTGATTTCTGTCAAATAAATAAATAAAATCTTTAAAAAAAAAAAAAAAGATTCTCTCTCTCCTTCTGCCCCTTTCCCCCAATCTCTAAAAAAAAAATAATAACAAAAATAAATGTAAAAATGGGACTTTTTCTGTATTGCTCTGTTTATTAAGAGAAAATAATTAAAGCAATTATGGCAAATATGGCAATTATGGCCAAGTGTTAACTATGAAGAGAAAATCAAGTAACAGAATCTTGGACTGCTACACAATTGTTTGTACTTCTCTACATTTAAGATTTTTTTTCTCAAAATAAAAGAAAAAAATTTACTTAAGAATGCTTTGACATGATAATCCTACCTACCTTACATCAGTTTTATTGGGGGAATCACCATTGGCTTCCCCATTACTCTCAGTGGAATACAAAAGCCCCAAAGGACTTTATCTAGGGTTATACAAAACATCAGTGAAAGGGTAGATGAGAACTGTCCCTAAGTCTTTTTTTTAAAATTTTTTATTTTTTATTAACATATAATCCATTATTAGCCTGTCCCCAATTCTTTATGTTTATTTAATTCAATGATCCCAAGGCCTTCCTTTCACGACTGCACTCTGACTTTCCTACGCCAACGTGAAAGCATACTCTCATAGTCTATGCCTCCACTGTCGCTGGCCCCCTTAGTATTTCTGCAAGCTCCTTGCATCTCAACATTGATGCAAGTGTCTTGGCTTTTATGGCGTGCGACACAGGTTGTGGTTAGGTTATGGTAGGTAGGCATCCTGTTTAAAACTACTATCAAGCAAACAAAACTTTGTTTTGTTTTTTTGAAGATTTTATTTATTTATTTGACAGAGAGAGACAGGACAAGCAGGAGGGTAGAAGGAAAAGCAGCCTTCCTGCTGAGCAGGGAGCCCCATGCGGGACTCAATCCCCGGACCCCAAGATCATGACCCAACTCAAAGGTAGTCACTTAACTAACTGAGCCACCCAGACGTCTCAAACAAACAAAACTTAGTAAACCCCAAACATGGTTTATAAAATATGTTTTATTATTATTCTCCCAATAGATGGTTAAAAACCAGGGTCATTAAAGTATGCTTTCCACTTGACAAAACCCAGTGCTCTGCTAAGGATTTCAGTGGGGGAAAATACGGGAAAGGAGAAAGAGAGAGAGAGAGAGAGAGAGACAGAGAGATTAATTCAGCAAGGAGAACATAATGTTTATTGACTTAGCGAATAACAAAAGCCAAAGACATAAAAGTGTGAGGTGTAGTTTTGGACAGTGATGAGTTCCGTGGCTGTTTGTGGTTTATAGGGAGGGGGAAAAATGAGGTCGGGAAGGAAGGCCACAGCCAGATCAAGGAGGACATGATCATCAGCACGGAGTCTGAACTGCACTGCTGAGAGCCGTGAGGAGATGCTGAGGCCCACGAAGACGGGGCAGCGAGCTGGCCGCTGTAACAGGACACTAACTGCCCTGCCCTCTCCGTCCTGCTGCGCTTCTCACTTCTGTATTCCCTGAGCCTCTAACGATCTGCTGGGCTCTTCTTTTACTGCTCTGCCCTTTGTTTTTTGTTTTTTTTGTTTTTGTTTTTGTTTTTTTTTTCCCACCCACTTAGAGGCTTGTTTGCTTTCAGTGACTGTGAGCCCCCACACTGACTGACGGACTGTCCCTGCCACGGGCTCTTCCAGCCGTTCCATTCTGCCTCCAGGTTCCTCTGCCAATCATGGTCCTGGCAAGAGAGAAAACCCGACTGTTTTTCTCTCTTTCCTTCTGTTTGAATACTGGAATGGGAGTGGTTTATTGTTTCTTTGGATAAGCATGACCCGAATTCATCATTAGTTGAAAGATTGTATAACTTTTTTAGGTAGTGTTTTATCAGCTGAAACCAAACCACTGTGATTTCTAGCTTTTATGTTACACTTTTCGAACAAATGACTTAAAATAGTTGATAATGAATCTGCCGTCAAATAAGCTGACTCTGTAGTAAATCAAAGCCAGAAAGAGTTTATACTTCTAATTCCTCACATTTTCTTTTCACACTTTCTTTGTCTTGAATCACCCCCTCCTGACACTGGTGAACATCTGTTCTCCCAATTATACTCAATTTATGATTGTGATAATGTGGTGCAACTAGAATATTATTTCCAACTGTTCATAATTTTAACATGTGCTAATATGAACCAAAACATACTTTCAACATTTGACGGGTGGCTACAGCTTATGTCCTCTTCTCTCAGTGATTACATATTTTTCATACCGTATTTTGCATGTCAGAAAACCTGTACGTGGAGCAATAATCTTGGATGATGTATAATCTATCTGCCCTGCCTATACAAAGCAATCGAGCATAGCGTGCAAACATAACCTTCACTACATAAAACAGATGAAAGCAGAACTGTCTGGCTGAATGGGGGTGCTGGTGGGACCCAGAGCCCCACCTGCCCTTCGTAGAACTTTTGGGCTCCTCAGAACACAGATGGAAAGTCACTATACTAAAAGGCAGTGACTGGAATATCTATTTCTTTGTAGACCCTTGTGGTACCCACACATAATAACCTAGTAGGTTGTCAATAAATCCTTGATGATTATGAGCTGCCCATTCAACCTCTCTAGAAAACCACAGCTTCCTTTGGCCCTCTGGTGGCCCTTTGGGCTACTGCCTCTAGATGGCACTGTTCTCATTAGGTAGCAAAGGGACGAGACTCCAATTACTAAGTTATTAACTCAGCAGTACAGAATAAGCATACTCAAAGTGATAAATAATGTCAATTTAAAATGAGAACGGAAGACACTTCCCAAAAATTCAAACACATAACAGATAATTTCAGCTGGTTTTCCTCAAGATCTTTGATAGCGGTTCTGAAAATATGGTCCTAGGACTAACTGCATCAACATAACCTGGGGATATTGTTAAAAATGCCAATTCTCAGATCCCACCCCACATCTACTAATCAGCATCGTGGGGTGCCACCCACTCGCTTGTGTTTTAATGAATCCTCCAGGTGATTCTGATACTTGCCAAAATTTGAGAAGCTTTGATCTACAGTTAAGCTTTGAATCTATTTTCAACTTTCAAAGTTGTTCTTCCTGTTCAAATGCTTGATTTTTGTCTTCACTTAAGGGCTTACTGTGATAATGGAGTTGACATTGCTCCCCCTAGATAATTCAGTACAGAGCTTCTCACCCAGAATGTAGGAATTAGACACATAACCTAGTCACCATTACATTACACAAAGATGTATTATCCTTCACTGTGAACCCTGAGGTTATTCTGACTACTTCCTAACTCCTTTTGACTTGGGCTTATCTCCTCTTCAGCCAGAGGAAAGGTAACAGGCCAGCAATAACAGACCAGCAGAGTTGGTGGCTTTTGGAGGTTTAACAAGTTAATCAAGTCTGTTTCTATCCATCTGTTGAGAGAGAGAGAGAGAGAGAGAGAACATGCTCACGTGAACAGGGCTGGGGCGGAGGGAGGGGAGGGAAAGGGAGAGAGAAGCCCAAGCCAATTCCACACCCAGCACGGAGCCTGACGGGCCTGATTTCACAACCTGTGATCATGACCAGAGCTGAAATCAAGAGTCAGACACCCAACTGACTAAGCCACCCAGGAGCCCCTCAAGTCTGTTTTCCATATATATATATATATATATATATTTTTTTTTTTTAAATAAAGATTGTATTTATTTGTCAGAGAGACAGAGAACACAGTAGGGAGGCTGCAGGCAGAGGGAGAATCAGGCCCCCCGCTGAGCAAGGATCCTGATGCAGACTCCATCCCAGGACCCTGGGGTCATGACCTGAGCCAATGAACCAAAGGCAGACACTTAACCAACTGAGCCACCCACGTGTCCCTCAAGTCTGTTTTCTAAGAAGAATTCTAACACCTCTGTTTTCCAAATACAACCTAAGATAGTGAAAACACACTCCCAAGCAAACATATACATTTCCTGATAAAGGAAAAACTATGGTATTGAGCCTAAAATTTTCTTTGGGCATATATTAAAAACTTAGAACAATAAAGATGCATCTTTTAAGCAGAGCAAGTATCTACTGCTCATTCTGTTCACCTTCAGTCACATTTCAATAAGATGGCTATTGAAATATATGTCTTTAAATTATATATTCAGTTTCACCTCATGACTGCTCTTAAAATCTTTCACTGCTAGGTAATCAATATTTACTTGCTTTCAAAGTATACCCTAGTCTTTAAGCACAGTGTTAAAGAGTCTCAAGTGAACCGCATTCATAGAGGGACACAGACACACACACACATACACACTCCATGCATATGCATTAACACAGAGAAAAAGACACTTTGAGGTATTTATACAAGCATCTGCCATGAGCGGCACTGTTTCTTCTACACCCCATGACCCTGTTCCCCTATGAACCCCCGCAGGAAAAAGGTCACAAACCAGGTATAACTGGTGATCATAGAAGGACCAATATGAGAATTAGCTCACGGACTAACGAAATCTAACAATGGAGTATCATTAGCACTTCACATTAAGCCACCTAAGATGACCGACAGGACTAAACACTGAACTAAACATTCCAAGTGCTGACTTCTTGTCCAGGTTTTGCCACTCACTAGCCCATGATTTAGCCCTGTTGGGCCTTACTTTTCTTCCTTGAAAAATAACGGTTCAAGGAAGGATTTGATGTGGATACTTCTAGCTCTATAATTCTATAGATTCTATAATTCTTTCTCTTTCTTTAAAGTTTTTTTTTTTTTTTTAATAGTGGAAACTTCCAAACAACATAAAAGTAGAGAGAACAGTACAACAAGACTCACAAGTATCCATCATCCACTTTCTACAACTGTTTTTTTCTGCTTCACTGAAGTACGATTGACAAATAAAAACAGTATGTACTTCGGTCGTACCACACAATTGTTTCTATGTGATGATTTAATATACGGATACACTGTGAAATGATTATGACAGTCAAATTAACATATCCATTATCTCATGGAGTGTACTATAAGTGCCTGACATTCAACTTTTGATTGACTAGGCCTCCATTTCAAAAGACATCCATCACGAATAAGCATATTGCCACCGGTATGACACAGCTACTAGAAAAACAACCAGACAGGGAACTAGGCCACCCCACCCCACCTGCGAAGGTACCTTTCAGAAAGCCTTGGGTAACTCAGAAAACTGATTCCTTGTGTGACCGACTTCTTCCTTCCCAAGCCCTAATTCTGGCTTTTATGCCTCACATTAGCCAATAAAGAGAGAACCTGCAAAACCATTGGCACCCCACCCTCGGACTCGAACAAAGGCAGGTCCCCAGGTCTGCTCCACTTGCTATGTACCCTCCAGAAACCGCAGGTAATAAATCTTTGTCCTCAAAGTTCCCTCATGGTTTCCTGAAGTGCATCCTGCAATCATAGTAGGAACCACAAGAGCCAGCCCAGCCATGAGTAAGGGCCCCCATGGAGGAAATGTCTGGGGAGCTCCCTACCAGTGTCCCGGGAAAGCATAGCAGGCACGCCTGATTGAGGTCACTGCCATCAGGAGGCTTGGGATGGAGGGACTAACTACCTTTTTTCTTTTTTTTGTGATGGTGAGAACACTAAGATCTATAAATTTCTATTACACAATATAGTATTAGTAACTATAACCATCATGTTATATATCAGATCCCCAGAACTTATTCATCTTATAACTGAAAGTCTCTACCCTTTGACCAACATCTCCCCATTTCTCCCATCCCTCAAATCCTGGCAACGCTCTGATTCTATTAGTTTGTCGACTTTTTTTTTTTATTCCACATATAATTGAGATCATACAGTTGTTTGTCTTCCTGTGTCTGGCTTATTTCACTCCGCATAATATCCTCCAGGTTTATCCATGCTGTTGAAAATGGCAGGATTTCCTTCTTTTTTTATAGCTGAGTAATATCGCATTGTGCCTGCACATTTGTGTGTGTGTGTGCGCGCACGCACGCGTGTGTGTGTGCATGTGTGTGTATACATTTTCTTTATTCAACCATTAACAGACACTTAAGTAACTTGTTTCCATACCTTGGAATGATCCATATACTGTGAATAATGCTACAAGGAATACGGGTGTACAGATCTCTCTCCGGGATATTGATTTCATTTCCTTTAGCTACAGATCCAGAAGTGGGATTATTGGGTCATATGCAAGTTCTATTTTTATTTTTTGAGGAGCTTCCATATTGTTTTCCATAATGGTTGTACCAACAGTGCACGAGTTCCCTTTTCCCCACACCCTTGCCAATACTTGTTATTTTTTTGTCTTTTTAATAACAGTCATCGGAACAGGTGTGAAGTGAGTCTCATGTTCCTGCTGGCCATCTGTATGTCTTCTTTGGAAATATCTGCTCATTTTAAAATCAGAACTATTAAGTTTTGTTTTGTTTTGTTTTTTCTATTGAGGTATATGTGTTCCTTATATATTTTGGGTCAGATAGATGGTTTACAAATATTTTCTCCCTTTCCATAGGTTATCTTTTCATTTTGTTGATTGTTTCCTTTGCTTTGCAGAAGATTTTTAGTTTACCACAGTCCCAATATTTATTTCTGCTTTTGTTACCTGTTCTTCGGTGTCATGCTCAAAAAATCCCTGTCCAGTCCAGTGTCAAGGAGCTTTTCCCCTATGTTTTCTTCTAGGAGGTTTTTGATTTCCAGTCCTAAATTTAAGTTATTTAATCCATTTTGAATTAATTTTACACAAATTTCTGTTTATTCTCTTGCATGTGGATATTTAGTTTTCCTAACACCATTTACTGAAGATACTATCTCTTTCTCCAGTGTGTATTCTTGGAGCCCCCATCAAAGATTAATTGGCTCTATACATGTGTATTTATTTCTGGGCTCTTTGTTCTGTTCCACAGGTTTGTTTTTATGCCAGTGCTATACTGTTTTAATTACAGCTTTGCTAGATAGTTTGAAATCAGGAAGTACAGTGCCTTCAGTTTTTTTCTTCTTTCTCAACATTATATTGGCTATTTGGTGACTTTAATGATTCCATATGAGTTTTGGGATTCTTTTCTATTTCTCTGAAGAATGCCACAACTGGAATTTTGGTGGGAATTCATACAGGGGTTGCACTGAATCTATAGATCTATAACTCTAAATGGAGGATAATTAGGGCAGTACACAAGGTAGTAGAGGGGGCAGTAGAACTCTTGAGTAGCTGAAGTATAGAAGTCTGCTTCTATGATGGCTTGCCAAGGGCCTGAGCACTGACAGTGGAAGCTGTGAGCAGAAAGGAGTAAAGAGTTTTCTGAGATGAGGGTAATCTACACATGAGATGCCTTACAGAGGAGATACAGGAAGTCTGGCCAGTGACATTACCTAACCATAAACAATTTAAGTGCAACAAATGTGTTCTAAGTACAGGTGTATTTTTTCCTAAATGCTAGTGAAGAGGCATGTACACAGCAGGTACTCAAAAATGACTAAATTAAGTGAAACTGGGGGGAAAAAGGAGATTCAATTCTCTTCTCAAGAGCTGGTGTCTGATGTTAAAATCAATTTAAAGTTAACGCAGGATTTTGGAACCAGAACTAAGATTTCAGGAAGCTGACTACAGTTCTACATATGAGAAGTAAGAGGAGAAATCAAGAACTGGGGAGTTGCGGGGCGCCTGGGTGGCTTTCAGTTAAGTGTCTGACTCTGTATTTTGGGTCAGGTCATGATCTCATGGGTTATGAGATTAAGCCGGGCATCTGCGCAGGACGTGGAGTATGTGGAGCCTGCTTAACTTTCTCTCTCCTTCTTCACTCCTCACCCCCACTGGCTTGTGCTCTGGGAGTGCTCCCTCTTTCTCTCAAAAAATAAAAAAAAAAAAAAAAAAGAAAAAGGTAAAAAAAAAGAATCAGGGAATTAAGATGTTCCCAGTGAGGTGACACACAGAGTCACCTAAGTTGAAGGCGGACACTTAACTGACTGAGCCTTAAAATTCTTATATTAAAGCCCTGACTGCCATGATGGTACTGGGAGATAGGACCTTTGAGAGTAAATTAGGATTAAATAATAAGGGTGGGGCCCTCATGATGGGATTAGTGGCCTCGGTAAGGAGAGAGATCAGAGAGCATCCTGGAGCACATGAAATCCTTCTCTCTGTCTCAGTCATATGTAAGACTCAAAGAAAACCAGGCCATCTGCAAGCCAGGAGGAGGGCTCTCCCCAGAACCTAACCATGCTGAAACCCTAATGCTGGCCTGTAGCCTCCAGGCTATAAGAAAATAAACTCATATTAATCAAGCTACCTAATTTACAGTTTCTTTCACAGCAATGATAAAAAGCAAAATATAAATACCAAATTACTTTTTAAAATTCCAGTAATTTTTTTTAACAAGTTTTGTTCTAAAGAATGGTTTTCGATTTATAGAGAATTTGACCAGATTAGTACAGAGAGTTCCCATATCACCTGTTCCTTTCTCCGTCCCTCCCCACACATGGTATCCACTGTCAGATGCTCAGTAAGATGCTCATACCATAGGAGAGGCATACCAGATCCAGGAGCAAACCGGAGCCACAGCCACCTCTCTTCTACCTCAAATTAACTAAGGGTCATGCTTAGGACAAAAGCCCCTTGAATGGAAGGCCTACGGAGAAGTGAAGTTATAGATTTCTTTTTTAGAAGAGTGAGCATGTTGAATTTTCATACATTAGAAGCAGGTAATTTGCAGCCACCTAGTGCTACTTTCTCCACTTAAAGGCCTCCAGGAGTCTACCAATGCAGTCATGGCTCTCTCCCCAGCTCCGAGGTTCCTCTAGGTCTGGCCTTGCCCAGCACCAGGAAACCTACTGAATCTCCCCCTCTGCTGTGCTATGTCTTCTGCATGTTACACCTCTGCACACACCCTAACCCCCAGATCCAAATTCTACTCAACTGTTGGAACCCATCCCCTCCACAAAGTCTTTTCAGACCCATACTGTGTTCTTTCCTTCGTTACTCCTCAAATAGCCACATGATCAGCAGGTCAGAGTTGATCATTGAATCATTCTCTAAATGTTCGTGTACGAGCCTCTTTAGAATAAGGACCATGGATCATATTTTTTCTCTTAAGTACAGCCCTGGAAATACAGTGTTTGATCAATAAATATATTTGATTACTAGTCAGTCCACAGACAGGGCAAGTTTTAGACAACTGCTTTATCTACTCAATCTTTTAGAGAAAACTACCTGCAGAAAATGAAGAGGGCTCTAAAAATCCTGAAACTACCGAAACGTGGCAGCCTGGGCCCAATGCCACAAGCAGAGGTTTCCAGTGGTATAACTCTTAACCCTAGCTGAATTTCTAGACCCGTGAACACCCACTCGCTAGAGAGGAAAACAGATGTTAATTAAGACATACCGTCTGAAGTTGTAAGAATCTTCTTGCCTTTGGGGACGAAAGCATGCCCAGCATGACCGATAACCCAAACCGGAAAGCGTCCGTTTATTGAGGAGTACAAAGCCTTTGCAAATGGCACATAAAAGGCAGAAAAACCTGGATTACCTAAAAAAAGAAACACAGAGTTAGCTTAGTTAAGTAAGGCAACACAGAGTTTTAGTTTCGTTAACTAAAGCAATAAACTCACGCAAGATATGCAGACTGGAAAAGAAGGATCTATTTGACCTCACGCTTTCTTCTACAAATCTACTAATATTTATACATACAATTCAATTTTAATAGCCTTTTTATCTTAAATCTGGGAATGATCACTCAGAAAATTTCTGCTCCTGCTTTGTTCCCCAACGGTTTGAAGATGAATTCTTCCTCCCTATTCCTCAGCTTAGTAAATGGAACCATCAATCCTAAACCAAATCAATACTCAAGTCCTAACACCAGAAGTCACTCTTGGTTTCTCCCTGTTTTTCACAACCAATTCACCAATTAGTCCTGTTAACTTTGTTTCCAAAATAGATCTCATGTCTTATGCATCTCATGTCGCTCCCTTAGTGTTATCCCAGAGTTTCCTACAGCAGCCTCCTCGTGGGACTTCTATCTACTCCTGTCTGCTGGGAGCCCATTCTGCAGGGTACCCAGAGAGATACCTTCAAACTTCAAATCAACTCATAGCAGTACCCTATTTACACCCCTCTCAGTGGCTTCCCATTACCAGCCTAGTAGTCCAAGGTCATTAATCTTGTCTCGAAAGGCCTTCACGATTTTACTGTGCTCAGTTAGCAAGTTGCATGAGAACATATCAGTGTAAGAATCATTCACAAAGAGTACTTGAGGAGTCTACTGAGGTTTCGTTGTCATTTATCACAAGGACTTAGATTATAAGCAGATGTACAGTTTGACCTTTTGGGAAAAAGACATATAGACTTTTCTTGTGTATACACAGAAGGTATTTTTGACATAGGTTTGCTATAGAGAAATGGAATGAATAATGACCTTTTAGAAAAAGCGTCAATCTGATACATCTTCAGGGGGAAAAGACAGTGAGATGGGGTTTTCATCTTGCAATCATCATCTGTATAATGCTTTCACAGATACTGGTCCATTTCCATCAATGCCAATTTTCCAATCAATTTATTATTTCTTCATCCTATTAGGTTTTCTCCTCTTTGCAATTCCATAGACACGGTTTTGCTGCACTGATAAAACTTCTGCCACCCTTGTTGAAAAACATGGATTTATTTCTTCATGACCTGCCTCTGTCAGTTCCTAGACAGGCCAAGAAGCAAAGTGGTGGAGGGCACAGACTCTGGAGCCTGATTGTGTGAGGCGGAATCCTGGCTTTGCTATTTACCAAGTGTGTGACCTTCGGAAAGTCATCTAACCTCTCTGGGCCTTAGCATCTTCGTCCACAAGATGAGGATAATAATCAACTACATCATGTGAGAACTAAGTGAACTGATGTATACAAAGAACTTAAACACCGCTTGATAGATACACAAGTGCTGCAGAAATGCTAGCTACTGACTTACCATGTCTAGCCATGATATGTAATAAATGGTCTTAGCACTCTTACTGCTATTTTACTTCTGTTGCATTCTCACCTACTGACCCAAGTTCCAAATATCTTTTTGTTACTGTACTAGTGTCATCTTTGTTAAATAGCCTAGAAACTTCCTCAAAGGCAGTAGTATGCTCTCTGGCCAGCTGAGTGGTCACAGCGCAGCTTGAGGAGGAGGAGGAGAGGAGGGGTGTGGTGTGTAGCACTGGGCTGCAACATCTGTGGTGGATGGGGACTGCATTGCTTCATGTTTTGTATCTAAATCTTCAATAAGTTTGAAATATTTTTTAGAATAAAGGACAAAGTAGCAATCCAACTTCTTTCCAAGTGATTAGCAAAGTGTCCCAAGACCATTTATAATATAATCCACTCTTTCTGCATTGATTTGAAATGTCTTTTACATTAGCTTGCTAATTCTAATTCCAAATTCTAATTCCAATTCTAATTCTAATTCCAAATAATTCGATTTATCTTTTTCCTTTTCTCCTCTGCTAGTGCCACACTGTCTTGATCACTACCTCAGTATTTATTTATATTAATTAATTAATTAATATTTATTTTATTTATATTTTAATGTTTCAGTAACTGGCAGGGCAAATCCCTTCTTCTCTTAATTTCCACCCCCTAAATTTTCTAGGCTGATCTCATAGCCTTTAGAATTATTTTCACCAGCTTCAATTTTTAAAAATCGTTTTGGAATTCTGACTGAAATTTCATCTCATTTATACATTAATTGAGAAAGATTTGATTTTTTTACCTTACTGATTATAATTTTCTAGGAATGCATCATGTTTTACTCAAATGTTTTTGTCTCTCAGCAAAGTTTTACAGTGGTTTTCATATGGCTAGAAAATAAGTCCACATTTTATTTTAAAAAAATTATTTATCTATTTATTTGAGAGAAGGAGGGAGAGAGAGAGAGAGAGGAAGAGGAGGGGGAGTGGGGGAAGGAGAGAAATTCTGAAGAAGATTCCCTGCTGAGTGAGGATCCTGATGCAAGGCTCGATCTCATTACGCTGAGATCAGGACCTGAGCTGAAATCACAAGTAGGATGCTCAACCACCTGAGCCACCCAGGTGCCCCTAGTCCACATTTTAAAGTTTTGTACCTTATTACATGCCAGGCAGCATTTAAGTGTTTTGCATGTACTAACTCATTTAGTCCTCCCGTAAGGTAGTACTATTCCTATTTCCATTGTCTGGATAAGGAAACTGAGGCACAAGGAAGTTAAACAGCTTGACCAAGACCACACAGATGGTAAGTGCTCAATAAATATGTGATGGCTACAAGAGGATACAAAAGAAAATAGTAATAATGAATTTTAAAAAGAGCATAAATTATCTGGCTTAGGATCTTCTGTATAACTTGCAGTTAATCTTACAAAGGCCCACAAAGTACCTGGCATTATCATTAGGGTTAATGCCTGGCAATCACTTGTATGGTATCTGACACACAGTACGTGCTGAATAAATGGTAGCTATTACTGCTAGCATTATTATTACATATTTTTTAAAAATTAGTTTTATTAACATATAATGTATTATTTGCCCGAAGGGTACAGGTCTGTGAATTATCAGGCTTACACATTTCACAGCACTCACCATAGCACATACTCTCTCCAATGTCCATAACCCAACCACCCTCTCCGTACCCACTTCCCCCTGGCAACCCTCGGTTTGTTGTGTGAGATTAAGAGTCTCTTATGCTTTGTCTCCCTGATCCCATCTTATTTCATTTTTGCCTTCCCTAATCCCCACAACCTCCCACCCTGATCAGAGAGATCATATGATAATTGTCTTTCTCTGATTGACTTATTTGACTCCGTAATACCCTCTAGTTTCATCCACATCACTGCAAATGGCAAGATTTCATTTCTTTTGATGGCTGCATAGTATTCCATTGTATATATATAGGAGCTCTTCTTTATCCATCCATCTGTTGATGGACATCTATAGATGGCTATTGTGGACATTGCTGCTATAAACATTCAGGTGCACGTGCCCCTTCGGATCACTACATTTGTATCTTCAGGGTAAATACCAGTAGTGCGATTGCTGGATTGTAGGGTAGCTCTATTTTGAACGTTTTGAGGAACCTCCATACTGTTTTCCAGAGTGGCTGCACTAGTTTGCATTCCCACCAACAGTGTAGGAGGGTTCCCCTTCTCTGCATCCTCACCAACACCTATCATATCCTGAATTGTAAATTTTAGCCATTCTGACTGGTGTGAGGTGGTATCTCATTGTGGTTTTTGATTTGTATTTCCCTGATGCCGAGTGATTTTGAGCACTTCTTCATGTGTCTGTTGGCCATTGGATGTCTTCTTTGAAGAAATGTCTGTTCATGTCTTCTGCTCATTTTTTCATTGGATTATTTGTTCTTTGGGTATTGGATTTGATAAGTTCTTTATAGATTTTGGATACTAGCCCTTTATCTGATATGTCATTTGAAAATATCTTCTCCCATTCTGTCCACTGTCTTTTGGTTTTGTCGACTGTTTCCTTTACTGTGCAAAAGCTTTTGATCTTGATGAAGTCCCAATAGTTCATTTTTGCCCTTGCTTCCCTTGCCTTTGGCAATATTTCTAGGAAGAAGTTGCTGCGGCTGAGGTTGAAGAGGTTGCTGCCTGTGTTCTCCTCAAGAATTTTGATGGATTCCTGTCTCACATTGAGGTTGTTCATCCATTTTGAGTCTATTTTTTTGTGTGGTGTAATGAAATGGTCCAGTTTCATTTTTATGCATGTGGCTGTCCAATTTTCTCAACACCATCTGTTGAAGAGACTGTCTTTTTTCCATTGAAAATTTTTTCCTGCTTTGTCAAAGATCAGTTGATCATAGAGTTGAGGGTCTATTTCTGGGCTCTCTATTCTGTTCCATTGATTTATGTGTCTATATGTGCCAGTACCATACTGTCTTGATGATGACAGCTTTGTAACAGAGTTTTAAGTATGGAATTGTGATGCCACTAACTTTGGCTTTCTTTTTCAACATTGCCCTGACTATTCAGGGTCTCTTCTGGTTCCATATAAATTTTAGGATTATTTGTTCCATTTCTTGGGAAAACACTGATGGTATTTTGATAGGGATTGCATTAAATGTATAGATTGCTTTAGGTAGCATAGACATTTTCACAATATTTCTTCTTCCAATCCATGAGCATGGAACGTTTTTCCACTTCTTTGTGTATTCCTCAATTTCTTTCATGAGTACTTTATAGTTTTCTGAGTACAGCTTCTGTGCCTCTTTGGTTAGGTTTATTCCTAGTTATCTTATGGTTTAGGGTGCAATTGTAAATGGGATTGACTCCTTAATTTCTCTTTCTTCTGTCTTGCTGTAGGTGTATGGAAATGCAATGGATTTCTTTGCATTGATTTTATATCCTGACACTTTACTGAATTCCTGTACAAGTTCTAGCAGATTTGGGGTGGAGATTTTTGGGTTTTCGATAAAGTATCATATCATCGGCAAAGAGTGAGAGTTTGACTCCTCAACTTGTTTGTTGGGAGATTTTTAACTCACTGACCCACCCAGGTGCCCCATGTTTGTTGGGAGATTTTTGATGACTGCTTCAATCTCCTTACTGGTTATGGGTCTATTCAGGTTTTCTATTTCTTTCTGGTTCACTTTTGGTAGTTTATACATCTCTATAAATCCATCCATTTTTTCCAGATTGTCAAATTTTCTGGGATACAGTTGCTCACAATATGTTATTGTATTTGTATTTCTTTGGTGTTGGTTGCGATTGCTCCTCTTTCATTCATGATTTTATTAATTTAGGCCCTTTCTCTTTTCTTTTTGATAAGTGTGACCAGGGGTTTCTCAATCTTATTAATTCTTTCAAAGAAACAGCTCCTAGTTTTGTTGATTTGTTCTACTGTTCTTTTTGTATCTATTTCATTGATTTCTGCTTTTGTCTTTATTATTTTACTTCTCCTGCTGGGTTTAGGGTTTCTTTCCTGTTCATTCTCCAGCTCCTTGAGGTGTAGGGTTAGGTTGTGTACTTAAGACCTTTCTTATTTCTTGAGAAAGGCTTGTATTGTTACATACTTTCCTCTCAGGACTGCCTTTGTTTTGTCCCAAAGATTTTGAACCATTGTGCTTTTATTTTTATTTGTTTCCATGAATTTTTAAAAATTCTTCTTTAATTTTCTGGTTGACCCATTCATTCTTTAGCAGGGTGCTCTTTAGCCTCCATGTATTTGAGTTCTTTCCACCTTTCCTCTTGCAATTGAGTTCTAGCTTCAGAGCATTGTGGTCTGAAAATACACAAGGAATGATCCCAGTCTTTTGGTACTGGTTGAAGCCTGATTTGTGACCCAGGACGTGATGTATTCTGGAGAATGTTCCATGTGCACTAGAAAAATGTGCATTCTTTGCTTTGGGATGGAATGCTCTGAATATATCTGTGAAGTATATCCAGTGTCACTTAAAGTCACTTAAAGTCATCCAGTGTCACTTAAAGCCTTTATTTACTTGTTAATCTTTTGCTTAGATGATCTGTCCATTTCAGTGAGGGGGTGTTAAAGTCCCCTACTATTATTATATTATTGTTGACGTGTTTCTTTGATTTTGTTATTAATTGGTTTATATAATTGGCTGATCCCATGTTAGGGGCATAGATACTTAAAACTGGTAGATCTTCTTGTTGAAAAGACCGTTTAAGTATGATATAGTGTCCTTCTTCATCTCTTATTATAGTCTTTGGCTTGAAATCTAATTTATCTGATATAAGGACTGCCACCCAGCTTTCTTTTGATGTCCATTAGCATGGCATATTGTTTTCCACTCCCTCACATTATATCTGGAGGTGTCTTTGGGTCTAAAATGAGTTTCTTGTAGACAGCATATTGATGGGTCTTGTTTTTTTATCCATTTTTTAATCCATTCATCCCTGTGTCTTTTGATTGGGGCATTTAGCCCATTTACATTCAGGGTAACTATTGAAAGATATGCATTTAGTGTCCTTGTATAAGGTGTCTGCTACTGTATATTGTCTCTATTCCTTTCTGGTCTATTACTTTTAGGCTCTCTCTTTGCTTAGAGGATCCTTTTCAATATTTCCTGTAGGGCTGATTTGGTATTTGCAAATTCTTTTAATTTTTGTTTGTCCTGGAAGCTTTTTGTCTCTCCTTTGATTTTCAATGACAGCCTAGCTGGATATAATATTTTTGGCTGCATATTTTTCTCATTTAGTGCTCTGAATATATCATGCCAGTCCTTTCTGGCTTGCCAGGTCTCTGTGGATAAGTCTGCTGTCAATTTAATATTTCTACCATTGTATGTTACAGGACTTTTGTCCCGAACTGCTTTCAGGATTTTCTCTTTGTCACTAAGACTTGTAAGTTTTACTACTAGATGATGGGGTGTGGACCTATTTTTATTGATTTTTTGTGCCTCCTGGATTTTGATGCTTGTTCCTTTGCCATATTAGGGAAATTCTCTACAATAATTTGCTTCAATATACCTTCTACCCCTCTCTTTCTTCTTTTTCTAGAATCCCAATTATTCTAATATTGTTTCATCTTATGGTATCACTTTTCTCTTGAATTCTCCCCCTGTGATCCATTAGTTGTTTGTTTCTCTTTTGCTCAGCTTCTTTATTCCCCATCATTTGGTCTTCTATATCACTAATTCTCCCTTCTGCCTCATTTATCCTAGCAGTCAGAGCCTTCATCCTTGATTGTACCTCATTAATTCCTTTTTTGATTTCAGGTTGGTTAGATTTTAGTTATTTCATTTCTCCAGAAAAAGCTTATATTTATCCAGACAATGTTTCTCTAACATCCTCCATGCCTTGTTGGAGCCCAGCTAGCTCTCTGAGAATTGTCATTCTGAACTCTAGTTCTGACATATTACCAATGTCCATATACATATTACCAAGGTCCCTAGCCATCGGTACTGCCCCATGTTCTTTTGTTTTTTGTGGTGAGTTTTTCCACCCTGTCACTTTACCCAGATAAGAATATATGAATGAGAGAGTAAAACACTAAAAGGGTGGCAAAGACCCCAGAAAATATACACTAACCAAATCAGAAGAGACCCGAAACTGGGGGGAGAAGTAAAGAGGAATAAATAAATTAAAAAAAAATATGTATTAGACTGGTGAATAGAACAGAGTCACCCACTTGATGTTGGGTGTATTCTGGTCTCTTTTAGAAGAAACTATCTCCCAAAATCCAAAATTTTAAAAAAATTTTAAAGAACGAAAACCTTATATGTATACAAAAATAAGGGGAAACACGATGAAGTGATGGAATATGACTGTAAAGATGAAAATTAAAAGATTCTAAAAGAGGAATTGATAAGTTGGTTGGAAAAAGAAAAAAAAAAAGCAGAGAGAATGTGATCAGGCTGAAGCTAGATTTAGGGTATATTTTGATTTATTAGAAGAAATTATATATCCCAAAAATTTAAAGAAAAAAACCCTATATGTATACAAAAAATAAGGTTAAATACAAAGAAAAGATAAAATATGACTATAACAATGAAAAATTTAAAAGATTTTTAAAAAAAAGTATTGATAAGATAAAATAGTTAAACAATGTTAAAAGAGCAAAGAGTAAAAGTTAAAAAAAATAGAATGAGAAAAAATAAAATTAGAAAAATTTAACTTTGCAAGACTAAAGATTATGCAAAAAAAAGTCATAAATTCTATGTGTTCCTTTCCCCTAGCTCTGGAGTTTGGCAGTTCTCGTTGCTTGGTGAACTTGGGTCTTGGCTGGATATTCTTGCTGATCTTCTTGCGGAAGGGCTGTTGCAGTGTTTCTCTAATGTCTTTGCCTGAGGTGGAATTGCACCACACTTGCCAGGGGCCAGGCTAAGTAATCTGCTTCAGTTCACTCTTGGGAACTTTTGTTCCTTGAATGCTTTCCTTATAGCTTTGGAGGACAGGAATGAAGATGGTGGCTTCCCACTCTCAGGCCCAGAGAAGCCCAGAGCTCTGAGCCCCACTCCTCAGTGTGCCCTTGGAGAAAAGCACTCGATCCCTCCCATCTCCCTGGTTTCTGGCTGTGCTCTGTGCTAACCTGGTCTGTGACCAAGCATTTCTATTTCTGGCCCATGGCCCCATTTGGAGTCTCCAAACCCAGCAGATTCCTGCTGTGCATTCCCACCCTGCTCCTCCTGGAGGAGGAAGCCGGGGGGGGGGGTTTCTCTGAATCTGCCATGTGTGGGGTCCCTGCTTGAAGAGCCGTGGCCCGACGCCCCAGATCATGATTTAAGGTAACCCGGAGCTGAAAGCCCCATCCTCAGCTCTGTCTCTGCAGCCAGCTTCCCTGCTTCGATATCTGGGAGCTCTGTCCACTCAGACACCCCCAGTCTTTCTGTGACCCTGCAGGTCCTGAGATCACACTGTCCCCGTGAGGGCTCCACCCCCACTTAGCCTCTGGAGTGAAATTCCTCTGTGGAGCAGACTTCTAAAAGTTCCGATTTTGTGCTCCGCTGCTCCGCTGCTTGCTGGGAGCCGGTCCCTCCCCCCATGGTCTATCTTCCTGTTGCTTAGAATTCACTTCTCCACATGTCCTTCATTCCAGAAAGTGGTCGATTTTCTGTTCCTAGAGTTGCTGCTCTTCTTCTCTTCTACCTCCTGTTGAGTTTGTACGTGTTCAGAATGGTTGGATAACTATCTAGCTGAACTCCTGGGATCTAATGCTATTTCAGTTTCCTACTCCTCCACCATCTTGCTTCCTCTCAGCAAAATACACATCTACATATTTATTTTTTATTGAATAAATTTGACATGTGACATTCTGTGCTTTAAGGTGTATAGTATGTTAAAACTGGTTTCAGAAGAATCCATAGATAACAACTATATAATTCAGATGCAATAATTATGATGAATTATAATATGAAACTGAGAGTACTAGCTAACGAACTGCTATAGAACAATGTTTTCTCCCTATCTCTGGGTTCTGAGTTCTTTCCCTTAATAACTATAAGATCTTAAGCAAATCCCTTGAAGCTTTCTTTTTCACCATTTTATCATCATTAAGTAAATGATAATGTCAACTACTCCATGTTCATTTCACTCTAGTCAGTGCTATAGCTTCATCTGTATATTCTTTTAGTTATCAATTACTCACTGAGCAGTTACTACATGGAAGTCATGGTGTCAGGCACAGGACAGATAAAGGTCTTTTTGTAATTCATATTCTAGTAGGAAATATATACACATAGCTAAGTAAGTAAATAAGATAACTCAAGAGTGAGACAGCTTCTATGAGGAAATAAAGAGGATTGTGTGATAGAGAAGGGAAGAAATTAGAGTGGCCTGAGAAAAATATTTGAGGAGGAGGTGGCATTTAGCTAAGACCCAAAAGATGAAAACAAATCACCCAGACCAGGACAGGGCTTAGAACAGGTGCAAAGGCCCTCAAGCAATGAGGAGTTTGCCTCCAGAAGAAACAGAAGAGTCCACAATGGCCAGTAAGTATCATGAAGATTCAACTTACAACTGAGATAGAAGTGGAAAATGTAACACAAATGATTTAAATGTCATTGCATACTTCACCATTACATGTTATGAGCCACGAACTTAACTTCTTACTTAGAAACCACAAAAGATTGAAAAGGGTCTTTTCTGCAACTAAAATCAGACATACACACACATGCATGTATGTATATTTGTATCTTCAGAAGTAGGGATGTTTGAAAACATTCTAATATAAAAATGATAGTAAAACACTCTATTGAATCATATCAAAATGTGTTATTAACACATACTTGGCTGAGCGTATGGTCAAATGCCTGAGCAACATATAACAGAGGCTGTGGTGACCATCACTAGACCCTAACTGGCAATACACTCTAACTATTCAACATGGTAATTGTAGACCTATGCCTTCCAGTTAGTTAATCTTGTAGAGGACAAAACCACCACATGTGAAGTTAATGTGGCACGGCACCTATACAGAAGGCTGTCATGGGGAAGGAACTCCAGGCTTCCCTATGGAGACTTGTCTGTTCCATTTCGAACCACTGTACTCCACACAAGACACATTACATGACTCTATTATACCCAGATGACCACTTGAGAGTTAGAATGACTCAATATGTTCTAGAGTGAATTCTCAAGTTGGCTCCCTTTGCTTATTTACCTATTTAAAGAAAGTCCAAGGATACTGCTACTTAACAAAAACTCTTAAAACACAGGTTCCCTGGAAAAGATGAAATTAAAAGTTGCTCCATCTGCAGATTCTACTAAATCCCTTCTCATTATCATTACTAACTTAAAAGGGATTGATTAATTTTGTTAGCTGCAAATATAAAATGGTTTAAAATGAAACGTCCTATTAGTCTGTCAGAGATAGACTAAACATGATGTCTTTTTTTTTTTTTTAAAGATTTTATTTATTTATTTGATAGAGAGAAATCACAAGTAGACGGAGAGGCAGACAGAGAGAGAGGGGAAGCAGGCTCCCTGCTGAGCAGAGAGCCCGATGCGGGACTCGACCCCAGGACCCTGAGATCATGACCTGAGCCGAAGGCAGCGGCTTAACCCACTGAGCCACCCAGGTGCCCCTAAACATGATGTCTTTAGTGGCTTAACAATCCTTGAAATACTGTCACCCTAATTTCCCCAACAGTATAAACAGACTCAGCCCAAATACAAAATACAGTTTTGGGTTCCAAAACTAAGGAGCAGCACCAGCCTACAGCTTCCATGAACTCCAAGAAAAAGGGCCAAGGGCAGCAATGAGAATAGAAGGGCAAACACGAAAGAACACTAAGAAACCAAGTATCATCTGAAAATGTCAAAGCACTATAAAACAGTGACACCATAAAACAACAAATGTTTTAAGTTTCCCTCTCTCCACCAGGTCTTCGCCGAATGCTCCCTGTATCTTCCTCTTCATCGTTTGTTAGACCCTGCTCTCCACTATAATGGACTCTTCCTTTCAAGCCTGTGCAGAAGAGCAGGCACTCTTCTCTAACACCCTTATGCCTCAAGGAGAGCAAAGACTTTTGCGACAGAGGATTCCCCACACCGAGTGCAATACAAGTAAGTGAATGAGACCTCTGATGGGGAAGCACAGGAGCAACCAGCTCCGCTTACCAATCCATTTTACTCTAACAACCTCTCCTCCTCCACTTTCATCTATCAACGGTTTAGTCGTTCTCACACATTCCCTGAAAACCTTGACCCTTAAATGATAGTCTCGCTTGCCATTCCATGTCAGGAGATTTCGAAATCCAGGTGGATTCACTGAGCCAACACCTTTGTCCCATAACTCATTACCTTAATCAAATTTGAAGAATGTCACCTACATTAAGCTTACCCAATGAGCTATGCCCCAGATCGGTGGTGCGTGTATCACAATCCTCTGGAGGGTTTGTTAACGCAGAGGCTGTTACATCCCCAGAGTTTCCGGTTCAGAAGATCTAGAATGGGGCCCAAGAACCTGCATGTCTAGGGAGTTCTCGGTTGATACTGCTGGTCCCAACCCCAGCTTAAAGAATCACAGGCTTAGCTTTTCTCATTACTCAGAAATGGTTAACATTCAAACCATTCTCACTCTGACAGGCCTTCTACTCTTCGAGATCTCACTCCCAATACATCTGCTATCCCATCACAGTGCAGCTCAAAGTCTGCCTATTTGTTTTTGGTTGATAATTCCTTTCATCCTACGTATCTGCTGTTCTCAGTGCTGACCGCTTTCCTCAGGGCCCTTAGCTACCCTTTGTCACATTTATTCTCAACAGATGACCTCGTCTCTTAATTAGCAGAGAAGACAGAGCTCAGGAGGCAGAAACTACTTTATTCCCTCTGACATGCCTTCATGCTTCTCCACTTCAGTAACTAACTTCACCTCCTTCATGCTAGCCTCAGAAGATTCTGGCATCTCCAGTCTAAGACGACGTTTCTGCTTACCTTCTCAATCCTATACTCTGCCCTGGCCTCAAATCTCTGCTCCATCAAACAGCATGTGTCATGCCTAGAACTTCAAACTCTCCCTTGCTGCTAGCAAAGCATATGTATTTTTAATTTTGGTAGATATCAATAGACTGCTTTCCAAAAAGACTTTTACATCATGGCAGGAGACTGGAAGTTTTACTTCAAGAAGAGGTGAAACAGAAGAGGAATTTTGGATCAGGAATTTTGGCCAGCTGCAAACAGAAGCACTTTACCAAGAAGGGGCCAGATTAAGTGTTACTAAACGCCGAAACTCCCAACCTTCTTTCCCTTGTTCAGCCCTGAATATCAGCAAACAGGCTTCCACTCCTCAAACTGGATACTGGAAGATTCCTTCCTGGAAGAACTGAATGGCCCAAGAAACAGCTGCAGATACCAAAAGCTGGAAATTCTCCAGTGAAATCCTGGGTCCCTACCCAATTACCCTAGCATGAGGATTCCTAGGGTGACCAGCCATCCTGTTTTGCCTAGGGCTGTTGTGATTTTAGTACCAGAAACCATGTGTCCTGGAAAATCTCTCAGACTATGACGGTTGGTCACTCTAGGTGCAACCGTGGACAAGCATCAACACTGAAGACAAAGACTTCAATTAGCTGTTTATGTCTTCCTCTGAAAAATGAAACATTTGGTAGTGCATACTAAAAACTCTAAGAATGCAAGAAGCCAAAAGAAATGATAATGCACCCATGAAACAAGAATCTATAAAAAAAAGAAAAAAAACCATAGCATTTAGAATTGAAGTGTATGAGTTTTTGGCTTAAAAGGGTCCACTAAAGCCTACAGTGGATAAAAAAGCACCCATACCAAGGTGCTTTTCCTATAAAATTTCAGACTCTTACAACAAAGAAAAGATCTAAAATGTTCTGCCTTGCAGGGGAGCTTCAAATACAAAAGATCTAATATCAGAATGATATTGAGACTTCTCAAAAGCATCTCTGAACCCTAGAAAACAGTTAAAACACCCTCTAAACTGTCAGGAAAAATGATCTGCATCCTAGAAGTCTAACACATTTTCTGATACGATAGATCTTTAAAAGATTACTTCCCAAGCACTCCTTCTCAGGAAGTTCCTAGAAGATGTGCTTAAGCAATAAACCAAGAAATAAGAAAATATGGGATCCAGGAAATGGAATCTAACCCAGGAAGAGAGTGAAAAAAATCCCCAGGATGGCCTGTACAGCAAACCCACAGGTCAGTCAGTCCAGACTGGAGCCAAAGAACAGAGTTCTGTGAGGGATAGCTCCAAAGAAAGAAAAAAACAAGACCTGACTGATTATTCAAACGCAGTAAGAGGATTTTTTCCCCATTTCCTAGAGAACAATTTTAGGATAAATTAGTGATTCAAAAATATAAAACTATGCAAAAAAGACAATCATTGACCTAGGGAGAACAAACAAGAAAAAATGTACGAGAAATGTGGTGTGCCTGGCTGGCTCAGTCAGTTAAGCATCTGCCTTGGGCTCAGATCATGATCCCAGGGTCCTTGCGTCAGACTCCATGCTCTGGGGAGACCCTGCTTCTCCCTCTCCTCCCTGCTCATCCTCTTTCTTGCTATCTCTCTCTCTCTCCTTCTTAAATACATAAAGTTGTTAAAAAAAAAAAAAAGAAAAAAATGCAATCATAATACCCCATTGACTTACCTATATATGGTACGATCATATTTACAGTTTTACTTTTGATCTTTCCAGGTGATATAAATATGTTCTAATCCACAATTTTATTTATTTATTTATTTATTTATTTAAGATTTTATTTATTTATTTGACAGAGAAAGATCACAAGTAGGCAGAGAGGCAGGCAGAGAGAGAAGGGGAAGCAGGCTCCCTGCTGAGCAGAGAGCCCGATGCGGGACTCGATCCCAGGACCCTGAGATCATGACCTGAGCCGAAGGCAGCGGCTTAACCCACTGAGCCACCCAGGCGCCCTAATTCACAATTTTAAAAGAACTCTGAATACCTACAAGCAAGCATCTACCCCTACCTAACATTCTATTGTTAGTGATCCAGCAAAAGTCACAAGTGATCCAGCTGCCGAATCTCAGGATAAATAAAGGTTCTACAGTAAACTTAATCATCTTGGAATGAGGCAGAAATAACTGTGATGAAAACTGTCAAAAATGTAATAATTTTAATACTCTAACACTAAGAAATTTTATTATTTATTTATTTATTTATAAAGATTTTATTTATTTATTTGAGAGAGAGAGAGAGCATGAAAGGAGAGAGGTCAGCAGGAGAAGCAGACTCCCCACTGAGCAGGGAGCCCTATGTGGGACTCGATCCTGGGACTCCAGGATCATGACCTGAGCTGAAGGCAGTCGTTCAACCAAATGAGCCACCCAGGCATCCCCCCGGCGCTTTTTTTTTTTTTTTTTTAAAGATTTTATTTATTTATTTGACAGAGAGAGAAAGAGATTACAGCAGGCAGAGGCAGGCAGAGAGAGAGGGGAAGGCAGGCTCCCCGCTGAGCAGAAAGCCCGATGCAGGGCTCGATCCCAGGACCCTGAGATTATGACCTGAGCCGAAGGCAGAGGCTTAACCAACTAAACCAACCAGGTGCCCCACTAAGATATTTTAAAAAGTGGATTACAAAACTATATGTATAGTATACTTCCAATTATGATTTAAAATATATATAATAGACAACATAACATACATAATATAAATGCACAGAAGAAAAACATAAAGCCCAGCCACTGAAGGACAAAGGGTAGTTGTTACCAATGATTTGAGTGATTTTATTTCCTTCCACACAGTTTTCTATAATTTATCAATTTCTCTTTAAAATCTGAAAAATTTACTATATCTACAGTAAGACGCCTTATCCAGATTTTTAAACTTACCTGTAATAATAAAAATAAGCAGCTTAGGCTTGTTGGCTCTTGGCTCATTGAAGAGGTTAGTCCAGGGCCCACATTTTAGGACCTGGGTTTCAACTCCACAGCATAAAATAAATTCTTCATGCACAGGAACTTCTTCCTTGATTTCCGAGTCCATTTCTAAATAAGAGGGGTAAAAACAATATAGTGAGTTGCTAAAAGGTAAAGCTTTGAGCCAAAGGCAATATTCAAGATTTTTTAAAAAGGCAAATTTCAGTACATACAAGCAAATACAGGAGGTATAAGACCAGTCAGCTATTCTGGATTATAGGATGACGCACACGCACAAAATTAAACGAACCACAAGAGTAAGGAGAAACAGGGAGACGTGTCTTCAGTGAACTGAAAGACTCAACGGGAGTGTGAGCCAAGGTCAGGTTAGCCAGTGGGGCTGCCTAACATCCTGCAGTGCTGAGGGTAGTGCTTGCACCGAAGAATTAACTAGCCCAAAAGGTCAATAGCACCAAGATTGAAAAAAATACCCTGCTCTAGTGCTAAGGTGCCTACAGGATACAGCTTTCTCCAGCATTTAGCTGGTCCTTCTCTAGCTCTCTCCTCGGGCAGCAACGGCAGTAACACAGTCAGAGCCCCAGGGAACACAGGTGTGTACCTCAGACCAGGGGGCTGCTCCCTGCCCGCTCTGCTCAGCCCACGGGCACACTAAAGAACTAGCTACCCGACCCTGGTCCCACATAGCAGCCTGGAACTGCCTTGCCCAATAGAGCTCTGAGTTGCTTAAGAGGGAAACTTCTGTAACATTCCATTCTAGCAATACCCAAGGCAGTGCCCCAACTTCCTCTGAACCTGCTTAGCAGTCTCAACTCATCTGAATCCCAGAGTGTTTACTGTGGCCCTTCCAACACAGGAACCACCCGCTCCTGACCTCACACCGGCACCAGCTACCTGATTCACTCTGTACAACCTCTCACCAGTCTTGGTTCACCTGCCAACACAGTGACTGCTGGCCAGCTCTGGTGCAGGCAACCACCAAATTTCTCTACCACATACCTGCAACCACACCTTCTTCAATGAGATCGAAAGCCACACTCTATGTTTGTCCCTTCCTGGGTACTCTCCCTCAGCCCTAGGGTATCTTTAGAGTTTTCTTTATACAGGAACTTTAGAGTTTCTCTTCTTCCACAGCTTAGTAATTCCTTATGTTAGATTAACTATTTAAGTTACTGTGTGGTTTCTGTCTCGAATGGATCTAGACTAACATATCTTTCATTGATTATGCATATTTTTCTCTTCAAATCTTTGCCATTTTAGAAGTAGCTCTAATTCTACTTCCTATTTGAAGACTTCCCTGAACATCTCAAATAAAGGAAAATTCCTCTTCCTCTAAGCTCATAGCACCTGTCATTATCATAAGTCAACAGTGGCAAAGGAAGCCGGGTAAACTTCACCTAGTCATTGTACACTTATTCATGTCTTTCAAAGCGTAACAGTCAACAATCAACTGCAAGCACCACCCACCTGACACCTACCTTAAGGCAAGCACAATGGTAGCCAGAATGTAGTGACACCAGAGATTCCACATTGAGAATGGCCTTTGGAAAGATTTTACTTTTTTTACATTCTGGCAGAATGGAGCAATATCCATAAGACATACACTTTGACTCAATAATTTTGGGGGAAACAAGTCGAAAAAGGAAATCTAAAATATTTTTTCAAAGAACAAATGCATGGAATGCTATTTACATTGAAGAGCTGAAAAAACTTCAATGGTCATTATTGGGAGAATGGTTATATAAATTATGATAATTCATTATGCAGACACTAAACATGCTATATATGACTCAACATGAAGGGGTATGATTAGATAAATTATAGTTCAATCTTTTGATCACTGTTATGTTCAATCAAAACTGCTCAGCTCTGCTAAATGGTGATAATTTCTCCATCTGTTTTCTTTTTTTCTTTTTTTTAAAGATTTTTATTTATTTATTTGACAGAGATCACAAGTAGGCAGAGAGGGAGGCAGAGAGAGAGAGGAGGAAACAGGCTCCCCGATGAGCAGAGAGCCCAATGCAGGGCTCGATCCCAGGACCCTGGAATCATGACCTGAGCCAAAGTCAGAGGCTTTAACCCACTGAGCCACCCAGGCGCCCCCTCCATCTGCTTTCTAATATTTCTAACACCTCACTTCTCTAGTCAGATATTATGTTGCCTCATTCAGTTTCTTCAGTTATGCCCTTATTACCATCTTTTTATTGCATTTAGGAATGAAGAAGAAATAAACATATTCCAACCTCCATATGTGACCAAAAGTCTAAAACCCTCTTAAATAAAACTACTTAGAAAATAAAAAAATTCTCACTCAAAAAATGGGTATTTAAAATAAATAAAAGTATCACCTCATATTTTCTTAAGGACTTTTAGTTTACTAATAAATGTCACTGTAGTCCAATCTCTTGAACTGTCACAAAATACATTTATAAAGGTCTTCTGACATTTATAAAATGTTGGAAACAATATTAGATTTAGCTGTTCTATACTGCCTTCTAGTAAAACACCATCAGAGAAGACAGTGGCTAAACTGAATACTTGCACCAGAAGAGAATCTCAAGTTATGAACTATATTCAACTCATAAACCCTTAATGTTAAGCAAATAATGTCTCTGGAGTTTGACAAGCCACAAAATTAATGAGAATTCAAACAGATATGAAACTCAAATGCAGTCTATAGAGTTTGGAAAACAAACAAAAAGTGACTAAACCTCTAAAACACCTCAGATAAAATACAACTGGGAAACACAGAGTAAACCTGTATATTATAAAACAACTTTTTATTTTACTTCACTCTTATGTTTCTGAATCAATCCTACACTGCCCAAAAAAGCAAAACAAAAAAAGGGCAAAGGAAACCTTAGAGTATGAGAATTCAAATTCTTCCTTACCCAATAATCCAAGGTAATTCAGTCTGCAAACAAGTTTCTGATGAAGAAGAGACAATGTGTTCTAATACCTAATATACTAGAGGCTGATGGCTCCACCTACAGTCCTGGCCTACAAGCAATCTCCAATGAAAACAGTGTTGATACACATCAAGACGTAGGCGGGATAAAAACCAAGTGTGGCTACAATGTATACAGCTAAAGCAAGCCTCACTTAAAATAGGTATTCATCTGTTTATACTGATGAGTATAATTTTATTTAGTAAAATTTTTTTTCTGATTAAATCTCACACAAACCAAGACAATATAAAAAACAGAAAAGCATTTGATGAGTATGAATTTTAGAGGTTCAAATTTATAATATTTATTTATTATAAAGTCAGCCAGTGAAAACAATGAGGCTATACTAATGACCACAAATACCTGAAATTGGAGTTATAAGTCTCATTTAGCTTCGGCACCCAAATCCAAATAATGTGTGCATTTCATTTTGGCTACTCAATTAAGAATTCCGCTTTAAAATAAAAATTTAAAATAAATAAATAAATAGAATAGAATAGAATAATAAAGTAAAATAAAATAAAATAAAAATGATGGCGGGCGCCTGGGTGGCTCCGTGGGTTAAGCCGCTGCCTTCAGCTCAGGTCATGATCTCAGGGTCCTGGGATCGAGTCCCGCATTGGGCTCTCTGCTCAGCAGGGAGCCTGCTTCCATCCCTCTCTCGCTCTCTCTCTTTCTCTCTCTGCCTGCCTCTCCATCTACTTGTGATTTCTATCAAATAAATAAATAAAATCTTTAAATAAAAATGATGGCCCTTGAAAAAAAAAAAAAAGAATTCCGCTTTAACTATTGGGTATTTACCCCAAAGATACAGATGTAGTGAAAAGAAGGGCCATTTGTACCCCAATGTTTATAGTAGCAATGGCCACAGTCGCCAAACTGTGGAAAGAACCAAGATGCCCTTCAACGGATGAATGGATAAGGAAGATGTGGTCCATATACACTATGGAGTATTGTGCCTCCATCAGAAAGGATGAATACTCAACTTTTGTAGCAAAATGGACGGGTCTGGAAGAGATTATGCTGAGTGAAATAAGTCAAGCAGGGAGAGTCAGTTATCATATGGTTTCACTTATTTGTGGAGCATAACAAATAGCATGGAGGACAAGGGGAGATGGAGAGGAGAAGGGAGTTGAGGGAAATTGGAAGGGGAGGTGAATCATGAGAGACTATGGACTCTGAAGAACAATCTGAGGGTTCTGAAGGGGCGGGGGGGTGGGAGGTTGGGGTACCAGGTGGTGGGTATTAAGGAGGGCACGGATTGCATGGCGCACTGGGTGTGGCGCAAAAACAATTTTATGCTGAAAAGAAATTAAAAAAAAAAAAGAAAAAAAAAGAATTCCACTTTATTCATCCACGTAAGAAAGGCTGTTTGTTTGTTTGTTTGTTTTTAAATATAAAATCACACTTTAGTTTAGCTGGTAGCCAAGACTCATTAAGCCACTCAAAGATTAATGAATATATATCTATTAAGTGAAACACACATATGCACATGCACACATATGTATGGGTCTCAACACCTAAATGATCTTTTTAAATGAGCATATAACGTATTATTTGTTTCAGTACAGGTCTGTGATTCTTCAGTCTTACACAATTCACAGCACTCACCGTAGCACATACCCTCCCCAGAGTCCATCACCCAGCCACCCCATCTGTCCCATCCCCCTCTCCTCTAGCACCCCTTAGTTGGTTTCCTGAGATTGAGTCTCTCATGATTTGTCTCCCTCTCTGGTTTCATCTTGTTTCATTTTTCCCTCCCTTCCCCTATGATCCTGTCTTGTTTTTCAAATTCCTCTTATCAGTGAGATCAAAGACAATTGTCTAAGAAAGTTGTTTTTTTTAATTTGTGTAATACAAATCAAAACCACAATGAGATACCATCTCACACCCATAAGAATGTCTAAAATTAACAAGTCAGAAAACAACCATTGTTGGCGAGGATGTGGAGAAAGGGGAACTCTCATACTGTTGGTGGGAATGCAAGCAGGTGCAGCCACTTTGGAAAACAGTATGAAGGTTCTTCAAGAAGTTAAAATGTGACCCTAAGACCCAACAACTACATTACTAGGTATTTACCCTAAAGATAATTTAATTTAACCCAAAGATACAAATGTAGTGATCCAAAGGAGCACCTGCACCCCAATGTTTACAGCAGCAATGTCCAGAACAGCCAAACTACAAAAAAAGCCCAGATGTCCATCAACAGAGGAATGAAAAAAGAAATGTGGTGTGGGTATACATATGAATATATACATACAACGGAATACTACCCAGCCATCAGAAAGGATGAAATCTTACCATTTTCATCAACGTGGATGAGTGGAGGGTATTATGCTGAGTAAAATAAGTGAATCAGACAATTATCATACGGTTTCATTCATAGCTGGAATATAAGAAACAGTGCAGAGGATCATAAGGGAAGGGAGGGAACACTGAATGGGAAGAAATCAGAGAGGGAGACAAACCATGAGAGACTCTTAACTGTAGGAAATAAACTGAGGGCTGCTGGAGGGGGGTAGGTGGAGGGAGGGGGTAACTGGGGACAGGCATTAAGGAGGGCATGTGATGTGATGCACACCGGGTCTTCTGTGTTACTGAGGAGTTACTGAACTCTACACCTGAAACTAATGATGTACTATACGTTGGCTAATTGAATTTAAATAAAAAAATAAAATGGGGAAGGATGTAGTTCTTTTAAAAAGATAGTGAAAGACAGGAAAAAAAGATGACTACACTCAAGTTTGAAAATATCAAAATAACCTAAGCAGGAAATGAGGGTGGCAATAAAGGAGTGAATGTGAGACTCAAGTCTCAGTAATGAGTCTGTATGAGAAGCCAGGGAAGGGATGTGACAAAGATGACTCGGATTCTGATGCTAAATATGAGAAGAATGGAAGCACGACTCACAATAAAGAGGAACTACCAGGGAAGGGAAGTTAGTTGCAGGAAAGGAAGTTGATTCAGTTACAAACATAGTAAGTTTCAAGAAAATAAGGGACAAGACCAGAAAACAGAGGGAGCCATAGAACTAAAGCTCCAGAATGTCACAGTAGAGAAAAGATTTGCCCAGCTCCTTCCTAAAGAGCTCCCTTACTATAGCTTCACTGACGCCTCCCCATTCTAACTCCCTGAACCCAAAGATTCTGCCTTGGGTCCTCTTCTTCCTTTGAGTACTAACTGTAAGTAAGGGCCTATTTAGCCAGAGCAGCTCCATCCTGCCCCTGCCCCTGCCCACTCCCCACCCCCCTTCAGGGAACTTACTTAAAAACAAGTCCGGGAAACCAGTCCCAGGTAACAAAGCCCAAATACAAGGGTGGGTCAGACCAGGTGGAGGTATTCAATCAGTGGGGATGCATAGTGTCTCCTAGCTACCAAGGAGTATAAGGCCCCGCCCTTTGGGTACCTTTTGGGTGCCCATTCTGACCAAGGTGATAGGCCAGTTCAGATATCTACTATAGGGTAAATTGTAATTCACTTAGTCACTTATGTGTGACCTAGCAGGACTGTGCAGCTTTCTCTGTGTTACAATCTCATTGGCCACCTGTGCATGGCCAGGCCCAACCACATGGCCTTTACCCTTAAAAGCTAGTCTGTAAGGCAGAGGGTTGTTGCCTCTTTGCAAGAGACAGCCCTGGCCGGTCAGTTTGATTATTGATGCTTGGGGCGAAATAAAGCTTTGCTTGACCTTTACTTTGTATCAGTCTCGCTCCTTTGACCATGGACCCAACACTGACTACTAAGCGTTTTTATCTGGGTGCCTCACAGATGCATCAAACTTTTATAAGTGCCAAAAATAAAAATCATCTTGTTTTAATAATCAACTCTACAGACCCTATATCCTGACTTCTCTGTCACCACACAGAGTACATTATTCACCCAGTCACATAACTCAAAAGATTCTTTGACAGACAGCTCCTGCTAGAATGCGGGGGTTGGGGGGCAGTGTGGGGAGGGATATCCCTAAGCAAGAAAAAAAGAAGCCAGCAAAAGAATGAAAAGGAACAATTTGAAATACATGAACTAAGAAGATATATAAAGTCCTGTAAGCCACGGGGGGATGCTTCATGTAAGTTAGGGGCTGGTAATGAATTTTTAAAAATATGTAAGTGTCAAAGAGCAAGAAAGATAAGGAAATAGCAAGAACTCACATTTTAAGAGAACTTTCTGTAAACCAGGCATTGTGCTGAACACTTTATAAATGTTGTACCACTTAATCCTGACAACAATCTTAAGAGATGCATACTATTGTTTCCTCCCTCTACCCCAACAAAACAAATGAGAAGAAAACTGACTGAAAGATACTATGGAAATTATGTAACAACTAGTAAACTGGATGGTGGTAGAGCCTGAATTTGAACCCAGAATGACTCCAGAGGTCATGTTCTTTGAGAAATTTTACATAAATCTCTATCTCTATCTATCTATCTATATACAATTTCGTTTGAATGGATAAATGAGATATAATATATGCTGGGATTTTTATAATTAGTCGATTATTTTTTAATCTTTTACATGCCTCATCTCTACTTCTTTTCACTTCCATGCATATCACTTGGAAACTCATGTCATTAACTCACGTTCTTCTATAATTACAAATATACACAAGCATCTATATACATTTTGATAAATATGAGTTGTCAGTGTTTGATAAATAGGAGCATATTATATACACTTCAATGCATTTTGCTCTCATACTTAATAACACATGAAAACCCTGCCAAGTCAAATAGTATAACTCTAATTCATTATTTTTAATGGTTGTATAATATGGATACACTCTAATTCATGTGACCATTTCCCCGCTGACAGGTTCTCAATTAGTTCCCAGTGTACTGGGACAATGTCACAGTAAGTTAGGGGCTGGTAATGAATTTTACTCTTAAATCTCCCTGTTTTTACATATATCCATATATACCAGTTCTTTTGTTTCTAATGGCCAGATTCCCAAATGTGGAATTACTTGGTAGAATTTTAATTGGTATTGCCACATTGCTTTCCAAAAAGACTGTAAGAATCACATTTCCTCTAGCAATCTAGGAAGGCATCTTTTCCCTCTGTAATCCTAGCATTAATAAGTGGTACCACTATTTTTAAGTCTTCGGAGAATAAAATAACTCACTCTTCAGTTTGCATTTCCTTGGCAGCTAGTGCATTTAAACATCTTTTCATGTTTGCTGGGCTTTTGAACTTTTTCTTTTGTGAACTGTCTATGCCCATGTTTCAAATGGGTTATTTATCTTTTTCTTATTGGCTTGTAAGAGCAGTTTGTATACCACTGACCCTCAACCCTTTTCTTGGCTCCTGTATTTTACATACAATGTCCTAGATGTTTATTTTCATTTTTATTATTCTAGTGTTCACATTTAAGCTTTTAATCCACCTACATAAGTATCTATTGTTTTCTTTCAGAAAGAGAGCTACATGTACTAATACCATTTAATAAGGAAACCATCTTTTCTTCCCCATTGAATTAAAATACATTATTTTTCATCTAATAAATTTTCATACTTATGGGAGCTTCTTGACTACAGAAATAAAAGCACCTTATAGTCAAACTTCAGAAAACCAAAACAAGGAAAAAAATCTTAAAAGCAGATAGAGAAATGACACAGTATCTACAGGGGAACAATAATTTGAATGTCAGATTTCTCATTAGAAATCAGGAAGGCCAGGAAAATGTGGCACAACATTTTTTCAAGTACTTAAGAAAAATAACTGTCAACTCAAATTCCATATCAGTAAAAATGACCCCTCAGAAATGAAGAGGAAATAAAGATAATCCCAAAGGGAGAAAAACTAAAGGAATCGGTCCCTAACAAACCTATTCTTAGGAATTCTCCAAACAGAAAGAAATAAGTGAATAAAGTTTAACTTCAAAAATGGAAGAACAATGGAATGATTAAAAGCAGTGGTTAATATAAGGGACTATCCTTATGAATTTCTTAAATTATATTTGATGAATGAAGTAAAAGTTATAGCATCATTTGATGTAGTGTTCAATGTATATAGAGGAAATATGACAATTACATATAAAAAGTAGAGAGGGTAAAAGGATCTAAATGTAAGATTTCTCAATTTCACTTGAGGTGGTAAAATATCAATGCTAGTAGGCCATGTGACATTATTTACATATACTGCTATATCAAGGGCAATCACTAAAAAAAACAGTATACTAAGCAATAAACTCAAAAGCACTATAAATAAGTCAAATGGAATATTTTTTAGAGGCAAAGAGAAAGAGAGAGCACGAGTGTAAGTGGGGCAGGGAGGGGCAGAGGGAGAGGGGGAGAGAGGATCCCAAACAAGCTCCAGGATCATCATGCAGCCCAACAGAGGAATGGGCAGTGGGGGGTGCCGATCTCACAACCCAGCAATCATGACCTAAGTTGAAATCAAGAGTCAGACATTTAACTGAATGAGTCACCCAGGTGCCCCCAAATGGAATTCTAAAATATATTCAAGTAGGCTACAAGAAGGCAAGAAAAGAGAAACAGAAAGGAAATAAGAGGAAAAAACCAGAAAACAAAAAATAAAATGGCTGAATTAAGCCCTAACAGTAATCTATAATTGCTTTAAATATAAATGGTCTAATTATACAAGTTGAAAGGCAGAGATTGGTATTAAAGATTTTAAAAAGAAATATAACCAAGTTACATATTGTCTATAGGAAACTCATTTCAAACATGATGGGGTAGCCTGAAGATAAAAGAATGAAAAAAGATATATTGTGCTAACATTTCTTTAAAGCAACACTGGCTATCTTACTGTCAGAAAAAGTGGACTTTACAGCAAAGAAAATAAGTGGATAAGGAGAGACAGGTCATAATGATAAAAGGATCACTCCACCAAAAGACAACTTGTATATGCAACGAACAATAGATATTCAAAATACATAAAGCAAAGACTAATATAACTGAAAAGAAAAAGAGAAAAATGCATAGTTATAGCTGGGAATCTCTCAGCAATGAAAAGAACTACTAGATAGACAATCAACAATGTGTGGAAGAATGGAACAACAGTATCAACCAACAGGATGTTATTGACATGTAACTGGCATCCAACAACAGCAGAACAGGCCTTCTTTCCAAGTGCCCATGGAACACTCACCAAGATACCCCATATTCTGGGTTATACAACATATGTAAATGTAAAATAATTAAAATCATATAGCTTATGTCTTTAAGATAAAAGAAAGACAAGACATATCTCCAAATACTCAGAAACTAAAGAACATACTTCTACATAATCTACAGGTCAAAGAGGAAGTTTCAAAGGAAATTTTAAGAATAAATAAAACTCAGTGAAAATGAAAATACAACATATAAAAACACGTGAGTCGCAACAAAAGTCATGTTGAGAGTGAAATCTATAGCACTATATGCTAACATCAGAAATGAGAAAGGTCTCAATGAATAATGAAGAAACTAGAGAAAAAAGTAAAATAAGCCTAAAGCAAGCAGAGAAGAAAGTGAAAAATATCAGAGCAAAAATCATAAAATTGGAAGTAGAGAAAAATGAATTAAAGACCAATAAAAAAATATAACTTCACTGAGAAAGACAGAGAGAAGGCACAAATTACTAATATCAGACATGAAATACAGGTTTACCACTAAAGACTCTAAAGAATACTAGTATGCTGATTAAGACAAAACCAAAGACAGCACACAGAAAACTATATACCAGTATCTCTCATATCTATATATTAACAAAATATTAGCAAAAAGAATCCAGCAATGTATAAAAAGTATTATATACCATGATCAAGTGGGACCTATTCCAGGTATGGTTAACATTCAAAAATTAATCAATATAATCCACCATATCAAAATGCTAAAGAAGAAAAAGCATATGATCATATAAATTAACTAAATACATACCATATGACCCAGCAATTACATTCTTGGGCATTTATCCCAGAGAAATAAAAACATATTCACACAAAAACTTTAAAGGTTCATAGCAGTTGTAATTGTAATAGCCTGGAACTGGACACAACCCAAATGTCCTTCAACAAGTGAAACGGTTAAAAATGGTACGATCATACCACAGAATACTACTCAGCAACAAAAAGAAACAAATTATTGACACACTAAACAACTTGAACGGATCCCAAAGGAATTATGCAATGTAAGGAAATTTCAAAAAAATTTATATACTATATGATTAGGTTTACACTACATACACTCTTGAAATAGGCAAAATTGTAGAGTTGGAGAACAGACTAGTATTGCCAGCAGTTAGGGATTGGGGTGGGATGAGATGGTTGGTTATATGGAGCTATATACGTGTATACACACACAAATGAGTGCTTGTGAAGTGGGGGAAATCTCAGTAAATTCTGTGGATATATTAATGCCAACTTTCTGAGTTTAAAATTGTACTATAGTTATACAAGATGCTACCATTGGGGAAGGTTATTTGAATAGCAAATGGGGATCTCCTTGTACATTTTTTTTGCAACTTCCTGTTAATATATAATTATTTCAAAATAAGAAAATTAAAACTACACATGTATTTATTTAATTGCAATTGCTCTAAGGGGAATTAAAGAGAAAAACTTGGGGGAATCTTACCACACAACCCATGTAAGCTTCAAAATATACCGCTGAGAATCAACACATAATACAGATGCATGAACAGAATCGTTTTTAGTCTGCTATAACTATTAGATTTGTATCTATTCCATCTTTCTCCAAATAACATATTTGGAGAAGTAATCGTTTTCTATGTTGACTTGATGATCATCTCACCAATAGCAACAAAACCACTTTTTTTTTTTTTTTTTTGGTAGTTCTTTTCATTTGTGAAGTACATTCTCATCCTTCTCAATTGACCTTAACAATGCCTGCAAAACAGGCAGGACAACGGCTGTAATATTATTTGTCCAAGATTATAGGGCTTTTAAATGGCAAAATCAATTCTCTAGCCTTCTGACTCCTATTCCAGTATTTTCCAGTCACATATCACTCTGAAATTGCAGAATCCAAAGAAAAAAATAGCATAATATCGTAAGGGAAAGTCAGAGAAGGAAGAGGCACGATGCACATTATACCAAAATTTGAGCAACAGTTTCTTGCTCTTGCTTGATAAGTGGCCATGAGGCCAGCAATTTTATAATTTTTTTTAAATTTTATATTTCATTAGATTTTGCTATTTTAATGACTGCATACTAACCTCCAGTGAGATTCTTCTCAACCTGTGTAACTGGATAAACTTCTATGATGAATATAAAGTCCATCACCCTCACTGAGGAAATATCAAAACTGAAGCATGTATGACACTCATGATAAACTTGCAGAATTATCTTTTCCCTTTTCTTGAAAAAGGCAAAAAATTTTTTTTTCATAACTCTTTTGGGAATTTTAAGCCATCAACTATGACTTCAAACTGTATTGTAATCACACACAAAATAATTTTTTTAATGTCTCAGAAAGCAGCTGTCAGCTTCTGGACATCAGTGAAAAACAAGAATTCTACAAATTTGTACGAACTGTTCTATTTATATATTAAATATACTCATTAAAAGTAATATGCTAATTTTCCTTTGAAGTACACTTAAAGTCGATTTCAGAATTAACAATATTCTAAATATTATGTTCTAAACATAATAGTACTATAAACGAGAAAATGCTGAAAAGGATGGGCTTTTTAGGAAAGAAAAAGAAAAGCACCTATTACAAAGGTCTAAGTTATTAAAATAAACGCCAACTTTAGAGGCGCACCTACAGTGTTGCTTTGATTGCCCCCCCCATATATGTACCTATGCTGGGAAGAGGGCCATAGGTCTTTAAGCCTTCTTTACCTTTAGGTGGAAAAATGGAGGGGAAAAAAGTCCAAAAGAGACATTCTTATTTATAGTTTTAGAAAGAAGTTTAAAAACAAACTTTCATGAAAAAAGATTCCAGAGATTTTCCTAACTTTTCTGGGCTTCTTTTTTCTTTTTGTTACACCTGTCACTTTCTCCACAGGGATCTGTTCTTAGAATGAAAGTGGCTAAGAACTACCGGTCCAATGTTAGACAATGAACTGTTCCAGGGTCGGCAGACTAGACACAAGGCAGGTGTCCCTTACTACTCCTGAGGGAAAAAATGAATTTGTGAATCAAAGAATACATGTCTCATCCTACCTTGTGTGGAAAAATAAAAAAACTCAAGAGTGAAAGTTTATACAATTAAGGTCCCAGGGTGAAGGGTGATTGTAAAGCATTGTGAGTACCGATGCCTGTGCAAAGATCTAGAGAGTTGTGGGTATGGATGTGTCATTCCGAAACAGTCGGGATTTCACAAGTGCTTATTGTGTGTAAAACACTGTTTCAGTGCTATATGAATTACCTCAGTGAATAAAACAATATTAACAAATGGATATTGATGTATCCCATTTTATAGAGGTGAGAAAAACTGAGGCACAGACGCCTTCTGTAAAATACAATGCAGGGCAAGTGGCAGAGGCAACTGGAAGCCTGTGATTTCCCCAACATGCTGCACTCTAAATTCAGGGGAACAAGCTCGGTTCTGACCTTGGTGCCACAGAAAAATACTTTAAAAAATATATTTTAGAGAGGGCGGAGAACCCGTGAGCAGAGGGAGGGGCAGAGGGAGCAAGAGAATCTCAAGCGGATTCCGCGCTGAGCTCAGAGCTGCACTCCCCGCTGGATCCTACCACCCTGAGATCATGACCTGAGCTGAAATCAAGAGTGGGTGCTCAACCGACTGAGCGACCAAGGCGCTCCAACGCTGCAGAAAGATACTAGAGCATCCAAGGCGGAACAGCAACCATGGGGTCAGAGGCGGCGTGTCAAGTCCAGAGACTGGCCCACGAGTCAATTCTCAAGGGTACCTGGTGTAACGAATTTGGGAGAGGCGTGGGGGAGGAGGCTGATCCTACGAAAATCCTGAGATTCAACCAAAAGAGTCTTTCATGACCCCGCGGATGGGCAAGTGGGGAAACCGATGCACGGAGCGAAGACAGTGACTTGTCCAGGGCTGGTCGGAGGCTAAGCTGGTACCAGAACTCTGTTCTTTGGAGCCCCCGGCCAGACTCTGGCCCCTCCTCGTCACTCCTCCTGGCCAGTTGCCCCGTATCCCAGCCCCTACCTCTCCGAAGGGCTGCTGTGAGACGCCCGGCCGGCAGGCTGCACTTAGCCGTATCAATGGCCCGTACGGCGCCCAGAGGAGCGACTGCTGGGACAGCACCGAAGTGGTGGTGAACCCCGAGCGGTCGCAGCACGGCGGTTCACGCCCCTGCGGACCGTCCGGCCCAGGGCAGCACGGGCTCTGCGAGGAGCCACACACAGCAAGGGCTCTGGCTCCCACGCGCCCGCTTGCCAGTCAGCCCTCGCGCAAAGTCGTACCCCAGCACTGCGGGCCGTGCCTCACCGGTGCACCTGGGAAGCCGCGGGCTCTCCCGCAACGCTCCTGCTCTGACGTCACCGGGAGCGGAAATCCCGCCTACCCTGACGTCACAGCTCCGCGCCGCGCCGTGCTGCGCAGAGGGGAGGCGGTCGGTTTAGACGCGGGACGGGTTCAGGGTGGGGAGGTCCTTGAACTTAACGTGGGGCGTGTGTTCCAGGCTCAGCGAGACGGTCGAAAGGGTGTGGCTGTGCTGAGACTTTCTCTTCCCTTTCATCCGAATGTCTTCTCCCTTTTACTTCAGTCTCTCCGATACACTGCTGCCCTTACGCCTTTCTCCAAGCTCGGTCTTTCCCCCTCCGTTAACGGCTGTATCGCTCCCTGCCCCTTACCCACAGACGCCGGACAGTGCATCCTCACGGACCTTCACTAGCAGCAACCCGGCCAGCCGCTGCTACTCCGCGTTTTAGCAAAAGGTGGAAAATGGCGATGCCAGAGGTATTTCGAACTTAACGCACCCAACCTCCGTGAAGACAAAGGTCATACGGGGCGTGTGAACTGTGGGCATTCTCGGCACCTGCCACGTAGTAGGTGGTCGCTGTTTTTCTGTCCAGAAGTGCAGTCGTGAATGTGACGTCGTTTTGGAGTGAGGCGTAGAAGCAGAGGAGTAGAAGCTTAGCCACAGATAAGAAAGAAGCCTTGATCCTTTTGTATTCCAAACCTTAGTGATAAGCACCACCCTCCTACCAGTCCTGGGCATGGACTGGTACCTCTTCTTCATGACCTTTCCATTTTTCAGTTCAGTTTTACTTCCTTAATACAACAGTTAACACGATGAGTTTAGAAAAAGCCTCTCACTGCCTAAGAGGGTGTTTTTTTGTTTTTGTTTTTTTTTTTTTTTTTGTGAATTAACTCATTTTTAATCCTCATAGCAGCCCAATGAGGTCAGTATTAACATGTGACCACAGAGTCTGGAAAAACAAATACACAAAATAAATGAATGTAAATGAATGATTACATTACAATGGCATTACGCATTCAAGGTATTCTCTCTCATTAGTAATGTACGACTCAATGTGTGCATTTCAATCAACATGTTTCACTAATGCAGCCTTTCAATCCATGCTGGTGCCTTTGTGGTGCACTGCTCAAGTGATTTATGTCTCTGATTTCCTTCAATAAGCCTATGCCAGAAAACATAAGCAAGGGAGTTCAATCATTTTTTTTTAAAAAACTATCTTTCTAGAGTGATGACCACTCTATTATTGCCGTTTTTATTTGAAGGATAAAATAAGGCACAGAGAAATTAACTTGCCCAAAGTCACTTGGCAAAGCTGGATTCTACAACTCTGTATTGTACATCATGCTTGGATGAATTCCCACCACTTCTGCTATTGTTGAAGCTCTTCCTCTTCTACTCCTGGGTTACTTGCAGCAGCCTCATTGTTTTCCACATCTTCTCTCCTTGCTGTTTCTGGAATGCCCAATCTCTCTTCCATACAGCGTTCATATTTTTGTGCACACTGTTCTCTTTATTGGGGTTCCTTTCCTTATCCCTCCATTTACTCTGACTAACTCTAACACACGATGCAAGGTTCACTTTGGCATGACATTCCCTGGTGCCCCCAGGTGGGGTGAGGTCCCTCTTTTATAGTCCTGTTTCACCACCTGTGTTCTTCTGTTACGGTGCTTATTTGTCTCCAACATCAGACTGTGAGATTCCAGAGAACAAGTACCCCTTCCTTCTTTTATCTTTGTATTCCTCAGGTCTAGAAAAGAGTGTGAGATATGGTGAGCATTCAATAAGTCTATGTTTAAATGATTCCACTCAAGTAGTAGAGTGTAGCACCCTGTGAGGCCCATAGGATCTGTTTGGCATGTGTTCCAGGTAAACTGGTATTACAGAGTTTTCATATGAGTATCTTTTCTTCCACACTGTTTTTCAGGTCTAATTAAGACAGAGATTGCCCTGAAAATTATGCTGTATACAATCCTTGAGTAAAGAGTGTTAATGTTCTTATGCATGTATTAATTTATTTGAAGAGCTGCATATTTTGAAATCAAATCATCTTTTTCCTAGAATTATCCTCAAAACCTTAATTATCCCCTGAAACCTTAATGTGCATAAGATTCATCCAGAGAGTTTGTTAAAACAGATTCAGGGTGGGGATTTAGTAGTTCTTGAGTGGGACCTAGAATTTGCATTTCAAACTCAGAGATAATGCTGCTACTATTGCTATTCTTCAGGTCACACTTCTCCTGGCTGGGCACCATATGATGGGCATAGAGACAATGTTTCCTGGGAGGGTGATGGTCTTGACTTATAGTCATTTTTACCTAAGACTATGTATAAGTGTCATCACTTCTAGCATTCACAACAGAAGTTCCATGAAATATTTTTTTGAATATATAGCTGCTATGTGCTAGGTATTGTTTCAGATGCTAGAGACAAAACGGAAGGATCTTTGCCTTCTCGAAGGACAACAAACAAAAAATGAGAAAGTAGGAAATAAAGTAATAAAAGAAAATTAAATGGTGGGGCGCCTGGATGGGTCAGTTGGCTAAGCCTCCAACTCTTGATTTCAGTTCAGATCCTGATCTTGGGGTTGTGAGTTCAAGCCCTTTGTTGGGCTCTGCACTTAGTGGGGAGTCTGCTTGAGATTCTCTCTCTCCCTCTTCCTCTACCCTCCCCCTGCCCCCTCTCATGCACACACACTCTCTCTAAAATAAATAAATCAATGTTTGAGTATATATAAATAAATCTTTAAATAAATAAGTCTTTAAAAATTAAAAAAAATGGTAATGTGAAAGAGAGTGGCTCAGTTAGGTTAGGCAGTCAGGGAGGAGCTGGCGTCACATTTCACAGATGAAAGAATGTCCACAAAAAGATGCTGTGCAAGGTTTTCCGATTACTTAACCTCATGAGTGGGTGGCAATTAACCTCATGAGTGGGTGGCAAGGAATAACTTATGGAAAGAAAGCTTAGCTTAGGTTGAATAGGCTAAGTATAGAGCTCCAAGGAACGTAAATTACCAGAAGGAGAGACTTTTGTCAATTAGCACTTACTGAACATTTACTATGTGCTGGGTTTTGTGCCAAATGTTATATAATTTCAAGACAGAGTTCAGGATGATGATCTCAGATAAATGGTCTCCTCTTAGCCCTATCCATTTTAATTTATGTTTGAGTATCAGAGAGAGAAAGATTATAGGGGGAAGCATAAAGAAGTAATTTCCCCCACATAATCTGTGAGAGATTTGGGGATCCCAAGGCCATACTCCTCAGGAACTACTGAGGCAGTGTATAGTACCAAGGAAATATGTCTCTTGTTGAGCTCAGAGAGACCTCTGCACCGTGTCCCATGGATATGAAGTGATTTCAGAGGACTGTCAACCACATGCAGCCCTTACAAGGAGGGAGCTGTAGTGGAGGTAGTGTCAGAGCCTCTTGTAACTTAATGGGCAGGGTCAGTGATGAGAAGGAGAGGAAAAATGATTGCTTTTTTGATATGACCCAGATCAGGTATGTAGGGACCCTTGAAGATAACTCCTAGAAACTGCCACAGTTGTTGAGGACCCTTTCGTGGAGGTATGAGAGTAGAGACATTTTGTGGGGAGGACCCACAATAGTAATGAGAATGAAACAGAGAAAAGTATGGCACTTAGATATTTATGACAGGAAAGAACTCTTCTGGTGGATGTTAGAAAACTGTTAGAAGGACCCGTACTTACTAGTAAAATATGTTCTCCTCTTCTTCATTTTTCCATTGCACAGGAAGTTGAAACTCTTGGTTGACACCCCCCCACACACACTTTGAACTAAAATATGGAGATTGAAGATTATATAAAAAGAAACAAGAGGAAGAAAAAGAGAAAAGAAATAGAAGAAAATAAACATTTTTTCTAACTGTAGAAGACAACTAAAATTTATTCCAATATATGTTCTAGAAATAGAATCACTAGTCATAAATATCAGTTAACTTTTGAATTGTGGTTTCCCACTGACTCTAATAGTGAATTTTTGACTTTGTAAATTTTTTAGTATATGTAATTCTGAAAGTTTGTGAACATATGATTGTTTCATGCAGCCTCCCTAAGTTCTGGTGCATCCTGAGACCCACATTAATAACTTTTTCAAACACCTTAGATCAAGAAAACTGATCCATATAATGATTTATTTTAAGCACAAGTTAAAAACAAATAGCTAAACCATTGACAAAGCCATATTTAACTCTTATATTATAGCTATCCTATCTCAGTTGACATTTCATTATGCAGAGATGTAAAGAGATAGATGGTCCTAAGAGCCAGAATACTTGAGCTGTGAGACTTGGAAATTCTTGCTAAAGGACTGTTCACTGATAACATGGCCTTCAAAGACGCACTGGGCTTACAAAGAGAATGAATTTTTAAAAATCTGGCACACATCAACATTTAGATGTTTGGGCCAGCAACAATATATAAATTTTATATATATATATATATATATATATATATATATATATATATATATATACATTAAAAGTGTCTTTATTATGTGGTTTCATTGAGGGGAATTAAAGGATCATAGTGATGGATTACAACAAAACATTTGAAGTTGCAGTTATGTTATATATGGTGAATGACCCTGAAAGTCTTAAAAATAAAAGTCTTAAAAAATATATAACATAGGGGCGCCTGGGTGGCACAGTGGATTGAGCCGCTGCCTTGGCTCAGGTCATGATCTCAGGGTCCTGGGATCGAGTCCTGCATCGGGCTCTCTGCTCAGCAGGGAGCCTGCTTCCCTCTCTCTCTTTCTCTGCCTGCCTCTCTGACTACTTGTGATCTCTCTCTCTCAAATAAATAAATAAAATCTTTAAAAATATATATATTATATAATATACATACAATATATGTAGTAATATATATATATATATATATGTATCATAAAGACACTTTTAATGTCAGGACTGGTGAAAATAAGAAAATATGAGACATGTAGTTCAACTATCTAATATTAAAGACAAAATAGAGTTTGGGACTAGCTACACATGAATATTCCTTTAGAGTACTGTAAGTTTCCATTTTATTGGATTCCTCAGAAACTCATGGCTCCATTCAGTAAGTTTTTGTGAGCTAATCATATTACTACTTTTACAAATTACTCCTTCTTTTTAAATTTTTTAATGGAAACTCTTTAGTAAAATAAGAATGGAAATTTTTGTCCATCAAAATGTCTTCCCATATCACTCATCTATCAAACTGTAGTGGACTGAAAAATGGCTCTTCAGAGATGTCCATGTCCTAATCTCTGGAACGGGTGAACATGCTACCTTACATGATAGAAAGGAATTTGTAGATGTGATTAAGATGTGTTAAGGATCTCAAGGTAGGGAGATTATCCTGGATTATCCAGGTGGACCTAATGTAATCCCAAGGGGCCATAGGAGAGGGGATTGGAGGGGGTGAGAATCAGAGAGGAGGATGCAAAAGTGGAAACAACACTCCAAATCAGAGAGACAGGTCCGAAGGTGCTATGCTGCTAACTTGAAGATGCAGGAAAGGGCCAAAACCCAAGGAATGCAGGCAACCAATTGCTGGACAAACCAAGGAGCTAGGTGCTTCCCTACATCTTCCAGAAGGAACACAAGCCTTCCACCATCTTGATTTTGGCCAGTGAAATTGACTTTGAAGTTCTGACCTCCAGAACTGTACGATGGTAAATTTGTATTGTTCTAAGCCACGGATTTGTGGTAATTTGTGGCAGCAGCAATAGTAAAGGAATATACCAACTAAATAAAGGCTTAGATCATTTCTGTTTTGTAAACAAGGGAATAATATTAAACCAGGTAGATTTCAAGCTTCAGAGTGTCAGCTTCTGCCAAAATACTATCCCTTCTCTTACTTCCACCAAACGTTTCTCCTTCATTGCATCTTTGTCCTGCTGTTGGCTGAATATTCCCGTTTGATGTGACTTTTGACAAGTTTCCAGTCTCCACAGAGAGAAAGCCAACTGACTCAGCTGATACATGTTTTTCTCTAATATTTAGTTTTCTTTGGGCTTAGCCATATGTGTTAGTTTTTTAAAGTTTATAGCTTAAAAAGGCAGTATGTTGTGACCTTAAAAATTGCAAAACCATTTTATACTCAACCCAAACTGATCAAACTCACATATTTAAGAGATTTAATGATGCCCAGGCCTACAGTTCAGCTCTCTGAATTATCCATCAAAGATACTGCCCACTATGAGCCTGGGTACCACACAACAGAAGAACGAAAATGTCAACTATTCTCTTGCCCTATATTAGGGTTTCTTTGTTAAATCTTGCCTTCTTGGATTTAGATACCTTTAAAAGAGTCTTGTGCTTGCACTTTCTTTTCATAGCCTAGTTCCTGAGAAACAAAATGTAATCACATTGTTAGTTTAGAGTTCAAATCCATTCTTAGATTCCATTTTAATTCATGATTTTCTTTAGAAATTTTGAGTGAAATGGACAAAGTCAAACAAAAAATTAAAAGAAATATTGAAATTCCAATATTATTAGAGCATCTCAACTTTTAGTTCTGGTATTACCCATTTTTGTAACATTTCAGAAATGTCAGGGAATCATATTCATTTTCCCTTTCTGGGGGATTTCCCCCCCCACAAGGTAAAACAGAGATATCAACCCCAAAGAGCATCTATGGGTATTGAATGGATGCATGGACTTCTGACTGCTCATATCTGGTCCTCTCCCTGCCTGTGTTTGGGGAAATGCCCCATAGATGAGTCCAAAAAGATCTTAAAAATTGTCCTAGGCTTGGTTAGAGGTAACTTCTTCTAGCCAAGGAATGAGATGATTCCACATAAAACTATACTGATATTGTAAAGGAGCTCATTATCAAACGCCACATTGAATAGCCTGCTCTCAAGTCGGAAGAGGGGGAATTTAGTGGATGATAAATTGGGTAGGGAGAACTTTTGACTGAAGGGTATTCTTGAGTTCTGTCTTGAAAGATAGTTGGTATTTTCATAAAGGAAAAAAGAAAATGGCATTCTAGATGAGGAGATAATTTAACAAAATTAGTTGGTCTGGAATGGCATGATCCAGTGGAGAAAAGTTGACTCAGTCTCAACTCTGCACAATCAGACAAATAACCCTTTTTACCTTAAAGGTACACATTTTCTACTGAAAAATTGCCCTGAGCTCCTTCATGTATATTTTAAAATCCTCTTGCAAACCTGTGTACTCTTACATATCCCAGGCCCTCTGTTTAGAATGCTATTACCTTCCCTGGTAACCCTATCCCAAATAGACCAGAAAGGTCTTACACATCTTCCAACACACAAATAATACTGCTCTCATATTCCCAGGCAGAATCAGACTCCTGGGCTTTTGAGATACCTTGAACATATCTAGAATCCAGCACTCACTACATCTACATTATGTTCACATTACTGTAGTTTGTTTATTTGCTTTATTTTTTTGCTGGGAAATTTAAAAGTGAATTCCTGAAATCATATTATTTTAACCTCATATATTTTAGTATGAGTCTCTAATACATAAGGCCTTTTTTTGGAGATAGGGACTTTTAAGAATAGAACGACAACAGCATTATCACACCTCATAAAATTAACAATAACTCTGTAATATCTTTTTACTACCTAGTCTTTATTAAATTTCTCCAATTTCTCTAAAATGGATTTAGCTGACTACATCCTCAAGGTTCCAATCTGGGGCTTCTAGGACAACAATAAAGATTTATGTTTTACCACTGGAGTATTATAATATTGCCACTTAAACTGATTGCAGAAATTCTGTTTTAGACAGCACAGCAAGGACAAAAATTAAGATACAAAATAGAATGGAGAATAAAATTTCAGCCCCGAGGACTCATGACTTCGGCTTTATTACATAGTGTACTTTTCTGAGGGAAATACAAATCAAAACCACGATGAGATACCGCTTCACACCAGTCAGAATGGCTAAACTTAACAAGTCAGGAAACAATCAATGTTGGGGAGGATGTGCAGAAAAGGGAACCCTCTTACACTGCTGGTGGGAGTGCAAGCTGGTGCAGCCACCCTGGAAAACGGTATGGAAGTCCCTCAAAAAGGTAAAAATAGAACTACCTTATGACACAGTAGTTGCACTGCTACTCAAAGGATACAAACATAGTGATCCCGAAGGGGCATCTGCACTCTAATGTTTATAGCAGCAATGTCCACAACCATGGAAAGAGCCCAGATGTCCATTGACAGATAAATGGATAAAGAATAAAGAATATGTTATATATATATATGAAATCTTACCATTTGCAACGATGGTTGCAACTAGATGGTTGGAACTAGAGGGTATTATGCTAAGGGAAATAAGTCAATCAGAGAAAGACAATTATCACATGATTTCACTCATATGTGGAATTTAAGAAACAAAACAGAAGATCATAGGAGAAGGGAGGGAAAAATAAAAAAGACAAAATCAGAGAGAGAGGCAAACCGTGAAAGACTCTTAACAATAAGAAGCAAACAGAATTGTTGGATTGGAGATGGATTCGCGGATGGGATCACTGGGGGATGGGCATTAAGGAGGGCATGTGATGTGATGAGCACTGAGTGTTATATACAACTGATGAATCACTGACTTCTACCTCTGAAACTAATAATACATTATATGCTAATTCATTTAATTTAAATAAAATAAATTTTAAAAAGAAGATGTTAGTTGAAAAAAATTTAAGGCATTCTTTTTTAAATTAAACTATACTTAATTTTTTTTTCAGTGTTCCAAAATTCATTGTTAATGTATTCTTCTGAGTTAGTTCATAGCCCTCCCGGAGAGAAACCCATCTTGTTCATTGATGACATGAACAGGGCATGTAAAGAACATTTAGGGATGGAATAGCCTCTGAGGGTAAGAACTGGACTTTTTATGATCTCTTTCTTGAGGGATATGGACCATAGACTCATGGTCAAACCAAATGAAAAATAATAATAATGATAATAGTAATAGTAATAAAAGCTGGAATATAATTTCCACTCCCAATGTTTCTTTCCAAAAAGTGAGGATCTAAATAAATGTAACATTCCTGGCCCCTCTCAGTCCTTCCTCACTCTGCCCCAGGAAAGTGGAATGAATTGTCTGATATGTAAGTTTTGGGAGAATAAACTGTGCATGCTTTACTCATCTCTGGTTTCCTCTGGGAGCTAGCTTTGCACAGGGTATAGGAGGCCTTTGCTTCTCCATGATATAATCTGGGCAAGTCTCCACCCTAGTAGAACACTGTTTGGGTAAATCTGATTCTGGGGTTCACTGTACAGTCCCTTTCGACTCACATGCCAGCTGTGGACCCTAATATAAACTTTATTGGAAATCCAGATGATGTTTTGGTCCCCATATGTTCTATTCCTAGTCTTCTCAGTGTTTTTAGAACACTGATGTGATGAAGGGTACTATTTGGGGAGTGTTATAAAGGATAAAAACAATCATAAAATATTATGTCCATATGCTGCTATATTCTACTAGCTAATATTTTATGTAGAATTTTATATCGATATCCATAAGGGGGATTATTCGGTTGGTTAAGCATCTGCTTTGGCTCAAGTCATGACCCCGGGGTCCTGGGATTGAGCCCTGAGGGGGTCCTGGAGTTGTGCCCTGCATTGGGCTCCCTGCTCAGTGGGGACTCTGCTTCTCCCTCTCCCTCTGTCCCTCTTCCATCCCACCTCACTTGGACTTTCTCTTTCTCAAATCAATAATACTTAAAAAAATTCCTCTAAATAGGAAAAAGAAAACATTTTAATTTTTTCTTGAAACCATCCTCAAGAAATCAGGTAATGTTTAAAGATTCCAAAATGCGCATCTCATTTTGAAATCACGGATTGAGTTGTACTTTTACTGCTGAGTACTTATATAATTTTATAATTATTTTAATATTATATCTTACGGAGCACTTTTTGTCATAAATCAAAGCAAAAGCATAAGGTGCCAAAATATGTGAAAATATTAATTTGGTTCAAAACGTCCTGCTCTGTATTGTCATTATTGTACAGGACAAAGCTGGCGTAAGTGAAAATTTGGTTAAATGTCTAATTTTGTTCTTATAAACCCCAGCTCTTGATATGTTAGCACAAATCTGAGTTCTAGTATGTTAATCTCTGAGTAATCAAATATGCCTAGGAAAAAATAATCTGCAGGGAACAGCATCTACAGACCATATGATTTGCATTATTAGTACTTTCCATGTAATAATTCTACACATTGTTATCATTAGCAACACTATTTCAATCACGAATATCACCAAGAGGAATCATTTCTGAATTGTCTCTATTAGGCCATGATCAAGAGGAAAAAATACAAGACTGAGTTTTCCTTTAGTGCTGTATCTGACATTTTTAAATAGACTCGTTTTCTGTGGTTTCATGTAACCTATTACATTTGTCACTGGATGGCATGGAGGCCTGTCTCTCATTAGCACTTCCGCTAGCACTTGAGAAAAATATCCCAAAAGAAAAAAGATTCAATTTGCCTCCTCTGGATTTGGAGGCATTTGATTTTTTTTTTTTGAGAATTTCGGTAAATATCATCTCTAATTTTAGTTGAATACCCCTCACCATATGATATTACAAGATATAACTAACATACTATCCGCCTAGAAATATGTTTCTCTTTGATCCTAAAAATGGCTTTTGATTAAAAAATTGGCTCTCCATTATGTTAAGAGTGACATAGAATTTAAGTGGTGGTGGGGGAGGCTGATCTGTAAAAGGCAGAACAAAGGAATAGATCAGAATTAGACCTGTGACTTTTTATCCACCTCTTAACTTCCCCCTCCTTTACGTTGATCTGAATCCCAAGATTTCCCTGTAAACTTCCGTAAATTGGGAATTTACATTTTTCAAATGTTGCGCGTTTGAAATATGCTGGTGGTATGCCGTCGTTAGTTAGGTTTTCTTTTATATTCACCGACTCTAATTGGGACGAATGCATCCACATTATAGCAATTACCAAAATTATAATATTGGTCTGTTTTCATATGTATGTCCCCCACTCTGTTACTTTTCAGGAGGAGAGACAGGGTTACTGTGTTGTGTTCTAATATAGCAAGACTATTGTGCTGAGTTCTGCCAGGACATGACTTTTGAATTGGTCTTGGGGGGTGAGAATGGGTCCTTCCCCAAAGGTCATTCTTGGTGTCTATCATCCAGAGAACAGGCAAAGTCTTCAGATAAAACCAGAGGAATTGTAAAGGGGAACCAGATGACAAATAACTGGGCCTTTCTCATCCTCTCTGAGCCTGAACTGTGAGGAGTCTGAGTTTCCAGAAGGACACTTACAGGTGACGAGGCTGATGGGGGCCCAGATTGAGTTGGGACCGTTGTGCATCACAGAGTAAAACTGAGTAAGCCGTAGCTTGTAAGTTGGTTCGCTCTAGATGCATGCTGCTCTGTATTTACATTTTAAATGTTTCAGCCCTATCTAAGCATTATTCAGGAGTGCCAAGGCAAGCGCCTGTTTCTGTCCTGAGCCTGAGTGTTGGCAGAGTCTTTCTAAGTTAGCATGATGGTAGCCACGAATTGACCAGGGTCCATGGAGTAAGGGAGAACTCAGGAAGAAAGAGTGAGAACAGTATATCAAGGCGCCAGCCACCCCTCCACAAAGAGCACTTGCTTCTAATACAAGGCTGTCCATTAAGGAATACTGAACTTCCCTTCAATTATGAATACATCATAACAGAAGGACACATGGAGGTTATTTCGTCCAACCTTCTTTATCTTACAGATGGGGAACTGAGATCCACAGAGGCTACGTGAACTTGCCCATGCTCATGGCAGAGCCAGCTCAATGTCTTTCCACTTTGCAATATTGGTATCAGTTCCCTGGAGAAATCAATTGTCAAGGAGTAAAAATAAATGTTAAAAATCACAGGTTTACATATTTTTGGAGAGAAGAAATCCACGTTTTTTTTTTTTTAAACCAAATTTGCAAGAGCAATTATGAGCCATAGCATAAATAGTAAAGTTTGGGAGAATGGCAATTTTTAAAAAATTAAAAAAAATTTTACATTTTTTAATAAACATGTAACATATTATTAGCCCCAAGGGTACAGGTCTGTGAATCGCCAGGTTTACACACTTCACAGCACTCACCATAGCACATACCCTCCCCAATGTCCATAACCCCACCCCCCTCTCCCGACCCCCTCCCCCTGGCCACCCTCAGTTTGTTTTGTGACATTAAGAGTCTCTGATGGTTTGTCTCCCTCCTGAGCCCATCTTGTTTCATTTATTCTTTTCCTACCCCCCCAACCCCCCCCCCCCCCACACTGCATCTCCCACTTCCTTACCTCAGGGAGATCATATGATAGTTGTTTTTCTCTGATTGACTAATTTCGCTAAGCGTAATACCCTTTAGTTCCATCCACGTCATTGCAAATGGCAAGATTTCATTTGTTTTGATGGCTGCATAGTGTTCCATTGTATATATATATATACCACATCTTCTTTATCCGAGAATGGCAATTTTAACAACTTCTTCATCTGTTTTTCCAAGTTGCTGTGAATGAGATTCCAACAGGTAAGTCTCTCCCACTCCCTAATTCCATCTACAAAGCAGTTTCTTCTGAAGGAAAAAGTAGCTTGTATTTTCACTGTAATCTTTTTTCTTTGATGTTCTACTGTAATTGTAACTAAGACTTTGTTGGGAAAATACCTTTATTACAGTAGGATCTCCATTCGGAGGCAGGTGACATTTCCATATCTGATCCCACCTGCTGACAGATGAACGATAGTTATTTTTTAAAATTTTTTATTATGTTATGTTACTCACCATATAGTACATCATTATTTTTTGATGTAGTGTTCCACGATTCATTGTTTGCGTATAACACCCAGTGCTCCAAGCAATCTGTGCTCTTGTTAATACCCATCACCGGGTTAACCCATCTCCCACCTCACTCCCCTATAAAACCCTCAGTTTGTTTCCTGGAGTCCACAGTCTCGTGGTTCATCTTCCCCTCTGAATGCTTGTTTCTATTAGTGTTGGCTGCACTGAAAGGCCTGGTGCTTTATAGTCAGTGCTGATATTTTCCCTCATTCTTCACAAGCGTTTTCTCAGTTCAACATGAGACTTTGAACTTGGATGTTCACTCATTCAATATAATTTCTGACCTCTGTTGACTTGGAAAATTATGTTCATTTCCAAAGTGATTTTTTTTCCTTACTCGTTTTATTAGATATTTTATGCATCACACTTCCTTTACTCAAAGTAGCTAACAAAATAAAATTTGAAAATGTTAATGTCATGGAGTGAGTGAGTGAATGAATAAATAGCACTTTGAAGGAGAAACATTGGGTCCAGGTGTAGCTGTGGTCGGAGTCTGCTAAGTGGCCGCTCACCTCGACTGGGTCATTGGTACCTCATACCTACTCCATGCTTTCAAAATGAGCATGCCTGTGGTATGATGCTGCTGAAATAAACTAATTTAGATTTGTCCCCAGTGTGTCCTTCTGGCCCTTCTCCCACCTGGTTGGGTGAGCATTCCAGGGTAGGAAAGCAGGGTAGGAAAGACACAGCAGAAAAAAGAAAGAAGGCTATAGTTGTTTTTGTGTTTCAAGACTCTGTCTCAGAGAAAGGGGAAGGCACTCCCCTACAGTATTTGGCCTGTAGACTGGAAGATTAAATGGTAAGAGAAAGCTGGGAGACATTCCTTAGGCTAGGGGCATTGAAAGAGAAAGGGAGAAGATATGATTAACCAGGGAAGAATGTGGGGAACGTAGAATGGACCATGCGAGAGGAAGAGAGATGGCATCTGGAGACTGTTCAGTGTTCCCTTGAGCAAGCAGCCAAGGTATTCGCTATGCATGAGCCATAAAGGAATTAAGCCAGTGCTCACGGGATGTCTAGTCTCCTTGTGAGTATCCCCTGGATCAAGGAGCTATGCTATTTGCTCTTGGGCTGGCTTCTCAAAGAGAAACTCCCTTGCAGCCGTCAACGTACTACTAATGGCCCCTAGAGTAGTTCTGACATTCTTTCCAGAGCTTTTGATCGGGCTCTACTCAATCACACTTTGTGGAACTCTCTCTTTCTTGATGTCCTAGGACAATCTACGATCCCTCTGAAGGAAGGCAGAGTCCTAGTCGGGAAGTCTTGCGGTGAGAGCAAAATTCGTGTGACCTTGGGTTTAGGTTTTTAAATATTTTCTGGTATATAACATTAAGAGTTATCCCCCCCCCCCTTTTTTTTCCTTTCAAAGAGGAAAAATTGTTTCGGCTAAACAAGTTGAGGGATGGGGCCAGAATAAGGCATAGCAGTTGAGAGTTAAGAGAATGATAGAAAGGACTTCTTGAAGCAATACGTTCTACCGTGTGATTCTCGCAGGATGGGAAGTGATGCTCTGTGTCAAGATGTCCACACCTTGCTGGGACGTTTGAGAACTACAGCTGGAGCAGCACTGTGTGTTCTCACCGCCCCATTTCCACAGGTCAGGGGCAAGTGGAAGTACGAAGTAATCCTCCTATCCATTTTTCGTCTCTGGACACTGGTTGTTAGTGTCAAAACCTTGAAACACGTATGCCTTTTTTCAGGGCTGTAACTTGCCCTCCTCTCACAGTTCCTGGGGTTCTGAGAGAGATACCTGCCACTTGGGTCATTCTCTGTATGGTGTTAAAGGGATTGTTCAAACCTCTTCTGTCATCTAATGACTGTTACACCCCAGAGTTGTAATTTCAGTGCCAATCATGGTAAATCTTGGCAGCAGAGAGCATGTACTTTTGTCATTTCCTATGAAGTCATATACAAAAGTCAAGACCTTTCTTGGGCCCAGAAGAAAATTGCTGTTTTAGACAAATTGTGGGCTACAAGATTTGATGTGTGTGATGGTTAATTTAATATGTCAATTTGACTGGTCCATGGTGCCAAGGTATTTGGTCAAACGTTATTCTGGATATTTCTGAGAAGTTTTTTGGAGGAGATTAGCATTTAAATTGGTAGGCTTTGGTTACCCCTCGTAATGCAGGTGGGCCTCATCTAAGCAGATGAAGGCCTTCATAGAAGAAAGATTGACTGCCCCCTACTCCCAAGCAAAACAGAATTATGCCACAAGATTGCCTTTGGACTACAGCTGCAACTCTTGCTTGGATCACCAGCCTCTGGCCCATCCTACAGATTTAGAACTTCCCAACCTTCTACAGTCATTTAAGATAATTCCTTGAATTCTCAATCTTCCTTGGTCTCCCTCTTTCTCTAAGTTTTTGTCTCTCCTTCTCTGTCTCTGTCTCTATAGGCTGTGTGAATCTATTTATAGTGTCAGTTCCATTTTTCTGGAGAACGCTGATTAATATAACATGTGATCTATTTTTCTACTTATCTTATTGTTACATAACAAACAACCCTAAAACTTAGTGGCAGAGCTGGGCCAGCTCAGTGATGTGCTGGAGTGAAGATCCAGGTTTTTTTTTTTTTTTTTTTTTTTAAAGATTTTGTTCTTTTTAAAGCCATCTCTACACCCAATGTGGGACTCGTACTCGTAACCCGGAGATCAAGAGTTGCACGTGCCTCTGAGTCACTCAGCAAGGCATCCCAGACCCTCTTTGAAGACGACACCACATACAGCTAGCAAATTGCTGCCTGCTGCTGTCTGGGGCTTAGCCAGAGCTGTTGGCCAGCAGCCCTGTTGCCTCCCATGGGGGCCACAGGCTACATGGACTTGTTCACAGCGTGGTGACTATATTCCAACAGCAAACAACCTAAAAGAGAGGACCAGGCAGCTGTACCATCCTTTGTGACCTCCCCCAGGAACTCACATAGCATCGCCTCTGCTGTAATCACCAGCCCACCAACTTAAGGGGGTGGAACTCAAGGACTGCCAGATAAAATACAGGGTGCCTAGTTATATTTGGATTTCAGATAAATAACAATATTTTTTAGCCTTAACTGTGTCACATGCAAATTGGGAGCCATGCATAGAGTCAACGATTATTTGGGTTTTTTGCATTTTTCCCTTGTTACATCTGGCAACCTTCTTACAGACCTGTATTGATGCAAGAAGAGTCAAAGGCACATAGTAAGGAGATCAAGTGAAATGACAGTATTGTGATGCCCATAGTTGGAAAAGACCCTCCCTTTGCCCGTCCCAGTCTGCTCTCTGGGCACAGCAGTTGCCATGCCTTACCTATGCAAAATGCACCCATCCCTCATCCCCTAGAGCACCAGTTCTTATCCTTTCAACAGTCAGCTTGAAGTGGGGATCTTACCATCTAGACCTGGTCCAGGTGGAGATGGAGCTCCTCTGGGGGGCATACTGTCCTGCAGATACAATTCCTCAAGTATCATTTTGTTTAACCTGAACACCTGTGGAGTGAAGAGACAAGTTTTCTATCCCTTATGCATTCAGCCTGAAAGAATGAGACACACAGAAGTCAGCTGCTATAGACACTCCCATTCCCAAACAGGAGACGCGAGAGTACACAGCCGTTACTTGTTTGGAGTAGCTCTGAAAGTCAGCCAGGTATCTGTCACATGTTCCCTGCTTAGGGCTCAGTGGGATTGCCTGGGAGTTGTTCTCCAGAACCGTTCGCTCTCTGGGCTCTGTGAGTCCCCTGTCCTTTTCCAGAAGAAATATTCTGTTGAAGCTGGGGACTTTTCTAAGGCTGTTTCCTGCCCACGACAGTCTGGGAGTACAGAGCCCTCTTTTCATTTGTGTTCTCTTTAAAAATGTTCCTTTAGGGCGCCTGGGTGGCTCAGTGGGTTAAAGCCTCTGCCTTCGGCTTGGGTCGTGAACCCAGGGTCCTGGGATGGAGCCCCACGTCGGGCTCTCTGCTCAGCGGGGAGCCTGCTTCCCTTCCTCTCTCTGCCTGCCTCTCTGCCTACTTGTGTCTACTACTACTGTCTGTCCAATGGATAAATAAAATTTTTTTTAAAAAAATGTTCCTTTAAAAATGTTGTGAGTTTTTTGTGTATCAATTTATAAGCCTTTCCATTAGCCCAAAGTTACACTCACAAATCTTTAGGCTCCCTGAGGGCCCACAACCCATGGAACAAGGCCCCTAAGATTGTTAGAGGACCTGTTTTTTGCCTTTATTTAGAAACACCTTCAAATTTAGAAAAAGTTGCAGAACAAAAACAATACAAAGTAAACCTCCTCTTCCCTTTACCCCAATCTGCTTATTGTGTTAGTTTCCCATGACAGCTGTAAGACATTGCCACAGATTGGGTAGCTGAAACCAGCAAAAATGTATTCTCCAACGATTCTGGAGGCTGGAGTCCAAAATCAAGGTGTTGACAGGGCCCTAGTCTTTCTGAGGGCTCTTGTGGAGAATCAGCTCTGTGCCCTCCTGGCTGGGGCTGCAGCCGGCAATCCTGACATCCCTGGGCTCATGGACAGACCACCCCAACCTCTACCTCCTTTATCATGTGCCCTTCTCCCTGGCGTATCTTCTCATCATCTTTTTTCTCAGTGATGTCTGTCTGTGTGTCCCTTCTCCTCCTAGGAGAACACTGGTCACGCTGGATTAAGAGCCCATCCTACTCCTGTTTGACCCCAGTTTACCTTAAATACACCACCAACAACCCTAGTTCCAAATAAGGTCCCATTTTGAGGTTCCAAGAAGGACATGAATTCTTGGGGGGACGCTATTCAACCCAATACCCCTGTTGGCAATGTTTTACCCTGCCAGGTTTCTCATGTGCACTTTCTTTCCTCTCTCTTCTCATTCTCTTGTTCTGTGTCTGTTTCTTTCAGTTTTAGTGTCTCCCAGCTTCCACCCCTGTGTTCCTGTTCTGATTGATTTAATTTTCTTTTTGAACATGGAGGGCAACGAAATGCTTTCAGAAGTCAAAGATGTTTCACTCCTTCCCGTGTCTTTTACACTGCATTCTCCCTTATGCTGGTAACCAACTTCATTATTTTCTGGGGAATGCAACCTGTATTTCTGTTTTTTCATGACAAATAGAAGCATATATGTCTATTTTTTTCAGCCTTTCACAAAAGGTAGCATAGTCTTTAGCATTTTGCTTTTTTCACTTAATAATATCTCCTAAAAATAACTCCACAGCAGTTCATAGTGATCACCCTCATTTTTAACAGCTGCATAGTATTCCATTGAGTGTATATCCCAGAGTCAATGCAACTGCTCTCCTGCGCTTGGATGTTCAGGACGTGTCCAAATTTTGTAATTGCAAAAGATGCTATCATGAATAGCTCTGTGCAAATGAATGTCCTTGTTGTTGGAGAGGTTTCCTCTAGGTAAATTTCTAGTAGGGGGATTTATGGGCCAAAGAAGCATTCATGGTTCTGTTAGATATTGCCAAACTGTTCTCTAAATGGGGTCCTTCCCCTTTCGCATCTCCACCAGCAAAATACGAAACCCTCAATTTCCCACAGCTTTACCAAAAAAATGCACTGCCCATTTTTAATTTGTGTTCATCTATAGGGTAAGAAATGGCATTTCAGTGTGGTTTTACTTCTATTTTTCCTATCATGAGTAAGAACAACACCTTTTCATGTTTTGGAGCCATTTTTATATCTCTTTTTGTGACTCGTTTGTGCTTTTGCCCCCTTTTCCTCCCAAATTTTAAAATTAGAGCTACGAGCCCTTTATCTGTCGTATCTGTCATGGATATTTTCTCTCAGTTTCATTGCCTCCGAATTTTGAGTTATGGCAAAAAAAATTCTCTTTCTACATTGTGGTTAAAATGGCACTCACGTATGTTTTCCTCTGACGCTTACATGCTTTCATTTAGCTGACTTTGGTATTTGTTCAGTTCCCCGTTTTTTTTCTTCTTCTGGAGATTCCTAACTTTTTGTCAAGTTAAAAAAGTGAATAAAAGTATTTTATTCAGAAATTTTGGTGGTGTTTATCAGGAGTCATTCAGAGGATTGAATCCACTATGCTGCTGGAAACATAAGTAAGCTAATCCCTTCTCTGCAGACCTTGAGGAAGACAGTGTGTTTTAGCTACCTAGTTCCTAAACTTGTGGTCTTACAACCTGTCAATCCTTTTGGTCATTTGCTTTTGCTTAAACACGTTCTTTTCCGTCACAGCTATTGAAAAAAGAAGAGTGCTTGCTAACTTTTTCCTCAAAGTTTCCTTCTGTCTTTACTTAAAATATAACAAAATACATATTACTTAGTTAAATCTATAGTTTTTAAAAGAAAGATCTTAAACAAAAGCAAGCTTAATTTGAAAATATGGTGCTTGAAATTGGTACATGATTAGCAAATATTAAAACAATTCAAATTTCCTCAAGATAAACCCAAACAGAAGCAGACTATTCAATATAACAGATACTTGTTTAACAAAGGAATGAAACTCAGATGATCAATTATAAATATTTAAATTGTCCAGAAATGCCCTTCATTTGGAGATCATTAACCATTTGAAGGCACCTATGCTACTTTCTCTGTAATCTAGAACGGACAAGGTATAATAGCTCATAGCAATTGTACATGTGGCTCTTTTGTAGCCAAATTGGTGCCAGGATTTCTCATAGTGGAATTTCTATTTATTCACAAGTTGATTACAGATGAAAACAAAACTCAGAGTTTTGGGAAATCGCTCTTTCTAGTCCCAGTGTGCATTCCTGGACCTGATCTAGTTTCATCATTACTCCTTGCACCTGGAGCTTTTGCATTCAGCACTAAGGACAATGCTCAGTGTAGTCTGATACAGAAATACATATGATTTTGCACAGTCTACATCCAAGCGAAGCTTAGTTTCCTTTCAGCTGATTTTGGGTTTCCTACCCTCTAGACTTCATTATAGTTTCTTTTAGATTCTGAATTTGATAAAAAGGTTTTTGACGAGCTGTTGGTTAAAAAAAGCAAGCTGCTAGGATTTTTATCAGGCCAAATATAATCTTCACTGTCAAAGACACATTTTGAAAAAATCATTGTCATTTTTAATGATAAAGTGTGGAAATCTAGGAAGAAGCTTTGCATAAAAAAATTTCCTCTCCAAATGCTCCCCAAATTCACAGTCCATAGGGTATGTTCGTCGTTAAACTTTTCACTCAATTCTTAGTTCCCAGCAGCTGCGTGGTCTCTGTGGCTAGCTCTCTGCCGAGTGTTCGCTTTGTCAGTGTTGGTGGGCTCAAAGCATAATACAATAGTAATAGGCAGTACCTGAGGCCATGTTGTTAAATCTCTTAGATCTGGAATGGTTTCAGTGATGATCTGATACTACATAATTTAAGTGGATTTAAATATGGATCAATAACCATCACAGTCCTTAATTCCCAGGTGAGAAAGTTATTGGCTTTATAGGAGGCTATGAATAATGCAGGGAACACAGCTGTCAAGTTATTTATTATTATTATTTTAAAAGATTTTATTTATTTATTTGAGAGATTGAGAGGGAGAGCACAGAGGAAGCATGAGAAGAAGCAGACTCCCCATTGAGCAGAGAGCCCAATGCTGGACTTGATCCCAGGATGTGGATTTCACGACCTGCACTGAAGGCAGAAGCTTAGCCAACTGAAACACCCAAGTGCCTCTGTCAGATTATTAATAAGTTAATTCTAAAAATGTGGACTATTTAGGGCCAAAGCTATGGACAATATCAAAGGAAACTAAGTACACTGAAATGACATGACATTTGATGTGAGACGTCTGTAGAAAATTTGAAATTCTCTTTGCTATGGCTCACAATGGGTTTCAGATTACTTTCTCAGACATGGTTCTGTCTGAAGCTCAGAACAGTTTTGTGGGACAAGCAGCTTAGAAAGCTTCTGTGTCTTTTGAGAGGAATCTGAACCCAAGAAGAGTTCATAGACCGTCAAGGTTTTCTGGCAGTTTTGGTAGTGTTCAGACTGAAATACAGAACTCCGGACTCTTCCTTCAGTGCTCCTTCCTGTTCGTCAGGAGAAAATAAAGCATAAGAAGAAAGAAAAAAGGAAATGAGTTTAGTTTCATCCATTGTTACAAATGGTAGATTGATGTTACAAATATTTTTAAACATAAGGGGGTGGGATTATGGACATTGGGGAGGGTATGTGCTTTGGTGAGTGCTGTGAAGTGTGTAAACCTGGTGATTCACAGAGCTGTAACCCTGGGGATAAAAATATATGTTTATAAAAAATAAAAATAAATAAATAAAATAAAACCTTTAAAAACAAAACAAAACCATAAGTAATTTGGTGATCATAAGTGACCTTCCCAGGGTTAAAATGTCTTTTTAAAATTCAGATATAAGGTGAACATAAGCTTTGTGGAACAGTAAAGCCCTTGGAGGGAGTCAGTGGTAACACTGACTATCCCGGTTAGCAGGGTGGATTTTCATCTCTTACTGGGGAGACCTTCAGCATACAGTCTCATTCACAGCGGAAGTGCCGATCCTGCCGGGCTTTGCTGGGGGTTTTCCAAAGGAAGCACCTCTCTTCTGCACTCTGCGCTGAATGCACGGATGACAGTGCTCTGAAGAGCCAGTGTGGGTTTCTATTTTACTTAGCAGGACATTTCAGAAACCTCCCTCTGAGACATTACTCACAGATCAGGAGAGAAGAGATGCTGAGAACAAAGGCAGACATAGATGGGACTCAGATGGCTCATGCTAGGCGGTCATCACGGCAAATTTCCCGATGCAGATCCTGGCCCGACACTATCATCCACTGCAGCACAGAGGTCACTTTCCAAGGCCCAGAAGGAACAAGCATTTTTATTCTTGGTGAGAAAACTAATGAGTAGAAGTATCCCAGCACTGCAAAGGACAGTCCTTTTCGTGGCTCTGCTTCTCTCTGTTGCCAGACCTCTTAGGGCTCATGCATCCTAAACTGTGGAACAAAATCCCCATTCTTATTTCTTGGCTCTTAAGAAATTAGAGTTTCAGTCTCTAGTTCATTTGGTTACATATGTGCAGAATACTTAAAGCACATGTGCAAAAATGGTTTTGACGAGCTGGTTACAGCATATTCCAAGATACCATTTAGGGACCGTTTTAGGTCGCGAAAGTTCTTTGCAAAGCCCACGTGAATTTTGTAGCACGATGGTCTGTGTTAACAGTTGTTAAAATATAAGTTACTAAGCGTAAAGCCTAGTGAAAGCATCTCTGCTGAGTTCAGGCACTTTTTCTTTGGGTCCCTCAAGGTTTAGAGCTTTGTATTTTTCCTGTAGCTGGGGCTGGGGTTGGGGCTGGGGCTGGGACTGGAGCCAGGGCCAGTGTTGACACATGAAACAACTCTTTAGAACACAGAAGGGGATTTAGGAAGTTAAGTGTAAACCTACTAACGGCTAGAAGAAATCTTATTTGTGATAAATCAAGACTTGGAAGTACAAATGGGACCAAATCATGGAGCTATGGTCTTGAGTAGCCTTATTCTTACTCCCCACAATCCAGAATCTGTGCCTTCCCTGTGTTCTTCTGGCCACAACTGCATTCATGTCTATGCTCAGGTGCTCAGGTCGACAGCCTGTTCTACTGGTTCAACCTACTCACACATGTAGGTCTTCAAAGTCTAGTCTCCCTGTGGCCTCTGTAGGGGCAGAAAACAGCATGGAAGGAAGACATCGTGGCATAAAGTTCTTTGTTCAGGCATCTTTCCAGGCTCTCATCCAACAGCCGCACTTGCCACCAGAATCATCTTTTGCAAACACAAATCCAGTGATGTCACACTCCTTTCAGACCCTTCTGGGACGCTGCTGCAGGTGTTCAAAGAGTTCTTGCTCAGGCTATCTTATGTTTCATCATCTTTGCTTATGTGGTCCCTTCTGCCTGGGAAAAGCCAGGCACCACCACCACCACCACAAAAAAAACCCCAATTCATTTAGCTCTTAAGGCTTTGTTTTTGTAACTTTTATGAACAATCCCATGATCTCCCACCTTTATCTGTACTTCTAAGCCAGAACTAGGTGTGCTATTCTTTCTGCACCCACAGAATATAGTGCTGACTTACAGATTACACTACAGCAGGCTGTTTGCACTCATGTGTGCTTATGAACGAGCACACACCCATTTTAACCACATGTCGAGCTTGTTGTGGGCTAAGCCATTTCTTTTTCCCACATGTACAGTAGAGGCTGTTAGAAAATAGGGAATCAATAAATTAAAGGAGAAAACACAAGAACCCCTGAAGAACCATGAGTTTTCTGATTCTCAGAAGATGTCATTGACTTTGGTGGCTTCACCTATGCTCTAAACACCGATGATTTCCTCTATGTCCTACGCCTCTGTCCTGAGCTCCAGCTTTGTATGTCCAATGCCGATTAGTTATCTCCATCTGGATGTTTCTCAGGCACCTCAAATACAACATGGCCCACGGGTCACCCCATTATCTCCCTCAAATGCCCAGTTTTCTTTTCCTGATCCCAGTGAATGTCATCACCAGTCGCTTACACTCCAAATCTTGGAACCATCAACTTCACTAGGTATTTGTTGAGTGTCTACCTTGGACACTGCCCTGGGAAAATATTTTCATATACATTGTCTAATCTTTGGCTTTTATACCAGCTTTTTGGCCCTACTCTACCATATCTAACCTGATGTCAGTTGGCTCACTTTGATTGCTACAAAGTTCCTTTTCCCCCTCTTCTCCTTTAGGCAGCAAGTGTCCAAGCCTGTCACTTGTCATTGGAATGCATGCAGAATAAGGTGCATATTCAGCTTGTCATCCAGAGCTCTACGTGATCTTCTCTGACCCAACTATCTAGCCTCTCCTCCTTTACTGTCCTTTTACCCCAGGGCTTCCATCTCCAGCAACACTGATGGACTCTCTCTCTCTCTTTTTTTTTTCTTTCTTTTCTTTCCTCCTTCTTCTTCTTCTTCTTCTTCTTCTTCTTCTTCTTCTTCTTCTTCTTCTTCTTCTTCTTCTTCTTCTTCTTTTTTTTGCAGGCTCTTCTCTACCATGGTGCCATGCTAGAGGTGTTCTATTTCCTTGGAGGGCTTTTCTCCTTTCCTACCAGGCTTAACTATCCAGCTCCATCTCCCATCTTCCAATTTTCCAGTATCTCCTTAGATTTTAGTAATCACTGTCCCTCCTACACTTCCAGAATTCTTGCCATCCCAGAATTGCTGAGCATGAAGTGCTAGAGGGGACAGGTTGTATCTTGGGTTGGTCTGTCTGATCCCACTTCTAATTTAAAATAGGACAGTACCTCATTGGTCATAATCCCCATGACCTTGGATTGTTATGCCCCGAATCTGTGGATGGAGAACACCCCAAACCAATGCACTTTGGGGAACTTTGCTGCTTCATTTGGTTAAAAATAAAAAAGTTATTTGGAACAGGTAATTGTCCTGTGGAAACAAAACAAAACCAGACAAAGCAAAACCTCGGGCGAAGAGCAGTAGGCTTGCTGTGGAGGTTTCAAGGGAAAGGGCCGGGAGCGGCCAGCTGGGCTAAGGAGGCTTAGCTGCAGACAGCAATAAAACCAGATGACCGTGGCAGTGATAAGATGAAGGCGGGCTTTGGAATAAGTGTTGCACATTTGTTGGGGTGCCTTAGGCAGCTGTCCTACTTTGTCACAGTCCTTGGCTTAAAAGTAGCTCTGCCTGAAGGGGTCAGACACTAATTATGAGTTATCAACTTCTTGACACTTTCCTGCATGGCCTCTCTGAGAATGGGGTTTAAAAGGAAGACTGAAAGAAAGGAGTCCCAAGGTCTAGACATCTGCCCTGGCTGGTCAGAAAGCCAGGTTGTCTGAGGGAGGAGTGAGGGAAGAAAGAAGAGGAAGAACAGAGACACGGGGAGCATGATGTCAGAGGGACAGATGGAAAGAAACAGAAAACATTGATTTGGGGCTGGCTTTGGCCAAAAAGGGAGTAGAATGAGCCAGAGACCCCGCCCACTCTGCTTGACTGGGGAGCCTCACCCAGACAACGCATCTGGGAGCAGGGACAAAACTCGAGGCCATAATGGCTTTTCTCTCCACTGAGAGCAAGAGTTAAGCTCATATAAAGAGAGCTGATGGAGAGGGGGCTGTGCCAGAGAAAACAGACAAGCAAAACAACCTCACCCAAGACTGCAGGCTGAGAAAATGAAATAGGAACATGGATTTCTTTCTGACATGGGGCTTGGCTGTAAATGGCAAAACATGCAAAGGGCCTATTGGGGAAACGGATTACATAGGGAAGACTATTCCCGTCAAGATTGGTTAGTCCTCAGAGTACATCTTATTTCCACCTCCTTGCATCAGCTGCCCTAAAATCTGGGTTTTTCTACCTCAGCAACTATTGACATTTTGGGTCAGAGAGTCCTTTCTCCTGAAGGGCTGTCCTGTGCACTGTAGGACATGTTTTAGCAGGATCCGTGACGTCACCTATGAGATACCCGTCGCACCCTCTCTCTAATGTGACAATAAAAATTTCCAGACGTTTCTAGATGTGTCATGGGGGTTGGGTACAAGATCTCCCCCATCTGAGAATGACTGGCTTATATGTTCTAAAGGAGGAGGTTTCTTTGTTACTTTGTTCAACTATTTCCTGGTCTAGTTTTTTTTTTTTTTTTTTTTTCTTCTGTCACTGGGCTAGGTTTATAAAGCCTGTTCGTTCATTCAATCAAGTTTCCTGCTCATTAAAGTGCTAATAAAAAATGACATTTTGGAAGTGCAAATGAGATGATGTTTGAGGAATGGTAGATCAACTGTGTCTTATTTAGCTAATTAGCAACATAATTAGTACATTTACAAAATTATTAATGGAAGCAGTGTAGAGGGCTTAATTGACACACTGAATCTGGTGTCAGAAAACCTGTTGCCCGGTCTCTGCCCACACATGTGGGCTACCAAAGCTTGCCCTAGTCAAGTGGGTTCAAGGTGCACACCCACACTGAAATCATCATTTTATTTTTCCACTTTACAAAGCTAGAAGCACATAGTAAAAATTTTCCACTAGGAAACTTTCTGCAGAATGGTTTGTTTCTGTCCCAATAGTAATGCACCATTAAATGCATCCACCACAGAAGGTGGGATTTGTGTCTGAAATCCCAGAGAGATACATAGATGTAAAGAAACCAAGAATCAAACAGGTAGAAATCGCAAAAGGGATCAATATGGTGAATTGTATGGAAATAACCACAGACATGTTCATCAGAAACAGGAAAATAAGAGAAGTCTTTATCAACTGACTGAAACAGAAAAATCATTAGAAAAAAAAAATTCACAAGAGGCTAAAACTGACTTACTCCATAGAAAAAGCTCTAATACTTATTATTATTTTTTTAAAGATAGGCGGCAGTACCATCCCTGAACAGGTTGCCTATATGTAGATTCACCTTAGAGGGATTGATTTTAGGACAACTGGCTTTAGTTCAATTGTCTTTGTAGAAAATTGCCCTGCTCTGGTGATCCTTGGGTTAGACCAGCAGTTTTTGGAGTGAAAATAAAAACAGTGTTGGTGGATACAGGAAAAGCAAAAGGAGAAGGTGTTAAAGGACAGGTTCCTGTCCAAAGTCTATACACCCGTGGGCTTGGCACTTAATGGAGTGAAGAATGGCCAACACCGGCCCTCAGTGGAGGTCCCCTTAGCGAGAAGCCGTCCCTCTCCACCCTGGCCCAGTACAGACCCCGTCCGGAGTTGGGTATTTATTTGTGCATTTATTTATTGTTTGTCTCCTGCACCACTGTCCTCCAAGCAACATGTACACATATAGGTGTGCACACACATACATGCACACACAGGAATGTAAACTCTTTCCTCAGCGCTGGGTTCTCTAGAGATTTTCCTTCCTGGTCCTTCAGAACACTTAGGCATTGAGTTTTGTTTATTTGTTGATTTAGCATTAGCTGTTGGGCCCTGATGCCTGATCTCACAACATCTCTGCCAAGCAGGCATCCCATCACATCTTCAAGAAACTCACAGAGTAAGGCAGGTTATATGGGTTCTCTCTCTTTTAACATGAAGAATAAGATGTTCAGAGAGGTATAGAAACACCTAAGATCATACAGCTAATAATGGGATGAGATGGTATTTAAAGCAAGAAACTAAAATTATTCTAAAAGGCCTTAGTGCTCTAAAGGAGCAAAAATCATCAGACAAAGAAAGAACTTTTTGTCTGTTCCAAAGTGTCCTTCAACCTCCACCTGGACCCACTGTGAACTGTAGGTTTGTTCCATGCTTGGGAACAGAGCAGGGGCAGGAAAGCCCTGTGGAATGTCACATGGTTCAAGTGACTCACCTGGTGAGGTGGGGAACAACTGCCCAAGGTCCCCAGCTTTGGGCTCCTGAGCTTGGAAATGATGCTCAAGAATCTCTTTCCAATAGAAAAACAGAGTAGTTCTACTACTATGCATTTACCCAAAGAAAATGAAAACATGAATTTGAAAAGATCCCTGTACACCTATGTTTATTGCAGCATTATGTACAATAGCCAAATGTTGGAAGCAGCCCAAGTGTCCATTGATGGATGATTCAATAAAGAAGATGTGGTATATATGATAGAATATTACTCAGCCATGAAAAAGAATATTTTGTCATTTGTAACAAAGTGGATGGATCTAGAGGGTATAAGACTAAGTGAAATAAGTCAGAGAAAGACAAAAATACCATATGATCTTATTCATATGTGGAATTTAAGAAACAAACAAATGAACAGACTTAAAAAAAGAGACAAACAGGGCGCCTGGGTGGCTCAGTGAGTTAAGCCTCTGCCTTCGGCTCAGGTCATGCTCTCTCGGTCCTGGGATTGAGACCTGCATCAGGCTCTCTGCCCGGCAGGGAGCCTACCTCCCTACCCCTCTGCCTGCGTCTCTATCTACTTGTGATTGCTCTCACTCTCTGTCAAATAAATGAATAAAATCTTTAAAAGAAAAAAAAAGAGGCAAACAAAAAAACAGACTTGGAGAACACACTGGTGGTTGCCAGAGAAGAAGTGGGTGGGGGAGTGGGTGAAATAGACTAAGGGGATTAAAAGTACACTTATCTTGATGAGCACTGAGTCATCTATTGAATTGTTGAATCACTATATTGTACTCCTGAAAATAATGTAACACTGTATATTAATTATACTGGCTTTAATATATATAAATAAATAAAAATTAACAAAAATATAAGGTGAGCCATAACTAATTTAGAATTTCCTAGTAGCCACATCTTAAAAAAATGAAAAAGAAATAGGTAAAATTAACTTTTAATAACATATTTTATTTTACCCAGTATATCCAAAATGTTATCATTTCCACATGTCATAATAATGATATATTTTACATTAACCATAATGTTAAAGTGAACTAAAATTTAAAATTCAGTTCCTCAGTTGCTTCAGCCACATTTCAAGTGCTCCTTAGCTACATGTGGCCAGTGATGGTGGTTGTGGACCTTATCGGGCTAGAAACATTTGGTGCTTGTGGCAGTTAGGAGGTGAGGAGCTCCCTCATGTGTGTCTGTGCATATTATCTCATTAGGGATTTTAAAGGCTCTCCGGCATGGCAGTTCAGCGTGGTCGGACTGCTCAGCGTCCCAGAAACAGGCCAGAAGCTGCATTGCATACCTCTTATGACTCAGCCTTAAAAATCACATTGTGAATTGCATCTACTATATTTCATTGTTGTTCATAAAGTTTAATTGGAAGGCAGACATGCTTATTTGTTTACATGTTGCCTATGGCTGCTTTTGTACCACAATGGCAGAGTTGAGTGGTTGCAATGCCAGGCGTGAAATATTGACTCCCTGGCCTTTGACAGGAAAAGTTTGGTAATCTCTGCAGTGGAGGATCAAACTTCAGGATGGCATGATTGGACTCCCAGTTTTCAAGTGGCAGAATAAAGTTAAGATTATGCTACCTTCTCATCTTGGATATTAAATCAAAGCAACAAAGAAAACTATCAGACATATCTCCATCTCTAACAAAACAGGACATATCTATAACCTTGAACCACAGTATATGAAGAAATGCCATGGAGATGAAATGGAAGAAATCAGAAGATGGTGCATGTCTTGGATGTCTCAGAGAAAGCTGGCAGAACAGAGTTCTGTGAAGTAGATGGCTCGTCCCGAGGAACAAAACCAACAATTTCTTATTTGAAATAATGGGAGTATCATGAGCAGAGTGATAGCAGATAGCAGGAGCAGAGTGATGGTGCTCTTGAACTTGGTTTGCCACCAAGGGCAGTTCAAAGATGGGAGCACTGTATCAGATGCCATATTGTAAAAAGAATAGAGGAGACAGGTTCTATACTGACTCCCCAAATTTTTGGAAGAGACAAAAGCTAAAAACTTACACAATTCTTCATTTCTTCACAGGTGTAGTGTTTCCTAGAGCTGCCATAAGAAATTTCCATAAACTTGGCAGCCTTAAATGGCAGCAATGTATCTTATCACAGTTTAGGAGGCCAGAAGTTTGAAATCCAGCCTTGGTAGGGCCACATTCTGTCTGAAGTCTCTAGGGAAGAATCCTTCCTTGCCTCTCAAAGCCTCTGGTGGTCCCGCCATTCTTTGACTTGTCATAACTCCAGTCTCTGCCACCACCTTCACCTGGCTTTTTTCCTGTGTCTCTATGTCTGTGCATCTCAAATTTCTCTCTCCTTTCTCTAATTAAGATACCAGTTATTGGATTTAGGGCCCACTCTAAATTCAAGATGTTCTCATGCCAAGATCCTTAACTTAATTAGATCTACAGAGACCCTACTTCCAAAAAAAATCACATTTATAGTACCAGGACTTAGGACTTGGGCATATTTTTTGGGAGGGGGGGTGGAACACAATTCAACCTATTACAGAGAGTGTGGTAGTTTTAAAATATGGCCCCCAATTCCTTGAGATTCCTTCCATCATGGGGAGGGGGTCTATGGCTTCTCTGTATGAAACTAGTGACCCACCCATTCTACAATAATTACTGATTTCTCCCTTCCCCCAGCCCTTGGTAAACTTTATCCATTTTCTGTTTCTATGAATTTGCCTATCCTCAACATTCCGGCTAATTTCACTTGACATAATGTCTTCAAGTTTCATCCATATTTTTGTATGCATATTTTGTATGCAAAAAAAAAGCATTCTTTTTTGTTATTGAACAATAATCCAATGTATATATAGGCCACATTTTCTTTATCTATTTCTTCATCTGTTGATGGACACTCAGGTTATCTCCACTTTTTGGCTATTGTGGAGAACACTACTATGAACATTGGCATACAAGTATCTGTTTGAGTCCCTGTTTTCAGATGTATACGATGAGTGGAATTGCTGGTTCAATGTGATAATTCTTTGTTTAGTTTTGTTGGGCAACCAACAAACTATTTTCCAGCACGGCCGCACCACTTTACATTCCCAATAGCGATGCAGAGTGTTCCAGTTTCTCCACATCCTTACCAATATCTGCTATTTTAAACATTTCATTTGTAATCATTCTAGTAGCTGGGAGGTGGCATCTCATTGTGATTTTGATTTGTATTTCCCTAATGACGAGTGATGTGGAGAATCTTTTTACCTGCTTATTGGCCATTGCGGATCTTCTTTGGAGACATGTCTATCAAATCCTTTGCCCATTATCTAATTGAGCTCTTTGCTTTTCTGTTGTTATGTTATAGGTGTTCCTTATATAACTGGATATTAACCTATTATCAGATATATGATTTTCAAAGATTTTTTCCTTTTCCATGGTTACCTTCTTACTCTGTTGATAGTGTCTTTTGATGTACCAAAGTTTTGAATTTTTTAAGAGATTTTATTTATTCATTTACCTGAGAGAGAGAGAGAGAGCGAGTGCACATGAGTTGGGGGAAGAGCAGAGGGAGGGACAAGCAGACTCTGCTCTGAGAGCAGAACCCAGTGTGGGGCTCCATCTGAGGACCCTGTGATAATGACCTGAGCCAAAATCAAGAGTCAGATGCTTAACCAACTGAGACACCCAGACACCCCCAAAAGTTTTCAAGTTTAATGGAGTCAAGTTTACCTATATTTTTCTTCTGTGGCCTGTGTGAACCCCAGCATCCGTCATTCGATTTCTGTAACCAGTAATGTCTTTCAGCTGAATTGCCCTCAATAGTCCAATGCCTTTAAAATGCATAATATCACCAGTTTAAGAGTTGATTTTTTCCCTAAAGATACCCTTTTTTTTTTTTTCCATCTCTGACAGGGACAAGAGATTTGGACAATAGTATACAGCAGTTGTGTGTGTGCATGTGTGTGTGTGTGTATGTGTGTGCACACTCAGATAAAAGCACCTCACTCTGTGAATGCAGGTGGGTTCTCCGAGTACCCCAGACATAAGCAAGTCATCCATGCCTTTTTTGGATTTCAAATTCAAAATTTTTGCCACATCTAGGAAACAAAAGCACACTCACAAATTACATCCAAGAACCTATGGGAAGATTTCGGGTCCCAATTCCAGATAGTCCTTCTTTCAGAATAGATTTAGTTCATAGAAACTGTTGGTATAAGGACTTAATCAGCATCAAAGTTGAAAGGCAAACTTGACAGAAGCCTCATGATTTCACTACATTCACATTTCCAAGGGAGAGCAAGGCGGAAGCAGTGGTCTGAAAGGGAAAGATTGGAAAATATTTAAAGAAGCCACGAGTCCTGCCAACCCAACACCAGGGCATCTTGACCACACGTTTGGAACTACAAGAAACAAGTCATAAACCTCTGAACTCTGGGAATGATTAAATCATGTCTGGCACTAGAAGAGGCTGGGCGGGGTCCCTCGATCCAGTCACAGCTATCCTTGGTGTGTGTTTCCAGCCTCTCTGGGAGGAAAGTAAATCGAGCCAAGGAGCCTGAGTGGGCATTTATCAGCAGGAAGGGAAGGCCAAAGGTCACAAGAGGTCTGTTACAAAAGGTAACAGAAAATGGGAAAGAAGGGGTGCGGAGACTAAAATATTGCCGAGGATGGCTTTACGAGGTGGAGTCTGATGGAGAAAGGAGCCACCCCAGCTAAGAACACATATGGACGTGAGAGACAGGAGCAGAAGAATCCAGAAATTCTGTTTGAGAGATCAGTACTTCTCCAAACTTAACGTACCTTCGAATGACCAGAAGATCTTGTTCACACGCAGAGTCTGATGAAGTGGGTCTCGGGTAGGACTAGGGCTCTACCTTTCTAAGACCTGCTCAGTGACGCCATGATGCCGGACTCCACTGTAGTAGCCACGCCATAAACTGAAGATAAGATAGAAAAGGAATGGCAGAAATGAAGGAAGGATGGAGGGATAAAACCTTAGTGGCTACTGTGGACCACACCATGGGACTACTTCCAGAGGAGGTCCTTTGAATTTTTCTGCCACTGAATCTCCTTAGTCAGGTTCGTGATGGAATTCTATCTTGTAAGGTTGTCTGTGTTTGCTTCTCTTTAAGCTGTGTGACAAGGGTGATGCAGAATGTGGAAGGGCCCAGTCTCCTCATTTTGTGCAGGGAGACATCATGACGTCAGGGTAGGGAAATCCTTGAAGCAGAAGCATCAGTTTTCCAGGAAAAGGACTGGCATAGAAGCACCACATGAGGGGTGCCTGGTTGGCTCAGTGGGTTAAGCCTCTGCCTTTGGCTCAGGCCATGATCCCAGGGTCCTGGGATCGAGCCCCACATTGGGCTCTCTGCTCGGCGGGGAGCCTGCTCCCCCCCCCCCCCGTCTACTTGTGATCTGTCTGTCAAATAAATAAATAAAATCTTTAAAAAAAAAAAAAAAGAAGCACCACATGAAGTCTAGGTATATGAGGTAGCATACATAAGACATCTCTGGGAATGCTTCGAAAAACACTGTTTTGGTAAACTAGGTAAAAGTTGAGAAGTATGTGACCCTCCAAGGAACCACATGTGTGCTGACGGGAGACCACCATTGGCTTGTCTGTCCCAACCGTGCGGCATCCATTTGCCTTTTCCTACTTTCCCTGGTCCTACCCCAACCCTGGAGGAGCTACAAGATGGCGGCTAAGAGAGTATCGGAAAGACTCTCTTTCTTTATTTGATCTTAAATACTTTTAAAACATGCTTTAACATATATTTTTCTTACTGTGAATCTGCATGTTTATAATTCTTGCCAATTTTTTATTGTGTTTATATTTCCTCACTGATTTATAAGGATTCTTTATATATATATGTTAATATAATTAGGACTTTCTTGTGTGTGTGTGTGTGTGTGTGTTTGTTTAAAGTTTTAGAACATATGCCCTCCAAAAATGCAAATGCTGCTCTTTGGGCATCAGGCCTGTGGGTCACTAGTGTCCCATGAATACTGCTCCAGAACAAGCATGCAAACTGTGTGGTGGGTTGCAAACAAATGGAGGTTAAATAGGTACCACCACCAAGTGGTTCATTAAAGTTCTCATGAATATTTATTTAGTGCCTCATGAAAATTTGATGGCTCACATGCCTCATGAATATTTAGTGTCTACTTGGGCCTTCCATCTATTCCAGTCTGTTTTTAACACATGTGTGTTCTAATTTTTTTTTTTTTTTCAAAACATTACTCACATGATATCTGTTTCCATGCTTGGTTTCATTTATCCTCATTTGTTTCTCTAATTTTTTGATTGCAGAATTGAATATTCTTTTTAAAAAATCACAGACATTTATTACTTTCCCCAAGGCAGTTTGCAAAAACCAGGGAGGTATGGAGGCACACAAGGCACTATTAAAAGTCTCCTCTCATAAACTTCAGTATCTCTCCCGATGTTGACTGAGTTTGGGTCCCAGAGTGCAGGACATGGGAAACCGGCCATGTTCTTTCCCATCAAGGGTGTATAACGTCCCCATGTCCAAGGGGAAGGAGAGCTTGCGTGTTCTGACAGCAAGATAGGGGCTCGTTGGAGGTCATGGGGGGGGGCATGGAAAGTAAGATTGTTCAAGAATTGTAGGAAGGTTGTGAATGCTGGTAGATTCTTACTGCATGCACCTGCACTCTTGAGGTGGTACAGGGGTGGAGGTAGGGTGGCACCCATGATCTTACGTGTTAATTCCATACAAAGCAAAAACTAACTGAGATCAAAACTGGAAACATAAACAAATCCCATCTTCCAACACTTGTGACATCCCATATAACTAATGGACAAAAGTGAAAACTTAAATTACCCTCATAAAATGAAAAGAGTCATTGAAATAAACTTTATTCCTCCCATTTATAGGAATCATTAGGCTTTTATTTTACATGGGAACAGGGGATCAAAGGCATGAAAGACCCATTATTTAAAATCAAAACAATGTTTTATTGGGTTTTCATGAATTAAAGTAGGTCAGGGTCTTTTCAAAGTTCAGAAACGAAAATGAATAAGTTTAGGAAGAGGATGTAGTTTGGAAGGGAAGAAAGTTAAAATACTAGAAGTTCTATACTTAAAATAATAACTCTTTCCCCCTCCTCCAATTCTTGTGTTTGATAGAAAAACAGAGATAAATTGTTTTCATTAGCTAAGCATATTCTAATGTTCTGTTAGCTAAATGGAAATCTTATTATAGTCCCTGGCGGAATAATTTAAGCTAGTATTCTTTATGTGGCTCTGCATATAAATATCTAACTTCAGAGTTTTAACCAAGATCCAAATCAAACAAAATTAGTTAATTTCATCTTTCAGTAAGACATTGTTCAACTAACACACAGGTGTACTCTTTGGAAGGAAGCCAGTTAGAAAATACTTGAAATTGACTACAGAGAAATTGCTAGAATTTACTAAAGACCATAGGTTACAGTTTTAATTACTTAAAGAGCAATTTATTCAAATAGCCAGGAGGGGTTTTAATCTCAGCTGAGAATGTTTGGGTAGGTTCCATCTTAGTTTTACCTTATTCTAGAATCGAAATCTTGTGGGGTTTTTTCCTCCCCAAAGTACCATATTGCTTTTTGGGTCATGCCAATAAATACAAAGTTCTTATTAGTTGAAATATGGGCAAACAAGAAATACTCACTCACTGTCTCAATACTTTTGATTCACATGTCTGAAGTGCTTAGGATGAATGATACCTATGCCCCTTTGCTCTGCAAATAGAGCTGAAAATCTCCAAAGATTAGATTTTCTTGCAGCGCTTCCAATAATAATACTTGATTACACCAGGAATTGATGTAATAATAGTTTCAGATAATAACAATGCTTAGCTCTTAAGCATTTGTCATCTTCAAAGCGTTTTAACCATTTAATCGTCAGAAAACCCCTGTGAGGTGAGGAATTCAGCAAGCAGTACGTGATTCTCCCTTCCTAGTCTCGAGCTCAAGCCTCTGAAGAGTGTTTGCTTCCTTCTCTATTACTTGGCTCCAGCTGGGATGGAAAAATTGTGAAAAATGTTTCCTTACCATTTCATCTCATCTCCCATAAACCATAAAGCTGGCAGAGGGCTGCTGTTTTTTGTTGTTGTTGTTGTTGTTATTATTATTTTTTTTTACATTGTAAACATTAGCTCAATTATCTTACTGTCACAAAAATATCTGGTGAACACCTTCGGTAGTACAAGTGAGACACAACTCCAAGCCCTCTGTCTTACTAGATTTGGAAGTGTTCTTACTAGTTATGAAGGAGAGTCCCTTTGCTTGAAAGATGGTCTAGAAATAAGAAGAACTTTGAAGACTTAAAAGCATTTAAACCTCATCTAGTTAAAACAGTTTGGAATTTTAAACAAAACTATCCAGGCTTAAGAGGAAAACACTTACATAAATAAAATTGAGTGATTACTTGATTTTTTAAACATCAATTTGAGTAAGGATCATAGAATGCAATATTGCTTCTATTCACTCTGAGTTTAAAACTGTACTTGAGGTCTAATTGAGAGAATTTCAAGGAACAGTTATGGTATCAGCCAGGATAGGGTAAGGTATATCAGGATAACAAATTACTTGCAGCACTCCAGTGGCTTAACACAGCAAGGGTTTACCCCTCATGCTACCTGTCCATTGTGAACCAGCCAAAGGATTAGTTGGGAGACGGGGCTCTGCTCCTGGGATCTAGTCAATGGATTCTCCACCGTGTTGTTGCTACACCTATGTGGAACACACCATTACCAAAACAGAGGAAGAAGGAAGCACAGAGAAATCTCATTGAAGTGGCAAGCCTTATTTCTGACCAAAATCCATTGACCAGACAGGCTAGAAGGAGAGCAAATGAAATGCGTAGTGAGCATTACTGCCTTTGCTACAGTTACTATGTGATCTTTATGACATTTCATGCACACGTAATATTTTATATAGACATGTAGTACATAATATATAATTCATATACATAAAGCACATGATGTATCTAACAGTATATTATATACACATAATGTACATTACATGTATATTTATCTTATTTTACTTCTATTTGCTATGAAAAACTGAATGAAAAATAAAAATGTGTACTCTTCTAATTTCTATTTCATTTCAGAGGAGCAATTCTATTGAGAAAACCATCCGCCCCTGTAGAAAATACAGAGAACAGTGAAGAAGTGGTTCTCATGTCTGTGTTGGGAAACGCTTTGCCTTCATCATTGTAAGTCTATTGAATGAAGAGCTTCTCATGTAAGTTCTTTATATATTCAAACAAAACCCACTACACCACTACAGATACTACACCACTGAAATAGCATTGGTCATGGAGTTTAAATGACAGCGATGCTAGAGCACAAAGAGTAACGTGGTGTGTCCTATCCATTCACCCCATCTGGTGGAGAGATAAGCCAGGATTTGTTAGTACCCTGGCTGCAGCATGCCATTCGTAACTCAGAGTTCCTTGTCAAGGGTACAGTGAGCTAAAACAATAACCCAAATGCTATTTAATGGTGGTGTGGGCTGGGAGTAGCAGGACCTATTTTCTGGCCATTTGAACGTTGGTCAAACACTGAAAGGAAGTGCAGCGGAACATCTCTGGATGTTAGCGAGGCTTTGCCTGGTTTTTAAGTTCACTCTAATTTTTGAGGTGTCTCAGATATTTTGTTCCAGGAAATGTAATTAAATGCAAGAAATCCAGATGGATCAGTAAAATGATCACATTTAGTGAGGGCTTGCTGTATGCCAGGTACATTACTAGGTGTTTATAACATTATCTTATCTAATGTAGACCCCCCCCACACACACACAATGACTATTTGAGGTAGATAATAAATCCATCCTACTGATGAAGAGATTAGGATCCAGACAATTTAAATAAACTTGCCCAAAGTCATAAGTCTGTAAGTTGCAGAAATATGACATGAATCCACACACGTTTGTGAGCTGATTGGATGCTGGGGTCTGGTTAGAACTTGATTCCATCCAACTAGAGGGTATTATGCTTAGCAAAATAAGTCAGTCGGAGAAAGACAACTATCATATGATCTCCCTGATATGAAGTGAAGATGCAGCGTAGAGGATTTGGGGGGTAGGGAAAGAATAAATGAAACAAGATGGGATCGGGAGGGAGAAAAACCATAAGTGACTCTTAATCTCACAAAACAAACTGAGGGTTGCTGGGGGGAGGGGGAGTAGGGAGAGGGTGGTGGGGTTATGGACATTGGGGAGGGTATGTGCTATGGTGAGTGCTGTGAAGTGTGTAAACCTGGCGATTCACAGACCTATACCCCTGGGGCTAAAAATACATTATATGTTTATAAAAAAATTAAAAAATTTAATTATTAAAAAAAACACTAAAAAAAAAAAAAGAACTTGAATCCATCCTTATCCTTTGTCGGTGTCACTAATCTTCTGCAAGTAGCATGCTCAAGAAAGCTGCGATGACCCTCTTTGATCATGGCCTGTGAAAACAAGCTTAGCTCTCAGAGAAACCAGGATAAAACCCAAGTTAGAGGCTAGCTACTATCTGGCAACGTAACTCTTGTGCATTTGTCACTTCTTCACTCTCACCATCTTCATATAATTTGTCTTGGGTTTTACTCTCTTGCTGGTATTTTTTCTTTCTGTTTGCCACTCCTTCTGATCTTACACTTCATGCCTTCCATGAGAAAGCTTTTCTTCTCATTCTTAAATCTGTTTTCCTTGAAGGGGCCAATTTCCATTCCTTTCTTGTATGTCACAATGATGGGCAGCTACTCCAAGAATAGGACTAATCTTTCCTCCAACTCCCCAGCTTTGTCCATACCCCTTCCCACCACATCAGCTTGGAGCACACAGGAGGTCAATAGCTTCTCTGAAGACAGTGTCCTCTGGCCCCTGGATTCTGTCTGGATTTTCCCTTTAAGACAAAAGAACAAAAATTGAGCCCAGTGTGCAAGGGTCTCTGGCCCAATGGGATTGATTTTTTCCATGTTCATTTCTGCAGGCTTCCTTATTCTAGCCCACCCCTAAGTACATCCAGTGGGAGCATACATCCCCCAAGATAACCAGGGAACTCATGCTGTCCCAGAAAACACCTGTGGGAGCATGCAAGAGAGAAGTCGGACTGAAGCAAAGCTAGAGGAACATATGCTTTAGAACCAGGACATCCTGGGTTGGAATTCTGGCTCTGGGGACTCATCACAGCCTTCAACAAGCCCAACGGGAATGTAGTCTCAAAGAATTCTCTGGCATCTTGCTGTGGTATCCAAAGAGTTTTGCACGCAAGAAGTCTGGGAAGTCTTTGAAGACGGCAGTCAAGGCCCAGTCCTGTTCTGAGCTACTTACCCACCGCTCCATACCACCCCCACTCTTGGTTCTCTGCCTATCAGAGATCTGCAGCTCATTCCCAGCGTGAAAACCACCTCTCGGGGGGCACTCAGAGTTGAATCTCTTTTGGGGTCTTGTGTTTTAAGCAGGTGCACGTGAGAAATTCAATAAACATATTTTATGGAATGAACGCATATTTCTCACAGGGAATTATTTCACCAAGGGGGACTTGGAGTGCAGGAAGCCTTGACAGGTCCTCTGAGACCATGTGGGGAAGTAGAGGAAGAGGGGTGTCCGTGCTCACTCAACTCCAGAGCTCCAGTCAAGGTGTACTGGACTGCTGGGGAGTCCAGAGATGATGCCACGAGTCCCCAAAAAGCTCTGGAATGGGGTGTTTACACTCATTTTCCCAGGGGCTCCTTCTTGCAGTTGAATCCAGACCATGATGGTGGCTCTTGCTCCCTTGGCTTTCTTCCCCCTTTGCTCCTCTCCTGGGCTGACACAGATGTCTGCCATCTGAAGAATCAGGGCGACTGTGAGCCAGACCCAGCCTCCAGCCCAACCCTCGCCTCCATGCCCACTCTCCATGCAGACCCCTTACTTCTGGGCTTTCTGTCCCTCAGAGCCCTGAGAAAGGCCTGGGATTTGAGATGCGTTCAGACACTGAGAAGCAGAGGTCAGGATCCCACGGCTGCAGGTCTGAGGAGCTTTAATTAGAGGCTTCTCCAGACCACCCGCCTGTCGGCCTAAGGCCCTGCTGTCTGCATCCCAGAAGGGTCCTCACCACTGTGGGTGGCAAACCACAGAAGGACGCCTGAAGGTAGTCAAGTGGGCCTGAGGAGGCCCTCAGACCTCAGCTGGTTTTAATCCCATAAAACTGAAACTTAATATACAAGGCAGGCAAGATAAAAAAAATGCTTTTGTGCTGCATCGGTGTTCCACATTGGCCTTCAGATCCCATGGGCAGAATTCAACTACAATAATGACGATGATGGTACCATCCACAATCACAACAACCACGTGATGACAAAAAAGAAAAGCAGGAGCCCACTGGTCTGGCCGTGTCTGGTGTGTGTTGTCCTGGCTGGTTAGATGGGAAGCCCAAGTAACAGGGCCCAGTAACTGCAGGTCTTCCCGGTCCCCACAACTCTTCTGGAACTGCTGCCCACCTGGGGTCATCCCCAGGCTGTGTCTGGTTGCTCAGAGCCAGGCTGGGAGTCCAGTCAGAATTCTGTAGGCTTTTGCCCAGCTGTGGTGGCCTGACACTCTGACCTCTGGGCCCAGGAGCACGTGTGTAGGTGGCCTCCTGAAGACACTTTAGCAGCTGGAGTCAGGATGAGAACAAGTGACCAAGAGTACACAGAAGACTCATCGCCTTTTGTTACTTGAGAAACTTGCTATGAAAACTAGGAGACCTTCCACCTCTGTCTAGGTGAGCACTTTCTCCAGCCTTACCACAGTGGTCTCGCACTTCCCACCATGCCACATGTGGGCTGTCTCGCTGCGACCCTGGGGGGCCGACTTCACTCTGACCTACCCTCTTTCACTCTGGCTCTCCCGGAGGAGTCAGTCTTCTTCCTTTCCAAGGCTAGTCCCTCTGGTTTGCCCTTGACTTCACTTCCCTCATGTGTCCCTTTTTTTGGACCATCGAGTCTTCTGACACAGATCATTAGCGGCTCATTCCGCGGGGCCTATGGACACGCCGCAGTCACTCCTGTCTTAAAACAAAGCAGAAATTCACGACTTCCTATCTCTTCTACCTCCATTGTCTCTTCTTTCCTTGCCTCCCCCGACACACTCCCCTACCCTGCCCACCTTTGGTGTTTTAGCTTTTGTGTGTGTGGTAAAATACATATAACACACAAGACAGCACGCTGACCCCTTCAAGTGTTGTAAGTGTATAACTCGCGGGCATTAGGTACACCAACTTTGGGGGCTCGAAGTACAGCACCACGGTGCACTCTGCTGCCGTCTACACCACCGCACTGAAGCTTCTCTTGCTAAATTCATGAACAGCCTCCTGATCTCCGAGTCTGGTGGATAGCCATATAGGCCTCGTCTAACTGGTTTCCTTGGGGCATGTGGTCCCTGGCACCAGGGCATCCTTTTGGAATGACTGCTGGCTTTCACCCCTTTCATTCCCTCCAACTGGCTGGCCATACCACTGTCCATGATAGGAGCCTCTTCCTCTGCCTCAGATACGGCAGCTCCTTGGGAACCCACTGGCAGCTCTCTATTCTTCAGCCCATGTGAATTATCTCTTGGTGCTTTGGCCAGGTCCCTACAAGTGAAGGGCATAGAGGGCCTCTTACTGTTGAGAGAGGCTCCAAAGAGGATTATACAATTGATCTCAACCCAACGGATCTTCGCCAGCATCCATGTCCCAATCGCTGCAGGTGACCAAACCAGTCTGGTTGGTAGAGGAACCCGACCAGTCGGGAGTTCTGGTGAAGGATGGCATAGACTACAGATAAGTTACTATTGTTGTTTTTAAGAAGCAAAGAAGAAATCCCTAACTAACTACAGGCAAAACAGATGGCCTGCACATGTGGGAAGATAATATTGTCCTTCGAACCGTCCTTAAAACTCTGATTCCTATACACAGAGCCTTGGTTCTTCAGCTCCGTTGTAGTCCCCTGTTTTAGAAAACAGGAGGATGGAATCCCTGTGTTCAGGGAAGGGCAGTGTGAAAGTGAAGGCTTTTAGCACCCCAGGGGAGGGGAAAGAGGCCTAAGGACAAACACGGGCAGGAACAGGAGCCAAGGAAAGGCCTTCAGGGTCCCACTTGTTTCTTTTCAAAATTGAACAGTGACCGATTATTAACACAGCCATGCCATGACTGAGAACACACAGGCCCGGTCGCAGCGTGCGTGCCTGGGAGATCTTTGCAGAACGAGGTGAGCCTGAGAGATTCCTTCCCTGGGATTGGCCGGCTCAGGGCCGGGTGATGGCAGAGCCAGCCTCCGCTTGCCAAGGCTGTAGAGAGCCAACCTGGCAACAACTGTCAGCATCTTAGGGAAGGACTTTTGAGGGGTTAGTATAGCGTTATAAACAGCTATATGAGCAGGTCTGATGCAGAATAGGAAAATCAAAAGTCCTGGGAATGATGGATGATGCCTTGGGTAACTCTCGCTCATCTTCTAAGACTCAACTTCCACGTCCCCTCTCTCTGAGGTCTTCCCACCCCTGACAGAGTGGATTTCAAGCCCCTCCTCTGTGCCCCCTCTGATTGCCTTTCTGCCATATAATTTCTTTGCATGTGCTGTAATCATCTGTTCTCTTCTGTCTCGGCCCTTGGTCTATAGGGTCCCTGAGGGGAGGACATCTCCTTCTGATGCCTACCATTGCTCATGGTCTGCAGAAAGCCCTCGGGTAATTTTGGATGTGACTGGTTTTCAGAGCCAAATTCAGAAATCATTCCCTAACAATGGACACACATTGTTGAGTGTGTATGAAGCATTAGATGGCTACTAATGGAGCATCGGAACATGGCAACCAAGAGAGACATGGGGATGGTGTGACCAGAGCCTCAGAGAAGGAGCACGTGTTAGTGAGTTCATTAAATGTTTCATATGAAATATCAAGATGACATAAAATACGGGGAGCTCCCTGGGTGCAAACCTCTTTCCAAAGTACCACCTAGGCATACCTAGACATTGGTCTGGACAAGCAAGCTTGTGCTTGTTTTTTTCTGTATTATTCTGAATAATTTGACTACCCCCTTTAAGAGATGAATTGACTTAAGGAGAGTGTCTCTGAGAAAAACATCCTTATAATCTAATGAATTCACTACAAAACATTTAAAAAATAATTACAGGTCTTTGTCCATCCTGGCCAGTGTTGATTTTCTTATCCAGGGTCAGCCCATTCCCTGGCCTGAGATAGAGCCCAGGATTGCTAAAGGAACATCCCGTCCACCATGCCAAAGGGTCAGGGTGTTGGCCCCATGGACGGAGCAAACATTAGATCTAGCAACTGTTATCACACCCATTGTTTTAAAAAAGCCCCTTTCCCCAGCTCTGTGATGACAGGGAAGCTGGACCATTTTCTACATAAAAGAAGGAGGCCCCAGTAAAGGGGAGAAGGCATTCAGGTTCCTTGTGGGCTGGGGCGGAGTGAGGAAAGGCTCAAAGGGGCAAAGGCAAAGTCCCCCACTGACGTGCAACCCTATCAACGTGGCTCTGAGAGCTGAAGGTTTTTCTGGAGCCGGGGAAGGAAACAGAGCCCAGCTCCTTCAAGCCTGGTGGGCTGCTTAGCACCCCAGGTTGGAAGATCAGGGCTGGGCCATCCTCACCGCTTTTGCATTATTTCATTAGGCTGTTGACAAATAAACACATGGAAACAATCCATCCCCAAGGCACTGATTACATTCTCCTTCAAAGGCATGGCAGGCCATGTGTCTTCTGTGAAAAATTATCTTAATCCCCCATTGACATTGAACCCACCCTCACATTTTCCAAAATTCCGTAGTCATGCTTTTCAAAGGGTTTGATTGCTGTCCCTTCTACATGAGTGTGTGCACAGTCTGTCCCAGAGTAACGTGGGCAGGATGACAGCTGAGCCGACCCCCAGCAGCATCCCCTCATGCGAGACGCCGCCTGCTCTGCGGTGGCCCACTGAATCCCCCACCATCCAGGACCTTTCTGCAGATCCAGAACATGTTTTCCCCTCTCGGTCATGTGCGCAAAATCGGAACCTTCTCCATCCCATCATAAACACTCTGTATTTCCCTGTCTCCCACCCTCCCTAACACTCTCCTGGCTTCCCATTCATTGACTGACAGGCTAGAAGCATCGATGGTACATAACAAATCAATTTCTCCTGCGTGCATTTAGAATAGTCCCAGTTCCATGCTATCTTTGTAAAAGTGGGAAAATTGTCACAACAGTAATTTTTCCCGTTTCTGTGGTTCAGATGATCCTGGAAAGCACCTCAGTGGAACAGCTCACTTCCACAGTGTAAACAGCAGCCTCGAATCAGGTTAACTTGGCGGCTTGCTTAGCAATTTTCCACTGGGTCACTGTGAGTGAGGGCAGGAGGTTCTTGGAGGCTTATCATTCCATATGTGTTTCTGCAGGCTTTTCTTTGTGAGAGCGTACCTCCTCAACCTGACAGTCTGTTTATGCACGGGCCTCCCGATCCACCATGCACTAGTGAATATGTCCAATGTGGAAAGTATTAAAACAGCTTGGCAACCACCTTTGATTAGAAGCAGCTTTTGCATCAGATATGATCGGGGTTACCAGAAAATTGGGCATGTGTGGGGGTTGGAGGGGGCTGGCTTAACAGTTTTAGTCTTTGCTCTGCTCTTGTTTATCGTTTTGTAACCTTGGGAGGTGATTTCTAAAGTTCCCCACAGAGGGTCCCGCAGTGTGGACACTGGGGAGCACCGATACGTAACACATGAAAACCATTTATGGTAGCGGGGAAGTTCTGAGCGCAGAACTTTTTGGACGTGTCATTCTCGAGCTTTGGCTCATTACCTGAGAGGTGGAGGTCCTTAACAAAAACAACAGACCAGAGTTAACCAAGACCTCAGACAGCGAATGTCTGAGGACCTTGGTGTTTTGTGTTTTGAGTTTCTTAACTACCCATGATTACTGAGGATCGAGCCATGCCCTCCTGCAGGTTCCCTTGAAATCTTACCTAAAATGCAACATGGTTTTGTAACAAAAAGTAGCCAAGTCCCACTCAGAGTCTGGTGCCAGGTATAAAATACATGGCCCGAGGCGGGGTGGGGGGTGGTGGTAGCTGGGGGTGGGGATGAGGAGGTTCTTGTCGGACTGGAATGCAGCCCTCCGCCTGCTAGGCCTTGCTCTCTGGTCCTGGCTGTGTCCGCCCAGAAGGTGGGGCATCTTTTTGTAACTTGTCATCCTTTTGCCCAGAAGTGCTGCACAGTAAGTCTGCCATGCTCCTTACCGTCTTGGTGTTTCACAGGCCTCCTCTTCCAGGTGACCCTCGGGCTTCTCTAGGGCCAAGGAGAGACCAGAAAGGAAGGAATTTCTCTTCTCCTGCCATTGCCCACAAGTGCTTGATCTCCCCTATTAATTGTCAGCTTCTTCCGGGATACTCCCGCCCGCAAGATTCAACACGCCCGAAGGGCTGTCTTCAGAGCCACATCCTATAGCAATGGGATACGTGGCATGGCAACATTTTGTGACATGAACTTATGGGATTTTTTTTTTTTCTTTCTCCCTATAGTTAACTATTTTGCCCTTCCCTCTCCACTCAGCCAGTTTAAGCAGTGAGGCTGTTCTGTGCTCGGTCCCTCCGGAGGGGGGATGGGAAAACTAGGAAGCAGGACAATGAAGAGTTGTCTTGACATACATTTCCAGAAGCTGATACTCTTAAGGGAGAAGCAAGGACTCTGTGTTAAGACAAGGTGGAATGGACACCGTGAATAAGAGCCACGATGTCCACTTGTGCCATCTGTAGGAAGGGCCATCCTGGGGGACGGAAGGTTGATAAAGAACTCTGTGGTCAGCCTGTTGGCAGTTCCATCTGGAAAGGTCCTCCAGCCCCGACATGGGATAAAATGAGCCTTCATGAGCAGCACAGGAAAGCTAAAGGAATAGTCCGATCTAAAGGGATTTCTGCTTGGAATGAGGGATGTCCTGCCAAGGACTGAAAACTGATGGCCCAGAAGGAGGATGCCTACAGAGGCTCCATGAGACCTCCCAGCCGGTCCCTTAGCACTACGTGAGCTTCCCAGAATACACACAGCCCCGGGGAAAGCAGAGGTCCCTGAGATTAAGCTTCTGCCACCCAGGGCAGTGGGACTCAAAATAAAGAGGAAGTTACAGGAAAACAGGTGACTAGCACACCGGAATGGTGAGCAGGGTTCCAAACCTGCTGTAGGATCTGTATAAACCTCACCTCTCCTTCCTGCCTCACTCCGCCCACACCCCTGCCCTTGCTTCTGTAATTCTGTCCAGCACCCACGTTGTGGGGAGGAAAGCTGCTAGTTGGGGTCTGTGGGGCTGCTGGCGTGGGGTTTGGGCTGAGAGGCTACGGAGCCCAGGTGCTAGCGAATGTGATGCTAGCGTGAGGAAAGCGTCGGGTGTCCACGCACTTGTCTTCTCAGGCTCCCTCACCCTGTGGCCGGAGCAAGATGCCAGCTCATGCTTTAACACTGACCAAGGAGCTCTCTGGCCCCTCTGCTGTCAGGTGGAGTGTCCTGAGAGTCTGGCCCTATCTTCAGACTCTGAGTGAGAACTTTTGCTACCTGGGGTGGAGCTCTGGGTCTCTGACTTCTGAAGGACGCGCCCTCACAGCACAGACGGGCTGCGTGGCCAGGGCGCAGGTGTGCAAGTGCGCTCTGGACCGGAGGCAGGCCGAGGAGATCCCGGTCCTGGCTCTGGCGGGGCATGCAGTGGGGCCACAGCCCGTGCCCAGACTTCTCCAAGTCCCCAGTTCCTCCCTGGGAAATGAGAAGACTGGACGAGAAGGATCTGTATTGTTCTTCTAGCTCTTCAATATTTGTAAGTATGACAATCCCTGTCACTTCTTTTCCCTGATTTGGGGCAGCAGTTTCGTTCTTTTAAAAACCTAATGGAGGGGCGCCTGGGTGTCACAGTCGGTCAAGCATCGGCTCTTGATTTCGGCTCAGGTCATGATCTCATGGTCTTGAGATGGAGCCCAGAGGGGACCCCACAGGGGACCTGTGCTCAGCTCAGAGTCTGCTTAAGCTTCTCTCTCTTCCTCTGCCCCCCCCACCTCCTCCATTCTCTCTCTCTCACAAAACCAAACCAAACCTTACCAAGATCCTGTCCCATTGATCTGCCTGGCCCTTTTGAGGGTTCCTTTCCCATCTCCTATAGTAATGACAACAGCAAAAAATTCCCAAAGGAACAGGGCTTTATAGTTAAAAACAAGAGCGTCGTGTTAATGAATACTGTTCAGAATCAGGACCTGCTATCAGGAGTCTCTCTTGCCCTTCTCCCTCTGGTCATCTGCCTCTTTGGTGATTGCTTTTCAATTTCTCTTGCTCTGCCTAGCAGGCTCCTGACTGTGCCTGGGGCCAGTTCCTGCAGCCCCTGGCTACGGTCCCCTCGGAGCTTCCCTGAGCACACACTTCCATGCTCCTTTGTAGTGACCAAAGCAAATGACTTTGATCACACTTTATTTTTTAATTTTAATTTTAATCCCAGTGTAGTTAACAAATAGTGTTATATTAGTTTCAAACATACAATACAGTGATTCATTGTTTCCAAACATTACTCCCTGCTCATCATGACAAATGCCCCCCTTAATCCCCATCACCTACTTCGAACATCCCCCCCATCACCTCCCTTCTGGTAACCACCTGGTCTTTACAGTTAGGAGTTTGTTTTTTTGGTTTGTCTCTTTTTGCTTTGTTCATTTGTTGTGTTTCTTAAATTCTACATAGTAATGAAATTGTATTTTTCTTTCTCTGACTTATTTTACTTAACACTATATTCTCTAGTTCCCCCTATGTTGTTGCAATGACAAGATTTTATTCTTTTTCATGGCAGAATAATGTTCCTTTGTATAAATATACTCTTTATCTATTCATCTATTAGTAGATGTTTGGGCCCCTTCCATAATTGGCTATTGCAGAGAACACTGCTATAAACATGAGGGTTTGTATATCTTTTTGAATTAGTGTTTTCTTATTTTACAGATAAATACCCAAGTAGTGGAATTTGGGGATCACATTGTAGTTCTACTTTTAATTTTTTGAGGAAATTCACACTGTTTTCAATAGCTGTACCAGTTTGCATTCCTAATAATAGTACCTGAGGGTTCCTTTTTCTCCACATCCTCACCAACACTTGTTGTTCCTTGTGTTTTTGATTTTAGCTATTCTGACAGGCATGAGGTGATATCTCATTGCGGTTTTGATAGGCATTTCCCTGATTAGTGATATCGAGCCTCTTTTCATGGGTCTGTTGGCCATCTGCTTGTCTTCCTTAGAGAAATGTCTATTCATGTCCTTTGCCTATTTTTAATTGAATTTTTTGTTTTTCCGGGTGTTGAGTTGTGTAAGTTTTTTAAAATATATTTTGGATACTGACCCTTTATGGGATATGTCATTCGTAATTATCTTTTCCCATCAGTAGGTTGTCTTTTAGTTTTGTTGATTGTTTCCTTTGCTGTGTAGAGCTTTTTATTTTGATGTAGTCCTAATAATTTATTTTTGTTTTTGTTTCCCTCACCTCAGAAGACATATCTGGAAAGATGTTACTATAGCCAATGTCAGAGAAATAACTGTCTATGGTCTCATCTATGATTTTATGGTTTCAGGTCTCATGTTTAGGTCTTCAATCCATTTGAAGTTTATTTTTATGTGTGGTGTATAAAAGTGGTCTAGTTTCATCCTTCTGCATGTGGTTTCCAGTTTTCCTGACACTGTTTGTTAAAGAAACCGTCTTTTCCCATTGCATATTCTTACCTTTGTCAAAGATTAATTAGAATAACTGTAGGTTTATTTCTGGACTCTCTATTCTGTTCCATTGATCTATGTATCTATTTTTGTCCCAGGACCATACTGTTTTGATGACTACAGCTTTGTAGCATATCTTGAAATCTAAGATTGTGTTCCCTCCAATTTTCTTTTTCAAGATTGCTTTAGCTATTCCGGGTCTTTTGTGGTTCCATACAAATTTTTAGACTGTTTGTTCTAGCTCTATGAAAAAATGCTGTTGGTATTTTGATAGAGATTGTGTTAAATCTATAGATTCTTTTGGGTAGTATCAATATTTTAACTATATGTATTCTCCCAATCCGTGAACACGGAATATCTTTCCATTTGTGTCATCTTCAATTTCTTTCAAACTTGACCACATTTTTTACAGATTTTATTTATTTATTTGATAGAGAGAGACACAGCGAAAGAGGGAACACAAGCAGGGGGAGCGAAAGAGGGAGAAGCAGGCTCCCCGCCGAGCAGGGAGCCCGATGTGGGACTCCATCCCGGTACCCTGGGATCGTGACCTGAGCTGAAGGCAGATGTTTAATGACTGAGCCACCCAGGCACCCCATGACCACATTTTAAATAGTTCTTTATGCTTCCATTTATGTAAAGAATCTACTGTTCTTTTGGCAAGAAGTCACATACAGTTATGCAAAGTTTGGATATTATAGAAAGCTTCTCATGTCAGGTATAAAGCCTATCTCCCTGAAAGGAGCACTCACTGTTAGGGTTTAAGTACACTCTGCCAGGCTTTTCTCCACACAAATGTACCGTGCACCCCATCACCTCCTCATCTTTAAACCTGATGCCTCCTAAGGTTGAGAAATTAAAATACTTTTACTTTTTGACAGTGTAACTCAAGGCTGGACAGGAGATAGACCTTGTTCTGTAATAAGGAAAAAGAAACAAGCTAGTAGGAGATTCCCCTATTCAGACTGCTCTTTAGGATTTTTAGTTTCCTCTCCCCTCTCTTCCTCTATCTGCAGTACTGGAAGCTTCTCTTCCACCCCACTAAGATACAGAGCAAGTCAGGGCAAACAAGGTGCTCATCTGGCCCTGACTGTTTCCTTCTGTCATGGGTTAAATCTGGCAATCTCTCCTAAGAGGAGTCTTTGGCTTACACTGGAGCCTATTTCTCAATCTCTGCCTCTCCATTTCTCCTGTGTTCCAGGTCAGCAGAGGGGAAATACTACTTCATACTACAGTGAGCAGGACTGTCTCCTGGCTAGAAGTGGGCATCTGCCCAGTGTTGGAATAGGAACAGGGACAGAGTGGCAGTGGCATTACATAGAAGAGACTATCTATGGCTCCTTAAACATTTTCCCGCCGATTGTGTCCTTAGTGCTTGTGGCTTTGAAGAGCTGTTCCTAAGCACAAGGGTTGTGTGAACTTTGCATTTCACAACACTTTGTTTTCCTATTTCCTCATCCTCTGAGCTGGGTTGGGCAGAGCAAAGTGCAAGTGGGAGTGGCTGGGCCAAGGTACATCCGTAGTGGAGATGGGACCCGTCACACTTATGCCCTGACTCCCAGAGCCTGTGGCCCAAGAGCAGTTGGCCAGCGGTTTGTCCCCAAGGCTGTGAGCCAGGCCTACAGTTGCTATAAGATGTGGAGCACAGCAAAACTGGATGGTTCCTGCCTCTTTTCTACCCTGGAGCCCTTCCCAAGGTTTGGTGTCTCTGCATGGTTGTGCCTCTTAGGGAAAGCAGTATCTTGGGGCCCTGGGATGTGGTTAAATCCCTGGGTAGGGTTAAGGGCACCATTGCTGGGTAACCTTGAACTCCGTCAGATCATCACAGTTAGGACTATGCATGAAGGCCCTGAAAGACTGGTGTGCTCCCAGAGGGATTTTCCCCATTATGTGCATGGGCTCAACCCAGAGCCAGGGATAAATGAGTGCCTTCTGGCTGACTGTGAAAATGTGCGTGTCTCTCAGTCCAGAACAGCTCTTTTACGGATGCCACATATTCTAGAATGTTCTCCAGCGATTGTGCTTAATGTATCTCTTCCATCTTCCTGACCCTGTGACTCTGAGGCCCACCTCGGATTCCCACAGAATCAACTTTCTCTGAGGATTTTGGGCTTGGTGACAACGCGTATGTGCGCATGCGTGCGTGTGTGTGTGTGTGTGTGTGTGTGTGAGCGTGTGTGCGGTTGTTTTATTATGAGTGCTCTTCCTTCTTTCCTCCTCCACAAACGATGTTATTTCACTTCCCTGTGACAAGATTCACAAATGACTGTGCTGTAAATGCATGCCAAGTGAATGGGTAATGGAGCCTGTTCTGTGGGTGAGGTCGGGGAGTATGTCACTGGAAACCATTTGATGTCCTTCAAGTGCAAGGTCCCTAAGAAACATTGCTTCTTCATGAAGCCGTCTGATTGCTCGCAGCTAGCAGCCGAGAAGAGCCCTCCGCACGTTGGACGGGGCTCCATGTACTTCCTTCAGCCTGACTGACAACTTACTTCATGTTGGGGAGGTGGCTTGATAGAAGAGTAGGTCTCGAACTGGGGACTCTAGGTCTGTGGGTGCCCCAGACTGAACTTGCCTTCCTGCTTTCTCTCAGACGGTGCTGTGACGAGCCGCACTCCTTTTGTTCTCTCCCTGCCAGTGGTACAGGCTGGGAGATGTATCTGCAGCGGCTGACCTCAGCCTGTCCCTGTCAACGTTTCTGAAAAGCCCTGACGTCTAGAAGCTTCGTGATGATATAACCTGCCTCATTATATTTTATTGGGTGTCCAGGTCTCTGCATGGCTCCCTGTGGACCCCAGAAGGTAACACCAGCGTTGCTCCTGGGGAAAGCATCTAAGTGGCAGAGAAAACTAGTTGGAGGCCTGTTGCAGCCCCTCGGCCTGACTGGCTGCTCTCCCCGCTCCGCTCACACACGGAGCCGCCTGCCTTACCAGCCAACTGGCTTCGCTTAGCCATTAAGCTCTGTTTGAAGTTTTATTTCCTTCTATTCTTGTTATCTCCATGGGCAATCACTCTCAGGACGTTTTGTAACAAATAGCATTTTCTGTTCTGCTGAGAACACAGGCCTCCGGCCTCTAGCCTGGTCGTTCGTGAGAGCCTAGCCCGTCCCTTCCCCCAGCCTGAGCCGCATTCTTTCTTGCTTCTTGTTGTCGTTTTTAATAATATTATTTATTTCTGAGGACCTCAAGTGTACAGAAGTGAAGTATATATATGTGCTTCAGTTCAAGTCACACTACCATCAAGGCCTTGTGTGTTTTTTTTTTAATTTATTTTTTATTTATTTTCAGCATCACAGTATTCATTCTTTTTGCGCCACCCCCAGTGCTCCGTGCAATCCGTGCCCTCTCTAATACCCACCGCCTGGTACCCCGACCCCCCACCCCCCGCCCCTTCAAAACCCTCAGATTGTTTTTCAGAGTCCATAGTCTCTCATGGTTCACCTCCCCTTCCAATTTCCCCCAACTCCCTTCTCCTCTCCATCTCCCCATGTCCTCCACGCTATTTGTTATGCTCCACAAATTTTTTCCTCCATCTCTGTCCCATTCTCTCCCTCTGCAGGAACCCATTTATACTGCAAGGCCTGAAATGCTGTGGGCTGAGCCGCACAGAGCCCCACAGGCCTAGCGGTGAATTCCCTGCTCTCAACAGACATGTCCCCACCCCGCAGGAAACTCTCTCCTCCTGGTTAGTCCCCCACCAGCTGGACCAGCCGCATCCCATTCGGCCGGAGATCTAATGATTTCGCCTCCTTGCCAGCCTGCAGAATTATTCAAACAAGCCAGTCCTGTTCTCCCAGGGGAGCCAGGAGCACCCCACCCTGCAGCCCCGAAATGCCTGCTGCCTGCAGCCCCTGCGGGTTGTCTCTGCTCCCTAGTGCGGCCCCCGATGGCCCTATGTGCTGTGTGGTGTCCTCCGCCCCGGGGGCTGTGAGTACACGTGACTGATAAACAGTGGTCAGTCTCATTTGTCCTGGGTCCACTGCCATGGTTGCAGGACGCATAGGATTTGGGGCAACAGGTTGAGCAGTAGACAATGAGGATAGTGCTCTGTGCGTTTCATACCTGTACTTCCAAACCGTCTGCCATCATTCCATTTAGACCTGTGGGTGGCCATGTAAAATGCAGGGCATGTTTTACTTTGCCGAAGGGAAGGTGCTGTGCTCCAGGGTTTCTTCCCGGAGCACCTGTTCTCAGCGCCCCACCCCCCAGATCCTTTTATCACTCACTGTTTATTGCCTGCTCCTGGGACTTGAGAGGAACTTTCTCTGTTGTAAGAGCGGGACAGGTTGGAAGGAGGCAGGGTGGGCATCATCCCTGGGAACAGTCCTCAGTCTATTAAGTAATAAAACCCCAGCTTTCTCACAACCCTGGGGTGTGCTCTAGGGGGTTCCCCGGAGATCCTCGGCAGGAGGGAGGCCCAGCTGCCCACAGAGACGCCCTGCTCTGTGACCAACCCGTTCCTCGCCTCCCCTCCGCTTTCCCTCCACATCTCCCCCACTCACCTACCAGTTCTTCCTGTGATCCCTACCCAAGCAAACTAGTTACCCTCAGATCCTTGTCTTAGCTTCTGCTTCCGTTTTCACGTAACGTTGCGTTTGAGAACTCCACGAGTGGCTGCATACAAACACAATTCAGTTGCAAGGAATCCCAATACGGGCGTTCACTACCTGTCACACATCCCTTTCCCAGGTGACAGCTCCATTTCCCATAACCTGCCCTGGGCTGGCCATCCTTGGCTCCCTCTCCATGTGGATGGGTGACTGAGCCTCTCTGGGGTGGACACCCAGACCTGGGAGTGCACACTAAGAATTGTCAGCTTTCTCTCAAAAGTGGCTCTGCCCATGTATTCTATCCCTCACAAAGCAGGAGATTGACTTTCCGGTGTTGCAGGCTGGGTTTTCCAGAAACAGGCACCATGACAGAATCTTGAGCAAGAGGATATTTATTAGGGATCAACATCTATGAAGGGAAGGAGGAGGAAGGAAAATTGGGAGGAGGAAGCTGAAGGGGCATGCAGGCTTGGGGAAGGCTGGGCAGGTTGTGGCTAACCTCGCAAATCAGCTGGGGAGTCATTGCTGCCCCTCAGTGTCCTGCGCTGGCTGCAAAGTCCAGGCCTTTCTTTCTCATTTTGCCCACGGTAGCTGAGGCTGAACCTGAACACGGCTCTGTGCCGAAGACACCCTTGCAGGTAGACAGCAAGTCCTTCTTCAGATGGGGATCGGGGCACACATCTTCCTGCATGTGACTTAAGAAAGTGGTATCTCATTGCTGTTTTGACTTGCATCTCCCCGACTACTGGGGCGTTTGGAAATGTCTTTATGTGCTCATTAGTAAAGCTGATTCAGCCAGCTGAAATCAGATGTTAAAATGGCCCCGGCTCAAACCCCCCAAATGCCGCCTCCCTAACCTGGCCCAACCACCAACTCAGCCCCTCCCCTGGGGCCCCCTAGACCGCTTCACAATCCAGTGTTCACAGCGGTGTCTAGCACCACGGGGGTCCTCCATGACCCTGACTCAGGAATGCAGCCAGGCCGTTCCATGGGCCAGTGCCTGTGTCATGTCTGCTCTGAAAATCGCCCTGAAAGGAGCTGTTTCCTTGCCATGAACTGCCTGGGTATAACCTTCTGCAGTCTTTCTCTGGAGTTTCTAAACCTTATCCAGGAGGATGGTGTTTCAGGTTGCAGGGCTTTTGCGGTGGGGAGTGTGGGGTAAGTGAGGGGGAAGGGTTTAGGCTGGGGCCTCCCTCATTTAGCTCCCCGCCAGAACCAGCAGGCCTTCAGGTCTGAGGCCAGACAGATTCAGGGCCTAGGAGAAGGTCAGGCTGAGAATACTGGAGGTTCCTTGGGCAGAGAAGAGCAGAGGCCTGCAGCTGTGCTCTTGGGGAGCCCAGGCGATCAGTGACATTCCTGAGGAAGGCTTATTGAACACCTGCTGTGGCTGTCCCTGGGTGTCCTGCCGATGCCACCACCTCTGCCTTCACACCAGCTCCACACACCTGCCTCGATTACTCCGTGTCCCACTAGCCTCTGCCTGCTCAGGCCTCGCCCTCAAACACCTACTCTTGACCCTAAATCCCAACTCAAACGTATTTCTAAGATACAAATCTGGATGTATCTCTTGAATTTTCAAAACCCTTCAAAAGCCCCTTATTGTTTATTAGTATTGTATTATCCAGGGAGCATAACTGGTTGGGTCCCTTTTAGCTTTAAACGATGGATTAAAAAAAAAAAAATCTAAATGTTCTTCACCAAAAGTGAAGTGAGTGTTTAGGTGTAAACATTTGAAAAACATGAGAAGGAAATCTTCAGTGATTGAAATTATGTTGGGGTTATACTACTCCGAAATGGTTGCATTCCTAATTTTATATTTTTTAATGTCCACAGCTCATAACTTTTTTGAAATATGCCAAGAATAAAAGGGAGAGTTTGGAAAAAAAAAAAAAAAAGAAAGAAAGAAAGAGAAAAGCTCCTCATTGTCTGTAGCATAAAATCCCTCAGCCCGACACATAAGATCTACTCTCAGCCGGGCCAGCTCTCATGCTGTCCCGTGGCCCACGGCCCTCCTCCTCACAGACACCCATTTACCTTTCCTCTGTCTTCCATCCCCAAACAGCTGTGGAGTCCCCACGTCCTCATGGCTTTGCTCACTGGGTTCCTTCTGCCTTGATTGCCTTCCCTTCCTTCCCATTGGGGACAATCCCTCTGTGAAGTTTCCCTGACTCCTAGTGGTCAGAATGGGCGGTTCCCCTCCCTGGCTCTCCCAACAGGTAGGGCCCGAGATTACCCAGGTGAAGAAGAGGGAGAGCAGAAGGGCTTCCCAGGCAGAGGGAATGGTGTGGGCAGAAGACTGGGAGAAAGGGGGCTTCGTCCACCAGTCGTAGGCAGTTCAGGAGGGCTGGAGAGAAGCTCGTGTGTTGTGTACGTTGGGGGTCCAGGGTGGGGTGGCTGGAATGAGAGCAAAGAGACAGGCAGGGACATCTTAGTTGAAGTCTGACTTCCCTTCTGGTGATGGGGAGCCACTGGGCGTGGTAAGCAGACAGAAGCCCGGCCATCTTGTCACTGGGTTTCATCAGCCTCCTCTTGTGCTTCAGTCCAGCACCTTACTTCAGTTGGGACCTTTTTCCAGGCTCCTGTGTCTCGACGGTCTCCCACTGGCCACTGAGCGGAGCCTTCTGAGGCTCATGGAGCCCAGCTGCTTTGTTAATGGTATCGCTCCATGGGTCATGCGGTCTCTGGTTCTGAGAGAGCTGAACCCAGGTAAAGCCTGGACTCGCTCCTCAGGCTCTAGTCCATATGAAAGCTGTTCCTCATCTGAGGAGCAGGGTCTCTGGGTGGGCAGAAGTGGGGCATGGGTCCCCCACGGCCAGGGGGAGCTCAACAATAAGACCAAAGCCCATTGTCTTTTGTGTTTCAACCAAGTGTACGATTGGCTTCAAATGGCTTTTGAAACTCAGGCCTTAACCCAGATGATCTAGGTGCCACCAGGATGGGGGATAAGGGGACAGTGCCCAGCTTGAGCTAAAAGAGCCTGAGTCGAGGGGGCCCCACAGAAGCCTATGTTTTCATTACTAAGCAACTTTAGGAGGAGTGTGTTTGGGGAAAGAAAGACGGTGGGGTAATAAGTCTGTAATAATGGCTGCCATGTGGAGGGGAGACGATGTTACCCAGCTACGAACTAGAAAGCATGGTTTATATTTTCAACAGTTGGAGAAAGAAATGAAAACTGAATATTTGCTGCACCTGTGAAAACATATTTGATCATGATGGCAAGTCCAGCATTCTTAGTGTGGGGTTCATATTTCATAACTCGTGTTCAAACAAGAAAAATGATTATAATGTTAAGTATTTCCTGAGTTTATTTTGATGGATGACAGAATAAGTACTGTATCTTTCACTCATTAAAATACAGATTGGTGTAATTTAATAAATGAACTTAATACACAGATGTTCCAGCCTGTTTTACCAGGGTGTATATTAATCAACTTCTTTATATATGATCCTCTTTTATATTTTTTAAAGAAACTTGCAGGAGCCAAGAATTTATTAGATTTGCATGCTCTAGGACGAGTATCCAATGTCAGGTACATGCAGGAGTGTATTAAGATGAAACAGAGCCAGAGTCTGCAGAGCAGCTAGGCCCCTACAAGAGTCGTCCTGGGCTCCCGACCTGCTCTCTGGGTCACCTCAGAGCCCAGTTCTGCGCCAGCTCATGGGTCCCTGCTGGGCTTAACCTGCTGCCGCCGCTGCCTCAGGCCTCTGGAGCTCCGAGGTGCCTCTGGAGCTCCAGGTCAGAGGGGGTGGGCTTGGGTCCTTAGGTGGCCCAGACTGGACAGGATAGTGGCTTTGGCAGGAAGAGGCCTGCAGCCCAGGGGGCGGGGGAGAGCTACAGGGAGGGCTCGAGGGCCCTTCTCAGCTTCCCTGGCCACCCTCCATGGCCTCTCAACTCCACATCACTCTCCCTTTCCTCACTGTCTCTTGGCAGCATGTTTGGGGGCTCTGCTTTGTTCTGTTGTGTCTCCCGTGAGGGAAGCTTGCCTCACTGACGAGACTACAAACTCCCAAAGGCAGGAGCCCTGTCTCTGCTGCAGTCTGTGCCCCGTGGATCCGGCTGGGCTGTACCGAATCCGTGTGTCAGAGTCAGGACCTGCCTCCTGACGGAGCTGGCTTTGGAAGGGGGCACAGAAACCCTGGTTCAGCCGTTCTAGAAGCCGCAGGGACACAGCGTTGTCTTCCTTCTCTGGTGAAGGGTGGAGAAAGCGTGACCATAGGAGCTTCAGTTACTCTCTTTGCTCACGTGCAAATCCTGCTGAAAATGACCGAGGGCTCAGGGGAGGCTGTCTCTGGCTGGCAATGGCATCGGGAGCTGGGGGAGGGTGTCTTGGGCCAGGCAGCCTGCTCTGTCCGCATAGAGCTCTCAGTTTTCTCTCAGAGCACCACGCACTCTCTCGGTAGTTGTGGGACTATTGTTCCATTTCTTGATGCACAGCACTGGTTAGAGATACTACAAGGCCAGGGGTCATTTCTCATCCATTTTGGTATCTCTCTCCTCCTGGGAGCTGAGACCAGCCCTCTTGCGCCCTCCCCCACCCCCCAGATAGATGGTCAGTGCAGGTTGGCTTGATCCTGAGCCTGAGATAAGCCCTCGCCACTGAAGCACAAACACTGGTGTCCCTCCAGGTCACCCCAAGGATAGGTGCTTCTGGGCAGCTGCAGTTTGAGTCGGCCCATCCGCTCTGCAGCCCCTCTGCACCCCTCAGTGGCTCATCAATCACGCGGGCAGGGCCTGCGGGTGGGTAGTGGCTCTGCTGTCACTTGCCTGTTTGCAATAAGCTCTGGCCATAATCATTAATCATTCATGGAAGCTGTGGTTAGCGGCCCTCCGTCAAGTAGATGGTTTCAGGTTTTCCAGGCTAAGTGCCTCTCCAGCAAGCATCCTTCCCGGCCCTTTCATGTCCAGCCATTTGATGTTCTGTGCATGCCGAGCTGGCCTCCAAGGCCAGGCTTTGTTCTGGAAGGTTGTTCTGAATGCTTCCTTCAGGGCCAGTCCAAGAAAGTTCTGGGCTCCAGATCCACGTCTGCACGGGAAGTAGAGCTTGTAGGATGAGTCTCTGTTGAGCACTTCCAAGGGTCCAGTTCTCTGCCAGGCCATGGGGATCAGAGAGAAAGAGAAGGCAATCACTCTGCCCTTAGACCCCCATTTAGGGACAGAGCTCATGCAAAAATTTGGCCAGCAAGATGGAATTTATTTGGATGCAAAGGACTTGAACAGCCCTTTGGTCCACAAGCTTCCCAAGAGGGTAGAAGCCTGTGGGCTGGGCAGCGGACCGAATTGAGGGAGAATTGAGGGTATACAGGAGCAGAGGCCAAGGGGGAGGATGGCTCTGTGTGTGTGTGTGTGTGTGTGTGCGCGTGCGCGCTTGTGCGGGCCCTGCCGTGTGGTCTGAGCTGGGCCTGCGGTCTGAATGGCAGACTGAAGCCCTTGGATAATGGCCTGGAAATGGGGCTTGCAGTGAAAACCCTGTTTGCTGGGAGAAACATAAACTTTAATCTGAGAAAAATTTAACTTTACATTTAATCCGAAAATGACAGTATTTCCTGCAAATAAGTAATATGGTCATAGTCAGAGGTTCCTGAGTTCCTTGCAAAGATGCATAATGCCCAGGAGGGGAATTTGCTGGGAAAGCTAGGACTAGTGTTCAGCCGGGTTCAGCAAACACTTCCTGGCCCCTCTAGGTGCTTGGAGCTCTGCCATGGTGCCGGGGAATCGTCCTGAAAATGCGGACAGAGGAGTTGGAGTGCGCTGCACCCAGGGCCACGCCTGGCTTCACAGTGTTGGGGTTAGGGACTCCAGGGCCCTGAGCTACAAGGAGTATGGGCCAGAGGCTGGGGCTTTTTGGTTGCTGAACTGTGAAGTTGACATAGAGATATTATTGAGGCTGATACCCCAGACTCCATTTCAGCATCTTTGCCAGAGAATATTTTCTCCCAAGACACATTCACTGCGTGTTCATCCACCGAGGCCCAACTTTGAACCAATAAAAGAACTCTGGGGATTCAGAAGGAAGAGACATCACATCTAGTTATGGGGGATCAGGCATGGCTTCATCTAGCAGATGCACTTTGGTGGGGTCTGGAAGGACAGGAAAGACTTTCCCAGGCACAAGTGGGCTAGAAGGAGCTTGCCAGGTGCACAAAGGCACAGAGGCTGGTCTGACTTGCTGGTGGCCAGGGTCCTTGTGCCAGGGTGGAGGGAGAGGCGGCTGGTAGCACAGGATGGCATGAAGCTTGGCATTCCAGGCTGAGTCTCGGTCTCTAGCCCGGGGGGAACCATGCTCTGCTCCTGGATCACACCCTACCTGCTTCGCTGTGAGAATCGCTGTGTTCTCATCGCTGTGTTCTCAACCTTCTCATTCCTGCAGCACAAGATGTTCTCTGTCACCTGAACAGCCATCCTCATGTTCTCTCTGTGATTTTCTCACACTGCCTTCTCTACTTCGGAAACACTTCCTTTCTTTACCTCCTGGAGAATTTCTGTTCGTCTTGCAAACTCCAGCTCAGATGCCAGTCTTTCTTGCAGACTTCCCTGACTGCTGGGGGTGGTCTACATGGATTACCCTCCCCCTGGTGTCTCCCAATGGGGGCTCACCACTTGCCAGGAGGTAGTTGGGGGGAGGGGTGGTGACAGTCTGAGACCTGTCTCTGCTCCTCACTGCCTGGGTAACCAACCATCTTGATTTCCTCATCTATAAGAGAGAAACAATATTGCAAAATGTTTTGAGTAGCAATTCATGGAATAAATAAAGTGATGTGTGTAATGCCTGCTACAGAGTCCTGCACAGAGTAGATACTCAGACTGGGTTAGGCTTCTTCCCGCTCCTTGGCTGCATTCTGCCTGTGCCCCTGTCAGCTGTTTACACGCAAGTCTCGGCCGTGAGGCTGTGAGATCCATGGGGCAGAATCCCTGTTTCTGGTACCCTCTGTGTCTTACACGGTAACTGACATGGAGTGTGGGTGCACGACTAGGACTGCTCTGAACCTGTTTCATCAAGACTCCTCTACCATGGAAAAGGAGCATAGCTATTCAGGGAAATTTATAGATGTGGGAATCAAGCTTGCTTTTTTTTCCTTTTTTTATGAGTGTTCTGATTAAGCCAGAAACTTCCTGAAATCATACAATTCTCCTATCCCCAGAGAAGGATTTGAATAAAGTATGCTCTTGATGGAAGGAAAATTAGAGATAATTAGTCCAGTGGTTTTTAAGATTTGTAAAGACTGGAGCCATTTTTTCAAATGAAATTTTGTATAGAAGCTTGAACTACACAACCAGATAAGGCAGGATTTTAGGAATATAGTGATATTTATTAGTGATTAATGAAAATTAATTAAATCCTATTGACAAATATATTTATTGTACAATTTCAAGCTTATAACAAAGAAGTGAATAAATAACAAGTAAGTGTATGAATAATAGATCAGCTAGACAAATGTATTTATTTTATAATTCCAAGCTTATAAAAATATTTTTAAAATATATGGAGGGCCCGTATTGCATGGAGCACTGGGTGTGGTTCATAAGCAATGAATTCTGGAACACTGAAAAGAAATTAAAAAATATATATATAAAAATTTGAAATAAAACATTTCTAGAATCCATAAAGTAACTTGGCTCTCTAGGGCCCAGAGTGTGTTGATATGACTTGCTGATTGAGTTCACCCTTTGTGTCACAGATGAGTAAACCATGAGATGCAGTATGACAAGGACATGTCAAGACCACACAGACACTAGGTGGTGGGCTGGGGTTAGAACCCAGGTCTTCTGCACCCCACCCCAGAGCTCTTTCAACTATATTCTCTATCTCTCTTAATTTGTCTGAGTAAAAAAGTGTCTTTATTGCTTTTTTTTTTTTTAAGATTTTATTTATTTTATTTATTTATTTGAGAGATAGAGCATGGGAGAGAGAGAGTGCACAAGCAGAGTGGAGGGTTCGAGGGAGAATCAGACGCCCTGCAGAGCAGGGAGCCCAACATGGGACTGGATCCCAGGACCCGGGACCATGACCTGAGCCGAGGGCAGACATTTAACCAACTGAGCCAACCAGGGACCCCTGTTATTTGTCTTTTACTTATTTATTTTTAAGAAGGTTTTATTTATTTGACAGACAGCAATCTCAAGTAGGCAGAGAGGCAGGCAGAGAGAGGGGCGGGGAAGCAGGCTCCCTACTGGGCAGAGAGCCTGATGCGGGGCTTGATCCCAGGACCTAAGATCATGACCTGAGCCGAAGGCAGAGGCCCAAACCACTGCGCCACCCAGGCACCCTTGTTATTTGTCCTTTAATAAGTAAGATACCCCAATGCCATAGTTTGATGTATATTTAAGGCTTTCTTGTAGTCCCACTAGGAGCAGAACACAGGCTGCTTCCTGGAGCAAACAGTACAACCTGGAAATCTCCATCCGTGTCTTCCCATCTCAGCGAGAGAATTCTGCCCCGGTGATGGGTAATTGAAAGGGATTTGGTCAGCCAGGCCTCTATGCTGATGATGGTTTTATGTTTGTTCATCTGTCAAAAAAGTAAAAAGCAAAGCTGGTGATTCGTGTTAACTAAGCACCTTCATTATAAGAACTCAAGGGAGAGGGTGGAGAGCGAAACATTTTTTCGTCCAGCTGTCCCGGATCCTGAGGATGATTTGTGTAGTTAAGGAGAAATTCTAATAATGTTGAGCGTATGGAAAAGTTTAAGGCAGAGATGATGGGTCATTTTCCAAGTGTTCAGGTTGAATATGAAGAACTCGCGCAGCTTCCTTCCCAACGCCTGCTTTTCCTGGCTGGGCCGACCTCATATTGTGCCTCCGAGGGGCAGCAGTGACCTCTTGTGAATTCCCAGCTTACAGATGGCACTTTCCCTGTGAGCCATGGCACAGAGGGACCCAGAGTTTCCCATGCTTCACCCAGGAAGGCCAGAAAAACCTCGCTCTAGAGCATGTTGGATGCACCACACAGAACTGCTTTCTTCTTGCTGCTCCTGATCCCTGGTTCTGTCTGGCAGGTGCCCAACACCCAAGTGCGGGCAGCATTTTACGTGGTCCTTTCTGGGGTTGTTCTTACCTACAGGGAAACTGGCTACTGGTCTCTTTTAGTCTCTCCTGTCCCCAGGCATTCTTCTTCCTCCTGTAAGAAGGCTTGAAACCCATTCCTAGGAAATAGAACTTCTCCTTCCCTAGCTGGAATGGAGGGTAGGGATCCGAATACTTCTGAAGAGGGAGCTAAGGGTCTGATTCTCGTGGTGGGTAAGTGGCCGGCATTGCCTCTTTCTTGAGAGCAGAGACAGCGTGAGGGCCCTGAGAGACTGAAATTGCAGGACAGGGTTACGGAGCAGTGAGAAGAGAAAGTAACAAAAGAATAAGACCATCCTGCCTATTTTGCCCCAGGATAAAACAGGTAAAGAAAGAGCCCAATCCTGTCGGGCATTTTGAATTGAGGCTGTTTTCTGCCCTTTGGAACAGGGATAGCCCTGGGTCTGACCCTTTTTAAAAAATGTAATTAAAACTTTTTTATTATATTATCATAATTATGCTAGTCACTATGCAGTACATCATTAGTTTTGATGCAGTTTTCCATGATTTGTTGTTTGTGTATAACACCCAGTGCTCCGTGAAATCCATGCCCTCCTTAATACCGTCAGTTTGTTTCCCAGAGTCCTTAGTCTCTCATGGTTATGACTACCCTTAACCAATAAAGGTGAAGGTTCATTCTTCAATTTGCAACAGAGATTGTCTCTTCGTAAAAACAAAAAGCCTCAGACCTGAGCTTTCTTAAAGAGCAAATTTCAGATAGGATAGGAGTCACATGTACAGAAAGTGATTGACCCACATACCTCCAAGAACACATTATCCAAAGCAAAACTCTAATTGAGCCTCAAGAGCCGTCAAACAAAAATGAAAAGGATTTTTTTCCTAGATAGAGAATAAGCTGTGCCTGCCCTAGAAATCATCTTGGCTAATTCTGTGTGATGTCGCATTTATTTCTAAGTGCAGGGAACTATAGAGGAAGACGGTCAGAGGAGTGTGAACTTACTGGCTTCCAGCATGATGCTCCCCATGTGGCCTTGAGTTTTGTCTGGTCCAGTATGGCTAATGATACAACATGGAGTGATATACTATAACCAAACTTAAAGGAAAATGTTATCCTTTGAGACCAAAATGTGCACCATTAAGGCTGCTGCTGATCACAGCTATGGATGGTGAGGCATCCCCCCCACCTCCGCCCACCAATTTTCTGGACTGATCAGAAACATCTCCTAAGTATGGCCATGTCTCTCAGGGACTTGGAGTCAAGGGCAAAGTTAAATATGTCTCCCTGTGTGGGATTCAGATCTTGTTTTTGAGGAGATTGTACCTGAAGAGTTAAAGGCAAGTCTGACAAAATAAGTAGGGATCAAAATATTTGCCAGCGAGTCTTTTTAAAAAAGAATTGTGCTTTCTCTTGGAGCCTTGGTTGACCTCTATGTGTGAGGGGGTGGAAATGTCCCCAGGAAATCTCCAAAACCTCAGAGGAAGCTGCTGACCGGCTTCCGGTGAACTTTTGCTTGTGCTCTGAAGGCAGAGAGTAGCAGATGGACTTGGACAAACTTCGGCAGATGAGTATAATCTTCAAAAGGTAGGTTTCTGGGATGCCTGGGTGGCTCAGTTGGTTGGACGACTGCCTTTGGCTGAGGTCATGATCCCGGAGTCCTGGGATCGAGTCCCGCATCGGGCTCCCAGATCTATGGGGAGTCTGCTTCTCCCTCCGACCTTCTCCTCACTTATGCTCTCTCTCTCACTGTCTCTCTCTCAAATAAATAAATAAAATCTTTTAAAAAAAAAAGGTAGGTTTCTTACTTTCAGTTGTATTTTTTTTTTTCCTTCACTGGCAGCATTCCAAGCTCATGCTGCAGTGTTTCTGGGCACCACCATGGGGTCCTGGTTTAATGGCAGTTTTTAAGAAGTTATAAAGAGCACCTGACTGGAGTCAGGAGCTCTGTGTGTCTAGACAAGTCAGCTAAACTTTAGTCCAGAAGCTTCTCATTTTTAAGGAAAGATAACAAAAACCCCTATCTACCCGTCCGAGCTATTGTGAAAACTGAATGGGGCACTGGACACGTCAAACAATGAGAGCAGATTGGGAGCTGTGGGAGCTCAGCTCTGGGACTCAGCAGGGCTGTTCCATAGAAGCACAGGTCAGAGATGGCGGCAGTAGGGCAAGGCTGGACCTGAGGAAGCATAGGTGAGTGCAGGAATAATTGCGTTATCTCCAGGGAGCAAAGATATTTTCTGTCACCCCACAGACATAGGCTGTCTTTACTTGGAGATCCACTCCTTTCTACTCTTGGTTTAGAGGCTTCTGCTCCAGTAGGAACAAAGATCAGGGCAGAGACTGATGCAGTGTATGAATCTCCTCAGGGTTCCCCGAGCATGTGACCAGAGGCAAAACCTCCTCCCCTGAAATGGGCACTGAGCCAGAGGTCAGGTGGCTCACACATCACTGCTGTCCTTGCTGCCAAGTTCATCCTATGCTGCTAGGACTGAGATGCTGGAATGTCCATAGTGGGATGGCAGGGTTAGGCTCTGGGACGCATACGTGGCAATAGTCCAGAAAGATGGGGTAACTCACAGGGGGCTTGTCTTTTCATTGGCAATTAACCTGAAATGAAATCATGAAAGCTGCTGGATCCTGTGTAGTCTAGGCACCAAAACGTGTGGAGCACCAGTCTTTAGCATTAATCTAGCTCAGCTATGATTCAGGAGCATAACCACCAACCTCTTGTGGACCACATGAGCAGAGGCTGTGGAGTCCCTGACACCTAATTCTGGGCTGACTTCAGGGCCATTTGTATTTTTGGGATCCTGGAAATCACCAGGCTGGGTAGCTGGCTAGCAGAGGTGTTCAACATCAACTCTTTTTTTGCCCCCTGTCACCTCCTTCAGAACTGGTCCAGTTAGCTCCCCAACAGAGGTCAGAGCTAGCGCTCTCCAAGGTGCTGATAGCTCAGGCCAACTCCCCCAGAGGACACATTACACTGTAAATGTGCCTTGAAGCTCACCCAGGTCATCTGGAGTATCTTTCTTCCCCTCCATTCTTGTCCCATTCCTGGTAGGTTTGAGGGATAGAATGGGATAGCATGCTATTATGCTCTCCAGACTGATGTGGGAAGATTGACCAAAGGATCTGAGCAAACATCAATGTAAAAATGATGTATCCCCAAGTTGCCTGGAAGAGGCTGACTCATAATGCCTTACTACTTACAAGTAGCCACCCTCTAGTTAGATATGTTCACACCAGTATATTCTCATCACCTCTGAGAAGTAGGAAAATATTCCTTGTAGAAAGTGTCTCAACACAAGGGCAGGGCAACTTGGGGGCATTCTGTTGATAGACTATAGGTGGGACCAGTGAAACCAACTAGAGGTTATTTGATAGTCCAAGCCAGAGATAAGTACTGAATTAGGGCCGTGACTTTATCATGGGGAGAACCCTAAGAGGCAACACCAGCAGGATTTAGTGAATATTGGATGTGAAAGCTGGGGTGGATAGAGAAGTCATCCTTGATTCTTAAGATAATAACTTGGGAAACTGAGCAGATGATAATACCATTCACCAGGAGGGGTATCAGGGGTTTTGGACAGGTTTTGGACAGGAGAGATGATGTGCATGTTGAGTGGCAGGTGCCAGTGATAATTCCAGAAGCGTTGTCCAATGGCAGTTGGACACAAGGCTCTGGAGCTCAACAGAGAGGTCAGGGCTGATGATAGAGGTTTGGGAATAGTCCACAAAAGGAATTTGGCTGAAGAGATGAAAGAAGATTAGACCAACCAGGCAAAATGTGTCAAATGAGAGGAGAGGAGGGCAGAGAGCAGGTCTTGGTGGAAGGTATACGTTTTCTGGGTATGCTGAGAAAGAGGTGCTCTTAAATGAGGCTGTCACAGGGTTCTCATCGTCTGCTGACAGTCCACTTCAAACCAACTTGATGTCATTCCAATCATTTTTTAATTCTCCTCTGACATATATTTACCTATATTATATAGGTATAGAGTTAGGTTTAGATACACAGATTTATTTTAAAGAATTGGCTCATGGGAGGATTCAGGTGGGCAAGTCCAAAATCTGTAGGTTTGGCCAACAGGCTGGAAACAGAAGGAAGAGTTGATGTTTCAGTCTTGACTGGAAGCAGAATTCCTTCCTTCTTGGGGGACATCAGACTTTTCTTAAGGCCTTCCATTGGTTGAACAAGGCTCACCCGCATTCTGGAGAGTAATTTGCTTTACTCCAAGTCCACTGATTTAAATGCTAGTGTCATCTAAAAAGTGCCCTCACAGAAACACCTAGACTAGCATTTGACTCCATATATGGGTACTGTGATCTGGTCAAATTGATACCTAAAATTAAACATTACAAGGGGGGCGCCTGGGTGGCTCAGTGGGTTAAGGCCTCTGCTTTCTGCTCAGGTCATGATCTCAGAGTTCTGGGTTCAAACCCCGCATCGGGCTTTCTGCTCGGCGGGGAGCGTGCTTCCTCCTCTCTTTCTACCTGTCTCTCTGCCTACTTGTGATGTCTGTCTGTCCAATAAATAAATAAAATCTTAAAAAAAAAAACCCCAACATTACAAGGTGGGACACCCACTGGAAGCCTCATACCCAGGTTCAAATGACAGCGATACATAATAAAGAACAACCTGTCCCTTCACAGTTGCTATAACGACCCACATGCCCACTCCTTCTCACCACGCTCACCACACACATGCACTCCGGGGAGGGAGGAATAGGAGGTGTGGGGCCAAATACCTATTTGATCATATTTACTCATTCCAACCTGATCTTTCCCAATTCTCCAACCTAACTTTCACTTCAGGCCTCCTTTCCTCCGACTGCCTAGTTTGGACACTCTTCTTTGTTCTCTACAGGGAGAGTCTCCTTCACATTTGATTCGACTATTTATAGTATTGCACCCTGGAGCAAGTAATAGATGCTTCAGCTTCCACTCCATCCCATCCTCACAGGTATAGGAAGGTGATAAGATGAAAAAAGTTTTTTTTTTTTTCATTTTTATTTCAAAGCTAGGAAAAGTGAAACGAAGAGGAATTAAATTCCTGTCCCAAAAATCTTTCAGAGAGTCTAAGTGCTGCCAGCAATGGGGTTTTCTGCATAGCTACACCATTCCCCATCTGTGTCAAAATCCTTGGTGCATTTTTCAAGCTTAGTGTCTAAGACATCTCCAGCCTAATAAGAATAAGGTGCCCTGGGCTGGTTCCCAGCCAGGGAGGGAGGGCGCAGATATGCATTCCTTTGAAGCCGGTTTCAGATTCTGGAATGCTTTCCTGGAAACCACACAATCTTAGGAAAGATTCATCACCTCCTGATGCTGCCTTAGGACTAGGTCAGGACAGGGGCCCTGGACCCCTGAATGAGACAGTGTCTGCCCTGATTAGCAGCTTCCTGTGTGGTGGCTGCAGGATTTACTCAGGGCTAGCTTGGGCAGATCTGGCTGAGATTCAGAATCAACTCCCCACCTCATCTCTCTCTCCATCCCCCTCTCTCTTTATCCCCATATGTACTCCCCTACAAAGCATGAAGGTGGGGATTTAGTTCTCACATATCAGGACAGAAGGCCTGGGGCCAGAGGCAGAAGCAGATCTGAATGAGACCTGAATATAGTCTCCTGTCTAGGAGCTAGGGATAGGGTTTGGCTTCACCATTGTATATTAACACTGAGATGTCTTAGGGAAGACAGCTATGGAGGCAGTCATGTGAGCACTGCACATGGAGTCAGGAGCCTTGAGACCAGGCCTTGATTCTTCTGTCCCTTTCCTGGGCACTTCAGGCAAGTCACAAATTCAGAGAATGGTGATGCCAGATGGGTCCTCAACGATCATCTTTCCATTTCTCTCAGTTGAGAGATGGGGAGGCTCTAAGAAGTCACAGCATAGGCTTAAAGTCCCAGACCGAGGTGGTGTCAGAACCAGAATTAGAAATAAAGTATCTCAACAAATACACTTCCCATCATTGCCTCCATCCCTACTTAATTTCTCTGGACCTCAGTTTGCATCACCTGTCAAATGGAGGCCAGTAACATCTGCTTCTCAAGACTATTATGAAGACCCAGTGCAATCATGGATAGAAAAAGGTACAAAAATGGTGAAAAGGTTGAGTCCTAGGATCTGGGTGTAGGTTGCCTTCCCCAGTGACATGACCCAGCAAGGATGTAGGCATGAGTTCTAGCATGACGGAGGCCAAGGACGATGTCCAGCTGGTGCTCATGAGTTTGTCCATAACTTGTGTTCAAATACTGACATGCTTCCTGCCCCAGTCTCCCTGTGTGCCTCCCTGCCACCGTGGCCTTCCCCCAGAAATTAAAGGTTAATCATTTGACACAGCAGGAGATCTCTAAAGACTGTGCTCCGGCCCTACTGCCAGTCAGCATCAATTCCAGTTGGTCAGTGTGTACATCATACCATACATTTTGGATATCCATTGATAGGCAACAAATCACGCCAAAACTTAGTGGCTTAAAACAACAGTTTATTGGGGCACCTGGGTGGCTCAGTGGGTTAAAGCCTTTGTCTTTGGCTTGGGTCATGATCCCAGGGTCTTGGGGTCGAGCCCCACATGTGCTCTCTGCTCCGCCGGGAGCCTGCTTCCTCCTCTCTGTCTCTCTCTGCCTGCTTCTCTGCCTACTTGTGATCTCAGACAAAGAAATTAATATATAAAATCTTTTTTAAAAATCTCTGTTTAAAAACAACAACAACAACAAGAGTTTATTATTATCTTTCAAAGTTCTGTGGGTTTACCAGGCTCAGTTAGATGGTTCCTCACCTGGGTCTCTCCTGTGACTGTGGTCAGATGGTGGCTGGGCCGCCATTGTCTGAAGTCTCAGCTGGACTAGAATCTAACATGGCTCGATTCTGTGGCTGGAAGTTGATATGTCCACCAGCTGGGAGCTTGGTGGGACTGTCCACCCAACTGGAACAATTACGTCTAACCTCTCTGAGTGGCTTGGGCTTTTCATCGCAGGGTGGCTGATTTTTCCAGAGGTAGGATCCCAAGAGCCAACATGCCCAGGGCAGGAAGCTGACCTGGTCTGGTGCCATCACCACCACAGTCTATTTGTCAAAGCTTCCAAGGGCCCTTTCAGATTCAAGGGGGTGGGAGAGTGCCAAGATCACATTACAGAGAAGCAAGTGAATAGGAGATTCTATTAAATTCATTCTTGGAAAATACAATCTATGTCAATCACTGTGGAAAAATCTCACCAGTCTGGCACTCTGTCTGAAGTCCCCCTGCCCTCTTGCTACAGCCTTCTCTCCTTTCCAGGCAGGCCTCCATCGGCTGAAGGGGAGAGTCTCCCCTCTTTCCAGAGCTCACTCTATTCTGTTCTCACATTTCCATTGGAGAACGAAACTGACCTTGCTTCTTCAAACTATTACACCAAGGTTCTCCATAGCTCCTTTTGACCAGATTTGCATCCACAACAACATGGGGCAGTCTCAGGAACATGAAGGAGAGCAGTATGAGATCTCATCCTTTGGGTGTCTATTGGCAAGGAGGGGGCATGATGTTAGATGATGATGTTAGAATATGGTGATGCCATGAGTGAGCTATCTGAAAAGGCTTTGCCTTTCCCAACCAAGTCAATCTCCACGTCATCAAATCCTCACCTCTGGCATGCAGGTTTGTGTCCTCCTGGGCTGAATTCTGGGTGGTATTTGGATAGTTCCTCCTGTTGCTCATAAAGTCTGTACCCTCACCTTCTTGGGCCAGGGAGGTTTTGGAGTAATCATCAACCATCACGTCTTTCTAGAATGTTCCATTCACCTGGTTTCCTTCCCCCCAGCATGAAGTGTGGGTGCATCTGCAATCTGGATCTCTACCATGTGCTTCCTCACACTTCTCCCTGTCAAATCTCTGCCAAGCTATCTTGGGGAAAGGAATTTGTATGGGCTTCTTGTCCACTGAGGAAAAATCGAGTGGTTCTTGCTCTTTCTTTCATCCAACCAACCCCCAATGTGCTTTTTAACTGAGGGAAAATCTGTTATTCATAAAGAAAAACAAAAGAAGATAAATTATAGGACCTTGTAAAATATATTTACATGAATCCACACTTTCTTCTAGATAATTGAATTTAGAGTGACATGGCCCAGACTCTGCAGCTCATGCAGGAATGCCAGCCTCCTTCAGTTGTTTTTCATTCTTTTAGTGTGATTCCCACAAAGGCCTGGCTACGTCCAAGGGCCTCCACTGTCTCTAGGCCAGCACATGTTGTAACCTTGTCCACAACTTTGTGACTAACTGTGAATTAGGAGCTTCACTGAAGTATGTCTCTCTCAGCATGGTAAATGACAAGTGACCTTCTAACCAAATGTGACCTCATTAGACGACAGGAAAGACTTCAATGTCAGAATACAGGGTAGTAAGGTTTTGGTATTTCTGAAGGTCAAAGGCAGGGTGAGTCATACAACAGAGTATTCTACTTAACGTCAGATCAGTTCCTGCAAACGACCGCTGTGGCTGCTCTCTGGTGCTGTAAGAAATGGGTTTTCCGTAGATTCCTCTTGAGCTGCAACGTTGTGGACTGTCCATGGTCTCCTTGAAGCCACTGCCATATTTTAATTATAATTGGAAGGCTGTTTGGGAAAAAGGTGGAAAATGTCCAGAAATAATTTGTTTCTGCCAACTGTCTTAACCTTCCACTTTAACCGATTATTCACTGGTTAATTGGTATTTTGCCAAAGGAGAGGTCTCTGGAGAAAGGCTGCTTTGCTCCTCTGAGAATCCCTCTGATTTGGCTCTGCTGTACTTCCTGTGTTTGCAGACCTTGTGTTGAGCTCTTCGCATAATAGAAGAAGTCAGGTTTTAAAAGCCATGCTCAGTGCAGTTCACTAGCTTGGGGCTACTCAGTAGAATGAGGAAGGGGCTTTGGGTCTGCCCCACCAGTATTCTGACCCCAAGATCTGGATGCTGTTGGAGCAGGGGGGAGTTGGTGGGGCTTCAGGGATGTAAGACTGCTGGATTGGTCCATCCCAGGTCCAAGAATTTTGTCCCCTTAGGTCCTCAGCATCTTGGGGATTCAGAGGCAGGTCCACCATGTACCGTTGTGCAGGATGTGCACAATCGAAGGGATGAGAAGTGGATGTGTTTTAGGTGGTGTCATTCTACAAGCCCCGGTGCTGGCCTACATCCCCCTGCAGCAGGGATTGGCAAACAACAGCCCATGAGCTGAATCAGGTCCGCTGCCCATTTTTATAAATAACAATATCTTGGGACATTGCCACATCCATTTGTTTATGAATTGTTTGTGGCTGATTTCATGAGACGAACAGCAGAGTTCAATAGTTGTACAGAGACCTTCTGGCCTGCAGAGCCTAAAATAGTTACCTGGCCCTTGAGAGAACACTGATCTAGAGGCAGGGGCACATTTTTTGAATCGGCAAAGGTTCTGTCTGCCTGCCAAGCCAGGGTTGCCTCTGGAACATAGAGGCTGTCTTCTCCTAATTTGCACAAAGATGCCTAGTGGGCCAGCCAAGCCCTCCAGAGGAGATCCCAGCCATGCCGCTGAGGGTGGTAGTCGGCAGGAGTCCACTGGAAGCCTTGGCTCCGGCCTCCGGGGACTTTGGTGGACCCCCGAGTGGGGGTCCAGGCCGTAGAAGAACCACAGACTTGCTGCACAGAGAGGCTGTTCAGGGAGCGAGGGGCTGGTCAGGGCAGCTCCCAGAGGTCAAACAAATGCTTCCCTTGTTCCTTGTCCAAATCACCGTAAAAGAGCAGGTTTGTTTTTGGATCTTTGTGGCTGGCTACTCCATAAAGAAATGCAAACTCTCTCCTGGGTTATCATCGGCCCCTTGTTGACACAGCAGGGCTGACTGACACGGTTTATTTTTCTGTGGTTTTTCTTCCAGTCCACAGTGAAACATGAACTAGAGCATTCGTGGAGTCCCTTCACCTTTGGCAGCCCACAACCTGCAAGGGAGGTGACTGCGTTCGCTCGCGCCACTAGTAGAGGCCCCATGGAGATCTGGCTGCACCCATGTGAAAGGCTGGGTCAGCTCTACTTGAAAACCCACAGGAGCCCTGTCCTCCTCAGGGGATCGATGGACAAGGCAGGACCAGGGACTGGTAGAACATTCGACTGGAAGGGAACTCAGGGCTGTCTTGTCTTTTGACAACTCCGGAACCCCTTCACTGAGAATCAGCCCCGTGAGTTGTAGGGACTGTTCCAGTGTCTCCCCAAACCCAAATCAGCCTCTGGGAGTCAGCACTCGGAGCCCAGGCAGGACACCCCCCGTGGCGGGAAAGAGTACCCTTGGTGATCCAGACTGCAGGGACCAGGGCATGGTAGGAATAATCCTGGAAACATTTCAGCATTTCCAAAGCTCTTCTCACCTGTGATCTTACTTTGCCCCAATCTCCCCGGAGGCTGACACTTTGCCCATTCCATTGGTCCTTATATATTGTTTAGAGAAAATCTCAAAAAAAAATCTGGTTGAGTGGGATGGAATAAGAAATCTAATGGCTTGCACATATTCCATGTGTCCCTTTTCACTTTATTTATTTATTTATTTATTTTTAGAGATTTAACTTATTTATTTGACAGAGAGGTAGAGAGCACAAGTAGGCAGAGTGGCAGGCAGGGGGAGAGGGAGAAGCAGGATCTCCACTGAGCAGGGAGTCCGATGCAGGACTTGATCCCAGGACCCTGAGATCATGACTTGAGCTGAGAGCAGCCACTTAATGGACTGAGCCACCCAGGCGCCCTCCCCCATTTAAAAACAAAAACAAAAACAAAAAAAAAACAAGCAAAGACCTCTGGCCTTGTTAACTGTGCAAAAATCTATTTTTTAAAAGTTGACTCTACAACTTTAAAAGTTGACTCTACAATATCAGAATGGGGGGCCTGGCTAGAGGAAAGCTCATGCAGACCTGGGGGTCTGCGGTGGGCGGAGCTTGGATCAGGGACTAAGAGACTGCCCAAAGAAGGTAATGCGGGAGGCTGCACTGTGTGGGACACAGGGTCCAGAGATGGTCGTTGGCCCTCCCAGAAAGAGAGGGACGACAAAAGGGCAGCCTTCCGACCCCCCCTAGCATTCCTGGGCCACCTGGATTGCCCCCTGAGCAATCCTTCCCTGCATGGCTCTCCCTCTCCCTGAGAGTTGTGTGAACCTTCTGACTTTGGTGGAAGGACCAGAGCTACAGATTTTGGAATCCAGGAATCAGGACTGTAGTTCTGTTGTTTATTATAAGGGAAAAAAAAAAAAAAAAAACCACCAGTTCTTGGATCATATTAGCTGGAAAAAGGACCCTCTCAGGATTCACTTCCCCTGAGGCTGGAGCCAAGAGTTCTGAGGGGGGATCCCTGGGGCAGCGAGTGCCCGGTGTGAGTCTTTGGACCTTGTGGCAGAGGTCAAACAGACCGCAATGCCTCCAAGGGCACAGACATGTTTCTCAGGAACCAGAGTTCTGTACCACGGAGACTGGCTTAGCTTTGGAAAGCAGAGATGTTCAAAGGTACCCACATCCTTTCCTGAATTAGTTTAATGCATTGAACTTGTCCATTCCTCCCTCTGCAAGTATGCTGCTGACTGAGAGCTGGGTTCTCATACTCCCATTCCTCAGGCACTGCCTCTTCAGCCTCTTTCCATGCTCAGTTCTCTCCTTCTTCAGGAAGTCTTCCCCGTCCATCCCCAGTCCTGGTCCTCACCCTCTGGGAGCCCAGAGCATCTTGGGTCTTTGCCCAAGAGTGAATGACAGGGTAATTGTTGGCGTGGGAAGTACTCCATCCTTGCTTCTAGACTTGTCCTACAGAAAGGCTCCTCTCTCCTAAGGAACTATAATCTGGAAGCTTGGCCAATTTAGACTTGGACCCTGGAGTTTAACCAAGCAGGGGGAGCTGATGGAAGTGAGGCCATGTATAGATCAGAACACCTTAGCAGGAGTGCAACGTGGACTTTGCCCCTTGAGTACCTAAATGTGGTGTGGTCCAGGCCCCAGATGCAGAAGGGATGGGTCTCTGCTCTTCCCAACTTCCCAGGCCCTTCTATCCTGTTATGGATTAATGAAAAATTTTAAGTCTTAGGGCAACATCATTGTTACAGTCGTTAAGTATTTTAAAGAGATTACTTATGCCAACAACTGTTCATATTTTCCCTTAAATGACCAGAACCTGTGACCACAGTCACTTTTACCTCTGTTTTCCCCTTTAGTCTCAGGAATTTGGGGGGATGGCATGAGTTTCTTGACACTCAGAGGGTCTTTGAGCACCAGTTACAGAACAAGGAGGTGAGGGACTCATAAGGAGTTCTGGGGAATGGGGTGTTTGCCTCCCCAAAGACCACGTGAATAGTTTTTTAATAATTGATCCTGGGATTGCATTTTCTTGTGCTTTGGACATCACCAAACATTTCTGAGAGCAAGGGTAAGACACATTTCAGTCTCTTGTCATTTCTTTCTTTGGTTTTCCTGTCTTCTGCCTCTGATACTGTCTGGGTAATCAAAAGACATTTGGGTGATAAAAAAAACTATCTCTCCATGGTCTTTGTCAAGAGTACATACATGCATACTGGCTGGTATGTGTGGCTGGAGCTTAGTTGTCTCACCAACAGAACAATCCACCAGCTAAGGAAGATGGAACAGACTTACCTGCCGATACTCATTTGGATTCTGAGTCAAAGCAGGAGGACACCAGGACAGGTTGTCCAGGGAAAGGATGATTTGGGGGGACTCGTCAAAGGGAAGGAGAGGAAAAAGATTGTATGGCCTTAGAGGGGCCCAAAGTGTGGTATATGTAGGCCAATAGAAGACGGAACTTCCTGACAACCAAAGGGCAGGGTTGCTGTTAGGTCTAGAAGGAAACAGCCAAAGCTAGGGGAATACTCACTAGTGATATTGCTAAGTGTTTCCATAACGCCTGGTGCCTACAAAGCCAAACGTATGATGAGAACATACAACTTGGTGGTCTTTAATAATAAAGTGACACAACCTGATAAGGACCCAGCTTAAAAATAATGATATTGCTCATCTTCAGTGCAAAAATCATGAAGCAGGAGGATGAAGAAAAGAACAGTACAAATTAAGAAACTTTCAAGACAGGTGACTATCATGTACCCTGAAAAGGAAGGGATGATTGTTCATCCGAGGTTAGAGCAGTCCTGGCAGGTCTTGGGCGGTACTCGGACCTCTTCTTCAGCTCAGGGGAGAACAGTCCTTGCTGGGACAAAGTCAACCAGTCTCTGCCTGCTGAAAGGAGGTGCCCTCAGGACAGGAGCCCCTGGGTGGAGAAGATGGCCATCTCGTGTTCGCCTTCTACCAGCCCGTACGTACAATAGCAGGCAGGCAAAAGAAGGCTCCTGAGTGCCCCATTGTATGGCAAGCCTCAAAGTCCTGCCTGATGTCCTCTATGAGCCCCAGCTCCCCGCCCCCCATGCGTCTCCTCATCTTTGAGATAATGCTGGTTGCTGGGTCGCTGTCCCACCATTTTGCTGTTGCACAAAGGGCACACTCAGGCAACCCCACAATAAAAGCAACTCGCAGGGAAACCAGCTGTACTTATAAATAAACATCCCCAGCACAGTAATCTGCTGAAGGTTTTTATGAGGGGAAACATAAAATTTCAAATAAAGGGCTAATGGGAAATATGTCCAAAATGTTGGAGCGGGTGATGTTCTACAGTAGGGAACGGCCCAGCTAGATCCATCAAACAAAATGTAACTAACGACGGATTCCATTTTAAGACCTTGGCCCTCTCCCTCCCACACCTGAGCTGTATATTTTATCTGAAGGGTCGTTTCATGTTCCAGAGTCAGCTCTGTTTGCGAGCGAGCTGTCACAATTTTATGGCCTTGACTTTAAAGAGCAGGACATTTCTTTCCTGGAGAAGAGAGCTAATAGGAGGTAAAATGCAGGGATTATGGGCTCTCCCCCAAATCCAAGCTAGCAGATGCGCCTCTTTTCTGTAATCAAAATGAATGTTTTCTTTGGATCCAGCTAGGAAGGCCCCTTAAAACATCCCAGGAACAGGAGACATGTGCCAGGCCAGATAACAGATTGGAAGCAGACGGTGAGGAAAGCAGGTGTCTAGCTCTTTGGAGTACCTGCTCCTTTCCCTCTTCAGGACAGGTAATTTAAAAAAATGACAAGGTGATTTTCTTTTTTTATGGGAAAAATGGGAGATGGCATATGGTTAGCATTGCTCCTTGCCCTGCCCTTCACCTCTGTTAACAATCTGCTTTCTTCCCCCTGCTGGGGCTACAGGGAGCTCTGTTTGGCGTTCTTTTCCTCCTTAACTTTGTTCCAGACCATTCTGGGCTGCAGGGGAGGACTCCCCCACCCCCCACCAAAGTAAGAGCCTTCGGAGCAGTGCAGAGAGCTTAGACTGGGGAGTTAGAATGGGTTCGAATCCCCACGCTGTCACTCACCAGCTTTGTGGGACCTCAGGCAAGTCACTCATCTTGTTTTTTCACGGACGAAGAAGGGCAGAGGCTGCAGCATCCCGGGCTCCTTGTGGGTTCGCTAGTGGCTCTGGGGAGGCACCTGCATGGACATGGGGCAGATTGCTGAGGAGCACAGTTCTCTGAGTCTGAGCTATCCTCTATAAAATGGGGATACTAATACCCCACAGGGTTAAGGTTAAGGGAAATCGGCATGGTACCTGCTTGGCAGCGGGCCTGGCACGTGGCAGCCCTCCCTGCGCCTTCACCATCATGGCTGTTACACAAGCAGAAATCTGGCTGTCCAGCAGAGGGTCTGACTCCCCCAAACACCACAGGGTAGAAAGTTCTGTACAGCCCACACGGGGCAGTCCATACACTGCTCCTGTGCTCATGATGGGGTCCTGGCTTCAGTCCTGTTCCAGCCTATCTTTGACTCTTGGCTTCTGTCACTGTCAGGTTAGCCCAATTTGCTTTGGGCTCATCACGTGAACTTGACTCGTCAAGCAGGGTGGTGCTCAGTATGGTCTGGGGTTTGGCTTGTGTCCCCGTTGGGCTGTTTCAGCTCCCGTATACTTTCGACATGGCCTCCTAGGACAGCTCTGACCCTTGCATGCCAAATACCAGCTCCAGACTGCTTTGCCACCCTCCCCTGGGTCAACTGGAACCCCCCAAGAGAGCAATAAATGACTCAAGGTGAAGGGGAATTGGGTCACACTAGAACTTTTCCCTCCCTTTTTATCTGGGGGCCCAACACTAATTTCCCTGCTATCTTCACTCCACACTGTCACTCCACACTGTTGTGTGGCATGACAGCCACACAACATAAAACAAACACAAACAAAGCTAACAAACACACTCTCTACCAGCAGTGGGGACAATGGCAGAACAGAGGCACCACCCATTGTGTCAAGTTTATGTCTGGCATACTGTCCCTACAACTGTCTGGCATGGTGGGGAAGCACCCCTCTCTAGGCTGAAGGAAACTCATCTCTCCTCTGCCCACACCACTGGCCTCATGCTACTTCCTATGGTTTTTTTTCTCCATCTTCCAAGGGAGACTGAGTTCAGGGAGTGTGGATACCGTGACCCACACCTGTTTGTTCCCCCTTACCTCACATCACAGAGCAGCACTGTAACCAAGACAAAAGTGGAGGCGAGGCCCTATGGAGAGGCCACGCTGGAGGTGTTCAGCCGACGTCCCGGTCTCTTTGTCTGTTAGACGTGCGGAAATGTCTAGAGTTTCTCCTGCCCCAGCCACTGCTGACCACAACCACACGAGGGACCTGGAAGAGTGCCATCTAGCTGAGCCCAGTCAGCCTCTAGAACCATGAAAATATCAACAACAACAACAATAATAATAAATGATCATTGTTTAATACTATCAGGTTGGGGTGGCTTGTTGAGCAATGACAGATGCTTGGATCACTGATGGTTTAAACATCTCTTTTGGCTATTTGTATGGTCATGAGATCCATAAGCCATGCTCTTTAGAGGACTGGTGGAAGAAGGTGGCTCTAGCAGCTTCCCATCATACCTGCAAGCCATGCTTCAGGATTGCCAGGGACCTTGGGCTATGGGATTCCTCTGGCTGGACCCCTTGCCTGTGGAGGCGTTGACTGCCTGGCCCCGGGGAGCAACCCACCCTTCCTTCTCCGGCCGAGCTGGGAAGATGTCCAGGACCAGCTGTGTGCTTTGGAAAGCTACTTCTCTGGTTCCTCGGCTTTCTCCCTTGTGCAGGAATATAAGATTAACCTCCAGTTTTATACCCTGGAACTCCAAGTACCAAACAAATTTCAGTGTTTTTCAGGTGCATGTTCTTTGTTGGGCTTTCGCAAATGAGTACAATAACAAGCTCGAATGTGCAGGTCCTCAGGGGGCGGATCTGAGAACCACAAGAGCAAAGGGGTTTCCAGTTACCCTCTGGCTTGTGCTCAAAGTCCTCACTCTCCCTGAAGAATGGGTGTGAAGGCTCAGGCTACGCAATGGTCTGGGAATGAAGACTTGGAAGAGAGACTGAGGTTCCCCAGAATTGTAATTCAGGCCTTTAGCTAGCAAGCAGGTGGTCAGACAGAAGGGAAGGGAGGGGAGGGTTGTAGGGAGGGTGTGTGATAAGCACAATGTATCCTTTCAAGATGGTTTTCAACAGCTCTACTTGCCTATCAGCCCTGCTGTGGACTGAACATTTGCATCCCCCCCAAATTCATATGTTGAAGCCCTAATCCCTGGTGTGATGGTATTTGTCAGTGGGAGTCTGCGGTAGATCAACGAGTTTAGATGGGGTCCATCCTATGATGGGCTAGTGCCTTTATAAGAAGAGAGAGAGACCAGAGTCCTCTCTCAGCCATGGGAGAACAAAGCAAAAAGGTGGCTGTCTGCAAACTGTAAAGAGTGCCCTTCCCAAGCACCAAATCCGTGGGCACCTTGACCTTGAATTTTCTAGCTTCTAGAACAGTGAGAAGTCAATGTTTGTTGTTTAAGCTACCTGGTCTATGGTTTCTTGGTATAGCGGCCTGAGCTGACTGAGGCAAGCTCTGAGATCTGTTTTTAACTCGTTCTGTGGGCCCGGAGGGATCTCAGAAATCATCTCCTCCAGCCTGATCTGTTTACAGGTGAGGACCCTTGATGCTTGGAACGTGCAGCCATGTTCTTCCCGTTTTTCTATAGTATTATGGCTTTTTCTACTGATTTATTGGGAATTTGTTGGAAGAGACAGAGGCATTCCCCTTCTCCATGGCTTTATATTTCCAAGTAAAAGGATGCCAGTAGGTGTAACTCTGGTCCTCTTTCTGGTCCCTCTTTCACTCCAGCTGTGGAGAAGGAGGTAAATGGTCTGAGAGTAAGTTTGGAAGGAGGAAGAGGAGAAGTCTTACCTCTCTCCCCTCACACTTTGGGATCACCTGCCTGCAGACACAGGTGCTCCTGGGGGCCCTTGGCTATGCCCCGAGCTGAGCAGTGAAGTCACTTAAGATCTCCCTGTGGCTTGGGGGGGGGGGGTGGGTCTGCTTCATCCAGGGGCCCAGCATGAGGAGACCCCTGATCTGCCTGCCCAAGTCGCATTCTCCAATATCTCTGTCAGTAACAAAGCTGATATTTATTTTATTATTTTTTTTTTTAAAGATTTTATTTATTTGACAGAGAGAGATCGCAAGCAGGCAGAGAGGCAGGCAGAGAGAGAGGAGGAAGCAGGCTCCCTGCTGAGCAGAGAGCCCGATGCGGGCCTCGATCTCAGGACCCTGAGATCATGACCTGAGCCGAAGGCAGCGGCCTAACCCACTGAGCCACCCAGGCGCCCACAAAGCTGATATTTAGATCCTCGTTTGCCTCCTCGTGTTCCTATTCCAAGTTGGTTTGGACTTTTAGTAGGAAAAGGCGTGCCCTTTATCATACTCCTCCAACACCACGCCAGCTTTGTACGTATGAGGTAAATTTATCTTTTCCCTGCACGATAGGAGTCCCAAATACTGCTTCTAAGTTTCCATTTATCTTTTCACTTGCTGTTTGGTATTTTTCTTCTTTATGTGGAAATCAAGTCAAATTGATCAATTTCGTATTTTGTGGATTTTGAGTTTCTGTGTGTTTTATGTTCACAAAGGCCTTTCCCCTCCTGGATTATTAAACGTGTTTTTTGGCGTTTTCTCCAGGGACGTTTCTGCCTTCAGTTTCCTGTTTAATCTTTGAGAGGTGCTACCTGCTGGCGCGTATTACCAGGAGGCTGGATTGATCCTGAGCAAACGGGTTTTGGGGGTTGGCAAAAGAAGGAGGGACAAGGGAACACAGAGGCACGTACCTTTGCACTTGGGTCCGTGTTGTTCCTCGAGTGCAGTTATGGGTCAGGCGTTGGTCTCTAGAGCTGCCTGAGAACTTTAGCGGCCATAACAGGGAGGGGCAGGAGCTCACGCAGCCTCCCTCTGAGGCCTAGAAAGGGTAGGGGCTCGTTCAGCCATTCTGTGAGCCGGGTGGTGGAAGGACTGGAGCCCAGATCTGGTAACCACCAGCCGAAGGACTGTTCTCTGGTCACAGAGAACCAGCTTGGTTCCAGTTGAATTAGAGAGCTCAGCTCTGAGGCTGATGGGCCCACATGCCTCCTCACCCTGAGGGCCCGCCGGATGCCCTGGATAGCTGCCTTGCTGCCTGGGCCTGGCTGAGCTCAGACTCCTGCTGGGGATGTGTGGCCTGCCAGGATGACCAGAAAATTGAGGCAGGCCTGTGGCTGTGGCCTTCGAGAGAACAGTGGTGAGTTGTCTCCTCATTTCAGAGGGAAATCAACAACAGGCTGCAAACGTGGGATCACTTAGAGACCAGTCTTCTTCCATCGGGTACTTGTTACTCTCGAAGTTTCTTTCCCATGTTATGAAGGAACATGCCTTTGGGGAAGCAGGGCAAGCCCTGTGTTTGTCTTCTCTCAGCCCCTCGTGACTGCCACAGCCTGAAGGACAGGTTGATGAGCAGCTCAGTGTCTTCTCACCTGCCTCCCAGCAGTCCTGTCCTCTTCCTGCCAGCTCATCCTCGAGTACTAAAACAGTCCCTAACGGGCGCCTGGGTGGCTCAGTGGGTTAAGCCGCTGCCTTCGGCTCAGGTCATGATCTCAGGGTCCTGGGATCGAGTCCCGCATCGGGCTCTCTGCTCAGCGGGGAGCCTGCTTCCTCCTCTCTCTCTCTGCCTGCCTCTCTGCCTGCTTGTGATGTCTCTCTGTCAAATAAATAAATAAAATTAAAAAAAAAAAAAAAAAAAAACAGTCCCTAACGGTTCGTTCTTCATAAGCCTAATCAACACTGAGAAGTTCTTTGGTCCTTCTCCTAATTCTTTTTTAATATAAATTAGGGTGAGTCTGGATGAATGTGAAGATCCCTTACTGTAGGTATTTGTGGGCTATGTGTACCCTTAAATCTTATGTATTAAATCTTGTTCTCTTATCCCAGTGATGTGATCAATTTGATGTCATCTTTGGTTGCTGTCTTCCTAGCTATCTTCCCCTCCTGCCCAGAAACCCCCGAACAGCCTCCTCCAGGGCTACCACATACAGTTGCATAGGCTGTGCACTGCACAAGTGGTACCATCCATTCGTAGTCTATAGGCTGAAAGGCACTCTTGGACTTGTGGACTATAGCAGCCCTATCTCCATTGATTATGCAGTCACAATTTACATTGGCAATTCTTTTATAATTAAAAATTCATAGGCCATCACTCAGAGCCACATGGAATGATTTCATGGGTTACCTGCTATTCTGGATTATCCATGCTTCACTCTTCTACTAATGTATGTGTTTTAGAGTGACTCCCCCTCTCTTAGTTGAGCTGAATCAAGGAAATAAAAGGAAAATATCGGAATACATTGATGCACACTGAGGTGAGTCATATGCCCCTGGAGCCCTGGATGAATGGGGAAGGTTATTCCATTTTGGAGAAGGATCTTATTGGCTAAAAGAAAGATTTATGGTGTAAAATCTTAACTAAGTGGGAAGAGGAGGGGAAATAGTTTTGTAAGGGTGGGAGCAGATTTGAGGGGAGGGTTCTAGGATCAATCCACTCATCAGCCTATGGGCCTGAGCAGAGTGTTTCTGCCGTGGGCATTTTAGTATTCTGTCTGTTTGGGAAATCCACTAGGTGTGAGCCTCCCACCTCCTGCTACGGAAGCAGAAATGGTTTGAGACTGCTCCTTAAGCCCCTCACTGCTGGGGGTTGCAGATATAGGACTTAAAGTCAGCCAATCAAAAGCACCCACTCAGAACCAGAGCCGTGGGATGCCAAGAGGCAGGAACTATTTAGACTCCTTTCTGGCAGAAGGTGGAAGCACCCGAGATCCAGGTCCAGCGCCCCCTGGTGTCAGGGCCTGTGATAAGCATCCGGCAGCCTGGAGGTGAGCCTCCGTGGGCCTCCATGGCCCAGCACACCCTGCCTTGCCACCCTGGGTTCCAGCCTGTTTCCTGGTCTGGATTTTCCATATTCCCTGTGGATTCTGTGAACCACCCGATAGCCTTCCTAAAAGTCACATTTGTGCTTACCAGAGTTAGCTTCTGTTCGTACAAGCACGGACGCTTTGATAAATCCCCCCCTGGTCACAGAGGCCAGAGGTCTTGTTGAAGTCCCAGTGATCCTGTCTAGCCAGCAGTGATGTGCTGATAAACCATTCTCTAGAAAAGAAAAGAAAAAACCCTGATTTGAAGCATTTGGCATTTGCATATTACCATTTCCAATACAGGCAATTTCAAAATACCAACCTTAAAACACCTGACTAGTGAGATTCTGGAACATTTAACAATTGGCTGTCAGGAGCCAGCACAAGCCAACTTCTACGTAGCCGTGTTAAGACTTTGAGCCAGGCTCTGAGCCTCTGATTGTGAAGGACACCATCAGATAACAGGTTAGAGTGCCAGGAGGGCAGTGGTGATCAGTGGTCAGGCGCCAAACTGGCGTGGAGAGGCCGGGCAGAGCTAGGCCAGCTGCTTCTTCCATCTGGGACTCAGTTTCTCCATGCGAACAAGGGGGTAGCTCATACCTCATTAACACCTGCAGGAACCAGGTGTTTTGTGCTGAGGCCTTGAGGAGGGGTTCAGGGGTTGGCTCTGCAGGAACAGCTCTAGGCTTTCAGGGCAGAGGCTGAGAGATTGAGTCTCAGGGGAGGCCCTGGCCTTGCAGTGTCTGTGTGACGTGACGCCTGCCGGCTGTGTGTGTCTCTGTGTGTGTTGTGAATGATGTGGTAGAACTGGGACCCTGGGGACACCCAGTCCAGTGTGGCTCCAGACATGTGTCTTTGATTACTGCTTCTCAGCGGGTGAGAAGACAACAGAATCCTGTTTCAGAGGACGTGAAGAGGATTTGAATGTTTAATAAGAAAAGGATGGGGCGAACATGCTACAAGAAATCCACAGAATGTCCCTGGCATGGGCTGGCCTGCTCCCTCCGGCGTGTGCTGACAGGATTCTGTAAACAGTGTGATTGATTTCTGTCCTCTTGTGACCTAGCAATTCACAATTTGAGTTTAGGTCTGTTCCTGGGGTATGCTGGCCTGTTGCAGAGAGAAGCAGGGGGAGACTGCATGATTTCCTGCATGATTTTAGATCAGAAGAGCCCTGAAAATAACCTCCCCAAGGCTTCTGTCCCCACTAGGCAGTAAAGCCGGCTCTACTTGGAGGTTCTGATGTACCTGCTGCTTCCCGCCCTGCGGGGCCCCTGCCAGCCTTGCAGCACTGTGTGATTAGGGTTACACCTGAGGTCTTAGGCAATACCGCCCACTGCACTCAATAGCCTGAAGGCCGTTCAAGTGCCTGATCCCTTCTGTGCCTCCCAGAACATTCTCTTGGGATTAAACCCCTAACGTATCTGGGGAGATAGTGAGGTCCTCAGTAGCAACCCCCTTACGTTTATGAAGCACCTTAACCCAAGACTCTGTTTCATGTCAACTGCGTTCCAAAAAGAGTGTAGCATCACTCACATTTGCTGATATCACCGGATGGTGCTGGCCCTCTTGGCTCAGGCATCTGGCAGGTCTTAAAGCTGAAAGGGAGGGCTGCTGAGGCTCAAAGGGTTAAAGGATCACCTGTCCCCATTTGGAACTTCTTTCAAGATATGTCTCCAAAGGCAAAGGAAACAAAAGCGAAGATGAACTTTTGGGACCTGTCCCCATTTGGCCCCAACAGCTGTGTGACGCTCGTCCAAAGATCCCCCAGAGCACTAGTGCCTTAGCCCTAGAGGTGCACAGGGTTGGGGGCAAAGCACCAGGCTCTGGTTGGAGGTCCGGTCTCTCTGTCGGCAGACTCCCTCACTCCATTTTCACCACCTGCTTGCCACCCCCCACCCTGCCCCTCTGCATTCTGAGAAGCTCTAGAAGGGGGTGTCCCGACCTGTCCCTCCAGTCTGGAAGAAAGTGGCAAAATTCCATTTCAGAAGTGAAGCTGAACAAGAGAGTCTGTGCTCGAAACGCATGTTTTGGGGGAGAGGGACAGGAGGCTTCCCAAATCATTCTGTTTTCCCCACAGAGAGCACACTACAGCAATATTCTAGCTACTCACTTCGCCCTGAATTCGTGTGATGTCATCCAAAATGACTATTAGTGTGAAGTTACACTTTCAAAGCCAAAAAAAAAAAAAAAAAAAAATCCCTTTCTCCCAAAATAAACATTACATATGCTCAACTATAGGAGAACAGGATTATAGACGCTGGGAACTGGAAGGGATTCTAGAGTTTATTTTACAAATGAAGAAACTCAGGTCTGGGGAAGGGTGTTCACGGCCTGGAGCCCAGATGAGAGGGCAGGATGGGGAGGCCCCCAGGGCTCTTGCCCCATTTCAGGAAGGCGGTATCACGGGGTTATCTGAGGCAGCCGCTGAGTGGAATTGGGCCACCTGCCAATTGAATGGTGGTCATGTTTGGTCACAGACTGTGAGGAGATGATGTGGGCCTAAGGGACACCTGTCTCTTCTCATTTCTGTGTCCCTTGGGACATCCAAAGTCACTGGCTTGATTGTGGCAAAGAGAAGTTGGTTGTAAGCAGGGTACTTAATTGCCCACCCCCACCCCCCAGCCTCCAGAGGGAAGATGGGTCCTGCTAGGAAGGGGCGACTGTGTCCATTTCTGCCATGGGCCTTTGTGGCTAAGCCCCAGCAGATGCCAGTGACCATGGCCAGCTGGCAAAGAAAGGGAACTTGGATGGGAGCCGGCTGTTGGTTTGATCCGTGGAGCTGCTCAGGAATGCCCAAGGAAGCCCAGGGAGGGAGATGGGGAGGCTCTCTGCCTCCTTGGGGCCAGATTCACCGTAGGGCCTTAGCCTGTTTCCCGAAGAGTGTGTGCGCTGCGGGGTGGGAGGTGCGGGACAAGAGGACGTCCCCTGGCCCTGGAGGGCACCTGGCATTTTGACATGGGGACATGCGGTAGTGGCATAAAAAAAATACTCCGTGAAATAAAATTTAAAAAGACTAGAAAGAAAAAATATAAACAAAGATACCCTGGGAAATGCTTAGCTCTTTTTTCTTTTTTTCTCATTTTTCTTTTTTTCTTTAATAGTAATTACTAACAATCTGGGTAAGAGGGCTCCTCTGCCCCCAGGTGAGGCTTACAGGCTGGGTGATACATGGGGCTACGAATCCTATACATTACCCAGCAAAAAACACAGTCAAAAAGAAAAAAAAAAAGGGGTTTTAATATATAGAAGGGGCTGCTTCAGAGAGTCCCGGATTACAAAACTGCTGCATGTAAGTATCTCACTTGGGTTCTTAGCAGCCCTGGGGGAGGACCACAGAGAGGGCTGGAGCCCCAGGGCCCTCAGCTCCCTGCCCGTGCCCTCCATCTCTGCACACCACTCCCCCTCCCAGTGGGTCCTGGCCACTCTCCTGTGGGCTCCATCCTGCACCCCAGGAGCACACTCCGGCCACCCCATTTATAGGCTCCTTCTGGCCCTCGTCCCGCACAATCTTTTCTGCAGGTATCAGGTCGATACTTGGGTTTCATTTTCCCCAAATCAGCACTTGCAATCTGCTCCAGGCCTTCAGCGGAGACGGAACCTCCCGATTCTTGAGAATGACTACCTCCAGGAGTGTGTCTATGCCTCCTGGGACCCCTGGGAGTTGGACAATAGAAGTCTTTGCTCCAAAAGGAATGCATTTGAGTTCCCTGTAATTGCTTTGTTGGACCAGAGCAACAGGGCCTCGGCTCAGCCTTGAGGCACCAGCAAGGTCGTAGTCACCCTCATATGTGTCCTAAGTCTCTATGTGCTGAAAGGGGAGGAGAGGGGGGCCCAGGGCTGGGGCCTGAATCCACATGGAACAGAAGACCTGCCCAAAGATGTGCATGAGGAGGGAGGAGGTGTGCCCTGGCCCTGGCTTTCTGGGTTGGGGGCCCAGCAGGCTGGGAGACCAGAGGGTCTGCACACAGTGGGGCCCTAATTCGTATCTGTTAGACAGAAGGGTCGATGAGGCTGCAGAGCAGCCTTTTTGAAGATCAGATAGCTCCGCTCTGTCATAGACTACTCTACCTTCTAGAACGTACCCTTGCCCCGCTGCTGGTGTTCACCCGTCTCTGATGGCTGGCATTCAACCAAGCCCAGTTCTTAAACTTAGGATTTGATCATATTGCTTCTCTGCTCCAAAATTTTGGCTGGCTCCCTTTCAGCAGTGCTCCCTGCACTCTTTGTCACGGGAGGTGTTGTTCAAAGTTGGCCTCTGTGATCAAGGTTCTACTCTTGAGGATTTGCAACACACATTAGCATACTTAGGGGCCCTGAGAAGACCTGCAGGGAAGAAATTGGTTTCTCAAGCTTGACAATGGACTTTGTCTTTTGTTTGCTTAACATCTATTAGCACAGGGTGACTCTGGGAGGTGTGTGATCACAGTAACCTACTGCACAATGACCAGATGAATTAGCCTCGTACTCAAGAGATGATGAAATCCGCTTTTGACCTAAGGATCTCCCTGTCTCGCAGCCATGGTGCTCCTTCTCCCTAGATCCCCCTGGATTCCTTCCCCAAGCATGCTGTCCCTGTGCACGGAATTCTGTTGCCCTAAAATTCATATCCGCGGCTCTAAACTGCAAGATCTTAGAATACGACTGCATTTGGGGATAAGGCCTTGAAAGAAGTAGTTAAGTTAAAATGAGGCCATTAGGGTGAGCTCCCTATCCAATATGACCAGTGTGCGCAGAGGGAAGGCCACATGAGGTTTGCAGAGGAGGCCCTGCAAACCCAAGAGAGAGGCCTCAGGAGACACCAACCCGCCGATGCCTCAATCTCGGACTTCTAGCTTCCAGAACTGTGAGTAAATACATTTCTGTTGTCTAAGCCCCCCATCTGTGGTATTTTGTTGTGGCAGCTGGATCTCCCCACTGCTCCCCGAGTTAAGTGCTCCCCCCAAGGTTTAAGTGCTGCGCCCCATGATTCTGTGTAGCCTCCATTCTCCTCCCTCAGGGCTCCACGACTGTCTTTCTTATAGCAACAACACAAACCAACAAAGCCAAATAAAATGGAATTCTGCCTACTTTTCAAGGTCTGACTTGAATGCCTCCTTTTCCAAGCAGCTCACCCTGAGCCCCTCGTTCCTGTGCTCCCACAACGGGTAGAAGGTTCCGTCCCGTTCTTTGGTGTCTGCCCCCGCTACGCTGTGCTGAGCACGTCTACCTCTCTCGCCCGCCATACTGTGGGATCTTGGGGGACAGAGACTCGTCCGTTGTCCCAGGACCCAGCACTGTGCCCTCCACGCATAACAGGTGCTCAAAGATTAACTTCTGGCTACAATTGAAATTAGGTCTCTGCATCCAGCAGGCCAAAAGGAAAAGTGAGAACCTTTTGCCCATCTGGCGTTTTCCAGTTGTTGGGACAGTGGGACCCAAACGGCAGCCTCTGCTCCAGTTCAGGGAGGGCTGAGGGGAGGAGGGAGCATTTGAGGTAGGCTTTGAAGGATATGCAAGAGCTGAAGTCATGCCTCCATGAGAGCGAGGGAACAGGGAGCTGCTGAACCAGAGTTCCAAATAATTGCACACGTGTTTGACTTGATGGCCCCGGGACCCTCTGCCTTGCACGCAGAAGTCACTCAGGAACCGTGATGAGGCTGAAGGGGGTCCAGCCGCCAGCACACCCAGCTGTTGGGCTCGCTCCAGCCATCCCACTGGAGCCGGGAGGCGCAGGTCACGCGCGGTGGGCGGAAGTCGGGACCCCCTTCGGGAGGCTGGGATGGGTGACACCTGTGCTAGGCCACCAGCGCTTGAGTCACCGGCCCTCACGTGGTGTCTGTCAAGTGAGGCATCTCCACGGCCGGTGGCCTGGGGAGAAGGGCCCCCGTGGAAGGGGAGCTTTGACACCCTCCGCTCTGATCTGAACACAGGTTTTTAATTTCCCTGTAATTTGCCCTGCTCCCTCTCCTGGGCTGGCTTCCCTGTCATTTCATTTCCTGCTCTATGCTCATTTTACAGCAGAGGTGAAGAGAGCTGACCTCTCCTTGCCCCAAAGCTGAATAAAATACACAACAGATTTTTTGTGAATAAAAATAGGTTTGAATACCACTGGCCAGTCACTCGGGGCTCCTTGCAGCCCGTCTGGTCTAGGTCCCCCCCCCCCCCCAGCTACAGGCCTTGCAGGACAGGGCTGCAAGGAGGTGCGGTGGTCCGAGCCCGAGCCCATGGAGAAGGGGGGCAGGAAGGTGGCCGCCCCGGGGAGAAGGGCAGCATGAAGCCAGAGCGAGGCCAGTGCAGGTGGCTGGTGGACAGGATTGTCCTCTCACACAGACGGCTACAAGTATGGGAAACCGCCTCGCAGGTTGCCCTTGCCAGGGGACCAAAGAGGAAAGATTGAGATGTCAGCACCTAGTGGGAAAGAAATTTCTGTCTGGAACATTTGGGAAAATTCCAAGAGGGATGCAATCAGAGTCTCTCCTAGCAGAGTCGTGGCGGGGGCGGGGGGGGAGCTGGTTTTAGCGCCAGCCGTGCCGCAGGTCGGTCCGCTCCTCACTCCCCTGCAGCGGCTGTATTTTCTCAGACAAGAAACCGAATTTCTGCAAACCTCAGTTTTGTCATCTGTAAAATGGAGATAGTGGTGTAGCTTCTTTAGGTCAGCTGTTAGAATCATATAAAACAATGCATGGGACGTGCTCAGCACACGAAAGGTGAGTCCCGGTCTCTCTGTGTCCTCGGTCATTCCGGTCTGGGTGTAAACATCAAGGAACCATCTCTTACCACGCCCCCCCACCCCCCCTAGCTCTCATCTAATGCAATCGCCAGCTTGGGGACATTGAGTGCCTTGTTTTCTGCGGGGCATGGATGCTTCCCTGCTTCTCTATTTGACAGTGTGTTGTCTGCCTCCTCCTGGCAGGAAAGCCGGTGAGGGCAGGGACCCTGCTTCTGTGTGGACCACTGTTCCTCGGCAGCCACCGTCTGGCACAGAGTGGGCACTGGCTCACGAGCTATTGGATACAAGGTTGCAGGAATGATGACTGTGATGCGTATTATGTCAGGATAAGCTTTCAAGGTTTTAATTATGTTTTTATCCCTCCCTGTCTTTTCCTAAGTCCCATCCCCCTTTCCAGCAGTTAGGGGGCTGTGGGCTTCTTCCCTTGGGAGACTTGTGGCTGGGCTGAAGGCAGAAGCTGTCTGCGAGACTGTCCTCCCTGGATTTTGTTTCCACAATGTGTATGGCCACTGAAGAGATGATGCTAGAGCCTGGTGGGGGGCGGGGGAAGGGTGTAAGGAGAGAGAGAAGAGGAGGGAGAGAGACAGAGAAAGAGAGAGACAGAGGTGGAGGGAGTGAGTGAGGGTATGACAGAGACGGAGGGAGGGATATTCTGCAGGAAACATAAAGAAAGAGACACTCCCTTTCAGCCACCCCACCAGGTCTAGAAGGAGACTTCGGGAGACCAGATGGGGCAGGAGGAAGCTCGGGGTTCTGGGAATCACAATGGATGCCCACTCTGCCTGAGATAGTGCCCTAAGGAGGGGTCAGCACTCAGAGGGGGTGGCTGTGATGTGCCCTGGGGAGGCAGGGACCTGGACACCAGGATTCCCAGGGACAGGAGCTGCACCAGAACAGCAGCGTGGACCAGTGTGAGCCAGCATGAAGATGGCTGGGTGCAGCTGGCCAGGGCTGGTGACTGATGGCCACAGGGGCCTCCCTGGTCCCCGGAGGCTACTTACATCCTAGAAATAGCCCCCCCCTTCCTCCGCATTATTTGTTTGCTGAGTCCTTGGAAAGGCCCAATGATGCAGCATGCTGTGCCCTGTTTGGAGAGAGGAATGGGGAGGTGGGAGTGTCAGTCTGGTCCTAGATGAGGCAGGAACCCGGGCTTTAAGAGATGTGAAGGCATAAGAAGGTCATAAGTCCTTCTTTCCCTACAGCATAACTAAATTGAGTAAAAGTGTGCCCATACAGGGTTAAGATATAAGATCTGTGACTTTCTTATTTTTTTTAAGATTTTATTTATTTATTTGATAGAGAGAGAGAGATCACAAGTAGTCAGAGAGAGGGAGAGGGGGAAGCAGGCTCCCTGCTCGACCCCAGGACCCTGGGATCATAACCTGAGCCTAAGGCAGAGGCTTTAATCCACTGAGCCACCCAGGCGCCCCATGGATCTGTGACTTTCCAAGGCTCCTCCTCCTCACTTGTGTTACACTGAGACCTCAAGGCTTTGCAATCCAGGGAGGGCACGGCAGAACCAGGGGTCGCCCACAGGACACCTGCCCCTGTGACGGCTTCTTGCCCAGGGCCAGGTGCTTCATTAGAAGGCAGCCAACTCCACAGGCAGGTGCAGGCCTGTTCTGCATGGGAGTCTCTGGGGTTAGGGTCTGCTGGGCCCTGGCGCTCCTTGTCTGCCCCTCCCCCCGCATCCTGCAGCAGGCAGGATGTGTGCGGGGAGGCCAGAGATCTGTTCCATTCTCCAGGGCAGGTTTCCCTTGAGGGGGTCCGCCTCCCTCGACCCCTCAAAGAACCAGCTCCTGATTCCTTCCCCATGAAGGCAGAACTAGATAATTCTCTTCCTGTAATTTGGCCTTCCAGAAAAGTCCACTTTGTCGCACATGATGATATCTCTCTCCTCTTGCTCTGAACACAGAAGAGAGGTCAACAGGTTCTGGCTCCAGAGGAAATGGCCAACGTCTGGGTTAGCTTCCTATCGCTGCTGTGCTACATCGCCACAGCTCGGTAACTTAAAACAGCACAAATCTGTATCTCTTGGTTCTGGCAAAGTTGGACACTGGGCTAAAATTAAGTTGTTGGCAGGACTGTGTTCCTTTGCAGAGACCCTGGGGTGAAGGTGCTCCCTTCCTTTCCGTCTTATAGAAGCGGCCTGCGTTCCTCACCTCATGACCCCTTCCTTTCTTTTCAAAGCCAGCAGAGTTACCGTCTCTGATCTGCTCACAAAGAAGAGACACTATTTCAGCAGCAGCCAAGTGAGCCAACAAATGTGCTCAAACAGTAAATGAGGCAGGATTCAGGGAGGGAGCAGGGTGGGAGCAGGCTAGGCCGGGAGGCTCCTCTGAGCCCTGTTACCCGAGCTTGGAAAAACCTGAAGACAGGGACTGGGGTGAACTCCCCCTCTTCCTTCCCTCCGTGCTAAGTTCACTGCTTTGTACCCCATAGACACCCAATATATACTACTTGCAAGGAACTGACTCAACTCTTTCGGAGTCATTTTTCTCTTTAGGAGTGCTTTGCTCAACTGTGCTGTGCCTGGAAGTCAGGGACAGTTGCCCATGAGGGGGACTGAGCCATCATCCTCAGGGCAGAGCCCTGGGCCCAAGGTTTAGAGAACTTTCTTTCTTGTCATGCATCAACCCCCTCTCCCCCCATGAGAGATGAATACCAGACTAATGCTGGGAACCCTAGTCCAGAGCTAGGGCCTCACCAGGAAACTTTCCAGACGTCAAGGAACTGGACTGAAGAGCTACCCTTCGGTTCAAGATCACTTGAGGGTTAATTAGTGATAGATGTCTCCTCCTTTGGGTTTCCTCATAAAGTAACATGTGGGGAGCAAGAGGATGAAATTGAGCAAGTGAACTACTTGACAGAAGGTCAGGAAGCACTTTCTGGGCAGATCTATTACCCGTGCCCCAGAGGAAGTGGGCTGTGGACTGAGCCTGGGGGAGTCCCATATTGGCTGCAGGAGAGAGCATTCTGGGGACTCTGCCTCTGGGCCCCTGCTCTGAGGTTTTGGCCTCTGGTCAAAAAAAGTCCCCTTGAAGCTTCTGTCTGGTGAAGGCCCTAGGCCTCAAGCTTCTTCTCGTCCTCTGGCCTCAGATGGTTCCCCCTCATTCCTGTCTTCTTCACACAGAGTTTCTGAATGCGGACCCTACCTGATTTCTAGGACCTGAAGGCTGACCCCAGGGAGGGGTCTGAAGCCAGAAATCACCTCCTGGCAGGGCTGGCTAAGGACTGGGTCGAACTCTGAGGGCTGACTTAGTGTTTGCTGAGGGGATTAAGTGGGGGCTGAATGGTGAATCAAGGCTGCCTTTGACACTGTCACTAGGCCATTTTTCTCCTTCAAGTGGAGAAACGCACAGTCCTTAGACCCCTCCTATGTGCCTGCAGAACCTGAGTCACACAAGGCATGGCGGTGCGTCAGCCTTGAATATTCTCCAGGCCAACCTTCAGCCTGTAACCAGTTAGTGGGGAGTGAAATTCATGTGGTCAAGCATTTAAAAAAAAGGTAAAAGGAGACATAGAATCAAGTACAATTGAAAATAACAGAATGGGGTACCTGGGTGGCTCAGTTGGTTAAGCAACTGCCTTTGACTCAGGTCATGATCCTAGGGTCCTGGGATGGAGCCCGGTATTGAGCTCTCTGCTCAGCAGGGAGCCTGCTTTCCCCTGTCTCTCTGCCTGCCTTTCTGCCTACTTGTGATCTCTCTCTCTCTCTCTGTCAAATAAATAAATAAACTTAAAGAAAGAAAGAAAGAAAGACCAGAATGTATCTCAAGAATACAGATACTACTTTGTAAAAAATGTGTTTCGGTTTTGGGTATGATATACAGAACAGTAAATGAGGGTTGCGATGTGCACTGTATTTCTTGCAGTGGTTCAAAGTAAAAAAATTTAGAGCACCCCGGGGACGGCTGGGGATCCCACAGTCCCTGGGGGAAGAAGCTGCTGCAACTTCATTGACTATAAGTAAAGATACACAAACCTTCCCAGACTTCCCTTTCCTGACATCTTGGGGGCAAGTGGAGAAGGGCCAGCTGAGAGGTGGGAGGCTGGGGTTCTGAGCTTGGCTCTGTCCTATGCTCCTTGTGAGCCTTGCTAACCCTTCCTCCAACCTTAGTTTTCTCCTCTCTCAAATGGGAAGAGACCTGTTGTGTCTGTGTACAGGGCTGCCCTCTGGCGGTGAGCTCTGTAACTTGCTGCAGCCGTTGACTTCAATGGAGTTTGTCCATTGGCTTGTGGCTGTCTAGCTTCTGTTTGGTTCTGCGGATTCTGTTTGTTTCTGCGAAGGGGCAAGGTGAGCTTCACTCCCAGGTGAAGTGTGTAGTACCCCAAGGTCTCCTTGAGGTCTCCTCCAAGGCTCCTGCCTTGAGAAATACTCCCGTGTGAGAGCGAACAGGACAGACCTTGGCATGCTGAGTAGCTCTTCCAAACTGTGGGAAGTCGGAAGGCTTCAGGCTATGGGATTAAGGTAGCAGCCTTCACCAGCCTCAACAGCAGCTGGCTTTCCAGTGTGGAGTTCATTGTAGGGGCACTGCCTGGCATGGCCAGGCTGAAAGACCATGCTTCTGGGGTGGGCAGTATGAGGCCCCTGAGTCTCAAGTGGTGCTATTTCTCCTTGACTGCCTGCAGCTGGTCTCCTTCCCTGTGGGTGTCTTTACCTAATGTCAGGAATGCTGAGTGGGGCCAAGAGCTGAAGCTTCCTTCCAGGGGACCTACCTTGTAGCCTGATGAGGTCCACGTGCTTGGGGTGATTTGCTGTATGTCAGGCACCTGGATGCATCTCTTCCCTGGAGCTGCCAGAGGAGAGCCCGGATGTTTCTGGCACAGAGTTTGTCTGTCTTGCCCCTTCCACCAGCCTCTTCCTTTTCTGATGGTGTGAGCACCTATCTGCATCTCCCTTCAGTCTTTGACTCAACCTCTTCCAAAAGAAGTGATTTTCTGAAAAATGTCTTGCCTAAACAGCATGCTCTATCTTTCTGAGACTTATTTCTAATAAATGAAGAGGACTAAATGCCCCTGGCACTGTCTCTGGATTGAAAAAGGTCAGTTGTCAGCAGGAGGAATACATCTTTGAATCCCCCAAAGCAAGTCTCTCGGATCATTGCATTTAACAGGTGCTGAACAGTAGTTTGTTAAAAGGCTTAATGAACGAAGGGATGGGCGGAATCTCAACAGTTGTCCTTCACATGAAGCTGGTGGGCTATGAAGTCCCAGTGTTGTGCGAAACAATTGGACATGTGAACCCCACAATTACCTGATAGGACAGAGGGCCTGGAGCAAGTCAGGGTACTCAGTTGATGCGCTGGAAAGACCCAAGTAAACATTTGGCAAAATGGAGTCAAATCACTTTTTAAAATAATCATTTATGTTATTAAACCCACTATTTTATGGGCATCGGGGGCCTAAAGTAGGACTGATTTATTTTTAAACAATTCACTTGTCTTTTGACTTCAGGAAGTGCCGTGATGGCTGAGTTTTGAGGATATAACCAGTCAACCCCAGCCTAGAAGTGATTACCAATGGCCTGCTTCACAGACATGGCTCTGACTGCTAGGCTGAGTTCAAAGCAGAGCCCTTAGTGTAACAATAATATAAGATTTGCTTCCATTTCCCATGCTGGGACCCTTTGGAAAACAAACAAACAAGCCCCAAAAACCCAGAAACATCCCTGAAAGTTTGGGGGCCCAAGTGAAGACTCTGAGAAAACAAGAAGCGTGTATTTGAGTTCTTGTCCACACCCCGTCATGATGAATCATGGAGAAAATGTCTCTCCTTTATTCTCTTGATGGGAACCGGTGGTTGTTTCCTGGGACGAATGAAGCCTGGGCTTTAATCCTCCCGTCAGCAAACACCACACTGGACGTTGGTTTTAGGGCTCACAGAATCATAGAGAAGGAGAGGTATGGCCTTGGATGTCATTTATTGCCATGTCATTTAAAATAAATTGATTAAAGATTTGGGAGAAACACTAGACTTCTATGCACAAATTTAGAGCTGGATTTCCCACAGCCGGGGATGAGTACCGATGGGAGCACGTGACATAATTCAAACCAAGACATGGACAAGTATTTTTATTTTAATGGCATATATTTATTTTCACAAATGTATCTTATTTACTTTATTTTTAAAATTTTATTTATTTATTTATTTGGCAGTGAGAGAGAGACAGAGAGAGAGAGAACAGTCAAGGAAGCAGCAGACAGAGGGAGAAGCAGACTCCCTGCTGAGTAGGGACCTCCCCCCCACCAAACCCCCGCCATGCTGGGCTCGATCCCAGGACCCCAGGATCATGACCCGAGCCAAAGTAAGAGGCTTAACCAACTGAGCCACCCAGGTGGCCCAACAAATGTATTTTAATGGCATATATTTCATGGCTATTTATTTAGTGGCATTGATTTTAATGGCATATATCTATTTTAACACACATTAAAAGGATATACAACTAACACATCTTACATGTGATTTCATGAATAGTTTAGGAAAAGCCTAAAGAAGCTATTTAAGTAAGAACAAAAAGAGGCATGTTAAGTTAAAGAAAACTAATAATAGTATGTAGTGATATTGTGAGGCTGGTACCTACACAATGAAGTTTGGGTAACAGATTTAAAAGGAGAATTCTAACAGCACTGTTAGGAGAAATACTCAGATTCTGCAGCCTTATTTAGAATAAATATTCAGGACCTGCAATCCACTTGGGGGAAGGCTCAGATACTGTGGTTGTGTTTGGAGGAAGTCTCAAGGGCGTGGCCATTCTCCTGGGTTATGGGAAACATTTTGACTAAAGGATCTTCCTAGATAGAGATTCTATGAGTCCACCAGTAAAGCCTCCCAGCAGGCAGTGGTATCTCCTCAGAGAGTGGACCTTCTCTTGGATGGAGCCTAGACCTCAGACGGAAGCTGACAGCTTCTTCCCACCTGTCAGGGATAACACTGCCAGCCACCTGGATGAAATTCCCCCGGGACCATCAGACCTCATCGCGCACCTGAGCAAAGACCAAGCCAACAGGTATGTCATCTGTGAACTCCGGCTCCTCCACGACTTGGGGATGAGGCTGGTGTGGGGAACCCCCCACTGCATCTCCTTCAGGATAAGGCAAGGGGAATGGGCTCTGCCTTTAGGCACATTCCTGAGCCTTTGGTGATGGAGAAGTGTCCCGGGAGGGCACTGAAGAGGATAGTTGAACTGCTGAGGTGCCTTTTCGTGAACTTCAGCCTTGATTAGAGAATCCTTTCCTAAGCCTGGCCTTGCTGGGGATCCTGGCTTTCTCAGAGAAGGAACTCGAACAGTGCCCAGAGCTGGTGCTGGGGATACCATTTGGTGGTCTGGGAGTTACTGATTGCTTTCTCTGTCACAAAGCCTTTGATTTCCACCGGCTCATGTGTACACATGTGGGTATTCTTGGTGGCCTGACCATTGAGCATAATTAAAAGAAATGATTGGCTTTCTCTTGATGCAAACATCTGGTTTTACTTGAAACAAGATGACTTAGCTGTTTCAGAAACATTCTTGTAACCCTGGATTCACATTTTCTTCTTAAAATATATATTTTCTCTGTAGGGCAGCATGCTAATGTAAACACTCCGTGTAACTGACAACCGACAGTTTCAGAAGTATGTGGGGCTCCAAGCACCGGAGCGACCGCAAGAATGATTGCGTTTTTGATTTGATCACTGGAAATCTGTTTCAACAGTCACTCTGATTTAAACAATTACTCTGATTTATACTCCAAACGCTATAATTTGCAGAAAATGTAACCATGTGAGGACATTTTTGTAGAGTATGTCTTGGCAACTTTGTTTCGTTGTGATGTCATTCCCTTCAGTTTCAAGGAAGCGCCGAGGGAATGAAGAAGGAAAACAGGGTCCTTCTTTCTGATGGGTTTTCCTAGCCACCAGGGGAACTGTTCTCAAGTCTTCCTGGTTGATTACTCCTTACCACTCCCATCCCTACGGCCAGCTCCGCAGGGCTAGGAATGACCTCCAGAAGAGAAGCAAGATCCAGCGTTTCCTGTAGGTTGAGGAATTGAGGATCAAAAAATTAAGGATTGTGGTGGCTGGTTCAGTTGTTCCCCCATTGTCTACAGTGGAGGAGGGTGGGCGGGAAGCACACTGCCACGCCTTGCTTATTCTTCAAAGCCCAGTTGGTAAGAGCTGGAAGGCTTAGAGAGCTTAAGGTTTAATCCCTTCATTACCCAGAAAGGAAGATCTGGAGACGTAAAGAACCTCACCCAGGTTCTAGAGCAAGTGTCAGAGCCAATGGAAGAACTAGGTCCCTGGATTTCTGATTCACTGCCAGATTGAAAGGTAGGTGTGAAATCGCAAGTTGGTCCCATTTTACATACAAAGAATGTGTTTCAGTAAAATGCAAGTATAAAGTCAGAAATAAACAAAATTGAGTGGTCTATATTTTGTAGAGTGCAGCTTAAGAAAGCTGGTGTTTGAAGTATTAACTCTATTTATATTCCCATCTCCCCCCCCCCCCCATCCAAATACCCCAGTTGGGCTGGTGCTGTTGGCAAAGGAGCTGGGAACAGAAGTTCCCTCTGGCCATCTCTGCCAGCTGGTTTGGTGACAGCTCAAGTTACCATAGGCATTGAAGGAACTTCTTCCATGAGGTAACACTGTGCCTCTGGGGATGGTGTCAAGACTCATGATGGTGGGGGGTGGGCAGGTCTCTCTAATCACATCTTCCTAGGCCACTGGCTAGGGATCGAATGTTTTTGATCTGCTAAATTCATATTTGAAATCTTAATCACCAATGTGATGATATTTGGAGATGAGGTCTTTGGGAGGTAATTAGTCATGAGGGTGGAGCCCTCATGAATGGGATTAGTGCCCTTATAAGAAGAGGAAGAGCTGGTCAGCATCTAAGCTACTATCTCTCTCACTTGACCATAGCTATGGATCCTAACTGGGATTCTGACTCCTACTTGTGTCTCCAAGGAGCAGAGGTTCTCATCTGGGGTCAATCCTTCTCCATCCAAGGGACATTTGGCAATGTCTGAAAATATTTTTTTGTTGTTCCTGGGGGAAGGTGCCACTGGTATTTAGTGGACAGAAGCCAGAGAGGCTGCCCAATATCTGAGAGTGCGCAGGACAGCCCCTCCACAACCAGGAGTCACCTGGCCCAGAAGGTACTGAGCTCAAGAAACCCTCCCACACTGCCAAAGGGTTTATTTTCCCCACACAGTGACAAGAGTGATCTTTTTAAAATATAAATTAGATCCTGTCACTTCTATGCTTAAAACAATATGGATTTCTAGTGCAACAAGAATAAAATTTAAAATTTTGCATTAGTCTCAAAACCCTATAGAATCTATCCTCTGTATACCTCTTTTCCCAATTTCTCCATTCTGCTTTTTTATAATACTCTAGCAGCAGTGACCTTTGTCCTTCTCTCCAATTTTCTAAACTTGTTCCTGTCTCAGGACATTTGTACTTGCTATTAGTTCTTGGAATGGTGTTCTTTAGATCATTGCTTGGTTGCTATCTCATTTCTCAGGTCTCAGGTTAAATGTCACCTCCACAACAAGACTTTTCTGATCTCTCTAAATAAAACAGGCCTTCTGCTCACCTTCCAACACACACACACACACACACACACACACACACACACACACACACACCCCATATCCCATTATCCAATTTTATCTCATTCATAGCACTTATTAATGCCTAATATTACCTTCCCTCGGTTTATTTGTTTGTGATATGTCTCTTTGCCCTGAGTTTCCTGAGGACAAAACTAATCTTCTGGAATAGTACAGAGAAGGGGCTCAATAAATATTGCCTGATTGATTGTCAATATGTTGAATAGAAGCTAAAGTGATTTAGAACATCCTTTCTCTCTTGTCAATGGCTAGCTTTCAGGCTATCCTCTTACTGTGAAATCGTATTTCAATAATAGGAGCTGAACATTAACTCTTCCTTTATGCATTCCTGTTATAACAGTATCAGCTACCCCCTTTCCACCTCACCCGCCCAATATATTCCTCAGCTGGCTAAAGACTAGGTCATGCATAAGGGAATGCGAAAGAGAAAAAAAGTAATCCTTATTTTTCAAAATGTTTCTCTGTAACAAATATAAACAAAGTGTTTATTAAAACAAACAAACAACAACAACAAAAAAAAACAACCACATCTTCCAGGAGGCAGACTCCATCTCCCTTCTCTTTTCCCAGTGGGCAGCAAGATGTGCCCTAGCTGGTTGGCCTAAGGGTATGGCCCCAGTAACTGAATGTTGGTCAGCCGCCTCCTTTGCTGCAGCACAAACATACTTAGGGCTATTTCTACATTGGTGAAAAGAAGCTGTTTCCTTGCAAATTAGCAGACAAGGCTAAATGCAGAAGTGCTGGATTCTCAGGAGCCATTTCCCATAATAGGCTCCCATTGGCCAGCGTACAAGCAGCCTGAGTTTTCACCACACAGTGGGTGACATTGTGACAGTATGCTTCTTGTGCGTGAGTGTGTATTGTGGTGAGTGTGTATGCACAGTTGTGCAATCTGTGTTTGTGAGGTCAAAAATAAAAAATAAGATATTTTGTATATCAACCCAGGAGAGAGTAGTGGGAAGAGCACATATATTCCACATAAACTAACAGCATTCAGATAGTGGTGGCTTTTTATTATTTATTTGCAAATGGGTTCATATCTATTTATTAGTGTGTTTTGAGAAAGTACTTACTTTTGAGCCTCAGTTCTTTTAACTGTAAATTATGGCTGACAATTCACTTATGATGGTCCAACAAATATGAAATGCTGTCTCTACCATCCCCTGCCCTCCCCTTGCTGGCTAAGAAGCAACCACTATCCTTGCCTGATAGTTCTGGAGTCTTTATCACCCAGACTGGGGAGGAGGAGGGTGAAACACAGAGCCTTATAGGATTTCCATTGCAAATAGCAGGTGCTACTTACTGGCTCAGAATAAGACAGAGTGGGGAAAGCAAAGAGGGAGGTGTTGTCCTGCAGGCTCAGTTGGGAGCAATTCTCTTGTACTTAGGGCTGAGGGAAGAAAGGATTTCAGAGCATCCATCAAGCAGGTGAACCATGGTAACAGAGGGAACTAGGGAATGACAATCTTTAGAAGTTTCTCTGTGCGTTAGCATGGTGCTACCACTTTGGTATTTCCTTGAGGGACTACAGTATTGATTGAGTCTGTTTTTCTACCACTTCAATGGTTTCACAAAGGAACGGAACCAGAAAGCCAGACTTTATTCAAGTTAGAACCAGTTTGCACTGCTGTTGTATTAAATGTGCATTAAATGTGATTTTTGTGTGTAATTTTGAACATAGAGTCTGGTACTAAATAAGATGTAGCTACAATTAGCTTGCTTGTTATTGTCTTATCTCTCAAATGATTGACTTGATTTCAGGAGTTCACATGCTCTCCTATATCAGGCACTAACCATTTGCTGCTGTTTTGCCTTGTCTGGATTTTCCCTTGGCAACTCACAACCCATGTCCTATTGGCTCATAGCTGCTCATGAACCTAAGACTAACTTCTCAAGTTTGTTTCACGAGCCAGAGAAATAGAGCTCAGCCTTAAGGATATGAAAGACCTCTTCCTAGGAATGGTTAGGCCTGGGTCCCTTGGATGTATCTTTGAGTAAGCAAGGGAGTGACAGCTGTGGTAGAATTATTAGTTAGGTTCCCTCGGATGTATCTTTGAGTAAGCAAGGGAGTGACAGCTGTGGTAGAATTATTAGTTAGGTTCTCCATCAATGGGCTTGGTGAGAGGGTCCCAAGGATGCCAACCTAAACCCCTTTCCTCTGCCCACCCACCTTGTTCCTTCCCAGTACTGTACTCCAAAAAGCTCTGAGCTTGCTCTGTGCTCTGGCAGAAGGACTTAGTTCTTCCCAATATGACAAGCTTAGGAACAACTCAGTCATGATGTCCCATATAGTGTACCAGGACAAAGTATGATCCAGGTGTGGACAACTTTTAGAGAGAAATTATGATATCCCCAGGATTGTCATAGTGTTGGACCCAGTAGAAGCATGCTTCACCATGTTGTGGCTGGAATGTGGAGAGACTTCCATCACCAGTCAACTACCTTTCTGCCCACTGTAGTCCTTACTCTCTACATCTTTTCTTTTACTTAATCCTCCAGGTACCTGCTCTCTTGTTTCTTGTGTGCAGGAACACTGGATGCCCATCTATCCCAAGGGCTGGAAGTCCATTTCTTTTCATGGAAGGATGAAAAGCATAGACTCAGGTGCTTGTTACCTGGGGGGAATTTCAGGTTTACTATTTAGCACCTGATGATTCTGAGCCAGTTACTTAATCTTTACATGCCTCAACTTCCTCACCTGTGAAAGGGGGGATATTGTTAATATCTGTCCCATAGAGTTGTAATTACTTAAAGGAGTTAATACTGAACTCTTCCTTGCACCAATCTATGTAAGTTTTGTGGTAATGATGATGGTGGTGGTGGTAGTAGTGGTGGTGGTGGCGATGGTGATGATGGTGATGGTGGTGAGAGTAATGATGAAGATGATGGTGATGATGGTGGTGATGATGATTGTGGTCATGGTGGTGGTGATGGTGGTGGTGATGGTGATGATAGTGATGGTGGCAGTGGTGGTGATGATGGTGATAGTGGTGGTGATGGGATGATGGTTGTGGTGTTGGTGATGGTGATGATGGTGATGGTGGTGGTGGTGGTGATAGTCATGATGGGGATGATGGTGATGGTGATGGTAATGATGATGGTGAAGGTAATGATGAAGTTGATGGTAATGGTGATGATGATGGTGGTGGTGATGTGATGATGATGGGGATGGTTATGATGATGACAGTGAGAGTAATGAGGATGATGGTGATGGTAATGATGATGGTGATGATGATGGTGGTGGTGGTGATGGTGATGATGGTGACAGTGGTGGTGATGACCTTTCTCTTCCCTTGTACTCAGCAATCTCAAAAGATCTATTGCTTGTTGCAGCCTGGACCATACTAGCTCTGAGGTCTCTGTGGACGGTGGTAGCAGTCTCTGGGCAGACTCTTTCCTGTGAATAGTCTTGTGTCACTCCCAGGTAGTACTTGCAAGGTGAAGGGTTTACTCTAATGCTGCAGTCAGCAGAACCTGATGGGGTTGACCTTAGGGGGCAGTGGGGGAACCCAGAGCCCTACATAATGTTGAATTGACTTAATGGTGATAATTACTATGACACAGGCACTCCTTTCTTTGGCTATGAACTCTCACTCCTTCCTGGGAATAATCTTCCAGTATTATTGTGAGACTAACCAAAATATCTTTCAATCCAAATATTTGGAAATTATTACCAGGGCATTCAATGGGCTGGGCAAGAAGGGTCACTTCCCACTCCCCACCTTTGTATCCTGGGAATAGTAGTTAGAGCCAGTATACCAGGGTTGTTCTGGGGGGAAATTTTTATTTTATTTTTTAAAGAAAAGCTCTATTTTCTGTATCAGGGAGAGTCCAGATCCTACTAGGTTTGACTGGCAGGGTCTCACAGAGAGAGGCTGGCCCATCCAGCTATTTGGGTTCTGGACTAAAGCAAACTTCTCTAAATTCTGATCTTTTTCTCTCAGAAAGTTGTTCCTAAATACTGCAGTTCCTCGATTCAAGGATTTACTGATGAACAGTGACCTCATAGGAGGAAAAGGAGTTTTTGAAACAGTCAGAAGAGAAAGGCCATAGACTAAGACCTGGCCCAGAGGCTGAGCATTGCAACCTGAGGATGAGCCTTTCCCAGGAAGACTGTCTTCTGGCCCTTACCCCTCTCAGCAGTTGACCGTGGAGATGACTTCGCATCATAAGAAAATGGGGACATGGATCTTCTGGACATATTCCTATATTACTAGTTCTGACCCGGTTTAATTAGAAGATTTAAATGTATTATGTTGACGGACTCTCCAGAGACCTTGGACCCCTGAAGTGGTCAGATGGTTCAGGCACTTTGTTGACAATTGCATTAGGAACTTTAGCTATTATGGAAAAAAGATCTGAGGTATCCTGCTAAAAATGGTTGGAGCATAATCTCAACCTTCGACAGAATGGGTCAGAATGGAAATCCCAGTAGGAGGAATGAGAGAATAAAAAGGACTCATGATCACAGGGAATGCAGGGTGAGATACATGAGGCTGGAGGGAGGAGGGACAGGTGCTGAGGCAGCATCTCCAGTCTGGCTAACCTGAGCGCAGCAAACAGGTGCGAGATGCCAAAAATTAAGGGGCACTAACTGTCCTAACTTCATTCTGAAATTTCAGATCCCTTCCTTTGGCAACTGTGAAGGCTCTGCCTTTAGAGGATTTTAGGGACTGAGTATTTGCGTCCCCTTCCAAATTCGTATGTTGATATCCTAACCCTCGATGAAATGGTATTAGGAAGTGGAGCCTAGGGAGGTGATCAGGTTGTGAGGGTGAAGCCCTGGTGAATGGGGTTAGCGTCCTTATTCGGAGACACATGCTTGTGTCTTCAAGACACGCTTGTTTCCTTCTTCTCTGCTCTGTGCCATGTTAAGGATATAATGAGGAAACAGGAAGCCCGTTTTCACCAAACACCATATCTGCTGGTAACTTGATCTTGGATTTCTCAGCCTTCAGAACTGTGAGAAATAAATGTTTGTTGTTTAATCTATTCAGTCTATGGCATTTTGTTACAGAGGTCCAAGCTGACTAAGACAGGGGTCAATGTCAGCCAAGTTCAAGAATATAGTGTTCCCAGAGGTATAGGGCCCTACAAGCTGCTCTCCTATCCTCCATCAGGCAAAGCTAGATTTATCACGTAACAGCTCCCAAGACAGTCTATGGAAATGTGTGAAACTCTTGAGGCCCAGGAACATCATGTTCTCTGAGTTCTATCATCCAAACCAAATCACCAGCTCAAGACATAGATTCCACCTTTTGATGCAAGAAGCCGCAAAGAATTGTGGCGATTCTTGCAATCAACCGCAGGTGTCCTCTGTGCTTTTGGTAGCCTTAAGGATTTCCTTCCAGCCCTTTGAGGTCCATCAAATAAATTGTGAAAAGGGAATCTGAGAAGAACTTCAATGTCTGGGAGATGATACGGATTCCTTTTTAATGTTAAAAAGTTTCAAAAACCCCACAGAATGGTTGATGGCCTTTCACAATCTAATGTTTGAAAAATTAGTTAATAACCAAGTTACTGTAAATTTGAGAAAGTTGGGACATAAATGTATATGTTTTAGTCACGGTAGCATCAGATGGGATTAACACAGTAGTCAAAGTTTATGTGAAATAAGACATACAAAGGCTTTAGGCATTAGTGTGTGAACAGCCTCACGGGCTTCTTGTTGCAGTTCTGAGATATGATAAGGATCCAGATCCACAGGATGAGGACCAGTGTTCTACAGGAAATGAAAAGCTGGGCCTAATGTAGAGATATGGATGAAGCTGGAAAGAAATTGTGGCTGGAAATGCTTGCCGGTGGTAATGGATATTTCTGGAGGGTAAAAGAGAGTCATTAACTGAGATCCATGACAAATTTCTGTGTGTTATTTTATGTTTGCATTTGAAAGTCATCATCCTGGGCTGTGACAGAGGGATGTGCTCAATATAGAATTTCTGCTTTGCCCGAAACACTGGCTTTTTTGGCTGTAAAAGTAACACATTGTCAACTCTCTGTATTTTGGCCTTCACGCTGCATTTCAGTCCCTCCTGTGAGGCAGTAACCAGCTACATGCCTCCTCTCAGCCTGCTCTGTGCTCATCAGAAACCTGCCTGTCTTGCTCTCAGAGCAATGACCATTCTGCTGAGACTGAGACCTAGCATTCCAGCCCCTCTGCCAGCCAGAGGCCCCCCAGCTGTGGAAAATGGCCCCCAGACTTCCTGGGAGAAAGACAGAAAGCCGTTCTGACTTGCTGATCATCGCTGAATCACTGTGGCCCAGATCGGGGCTTGTTGTCATGGTGACAAGCTTCAGCCAGGAGCACAGAGGTGGACAGAGATCCGATAGGCATGGCCTCCAGCAGTTAAGGCCACGCCTTTTGAAGTTATGCTTGAGTTTAAACTTCTAGTGTATCACTTATTAACTGTGTGTCTTTGGGCAATTTGCTTAACCTCACTGAGCCTCAGTTTCCTTATTATAACACCGGATTCGTGCAGTAAACATTAAGTGAGAAAACACAGGCAAAGTGCTTCTCCCAGTGACTGCTCCCTTTCATGTGCTTGGAAAACATTAGTTTTCTTAAAGTCAACATTGCTGGTGCTATGTTTCTACTCTGCCTGATTTTTAAAGTCCGGTGTAAGCAATGCATCGAGGCGGGGAAAGCTCGCCGCGTGCTTAAAATAGCATCTGGGAAGAATCTCTCACGTTTCGGAGATGCCAGCCAAAGAACATCTTATTTCCAGCCAAGCACCTTGTTTGTCCAGTTACGGAGTGTGGCCTATTGATCTGAGACAAAGTCACCCCAGCCCCATTTTTCATATTAACTTCTCCAGAAGTACAGCCAGAGAAGGAAATTAAGTTGCGGCTTGGTTGCAGCCCAAGATGCAGACATTTTCCCTTTTGATAGGCGCATCCGTCCTTCCAGTGGCCCCGTGAAACATGCAGGAACGAAGAATCACTTACGGTCACTGGAGGAATTGATACCCTTTGAAAGAGGGTTGAGAATAATGCACATGTCACGTGACATCGGCTGCCACAGAATGGGAGGAACAAACCAATTAACTGATGGAATGTGGAGCCTCTAGGGGAACTGCAGGGGCTCTGAGAGGCCAGGGAAAGAGCAAAGTGTGTCCCTGTGTGCACAGGGGTCGGCTAAGTCTGGTCAGAACGAAAGCTGGTCCAGAGACTTTGACTGGCTCGAGGTCATCCTTCCAAATTTTCAGGGTCTTTATTTTCTTTTTAGGATGGGCACCCCCCCCCTTTGAATCCGTAAGCTCCTACATTAGGGTCCACACACCAAGCCCAGGTTCCTCCCTTTCTGGAATCTTTAGTTCTCATCGCCTTCTGCGGCAGCTGTGACGGGATCCGCCTCTTTTGTTGAATTGTCAGCTCCACTGAGGACACCAAGTCCAACCAGACCTGTACCAAGTCCTTATCTCAGGCAGAAGTAGATTTTAGGCGGGGGGTGCTGAGGCTGAAGGTTCTTTGGGAACCTTCTTTGGGAAAGTGTGCGACCATCGGTCAGCAATGTCTGCTTGTGGACAAGGGCACACACACACCTAGGCTAATCAGGGACTAGTGCACAGTAAGTGATTTAGAAATGTTTGTAAATCAAATAGTCAAACGAAGAGCGAGAACAATGGACAGGTGAAATGTCTCCCTGAAGCTCACATAGGCAGCTTGTTGTTGAGTAGGGACGAGAAAGCTTTCTTTTGATTGGCAGCCCAGAACTCTTCCTCTAGGTATCATTTACTCTTGCCCTTGGTGGCTATGGGAAGTCATCAGTAAAAGTGGGAGAGGGGGTCTGGTAAGGGCCAGAGCTCTTTCTCCAGCTCCTGTTTGATCTGGTTGAAAGAAGATGCGCCTGGAGCCAGCCTGGGGAAGAGCCCTCAGCTGAAAAGAGATTGACTTCTCTGGGGGCGGGTGGTCAGGGGGTGCTGGTTGCTGACATCTCTCCCACTCAAACAAAATTTGATACAACTTGCGAGTGGGGATTCTAGTCACATGTATTTGCCATCGAGAAATTATTTGTTAATCAATGAGTGTGCTTTTTTTTTGGTATGCTGAATGACATCTGGAAATGATCTATCCCTGTAAACTGAGGTTCAGGAAGATGATTAAAAAAATCTGATTGTGCCCAAATGAGTATGGTAATGTTTCATAAGGAGTTGGGTCTTGGGATGCCTGTGAGGCACACTCTGGAAACCTCATGGTTGGGGCTTCACTTGGGGCAAAGGGGGGATTGGGGAAGTGCTGGTTTGGTTCGTTTCCCAGCCTTGTATGGGCGAGCAATCCCCGGCTCCTGGCTTGCCTTCCACCTGTCTTTCTGAGACCCAATTTCCCATTGCCTGATTCTCAAAAACACACCACCAGCCTTGTTTCCCAGGGCAGAAGGAAGGCGGAGAGGAGAACGTGGTTGTCACAGTGTTAGCATCTCACAGAAACACTGAGAATCCCAGGAGCATGTGGAGATTATTACCTGTTTTCACTCTTGGAGAGGTTATGGTGTCTTAGTCTTTCTGAGCCCAAGATTTCATTATCATTTCTGTGATCATGTAAGATCACAGAACATGCAAACTGCCTCAGGGCTGGTTGGCCAGACCTCTGTCCTGTAGAAGCTCACACTGAGTAAGCAAGAGCATGCTAACCAACTTCCCTTGCAGAGGAGGGCAAATGCAGGGTGAGGGAAAGGCCCGGGAATAGCTTGGCTTGCTGCCCTGGGGACTTTGGTACATGTAGTGACTTAGGAAGTCTGCTGGGCACCCCAGAGTTGAAAGAAAGGGCCCCTGCCTGTGCTCTCCTACCTCGTATGGGTCTAGGGAACCTGATTACTTGTATGATTCCAAGGGCCAAGGAGAAGGCACCTTAGCCAGGACAATAGCCTCATCGGTCCGTCCTTGGTTGGACTCCATTCACTTCAGCATCTTTTTCCAGGAGGGCAGCTCCCTGGCTCCCTCCACATTTTTCTGTCCTTTGGCCTCCTTCCAAAGAAACTAAGAACACCGAAGTCTAGAGGGAAGAGGAGGTTTTCGCAAGGTCTCGCGGGATGCTGGGGACAGAACTAAGACCTGAAATAGGACTCCTGCTCAGACCCGAGTTCTGTGTTTCCCAAAACCCTTCTACTTGCCAGATGGTGAATGCCCACTTTTCTCAAGCCCCCTGGACATCTGATAAATTGGGTGGTGCCATGATTTTTCATCCCCCCAAAAGTTATCAGCCAGGCATTGGAAGACAGAACTGAACAAAGAGTAAGAAGTGGACAGAACCTGAGAGAGAGACGACAGTAACAACCAGTGCCAACAGCCCCGGGAGGAGAAAGGAAGCAATGCTCATTCGCCTTCGCAGACTGTGGGACGTGAGGTCCGCAGCTCAGCTTTACACTTAGTCCTGCAGATTTCCTGTGAAGCCCTGAGCTCTCACAGGCCCCAGGATGCCTGTCTTCTTGGATGGGCTGGACATCTAGGGCTTTTCTTGGTGTGGCATGAACAAAAAAACATGGCGAGAGGCTTAAGAAATGGACAAAACCCCAAACCAAACCAAACAGAAATAACTTGGCTCTTGTCACTCATTGGAGAATACGAGCCACATGATTGCCTTGTTCTGGGCATTGAGAACGCGGAGTAGAGTTAAAGCCTCAGTACAGCTGTCATTTCAGTGGAAATGCTCGACATTATGTGAATTCTTGATGTTACTGAGGGGGCTAAAGTTTTCTTCCAAGTATGTTTCCCGGGAATGGGAGGTACTTGAAATGGCAGATATTACCAAGGTGAGTCAAAGTCAGAGCAGCATTTTGTTCTTGTCTTTTTCCCTTCTTGTTCTGTTCCTGGTGCAGGAAGGGGAGAGAGCAAAGTGCCATTTTGCTCCAGGCTTGGCCGCAAGGCTTTCTGCCACTGGCTGTGCCTGAGGCTCTCTGGCATCCAGCTGGTTGTCAGGGACAGTGATTGTGGTCCAACATGCAGCAAACCCCTGCCTCCCGCCCTGAACCACAAAGTTGGGCGGCAAGGCTAGGGAGAATAGCACCCTCCTAGAGAGGACTTGGGCGTCCGAGAGTAGCTCCAGGGGTCTGCTCCGCACTGGTCCTCTAGTCAGTGAGGAATGCACCATCAGCTTAACACCCATGACTTGGTCGATGCTCTGTAAATCCCTCTCTTGGGCTGAGCCTTTTTGGCCCATTTTGAGCTTTAGCTAATTTGGAAATTTTGCTTGGAGCCAATAGTGGGCCTTAGCCTGAACCTCAGCGCTGCATATAAAATATCTGTGCCCTTGGGCTAAGGACAGCCCGTGTGCAGATGCTGCCTCGTCTGCCCCGAGTGGGTTGCAGGTGTGAGGGGGGAAATGGAGATGAGCGGCAGGGACGACTCGAGCCAGCCCCCTGGAGGCAGGAGTTATCCGGAAAATGAGCTCCCTGCCTTGACTCCTTCAGCTGATGTCTACCTGGCGGGCAGGTGGTAGAAGTAGAGAGGTGATGGCTGGTGGGGAGAAGGACACATGAGTGTTCAGGAAAGGAGAGGGTCTGAAACAGAGACCTTGCCTTCACTGAGCTGATTCTGCGGGAGGAAAGCACAATCAGTATGTGTATGGGGTCATTACTCTGTGCCTGATCCTTCACTGGGTGTGAAGATGCTGTGGGATGTGGCCTTGGCCCACAGAGAGGGCACAGGGCACTTTCAGGCTATAGGCAGGTGGGTGGGTGGCCCCAGTTGAGAGTGGCTTTGTCCCGGGGTGGCCCCTCTAGTGAACGATTCCTGGGGAACAGAAATTTGGCTGGAAGGTCCCCCAAACAGCTCTGTGGGTCTTGGCAGTCGGGTCCTATGCCTTCCCTTGATCAGCATCACCTCTGAAGTCCCCAGGGGCCACTCTACCTGAAATGCAACAGAGACAGCTGATATGCAGCTAAAAGTAAGGGAAGATGATCGTGGACAAGGCTTTAGGTGAAGTTCTTCAGGTGGGATGGGTTTTATTTCAGGGCATCTTACTAAAGTGAGATACTCCCCAGAGAAACCCAAGCCCGGTGCCTGTGCTGGGCAGGAGCACTCCTTTCTCTGGCAGAGACCATGGCTGACACTATGCTCCCCAGACCTCCAGACCCTGTAGGTCTGTCCTTGGAGGCTCAGTTGTTCTCCTGGCCATGAAGATTAGATGTCTCTGGAGGTTATCCTGCTAAACAAGTTTACGTTAGAAGGGATATGAGAGGTTCTAAGACCCAAAAACATCGTAGAACAGAAGGCAAGTTTGTGGCCCCAATAGATGTCACAGAGACCAACCACCAAAATGTCATTGTGCTCCCTGGGGATAAAGGATTGGCCTTGTAAGCAGAGCTACTCCAGACAGAATCAAGAGATTTTCTTGTGTTGTTCTCTCCTTGAAGGGCAACGGGCACGTAGCAGGTGCTCATTTAGTGTTTGTTGGGTGAACAAGTACAGCCCACCTCCACTCCTGGGCCTGTCTCAGCACCGTATTGGCTCTCGCTGGAGTGAGAGGCAGGGAGCTGAAGGGGGACCGAGAGCACATGCTTTGTCAGCCTGGCCTGGAGGGAACCCCCACCTCCATCTGTGCTCAAGTCAAGAGGTGTGAACTGACCTGCAAAGGAGTTCAATTGAGGGCAAAGTTCTGTGATGCATTCTTGGAGATTTCTATCACTTCGACAGGAAGGCCACCTTCCCTGAGTGTCTCTGCGTTCCCCCTCGAAAGCATCAGGAATGTCCCTGGTCCCTTCCCTGAAGCTGGTGCCAAGCTGGGACTCACCGGAAGCTGGTGGAACCAAAGCCTCCTCCTTCCCCAAGGGAGGACTTCCTGGAGGCTTGCAGGCTGCGGGCAAGAGCTCCTGCCTGCCGGCAACCGGGCGACTTCTCCTCGTCCAGGCCACCTCTATCACGCCAGGCTGTGGCGTGTGCTCAGCGTGCCAGGCCAGGCTGACAAAGCACGTGCTCTCGGTCCCCCTTCATCTGACCGTTGTCGCTGCGCTCCTGTCTGCCTCCGCATGTCGAGAGGCCCGGCCCCGGATTTCCAGGGAGCCGCTGAAGGCAACATGGGGCAGGAAAGAGAGAATTTCAGAAGCCGAGGCTGGCAGTAAGCCTGGGAAGGAGTATGTCTGGCAGCCTCAGAGAGGCAGCCAGAGGCACGAGCTGGGGTCTGTATGCGGGAGGTGCACCTGCTCATTTGCGTGTGCGCGCATTCCTGCGGATGTGTGTATCTGTGCGCGTGCACGCACGTGCCTAGGGTCTGTACGTAGAAGCCGGGCAGAGTCCTGGCATTGAAAAGATAAACTGAAGCATAACAGAAATTTTTGAGAGTTTATGTGAGCACAGTCAATTCAAATTGGGCAGTGCTAGAGCACGCGAGCTGAGGAACACCCCACTGCCGGAGCTGGGGCAAGACTCGTCTGGGAGACCCGAAGCCAAACAGGGAAATTGTCTGATCAGCTATAGCCGAAGCGGTTGCTGTCTCTGGGAAAGCCTGTCGTTTGTGATTAAGTTTGCTTGAGGTTTCCATTTTTCTAAAATTTTTTCCTCTTTATTTTTTTAATTTCTTAAAATTTTTATTTATTTTTTAAAATTTCTTTTCAGTGTTCCAGAATTCAATTTTTTAAATCTTGAGACATTTACAGGCTGGTTTTGGTTTGCCAGTGTGAGCTACGGAGACATTGGAACCCCCTCAGGCTGACGACGTCCGTGTTTAATGAATTTAACATCGGCACTTCTGAGTTCCCGGGTCCCCTGTGGGCAAGTGCATAGGGCCAGGTGTGAATGGGAAGAATGTGTCCCACACGCTTGTGTATGTGCATAGGTCTCCTTCACCAAGGGGGTGACACCCAGCCTGACGTGGGCACTGACCAATCAGAACACAGCAGCACTGGAGTCCCAGGGAGACCCACAGGTCCCCTGGAAGGTGCTACAGTGAGGGGGCAGGGTAGGGGGTTTTGTGGGGAGGTTGGGCCAGTGGCTGCGTACCAACTGGCTCAGATGTATTTCAATATTTTAATAACTGGTATAGTTTTCCTTGTGCCCACGGGAAGAACATCAGTTCTGCTGTCACCGAAAATCAAGTTGGGTGAGTAATTAAGGAAATACACTCTGGTCACCGTGAGCTCGATTTTCACTAAAGGGAGTGACAGGATCAGATTTCTGTGTTAGAAAGGACACTGTCGGCTCTAGGTAAGTTGCATTAATGCCCTTGGAAAAATGGAATGACCGTGACCAGCCCTACCTTTAGGTCAGATTGGTGTAAAGACGAAATGAGAACACGTTCATCAAGTGTGCTGGGCAGAGGAGTTGTCGTCAACGGCACCGGTGTCGTCACTGTTACCATAAAAATGGTACAGTGTAGGTTACCAGCTATGGTTTCGGAGATCACAGAGATCTGGATTTTAAGCCCACTTTGCTATTGATAACTTGAGCTACTCAGCCTCTCTGAATCTCAGTTTCCCTGACTGTGGTCCCCACGAAGACCACAAAACGTTACGATGCGCTTGTTCTGATGATTCCCAATGCCTTGCACAGAGTAAGTAATTATAAATGAGTTGGTTATTATTCCTGATGATGATGATGGTGATGGTGCTGGTAAAGGTAACAGAGGGACCCCTCTGCAGTCCTTCAGAGCCCGAAGGCCTTTAAAAATCACCGGGTTCAACCATTTCATTGTACAGATGGGCCTGTTGTGGTCTGGAGAATTGTGACAAGTGACTGACCTCAGGCTTCCCTGGGGCCAGCAGCCTGAGGAGGCAACGGAGGCATCAGGCCGGTGCGCCTCTGGCGGGAACAGCCTTTTCACTCTGCTGAGCCTGGGCCCCAAAGCTGCCCTTTGGACCTTGTGAGGCGTTGGTGCTATCTATGCCTTCATTACTTTCAGTAAACGTGTGGATTGTTGTTCCCATTCTCCACATACCCTCCTCGGAGCCCCGACTCCTAGTGACTTTGAGGAGAGGGGAGAAGTGGGGATGGCATTGCTGGGCTCCTTCCGTGCTGGGAGCAGCCGCGGCCTGGCTGGTGTGTGCAGGTCCTTCGGCTGCCCTGGTCCTATCACCTGCAAAACTCTCCATGTTATGAGGCCTGTGAAGATGCTGCCTCTAAGTTAGTGGCAGAGGAAGAAACTCAGGCAGCACAAGGCCTCCCTGCACCTTGGGTACTGAATAGTCCAGAACTGTATTGCTACTTTCGGGGGTTGAGGAGGAAGGGAGAGGCTGATGGCCCATGAGGTGCTGGGTTGGTTCTCAAGGAAGAACAAGTTTCTGAAATCAGATCATTAGATAATAAAAGTAGCAAGTATGTACATAGCATTTCATTGCGTGAGACACTCCTCTCAGCCACTGACACACACAAACGTCTATTATTTTCACCAGAACTTTCTGAGGTAGGTGCTATTGTCATCCCCATTTTACATATGAGGACTGGAGGTACAGTGCCCTGAAAAGACCGGGAGGGAGTTGGAATGAGATCCAGGTGGCCGGGCCTGGCGTCTGTTTCCTCCGTGTCCTCTGTTGGACGGTGGGACTGAAGGACAAAGCCTCTTCTTTCCCCCGGGGGAGATCTGGGCTGAATGCTGGGAAGCTGTAAGCATGGACATTTCTCCTAGCAGAGAGGGAAGGCCTGAGCTGCACGGCATGGCTGGGCCGCTCCCAGAGGCACTGGTTTTGCATTCCGCAGTGGCCCTGTGCAGTTGCTGGGACAGCCTCTGGGGAACATCATTAATCATGGTGTGGCCCCTTGTGGTAGGACCAGCTGCACCTCGACCAGCCTCTCCCCCTCCCTTGCTAAGTCCTCTCTGAGGAAGGGACCATGGCTTTCGTTTGGTGGGTAAACTCCTGACCTTCTTGAAGGTGTGTAGCTGGGGCCAATTTGGCTCTAAGTTGATCTACAAGGTCTCATCCCCCAGCTCCACCAAGAGCTTGGACCCCAGAAGTGGGCTACAGAGGGGACCAGGTGTGTGAAACTCCCATCAAAGTACACAGTCAGGAGAAGAGAGGGCTCATGGCTCAGAGGACAAGTAGGGCCCTACAGATTGAGGGACTGGGGTCAGAGAAGACTTCCCAGGGGAAGGGCATAGACAAAGTGTGGCATGTCGCTGGGAAAGGAGAGGGCAAGGGGTGCTAAGGGCAAAGCCTTGGGGGCCACATTTGCTGAGCCCTTTTCGTCATGTGTCAGGAGGGCTGAACCCCACCCCCTGGGACAGGCTTATGTCTTCATCTCCTGTGCTCGGTTCACCCTGGCCTTTCTGCCTACCTGATGGGGCAAGGCCCCAAAGCACATGGTAGGCACTTTAAGGAACAAAAAACCCAAGGACAAGCCACAGCTGGCTCCCTACCCTGACCTTAGTGCCCCAGCAGAGCACCTGAACAGAAGGCTGGCCAAGGCTGCAGGTGGCCTTTATGTTGCCTTAGGTATATACCTCCTCAACCCACACAGCCTCTGGACTGTGGTCTGAGGGGAAGCTGACCTGCTCCGGTGATGTGGCCTCACCCTCCAGGACCCCCACCTGCAGCCTGGGGACCTGGTCTGAGGACTTGGGGGGCTCTCGGCTTCCACAGCCTACGGCCGTCCGGCAGGTTGGGGGAGGTGCAGGCAAGTGTCAGCGGCAGGTCTCAGGCCTGACCTGCTCGGACCTCAAAGCAAACACGTGGCATTTCCTGGGAGCCGGGCCATGGAAGTCAGAAGTCCTCTCCCTTTTCCCCAAGGAAAGACCACAGAAAATTCAGCGTGCTACCTGTCCCCTTCCTCTCCAGAGCCTGGGAATCTCTGGAGGAGGGGCGCCATCCAGCTTTGCTTCTCCCGAGGAATTTTCAGTTTGATTTTCTATCTGAGGGCTGCTGGGAATGACCGTGAAGAGTTCCTGTTCCAGTGGGCGAGGGGCTCCTTCCTCCCCAGCCCCCCGGAGGGGGCAGGCCTTCTGCCCCAGCCAGGCCGGTGAGAGGGAGCCGCTAGGTTCTCAGGGGTCTGCAGGCTTGAATTGTAGCCTCTCCCGGGGCTGTGTTATAGTCTCACCTCCAGGTTTTTATTTTGTTTAGAACCACTCACATTATACTTTAGCACTTAATTCAACAGCCATAGAAAATATGCTCTTTTTACTTTTTTCATCTCTTTGACCCAAGATCATGTTGATGCCAATTTCCTTTAAAATAATTCATTACCTGCAGGCCATTGGCGTGAAATCCCAGCGGTAGCCCCCACCGACCCTCTCTCTGTAATTCCAAGGCCTCCCCTCGCTCACCCTCCCCTCGGGGAGCCTTGGCCTCTGTGTTTATACACTAATGTTTTTTCTCACACATTCATTGTGCGGCTTTCCTTAATTTGGTGTCCCACTGGGCGCCAGCGGGAGGCCACTCAAACATTATGTCAGTGATCTCAAAATTGAACCCCAGGGCTTTCTTCTGCCAGCGGCCTGAGCAGATGTGTGGCACACTTTATTAACTCAAGTACCCACGAGTTGAAAATTTCATTAGTTTGAGGGGAGGGCTAAGTCCCATCCAGAGACCTGGTCTGGACAGATTCTTTGTGTCAACCTGACCCCTAGCAAAACGGATTATTGTTCTAAGTGAGACAAGTGACCTAATGTTCTGCCTGTTACGCACACATGGTCTGTAACCTTTTAAAATATGAGTGTGGGAAAACAGCGCATTCTGCCACATCCCTGACCGCGAATTCCTGACAGGTGGCAGCCAGGCTCTTAGCAACCCACAAGGAGCCTGGAATTATCCAGGGGCCATAGTGGTTCCCTTAGGCCAGGTATGGGCCAGGTCAGGAGGCTGCCGGCTGGGGGAAAAGAGCCCTCGGAGGCAGAGCCTCAGCCTCCAGTGCCACCCTGTGACAGGCCAGAGCACAGCCTTAGCCCCCGGGGGTGAGCTGGGAAGGGCGTAGAAGCAGCCCACCTCCCTGGTTCCCAAGGCATGGGTTCTAGGCTTTGCAGCAGCACTGGGGCGGTGAGGAGTGCGGGGAAGCTTTACCATGGAATCCTGGAGACTCATGCAGAAACGCTGGTTGGTTTGTTATAAAAAAGAGAGTTGGCCGAGGCTCCATGAAGAGCCGTGGGTGCAGCCACGCCCCTGCTGAGAACAGTCTGTACAAACCTGCCTGCTCACCCGGGCCCCCTCCTCTCCTGCTGTTCTTGTGACCGCATGTTCCACCTGTTAGGCACACGTGGTCTGCAGCCTTTCAAAACATGGGTGCGGGAGAACAGCACCTTCTGCCACGTCCCTAACTACACATTCCTGTCCTGTGGCAGCTGGGCTCTGTGGGGACAGGGAAGGACACGCTCAGCCAGGTTCCGTGACCTCCTGTGGCCTCCCCAGCATGGCCCCAAGCTGGAGCTTGGGAAGGAGAGAAAGGTGCTCTGACCGTACGTAGCCTTGCGGTGCATTACGGCAGGGGACAAGAGTATGGCTGAATCACCAGGTTGACCAGGGAGGTACCATCTCCATCCAGTGAGCGACTGGAAGAGAAAAGCAGGTATAACCGAGGGACTCAGTAAGACCTGCAGGAGAGAAGAACCTGAGTAAGGCTTTAACAGACCAGAAGAATGGGTAGGGAGGGTCCTGAGTAGTAAGGGGACGAGCAGTGGGTCTTGACTAGAGTTTTGGGGGTGCTAAGAGGTAGCTAAGATTATTCATAACATATTTGTTCTGGACTACGCCTCTCTTGGGCTGAGAGAGATTTCCACTTAGGTCTCCAGCGGGGCCTGTCATGGAGATGAGCCTGTGGAGGATCCCAGCCCCTGTAGCTGCATAGGAACGCCTGGAGACCTAGGGACACGGCCCCCGGGCCTGGCCTCGGCTCTCTCCAGAGTCTCCGTGACATGGCCTCCCAGGGAGCTGAGGAGAGGGCTGTCCTGGCCCCTACCTTCTGACAGACACAAAGCAGAGCTGGTTGTAAAAACTTAATTAAATGAAATATTTTAACAAGAAATTCCAAGAACAGAATGCCCTGCTCGTAAGCAAGCCCTCACAGAAATAAAAGCTGACAGGAAGCGTGTGTTCTGTCTGACAAGAGAAAGTTTCTGCAAGAATCAAGATGGTGCAGACAGTTGCCTGAGCTGGACTAACAGGGGAGCCAGGCTGGTTCCTGAGGTCAGAGCCCAGAAGGAAAAGGGTCACTGTTCTGGGACAGCGTGGATCCCTGACCATCCTTTTTCCAGTCAGCGCACCTTCATCGAGCATCTATCTTGTGGCCAGCGGTGTGCAAACCTGAGTGTCAGCACCCACCAGCTGTTTCTGTTTTCCTGTGAGAGAGATATCACAAGATGAAGAACAGGAGTCTTGGGGAGGTGACGTGACTTCCTTGCCATAGGTCAGAGCTGGGACTAGAACTTGGTCCTTCTGATTCCCAGGTCCAGGCTTTTCTTGACCTGACTTGCCCTTTCCACCACAGTGGACTTGCTGGCTGGCCGGAAGCAGGGCCACATCTGGGGCAGGGGGATGCCACTCTTGGGGGAGCACGACCAAATTCTGTCCTCGAGGGGGGGCTAGGGGTGTTCAGGGAACGTCATCGCACTCTGAGGAGAGGGCCTGCAGACGAGACTGATGCGGGCAGGTGCTGCTGAGGTGCTGTGGCATGCCTAGGCTGGGTCAGGCACAGAGGAAACCTTGAACCTGACAGGGAACAGTGGGCTTCCATTGTCGGCAGACAGATGATCAAAGCAAGGGCTACCGGTCTTGGAAGACTTCCGGGAGGAAGTGGGACTTGAGGAGACCTTGACTATTTCCACAGATGGTCAAGGAGGGGGTTTCAGGCACAGGGAAGGGACTGAAAAAAGCCTAGGGGTGGATGGCAAAGCATGATGGGTAGCCAAGGGGGCATGAGGAGACTTCCCCGGAGGTGAGAGTGGATCAGCTGACTGACTCTCCCAGGAAACCTCACTCTCGTGTATGTGTCAGTGATGACAAGGTGACAGGAAGTATCTCCTGTTCCTGTCAGTCTAGGGCCTCTGTGAAGACAATGCATAAGTAGCTTGCTTGATTTTCCTTGATTGATTATTCCCTGGACTAGAAGTGTTTCAGTAACACTAGAACAAATCCTTCTTGCTATGCAGGTGGACACTGTGTACAGTGTCCCAGTGGCCTCAGTAGGACCTGGCCCGGCGCCAAACTGACTGAAGCACACTCGGTAAAAAACCCAAAATCTGCAGTGAAGATTCATTTTAGGTACAATGGTTCACAGGCTAAGGGGAAACTGCGTTATAAGACCATTTCCCACTTGGTTCTCGTATGTTGTAAATTTCGAATATTCTTTGATTTAGCAAAGAGAATGCCCCAATTTTATTAAACCTAGTAAATGTGTATGGAACCTGAGGCAAGGCTGTGACTGCCTCAGCCACCAGCTTACAACCCAAGTAACTCTTAGATTAGAAAATTGCCTGCCTAACTGAACGTAATAATGGAAGAAAAAAGAAAGACAATTGCCTGCAAATTCTATCCCCTACCCTATCCTACCTATTTCCTTCCTTTAGGCCCAGAAAGGGCACAGACAAAGAATGTGCTATCAGGAACCTGAATCATTCCCTTCTTTGAAGTCCTGTCAAGCAACTCACTCAACACTGCCAAGTGCTGTTTGTTGACTGACTAACCATTTCACTGAAGTGGTACTTCAAGGCTTTCCTCTCACAAAAACATTTGAATGGTTGGAGGAAGAAGCTGAGAATCCAGAGGACCCATCTCTTAGAACAAAACCGAAGACTTCAGTAATTTGCCCTGAGCAAGGTTCTCATCTTGTCCTCTTAGGAGAAGGTAAGTATATGGGGACGTCTCTTTGCCAATCTACCTTGTTCCAGGAAAGTTGTGTGCAGAGTTTTAGATCAATAGATTCTTTCAAACACATGGTAAGATGAGTCATTGCTCTGTTTTATTTGTAAAAGATTAAAAAGTATTTTAAAGCTGGCTGCATGCAGTTGGGAGTCTGAGGCCTAAAAGGAAGGCAACATGATTCCTAGTAAGAAGACTGCTTGCTTTTTCTTAAATGAAAATAGGTCAATGGGCCTGTTGGTTATAAAACATGAGAGCCCACCCCCTCCCTAGCTATGATCACGGAAGAGACAAATTGCTCCTCGTGCCACAGGGGCACGAGTCTTCCTCTGTTGGGTGGGGCAGACAGGGTTTGGGGACCTGGGGAAAGTTAAATGGGAGACACACAGAGAGACAGACCTAGACAGACAGGAGTGGAGAGCTCACAGGACATTCATGCATTAGGGAGCCTCGGGAAGGCATGTGGGATGGCACTCAACTGCTGTATTCAGATGTCAAAAAGGCTGGATTTTGTGGGCATATCCAGGCAGCCAACACTTGGTTGCAGAGTGAGTTTTAGGCTTGCATTCTGGATAGGTAGGTTTTGCTTAAGGTAGGACACACTGTGGTCGTATTCAGCCCACAGGCTGTCAGTATTGGGAAGAACATAAGGATAGAGACTCTGAGAGGACCCTAAGGACAGGTCTCTAATTCACAGAAGCAGTCAGGCCAGGGACAGAGATGGAGCAGGAGCCAGGCCTCCTGACAGCCATGAAGGAGATTCTGAGGAGAGACAACAGCAGATTCTGCCAAGTGCTCCACTGACTGGATGGAGGACCAGGAGGTCTTAGGGGGATGGGGGCAGTTCCTGGGATGGGAGCAGTTGTAGAGGAAACAACAGGGGAGTTTTGCCTCCCTGCCATCCTGAGGAGTTCCTGGCCACTCATCTCCTGGGAGGATGTGGACAGTCTTCTTTCAAAGGACAGAAGTCAGCCTCACGGCTCCTCAGCTTCTTCCTCTGACCATTCAAATGTCTTTGTGAGAGGAAAGCCTTGAAGTACCACTTCAGTGAAATGGTGAGTCAGTCAACAAACAGCACGTGCCAGTGTTGAGTGAATTGTTTGACAGGACTTCATAGAAGGGAATGATTGTTTTAGCAAAATCAATGAATCCCCAAGAAGGGCTGGACCCCTCATCTCCCCAGCCCTAAGATGAAACATAGAGGAAAACTGACAAGGCCCTAGGGGAAGCCCATGGCACATGGCCTGGTTGACTTCAGGCTTAGGTCTGGGGCAGCAACATGAGTCGGTAAGGAATAGCAGACCAATGCAAGCACAAGCCCTGGGTATGCTCCGGAGATGATCGGAGAAGACTTTGAAGACTAAGAGACATTGTTTCCTGGGCCTTGAAGAATCTCCCTAGTGAGGATAAAAGAGAGCCAGTCGTGGAGACTCTCCACATGCCGGAGGACCCAGACTAACTGAGTGCACCTGGAGTGCATTACTGTAGAGCTCCCATTTTGCAGATGAAGAAACTGAAGGTCAGAGAGGTAAAGTGACTCTCCCAGGCCCCTATAACTAGTCTACCTTTCTCCCTCCCTGTCCCCATGGTTCCCCAGGGCTCCAGGATCCCTGTTAGTCATCTTCATCTGGGCCCCTCCCACACTGAGGGCCTCCCCCAGCACTACCCTGAATGCCTAGGAGAGTGACTGGCCCAGAGAAGGAGCTTAATAAGTAGCTACTAGGAGCACCGGGGTGGCTCAGTGGGCTAAAGCCTCTGCCTTCAGCTCAGGTCATGATCCCGGGGCCCTGGGATCGAGCCCCACATTGGGCTCTCTGCTCAGCAGGGAGCCTGCTTCCCCCTCTCTCTCTGCCTGCCTCTCTGCCTACTTGTGATCTCTGTCTGTCAAATAAATAAATAAAATCTTTTTTTTTTCAGTTTTTAAAAAATTTTTCAATTTATTTATTTTCAGAAAAACAGTATTCATTATTTTAAAAAAAATAAGTAGCTTAAAGACATGAAATGATTTCCTCTTGAAAAGAGGGCTTGTCCACCCAAAAATCCCAGGGTGATGCCCTGAAGGGGAAAAGGAAACACAAAATAAATTAAGTGCTTCATATGTGCTGGACACTTAAAGGCTTGTCTTTTCAGTCTTCTGTTTTACATAAATAATCAACAACATAGTTAAAGTAATTAGTAACATATTAAACACTCCCAAACTCATCAGTCCCCACAAGAATAAGAACATGGCGTAATTCACATCGACTGCACCATCCTTGGGATGGCTAATTGCAGGTGTCAGCTTGACTGGGCCCAGGGACGCCCAGATATCTGGTGAAGCCTTCATTTTGGTTTTGTCTATGAGGGTGTTTCCAGAAAAGATCAGCACTGGAAGCAGCAGACTAAGTAAAGTAGATGGCCCTCCCCAGGAAAAACGTTCACCTTCCAATCTGTTGAGGTCTGAATAAAACAAGGAAGGGTAAATTTGCTCCTTTTGCTTGAGCTGGGACATCTGTCTTCTCCCTTCTGCCCCTTGGACATCAGTGTTCCTGGTTCTCAGGCTTTGGGCTTGGACCCCGCTGGACAAAGCCAGCTTTCCTGGTTTTCCAGCTCGCAGAGAGCAGATTCTGGATAGTCTTATCCTCTTTTTCTTAGCCAATTCCTATACTAAATCTCTCATATCTTACTGGTTCCATTTTCCTGGAATACTCTGACTAATATACCCATCCTTACCCCTGCCCGTCTCCACCAGATATAACCTATCCTGACTCTTGAGTTTATCATTCCCTGTCTTTAAAACTATAATTCTAAAACTAGAAAACAAATTGTTTGGTTTTAGTTGATTTTAACTTTATAAAAAGGGTATTATGCTGCACTTCATCTTACGTTTTCACTGCATCCTTTATTTGTGAAATCCCTTGACATAGTTGTGTATAATCGTAACTGTGTATCATTCATTTTTACTTCTGTGAATATGACAATTTATCCACTCTTCATATGCCAAGCACTTGATATATAGTCTATCTTTTAATTTAATTTATTTATTTGAGAGCGAGAGAGCAAGGGGAGGAAGGGCAGAGGCAGAGGGAGAAGCAGACTCCCCGCTGAACAGGGAATCTTATGTGGGGCTCCATCCCAGGACCCTGAGATCATGACCTGAATACAGTCATAACCGAATGAGCCACCCAGGCGCCCCTACATTCTCTCATTTAATCTTCATTACAACCCTATGAATAAGAGGCAACCACTTTCTACTACTGCTCAGAGTGGCTCAACCTATTCTTTCACAACTCCCATTTTAAAGATGAAACTGGAAAAACCAAGTCACTTTCCTGACGTTACAGAACCCACCCACAGTGAAGCCTGAACTTTCCTGACGTTACAGAACCCACCCACAGTGAAGCCTGAACTTTCCTGACGTTACAGAACCCACCCACAGTGAAGCCTGAATTTTCCTGATGTTACAGAACCCACCCACAGTTAAGCCTTCATCTTCTTACTGTGAATGAGTTTCCATGATCTTCTAGTACCTCCTGCAATTCCAGAAGTGCTCTAATGACCACGGGCCCCACCAAGCTAGCTCAGACCCGCTCTAAGGCTCCTGGAGCTTTTCTGGTGCCCCCTGATCTATAGGGACCCACATGACATCCTGAGCCTGACCTTCCCTGCCTGCAGAGAAGGGGTGGCATGCACTTGGGGAACCAGGTGGAGTTGATGGAGCTGGATTGTTCACCGATTACCCTTCCCTCAGGCCACTTTCTAGAGTCAACTCCAAACCCTTCCACTCAGTGTAGCTTAGAACTCACACTGCATAGCCACAGCCCTATACATGGCTTAAACACGAGGGTGAGGACACCAATCTACTGCTCATGGACCAGGCCACCTCCCAGGCCTGAGTCATCCCTTTCACCTGAAACTGAGTGGTGCCATTTGAGGTGTAAAATTGACACAGAGGTCAGGGCTTAGCACGTGGTGTCCCAGGCATCACTGACCCACATCACTGACCGCTCAGACCTGAACAGGGCATGAGGCAGTCTGTGCGGGAGGAGAAGGCAGGGCCCTTTCCTCACAGAAACATGTGCACCGACCCCACTAACTTTTATGAGGAACTGGAATGTTATTTGCTGGTGACCACCCAACCATCGCACCAACAAATGGAGTGCTCCGAAGGGAGTTGCAGCTGACCTCTTAATGTGAAACAGCAAGACAGGGAGATGAGCTAAGAGGTAGGGGCTGTTTCTGCACATTTATCTCTGGTTATTAGACACTTTTAGAGGGAACATCTGCTTGGCCATTCCAGCTCCCATACTGCAGGCCCTGTTCGAGGGCCAGCTTGGCCTCTTCTTTGACTGAATGGGGACTAAGTCATAAATTAGAGCCAGAACGGGGACCTAGAATAAGAAGTTGGGTGGGGGGTGCTTTGCTCATCTCATGGGTGAAAGGTCACTGGGCTCCTCACCTAACCAGCCTTGCTCTAAATGCACCTGGGGGTGCCCACTCCCAGTGAACTTATTAATTATAAGGTTTATTGTGGGGACAACACCCCTACTCTAGGCAAGAGCCAGAAGTAAAACTAAAGCACACAGCCTGATCATGCTTCCTTCCAAGGTTCCAAGGACCTGGCCTGGGTTCCATTATTTCACTTCTTCTTTGGTTTGAAACATTGGCCATTTGTTTTACAGAAAGAAGATCTGTGATTATAGTAGGATTTTCCATGTCACCTCACGATATGTTTTTAAAAGATGTATATGTTGGCTCACTCTCAAGATCATACCTAATTAATTGTACAAGAAAAAAAAACCTCTTTGTTTTCTTATTAAGTTTCTAAAGGTACTTATAAGTCATAAAATTAATGCAGTATTAGTTAAAATTCTCCTTTGTCTCTATTCCTTTGAATATTGTCTCTCTAGCACATATCTCCAGCTTCATAGCTTGCTTGTAATTTCTGCTTAGGCATACCGCTACAACTTGAAACCTACCATAGTCCCTTTCCAGCTGTGATAGTCTGTGAGTCCATGCCTTACACTAATAATCTGCCCCCAGCACATTCCTTCTGTTTCCATGATGCCCCATAGGTCTTCAAGCTATTCAGGTTCAAAATTTTATAACTGTCCTGTTTCACTCATTGTTCTGCTTTGCTCTTCTGGCGTCTCCTGCACCCTCTGCAATTCTTGGTGCTGGTGATTTATCAAGGCAACTTCCTTTCCAACAGCTTCTGCACTATCCCTCTGTTCTAAATAATCAGCCCCTTAGTTCCGTCAAAAATGCCTTCACGAAGCTTCTTATGTCCTATCCCTCCTCAACATTCCTAGCAATCATGACTTGGCTAAGGCACTTAGCATCTTTTATTTGGATGCTGACGCAGCTTTGTATCCATATTCATCCAATTACAATTTATTCTTCGTGAGTTGCCATAGCAGTTTTCTTAGATCACAACTTCTATCACCCTTCCTGTTCCAAAACTTTCATTGGGTGCCCTTCTCCAGCAATGAAGGTACCACCTTACACCCTGGTTTTTGAGATCTCTGCAAACCTGCCAAACCTGCCTTTGCAATCCTGTCTCCCTTTGCGTTTCCTGTGCTCTGGCGACTAGAAGAGCCAGTGTCTCTCACACACACACCCATCTTCTTTTCTGCATGTTTTCCTTCATCTAGAATGCAGTTTCCTCCTTATCACTTGTCATTGCATCTTCAAGATTCATTCCAATTTCTTCAGGAAAATTTCTTGATTCTCATTCTTTCCTGTTATAAGCCCTCATAGTACTTTCTTTATGCCCATCACAAGATAACACATTCTACCTTTGATAGGCAAATGGGAAGGTACCTATGAACTGCATCGTATGGACCTTGGTTTCCTCTACAGAGCCTTTGTGCTTAGCATATGGAAACATTTTAATGAATGCTCATTGAACTGGATAGGTCTCCCTGCTTCTATTTCCTATCCTTGCATTAAAGTCATTTAAATTATCATCTAAAAATCATGGCACTTAAAAAAAAAAACGTTAATGATTGTAAAAGTTCTTTCACATGTATTATTCCAATGGATTTTTTTTTTTTTAATGAACAACCCTTCAAAGACAGGCAGGATAGATATTAGCCTCACTTGGTAGTTTAGGAAACAGGCTCACTGAGGGGAAATAAGTAATCCAAATCAATAAGCAAGTAAGGAATGCAGCCAGTAATCGACCCCAGGGAAGTGTCCTGATTGATGGTAGAAGACCAAAGAAGAAATCAAAGTCGAAGTCCTCCCAAGTATCCCTTATCCCAACTTGATTGAGCATACTGAAGGTTTTCTAAGTCATCCAGGAGCACCATGTGAAGGGACAGGTGGGCACTGTGGGATTACGCGATCATTTCGGATTTGGTTCTATTTCTTCTTCTTGTTATGCCCGAGATGTAGGTATCATTACATGAACATCAGAAAACTTGGACTCCCCCTCCCCCTCTAAATCAAGCTGCAATTCCAGGCCTCCTTTCACTTTGGCACTTAGTACGCTTTTGCTACTCAGAGCTCATCAGGGGAACTCTTCTAGGGTGATGCCTAGAAGCACTCATGTGATGCCCTGGGACCTGGGGCTAATTTTCCTCCATCTATCACATTTGGAATTAACCCCTCATTTACCCACTCTTTCACTCAGCTCTCTGTCCATTCATCCATCCATCTGTCTGTCCATCCATCTATTAATTCATTATCCAATTCATTATCTGGTATCTTCAGGACCAAATCCATACACGACCATGTAATCCACTTCCCTAGGACTATTTTTGGCTCTTTAGTTCTAAAGAATCCTGCTAAGATACCAATAGGCTAATATGTTTTTCTTTTCCAGGTAATGCTTGTGTATTTTAACAGGGATTTAACAGAGATTCACCAAGGGAATGTGAAAGCTTTAGGAAATAATGAAGTTTGAAGGAATTTGGGGATAAAAAGAGTCATTTCCAAACAGACCTCATTTAGGAATCAGAAGGGGTGGTAATCTCCAATTTCTTTTTCTCCAGAGGCCTCATCCAGCTTTTGTTGTTCAATGCCATTGAAAGGAAAGACAGAGCTCACCTTCCCCAAGATACTGGTGATGGTTGTGCTGCACAGGTTCTCTGCAGTCTTCCCTTGCTAGAGCTCAGCTTGGATGCTCTGACCGGAGGTTGCCAAGGTTTAAAACTAAGAGTTTGAGGTGAGTGGATGTGGCAGGAGACATTCTTAAGTTTTGATTATACTTGGGTTTGTTAGATACTAAATTTGGGGGAATAAGGAAACTCAAGAACATAAATGTATGCTTGGTCTCAGAAATGTTAGAAATTTATGTCTCCTTGCTTCCTCTTCCACCCTTATTTTCTGTGCCTTGAGTGGATGCTGCTAAGCTGCAGAGAGACATCTGAGGTCCCTATTATCATAAAGCCCTTTGGGCTAGGATTTCCTTACTATCCTTTCTCCATCCCTGGCAGGCTGGTGAAATAAAGAGCCTGTTGTTTGATCTCAGAGACCAATAGAGTGCCTTGCCTGGTGAGGGCAGACTGGTGGACAAAGAAGACTGTGGCCCATGAAGACAAGTAAGTTGCTCCTTGGAATCATATTACATGAAAGCCTTTAGAAATAGTTCTTCCTTTTCACTTGGCAAATACAATCCTTGATATCAGTTACCTCTTTTTTCTTTTAGGTGACAAAATATTTCCCTCCTCAAATTCTCCCTTTCCTCTTTTATTCTATTACTCTAAACTCTGCATGTATTCTTCTAGAAGTTTTGAAATACCAGATATTAGAACCAATACCCTCATTTTGTTATTTTTCAAGATGAATGAGTCAAATTGCGTGCTAGTATATGCAATAAAGAATTCATTTATTTGTTCTCCCTCCCCCACGTTTCACAAAATAACTCAGATCCTGATTTTTTTTTTTTAACTGGCAAAAGAAATGTTATTTCCCAGACTTGAGAGACCTTCAGAGATCTGATACCAGCTTCCGTGCAGATCCAGTTCATATGGGCTTCTGTTTATAGTGAGCTGCTTGCCATAAGGTTGGCTCAGTGTGTGGTTATATCAATAAGTACAGTTTGAATTTCCCCCTACTATATGAAAGTTTAATTGAAACAATTAATTAATTGCTATAAACAATTAGAAGGTAATAGTAAATTCTCCTGGAGAAACCGTGATGTAGGGGATCATGTTATTGACTGTGGTCAATTGTATCTCTTTCAGTAGTAATTCAGTGATATATGTTAGAAACATGTGGTATTTTTGAATGAACAGGTCAATCAATCTTTTGGACTCAGTAATGAATTTTTCATTATATTCAGAGAGTTGTTCTGAAAAATCTTGTAGTTTATATCTGAACTGCTGATGGTAATCAGAAATGATTTCCTTCATTGCAGTGGCCCAGCTTTTAATTTTTTCCTGAGCCCTGGTAGAAAGCTCTGCAATCTTCTCTTTCCCTTTTCCATCTGCATCGGTAAGGATGCTAAGGTATTCCTGGATATCTTTCTGCCACTGCTCAACATGATTTGAGATTTCGGAAGACAACATAGCAGTGCTGACAATGTAAGTGGAGTGCAAGTCCTTAAGGACACCCACTAGGTTCTCGAGGAAGCAGATGATCTTTTCTTCAAGTTCATAAAACCTCGTTGTCCAGCTGAACACACTTCCATCAACAGATTCTTTGTAAAGATCCTTTATGTACTGACGGTACTGCTGTAACTGTTCAGAAGCTTCCTGAAGCCTATATTCAAGTTCATTAAACTTGCCAAGGTAAAGGGACAGGAGTTCAGAAACATATGTGATAGACTCATTGAAAATTATGTTGATCTTGTCTTGAATAAAATCAATGAGATAAGCAAATTCTGTACCCTTTAAGTATGGAATAACTTCTTCTATGTCTTTGAAAGTGTCTTGTAACTGGTTTTGAAGATCACTTAGCATCTCTGTAGTCTTGAGAGACTGAAGTTTATTAAATATATCCTGTAGCTTATCTGATAAATATTCCAATAGACTCCCAAACTCTGAGATTAAATTTTTTAGTTTAACATTCTTTGACTCAAAAGGAATTTTAATTTCTAGGTCCTTGATTAATTCAGATTTCTCCATCAGGTCTTGGAAATAAGAAAACAGTATTTCTGACCCACTGTGGATTTTTGAATATATCTTGGACAGCACCTGCCCTACTTTCTTCATGACCACAGTGCAGACTTCATCTATAGTATATGTCCCAGCTTTTCCTGGGAGCTGGAATTTGGTGGACTTCAGGAAATCAACCAACAAGTCAATCTGATGACTGACTAAGACTTTGTATTTCTGAGTAACTACTATTAATCTGTCAAACATGTCATTCTGGAGTCCCTGGAGATCAGCTTGGTCTCCCTGAGCCAATGACAGTTTCTGGTACAAATCCTGGGCCTTGTCCTTCCACTGCTGGTAGGTTCTAGTGGTGTCTCTGGCTATCCTCTGGAGCTCTATTTCTGCCTCATCAATCTGCCTCATGGCACCTTGATAGGCCCACTCAGCGCTATTCTGCAGACTTCTTCTCAGTTTTAAAGAAGCATCTCCCAGATCGAGTCCTGTGTGCTCCTGGTGGTACTTGTTAGCATAGTTATAAAGAGCCCTCGTGGCCTTGGGCACATTGTCTTTGAGAGAGCTTAGTAGTTCAGATGCTGCTTCTTCTTCCCAGCTGACCTTGATCTGACGGTTCTCACCAGATTCCTGGTACCTCCATTCAGTTTTGAATATGTCAAGTTTTTTATCTAGAGAGGACTAAAATTAAGAAAAAAAAAAAAGAAGATGAAAATAACATGTTTTCCATTATCCTGATACATAATATACTACACTAAAACTTCATTAGCAGTTAAAAGTAAAGATCAGAGGATCTTTCATACTCTGAAGGGGATTTATCTTTCATATGTCAGTTCATGTGTTTGTGTTATGGTTAAACAAATTCACTGTTGTTAATTCCTCTTTATCATGTAACCCAGGAAAGATAAAATTATGCATGGCATTTACACAGTAACGCTTAACATTAAGGCCTTCTTAAGGACTGAAGATTAGAAGAGGGGGAGAGCGTTGGGGAGGGGGAGGAGGAGGAGGAGAAAGTGGAAAAAGACACAGGAGAAGACTACTTCAGAGAAAGGAGAAGTAGCAAAAAGGAAAAAGTCCAGAGCCCATCTAGCAGAGTTCTAGGATACTAGTATGAGGAGCCATTCATTCTCCAAACCTATGACAAACTCTTGCACTAGAACTTTATGGCTTCTTCGTTTCTACTAATGGCAACTTTGATTTGGCCCCAGTAGAACGTGTAAAGTACATGAGAGAAATTTGGCATATCTCAGCTAACGCTTCTATTGTGGGAAAAATTTCTGAAGCCTCAGATACTCTGGAAACCACTATGGAAAAACTGTACTCAGGAGAGTTTGCTCATGATTTAGATGATGAGGCATAACCCTCGTCACTCTAAATTTGCCACAAAGTAATAAAATAATAGTGGAAATAGGATGTCATATGTGCCCATCATAACTAAAATCAACAAAATCATGGTAGTACATTCTGGAGAGTAGTTTCTCAGAGAAAAAGTTCAGCCTGCTCATTGCTTGTTTTCCCATACTTTGGAAAAGCCTTGAGAGAATACTTGTAATGAATTGAATTGATCTTCCCAAATTCTCTACCCATTCTCAGGGTATGTAACCCATTAGATGGGACTCACCCGAGGGCGATAGTACAAGTTCCATTTTAAGGTACTGTTATTTTCTTCCAAGTCCAAGGCTACAGTGCCTATGGCTGGGGAGGTCACAGAGGAGGAGAGGCTGTTCTTGCTTAGCTGGTGGTGCAGATGGACATCAGTGAATGCTGGACTGGTGATGTCAAGGCGAATCTCTTTTTTCCAGTCCCTGAAAGTAGAAAAGCAGATGAGCCATCATGAAAGGGGCACGGATTTGGGAAGAAAAAAATATCACAGTGATTTGAAAAGAGGTGAGATTTCCATAAAAGTTCCATACTGAAGTCCTTGATATTTGCTATCTTCTTTATATTCTGCACTGATGTCACGATGTGCAAATGTTCCTTTCGTCCTACAGATGAACGTGCCATCTTCAAATTTGTGTGTTCCCACAACTGTAGAGGAGAAAAGCTATATTTCATTAGATTAAGAATTTCAAGACATAAGCATTTTCATTGTGAAAACCAGGAGAATTCCATCTCGACTACATGCTTTACATGTTTGAAACATGCAGTCCATATTTAACAACGATAAACAGAAGGAGACATTTTTAGTCCTAAGGTCATCACAGAAAAAAAAATACACTTTCTTGGAATCTATTTCTCTTGAATATCATAGGTTTTCTATTGAATGGTTTTTACATGTGGGATATATACCCTTCTCCTTCTCTCTTTTTAAAATTTTGCTGTGGAAGTAATTTTGCTTCCAGTCTTACAAAAATATCTAATTATTCATTCACAACTCTCATTGCAAATATAGAGCATATAGGAGAGGATCTTACCATTTAGATCATATTCCAGGAATTGAATGGTTGAACTGCATGTAGCATTCAGGAATGTTTCAACATATTCTCCTTTGTTTTTCAAACCAGCACTCCAATTACCACTATACATGGGAGAGGCCACTCCAAAATGTGCAGTCAGTCCTCCAAAGAAGGGAATGAAAATTCCAGCAGGTACAGAGAACATAAGGGTAGGTATCTCAATAGTCTGCTCAGGTATGGTAATGGCTGGCAACTCAACGTCTGCAATTTTTCTGGCCACCTCATTTAGATACCCAACAGCACTGTGAGCTGAAAAACTTTTTGGAAAGGTGAATTGGGACACAGTTAACTGAGATGCAGGCATAGTTATCTCAAAAAAGGGAACTGAAGAGTCTTCTGGTTCAGAATACTTTGTTAACACATCAACTTGGGGGAATTTTACTTTGGGTAGTGTTGGTATATAGAGGGAAAATGGCAAAGTGCTTAGCTTCTTATAGATTTTTATTTCACTGAAATCAAACGTGTAGGATGGAACCTGAAGATCTGTAAATGGGACTTGGAATGTAGGTATGACAAAACTTGAATTTAGATCACTTATTTTCAGTCTGGGGATAATATATTTATCAGCTAATTCTTGCAAAGGGAAAGAGAAATGATAGCCATTGGGGTTTTTGGTATACACAAGGGCAGCTGAAGCATGAAGATCCTGTTTCGTATCAATGCTGGTGGTGACATCCAACTTTAGGAGGTCCCATAAGCTCTTATCATAAACTGGAAGGACAATATCTTTGAGGAACCATGGGGACACTTTTAAGGAACTTGCAATATCAAGGCGTGCCTCTTCTTGGCCATTGGAAATTTGTATGTTGTTCTGGAAGAACTGAGAATGAACCTGGACCTCACTTTTCCAGCTGATCTTCTGGTTCTCAGTGTTAGCATGCAGGGACACCTCCTGGCCAAGGTAATTGATTTCAAGGAGGGAATGGGGCTGACTTTCATGGACCTGAATGAAGGCTGATATTTTCCATGGGGAGAGTACCAGGGTGGCTTTGCTTGTATGCTCTCCAGATGATAAAATGAAGCCTCCTAGCTGTAAATAGTTTTTTGTGTTGTGTTCCCAGATGGCATAGATGCGTTGCAGAGTGGCTTCTCCAGCAAAATTTTCTTTTACTTCAAGGTTCCAGATACCATCAACTTTGGAAGCCCCTTGCAGCTTCACTGAAGACCGAGTACTCTTGGAATTCAAGTAAGTACTGGCTTCGCTGTCAATAGTACCTGAATATTCTAATGAAAGTACTGAGCCCTTGATATCTCCTTTGGTAGATGATTCAATGTAAAAGTAAGAGGTGAGGCTCTCTAAGTTGAGTTGGTGGTTGATTGTTCCTGTAGCAGTAGAATTGAGATCATACATTAATTCAATGGATGAAGAGACAGTAGGCTTTGACTTGGTATTTCCATTAAGTTCTTGCTTGAATTTCATTCTCAAAATAGGAATTTGGACTTCTGCAGATGTTGTCACTGATGCCTCCATGTTTTTCTTGGTCAAACTAAAAGTACTGTCATGATTTCCTTCCATAAATTTATTACTCAGAGACAAAGCTGTGGCTAGCTTCAAGCCTCTTTTCCTCGTCAAACTTGAGGTGCCCTCTAATTTGTACTGCAGAGCATCAGTGACAGAAGAAGAGGAAGTTAGGAAATAAGCAACAATATCTGACTGGTTATACAGTCCAACATTGGTATTCAGCGTGATGAGGACTGACTTAAAGGAAAAGTCATAGGTAATATTGCCCATGGCTGGAATGAAAATATCATTTGGGGTACTCAGTACCTGGAAATCTTTTGCATAAAAAGGAATTGGGATGATGTGCTCGTCTTTGTTTTTCTTATACTGAGCCTTTACACTTAAATCAAATGATTGCTTTGTTGTCTTCAAGAAATCCTTCAAGCCCATTTTTTCCCAAAGGGAGAAATCTTTCACCTGGGGAGTTGTGAGTGTTGTGTAAGGTAGAGTCATTTCAGGAATCGTCAAAGGAATGTTGAGGAAATCCAGGTTGGCTTCTCCATTTATTCCTATGTGGGCCTCAATGCTGTTCTCATTGTTTCCAGCAGAGAAATTCTGATGGTACTTATACTGATTGAACCTGGCACTTGCTTGCCAACTTGCTTGTTGGGTGCTGGGACTCAAAAACAATGCGTAATTATTCAAGAAGTCTACCTTCCCTATCAATTTTAATGGAAAACTAACTTTCAAATTCCCTTCATTGTTCGTGGATGCAGTAATCTCAAATGGCTGTGCTGCAAAGAAAAGAGAATTTTTCAAATTTCCAATAACTTTTCCATTTAAATGAGCATCATGGTTGCCAGTTATCTCTGCCTTCCTTTCTCCAAGCAGTGCTGTGCCTTTAGCAGCCAGAACACTGCGCCCCACATGCTGGGATTCAACCTGTGACTGGATTTCAAATTTAGCAAAGTCAAAGAAGCCAGATTCAAAAACCAAGTTTTGGCTTAATCTTAGGTGTTTGCTATTGATCTTATTAGATAATCCAAAGGAAGCACTGGGTCCTTCCATAGTAAAGCCAGCTTGTGATTCATGGGACCCTTCATCTGAGAATGTGTGGCATGCCCATTTCCATGACCCTAGGCCAGAAGAATTCCATGCTACATGTCCAGCTCCCAACAGGGTCTTGATTTCATTACGCAGCTCAGCCTGGCTAGAAAAGTCCAGCTTGGGGACGTTCAATTTGTGAAAGTATTTTGTGTTGCTGTCCAAAGTAAGCTGATTGTTTATCCCGACAAGCACACCATGACTAAGCTCCAGCGTATTTTTTTCTGTGTGTAAGCCTGCCACCGTGTTTGATTTTCCCTCAATCCTATTCCCAAAAAACAGCACTTCACTCTCATGCTCTGTTTTCAGGTACTTGCTGGAGAACCTCATGGATTGCTTCATAATCAGTGGATTAAACTCAGGGTCTGAAAGCTGTGCGTTGGCTTGAAAATCGAAATTGAGAACTTCTAATTTGGACTCTCCTTTGGCAGTGACAGAAGCTGCGATCTCTGCCCTGTTCCCTGAAATCGTTACATTCTGAACATCAGCATTTGCATCTAATGTGAAAAGGGGAGACTGGATTTTCAAAAGGCCATGAAGCTTGCCAAAAGTAGGGACTTCAACTGTGGGTGAGATGCTGGGAAGCTGGAATTCTGGTATGTGAAGGTCAGGAACTTGATAATCTTTAAAATCGAGATTTGGGATTATGAGTTCTGGAATTGTGATTTCTGGCAGATGGAAGTCTGGCAGAGTGATACTAGCAAGAATAGTGTCCACCCCTATCAGGTCCCTCAGGTCCACTTCTGGAACTGGCCACTGCAGCTCCCCATGCAGCATTTGGTCAATCGTTCTGATGATCTTTGCTTTTATTTCTACCAAGTCAATTGTAAAGGAAGGCACATGAAAGGTATTAAGGACAGTAAATTCTGGCGTGGCAAACTTGGATGGCACCTCTATATCTTTCAACCTTTTGAAGTTGATCTGAATTGATGGAACCTTCAGATCTGTCAGGGGGACTATGAAGTCCGGAGTCTGAAACGTAGCTTCCTGAAGAGCACGGAGACTGACTTCAAAGGCAGGCATGGTTCCAAAAGTGGTCTGGATTTCAGGAATAGTGAATCCTCGTTCTACCAAGGCTTTCAGGTTCTCAGCCCAGTCTTGGATAGAGTACTGTTCTGCAAAGTCAGTGAGGTTCTTAGCGGCGAGACTCCACCAGTCAGAAATAAAAGTGACAAGCGTGCTGTAAGCCTGGCTGATCAGGGACAGGTACCGTTGAACTTCCTGCTGAATGTCCATTTGATACAACCGGTCTCGTGTATCTTCTAGGGTTTCTCGGAATTTTTCTTTCATGTAGATTAAAGATGTTGAACTTAAAGCTTCCTGCAACTGATCAAAGAATATGTTTATTTGGGTGCCCTTGAGGTGTTCCAGATGGACTGAAACCTTGGCCTTGATGTCTTCTACAAACAGTGTCAGTGCTTTAGCTTTCTGTGGAAGTTCCAGGGCCTGGATTTCACCATTGAGTCTCTGGGTCACCTCATGGATTTTGTTATTGGTTTCATTTACAAACTGGTGGTAATCAAATGACCTTAATCTCTTTACCAACAAGTCAAGGGATCTGTTTACTTGTTCAATGATTTTTTTAAAAGACAATGCTTTAAGATGTTTGATAGCATTATCAATAAATGTAACCAATTTCTCAAAGTGATCTTTTATCTTAACTTGTTGTAGGACACTGCTTAGCTTCTGAACAGTCTCTGTCAACTTATATTGGTGGGCCAACTGTACCGATTTATCCATTAAAACCTGGATGTGTTTGTCTACTTCATACATCTTAATTAACTCATGGGACATGGTTCCAAGTGCACTGATTTTCTCAGCTACTTCAAAATCTTTCATAAGATTTATAATATAGTATTTCACATGCTCAATAATTTCCTGTATTCTTTGAAATGGAATTATAGTTCTCAACCAATGTAAAAGAACTCTGACATCAGTAGCCTGGACCTGCTGTTTTAACTGTTCAGCAAGGTGCTGGAGGTCTAGATTCTCAATCTGTGTCTTGATCTGTTTTAATTTCTCTTGTATCTGGATTTTGATTTTGTACTTTGCATCCACATTTTGAATCCAAAATGCAGTACTACTTCCAATTCTGCTAAAGTCAGTCTTTTCAATAAACAAACACACATCATGGATTGTTTTTACTAAATTTACATGGATATGATAATGTTCATCAAGAATTTTCAGATTTTCAATGATTTGATCAATAATCTTAGCAATAGTGGTTTTAAAATCATCTAAATCATAATTATCATTAATATACTGATCAAATTGTATCACATATGTTTTTAGTTGAGACAGTTTGTCATTAAGGCTGATTTTGGTATTGTCTAATGTGATTTGTAGATCATTTTCTGTAATTTTGTAATTCTCCACAAGAGCAGTTAGTTTCTCCTTGGCACTCGAAATTTGTCTCTCCCAATTGAGTGCATTCAAATAACCATTGACTTGTTGTGGGAGCTCGTCCAAGGTTGTTCTGTATTTCCTCACAAACTGATCAACATCAATGAGTTTCAGTTCTCTCTGTATGGTTTCCAGTGCGGTTATAATCACCATTCGTTTCTCCTCGAAATATTCTGGCAGTGTTTCAAAGAATGGGAGGTTGATAGTGTGGACATCTTGATTCTTATCATATTTTACGGAAGCAACAACACGGAATTCTTGGGGCTGGTCAACAGCATCCCTCAACCCTAAAGCGTCAATTATGTTGGTGTGCTCACTGAACAAAAATGGCACTTTAATGGGGTAGTCTAGCAGGGTGAGGTCAGCCAGGGCTTGTCCTTGAAGCTCCACACCAACTTTGTCTTTATTATTGTAAGCATCGAAGTCCTGGCTGTATCCATTTTCATTCAGCCGGGTCTTGAGCTTCCAGGTGCCGGTCTGCTCAGCCGGAGTAAGCAGGGCGCTGACTTTGTGATCAAGAGCAGTCGTGATGCTGCTCTTCAACGGGAGATGGTGGCTTGTGGATCCTTTGTAATCATGAGAGAAAGTCAGGGACAGAGGTTCTGCTTTCAGCAGGAATTTGCTATACAGCTGCCCACTGTGCTCTCCCCAGAGACTCAGTTTCCCATTGCCATTTGTGTGTGCATCAATGGTCATTGTAAATGGGGCCACGGCAGAGTGAACAGCGTTGCTGAAGTGGAGTGAATCTGAGTTGTAGTTTGTACTGATGTCGATGGTGGAAGCCAGCCCAGCCATGTTTGTGTTGACCCGATGGCTGAACTCCATACCCTGCACTTTAGCTATGGTGTCTGTTTTATAACTTGCTGATAAGTCACCGTAAGTAATGGTGTAGATGTGTTTTATTTCGTTGTTTTGGTAGAGTCCTTTTATGTTCCCACCCACGTTCAGCTTCAGGGGTTCTAGCCGTAACTTCCCACTGTTGGTCAGATCCAGGGCATTGAATTTCAGGTCATTGTTTAAAGTAGTTACGAGAGAATAGGGCTGTAGCTGTACATTAACATTTTGCTTATAAAACTTGTCAGAGCTGTAAATGTTGTCAAGTTTTGAAGAGAAGTCCAGCGATAACCCTGCAATATTCAGGCTGTTTGTGTAGTCAAGCTTCATCTCCGCGTAAGATCCCATCATGTCATTTGAAAGCTTCAGGCCCTCCCGGCTAATTTTGAAATTGAAGACATTTTTGCTGTCGACGCCCAAGATCATGGCCTGATAAGCACTTCCCAGCGACACCTCTGTGAGGGCAGCTTTTCCATCCAGACTGAATTTCGCATTGTGTTCCCTGAAGCGGCCGTTCGCTGTTAATTTCATAGATGCCCCGGAGAGGCCAAGCGCGGCGTTCAGCTCATTCTGCAGCACCAGCGGGCTATACTTCAAGTTGGTAGTTGCACTGGTGGACAGTCCATCCTGGGCAATCCTTAGCGTTGCTTTGTGAGCACCACTGTTAATTTTGTCCGTGCCCAAAATATCAGCATTTAATTCAAGGCCATGGGAATTTAGTGATCCGGAAAGCAGGGTGAAGAACCTCAATGACTTGTAATCGGCCTGATACTCAGAACGTAGCAATGCATTTTGCCTGGAGAAGGTCATGTCCACTTTGTTAGAAGTGGCAAAGTCCTCGTGCTTCCCATTGGTGTCTGATTTCAGGGTCAGCTCATAGTTCTCGTATCTTAGGAAAGCAGTATTTTTAATGACGCCATCTTGCAGATCCGAGGTGGAGGTTAACGAGACAACACCATCCTCATAACTTCCTGTCATCTGGTTGGTACCCTGGAGGTAGGAGGAGTTAAACCTCAGGTTGGACTCTCCACTTAACTGGCCAGTGTTAGAATCCCTCTGGTAAGTCAAGCCATATGTGCCTTTAGCATAGAACGAAGAGATTCTCAACTGCCCATCAATCTTGGCTTCCCTGACATACAAATGATGTTTCTTTTTTGAGTCCAAATGTACTGAAGCAGACATCTGAGGTCCCCAGGCACTAGAAGCTTCAAATGTTAGCAAACTTTTTGAGGCTGGATTATTTCTAATTTTTTCCACGTGACTGAATTTCATCGTTGAATCCAATAATCTGTGGCGTAGATACCCATCACATGATAATGTGAATGAATTCCTGCGGTCGTAGGTTGTTTCTCCAGACCCTGACATAAAAATTTAAGTTAGTTAAATCAAATAATAAATTTCCATAGCAATTTCTATGTTGAAAGTCTTTCAGTAATAAAGTACCCCCCCTTCAAAAAAAAATAAAGTCCCCTTAATCTGAGTTAGTCATGCAAGTCTCCTCCATCCATAACACAAGCATAAAATCTGACAGCCAAAGGCTTCCCTGACCACCACAGATCTTGTTGGGTTCCCTTATCAAGTGCTTCTCTGTGCCTTGTACTTTTCCACTATATTTTTCATAGTATCTCCTATGCTAAATTTTCATTATCAGTTTAGCTGCCTTCTTACTCTGTTGATGCCCCAGTAGAATGCTTGGTACATATTATACGTTTAATTAATATTTCTATTAGTTGAGTGAATGAATGAATGAATGAATGAATAGGATTCTAAATAGAAGGGAAATATCTGTAAGAAAGCCCAAGTCTTTTCCTTCCCAGAGGAGACTATCCTGTCAGAGCGTGCAATGAATTCACCCTGTGTATCCTCTACCCGACCATGGCTCACCTTGCACACTGTAGGACAGCAAATCAATCACAGAGTCAGCCTTCATGTGGTACCGAGCCTGAAGGCTCAAGTGGTTGGTGCTGGTGTTGCCACCAGTGTAGGAGGCAGACCAGTTGTACAAATTGCTGTAGATATTTGTAGAGAGGTCTAGAACACCCAGAAGAGGCACTCGCAGTTGATACAACTTGGGAATGGTAAAAGTGGGCACTTGGAATTCCCGAGATGGCAGGTGGAATCCTACGGACTTGAAGTTGAGGTCTGGTGTCTGAATAGTCTCTAACATCTTTAGATCTTTCGAGGATTTTCCACCAAAAGGCAAAGGAATCTCAATTATCATACTGTTCTTGTTCAATGTGTATTTGACACGGCCATCACTAAAATGAAAGAAAGACAACATCCCCACAGTCAGACATCAACAACTCAGAGTTCCCTGCTCTCTGACAGAGGCAGTGGCACATGTGCCCCATACCCCAACCCACACTGCCTTTTCCTCATGCTGCTCCCTGTGTCCAGAACCCTGCTTTTTACCTCCAACCATCAAAGACTCAAATCAATTCAAAAACCTTCCAAGAGCCAGTCCCTTAAATCTATCTCAAAGAACATGTTGCAATTCTGCTTACATAATTAACCTGTTCAGTTGTCAAGGCTTACATGTTCTTCCCGGGAGGAAGGATGATACTTTATCTGGTTTCTAGCTCCTCACTGCACTTAGTGTAGCATCTTACACACACGTGACATTTGATACTTCCTATTTGCCAAACTGAAATGAGACAACTGGGTGTGTGAAAAGAGTGTGGTGTAGGGGCAGTAATCTTGGGCTATAGTTTTAGCTTCCATGGAGTGGTGATGCTATGTGTCTATGCCTCTCTGAATCTCAGTGATGTTATCTGTATAGAGAGGATAATAGTACCCATCTCACAGAGCTGGCCTCACATACCTAAAAGCCCTTTGAAATTTTTTCAATACTATGCACATACAGTGGACTATTATAATAGTTCATTTATAACAGAGGAAAACTAGATGGCTTTCAAATTCAGTCTGCGGTGCATAAAACCTCTTTGTGGGAATGTACCAGAATCCCCCAATCACTTTCTTAGGTTCTTTCTGACTGGATTGGTGTTCACATTCAGATCCCATGACCCATAAAGCAAAAATGCCATCATGCTTATGTGAGAGTTATTAATCTCCTTAAGATGCTTCAATTATTTCTCTTAAAAAGGTAAATTTAAAAAGAGTCTAAGTTATGCTAAGTAAAACCTTCCATTTACTTTCCATGGTTCAAGAAATTTTTCATTTTTCTTTTTTTTTTTTACCTTTTCAAGAAGAGGTTTTCTGGGATGTGGAACTCAGGCAATCCCATTTTCTGGAGGTACAATTCTTTTAGTCCACTGAGTTGATCTTGCCAGTTCTGGACATAAGGAAGATGATTAGATGCCTTCTGAATCCATATGTTTGTTGCCTACAAAATAAAAGAAGCTTTTAGAGCAAAGGGTATGGAGGGACCTCAAAGTATAATTAACATTAGGTGATAATCTATATTTGACAGATCAATCATTAAGCAGAATAATGCATTGAAAGTTATAAAGAAATCACAGAAAATTATGAATTTGGGGTGTTCATCATCGATCTTTTCCTGGATTTTATAAAAAGAATATATAACATAGGCAAACTCCTAGCCAAGGTCTTGAAGCTTCCTTTGAAGGTTAGTAATATTCATTAGGTATTTATCACATATGGCCTGTGTAACTGGGTAACTAACCATGCATTCATATTTGTTTGCTCCCCAGGAATTCCCTGGGGTAGGAAGCATATCCATCTTTGGATACTCTTCTTCACCTAACTCAGAGTTAAGTATGTAATTAGTTCTTTTAACCATGTATTTATCAGCTGACTGATTTGTACTTACAACTATTAATTTGGAACCCATGTGCCGGAAAGTCATGTCTGTTTGAGGAACTCTGTGATCCAAGAGACTATTGGCATACATATGCAAGCTTTTAGGATAATCAGAGACATCCACAGGGAAATTAGAAGCTGCTTTTTTGGTATCCACGTTGGTGCCTGTGTTCCATTCAAATTCAATCTTCTCTTCGTCTGAAAGTGCACATGTGAGACATCATTTGTAGTACCAGGTCAGTCCTAACCCATGCTTCTCAGAAATACCCTCCCGTCCACGGTGCTCTCGGAAGTACTCACGGAAAGAGGAGGTACATACCATAACGCCAGACCAGCTTCTTGGAAATTGTTGAGCCGTAAGCTGTGGCGGACGAGTCCATGAGGAGGAGTAGTTTTGTGGGAGACCACTGGGTAAGGATTTCACTTCTGACTTCGGCTTGCAGACGGGGCACGGAAATAACACCTTTGATTTTGCCTTCTTCCTTTTTGTTGTAGCTATTGAAAAGAAAATGATTTGATATCAATGACTATCCATTCCAAGGGGATACATAGGATTAAACAAAAGTGTCATTTGTGGCCACAAAAATGAGATACATGAACGGCTCCGAAAATGAGCTCATTAACGTCTGAAGCTGACTTTGGCACAAATGCGGGACTTTTCCAAGGAGGTGTGGGAGAAAGGAATGATTTTCAGAAATTGTCTGAATCCCACTGTACGATTTACTAGCTCTCTGGCTTTGGCCAAATTATTTAGCCCCTCTGAGCTCCCATTTTCTTATCTATAAAACATGGAGACTCATATGTAGGTTGCAGTTTATTATAAGAACTGAGATGATTCCTTCAGAGAACCCAGCACAATGCCTGATGAGTAGTAAATGCCCAGTGAATAGTAGGAAGGTCCAACTAGACATGTGCAGACGGTTGGAGTATTGAGGGCTCTCTATCTGCCCCTCGGACCACAGACTGGGGATGCCCCTGGTTTGGTCATCACTTTTTAAAAAAAGGTTTAAAAAGACTTATTTATTTATTTGAGAGAGAGAGAGCGAGAGAGCGAGCATAAGCAGGGGGAGCAGCAGACAGAGGTAGAGGGAGAAGCCGGCTCCCTGCTGATCAGGGTGCCCGACGTGGGGCTTGATCCCAGGACCCTGGGACCATGACCTGAGTTGAAGGCAGATGCTTAACCAACTGAGCCACCCATGTGCCCCTGGTTTGGTCAGTCTTACAGCTAAAAAGGAAGAGCTACAAGGGCCTGCTGTTCAGGTCAGATCATCCAAGCCTTCCATACCTCATGCGGCCAGTGAGAGTAACCTCAGTAATTTTCTTGTTCTGAAGGTCCAAAGTGAGCTTGTAAGATTTTTTTTCCACAGTAGATTCATCACTAACTCTGAGGACTGTACCAAGGTCAACGTCAAAATCGGGAATTTGGATCTCACTGGACAACGTCATCCTTTGCCGGTTATATTTGAACGTCATAGTAGCCTCGGTCAGCTTTGCACCTAGCAAGGGTATATGAGAGAATCAAGACATGTGTATTCAGAAGCTATGTTTAGGAAGGAAGGAGAGGAAAAGGCAGAGAAATTCTAAGTAATCATTCAATGTGCTCAAATGAGGACACAGTTTAGGAGTTTACCTTCAATTCCTAACTATACATTTGTTCAGTCTGCAAATATTTATTGATTGCCTGTCGTATGCTTGGCCCTGCTCTTGGTATTGGGGAGCATAGAGCTCACCTTGTCCTCATAGAGCTCACATTCTAGTGGGGGGTGCACAGGCAATAATCATCTTACTTATGTCAGATGATACTAGATTTCATGAAGAAAAGTAAAAATTAGGAAGACAATAAAGAGAGGGATAGAGAGGTGCTATTTCCTGTGTGGTGGTGAGAGTTCTCTCTGATGCAGCAAGGTGTGGGCAGAGACCCGAATGAAGAATAAGTCTGAGCCATACCATGTTCAGGAGGGAGAGCATTCCAGGCACTGGGACCTGGAATGAAAAGATCTGACATGGGGCACACCTGGCAAAGTCAGGGAACAACAAAGCCTCGAGGTCCTTCTATGTCAGACAGAGAGGACATCTCTATGTGACTCTACCTGTGACACCCTTTTTGGTTCCTAGCCATGCCAGTCCTGGCTTCCCCTCTCCCCAAATTCTCCTTCCTTTGTCACAAGATTCCTAGGTTTTCAATTCACAGGATTGCCCATTTTATACCTTTGGAAAGTTGTTACGTGACCATTTTTTTCCCCAGCATGTACCTCATTTCTTGTGGGTTTTGTTTTTCTCATTTAATTTTGCGACATACTATCCCTACATTAAAAAACCTTCCAAGGTGAGCATCTAAGTTTGCCATGTCCCCTAAAAGCTACTTCTCCACCAGTCATTTTGTATCTAGGTACACAGCAACTCCACTCTTAGTTCCTTGGGCCAAAAAACTTCATCATGATTCCATCTTCTCTCTTACTTTCAACACCCACCTTGTCAGCAAATCCCAAGAAACCCCAACTTCAAAATATGTCCAGAATCCAACTATTAGAACTCTTCTGCTTCTGCTCTAATCCTAAGTGCCCATATCTCTGGCCTGGATCACCGCAACAGCCCACTGCAATGTCCCTGTCCCCCGTAACGTCTTTCCCCACTATGAACATAGATCAAATCATGGAAACTCTCCAGTGACTTCCTATTTCACTCACAGTAAAAGCCAATATCCTTGCCACGACCTACAAACACGTCCTTCCTGTACTGCCCCCTATCTCTGTGACCTCACTTTCTAACATTTTCCTCCCTGATCTCTCCTCTTCAGTCATACCAGCTTCCCTCCTTCTCCTCAAACTTGGCAGCCATACACCTGCCTCAGGGCCTTTGCACCTATGAGCCCCTCAGACTGTAACACTTTCTACATGGCTCATACCCTTATCTCCTTCAAGTCCCTTTTTAACATTCTTTTACCAGTGACCCTTTCCCTTATCATGTCAAATGGCACTGTCTTCCCCCACCCCCTCCTCTTCCCTGTCACTCTAGACATTCCCTAGATCCCTTTAACTATTTTTCTCCCCAGCACCAGTCTGGCATTCTGAAGAGTTACGTGTTTGGCTGTCGGCTGTAAATGGTATGCGGACAGAGACTTGATCACCACTTTCATTGCTCTAGCCTCTGCTCTTACAAGGGCCTGACCACAGTAAATATTTGTTAAATTCAGTAAATTAATCAGTGCTCCTTGTGAGTCCTGGATCTGAGACCGAGGCAGAGCTGGAGGAGCCCTTTCCAGATACTTGCCTTCTGTCTGAGTTACAAAGGTCAGTGTGTCCACCGGGGCGCCAGCCTCTCTCTGAAGTTCGTAGGTTACGCTGGCCAAATACTGCTCAACTTCTCCCGTGGGCTTCAGTTCCAGTTCAAATCTAAAGACATCCCAGGGCATGTGCACAATGTTAGAGCTTTCGGTGATGATGTTAACCGCCCCCAAATAACTCCTCCTCCATGGCAATCCACGTATGGCCCTTATTTTAATGTCATCTCTTGTCCCTCACTCAGGAGGACCTTTCTGATCACTTTCCATCCCTCCAAGAACCCAAGGCAGGGGGAGATTCCAGGGGGTTTGGACACACAGAGCAGGAGCTGACTTGTTGTGTCAGCAAAGCTGACAAGAAGCAGTGGGAGCAGAGAGAGTTGAAGACAAGGAGCCCTCAAGCACGGCTGGCACTTCAAACGCTTCAGTGGGCTCCCAGGGGAAATCCAGCTAATGGGTGTGGAGGCTCAGAAACCTGGACACTGAATTAGGAGCAAAGTGGAATCTGTGTTCTGATTCCACTCCCTAATGCATAAGGGAGAAAAGGGAGACACCATCTATAAAGAGATGATTTCAAAGGAGTACACTGGTACAATTGTACATGTACAAGGGCTTTAGCTCCCTGGAGGGAGTGAGCCAGAATCATCTTGGTTGTTTATTTTCTGAGCTAGGACCTCTTTTAGGCTCATGATTTACCTTCCAGCTGCCTCTACCCCCACCCGCCCCACCTCATCTATGAAGAAACTCAGTCCTACTCAAAGTTTAGGGAGGAATAGGAGTGCCTTTCAGGTGTGCTGGACAGAGGACCGCTATTTTAAGTAATTAAAGGATGATGTGCCAAGGCTGGTGGCACAGGCCTCTTACAACACACAGATTTCCCTTCACCCCACCAAGTGGCCATAATGTGGAAGGGGAGCAGATGCAGGGTGGGACACTGAGCGACTCTGACCTGGTGTCCCTGGTCAGCGGATGGTAGGAGGCCAGTTCTAGGGAGGTGACGGTGGAGTAAGTGCCTGAGGTACAATAGTCCAGGCCAGGAAAGAGAGGCTTGCAAGCTGACCAGGACTGCCTGTTCTCGTTGAGAGGTGGAACCACTTCTGTCTTGTCAGTGGAAACGAAATACAATGTGTTACTGGGGAAGAAAGAAGAAACCTGTGTTACCTTCACGTTACCAGTGGACGTGAACACCACTGATGGCCGTACGTAGGTCGCAGTGCCAACATGTGCCCCCTTAACGTGCTCTCCGTCTCCCCTCTGTCGGCACCCACCTCAGGTTATCTCATTCACTCAGAAACAACGAACAGCACAAACATCAACAAGGCAACAAACACAGGGACTCTTGGGTTTCAGGCATTGCCCTGAGGTGTTCGCTTTTGTTAGCTGGGATCCCCACAATGGCAGGCATTAGGAGGCTCTTTATTTTACAGAGGAAACAGAGACTCAGATGTTGAATAAGGATCCCTGGGCCCTGAACTCAGGTGTGCCCCTTCCTTCCATTAGTGAAGGGAAGCCCAAGGGTAACTCTTACTGTATTGGCTTATTTCTACTTCTTTCCCACACGGAACAAGTCTAAGTTACCTCTCCCTTTGCAAGTCTCCCCCACCGCACACCTCCCCCACTGCACACCTCCCCCACCGCACACCTCCCCCACCGCACACCTCCTTCACCCCGCCCCCCCATTGCACACCTCTCCCCGCGCACATCTCTCCCATCACGCACACCTCTCCATTGCACACCTTCCCCATGACACGTGTGCACATGTGAACGCATGCACACGCACCCTTTTCTTTCCCTGCTTCCCCCTCGTCTCCCTCACAGTCAAGAAACAGGTCAGCCTCATGGTCTTCACTCTTTCAACACGCCTCTCACGAACTGTGATTTGACACCACACCATCACGTTTCTGGGCCTGCCTCTGTCAGCATCTCCAATCACCTTCTTGCTCCTAACTCCAGAGGACCTTCTTAGGCTTTATCTTCCTTGATTTCCCAGGAGCATTAGGGAGACCTGCTCACTTATGGCCAGATTAAGACTTTAGAGTCCCTGACCTCTGAACAGATGATAGATAGAATTCTCCTCTCAAGAATGGACTTAAAAAGATTAGTAAGTCCAACAAAGTTCAACAATGTGCTGATTTCATCCAAGGATGCTTTTTTTTTTTTTTTTTTGGAAATATCGTGTTCTTCTTTCAGTATTATTTCCTCATTTTAAGGGTACCCAAAAAGCTAGCCTTGCTGGTGGGCTGGAACTCTGTCAGCGTTAGCTGCCTATGGGGTAATCCTGGCGGTCTCTCCTGGGTCTCTCTTGGGCTGCTGAGACCCTTTACAACTTCGGCCCTTCTTCCACCTCCCTGAACACTACTCCTCACGCTTTCCTGCTTCTCCTCTGCTGCTTCACACATTCACATTTTCTACACGTCTGTCCTAGTCCATCGCGTCTCACCCTACACCAGTTGCTGTTTGACCTCAACAACCTCCTTCTGCAGGTGATGCCCAAATTGGTATTTGTAGCTCCAGCCTGTTTACCGAGCTCAGACCCATTGGTCCCACTCCCAGCTGGATATTAGAACCGGTGGTCTCACAGGACTTCAAATGAGGCACATCCCAAACTGAGTTTGTTAACTTCCTCCAAACCTCTCCCTGTCTCAGCGAGAGGCACCCCCACTGCTCTTCCTCTTCTTCCTCATCTTGCAACTGGTCAATCATCAAGTGCTCATGTTTCCACCACGGAAGAGTTTCTGGAGTAGGTTTGCTCCTTCCGACACCATCCCTGGCCCTAGTCTGGTTCAGGTCACGAGCATCTCTCAACCACATTTGGATGTGACAGACTCCAACCAGTCTCCCCATCCCCACCCATGTTTCTTATCCATCCATGCCCCACTTTGAAGTCAGAGCGTGTCCTCTAAAACACCAGCCTTTCTTTATCTATGCTCCCACCTTTAAAGTCCTCTGCCTTCAGAAGAGTCCACCATCCTTCAGGTGCCTCAGAAGGTGGACCCTGGCCAGCCTCTGCCACTTCCCTCCATGACCCCTGTGAGCTTTACCACACTGAGTTTTGACTTTCTTGCAGCTCCTGAACTGTTCTTTTTCCTTCAAGCCATTCTCTTGGCCTGGGAACACTCATTTCTTTCTGCTTGGTCTGCAGAACTCTGACAGCCTTCAGGTAGCAGTTCAAGCATGGCCTTCTTCAGAAAGCTTTCCCCGAGTGCCACAGACTAGGTCTTACAGAACTTCATGTCCTCCAGTGTTTCCTCTCAGCGTGCATTTGATACTTCTATGTCCTTCCCATGAACTAAGTGCCAGAGGTCAGGTATATCTCATTCCATGTGTAAGCACTAGAAGGTCAGGTGTATTTCATTCCACATGCTTCATGCATTAGGCACTTAAATACTATTTTTACTCTTCTGGAATCAACAAATTAATGAGTCCAAGATATAGAAACTAAGATAAATCAGTGTTTAAGGATATCATTGAAATGGAGCTCTCCATATATGCTGCTTTCCATAATCATGAGATTAGGACTCTCATGCTTTATCCACTGAGCTAGCTACCACAGATTAGTATGTTCCCTGGTATTTTTCCTGTGAAAAAAAGGTTCATTTCCCAAGGATGATTTCTCTAGAGTTTATGTTTCTTCATTCTCAAAACAAACACAAAACAACAAAAAAACATAATCTATTAAGTGATGAATCAGTAAGTCCTAAATGTCAATTTGGTGAAACCTGGACAGTCGAGGAAATTGGTATTATTTGGTGAGTCTAACCTACATTAAAACTAGGTAAGTCACTACCTTCTCTCCCCCAACACCCCCAAGATCACGGGGCCCTGAATTATCTCAGGCAGTCAAGTCCTACCGACCCAGTTTCCACTCTCCCTCTCACACTGGCTAGTCCCCTCTGGCGGATGGATTACCTGCCACTGAGCAGCTTGACTGGCCTCGTTGGAGAAGGAACGATGAACTTCAGCTGCCCAGCTTTCAAGGCAACTTGCATCTCCAGGCCTGTCTCATGGAAGAAGTTGGTGTTCATTTGGATCCCGGTCCTTGAAAAGTCTGGGATGACGATGCCCATGTTTGTCACAAACTCCACAGACACAGAGGGCTTTGTCACCAGCCCCATCTGCAACTGTAAATCAGAAAATGACCTGTTCAGCTTCATTAAATACCCATGTCCCTGTGCAGTCAGATCAACCACCCTTCCCCATCCCTGGGCACACATGTCTGGACCACTCACGCCTCAGGAAACATTACTGTGATTTCTTTGGAGGAAGAAAAGCCATGTTGTCAGTTCCCCAGAGCCACACTACACTGATACCAGCACCAGGAAATGCCTGAGATGCTTAAAGTTAACGGAATAGGATGAAAAGAGGACAGGAATCAGATTTTCTTGAGAATAGCTTGTTCCTTACTGCTAGGAGCTAGCCAGGTGGAGCCTCCTAGTGGAATGCTAAAGTTTTTTTTATAAAAATGAGGAAGGGGGAGATGAGTCATGAGAAACTGTGGACTCTGAGAAACAATCTGAGGGTTTTGAAGGGGCAGGGGGGTGGGAGGTCGGGGTACCAGGTGGTGGGTATTATGGAGGGCACGTATTGCATGGAGCACCGGGTGTGGTGCATAGACAATGAATTCTGGAACACTGAAAAGAAGTTTAAAAAATAAATAAAAATTTTTGAAAAATGAATAAGGTGATGACAGGGATGATGCACTTCAACTTGAACTACACACATTTTAAAATCATACAAGAAACCCGCCGTGGAGGAAATGAACAACCTGAGGAATGAAAAAGTGAACAGGGTCTTACATTGGCTATTTCTAGCTTCATTCCGGCCTTGATTCCAGGAGTGATGACCCCAGAGGAGGAGACTTGCAGTTGTAATCCAAGTCCAGTGGGCAGTTCAAAGGCGTTGTCCATGAAGAGGTAGTGAAGAAACAAGTCATTCACTGAGCCCTTCCTGATGGCCTCTCTAATCTGTAGATCCAAGATGGCAACGACAAGTAAGCCTCATCCAAGTGGGATTTGTGAAAGGCAGTCTCCCACATCTCAGACAGTAACTGTTCTTCTTTATCCAGAAAGGAACAGACTAGCATATTTTGATTAGCTGAGGATTTGATCAAATGCATGATTACTGGTTTCAACAGAATGGGATGTAAGAAATTGCCCTTCCCAGATACCATGTCATTTTGAACTAGTGGTTCAGAGTCACTTAAGAATAGGGCTGGGCCTCAGAGCTTTCTGAGCTTTAAGTAGCCTTGGATGGCAAGGATTAATTCTGGTTATTTGGAGTCTACATGGAAATGAGGGCTTACTGAAGTATAATCTATTATGATAAAACAACTCTTTTAAAAGAATGATTTATTTTAGAGTGGGGGAGGGACAGAGAGAGAGAGACAAGCACACACACTGCTGAACACAGAGCCTGACTCAGGGCTTCATCCTAGGACCCTGAGATCTTGACCCGAAGTGAAACCGAGAGTGGGCTGCTTAACCAACTGAGCCATCCACATACCCCAAAACCATTTTTTTTTAATTGACAAGCTACTGAGATGATGAACATATTAGTATGAATTTTTTTTAAAAAACATTTTTAGAAAATAACTTGAAATCTGGTTTCTTAAAGCCAACATTATTATTTATCAAATACCAGGAGATATATTTACACATTTTTCTCCCTTATGAATAAATTAATAATGATGGAAACTATAACTCATATTTAGATAGTGGATAACAGTTTTTCAAATACTATACAAATGATTTCATAATCATTTGATATAGAGAACTTGTAGCATAGATATAGAGAAACACATATGAACAAATGGATGCCCTCAAAAGATACACCTAATATTATCAAAGGCCTAATTTCTAAATGTTACCAATTCTTTGCAATCCAAGAATATTCCTTTCTGAAATTCAAAGCAAACTGCTTCCCTGAAGGAAGTATCAGCACCTTCTCTGGTTTGTGGGACAGGATCTTAGGGGTCTGGGAGATCTACAAAGGGCATGGGCTATTCTCATTGCTTGTGATGGCGCCTGGCCTACTTACCATCTGGGGGATACCAGGAAGAGTGTGAACACCATCTAGCAGCAGCTTTCCCAGGAGCTGGATATCATGGAGCCTGACAAAGCCAAGCTCCTCTCCCAAGATGCGGAGGTAGGCTCTGGCTTCTGGGAATTCTTTGGATTTCAAATCTTTGATCAGTTTCTTGACATTGAGCATAATTCCATTGACCATGTCCTGGGATTTTAACAATAAAATGTCTAATGAGATGTCAGCATCGTCACACACCTTTAGAGTCCTCCTGTGGGGCCATCTACTGCAGCCGTGGTGGGTTAGACATAAATACACAGGTGGGGATATAGGGAAGCCACCGAAATCACTCCCGCCTTTTATTGAAAGATAGATAGCTTTACCAAATTGAGATGAAAAAAGAAAAAAAAAAAGAAACTGAGGTCTTATCAGGGATAGGAGGTGTCTCCATGCTGTTGGAAACTTGAATGCAGACATAATAAGAGGGACCTCTGTTCTCCAGGATCCCAGGATTGCTAGGGCTCACCAAGAGTAGAAGATATCTCCTGATTACCCCTTTTTCCTCTGATGAGAGATGAATACCAGGGGTTTCTTGAGAAAATATAGCTGCTATATAAATTGGCCAAAACCTTGAAAAACACCTTATCCTAGATAAGTTCTTCTTAGAGATTAGAAGAACACCATAGACTGATGCTTATACATGAGGGAAAAAAAATAAAAAGAACGATTGACAGACTCCAACAGAGCAAAGGGCCCCAGCCTCACGGGGACATGAGTAAATTAGAAAGTGGAGGTTTGGGCCATCTGTTGGCATCTAGGAGTAAATTATTGCCCTGCTTTTCAAACTGAAATGTACATACAGGTCACCTAGGAAGTGTCATTAAGATGCAGGTTCTGATGCAGTAGATCTCAATGGGGTCTCAGAACCTGCGTTTCTAACAAACCGTGATGTGAGCCAATGACTGAATCAGACTTGGAGTAGCAAAAAACTAAAGAATGAGAAACTCCAGATTATACTATCTATTTTCTACTCCTTAAGTGGGGGCTTATGTTAGCTTCAAAGTAGATTTTGCTCTCGCTATACGAGTAAGAGCCGAAGAAAGCGGTTAATAAGGAAAATAAGAATTCAAAAATTAAAATAATATCTGCTTATTGAACAATCAGTACCAGTCATGCACTCTGCTTAGCATTTTACATACTTTATTTCATTTAGTCTTTAAATAACCCAGTGAGGTATGGATTATTAGCACTCTGGGGATGTAGAAACAGACAGAGTATCAAGCAGTTTTCTCAGGCGTGCACAGTTTGAAAACAGTAAGGTCAGAATTCAAATCCATGCCCCAGAATTTCCACAGGTAATCATTATGGGAGAGTGCCTCTAATAAGTCTGGCTCCTGGGCACATTGAATCTCTAGGAGGCTTATAACTGCAGAGGACCCTAGTCTTTACTTCCACGGGACTGGTTAATAATAGCCACAGTTAGATAGCTCCTTGACGACTTCTAGGCTAGGAGGAAAATGTTTTGCATTGAGATCCAAAGCTTTTCTTAATGAAAACATACCTGCTCACGTTTATCATCTTTGGTATAGCCGAAGTGGTCAACTAAGACCTTGGAGACATGATCAGGAACTTGGTTATCAACCCAGTACAAAGCCTTGTTGACACTGTCTGGGAAAAATCCTTGCTTTCCAAAAAGAGCTTCCAATGTTGGCTCAAAACCTTTCCCTTCCAAACCAATCTGAGAAAGAAAATCAGGCAAGAAAATGCCATCAGGTTGCTTTGTTCCATGTCAGCCTCCAATCCCTCTTTAATGTCCATTTAATTAAACAAGTATTTAATGAATACTATGCAGTAGGAGCTGAACTCGGCAACCACAGGAGTTGTCTTCTTTAAATCTTACAAGAATCTTGAAAGGCAGAACTTATTACTTGTCCTTTTTCCAGAAAAGGCTAAGGTCAGAGAGGATAAGCAATTAAACAAGAGATTCAGATTGGGAATGAATTTGGGGTTTGAACCAGATCAGTCTGATTGCACAGCCCATGTGTTTTGTTGGCTTTGGATCTAAGGGCTTCCCTAAGACATCAACATTTCCCTTAATACTACAGTGTCATGCTTCAGGTGACCTTTAGCTAGAAGGCAGGAGGGCGAGGGAGGAGGGAAAGAAGGTGGCCTCAAACTGATGGTAGGAATGAGCTGCTTGATCTTAGCTCCTCCCAGGCTGGCTCATGCCCCACCTTGACTTTCTATTTATGGAGTTGTACCGAACTAGAGAAAGAATGGGAGCTTCTTCTAAGTCTCACACATACCTCAAAGAGATCTCCTGGAGCAAATCCAAAGACAGTGAGGGTTGTTTTCAGCATGCTTTCTTTAGGAAGGTAATTATTTGGATCAAATATGAGATTTCCCTCAATTTTGGCTGAGACAGGGTCAAGTGATGGCAAGGAAACAGACTTGGAAAGCTGATAGTTCCGGGAAAATTTTGAGAAGTCCATGATGGTTGGGAGTTGAGATCCTTTCAGAGCTTCTTCCACTGACTTTTTCAAGCTAGATGGAAACAGGGAGCATATTTTTAGCTTACTCACCATGTTACAAATCCATGTCTCTCTCACCCCAAGGAAATATGGATTGCCGAATGCTACCAAACGATCTGGATTTCATTTGCCCAAGAGCTTGGCTCAGGACTGCTGCATTTTTGTGTGCATGTTGTCCAGAAGAAAGAACACTCCATAAAGGGCAGGCAGTGGGCTTTAGGAATGAGGGGGATGGGAAATTACTCTTTGCCCTTTGTGGCAGATGTGGGAAAATTACTGTTACTTACTTTTTGATATACAGTTCTTCTGAGTTTAGGATGTTGGCAATGTGGGAAGCCACAAAGTTCTTCACTTGCTCATTCTGTTCCCGTGGAAGAAGCTGGATGATTTGGTTAATATCTGACTGGGAAGGGCCCCTCATCAGCATGAGATAGGCAGCTAGTCGCTTATCCCCTGGAGAGGCATCATTGAGGAAAACTTGAAGAAGGACTTCCCGGACCTGTATCCAAAATAGGAGACTGTTACCACTGTCCTTTGGTCAGAACACAGAACATGCCTGGCAAACACCAGTGTGGTCTGCTGGTGGTTTACTACATAGAAGTCAAATTTCTTTCTGATAACTTTTCAAATGCTGGTATGGTATCTTCTCACCAGTGTCCCTCAGAACAACCAGCTCAAGGAAGGGTCTCAGATTAAATGCACGTTACATCCAACTGCATTAACATACTCAAGTTGGGACTTGAGGAAGATCTGCTACTATAAGTGAAAACAAATCTGTTTAACTGTAAGTTATTTCAATGCAGGAATGTAGGTGGGAAGGGAAAGTGAGAGTTTGGAGTGAATAAATAAGGCGTTTTCCAAAGCTCTTATTTATTTCCAAATAAATAAGCGTTTTGCACCCAATTTGGGAAGATGGTGGAAATCAAGCATGTTCATGTTTTCCTAAGGTGAGAGTGATGGTTGATCTGGAAGGGGGACAGCATGAAACTAAAATCTCATATTCTGAGGCTAGAGTAGGACTGTGGTCTATTATTTCTGTCTTGTCCACATACTGCTAGGCAGTCAAGAGGCTTGTTGAAATTGGCAATTAGAAAGCAGTAGAATGATGAGATTTAGAATCTCTTTCCAAGTCCTTGTTAATCTGACTAAAGTTTTTACACTCGGACTTCCTCTGTGGACTTCACCTCATCATTAAGCTCCATTTTCCGCAAGGCCTGGATGGCAGCCTTCTGAATCAGCAGGGATGGCTCGGTACTTTTGATACACTTCAGGACTGAAGACCTGAGTCTTGGGGTTACTGTCTCCATGGTTCTGCCAATATTTCCAATGACCTGTATTGAAAAGAAACAAGGGAAAGTCAGGTGCAGAAGGAGAAGTAGGGGGTGTTCATGAAATTGCTTCTGAAACAATGCATGTCCTACAAAAGGCTGAAAGTACCCTCAGAATCAAGTAGGTGTGATCTTGGTTCCCAGTGCAGTCATCACGAATCTGTTCCGACAGGTAATCAGCAACATCCAGTAGGTCCTGAGTCACCAAGGGGTTAGCCTTATGATAGCTGCAGAATGAGAGTTAGGACTTAGCAAGCACAGCCAAGTTTATTTAAGATACAAACTTGTGTGTGAACATTTCTTATTTCAAGTCTTTGCTCTCAACATAGCTAGTGGAAAAAACAAGAGTACGCAAGAGAGTCTGAAAGTGGAAGGTGGGGTATAATCTTAGTACAGAGATGTGGGGGTCTTCCTCAGCTCCCACTAGGAGAAGCAGTGTGAAACTCACTTGTTGACTGTGTGACTCAGAGCATATAGAGTGGCCCGGCTCTGCTGCTCCTTTGCTGTGCTGAAGATCTCCTGCAGTCTCTCTGCTGAGGGCTCTGGCATCAGGGCTATCAGGTAAGTCACTGCATCTATCAGGAGGGGGTTGGCCTTTTCACTTCTCAGCCACTGGAGGATGTGAGTATAACACTGGGGCTGTCCACACTGAATCAAGGCTTGTAAGGTGATGGGGCTGAGAAGGAAAGAACAGAGAAGATTACAGAGATCACCTTCAGGCAGCTCCAATATCCTTGGCCCATGATTTCTGAGATTCGCTCTCCAAATCTGACCATCTCCCAAAATCCAACACAGATCCCAGGAAGCAGGAAGCCTTCTCTACAAGCACTGTCCACTGGAGAAGCACCACGGAGGAAAGGCTCAAGAAGGACCCCAGAGGGACCCCAGAGCCCAAAGAGGATTGTTATCACTGCCTTTCATTCAGAACATAGACCGTGCCAGACAAGCACTGGCATGGCCTCATTTCGGTCCTTAGTCCTTCCTCTGGTCTTCCCAACAGTTAGAACCAGTGCCTTAAAGTATGGAGAAATCACAGTATCACTTTGTTTGCCTAGTTCTCTCTCCACTAGTGTAGGCTTCCGGAGGGCACAGACTTCTTTTCCTCCCCAACTTTCCAAGGTACTCACAATAGAATGAGGAACTAGAAGTTACCCATCAAAAGGTGGGAAACATTGCTCTCCCATTTTGACACAGAAATGCCTATCTGCCTTGAATGCAGCATGGGAGTGTGTGTGTGTGTGTGTGTGTGTCCGTCCCATAGAACTCTAAGCACATTAGCTGATATTTCTCTATCCAGCAAACATTAATTGATTAATTAATAGTGGAATTATTGGATTGATATTTCAGTGGCCTCTGAGATTTTCTGCTTGGCCAAGGTTTGAAAGTTTAGCCCCCTACCACAGGTCATACAAAATATATGGCTACCACCATTAAAGAAATACCTGGACACCTCGATCAGCTTTGGCAAGACGGATGTGAAGGCCTCCTTGTTGAGACTTCTCAGTTCAGTAATGAGTTTCCTGAAGAGGTTAGCTCTCTGGGCATTCTGCTCGGAGACATGCAATGTCTGCAGCTCCTGGATAGTCTTCACAATGGCCTCAGCCTGCTGTGGGGGTGGTGTGGACTTGGTGTGCTCAAAGGCAAGACCCACCACTTCAGTGCCTGGAAAGGGGGGGGGGAGTGTCAAAGGGGTTCTTGCTTACCTCTACATTTCAACCGATTCCTGGTCTACTGAAAATTGGAAATTAGGGAGGTACAGCAAAGAGGAAAAGAAAACTATCCTATACTCAATACTTATGTATCTGGCTCTGTGCTTGGTGTTCGACTTCAGTGTTTTTACTGACTCATCACACTGTCCTATGGGTTCATTATTATTCTTCAATTTAAAGATAAGGGAACTGAGACCCAGAGATGAGGAACTCTCCTTGCCTAAGACCTCTCTGAGTATAAGGGGCAGAGCTGCAACTGAATCCAGGCTTATCTGAATTTGATCAGATTACCTCTCTGCTGGAAGGAACTAGACAAGACTGTAGCTGCCACTGACATGACTATGGCTGAGGCTAGACCCATTGATGCTTACCTGCCCTTTTTTCCAATGGGATCTATAAGAAGCTGATGGGGGAAAACGCTTCTGTGTCTCTTTCATCACCCTGCCCTGACCTATGCCAGGATGGGAGTTAATGTGGAAAATGTGGGGTTCATGGGGGAAATGTGATGCAATGGAAAGAGCCCTGGCTTCAATTAGACCCGAGGGCTGATTCTGCACTACCAATATTTGGAGACCTTGGATATATCACAAGCCTCTCCAAGTTTCATTTCACCCTCTGTAGAATGGGTATAAAAACACACACGGCTACCACCTGACATCACAGGTTGCATATGAGGGAACAATGAGGGAATGCATAAGACTGATTTAAATATAAGACAAATGCAGGGTTAGGGTTAGACTAGAGATTGCTAAGGTTTTTTTCCTGCTCTAAAGACTAATTCCTGACTCCGAAGGGTCTCTCCCACTTGCCCCACCTCATCCAGGTCCCAGGCTTATTTCAGAGTGTAGGAGGTTGTCAGACCTACCAAAGGTAGACTCAGGAGGCCAATTTCCTTTTTACGAAAACCTAGGTAGCTTTGGGATACTTCTCCTTTTTGTCTATTGCATTAACACTTAACATTTTGAAAGGGATGTGCTTTCTCACTAGAGGAGCCCATACCCAGAACGTCAAACCCCACTGGACTCACCGGTCAGCAGGCATCTCCTAGCCATAATACATGCTATGTTTTGGGCAGATTTCCAGGTCCTGGCAACAATATACATATAAAATCTTACCTTCCTCAAAGAAGCGGCTATTGATCTTAGGTGTATCTTCAAGTTTCAAAGTTTGTGTAACTTGTGCATTCATCCCATACTGACTCCTGGTAACAAAGGAAGCACATCATGTCATGGATAGCCAGTTCCCTAGAGAATAATATTCTTTTCATGTTGAATGTTTCCCTCTCTACTTCTACCCAAATCCTGCCTACCTTTCAAACCATTGAATCCAGCCTCTTGACCTCCTTCCCTGCCAATGAACACCCTCCACCTCCTCCTGGTCATGCTACCTGCCCTTCCATTAGAGGGACATCTGTAACTTACCCCTTTCACTACTCTGGAGTCCCCAGAGGGTAGGGACTAACACTGTGCCTTGAAACTCCTGTGTCTCTCCCTCAGAACAATGCCAAGAATAGAGCAATTAATCAGTAAACACTAGTTGATGTCTCAGGTTTCAAAATGGATTGGGATATACCAGTCTCTGGTCCCAATCCCAAATCTTTGATAAAGCCTTTTTAACCAGGGCAGCCTGCAATGATCCTTGGTTTTTCCTGATCCATAACCCTTAGAGTCTGGGTCTAAGATATCTTTTGTTGGTCTCAAACTGTTTTGTATACCTAAGATTTTCTTGCTTAATTATCTGTTAGCTTGAAAAGAGAGATGGGGTTGGGCTCTGCTTTGTACCTCCTCACAGTCTCCTCCAAACACAGCCTTGCTTGGAACAGGGTACTGAGAAGCACTCGTCTCCCGTCAACCCATAAATAATGAATCAGGGTGCAGAAGGTGACCTACTTGGAGGATAAAGGCAGGAACAGGTGTTGCTCCCTGCAGATGGCTTCCGACACATGCTTCTTCTTGGGGTCCAAAGTGTACTGGCAGGACTGGTTACTGCTAATCAGAGTTGAGAAGGGGTGGAGCTGTAAATGAGATTAGAAAAAACGTGTTGATCAGCCTCTGGGGATTGAACCTGATTCTTCTGCCATGGGCATTTAACTTCAAGGAAGATGGGAGATGGGAGTTCTGCCCCACTAGATAAACTCAGTTAAAGAAGGAAACTTGGTACTTGGCATGTAGACAAAGGGATGCAATAACTCAGTATACCCAAAGCGGAGTCAAGCTGTAGACTCTTCTTATTCCACCCCAATGAACATCTCATCCTGCACAAAGTATATCTAACCAGGTATTATACACCTACCCACCCACCACACATTAACACTTCACACTGCTTCTTAAGTTTTCTTTGCCTAGAAGCCTGTCGTTATGTCTTATGTCTCTCACATCCTTTGTATCTTACAGGTTCATGCTCCACATCCCCCATAAATCTTTGAGGCTAGACTGATGGATACCCGCCCACCATTCCGTCTAAGCAGATCTACCACCAAATTTTCCCATTGAACTACGTGAATAGTGCTTTCTCCTTCCTGGTCAGGGTTAGGATTGCTTGTCTGCACTGGTCAGTTTATAACTTTATCTAGTATGCCATTTATTGTCCTTTATTGGCATGCGTAGGAACCTTGTTCCTGGGTTAGACTGTAAGTACAAGGGAAAGGCCCATGGTTCATCTGCTACAGTCTCTGACCTTCAGTTCCGCCCAGAGTGGGGCTAAGCATACAGCAAGTTCTCAGAAAAGACACACAGGCCAGTGCCTTGGCTTCTTCTGAATATGACCCTTATGGCTGTCAGACATCATATATTCAGCCTCAAGGACAATGACCAGGAACATTGCCAAGCATGGCAGTGATTGCTCATGTCCTTCCTGTTTATTGAGATAAGCTGTGATTCATGTCCCAGAAGATTACAAGGCACTGGGTAAGCTCTGGTAATATGGTGCTTAGTGGTCCCTGTTGAGGTGACAGGAGAGAAGGCTAATACTAAGAGGCTGGCCTAGGCAGGGGGCAGAGAGGCCAGGCATTGAGCAGGGTCATACATGGGACGAAAGGATAGGACACTGGAATGCTCTTGGTAATGTCACTTCATAGGAGTGAGGGAGAGGAGGGCAGAAAACAAGTCCTGGGACTTCCTCAGAGGTTGGATTCCTGGAGCTGGCGACATCCAGTCCTCTTGTAGGAAACAGCAGTAGATGGCTTTGCTATCCTCCATTAAGCTCTAGAACCTTTTCAGGGATGGACAGTCATTACTCTCCAGGGATGGTGGATGGTTCGGTGTCAGTAACAGAAAGACAGCAAGAAGGTCAGAGCTCTGGACTGGGAAGTCAGGAACCTGACTCTGGTCTTGGTTCAATTAATAACAGGTCACGTGACCTTGGGCAGTCCTTTCCTGTCCTCAGTTTCCTGCTATAGTCTAGACGAAAATGAGTCTGGGTTGATTCTTCCCTAAAATTCTTACCAGCTCTAACATTCCAGAATTTTAAGACTCAAGAGGACAGTGTTCATTGCAAGGAGCGACGTGGATGTGAAACTTACCATGCCTTTGATCAAAGCAAGTGGGCTAACTCCTGTGCTAACGGCCTTGAAGTGATCACACTTCTCCAGGTTCCTTTCAATGGATATTTCTGTTGCCACATTTGCCTTCTTTGTTTTAACAGTTAAGTCACTGGAACAGTTTCCATACACAGTATCCTATGGGAGTAGAAGATACAACAGGTGTATTCAATGTGGGAAAAACAGCTCTGGATGCTTTAGAGGGGCTAGGAAAGGAGCCTGGGAGAAAAGGCAGGAGCACCATGGATTGGGAAAGGATTTTCTTCCTCCTAGGCTGACAGTGGGCATTGCTGCTACTCCAGAGCTAGACTGAGAAAGCCATGAAGGGTGGTTCTGGTTCTGAGGCACATTCACCTGGCCACCTAGTTCCCAGCAGACTCTGACTACATTCTGTGCTCTCAGAGGATTTTCTCTATTGCTCCTTTACAGCAAGGATTCCAGTCTGCCTGGTGCTCAGTGTGTCTTGGTTCTCTCCACAGATCCCGAGCATATTACGAAAGGTCTCTGCAGGACACATCTATGTCTTCTCCAAGTGGAGCAGAGTATAGAACTTAGAACATAGTAAGGGCTCAAAAATGTTCATGGGATTCAACTAAATTGAATTCTCTCTTGGATCAAAACTTCAAATTCTTGAGAGAGGCTAGCAACAGATTCCATTATTTTCTGGGTTTAAAATACACAGAGCTTTACTGTGTTATATCTTGTGGGGACACAAAAAATCAAACAGAAGAGTATGGTGGTCAGGACTCCTCAAATACTGCTTTAAAATTAGGCTCTTTTCTCTATCTGCTCAGAAGGAAATCCATCAGTGAGCCCAGGGGACAGGAAGAGCCCTGGGTACCAGCACTTCTCACCAGTACAGGGCCTCCTGGGCGTAGCTAGTCATGTGGCTAAGTCAATAATCCACTTTATATACAGAGTGGGACCCAGCTCAAATTTGTGAAGATGAGTTCAAAGGGCATGGTTATCAATTTTCTGCATTCTCACCAGAAACAACTCTTGTTTATCAGCTTCTGTCTCCAGGGGAACCAGGAGGGCAGAGATGATGCCCCTCTTGATGTTCAGGATATGTGTAGACTCTTCCTTCTCTGGGTAAAGTAAAACTTGCTTCCCTTCAGGAATGGCCAGCCTGAGCTCGTGCCTGTTTCAGAGAGAGTGAGGTCACAGACGTGTCCTTTTTCCGCTGTAAGCCTGTTGGATGTAAGCTAGGTAGCTTTGCATCTCCTTTTACTTACTGTTTTTTTTTTCCCCATCTTTTCTTTATAAGTGTACATTTTTCAAAAAAGTGTACAAATATGTGTATGTTTTTTGTATTCTTTGACTTCTTTACCTGCTTTTCTTGCCTTATGCATCCTCACTCTGTTTTCTACCCACACCAGTCTCTGCTGTCATGTTCCTTACAGAATAACTCACTGGGTTTTCCACTTCTCTCTCCACACTCAGACACTCCTATCTAGAGGTGTGGGGTGGAAACATTCACGCATAAAGATTTTTTTCATTGCTTCTTTTACATAGACGACACAATGTTTTCACATTTCCCCCCATCTTTCTTTTCTCAATTATATGCCACAGAAATCCTTTGACTCCATTGGTACAGGTCTGACAGATTTTTTTTTTTAAGCTATAGAACTTTCTCATTTTATGGTTATATATAATTGATTCAGACATTCCCTCTATTTGATGGGATTCACTTTCTTTCTGGATTTTTCCCTCCCACATGAACAACACTGAAATAAACATGCTTATGCATATTATCTTCACACATTACTGCTCTTCTCTTCATGGGCGAGAGTCCCAGCCTTTTGAAATTGCTATGTCAGAGGTAGTAAGTTTTTAATTATAACAGATATTGACTATTGGCTCTCATTTCCACCAGCAATGTTCACTTCTCCTCAGAGGTCACCAGCAACAGGCCCTTGGTTGCTTTATATTTTGGTAATCGTATGGGCATAATGTGATAAATATATTGCTGTTACGTTAATTACACTTCCTGACTAACAGTGAATTTGAACCTCTTTTCATACATTTGTTGGGTCATCACTCTTTAATAAGCCTTGAGACCATGTCTGAAGCCCATATCAACTATGGTCTTAGGGACTTCCCTTCGGGGACTTCCTTTTGGAAATTCAGGGCTGCACCTGCTCTGGGTAGGTCATAAGCAGGAGAAGGAGAACAGGCACATCTTCCATAGCTCAACATCTTTGCAGAAAGTTCCAGATACTGCAGTGTAGGCTTGGGAAGCCGGTAATAGTCAAGAGCAGGAGTCCCTTTAGTTTGGAGAAGGTAAAACCCAAAAGGAAACTACTAGTCCCTCCTGTCACTGATCCCTGTGCTGCAGACATATTCAGGTCTTGGATAAAATATTGGCAACAGACAGAAGCATGAAGGCTTACTCGGCAGAGAAAGGACTGGCTTTCATGTCTAATGTTTAACAAATCGAAAAGATGGGTGGGGAGTTTCTGATGCCCCCAGACCAAAAAACCTATAACTGTCTGTATTTGCACACACTTAGGACACTACCAACTGTGATCTGGACTCGAGGCAGGGGTGATGTTCACAATATTTACAACAGGAGCGATACAGACATAGATCAATCAGAAGACAGGCTAGCTGCAAACACCAGGGTGGCCTGGTCACTATGCTTGGGCAGAACTACAGTCTTGGGCAGGGCAGGGCAGTGAGGGGCGGGGGGTACTTGGCATTCTCTGCACTTGCTGAGGCTGAGCCTTGCTGCCCCCAGTGGAATAGACCCTGCACCACACCAAGTCCTGCTGGACCTTCCCTGAAGACCACGGGGCTACGGGTCTTGTTTAATTCTTTAAACAAGAATTCACCTGTTTAAACAAACCATCTCACCTTTATTGTCTCAAGGAGATTTAAAGCATGGGAGTTTTTAGAAACACATTTAAATGATAATTAGGGGCACTTCGCTAGGGGAGGGTAAATAATGTTTACCTCTTGCTGATTCTTGGGACAACTTAGCAATTCCCTGATCCATAGTGAATACAGAATGAAATGTTTGTCCTCACACACAGGCCTCACATAAAACACAAGCATTCATCCCTCCCTGGATACACACACACACACACACACACACACACGTGCACACACACACACGAATGCACACACACACATATCCACAACACATCCAGCAAATCTCAGAGCTCAGAAGTTCAGACAGGCCCCTGCCTTACCTGGACATGGCAGCAGCAAAATCCTCCGAGTTCTCAGTCTTCTGCAGTGAGGGCCTGCCCTTAGGGTTGAAGCCAGACCCTTCCTTCAGGGTGCACTGGCTTGTCCTGAGGATAAAGCTGCAGAGTTGGGGGACCTCCAGCTCAACCTGAGAAGGGTAGTAAGCAGCATCAAGAACATGAGACCATTCACAGCCCAGGGCTTACTCTCTAATCAGGACACAGAGGAAAATACTGTTGGGGACCCCTGGTTAGAGGGAATACAGTCTAAGAGCTAGAGGAAGAACAAAGAAGCAGAAAGAAAGCCATCATTGGTTTCAACGGCAAATGTTTCCTTAATGTCATCAAAAAAACCAAGCAACCTAACTGTTCATATCTCTTGGGGCCTATTCAGAACTTCATGTACTGCCGGAGTACATGAGATCTGTAAGGGTTATTTGGCACTGTTCAAGAACTTTCTGCAGTGATTGAAATGTTCTGATAGGAGAGCTGCTGGCCATGGGCACTTGAAATGTGGCTGGTATAACTAAGAAGTTTAAGTTTTACTCAATTTAAACAGCCATATGTGGCCAATGGCCACCTTATAAGACAACACAGACTATGGGGCCCTAGAAAGAAGAGGTCTGTTTTCCAACTTGACTTCTCTTTCCCACATGGCCCCTAATAGTGACCCTTAGATCCATTCCATGTGAACACAGACATGAATACAATCATTTCAGCGATAGATAAAGTTTTGAAAACAAACTACATGTTCACATTTTTCTTTTTTTCTGTTTGTCTTAAGCAAAGATTGTTTCGCTCCGAGTCTAAAAACTGTACTCTAGAATGCTTTCCTGAGATGCCCCCCTCCTTTGGCTTACCCCCTGGGCTTCTCTCATCATGTTAAATTTACCATGCTGCAATGCTAATATTCTAGATCACGTATTCCAGTTACATCTTAGAAGCTAATGGAATAATAAATCTGGTTGGCAAAATTTTTTTGCAGCAGAAAACTCAGCAGAGTGGCTGACTTTCAAACCCAGAGACAGTCCCTCACTTTGTGATTAACGGCAGTCCTAGTGTGAGCAGGGTCTGCTAGGACAGGAGCCCTGGGTTCCTCCAGTGGCTCTTCCTGTCTCCTCATACCTTGCAATTGATCCTGGTGGCACTCCTTGAATCAGCGGCCGTGGGGACACCGGTGGAACTCTCAGCCTCATAGCTGTATACGTACTTCCTGAGGTGCTTGAAGCGAGTTGCACCTTCTAACATGGGGAGAAATAGGTCAGCGACATAGTAGATAATTCCCCCAAAGAGTAGTCTACTGGGAAGAGAGAGGTCGTGGCAAAGATCGTAAAAAATGGTAATTAAACTCAAATTATTTTTAATTGACTTTGCATTATTTTGAATTTCCCTTTACAGATTTAACTTCCCCACTATGTTTTGTTGAGGATACTGCTTAAATTTGCCAGTAGTTTCTGAATGTATTATCTGAGGTGCAGGGAGGGGAGTGTTAAACAATGGGGCTGAGAAAGTCTGTAAGAGAGACTGGGGAATTAAGAATCAGCAACATAAAGCAAATAGCTCTAATGCCTTTTCAGCTTGAAAATTCCTGAGGCAAAGTTCATTAAGTCTCAGGGATCTCTGACGGTCTTAAGAATTCTGGAGTTTTCCACTGTGAGAGGAATTGGCTGAACAATTTGAGGAAAAGAGCATTTGGGGCACGAACACCAGGGCAGTGATGCCAGGTGGCCACAAGATGGCAGTGCTGTCCCATCAGAGGCCAGCCTCTCGCTCGGCCGAGGGCGCTGGGTACCACCTGGAGGCCAGCTCCTTTGATCCCTGGAGGTCAGGTAAATAGGAAGGAGTGGGGGTCTGGATTTCTCCACAAAGGTTAAAGTCAGCATTTCCTCACCCTCAGGTGCTTCGAATCAATGATTAGCCACTGATAAACAGACGGTGATGGGACTCGGTAGAGTGCCCCCGGGCCCAGAGAGTGACAGTCCCTGCCCCCAGGCCAAGCGCTTGGGACAGAGTAGAAATGCAGGCAGAAGGAGTTGAGATCCCTTGGAGGAGGGCAGAGTCCCACGGAACTGGCTTCTTGGGGCTCAGAGCCGTGCACACCCATCATAGCATCCCAGCATCTTAGCGAGCTGAGGTGCAGAAGGAGGGGCTGGGGGCTGGGGGCGCCCTTCCCCGCCCAGTGGGGAAAAGCCTTACTTGGGCAGCTGGGGCTGGCGTTTTCCAGCACCTCGTCCTCTGTAAGAAAAGGAGAAAGACAGCGCTGGGTTTTCTCCCCTCTTCCAGGGGGCCCCGGGTCTCCCGGGCAGGGGGCCCGCTGGCGTCGTTGGAGAGAATGCAGGTTCTGGAGAACCCTCTCCCCGGCCTGCGCTGTCCCCGCCCCCCAACTGCGTTGTACGTGGACGAGCCACCGCCGGTCCGGGTCCCCGGCCCCCCCAACCCCTCTTCCCGGGACCCAGGCCCCCGCGGCCCCCAGGCCGGGCCGCCCCACTCACGCGCCCCGGCGCCGGCGACCGCCAGCAGCAGCAGCAGCAGCAGCAGCCCCGGCAGCAGCGCGGGCCTCGGACGGCCCATGGCGACGGGGCGGGCGGCTCCCTCGCTGCGCCTCGTGTCGCCTGGCTGGCCGGCTGGCTCCTCAGGGACGGGCACCCGCAGGCCGCCGCCCCGCACTGAGGAGGGAATGCGCGGCCGGCGCCCGCGCCCCATTTATACCAGGTCGCCCGCCCAGGCCGCAGCGCCCCGGCGAATTGCAAAAGGTCCAAAGGGCAGCCAGCCGGGCCTGTTTGCTTTTGCACACCAGTCTCCGCAGCCTCTGAGCGCCAGCAGGGGCCGGCCAGGGGCTGAGGCCAGGCGCAGCCGGCAGCACCTCTGCGCTCCTCTCCTCGGGCCTGTTTAGAACGGGGCCCTGGGAGGTGGGGTTGGGGGAACTTGGACCCTGCCCCGCCGCCCACCCAGCAGTGCCTTCAGAAGATAACCAGGCACCCGGACAAAACCCACCCCAGCTCCCTGCTCTGACTTTGTAGCCATTTCCAGAACTAGTCCTCAATGGCCTCTTGGTTGAGACATTTTCCTTTCTGTCCCGTTTTCGCCAAAACAGTGACTTTGTTTTCACCAAAACTTTGGACTTTGTGGTGGCCGGGTGCCCCTACTCTTGATAGGTACCTGTGGCTGTGGGTCAACTGCCTGGGGTTCAGCCCACCAGGAGGGAGCAGAGGGAAAGGTACAGGAGGCCTGGTGAGTGACTGACCCAGTGTCCTGAGGGACCTAGTCCCAGTCCCAGCAAGAGTCCAGGGGTCCAAATCTTCAAGAAATCCCACTGAGGTGCCCCCTCCATCTTCTTGGGAAACTGGGTAGAGGGGGTTTTTCCCCTGCATGCACCAGCTCCTGGGTTTCCTCCAGGGATGGGGAGGCCAGCGGGGAGAAACCGAGTGGCAGATGAAGACAGCATGTTCCTTGGAAACACCCCAGAGCCTCCTCCACAAATCCTTCCCTTCTTCCTCCAGGAGACATTTAACAAGGTGCCTCCTTTCGCAGCTGTAGGGAATCCACACAGCATGGATATTTCAGCTGCGCAGACTTTATCCACCCAGGAGCCGAGCTCAGGTATGACAGAAGGGATGAACCGACCCGGGAGACTGGCCTGTCCACAAGGCACCTCCAGTCCACTTGGTGAACAGATACAGAGACGGGAAACTGCCGGAGGGCCCTGAAGGTAGGCTGTGAGGAGCGCTAAGCTGGGTGGGGAGTAAGGGCTGGAGGAGTGCAGGGCAGGGGCTGGAGCAAGGACCCGGAGCCAGGGACTACCAGATACACAATCGCCTGTTGCATGAGCCAGTGCTTACTAGTCACAAGTAGCGCCTCTGTATCCAGATGGAATAAACGACCTGTGAAGGGTTGCAGTCTTCTGGTGGTGAGAAGGGTAGTTCCAGAAGGGTTCCTAAACAAACAAACAAACAAAAAACCAAAAGAAAGGTTCCTTCCGTGCTCTCAGGGGAGATGCACACTACAACATAGGCCTTGTTCCTGGCACTTGTTTCCACATTTCTCCTCATCGGTGTATGGTGGTCTTTAGCCAGGAACTCCTTGGGCCTCGGAACTCCCTGCTGTGACCAGCGGTTTTGCATTCACGCTGTATTAAAGGTGTTATTAGGCTGATGGTGCCTGAGCCACTGAATTGTGGAAGGTCTGGAAGAAGTATCCGCCCCCCACATCATTTCTCTGAGCATTTTATTAGAATGATTTTATGACTGACTTTCCATCGGAGGAGCTGATGTTCGTATTTTTGGAAACGCATGTTCACTTTAAAGAGAATGGGTGAAAAATTTAGGTAGGAAGAACCAAATGGAGATGATGAGGTCTCAGTACCATTGTCTGTGTCAGCAGAGAACATAATTGTTGTGATTGGGGAATCAAAAATGAATCTGATAACTTGGATGTTGGGAAAATTTGTGGGGTGTTTGGATGCTTCTGAGCTGTCACCCTCTCTAAAGGAGAAAACCCAAGACAAGGAAATATGGGGGTTAGCTTCTGTTTCCCTCATTTTCTCTAGAGAGTCACCCTGTGCTGGGCTCCATCCTCTGACGGGGCCCAGGACACAAGCACCATGGAGCAAACGTTGAATCGTTGAGTTGACCTGAGTATGTTCACAGAAATACTGTGAGGATTAATATATGGACTTTTCTTAAATTATGACTCTACTTAGACCCTTTGTCAAAAGCTATTGGAAAACATTAGCATTGTTTGTGACCACAGGCATCCCCTTCATCTTTTTCCTTTGAGTAAAACATTTCTCAGTTCCCTCTCCTCAGCAAGTTCTAAGTTTCAAAGGATATCAACTAGTTTCCATAGAGACATTAAATAGAATTAAGATTCAGGAAATCTTATGGTATAAGCTACTCATTGAGCAGAAAACATACTGGTCCAGAGAGGTCAGCTGATGTAAAGGAAACCAGTGTGAGTATTAGACTCAGGAAGACCAGAGATTGAGTCCGGGCTTTCTTGGGAAGTTTATAACCTTGAGCAAGTGACTCTACCCTCCTAAGCCTCTGTGTAGTCATCCCTAAAATAGGATTAAAATTATCTACCTTCCTCCTAGCTATTTTTGTGAAAATTAAATGAAACAGTTATGTAAGTAATTGCACTGATAGCATGATATCTGGCCAAAAAAAAAATAATAATAATAAAAATAAAATAAAGAGAGAGAGAAAGAGAGAGAGAAGAAAGAAAAGTAACTTACTATGTGTGTATCAGAGCGGAAGTATCTTTGTAACATACCTACTGAACTAGTTAACCGTGCTGTGTAAGAAGCAGAGATTAATAGAACAAAAATAGGAAATCTGGGTTGAGGAAAAGCCAAAGCAGAACAGGGCATGCAGGAGGGTTAGGCATAGCTGTCCTCTTGTCTCTTTCTTTTTTTATTATGTTCCGTTAGTCAGCATATAGCACATCATTAGTTTTTGACGTAGTGTTTGACAACTCATTAGTTACATATACCGCCCAGTGCTCATCACAACACGTGTCCTCCTTAATACCCATCACCCGGGTACTCCATCCCCCCTCTCCCCTCCCCTCTGTAACCCTCACTTTGCTTCCCAGAGTCCAGAGTATCTGTTTGTCTCTTGATGATTCCTTACATTTCTGAGTATTTGAAATCTCTGCCCTTTCTGAGGCACATGGGGGCCTTCCCACAGCAGGCGGACTAGTGACTCTAGCAGAGATGCATTCTGGTGTCACCAAGATTAATCCCAGAGAGTAGCGGCGATTTCGTGGCTCCTAGATGCAAAGTCCCATTGGGTGAACCATCAGTCTGAGGAAACATAGAGCCCCGGGTCCCCCTTAGGAAGCCACCTGACCAGTTTTCAAGGAATTAGATAATGTTGAATAGTCCAGCTGCAGCCTCTAGAAGTGAAACTCTGCATTGGGTTCACCTGTTGGTGACCAGAAGCGAACTGTGGGGGTTAGTAAAGCCCCCCCAGAAGCCTGATATTTTGAGTTCCGAGCTGTTCACATCCTGATACAGATGTTCAGTACATAATTTGCTGCATACTATTGGATGATTCTGTGGCATTCATTTATACCCCATTGCTTCCAGGATATTTACGAACAGTGACCATGATGCCAAATAAATCTTCTCACTGACATAATACAAGGAAATGCAATCTGATACAAATTATTCCCAGCTATGCTGTTCAAAAAACGCCTCTGACAAATAGAGACCAGTACAGACAAGGACTAATTAGCCTATCTCTTCTCTGCCTATGACTACATCGTATTTGCAAATGGTCCCCAGAAGCTGGAAAGAAGACCTCAATAATTGTAGCTGGGGGGGTGCCTGGGTGGCTCAGTGGGTTAAAGCCTCTGCCTTCAGCTCAGGTCATGATCCCAGGGTCCTGGGATCCAGCCCGCACCGGGCTCTCTGCTCAGCGGGGAGCCTGCTTCCTCCTCTCTCTCTGACTGCCTCTCTGCCTTCTTGTGATCTCTGTCTGTCAAATAAATAAATAAAATCTTAAAAAAAAAAAAAAAGAATTGTAGGCCCAGTGTGGTCTGTACATGTATGCGTGCACACACCATGCACGCACACACACACCATGCACATACACATACACAAATAAGAATGTCAAGAAAAAAATGGGGCCTGCATTTAGGTGGAGGGCACAGGTGTAAGATAGTGGGTAGGACATTGTCAACCAAAGGAAGGCATGACGGTTGGGTGATTAACTCCAGTGAGGAAGCAAAAGAAAAATTTTCTGACTCCCTCATTCTGCTATCCAAGAGATAAAGTCAGAATGCAGAGCAGCAGCTCTTACAAGTGGTGGTGGGGGGGAACCTCAGAAATCAGTACTGTTGTCTGGGCAGTGAGGTTCTGTGCCTGTGAAGTAGCACTTCCTAGATTACGCCCATCTCATCCATTTACCTTCTGGGGCAGGCTGCAGCCCCACCTACTTCAAGGAACCTTTCTCCTGGGCCAGCCCAGCTGCACCTCAAGGCTTCTGACTCCGGTCTCTTCTCAGTTTCATTTTAGAACAACGGGTCATAAAGAGCCTTCATACAAACCTTCTACTATTGCCCTGAGCTTCTATTTTCTCTGGTCGTATGATTTAATGTTTCATGTGTTTCCATATTACATTGCCAGTCAGAGACATAAGTGAGGAGGGCAAGAAGTGTGTGTGGTTTTCACTTTTGTATCGCTGGTCCCTCTTGCTCACCAACACCTTGTATTAGGCTGGGCAGACAGTAGCGAGGATGTACTTCCTGTGATTATGATGTGAGATGGTAGGTGTGAGACAGGTACTTTTTTATACGTGCACTTCATTTTTACTCCTGGGTACTGTCTGCGTGAGTCTATATCTTTTTTAAAGATTATTTATTTATTTATTAATTTGACAGACAGAGATTACAAGTAGGCAGAGAGGCAGGGAGAGAGAGAGGAGGAAGCAGGCTCTCCGCTGAGCCAGTGCGGGGCTGGATCCCAGGACCCTGAGATCATGATTTGAGCCGAAGGCAGAGGCTTTAACCCACTGAGCCACCCAGGCACCCCTATATCTTTTTATTTATTATATTTAAATTTTGTTAATTAACATTAGTTTCAGAGGTCTTGTTCAGTTACCCATCCCTTGCAGGTAACACCCAGTGCTCACTCCAACGCTGCCCTCCACAGTGCCCGTCACCCAGTTACCCCGACCTCTCACCCACTTCCCCCCCAGCAGCTCTCAGTCTTAATTTAGAATGCGTGGTGGTGCATTTGTATCTGTATGAGAGAGAGTTGCTGCTATGAACCACGATTATGGGACCGTCTCCAAAAGTCTGAGTGTCTGTCCCTCTCCTGTGTAATGAGTAGACAGGACTAGGTGACCTCTTATGCCCTCCACAGCTCTGACTAATTTGATTCTCTGAAGACGGTGCAACTTAAAAAAAGAATTTATAAGTCGCCCTGGGCTCCAGCCTCATGGTGGTTAGGGGTTGGAAAGGATTTGGAGTCATTGAGGAGGACAGGTTTTCTGGGAGGCCACCTGCCTCCATGAAGACTTGCATTCTTGCATCTAAGAAATAGAACACTCCACTCGTTTTAAGTGGATTTCCTGGTAAGAAGAAGACATGCCTTCCTGGGGTTACTGGCAAAGTCTCAGGAAGTTCATTCTCATGTTTAACTTTGGTCTTTGTCTTTGCCTTGACTTCAGATAAACTTTCTTAGGTATACACCTTCTTTAGCTTTTCTTTGAAAGACTTTTTGATAACTTTTGTCACTTATTCTTTGCTAACTTTTTCTTCCCTTAAGTTTCCTTTATTTTCTCACAGGGTAAGGACTGGAATACACTACCCTCAAAAGGCTGAGACCTTTTGTGCGGATGGTCAACTAATGGCTGGTTGGCTAGCAAGACTCGCCATCCCCACACCACCTCTGATTCTCAAGTATTCAGGGAGGCTGTAAGCACTCTGTAAGTGCTCTGAGAGCTTCCAGATGAAGAGAGGAGCATGGATACGCATCACAGCTGATAGTCAGTGTATATAAAGTGCCCAGTGTGGGGTCTCTGCAGACTTCACAGGTCCAATGTGGGGTTCAGAGGTCCTGACTTGAGCTGCATCTTGGATGATGGGCAGGATTTGGGTAATGGGACCGGGGGCATCACCAAAATAGAAGGTTGCAGGAAGCTGGGACTGTGAGAGTCAGGCAGCTCAGTCCATGGAAAAGGCTGGGGAGAAAGTGAGCTGGGCAGCGGGAGGGAGGACAGTTTGTTGTGACCCAACCAGGGACTGAGCTTTCTGGCTAGTTCAATCGTTGATCTAATGGAGACTTACTATACAAAATACACAGTGTATATTTGGCATTAAGTATAGTGCATATGCCACAACACTAGGCTGTGTAGAAGGTCACAAGTATTGGGCACAGTTCTCCTTTGCAGAGCCATAAAGGGAAACAGAGGAGCAGGGATTTATAGAGGGTTAGACACAGAGATCTTAAAAGACTAGCTCTAGATGCATAGGGAAACTGAGGCCTGGGCAGCCTGTGGTCGTGGTTGTAGTGTCCAAGACAAGGGCAGAGTCAGGACAAAAACTTGGTTCTCCTCAATTATAATCTAGATCATTCATTCTACTCTAATTGCATTAAATCTATATTGATTACAAAAAAATTGCTTGGACACTATTTTATGAAGATGACTCCTTGACATCGACTTGTATCCTTGTAATCTACTGCTCATTGAAATTTTTGTGGATTCATATTCAGAATAAATATCGTTATGTGACTAATTAAATAGAATCAGAGATTCGGGGTCTCAAAGAGCCATTAAGGTCATTGGATCCTATTTGTCTCCCAATATAAGTGTCCCATCAGTCTGAGAATTCCTGGGCACCTGTTAGCAGACCACCTAACTGGTATACTTTCTGTGACATTAGATAATGCTTCAGTCAGTGTAGCAATTCAGAGTCCCTAAAAAGGAAGCTTCCCAGCCGGCTTGTTTACAGATCGACAAATGGTCCTGTGCATGGACAGCAATGTTTTGTGGCCATATCTGACATCTCTCTCTCTTTTTCTTCAAAAGATTTTATTTACTGACTTTAGAAAGAGCGAGGGTGAGAGAGAGTTGGGGGGGAGGAGCAGAGGGAGATGGACAAGCAGACTTAGACTCTGAGATCATGACCTGCGTTGAAATCAAGTGTGGGACGTTTAACGGACTCAGCCACCCAGGCGCCCCATTACGCCCCTTCTATTTCTGCCCGCCGTCTAGGTCACAGACCATCCACTGCAGGGAAAGCTGAGAAAGGTGCCAATCTGGGAATGGAAGTTTCTCTGCCAGGTTTTACTGATATTCTGAAGTCAAAAGTGTAGACCTGGTGATTCACAGACCTGTACCCTTGGGGATAAAAATATATGTTTATAAAAAATAAAAAATTAAAAAAAAAAAACAAAAAACAAGAAATTACCAGATTGTCTGATAGTTTCACCTTACCTCCTTCCTCCCTATTAACATAGGGTGTGGCAGTGGAGGCGTCAAGCCAGCCCCACAACCTGGGCTACTTTGATTTCTTGGTCTCTGAAACAGAAAGTGGGTAGAAATATGTGCCATTTAGTATCTGGGGTCCCTTGTCATTCTTTTTTTTTTTTTTTTTTTTTTTAAGTGGGGGCACTCAGCCTTAATACATTCACTTTGAAAAATATTGGCCACCTTCAGTGTTCTGAGATCTGCCCTTGAAAGGGAATTCTTTAATAGCTTTATTAATACACACTCATTTAAAGTCTATAGCTCAATCATTTTTAGTATAGTCACAGAATTGTACAACATTTACCACAATAATTTTTAGGCATTTTTATCACCTCAAAAAGAAATTCTGAACCAGTTAACCAACACCCCCTAAATTCTGCATTCCCCAGCCCTGGGCAATCATAGGTCTATTTCCTCCTGTCTCTATAGCTTTACCAATTCTGGACATTTCATATAAATGGGAGCATACAATGTATGGTCTTTTGTGACTGGTGTCTTCTCACTTGACATAAGGTTTCCAAGGGTCATCCATATTGTAGCATTTCATTCCTTTTTATCACCAAACAATATTTTATTGTGTGACTATACCACAGTTAATTTATCCATTCATCAGTTGATGGACATGTGCTATATCTACTTAGTGGCTGTTATGAATAATGCTGCTATGAACATTTGTGTATCAGTTTTGCATGACATATTTTTTTATTTCCCTCGGGTAAGAGTGGAATTACTGGGTCATATGGAAACTCTATGATTAATCATTTGAGGAACAGCCACACTTCAGACTTTTCCAAGGTGGTTGCACCATTTTACATTCTAACCACTGTTATATGAATGTTCCAACTTCTCTTATGTATCTCTTTGCTTACAGTCATCCTTTTGGGTGTAAAGAGGTAGTTTTATTGTGGTTTCAACTGGTATTTCCATGACGATCAATGATCTTGGGCCTTTTTTCATGTTCTTTTGGGAAATTTGAGAAAGGTCCTTTAGAGGAATGTCTATTCAAATCCTTAAGGTTTTGAACCTTTTGTTTGTTTGTTTTAGTATTTTAAAAATAATTATTTATTTATTATGTTCAGTTAGCCAACATAGAGTACATCATTAGTTTTTGATGCAGTATTCAACAATTCATGAGTTGCATATAACAGCCAGTGCTCATCCCATTGGGTGCCCTCCTTAATAGCCATCATCCAGTGATTCCATCCCCCAACTCCCTCCCCTATGTAGCTCTCAATTTGTTTCCTGGAGTCCAGAGTCTCTCATAGCTTTGAACTTTTTAATTGAGTGTTTTTGACTTTTGTTATTAAGTTCCATGGGTTCTTTATATATTCTGAATATGAGTATCTTATCAGATAGAGGATTTGCAAATATTTTCTCTCATTCTGTGGATTCCTTCCACTTTTTTGATGGTGTTTTTCAAAGTATAAGAGTTTTAAATTCTGGTGAAGTCTAATTAATTTTTTATTTTTTTTGCTTGTCTTTTGGCATCATACCTAAAATATATCATTTAAAACTAGGTCAAGAAAATGAATTTTTTTCTCCTTAAAGGTTTTCTCCTAAAAGCTTTATAGTTTCAGGTTTTGTATTTATGTCTATGACCCATTTAGAGCTATTATTGTGTATAGAAGATTACTTTTGAGCCTCATTTTTAGAAATGTCCAAGTTCTGTAAGCCTATGGATGGCCCTGAGTAACCTCTCCTTCCTCCCACTAATAAGAGCGTGACCTGTCCCCCACAAGGATGACATCAGTCCTATTGCTCAAGGAGCAGGATCAGTCCCTTATCAGGGTGCTGCTCCTCCCTGGTGCTTTCCAAGCAGTAACCAGTCACCTGGGACTGAGAGTCACAATCCCTGAGGGACAGGCCCTGAGCCCTTGCCATTTCAGAAAGAAAAAAGATATTTTTGGTGTCTCAAGCTGAATTCTAAAGCTTCTGGTATAGTCCAAAATGCCATAATGCTGTGAGAGCCATTCTCTCTTGTTCTCCAGAAAGGACTCAGAGATTAGGGAAATGAAGTTTTTCGTTTTGTTTTGTACCCAAAACAGTTTAACATGTTTTACAAGGAAACATACAAAACTAGTAAAAAAAATAAATAAATAAAATAAATGAACTGACATCAAAAACCTTAAAATGTTTACTTTGGGGTGAGGAGAAGAAGAACAGAAGTGGAGTGTGGGGGTAGGAGTTAGAGTGGGGAATATACAAACCAGTAAACCAACAGACCAATGATAGCAGTGTGCCGGCCACTGAGAAGGAAGAAAGGCCATCTCTCTGTTCCAAGCGCAACGGAACAACAGTCGTATCATTACGAATAGTTTTAAAAACCTAATATATATATTTTAAAGATTTATTTATTTATTTGAGAGTGAATGAGTGAGTGAGAGAGAGTATGAGCAGGGAAAGGGGCAGAGGGAAAAGCAGGTCCCCTGCTGAGCCTGGAGCCTGACATAGGCTCCAACCCGGACTCCAGGATCATGACCTGAGTCAAAGGCAGATGCTTAACCAACTGAGCCACCAGGTGCCCCCAAACCCCATTTATCAAACACCAGAAATGTACCAGTCCTTGTGGTAGTTAACTCATAAATGGTCTCATTTAATATTCAATAGAAAAAATATGCTGGTGGATATTTTAACCACCAGCCTTACAAATAAGGAAACCGGAGTTAAATTCCACATAACTCACCAGATTCTACTATCTACATTGTGCAAGCACAGATACCTACAAGGGCCAATTACGAATGTGTTAGAGGATCAAATAAGCAGCATAAGGTTGTATCTCAGTGACTCTGTTCATACACAAGTTGCCTACTATCTGGGGAGTAAGCTAGTGTCTTACTAAGAAGAGCTGCAATTCCACATTGTTTTGGTATTCATTATTTCTTTTAATTCTTCTAATAACCTGCTGTATTTTATGTTCTATATCACAGGGAAGGCATCTGAGGATCTCTGGAGTTAAAGATTTTCCAGGATCGCCTAGCTTATAACTGGCTGAGCTAAAACTTGAACTCAAGTGTTGTGGCTCCATATCCCAAGTAGTTTGTACTCTTGAATCTCAATGAGAAGATTAGGAAATCCTGAACTCTTTATGGCACTTCTTAGAGAGTTAAGGCATGGGGTTTTTAGATTCAGCTGGCTTCCAGAGAGGACACTCAGGGAAGCAACATAAAAATGTCCTAGCACTCACAACCAGAGAAGGAGATGGGGCCGAGTGGCATTTCCCAAGGTTGGTCTTTGATAACATTCAGATTTCTGATGCCATGTGCTTGGGAGGGACGTCCAGGCATGTTGGAACACTGGTGGTTGCTGCTCTTTGGATGAGATCTTCATGTAAATGCTGTTGATTGCAATGTCCCCTTCTTCTTGCCTTCATGCATTTTCCCCAAATAGGTACTCAAGAAGCTGGCTCAGATACCTTAGTTCTTTTTCTAGACTTGTTCTGTACATAATAGTCTTTGCATGGCTCATCCTACTGGATTCACCCTCTAAGATGTGAGACACTGCATCATACCCAGAAAACATCTCTGAGGATGACTCAGTATGAAATGATATGTCTGTTCTCTCCTTCCAGACCAGGTCTTGGGACCGGAGTCCCTTCATGCAACACTCGCTGATAACATTCTCTATCACTGGCTGACCCATGAGTATAGCTAAAGGTCATCTTTGTAAATTACTTTGGACAAGTCCAATATAAAATGGTAAATTGAGGCAATTAATTCAAATCAATCTATTCCACTTGACTCTTACACTTTTTTTACCTGAACATTTTAGTTGAAAATGGGGATGGATGTCTGAATTATCCAGATAATTACTTTGTTCTCACTTCATTAATAACAGTCCTGTGTCTCCTTGTTAGAGGGTCAATGAATTATTTACTCCCTTACTGCTCGGAGAAGCTAGAACCTTCCTGAAGTAGAGGGGGTATGGAGAGTCACATAGCTAGAGTAGCTTCTGAGTTCTTTCCTCTGATGACTGGACTCCCATCTATTGATCTCTTCAGCTGGCTCCTGGGCTTCACCCCATCACACTCCCCTGCCTTACCGTTCTTCCACAGGTGGAGAAGGGGTAGCTCCTGTGTGTGACTCCTCCGCCATGCCCTGACCTCACTTGGGTCCCTTTCAGTGTGCTCACTCCCTTGCCCTGGTCACCTGGTCTCAGCTCTCATCACCACTTTATTAAGGTTGTCTGTCCTATTCCTTTTCCTTCACATTTTCTTTATCATATCCACCATTTTGGTACTCCATTTTCTCTGAATTAATTATTGTTTTGAGTGGCTTTATGGACTGTGATGCTGGTACATGTGGAATATACCACAAGGGCTTCCCCAGTAGCCTGAGTATTAGTTTTCCTAGGACTTCAATAACAAAGTTCCCCAGACTGCATGGCTTAAGCCACAGAAATGTATTTTCTCATAACTCTAGAGGCTAGGAGTCCAAGATCAAGGTGCTGGCAGGGTTGGTTTCTTTTGAAGCCTTTCTCCTTGGCTGCCTTCTCTTCTGTGTGTCCTCACACAGTCTTCCCTCTGTGTCTGTTTCCTAATCTCCTCTTCTTATAAAGACACCACTCATATTGGACTAGGGCTCAGCCTAATGATTTCGTTTCCCTACGTTACCTCCTTAAAGGCTCTTTCTCCAATATGGTCATGCTCTGAGGTACTGAAGGTTGGGACTTCAACGTACATCTTAGTCAGCTTGGACTGCCATAACAAAATACTGGGTGCTTAAACAATGCAAATTTGTTGCCTTACAGTCTGGATGCTGGAAGTCTGAGATCAGGATGAGTTCTGGTGAGAACTCTCTTCCTGGCTTTCAGGAAGCCTTGTCCTCACATGGCGGGGAGAGTAGGGGTGAGGTGGGAGAGGAGAGGGAGATAAAGAGGAGAGAGAAGTGCTGCAAATATTGTCACATTGGAGATAAGGGTCTCAACGTATGAATTTTGGGGCAACACAATTCAGTCCACAGCAATATGTGAATTTTGGGGGTAGTGGTGGACACCCTTTCATCCATACTAGTCTGAACGGGGACCACAAACAGAAGTACATGTTCTCCTTATTGTGGGCTGTGATATAGATGCATACTTTCTGTGTTTCCTGAGAAGGGTGTTTTTGCTTTCATTTTGTTTTGTTTTTGTTTTGTTTTTTCCTGAGAAGGAGATCCTGTTAGCTGATTACCTGACTATGGAGTATGATCCAAATGGTCTTGTATCTACCTCATAGAGCTAAATATGGCTTCCTTAGTGCCCAAGTGCTTCTTGAGATAGGTTTTGGCCATGGTGCTTGCTGCAGTGGAAGGATATTATTGGAAAGTGCATCTAGGGCATACTGTTGGGCAGCATTTCTACTGCTCTCTGGGGCCATACAGCCATGAATCCTGAGGGATTTGTTCCAAGGGTAAGGCAAATCCAGAAAACAACTGCCCTGGGACATTAAGACAGCCTGTCAACAATAGCAAAATAACCAAAGAAGAAGAATGATAAAGCTTGTTGACTTTTGCTTTCCAGGGGCTAATTTTATTCTAGTAGAGTAAACTCATCTCTGGAGATTAAACCCATCTCTGGACAGGCTCCCAGAGAGCAATGGACTCCCTTCTATGTCTACGCCAGCAACACACTTAGCTCCAGAGACAATGCAGCCAGTGACCTTCGGCTAATCTGGAAGGGCAGATTAATGCTTAATACTCTGGATGCTTTCGGTAGGAAACAGAGAAATAAAGGTGTCTCTGGCAAGAAAAGATTAAGTGCAAAAATTATAAATTAAAAAAGGATCATTTATGTGAAATATAGGCTTCTTCAAAAAAATGCTGGAAGAAATATTTCCGGCTATTTAGGAGATTTAAAAAGTGACAATTTTGATATCAATCAGCCTATGAAGAAAAGTATGATAATACTTTATTTCATAAAAATTATATCAAAATAAGGCAAAAATAGCATTATATTGCTTGGCTGAGTAGTTTGACTGAACCCAACCATAGTTTGATTCCATTATAGTTGGAGAATTTATGCTGTGTGATTTTAATTATTTTAAATTTGTTGCAGTTTATTTATGACCCAGAATATGGTCTATATTGTTGAATATTTCATGATTACTTGAAGAAAAAAAACTATCTCACTGAGTTGGGTGTAGTTTTCTAGACATGTCAATTAGATGATATTGGTTGATGGTGCTGTTCTTTTACATCTTTGGTTATTTTGTGTGTTGGTTCTATGAATTGCTGACAGTGGGATGTTGAAGTACTTGACTATAAATGAAGCTGGGGCTCAAAAAACAAAAAGACTAGGCTTCCTCCTATGAATCAGCCAATCAATTAATCAATTAGTAAAATAAGATATAAGTCCAGTTAAGAGACGTAGATGTTTTCATTATGTATGAAATTAGTGTGTATAGGCTGATGATGATATGCTGGAAGATTTGTAACCTCCCTTTCTAAAGATTTATGTATGTTTGGTTAATTCATCTGGTTAGCTAAACTTGGTTCAAGGTAACCTATGGACTAAGGAGGAAGACAGAATTTCCACATGTTGGACGGTCTCCTGAGGAACTTATTCTTTTTTATTTTTAAGGAACTTTTACTGTTGTTGTAGAGTAAGCTGATCACGGGCAGACTCAGAAACCCACCATTTTTTTTCAGAGCTGGATACCAGAGCTTCCTTTCCTCATGTATCTTTTCTTTTTAGGAAGTGCACCAGCGGAGGGGTTAAGAACAAACACTCCAGAAGCCCAAAGCCTGGGTTTTCCTAGTTGTCTCTTACTGGCTATGTGACATGGGGCAATATTTAGTCTCTTGTCCCTTCTGCTTTCCTATCTGTAAAAAGGGAATCAGATGTTCCTGCCTGATAAGGTTTTGTGATTATTAAATGGGTTAACGCAGATAAAGTACTTGGCTTAGCTGTGGTGCATGACAAATAGTCTGTAAGTATTCGTTATTATCCGTTCTGTCAATACATCCTTTCAATTTAGCTCCCTTCCTTCTTCCAATGTCTGTGATCTGATGGACACACATAGGTCTACCTCAGACATTTTCCCAAGGTGAATTAAAAGGGCTTCTTTTCTGCTAGTTTACACTCTTAGAGAGGAAGTAAGACCTGTAAGAACAGCCAAACTATAAGACCTACTGTAATTGCCTTAAGAGGGGTGCATCCACTGCTGGGGTCACAGGAGGTGAGGGAGGGAGGTTAACTGCTATGAGGAAAGCCCCAATCCTATGAGGAATTTTGCAAATAGTTCTTTTGGATTTCAGCTAAATGGCCAGTTGACATTATTTTTGGTGATACTTGTGTTGTATTAAATATGTCCATGATATTTTCTTTACTAGGTTGATTTTTTTTTTGAAGTAGAAACACTAACTTCTCAGTTTTATAAATATCTGTTTGAGCTTCTGTCTGGTGTCTTTATATTTTCAGTGGAGTTTCTGCAGAAATCTGGAAACTCTGAAATTATTTTTCAGGGAAGCTGTCCTTTCTTTTCATATTTATGAGAAACAACTCTTTTCCTGTTTATAAAATTATCATATGTATTATTATAGAGTTTCAATGCAATTAAAGTCTTCACGATTGGCCTGAAAGGTGGGTTGCCTTAGAACCTCCTGGACACCATGGGCAGGAATAGATAGGGCTGCCTACAGCTCTAGTATCCAGTCAGGGATGGAAAGTAAATCCTCACAGATAAGTCCTTTGGAGAATAATCTTATGTTAAAGAATTTAGAATTGGAATTTATGATTTTACGGGTTTTTTTCTTTTGTAAAATAATGTAGAATCACAAAGGTTAAGAAGAGAGAAAATAAGATACCATAGAATTTTGGATTATTTAGTCATTCCCTAGACTTTGGAGTGAGATAAGAAGATCCTTAGAAACTAAGAGACTTACCTAAAGTAAGTTTTTCTTTCTTTCTTCCTCTTCTTCTTCTTCTTCTTCTTCTTCTTCTTCTTCTTCTTCTTTTTTTTTTTTTAATGGCTGTGTCTGGGAGAATCACAGCTTTAGGGAGCGTTGGAACAACTGACAGGGTTAGGAGAAAACTAGATGCTTTTGTCTTCAATGATTATTTACTTTTTCATGAAATCGAAACTTGAGAAAGTATTACCCTACATAACAATTCACAAAACCATGAATTCTAATAATGAATTATTTAACATTAGAATATTCTTTAATGGATTTAACTGTGAGAGTTCTAAGGAGGACAGAAATTATGGCACCTTGGAACAGAGGAGAGTGATAACCTTGCTCAGAATTTACTCTTATGTTAAGGGAGACAATAAGTGGACACCAGTTGCTGCAAGTGATCCTCATGGTAATCAAGCATCCAGAAGCATGTATGTTCTCGTGTGTATCTTATATATACTTTTTGATGCAAGAAGGCATGAATGGTAGAAGAGTTTGTAGACCTATGAGTCACACAAAGTACCTGGAACATAGCAAATGTTCAACAAATTTTTATTGACTGAGAAAACACAGAGGTGGACCCCTCTGCCCAGTTATAGCCGATAAGCTCTTTAGAGCTTTGATGAGACTGTGAGGTGAAATAAATAAACTTTCCGGGAGACTGGAAGGGCTCTGGGAAATCCCCTTGGCATCTGTGCATTCTGCAACCATCTCAACATGATGTGTTTGTTCAGTGAATGAATAAATGAATGAATTTTTTGAACAGATCTCTTCCATCTTCTGCATCTTGAGTTTGGGAAGGAGTTATCTTCTTGTTTGGTGGTCAATATTCAGTCACATGTCTTGATTGATGGAGATTCATAACTAACTATTTCTCAACTAGCATTCACAATTGGTCTCCTTTCCAAGTCTAGGTTGTGTGACAAACAAGAGAGTTTTTCCTCCAAGGTCGTTTTCATTGTTTCATGGAAAGATCATCTTTTGAATTAAGTAAAGTGTTAACAGGAATGCTTCTGGAGGTGCAGTTGGATTTGGAAAGGACATTGGACACTTTAAGGAAGTAGGCATGCATTTTAAAAGATCAATAAGGAAGGGTGCCTTCCTGCCTCAGTCAGTTAAGCATCTGATTCTTGATTTTGGCTCAGGTCATGATCTCAAGGTGATGACATTGAGCCCCTCGTTGGACTCCAAACTCAGTGTGGAGTCTGCTTGAGATTCTTTCTCTCTCACTCCTTCCACCTCTTAAACCCCTTCCTCCACTTGCTCTTTCTGTCTTTCCCTGTCAAATAAGTAAAAATAAATAAACCTTTTTAAACACCGAAGATCAATAGATAATTTCAATTGCAGAATCATTTGCAGTTCATTTTTTCTAAGTTCTGTTTGTATAACACTTCATTCACAACTCTGAAAAAATTAAGAATAAGAATAAATTAAGAATAAAGAATAAAATTAAGAATAAAGAAGGAAAAAAATCCATATTACCTTAGATGGTTTTTAGTAGCAGTAGATGGTTTTTAGTAGTTTCTACTATCTGTCTGGTCAGACTTGACACGGAGAATATTCTTCCTTTGTGCTATGTGGAATTCCTTCTGGCTGTACATTTAATAAAGTATTGTTCTACCTTGAGCAAAAGCACAGAGTTCACTTTTTAATTCATTCTTATGATTTCAGTAATGAGACATGATTTTCATGCTAGTAATATTCTTTGGAATTTGGGGAAAAAAAGAGTAGTTTAGAATTGGAAATAGAAACACCCTAGTACAATGACTATGGCTTACTTCTTTAGCAAAGGAACCTATCAATTCATACCCATGAAACATAAAGCTGTGAAGGGGAGAATGTATTTCTCATTTCTCAGCTATCTGAAAAGTGTCACTGGACCAACTTTAATCAGATTTCCCATTATCATCTAAATATATATTTGAGATGCAGCATCAAAAACTAAGTGGGTATTTTTACATTATCATGTTAGATTTTTTTCTGGTAATAAAGCTGCCTGATACTATTTTCTATTATTTCAGCAGCCAACCAGAACTTATTTTATACAACTTTTATCCAGCTCTCCAAAATCAATTTTATATAAATGAAGTCATATAGTGTAGTTAACTGTTAACTTTTCCTACTCTTTATTATTCTATCAGTAATGACCCAGTTATGGTAAAGAGAGTTATTGATTTAGAATATTGGAAAAAATAAATAGAGGACAACTTATGCTTTCTTCAGCCCAAGTTTTTCACTTATTGTCAGACCAATGCTTTAAAAAAAGAATGAATTAATTTTGCTAGTATTAATTATCTGTAAGAAACTTATTACTCTAAATAATTAGGTATTTTCCTACAAAGAGAGAGAAGCATCCCAATTTAGGTATGGAATTAACCTTCTTTGAACTCAAGAAAGCTACAGCTGTGAAATTAGGCCATGGTTAATCTTCTGATTAAAACACCTGGATTTAGCTTATACAATTGTTTGAAAGTTATTTAGTAATTTAAAGGACATTTCCTATAAGTAAACTTTCCCCTTATCCTCAGCAATGAAGAAAAAAATAAAAATAAAGAAAAAAATGTCTCTCCCACAACAAAAGCAAAAAGAAATATCCAGTTTCAAAGAATAAATTTTAGATTTGCTTAGATTCAAATTAAAAGAAATCAGATTATATATACACCATGCCATCAAATAACAGCCAAGTGGGACTCTGGAAACTCAAATTTCTCCATATTTCAACAGCGGCAATCTTAGTGACAGAGTCCACCGTGGGGCAGTCCATACTCTTCATATTAATGACAAGAAATAATGGGAATGTCTATATTGCACAACAAATTGATTACCTTTGGCTTACTTGTTTTGAACATGCTTGCATAATTATTGCAGGGATTGGTGACATATGATACACTGTCTACAGAAAATAAGAGTCAGCCCTTAGATTTGGTCAGAGAACTTCTAATTATTCTTCCGCAGGATCCATATGTCCATGGGGACAGTGCTACCCCATTGCTAGAGTCTGATAACTGATCAAACTTAACAAGTAGATGTTGGAACAGTAAACCAGATAGAATCCAACTCCTGTTACTCAAAAGCACCCTCCCTTGCTTTTTGTCCAGGGTTATAGGACTTCTGTTATTAGTATAAGAATATATAACAACTACAGGGGCACCTGGGTGGCTCAGTGGGTTAAAGCCTCTGTCTTCAACTCAGATCATGATTCCAGGGTCCTGGGATTGAACCCCACAGCGGGCTTTCTGCTCAGTGGGCAGCCTGCTTCCCTTTCTCTCTCTGCCTGCCTCTCTGCCTACTTGTGACCTCTATCTGTCAAATAAATAAATAAAATCTTTTTTAAAAAAAGAATATATAACAACTACAGTTGAGAAAACTAATCTTTTAAAAAATTTTGGGGGACCCAGAGCCCTTTGCTGATAAGAGCTAGTATCTTCTTACTGTAAAAACCTAGAAATACCAACAAATTTTTCACATAAATGAAACCCCTGAAACCCATTCACACACCCCCAACAACTCTTTGGTCAAGATACTTAACATGACAACTAGAAGATTAGGTTCATACTTAATTCTCTGTACCTCTAAACTTTCTAGTGCACTGAATGGCCTGGAGTAGATTTTCAGATACTTTGGGAATCAATAATTTATTAGGGGTTGGGGTTGGTGCTCTTATCCACAGGGAGCTCCAGAGCACCAGTGGAAAGCCTCCTAGGAACTCAGTGCTCTTGTGTGTGAGGTTTAGCACTCTCCCACCACTGCCTCTTGTCTATTCAGGAGAGAAGGATTCTGGGAAGACTGGGATGGCTGCGTAGCAGTGTGAGTGCTAGTGTGGGTGATGACCAAATGCAGTGCAAGCCCAATATGACCAACTGGGCAAGTCTTGAGTAAGGTCACTGCTGTCAGGATGATCCTGTTTTGGGCTCTTCACTGATGATGTTCGTTATTAGAATATCATTGTCTTCCAATAAATAGTAAACTATTGCTGTGTCACCAAGAAATCTCTAAAATGAGTCAGAGAAGCAGTGCACTGAGGCATAGGTCCAGAACTAATTATCTTGACAGGGAATTTATGCTATAGAAAGAATACAGGAAATGGCTTCAAATTTATTCCATGCTCCAGTTTTAGAATCACAGTCCTTTTCAGGATGAGGAGAGGATTATGACTGCTGTGTGTGTGTGTGTGTGTGTGTGTGTGTGTGTGTGATAGGGAGATGCAGAAGGAGGTCCCAAAGCTATGGACTCAAACCATACTTTGAGAGATATTTTAAGGCTAGAATTTCTAAGGCACATGTGACCTGTGACTTGACTTTTTCTGATCCAGAGCCTTTTAGCATTGTCCCAGAAACCCACCAATGCCTTGACAGTCCTCCATAGCAGAGCCACACTAAGCCCTGAAGGCAGGGTGTGTCACTGATAGTTCATCAGTGCAGAGATCAGGTTTCCCTGAAAATGCCGCAGTGGCAAAGGTTCAATTCAATCACAGCATATCATGAACACAAATGTGGTTAAGTCTGCAACTACACATTGTTGTTCTGCCTGTGTCTTACTCTGTTCTGGCTTACAGTTACTCCATGGAGTGACTGGCCAGGCTCAGAGCTACGGGACCATGATCCAAGGGAGAAGAGATCCAGGCTATGCTTGTTGAGAGCTGGTAGGTGGGTTCAACCAGGCAAACAAGGACTCATGAGGGGGAGAATGGCTCTGCAAGGTAGCTCAGGCAGACTCTTTAGAAGGACTGCCGTCTCCCTGACTTGTCTCAGGCTCTGCCCTCTACTCTTTTGTTGTTTCTTTTCTTTTGTTGTTCTGTGAGCCAAATCTTACTCTTTCTCTAGGGTTTGCTTTCAATGGACCTCTTGGAAAGCTCCTCTAATATCTCAGCTCCACTTCTCTTCTGTGATCTCTTATTACTGAAGAATTATACCCATGTGGCATTTAAATATTCCCAACAGTCTCCAGTTGTTTCTGGTCATTCTCCTTCCCTAGCTGGATCCTTGAGCATAGAATGTCTGTAGATACTGCTCCATGGGGCTGAGCAAGTACAGAAATCAAGAATTATTGGATTGAGTAAGTTAGAAATCCCACTATTGGTTATTTGAGAGGTGACACTGAATCCAAATAATTTTATGAACATTGGCGTGGAGAGGGCATGGAATCTTCTCAGCATTTTGCAAATTTTTTGGAAGTGACCCATACGAAGACATTCTTTTCCCATCACAATACAACAAACACAAATATATGTACTAGAGACAAAAGCAACCTGAAACAAAACTTACCCTTACTATATCGTGCAATGCACTCTGATATTTTCTGTTTTGTTCCATTTCGCTAAGAAAAAAAATTGCTGGTCACCACCCATTGAATTGATTTCATGATCTGCCAATGGGTGACCACTTTTTGTTTGCAAAACACAGACTTACCACGTGAGATTGTAGTGAGCTTGAAAAGGAGAGCTACCCTGCTTTGCATTCTTCTCTAAAAATCTTAAAAATAATTCTTTCTTCATCCATAGTTCATATAACATCCAAAGCAAATACTTACAACAATTCTGAAGTGGGTTTAACTGTATTTCACAGCTAATAAGTGGTGAAGTTAAAAGCCATATCCAGACTTAAGATTCCAAATCAAGGGTCATTTCTACTTTATCATGTTACATCCATTATCTGATTTGTGTCTGTCTAGCTTTCCCAACTTAGTTGTAAATACCCAGCGGATCAGAAATGCACCTAACATCTGGCTGGATGCTCAGGAGGTACTCAATGAATACCTGATAAACAGAGGGTATAGAGTTGGTCCAAAGCCATATCTCTTATGACGTATGATTATGGTTCACGTATAATCTCATGGCTGTGATAGTCTACGAGCCATTGGTCGACGAGCCATTGGAAAAGTTTCCCAAGCTTGCAGGGCTTCTTCAATGAACAGATAATAAGTACTAACAGAGGAACACTCTTTGGTTCCTCCCTGTCTTTGAGCTTTTCCCAGAATTCCATAAGAAAGTTCCAGAGAGACATAAAAAGCACCAAAGAAGATCTTTGCTTTTACTCGTTTTCCCAAACAGCTGGTTTTCCAAGGCTATCATCTGTAGACCTGGCTTCTATGAAACCCTGAATCCATGATCAGTGGCAAACTATTGAGAATATGCCCCAATTTCTGCTACCTTGGGCCTCTCCAGCTAAATCCAGTGTCCTTGGGGAAACATATACATCTGTCCTAAGGTATATACTCATGTGTATGAGGAGGTGGGGTAAGAGAGTTTAGACTGAGCGGGCACTGAATCATCATCTGTTGAGTGTATGTATGCATGATCATATGGATGAGGAAACTCGACGTGTAAATATATGCCATCCGTATGTCAGTATCTAGGGTTTTTTATATGCACCTATAGGATGCTCTTTTCCTCAATGTCCCAGGAGGGGGAAATGTGACAATAACACAGTCAGTCCTCTGGGTACTTGGAAAAGAAAAGACAGGTGGGGAGATGAGTTGAGGGGAGAAAAGGGAAGAACTGGAGAGAGGAATGAGGGGGAAGTATGTGGTTGGAACAACAGGAAGAAGGCCCAGCAACACCAGATGTTGACTTCAGTCTTTGTTAGTTCTGGAGTTACCTTTATCTTGCCTGTTACTCTGTATACTTTGTTAGATTCAAAGTACATGTTTCATGTGATGAAAAGTTCCTGTTTACTTATTCTTCCTGAGCCTGTTTAAAAAGGCTGTTTAAGCATCTCAGTAAGTCTCTTACAGCTGATAAAATTCTGAGCTGAGCTGAGAAGTGGGAGAAAGAGGTGTCATCGTAGCTTCCTAAATCCAGTTCCTGGGGAAGAACAGAGAGAGGAAGCCTTCTCTGACATTGAATCAAACAGAACCCTCTGAGCAGGAGGAAGATAGGAGATGTTGCAATGAAAGGACTCACCTTTCAACCCCGTGTTTGATACGGTTTTGGGAAAAGAACAGCATTCTGTCCAAAAGTCAGGTCAAAAGCCTCTCCACAAGTTGATTTCCCAATCCAGGAGAGGTAATATCAAATAAAACAAAGGCCCTTCCCCCAAATGAGAGCATTAGCAAATGTCTTTCCTTTCTGGGAATGGTGTTCTCTCACAGCATCATTCTGAATGATCACTTTCCAGAGATACAAGAGGTTAGTCTTTCCAATGAACTGTATGGTGACGGACAAGGCCAGTGGTTCCAAGGGCAGGAGACTGGTGCTACCTTTGGGCCTCGGAGAAACATTAGGATCAAGAGCACAGCTACTGGAGCTAGACTGCTTGGATCTGAAGTTAATTCTGCTACCAGCTATGTAAGTCACATTATCTTTCTGTGCCTCACATGTGAAAGAGGGAGAAAATAGTTTTATCTCATAGGAATAAATAAGTTAATAAAGGTAATGCGGTGAAAACTGTGTGTGAGTATAGCAGGCATTTAATAAGTCCTAGCTATTAGAGGATATAAGAAAAGAGATAATTCATTTTTTATATTCAGAGGGTTTTTTTATTCTTATCATTTTAATAAGGACCAGTGACTTCAAGAGTCTTGGAATGATAGAACTAAAAGGAATGTTTATTTTACAGATCTGCAAAAAGCCTAGAGTTGAGCTCTCCAAGGCCACATAGCTACCTACTGGCACGTTCAGGTCTGAAAACCAGACTTCCAGATCCTAGACCATTCCCAAACCAGACTTCCAGATTCTAGACCATTCCCATTCTACACTCCTTCCCTGGCAGGCGACGTCCAGGACCAAGAAAGTTCTATCAGAGCAATAATAATCAGAACTGCAGTATCTCCCTGAAGGACTCCCTTGTATTCCAAAGGCAATCTTAGGCTGAGTCATTCATTAATTTAACCATGCACTTACTCACTCAGCACGGAGTTAGGCTACCCACAGAAGGTACAGAAATGTAAAGCACAGATGTCCTTAATGGACTTCAACTAAAATTGGGGCGATAAGATAGGCAGAGATTAAAATGATACAGTAAGGGTCATTTACATAGTGTGAAAAGTATTAGAGAGGTTAGGCATGTTTTGCCATGTAACCAATCACATGTTCAATAAAAGAGTTTATGGTAAAGTGAGTAAATTTATGAATGATTAAAATAAATGAAGCCAGGTGGTCTACTAGGAGTTGGGCTGTGTTTAATGTTTTCTGTAGCTGTAAGTGCCAGAGGCTTCACATTTCTTAGTGTCTTTGCTTTTGTCTCCCCTGTTGTCCTGGGATTTCTCTTCCATAGACAGAGTCTGTGTTGGTGGTGGTGAGGTTTTGGGAAGGGGTAGTGTTCTGTAACTGTATGGTTAAACCTTAGTGTTTTAGTGTGCCTGGGTCCCTGGGGGTGTGATCTTCACAAGTGTTTCTTAGACTCGCCCAACCCCTTAAGTAAGACAGAAAAGGTAGAAGGAGCTAGAGTCAAGGAAGTATACTTCTCCCAGATAGAATAAGACTCTGGTAAAATCTTTCCCCTGGAGAGTAGAACTTTGTTGTGGAAGAAATTCTGGGTTTATTAAAAAAAAGAGACAGAGAGAGAGAGAGCATTTCTTCATCATGTGTCAGAGCTATGAGGTCATCTTTCTTGGTTCATCACCATGAGAACCTGGTGGGGATTTGAGAAGTTAAGTCCATGAAAATACGAGAGACCCCCTAAGAGCTCATAGTAGTCAATTTGTTGAAATTTGCAATTTGTTGAAATTATCACAAAAATGTTCTTATCAATGATGCATGGCTTTAGCGCTTCACGTAAGCAGATCTCAGAGGCTCTCTGGATTCCATTCTTTTTTTTTTTTTTTTTTAAACGAGGCTCTGTGCCCAGTGTGGAGCTCAACCCAGGGCTTGAACTCATGACCCTGAGATAAGACCTGAGCTGAGATCAAGAGTGGAATATTTAACTGACTGAGCCATGGAGGTGTCCCTGGATTCCATTCCTTGTCCGGATTTTGGGGTGGCTAGCACCACAACCTCAGCTCCCTTATGAGTCCAAGAAAGGTGATTAATTTTTAGTTTGTTCAGTTTTTTCACTTAAGATTGTGACTGATTTCCAATCTGTCTGTAAGTAGGGCTGAAACCAGAAATTTCAATTTCATTTTTTTTTTTTTGCATTTGCATATGCAGTTATATCAGCACCATTTCTTGGAAAGATTATTCTTTCCCCATTGAATCTTTTGGCATCCTTGTCAAAAGTCATTTGACCATAAATGTGAGAATTTATTTCTGAACTTTCAATTCTACTCTATCTGTATGTCTACTCTTATGCCAGTACAACTCTGTCTTGTTTACAGTAGCTTTGTAGTAAGTTTCGAAATGGAGAAGTCCTTCAAACCCACTATTCCTTTTTAAGTTTGTTTTCGTAATTCTGCTTTCCTTGCATTTATAAATTTTAGGGTCATCTTGTCATTTTAGAAGGAAGCCATCTGGGGTTTTGAAATGGACTGCATTGAGTCTTTAGATAAATTTGGGGAGTTTTGCTATCTTAATTATACTGTCTTCTAGGGGTACTTGGGTGGCTCAGTTGGTTAAGTGACTGCTTTTGGCTTAGGTCATGATCCTGGAGTCCTGGGATCAAGAACTGCATTGGGCTCCCTGCTCAGCAGGGAGTCCGCTTCTCCTTCTGACCCTCCTGCCTCATTCTCTCTGTCTCTCATTCTCTCTCTCTCAAATAAATAAATAAAATCCTTAAAAAAAATAATGCTATCTTCCAGTTCTTAAATATCAGGTGTCTTTCCACTTATTTAAGTCTTCTTTAATTTCTTTCAATGATGTTTTATAATTTTAGGTGTACAAATACTATACTTTGTTGAATTTATTCCTAAATATTTTATTCTTTTAATTCTGCTCTAAGTGGGACTGTTTTCTAGATTTCATTTTTGGATTACGCATTGTTCCTGTATAGAAATGAAATAATTATTTTTTTATTTCAATTGTTTCATTTGAGTGCAGTTGATACACAATGTTACATTATTTTAGGGGTACAACATAGTGATTCAACATCTCTAAACATTATATCATGCTCACCACAGTGTAGCTACCATCTGTCAACCATACAATGCTATTATAATATCACTGAGTATATTTCCTGTGCTGTGAATTTATTTCCATGACTTATTCATTCCATAACTGTAAGTCAGTATTTTCCAGTCCCTTCACCTGTTTTGCCCATCCACCCACCCCTTGCCTCTGGAGACCATCAGTTTTCTGTATTTATAAGTCTGATTCTGCCTTTTTGTTTATTCATTTGCTTTGTTTTTTAGATTCCACATGCGAGTGAAATAATAAGGTATTTGTCTTTCTCTCTCTGACTTATTTCACTTAGCATAATATCCTCTAGGTCAATCTATATTGTCTCTAATGGCAAGATGTCTTCCTTTTTTATGGTTGTGTAATAGTCCATTGCATATGTGTGTGTATGTATGTGTATGTATGCCACATCTTCTTTATCTGTTTATCTATTGGTGGACACTTAGGTTGCTTCCATATCTTGACTATTGTAAGTAATGCTACAATAAAATTGGGGTGCATATATCTTTTCAAATTAGTGTTTTCATTTTCTTTGGTAAGTATTCTGTAATGGAAATATTGGATCATATGGTATTTTTATTTTTAATTTTTTGAGGAGCATCCACATTGTTTTCTGCAGTGGCTGTACCAATTTACATTCCTACAACAGTGCTCAAGGTTACTTTTTCTGCACATCCTCACCAACACTTATTATTTCTTGTCTTTTTTATTTTAGCCATTGTGACAGGTGTAAGGTGATATCTTTAAACTAATTGATTTTTTTATGTTGACCTTGTGTCCTGCAACCTTGCTAACCTTGTTTATTAGCCCTTATGGTTTTAGAATGTTTATTTTAGGGCAGTTGGTTAATGTTTCTCTTTGGTCCAGTTACACTGGGGTTTAAGATATCCACAGGATTTACCAATCAGAGCCATTGTTATACCAAGAAAATGCAATCTTAATAAGATAGTGATAAGATAAACAGTCCTAGACTAAAAGATGGGGTCCAGATGACTTGTTTTTTATTATGGGCCTGACATGAGCATGTTTATAGACTGAAGAGAAGGAACAAGTGAGAAGAAAGGGATTGATATTTGAACAAAAAGAAGATTGTTAAAGTCTCAGAGGAGTCAGAAGGGGGTGAGTTAAGTTTAGGCAATGACTTTGTGATGCTTTAAGGTTTACCTTATGTTCTTAGATTGGGGAAAAGAACCAAGGATAGATATGAATGAGAATGTGAGCTAGAGAATACATTAAAACTGCTGACTAAAAACAGGAAGCTAATGTAGAGTAAGCTTGATGATTTCAATTTCTCCATGACACAGGAGCATAGGTGATCAGCTGAGGGTTTTGAGGATAATGGCAGATGTTTGGAATAATTGTTGAGGATGTTGGAGAGGAGTCTGACCAAAAGCAAGTAATAGGGTCAATAGGTGTTTCTGACCAAAAGCAAGTAAAAGGGTCATTAGGGACATGTGCACAAAAGAATAAGGAGGTATATAAGCAATAATCTTGCATTGATCTTGGGATAGAGATTTACTATACAGTTGCTGTAGCAGGGAAAGTATATTAACAAAATGTATCAAAGATACTGGCAAAGAGTAATTGAGACAACCAATCATGTTATTACAGATTAGGTTGACAAGGGAGCTTTAGAAGTTCCTCATAGGCTGGGAAAAAATTGTGGGGTTAAAGAACTGGAGGTCTATGCAGTCAAAAAGTAGGTTTAATGGGAATTAAGGCACAAGAGAGGGAGAAGGATGAGAAGGACCATAATGGAATAAGGGAATTCAGAATTTCTGATCTGGTGCAGCTCTAGAGGTTAGTATGATTCCAGGCATGACTTAGCCAAGTAGAGTAGAGGTGACAACTACCGGAATTATGGAGGTCCAAGTCCGTGTTTCTGGATGGCTTATTTAGATGAACCTTAATATCATCCAGAATTATAATAATAACTGAGGTAGAGAGGAAAATGCAGGTCTTATCACTGTCATTTAATGAAGAGGAGTACCTGAGAAGTTGGGAGACGGCAGTAAGAAAATGAGGCAGAGGTTGGTCTATCTGAATGACTCAACCTCATAGAATCAAGGGCTTTTATCCAACAACCATGAGGAGTACAACAGTCCCATTAATAGAGTGGCACATTCTGGACTGGTTCTTAAGGTGGGGGAGCATCATAAAAGAATCCTTGGGGGTGAAGTAGGGTGATGGTTCATATCTATAGTAGAAAAACTTAGCCTGGTAACTCCAGTATACCCTGTTAAAAAGTGTTAATTTCCACTGTCCTTCCCTTCCCAGTGAGAACTGCTGTTTTATGGATGGCTACAGAAATGCAGGAGAATTTCTGAGGAACATGTGGCTTCTATCCCATCCATACTTCTGTTTGTTACTGAAGACTATATAAAAACATGAATCTAGATTTCTGAGAGATCTTTCCAAGGAAAAATGCACATAATTCTCATAATTACATTCCACTTGGTACGAAAGAGCCTACATTCATTTATTCACTTTTTATACCTGAGATGTTATTTATAGTGCAATGAGCAAATCTTAAGAGCAGTTTGGTGAGTTTTGATGAATGTGTAAGCCCTCAAGCTATAGAATATTTCCATTACTCTGGAAAGTTCCTTGGTGACCCCTCTAACTCAATTCCTGCCCTTCTTGAGGCAACTACAGTCCTGATTTCTAGCATCAAAGATTAGTTTTGCCTGTTTTAGAACTTCATATTAATGGAAACACAGCAGGTACTCTTCTGTGTCTGGCTTCTTTTGCTTAGCCTAGCAAGGTTTAAAGTTAGAATTTGAGGATTAAAGTAAGTCATTCTAATGGAAAATTCTCATTATTACTCAGGTGACTGAATTCAGACCAGAATAAAGGCAGGTATGTGCAAGATCTCTGGTGTGTTTCCCACCTCCTGGATAGTTTGCCAAGAAAGCCTAAGATAAATTTTAATTAAGCATTATAGGAACTATCCTGTGGCCAAAGCCCACTAGGCTTTTTGGCCCCATCCCTGAACTTTTTCTTGTCTCTGATATGGATCAGAGAGAATATTTCTTTCCCATACCTTCTGAGAGGAATAATAAACCTGCTATGTGCTTGGTAGGATGATAGTGTTCTTGTTTTAGGGCATAAACAGAAAACCCTAGAATATATTTTCCAACTTAAAAATGAAATACCAACTTAAACCTGAAATCCTGGAATAAATTTCTTAACATCTGTTTCAATAGAATCCAAAGTCTGAGTGAATATCTTTCCCTTTCTTGAAATTCTCCTTCCCTGGTGATGTTATGGTTGAAATGTTTGTGTCCCCTCCAAATTCATTTGTTGAAGCCTTAACCTCCAAAGGGATGATATTTAAAGGTGGGGCCTTTTGGAGGTATTTAAGGTTGGATGAGATCTTGAGGGTGGGGTCCTCATGGTGAGACTAGTGCTCTTATAAAAGAGATACCACAGAGTCGTCTCTTTCCCCCTTCCTTTCTCTCCCCCTCCATCTCTTCCTCCACCCTCAATCTATATCCCTTACCCACCCCGGCCATCTTCCTCCCTCCCTCCTTCCCAAGACAAGAAGACTTAGAATGAATTATCTTCCTGGCACCTTGGTCTTGGACTTCCAGCCTCCAGAACCATGAGAAATACATTTCTGTTGTTTAAGCTGCCCAGTCTTTGGTATTTTGTTATGGCAGCCCAAGCTGATTAAGATAGGAGGTAATACTTGTTAAGTACAAACTACATATAAGACCCTCTATCACATTTAATCTTTGAAACAAAACTAGGAGGCAGGTACTAAGAGTTCCATTTTGCCAGGAAGGGAAATAAAACTCAGCACCACACAGCTGGTAAATGATGACAAATATCAAATTGCCTTCCATTCCAAGGAAGTTGCACCATTTTATTTTCTCACTAACAATCCTCATACGCTTTCTAAGTAACTCCCAACCCTTTTAAAGATTCCTGATAGGTCTATCTCACTATAAGTTCTTGATTTGCATTGCTTTCTTTTTTGAGCTAATGGTTGAAAACAGGGACAGGTTCTGAAACCATTGGAATATTGGCTTTGATGTTTCCATATCAGCATATATTAATCTATGTGATGATTCTTAGGGAAACAGGAGGGTACTTGGTATTGACAAGCAATGGTGCCTTGACAAGGGAAAGCATCATGGGCAACATTTAGGGAGATAGCTAGAGGGAGGAATATTCTAATTTTACTGCTTACATTGTCCTAGGAGGGTATTAGATCAGAAGTGAGATTAGGGGAGCTGAAATTGCTTTGGAATGATAGGAATGCTTTGCAATGCTATGTCCCTAATCCACTGTAAATTTTGATTAAAATCTGCCTATGGGGTGAAGAATTTAGGAGCAGAGCTCAACAAAATAGGACCCTCAAAACACAAAACAAGTGCAAATACAATTGAAGAAATACACATTGATGAAACTATGACCTCTTGGATCATCTTTTCCTAATGCTTTCTCTGTGAGGAGACTACTCACATCAGCCTGAGGTAGTAGAATAATGTCATGACATTGAAGGCTGTCTTGGATGGGTATCCTCTACAAAGATAATTGTTGTATCAAGGTTACACAGTTGGGAAGAGGCTGAGACAGGATTTGAACCTGCTCTCTTTCTCTCTGTTTCAGATTTATTAAGTTTTACTTGACATAAAATTGTAAGATATTTAAAGAGTACCTTGTGATGATATATACATGTGTGTACATTGTAAAAGGATTTCTCCCATCTAGTTAATGAACAAACACATCTGTCACCTCATATATTTTTACATGTAGTATATATGTAATATAGATTGTAATGTTATGTGTATGCTTTATAATCACATAAATATATTTGGTGAGAACCAAATATATTTATCTACTCTCTTAGCAAATTTTCATAATAAAATACAGTATTACCAACTATAGTCAATATGTTATACATTAGATCTGTACTCATTTTATTTATTTACTTACTTACTTATTTATAGATTTTATTTTTAAGTAATCCTCTACACCCAACATGGGGCTTGAACTCATTACCCTGAGATCAAGAGTTGTATGCTCTACCAACTGAGCTAGCCAGGCACCCAAGAACCTTATTCATTATATAGCTAAAAGTTGGTACCCTTTTACCAGACTCTCCTTATTCTCTTCTCCCCTGAGACCCCCAGTCCTGGCAACCACTTTTCTATTTTCTGTTCCTGTGAGTTTGGCTTTCTCTTTAGATTCCACACCCAAGTGATGCCATGTGGTATTTGTCTTTCTCTGTCTAACTTAATTCACTTAGCATTATGCCATCCCTGTTGTTGCGAATGACAGGATTTCCTTCCTTCTAATGGCTGAGTAATTCTCCCTTGTATAAATATATATCCCACCTCTTCTTTATCCATTCATCTGTTGATGAACACTTAGGCTGTTTTCATGTCTTTGCAATTGTGAATAATTCTGTAATGAGCATGAAAATGCAGGTATCTCTTAGATATCCTATTTTTGTTTCCTTGGATATATACTCAGAAGTAGGATTGCTGGATCAAATGGTGCTTTTATTTTTAATTTTTTGAGGGATCTCCATGTTGTTATTCATAGTAACTGAACCAATTTGCATTCTCACCAATGGTGCTAAAGGATTTCTTTTCCCCCATATCCTTGCTAATACTTGTTACCTCTTTTCTTTTTGAGAAGAGCCATTCTAATAGGTGTGAGGTTTATTGTACTTTGCCTTTCCCCAGTGATTAGTGATGTTGTGCACCTTTTCAAGTATCTGTTGGCCTTTTGTATATCTTCTTTGGAAAAATACCCGGGTATTTTTTGATTTTTGTTTTTTAAAGACTTTATCTATTTGACAGAGAGAGAGATCACAAGTAGGCGGAGAGGCAGGCAGAGAGAGAGAGGAGGAAGCAGGCCCCCCGCTGAGCAGAGAGCCTGATGCAGGCTCAATGAGAGGCTCGATGCGGGTCTCGATGCAGGGCTGGATCCCAGGACCCTGGGATCACGACCTGAGAGGAAGGCAGAGGCCTAACCCACGGAGCCACCCAGGCACCCCTGGAAAAATACCCGTTTTATACCTATTTTACCTCTGCCTGTTTTTAAATCAAATTGTTTGTTTTTGCTATTGAGTTGTGTGAGTTTTTTATATATTTTGGATATTAACACTTTATCATCTAGTCTATTTGCAAATAGACTTTTTTTATGGTTTCTTTTGCTGAACAGAAGCTTTTTATTTTGATGTAGTGCCACTTGTTTATTTTCACTTTTGTTACCTTTGCTTTTGGTGTCAATTCCAAAGCTCTTTGCCAAGATCAACGTCAAGGAGCTTACCACTGATGTTTTCTTCTAGGAGTTTTATGGTTTCAGATCTTAACTTTAAGTCCTTAATTCATTTTGAGTTGCATTTTTCGTATTGTGTAAGTTAAGTGTCCAGTTTCATCCTTTGCATGAGGTTGTTTTTACAATATCATTTGTTGAAGAGACTATTCCATTTCTTATTGTATATTCTTGGCTCCTTTGTTGTTAATTAATTGACCTTACTCTAGGGGTGCCTGGATGGCTCAGTGGGTTAAAGCCTCTGCCTTCGGCTCAGATCATGATCTCAGGGTCCTGGGATTGAGCCCCACATCGGGCTCTCTGCTCAGCAGGGACCCCACCTCCCTTCCTCTCTCTCTGCCTGCCTCTCTGCCTACTTGTGATCTCTATCTGTCAAATAAATAAATAAAATCTTTAAAAAAAAATTGACCTTACTCTATGTGTAAGTTTATTTCTGGGTTCTTAAATCTGTTGATTTATGTGTGTCTTTTCATACCAATATTATACTATTTTGATTACTATAGCTTTAAAATAAAGTTTGAAATCAGGAAATATGAAGCTGAACCTGATTTCTTTGATTACAAAAAATTCTTTCTGCTATGTAATTTTCCCACTTTTCTGTAAGGAGTTTCTTACTGTCCTGTTACATTGGTTCCCAGCATGTATGCAGGTCACTTTCTTACTTCCCCATAGCATAGCTGGGAAATATTTATTTATTTATTTTTAATTTCTTTTGAAGATTTATTTATTTGAGAGTGAGAAAAAGCAAGCAGGGGGAGGGACAGAGGGGAAAGAGTCTCAAGCAGACTCCTTACTGAGTGTGGAGCCTGACCCAAGGCTCTACCCCATGACGTGAGATCATGATCTAAGCTGAAACCAAGAGTTGGATGTTTAATGGACTGTGACAGCTAGGCGCCCCTCAGAAATGTTTTTTTTAAACAGTGATTGATTTTTTTCAGGTTTTCTATTCCACCTTAGGTCAAATTTAATCATTTGTATTTCAGGAAGTGTATTCATTTTATCTAGGTTTTCCAGTAAATTAGTGTTAATTTGTTATAGGTCATAATTTCCTTTTATCTTTTATATATGTGCATCTGCAACTTTCACTCATTCCTAATTTGTTTTTTGTGGCTTCTCTTTTTTCCCTGACTAATCTTGTGAAAGGCTTTTATTATATTCAATTGGAAAAAAAAAAAAAAAGAAAGAGGAAGGGGAGTTTGGGGAGCTGTAAATGCCATCTATTCGATAACTAATTTTTTTTATGCACTGTATGCCATGCACGGATTATAGCTAAATGCTGCTGATATTTGGAGTGATCATATGCCCCAATTTATGTCTTTTTTCAGGTATAATAATTAAAGCAATCTCCTTACTCTCAAAAATACATGATCAAACTACTGATGGGTCAGATAAAATTAAAGTTGAAATGTACAAGTGGTAGCCGTAGCAAGACAAATTTTGGCAGACTGTTGAAGACGGAAGCCTGGTTGGAAGGGTTTACAAAAGTGGATGACAACAACTGGAGACAGTTAGATGATTATTTTGAAGACTTTTGCTACAAGAAAGAGAAGAAATGAGGTAGGAGGTAGAAGAGATGGAATTATTTGTTTGCTATTTTACCCATTTCTACTTTTATTATTTTTATTTCTTCTTTCTTCTTTCTGTGGGCTTATTTGAGTTATTTCCTAGCTTCTTAGGTTAATGTGTAATGCATTTGAAACCATATATACATGTGTCCATGAACAAAACATATAGGTTCTGATACGGGATGCTTTTATTTTTACTCATTTCTAAACAATTTGAAGTTTCAATTATGGCATTTTCTTTACCAATGAATTATTTAGAAATGGCTTAAAATATCTAGATGCATGAATTCAAGTTTTGAAAAAAATTATAGTTTTAATATACTATATTCAATGAAGTGGTCTATGTATTTCTATTTATCTTTTTTTATCATGTTATGTTAGTCACCATGCAATATATTAGTATTTGATGTAGTGTTCCAAGATTCATTGTTTACGTATAATACCCAGTGCTTCATGCGATATGTGCCCTCCTTGATACCCACCACCAGACTCACCCCCTCCCCCCCACCAAACCCTCAGTTTGTTTCTCGGAGTCCACAGTCTCTCATGGTTCATCTCCCTCTCTGATTTCCCTCCTTCACTTCTCCTTTCCTTCTGCTACTGTCCGTCATGTTATTCCTTATGTTCTGCAAGTAAGTGAAACTATATGATAATTGACTTAAGTCTATATATCTTTTTAAAAATTTATCATAATTTTCTTAGTGGCCTTCTATAGGACCAATTTTTGTAAATTTTAACTGAGCAAATGAACAAATTATGTATTCTCTGTTGACTGTGAGTTCTATGCACATCTATTAGCATAAACCAGTTAATTATCTTACATAAGTATTCTATATTTATTATTACAGAGTAATGTATTATTACTCATAATACATCATAGTGGGAGACCTTAACAGACCTCTCAGATGTGGATTTCATAATTTCCTTTTGTGATTTTACCAATTTTTCATGTACTCCCAAACGATGTTAGGATCATTTAAGTTGATGATTATTATATCTTCATGGTGAATTATTTAACAATGTGAAATGTTCTTTTTTTATTATTATGTTCAGTTAGCCAGCATATAGTACATCATTAGTTTGTGATGCAGTGTTCAAGGATTCATTAGTTGTACATAACATCCAGTGCTCAGCACAACATGTCCCCTCCTTAATACCCACTTACCCCATCTTCTCGCCCCCCGCCCCTTCTGTAACCCTCAGTGTGGTTCCCGGAGTCCAGAGTCTCTCATGGTTTGTCTCCTCTGATTTCTTCACTTTCAGTTTTCCCTCCCTTGTGATCCTCTGTGCTATTCCTATGTTCCACATATGAGAATTGTTTTTCTCTTATTGACTTATTTCACTCAGCATCATCCCCTCCAGTCCCGTCCATGTGGATGCAAATGGAGGATGTTTTATGTTTTATGTTTTATGTTTTATATGCCTTTCTGATGGCTGGGTAGTATTCCACTGTATATATGGACCACATCTTCATCCATTCATCTGTTGAAGGGCATCATGGCTCCTTCCACAGGAGGAGTTACGTTTGGTTAGTGTGGACATTACTGCTATGAGCATTGGGCCGCATGTGCCCCTTCTTTTCACTACATCTGTATCTCGGAGGTACATACCAGTAGTGCAATTGCTAGGCTGTAGGGTAGCTCTGTTTGTGAAATGTCCTTTTATAAACTTGTGATCTTTCTGACTTTCAATTCTGTTTTGTGTGATATTGATCGGGCTACGAGCAGCTTTCTGTTAGTAGTTGCTGGGAGTATGTTTTCAAACTTGGAGTAATCATAGTTTTGGCATTCTCTAGTAAGCTGCACGTGGCTGGATTTTTAGAATCCAACCTAATTTACCTTTTATAAAAAAAACTTACCCAAGTTGTTTTTATCCTTATTTGGATGTATGTAGATCTATTCCCGCCATGTCATTTTGTGTTTCCATTTACCATCCTTGCTCTCATTTCCTCTTCAGCCTTTCTGTGGGTTACTAGGATTCCCTTTGTTCCTCCTTTCGTTTACGACTTTGAAAACCACACACATTTTATTCTTATGCTTCTTTATTTTTATGCTTAAATTTTTATCATAAGTTGTTCAATTTATGTTTTTCTAACTGCGTCTGAAGTTACGCACTATCTACTGATCATTTTTGATGACTCTTCAAATGCTTTTATTTTCCTGACTTTTTTGCCAACATCCCTGCCTCCATCTCCCATATCCCACATTGACATAATCTGACGTTTTGGCACCAACATTTTGTTTTTAAAAAATAATTTGTTAATTGCATCCCACAGAAAAAAATAGTTATATTATTTTCCTGCTAACTACTGCAGCTTGTTGTTAAGTCTTGGATTCATTTTCTTTGAATATTCTCTAGTAGTTCTCTTAACTTTCAGACAGCACCTATTGGGTTGTTAAAACTCTGACTTTCTGGGTATTTGAAAAAAATCTTAGGTCATTCTCACATTTCAACAATAATATGTCTGAATATAGATATTTAGATTTGAGCTTCTCTGCTTTCAGCAAAGTAAAGATACTGTCCGATGTCTTTTTTTCACCCCACACTGTTGATGAAACACCTAATGCCAAATCTGATTAGAATTACTGTGAATAGTCATTTTCTCACCCTCTCTGGAAGCTTCCACAGCTTCTCTTTATCCTTGTAGCTGTTCTCGTGCCTAGCATATTGACTGTCTATTTAATGTTACAAACTGTCACTACCTTTGTACATTACCTTTTGTGTGTGTGTGTGTATGGTTATTTATTTTATTTTATTTATTTATCTTTTTAAAAAAGGTTTATTTATTTATTTGACAGAGAAAGACACAGTGACAGAGAGAATACAAGCAGAGGGAGTGGGGGAGGGAGAAGCAGGCTTCCCACCAAAAAGGGAGCCTGATGCGGGGCTTGATTCCAGGATCCTGGGATCATAACCTGAGCTGAAGGCAGGCGCTTAACCAACTGAGCCACACAGGTGCCCCTGGTTATTTATTTTGATCCTGCTGTATATTTTGTGAAACATTTCAATATGAGGATTTATACTTCATCAACTGTAAGAGGAAATTTTACGCTTTAATTTCCTCAGATTTTCTCTGTCTCTTCTATCCTCATTATTCATCATTAGGTGGATACTATGACTCATAGAACTTTACTCCATGGCTCTTAAATTTTCATCTTTTTTTTTTCACCCGTGCTTCATTCCTAGGCTGTCTTCCAGGTATCTAATTTCCTTCTCAGCTGGGCCCATTCTTCTATTCTTACCTACTGAATTTTTAATTTCAGTAATCATGTTTTTTTCTCTAAGGTTTTTGTTTAGTTTGTTTTATAGCAGACAGTTCCTTACTGTGAGGTCACACTGTGTCTGAAGACACTAAATTTGTGTTAAAGGCCTTTTCTTATCAGTCCATTAATTTTCCGTAATTACAATTCTTCTGTTGGGTTGTTAACTATTTTTCATGGTGGCTTCATGCCAGATGTTGGTGATTTTGCCTATGGGCTCCTTTTTTTGGTTTGGATCCCCTATCTGGACTCTCTCTCTTTCTGGTCCCACAGCCAGCCTTCAGAGAGGTGAAGTAGCTACTGAGGTTTGTGCTGTGCATGTTTTCAGGATGAATGGGAAAAAGATAGGATGTATACTGGGTGGGATATCTTAGAAGCCAATATTCTGAGCAAAGTCATTCCCTCTGGGCATTTTCAGGCTTTGCTGTCCTTCAGCATGGCCCCCGCCCAAAGACAGACCTGAATGTCTGTGGAGCATGTGGAGGAGGGGAGTGGGTTACACACGGCACAGTGTGGGTACCCCGACTCATTTCCCTGTCATGTGCGTTGAAGCCCTCCTCTTAGCACCCAACTTCTACCACCTGAAAGCCTGCGATAGCCCTGGTGATTCTTCTGTCTTCTGTGACATACTTTCCAAAAGGCTCCAGGACAAATTTCTGGTTGCACTTACCCTTTTCAAACTTATCCTGTGTATTTTTAGATTCTCGGGAATTTTTTCATAATTTTGACTAGCTAAAAATTTCTCTTTGACTTTACAGTATAAGATATGTATTCTCATACTCAGTAAAGTAATTTAAAGCTTAGAGTAGATGGATAGAGACGGTTGTAGAAAGAGGGGACACGGCTGTCTCCAATTAGTTTCCTATCTGGAAGGCAAAATTTCTACTTTTACTTTGGGTTGTTTGCTTTTTTTTTTTTTTCCCCATTGATATTAGAGATAGTAAGCAAAGTGTTACTTATGTTGTAAATATTCGTTAAATATTCCTTTTGGTTTTGTTTAAGGTAACTTTTGAGATACAGAAATTTTACATTCTTAGGAGGACAAACTTCATTTTTTATCTTAAGATTTCTGGATGCTGTGTTGCATTTAGGAGGCCTTCCTAATACATTATTAAAACCCATTTTTATTAAAGTGCCCTTTACTATTTCATGGTTTAGTCTTTTGTGATTACATATTTCATGTTTGGATATGGATGGATCAGGGTTTTAATTTTGTGTTTTGTGTGAGATTTGGTGTGTGTCCCATTCCCTCTCTTCTAAAATGAAAATTTTTTTAATTGCTGATGTCCTTCCTTGTTCTGTTAACATGTTCTAGGTGGGTGGGTATGCAGGAGTGGTTAATATTTTTTAGTTCATAGGTCATCCCCCCATAATGAACCAAGTTGATATTTGAGGATTGGACTGTGCAGCACTCAGAGTTCTTGAACCTTGAGGTGAATGCAGGACCTGCCTGGGATTGGTGTCCTCTCTCTCGGGGAGCAGGTGAGTAGGAAGAAGGGCATGTGTAGATACGTGAAGCCAGAGAAGCTGACCGTGGCAGCGAGTATTGTCCATTGAAATAATTTTCCAGTATTCCCTTTGGCCGGATGGGTAGAGTCTATCATCCTGCCTCTCTCACTGTAGAGCCAGGTGACTAAATTCTCCAGTGCAATGTGAACAATATTCATGCCAGACCCATTCATATTCTTCCATCATCCTTTTTGAAGCCTGGATAAAGGCGATGAAGTTCTAGGAGATGGTGACATGAGACGCAGAGATTCTGAATATGTGCGAGGCCATATGGAGGGGAGTTTCCTGCTGCCCAACAACTCTTGCCTTGGACTAACGCTTAAGTGGGAAATGTGCTTCATTTGTACCTGCCCAAATAAGACAGGAGATTAAAGTTTCTGGTGGATATGCTGTATCGAGTTAGGAAAGTTCCCTTCCATTCCTAACTTACTTTTGTTGTTTTAAGCAGGAGTGGGTGTTCAGTTTTATTTGAAAAAACTTGACAAGAGAGTAGAAACTGAGCTACTTGGCGATAGAGAAGAAACTGATGGTTACTCAAGAGTATCACAGATATTTAAACCGTTAATTACTCCCCTAATATGATAAATCAAAATTATTACCATGGAATTTTGATTTAACACTGTTAACATTTTCTAATTTATCTATTTTTGCTTTTATTTTTATTAATTCCTTCCTTCTACTTTCCTTGGTTTTATTTTGGGTTTTCTAATATCTTGAATGTCGTTCATTTTTTGTTTGTTTCATTAGAAAGGCATTCAGAGCTATGAAGTTTCCTATATTCCACAAGTACTGATTCATAATATTTTTTTATTTTTTTGCTAACTAACCTATTAATTCATAAAGTTCTTTGTTAAATGACTTCTGTAATAAGAACTGACATTGTGTGCTTTCTGCCAATCATAGACCAGCAGAACATCTTTACATTTTTCCATGGATTTTGGAGTGTTCTGGCACATACTTTTCTTTTTGTAACTCATTTCTGGGTAATGAGTAAGGAGCCAAAGCAACCCCACATTCCTCTATAATATGTCTGGTATTTTTGAGGTATAGTTTTATCTGTGAAAGTCTCTTAATAGGTAATTTATTTCTTTTAAATTACTAATTAGAAAAATGTACATATTGAACTATAGCTATATTAAAACCTTTGAATTCTAAAATTATAAAAATGTGAAAGCCTTAAGCAGTGAAAATCTGCATATTTCTGTCTTTAAATATTTTAATATCTATGTGTAAAAAACAAAGTATCTTATTAATATGATATGGTGATAAATGTTTCTTTTTTATCTTTATCTTTAAAATTCTTTGGGGATAAAAAAAAAAAAGACTGACTATACAAAGTAGCATGAATTATACTCTCCCGTGATTATTCCCTCTGTGATTTCACTATTAACCAAAGCCAATAAATAGTAACCTTCTAAAAAAAAAAAAAATTCCTTGGGGATAGAAACTTAGTATGACCATAAAATAACCTTTATATGATTTGCTGTAGGAATTTAAAGGTGCATTTTCTTATGTCTCCTCTGGTCATCTCATTATTAAAACCAAAGTTATAGTTTTTAATGCACAGTGAATTTGTTCCTTAGGGGGCTATCAAAGATCATTTTGGTCTATATTGTCACAGTTTGGACTCTGGTGCCAACGTTTATGAGCTCTGTGACATTTGGCAGGTTTCTTTTTCTTTCTCTGCTTCTCTTTCCTCAAATGTAAAGTGGGGCTAACCATGGTCCCTACCTCATAGGAGTTTCCCAAGGATGAAGAGGTCAAAATATAAAGTTCTTAGAACAGTCCTGGGGACAATGTTAGTTCTCGGTACTTTAGCTATTCTTATTATAATCTAGAACCAATCACAACTACCTTCTCTAAAAACCTCTTTCTTTCTTTCTTTTTCTTTTTCTTCTTTCTTTTTTTTCCTGATTTTCTTTTTATTATTAAAGGCCCTTTGTTTTAGGGACATTATATAAACTGTCACCATCTTATTACAAACCCAGTGATATAAGTATTATTATGCTATATCAGAAGCTGGAGAGAGTGACATAATTTTCGAATTCACAAGACAGTATGTGACAAAATTGAGACTTGATTTTATGTCTGTCTGTCACTTATGTCCATGCTCTTCCCATTATATCACTCAGCCTGAGGTCACCACTCTATAAAATCCACCACCACAACCTTTTGCTGCCATTACCAAACCAGAGCTTCTTAGAGCAGGTGTGTCCTTAGAGTACCAAGATGGTACCTTCGTAGCTCGTCTAAGATGGTAAATAGCCCGGTTTGTTGACCTGGAGCAGTGATCATACTGCCCCTGCCTGATGCAGGACACTTCGTCTTTAGCACCACAGACAGGAGAATACAGACATAAATGGTTTATTGCTGCTTATCTCAGTTGACCCCAGATAATTTGTCAATCAATACCTAGCCTTCTGATTTTCTCCCTGCCATCTCTCCCAATCCCCCATTTCAAATGGGTGTTGAAGATGGCCAGCCTCTAGCTCTCCGGGCAGACCCTCGGCATGAAGGCACTACACAATATTGCATAGGATTCCTGGGGTTCATGTAGGAACAGGAGGAAAATGCGTGCTTTCCAAGATAGAAACTGGAGGAGTCATTGCTGGGAAAATACTTCCTAGGCCTAAAATTAATTAAGGCTTTGGTTATGTCCGTTCAAAGACCTATGTCCAGTCCGGGTCCATGAGGCCCACATTCTCTGGACATTCTGATCCCGCACCCTCCCTACCACCTCTTCCCACTTCTCAGAGAAGCCTCCAATCACAGAGTGCTGCCCATTCGACTGGATTGTTTGATATATTGTCCAGTCTCTGCAATCTTTTTTTAAATGTTTGTATCCCCCATGTCCTCTGCCAAGTGGGGACCATGTAGTGATCATTATCTTCTTCTTCTTCTTCTTCTTTTTTTTTTTTTGCATTGTGGTAAAATATACATGACGTAAAACTTACCCTTTTAACCGTTTTTCAATATACAGTTCAGTGGCATTAAATACATTTACATTACTGGGCAACTATCACTACCGTCTATCTCAAGAACTTTTTCATTATCTCAAACTGAAACTCTGTACCCATTAAACAACAACTCCCTATTATTCCCTTCCCCCAACCCCTGCAATCATCATTCTACTTTCTGTTTCCATGAGTTTGACTGCACTTACATACGTGACACTAGTCATAACAATCTTTGTCCTTTTGTGTCTGGCTTATTTCTCTTACATAATGTCTTCAGGGTTCATCCGTGTTGTGGCATGTGTCAGAACTTCATTCCTTTTTTTTTTTTTTTTTAAGATTTTATTTATTTATTTGAGAGATAGAGAGAGAAAGATAGATGAGGGAGAGGGAGAATCAGGCTCCCTACTGAGCTAGGAGCCTGAGTTGGGACTCAATCCCAGAACCCTGAGATCATGACCTGAGGCAAGGGCAGATGCTTAGCGGGCTGAGTCACCCAGGCACCCTAGAACTTCATTCCTTTTTAAGGCTGAATAATATTCCATTATATGTATGCACTGTATTTTGCTTTTCCATTCTTCCATGGTGGACATTTGGGTTGTTTCCACTTTTGACTACAATGAATAATACTGCTCTAAATGTAAATAAATGTTTGTTTGAATCCCTGCACTGAGTTCTTTGGGGTATATACCTAGTGGCAGAATTGTTGGATCATATGGTAATTCTGTGTTTAATTATTTTGAGGGGACATGAAACTGTTTCCCAGTGTTGCACCATTTTACGCCCCCACCGGCAATACGTAAGGCTTCCAATTTCTCCACATCCTCCCAACATTATTTTACTAGTATTCTTTGGACTTCATCATGAAGACAAGTAAATAATTATTACTCTATCTGGCATCTTTATTGATAATTTTTTGCATATATTAGCCTTTGAACCTTTGTAATAATCTTTGGTTTAAGTATTATATTTATGTTACAAAAGCAGAAATTGAAGTCAGAGGTATTGCAAGATCATTGGAGATCACAAAGCTAATATATGGAAAAGTCAAACACATAAACTTTATTCCTGATTCTTTTTATTATTTGGAGAATTAAACAGTCTGTGTTCTTTGAGATTCTCTCCTGCATGTTCTGTTCGCTGGAATCAAAGCAAAAGGAAAGCTCACACATTGAGAAAAGATTCCAATAAAAGGATATCTGCTATTCTTCCATATGTCCTAAGGTATTAAAGAAAATAAGTGGTTTCAATAAGTGGCAAGAAGGACTTAGGTTAGATATTAACTGGGTGGCTGATGTAGGTGAGATACTGAAAAAGATTATCAAAAGATACTTTGAGATAATTAAAGTCCTGAAAAAATGCTATGGGGTGGATTCCATCCCAGGACCTGTCTGAGGGTGCAGGAAGTGATTCAATGAAACCTTGTTAATTATTTGAAAGCAGGGGAATAAATGGGATGTCCTCACATAGTTTCTATGAGTGAGTTTTCTGATTCTATAGTGAAGATTCTGCAGAATGCCTCTGTAGTACTCAGGAATGGTGTTCTTTGGTGTTTGGGGATGGATCTTTGTTTTTTTCACCTTTTCATCCTTGATCTTTGGTGAATGCAGGCTCCCTCGGTCAGTTCCATTTTAGACGCTGAGCTGGCCAGAGCCTCAGGGGAGAGGTCAGACATGACCTGACTCATCTGGGGTCTTGAGCTACTACGGGGGCAGTTGTTTTTCTACACTACTCTTGATTTGTTTAATTCTATTCCCAGGGAGATTTGAAGGTGATGCAGTTTGGCCTGAGATTAAAAGGGAGGCTGTTTCAGTGGATTTCTGGGTCATCTGTGCTGTAGATTAGGAAGGAAGAAGGTGGCTGGTTTAAGACAGTAAACAGGGCAGCTTTTTCAACAGGCCAGCCCTGCTGGTGTGGAGCAGTAACCACACTACTCTTGCCTGAGGCAGGAGACTTAATCTTTAGAACCACCAGGCAGGGGAGAGTTAGAATGTAGAGCAGGAGATAGTTCTCGGTGATGACCCCATCTAACCGACGCTCTCACTGTGCAGATGACAAAGCCAGGAGAGGTGTCAATTATTTTTCTTTTACATTTCAGAGTTGGAAATTGAAGAATGCAACGGAAAGCAAGATGAACGAGGCAAGAGTGTGTAGCCGTCAATCCTGGATCCAGGGGGCCATTACTGACTGGTAAGTAGATCTTCCTTCAGATGTCCCCCAGGGTCCGCAGAGTTTACAGGACAATGGAAGAACACTCCAGACCAAATATCATTTCAATAAATACATGGAGTTAAGGCCAACAGAACCTGGCTTAGCACTTAGCTCATTCTTCTTGACACCAGAACTCCTTTGTGAGCCCGGATAACTTAACATCATGTTCCCTAGATCTGCCTCTTTATCTCTGCAGGGCGGTTGGTGGCTTTTGTAGGCAGCCCCAATAGTGCAAGATCAACACAAGTCCACAAACCTCAATCACTCTGTTTTCATCCACTCCAGATTGCTCTCTCTCACTTAATTGCCTGAATTCAGTGTCTGTGGTAAGAACTCAAGCACAATATCACACAATATCACACACCTCTGGGATCCCTCCACCGGTTATGGGCTGTGCCTCGCAAGTGAGGATAACAGGATTTGGCCAGTTATGAGTACAGGGTTTTCCTGGCACTGCCCAGACCTGTATGGAGCAGGTCACGCTATGCACACTCCTTGGAGCTGGCTCGATTTCACAATTTTTCACACCTATTGTAATCTATTCCTATCCCACACAAAGGCCCTGTCCAAGCATGCTTTGATGTTTTGTGTCATAAGTTGCAAAATTCAGAATTGAAGCATCAAAAGTAGAAACCCACGCTTTTCTTTCTTATTCTGTAGGATTTAGCATGTTAGTTTTTCTTTAAGCTTGCAGAACATGGTGAACAAAATGTGTTGTGGTAGATTATGAAAGTGTTTTCCTTTTTCACTATGTTGTACACCTGAAACTCATATTACACTGTATGTTAACTAACTGGAATTTAAATAGCCTAAAAAAATTTTTAGGCAAGAAAATTTATTATGTTTATGAAACAGATAAATGTTTTAAAGAATCCTTCTCGGTGCAGTAGGAGTTGTGGGCTGAGGGGGTTCTGTGACATCAGATCTTAGTCACTCCCTCACTTCTGTGGTGAAGTGAAACAGTATGACTGCCAGGCTTTTAGCTATATCGGGGTTTTATGACTCTATGAAAGATCTAAATTCATCATCATTAAAAATGTATCTGTAGAGCCTGGGGGATGTTTCAGATACTAGCTTTATTGATACTAGCTTGTTTCAAAACCCTAGCCATGGAGCTGGAATGTGCCAAGAAATCTTTACTTTTTTTTTTTAAAGATTTTATTTATTTATTTGACACAGAGAGATAACAGCGAGAGAGGGAACACAAGCAGGAGGAGCAGCAGAGGCAGAGGGAGAAGCAGGCTTCCTGTGGAGCAGGAAGCCAAATGTGGGGCTCAATCAAAGGACCCTGGGATCATGACCTGAGCTGAAGGCAGACGCTTAATGACTGAGCCACCCAGACGCCCCAAGAAATCTCTACTTGAGTTAAAGGGAATACAGGAGGGGAGGAGGCAGGGGAATGTTATGAAGCCTCCTGTGGCTTCTGTTTCTTTGGTATTTTCCTCAGTGTGACTAACTAAAATGCTCTTTGTTCTTTGTTCCAGAGTTAGAGACATCCCTGCCACGCAGCACGGAGATTTATAACTCTGAGCAAAGGTTTCAACAAATAAGATTTCTTCACTCCAAAGTCCATCTATGTGTGCTCCCTGAAATAAAGAACAGAGCATTTCTGTCTGCTGGTGTCTAATCCCAGGAGCCTTGGCAGCAGAGGCAGGAGAGTTCCAAAAGGTCTTCTTATAGCTCTGGAGATAATGACCAGCTCAAACAAGCTGGAGCCGCACGGGGATACCCATGGACTTTATCTCTTTCTCTCCCATTCCCCCTGCCCCCCTCAGGCTGACATAGTGTCTGTACTGACACAGACAGTCCAGAAAAAAGAAACTGTGTCTTTTTTATAACTTTTACTTAAGTGGGATAAATGGAATGATCATAACTGAAAGATTTGTTGGAAACATACTTCCTATCCAGAAAATCCATTGTAATGTTGCAATTAAAAAGTTCTACTCAGAGCAAGAGTAAAAAAAGAAAAGAGAAAAAGGGCAAGAACTGGGATTAGGTTTAATGACCTGGAACACGCAAGGAACATAATAAAATTTCTGATTCCATGTCAGGGATGTGGGTACGTGGTCTAAGACATACATCGGACTCTTCAATGGCTCTGCTACCCTGCCCCCACAGTGCCCCCTCCCATGAAGACAGGCAACAGGGAAGGTGCTTGAATTCTTTCAGGGCCTATGGCGGTCACTAAGCAATTTGTTTCTTTAACATCTGAAATAACATGTAAACCTCACGTGGGTGCCAGATTGGGGAAGTGCGGTTGAGATGTCCCACGAGACAATGTTTTTTGGAAACATTCAATGACACCAAATCCCCTCCAGTGCACAATTTTGTATAAGACTTCCATTTTGGAGCCCAGCCCAAATACTAGTGGAATTCAGCGTTACATTACAATTTGACTTACTACAAAGTCTTGCGGCAGAGTCCAGGTATGGTAAGCTTTGAATTACCTAATCAGGGTAGGAGCCAGTTGGCCTATGGAATACCTGAAAATTAAACACTATCTACCAGGGATGAGAAAGTATGCCCACTTAGAAACTCTGTTGAGGCGTACCTTGAAAACTGAAAACCATACAAATGCCAACAATGTCTTCGTTTTTGCGATGTTCACGGTCTTGTGATGAAAGAAGATGAAAAAATAATAACCTTAAATAATTTAAAGTGGTGTAATTAAGGGTATATCCAGGGCATTGTCAGAACGCAGAAGAGGGACACGCTTATCCAGCCAGGTGATGAAGGCCAGGGAAGGTTGCCACTCTATTTAGTTATAAGAAATTCAAGGTACAGTTAATGCATCATGTCTTGAAGATGGCACTTTTCCTCCAAACAACTCAGACTTTTCCCAGAACCATTCCAAAGGACTTAGCTTTTCTCATAAATGCTCTATGTATTTGTTCAACTACATCCTCTGTGAATGGAAGAGAGGTCAGAACTATGTCACTGCTTTGTAACCTGAGGTCTCCTGCCTTGTCTACTAAATGGGTTACTGAATTAGTATTCCTCCCTACACATTTTTCCTCTAAAAAGCCTGTTCTTTTCTGCCTTGGAATCTGAGCCCCTACTTCTCTATATATCATTCTTCACAGATCTCTATCTAACCACTTAGACAAACAGTTTAATTTCCTTCGACATGATTTCTTCTGGACAATAAAAACAAAATTGCCATAGATAGACCTTTTTTGTTTGTTTGTTTGTTTACATTATGAAAAATTTTACCTCCCTTTTACCTGCTGTTTTTCTTCCTCATCTTCTGCACACTCGCTGGAGGTCTCCTGAAGGGTCCACGCTCAGGCTGCATAAGTCTGGCAGTTATCTTCAGTACCAGGTCTCACTTCATAATGGAAAACCTGGAAATGTTTTCATTTCCTTTAAAGTTATCTGAGTCAGAGGAGCTAAAGGCAGAGAATGGGCTCTCTCTGGGGTTGCTTGAAGAACTCAAGGTCCTAAAAGTGAATGTCCTCTTCTAATTGCTTGACAGAACTGTTTATTTTCCATGACTTAGCAATTTATGTCCAGGACAGGGTCTGACTGACCGGACTTGTGACAAAATTAGATAGAAAATCTCTTAATCCTTTTATTTTTTCTCATTGGCAATGTTCATGAGTCCATTATTCCTATGGACTAGAGAGGAACGCAGGAATTACAAGGATGGGCCCATTGAATTGCAGGCTTGGGTTATGCAGAATATCCTTTGAATGGATTCATTGTCCTACAATGGGTCTCATAGAGTGAGAGGATTTGTTGTTAAGGGCTGGGCTTAAAATTTTTTAGCCTGAGTTTGAATGCAATGCAAGGCCACTTCAATTGTCTTGGAAATGAGAGTGCTAGTAACTAGTGGAGAGACTATTTTGAAATAAGATAATGACATTCCCCAAAGCTGCTTCCAGTTTGATAATAAATATTATCCACCAAATGATATTATACAGATTTTCTTGTTAGATTTTCTTGTTCGAGGGAATTACACCAACAGAGGTTTTAACAGCTCTGTTGAGATACTATTTCCGTACCATACAATGCATCCTATTAAAGTGTTTAATTCAACAGATTTAGTGTAATCATAGAATTGGATAGCCATCACCACAATCTAATTTTAGAACATTTCCATCACACTAAAAAGAAATCCCATAACCATTAGCTATAATCAACCAGTCTTCATTTCACCCCAGTCCTATACAATTGCTTAACTACTTTCTGTCTCTATTGTTTTGCCTATTACAGATCTTTCGTATCAATGGAATCATATAGTATGTGGTCTTCTGTGACTGGCTTATTTAATTTAGCATAATGTTTTTAAGGTTCATCCTGTTGTAGAATATATTAGGGCTTCATTCCTTGTTATTGTTATCCATCGATAGATATACATTTGTTTATTCATTCATCAGTTGTTAGACATTGGGATTATTTCCCCTTTTGGATATTATGAATAATGCAGCTATTGCAGTGTTATTTACAAAAGCCAATACCTGGAAACAATCTAATTGTCCATGGATGGATGAATTGGTAATGAAGATGTGGGATATATATATATATATATATACCTATATCTATATAAGTGTGGTAATTAGCCATAATAAAGGAAAATCCTGCCATTTGCAACATCATGGATGACCTCCAAGATGTTACGCTAAGAAAAATAAGCCAGGGAAAGATAAATACTGTATGATCTCATATGTATATGGAATCTGCAAAACAAACAAAGGAAAAGAGATCAGATGTGTTCATTACCAGAGGTGGAGGGGGGATTGGATGAAGGCAGTCAAAAGGTATAAACTTTCAGTTATAAGATAAATAAGTACTGTGGATGTAATGTACAACATGACAACTATGATTAATACTAATATATGGTATATATGAAAGTTGTTAGAATAAATGCTAAGAGTTCCCATCACAAGGAAAACAATTTTATTTTTCTTTTTCTCTATTTTTTCTATTTATATGAGATAATTAAACTATTGTGACAATCATTTACCTTTTATGTAAGTCAAATCATTGTACCATATACCTTAAATTTATAAAGTGCTGAATGTCAGTTATACATCAGTACAATTGGAAAAAACAATGCAGCTATGAACATTCATGTTCCAGTGTTTGCATGGACATATGTCTTCATCTTTCTTGAGTATACATCTAGAAGTAGAATTGCAATACCAGATGGTGACTCTATGTTTAACCTGCTAAGAATTAATAAAAACCAGATAGCAATGGGATATTTTTTTTCTAAGAAAATGTTAGGGACTGAAAATAAAAAGAGATCAAGATTGGGACTGAAGGGGGCTATTGACAGCCCCCTTTCTAATTCATACAAGAGAGTAGGTAGATTTTCTATTTTTATAAATTATTTCTGCATGGCATGTCTCAGAAGCACGTAGAGAAGACATTGTATACATTTCACTGCCTTGAGTCAGATTTGAATCTTATAAAACTGTGTTGTCCAATGTGATAACAATTAGTTATATGTGGCTTTTATAATTAAATTAGTTAAAATAAAATAGCATTTAAAATTCAAGTCCATTGTTGTACTAGCCACATTTCAAGAGCTCAGTAATCACATGTGGCTTGTGGCTACCATGTTGGGCATTTCCCTCATTGCAGAAAGTTCCATCTGACAGGGTTGTTCTAAAGCAGTGGTTTCCACCAACTGTGTAAGAGAGTTCCCCTTTCTCCACATCCTCTCCAACATTCATTGTTTCCTGCCTTGTTAATCTTTGCCATTCTAACTGGTATAAGATGGTATCTCAATGAGATTTTGATTTGAATCTCCCTGATGGCTAATGGTGATGAACATTTTTTCATGTGCCTCTTAGCCATTTGTGTGTCTTTATTGGAGAAGTGTCTGTTCATGTCTTCTGCCCATTTTTTGACTTGATGATCAGTTTTTTGGGTGTTGAGTTTGAGGAGTTCTTTATAGATCTTGGATATCAGCCCCTTGCCTGTAGTGTCTTTTGTAAATATGTTCTCCCATTCCATGGTTTGCCTCTTTGTTTTGTTGACGGTTTCCTTTCCTGTGCAGAAGCTTTTTATCTTGATAAAATCCCAAAAGTTCATTTTCACTTTTGTTTCCCTTGTCTTTAAAGACATGTCTTGAGAGAAATTGCTGTGGCCAATGTCGGAGATGTTATTCCCTAGGTTCTCCTCTAGGATTTTGATGGATTCCTGTCTGACATTGAGGTCTTTTATCCATTTTGAGTTTATCTTTGTGCACAGTGGAAGAGAATGGTCGAGTTTCATTCTTCTATACATAGCTGTCCAATTTTCCCAGCACCCTTTATTGAAGAGACTGTCTTTTTTCCACTGTCTTTTTTTTCCTGCTTTGTCGAAGATTATTTGACCATAGAGTTGAGGGTCCATATCAGGGCTCTCTACTCTGTTCCATTGGTCTATGCGTTTGTTTTTCTGTCAGTACCATACTGTCTTGGTGATCACAGCTTTGTAGTAAAGCTTAAAATCAGGCAACGTGATGCCCCCAGCTTTGTTTTTCTTTTCAACCTTTCCTTGGCGATTTGGGTTTTTTCTGGTTCCATACAAATTTTAGGATTATTTGTTCCAGTACTAATGATATATTATTTGTTGACTAATATAACACAATAAAAAAAATAATAAAGCAGCGATTCTTAAATAGATGGTGATTTCAGCTCCCAGGGAAATCTGGCAATGTCTGACGACATTTTGTTTTTCTTACAATTTGTGGAAGGGAGAGTGCTACTGGTATCTACTGGGTAGAGGCCAGGGATGATGCTAAACATCTTATGATGCACAGTACAGCATCCACAACAACTAACTATCCAAATATGTCAGCAGTGCTTATGTTGAGAAACTGTGTCCTGCACAATGTTGTCCAAACCTAGCTAGCCCTTTCAAAGAGTCACCTGTTAGGCTTTTGAAAAATCCTTGTGTATGAGCCCTACCCCTGAGATTCTGATTAAGGCTACATAAAGAGAATCCTGGGATCTGTGTTCAAGAGCTTTCCAAGTGATTCTTCTGATTGGCCAGATCCAAGAAATATTGTGTGAAAGTAGACTGACTCTCAGCTCTTAATTCAGATGAAAATCACCTGGTAAGCATTAACAGTACTCCCAGAATAGATTAATGGCTCCAAGGCCATTACCCCTCCTGTTTAATTTCTTTAATTACCTATCTCTCAATTAATGGGGTCATTAAGCACTTAAGACTTGCCTTAATTTCCTTCCTTAAAAAAAAAAAAAAACTTTCATTCTGTGTAAACCCAGTTTGCAAATGATTACATCTTGTTAATTATTGTACACTTTCTGTTTACAAACAGAACAAATGACCTAGAAAATGTTTGGCAGCTGTCTTTGTTTGCTGGTGTTTAATGGGAAATGGCTGAGTAGAGAGGCACACTGACCCTATTGGTCTGGCGCAAATCATCGCCCAGTGCTCCGGTACCAACTAACTAAACTCGTGGAGGTAGGATTTCATTTTCAAGGGTCTGGAGTTGCGTGTATTAAGGTTAATATAATTCTGCTGAACTTAGGAAATTATAAAATGAGTTAATTTTAGCTTTAAGACTTTTTTTTCCTATTTTTTATCATTCTGTAATAAATGACTCATAGGGAACAGTCCTTACTCCCTTTAAAAAATATATATATGTTTTATTTATCAGAGAGAGAGAGCACAGGCAGGCAGAGGCAGAAGTGGGCTCCCTGTCGAGAAAGGAGCCCTATGTGGGACTCAATCCCAGGACACTAGGATTATGACCTGAGCTGAAGGCAGCCATTTAACTGACTGAGCCACTCACGCATCCCAGAAAACAGTCCTTTCTTTTCAACCTAAAAGGTAGTAATGGAACATGACACCTAAACACATGTATCTGTAAGAATGAAAGTTAAATATTCTAAGAGGGTACAGATTTGAAAGGAAGATATCCTTTTGGCTGGAGAGAATTGGGAAGTTTTCATGGAAGTAGCCCCAGCTTTGGCTTTCCCTTCACCCATTCAGTATGTTTGCTGGTTCCCATCTTCTAGTCCACCATATTAGGAGTCAGGGATAAGTAGGCACAATCCCCTTATTAATGGAATTTCATTTCCTGGAGGCTTATTAGTCAGCCAGCAATTATTTATTGTGTGTCTACTGAGCCAAGCCTACAGACAGGTGATGATGATTCCAAGTAATCAGTGTTAAGATAGGGGAAGAACATGGTAGAGTTCCTTACAGGCTGGATTTTTATTGCACCGAATCCTCCTTTCTAAGCACAGACATATCTCTGACCTCACTTGCAAGGCTAGTATCACAGGGCGCTCCCTCACCCTCAGTGATAATTTAATCATGCAGCTGTATCTGTTTGCTGACTTGCTGCCATTATCTATCTGGTGGATCACTAGGGTTGACTGGCATCCTTCAAGGGATCACTACAGAAGTGTCATTAAGAAACCGGTGACCTGATTCTCTTTTCATCCCTCTTAGGAAGTTTTCTGAGAGAACTAATAGGTATTGACTCTTGTTTGTAAATCTATGTCAATTGTGAAATTCTTCAGGAATATGATTACCCTATACTGCACTTTGTGGGGCCAAGTGGATAGTGTGACTAGCTTTATTCAATTTCAAAGCGATGTTAAATTGTATAACATTTTAAATATATCAAAAGTACAGAAAATATTATAACAGATACCTATATGTACTTCCCATAATGCCAAGAAGATCATAATAGTATGCCCCCCCCCCCTTTTTTTTGCATTCTGTTCTGTCTCTGTTGTTTTCTCTGGGACATAAATGAAATAAAACATAAAGATATAGCTCAAGTTCCCCTGGTACCCCACCATCCATTCCTTCAGACTTTCTTCATGCCAGAGGAAACCAGTATCTTAAAGCTGATAAATGAGCATTCTAATTCTCATGTATTAAATGAAAATTTAAAATCTTAATGTGTAAGCATGCATAAACAATATATACTATTGTTTGCTTAGGGTTTACACAAATGTACAATATCGGACATAGACTTCTGCATTTTATTTTAATTAGAAATTATATTTTCAAGAGATTTAGATATATGTAGATTCAGTTCATTCATTTTCACTGCTGGACAGGAATCAATCTATTTCACCTTACCTGTAGTTCAGGTCTTTTTCCCCTATAACATTCTTTTTAAAAAAAAAATTAACATATAATGTATTATTTGCCCCGGGGGTGCAGGTCCATGAATCATTAGGCTTACACATTTCACAGCACTCATCATAGCACATACCCTCTCCAATGTTCATAACCCAGCCACCTATCCCTACACTGATAGATATTTTAAATGTTAAACCAACTTTGCATTCCCAAGGTAAATCCCATGTAGTGTTTTCCTTGTATTTCTGGACTTGCTATGCTAATGTTTTGTTAAGGATTTTTTGCATTCATTTTTGTCGTGGCCGGCGCGACAAATCGACCAGGAATGTGAATGTAAGAGGATGAAGAGAAGAACTCGAGAAGCAAAGAGATGGGGGCAGGAGGAACACTGAGGAGGATATCCAACAGTGCTAAGTTTATTCAAAGCACTATGGCCATATATATAGTGATGATAGGAGAAGCAATACACCTGTGTCTAGTTGAACAACCACGAGTTCCCATAATAAGTTTCACATTTAACTATAAGCAGACCTCGTGATGCCAAAAGGCTGATGCCAGTACAATTGTTCTGTATTGATACAGTAAACCTGAAAGTAATTTATGGGCTGTACTAAGGCAGCAAGGACCAGCACAGAACTTTTGACCCCAACCGAATTGTTCTCAGTTGTTTAGCAAGTGTGTGGGCAGTCACGTAGGCGAGTGCACAACACATAGCACAGACCCTTTCCCAGTGCTACTCAACTTCTCCCATCCTAAACCTTTTGTTAGGTTATTTGGACTTTAAAGCAGGCACAAGTCAGGGCCTGGTTTGGTCCTCGTCTCAAGCCTTATTGTGGCCTCCCACACATTTTTATGAAAGATTTTGGTTTGTAGTTGTTTTCTATTAGCTTTATCTGGTTTTGGTACTACGGTAATGTTTACCTCAACCAAATTGTGGAGGTGCCAGGATGGATCAGTTGGTTAAGCGACTGCCTTCGGCTCAGGTCATGATCCTGGAGTCTCAGGATTGAGTCCCACATCGTGCTCCCTTCTCTGCAGGGAGTCTGCTTCTCCAGCTGATCTCTCTCCTCTCATGCACTCTCTCTCTCTCATTCTCTCTCTCTCTCTCAAATAAATAAATAAAATCTTAAAAAAAATTGTGAAGCATCTTGTGTTTGGAAAGATTTTACATAAGCCTGGTCTTATTTCTTAACTAAAATGTTGGTATCATCTACCACTGGAGACTTCTGGATCTAGACTTTTCTTTTGGGGTAAACTTCTGTCTACAAATGCCGCTTATTTAAATGGCCTGGGGCTAGCCAGCCTGTCACTTTCTCTTGAGTGACCTTTGTTATTTTGTCTTTCAAAGAATTTGTCGATTTCACCTAAAAGGCATAAATTCCTCATAATATTCTATTATTTTAAAATACGTGGTCTCTGTAGTGTTGTCCTCCCTATCCACTTTTACTTGTGTCTTCCTTCTTTTATGTTTGATCAGTCTGACTGTTCAAGAGTCAAACTTGATCTGAGTTTTGTCACTTTTATTGTTCTTTGGTTTTATTTCACTGATAGTTCTTTGTTATTTATTTTCTATTTTATTGACTTCTCTGATGTTTATTATTTCCTTCCTAATGCCTATGAGTTTAATTCACTTAATTCACATTTTTATGATCTTAAAGTAAAATTTCATAACATTAAATTGAGAGCATTTAATAATATAAATTCCCCTTAAAGCACTACTGCTGCAGTGACTCATATACTTTGATAAGCTACTTTGTATTCATTTAATTTAACGTATTTTCTAATTTCCCCTGTAATTTCTTCTTTAGCCCTCCGTTATTTAGAAATGTGTGTTTAATTTCCAAATACTTAGAGATTCCCCAAATATCTATTTGTTGATTTCTAATTTAGTTCTACTCTGATCATAACATACTTTTTATGATTTATTCTTTTAAATTTATAGAGCCTTATTTTGTGGCTCTATAATTTAAAAGAATAAATCAGAATAAGCCCAGAATATGGTTTATGGTGGCAAATGTTTTGTGTGCGCTTGAAAAGATGATGCATTCTGCTGTTGCTAGGTGGAATTTTTATTAAATGGCAAATAGGTCAAGTTGATTGAGGATAATGGTCAGCTGTTATACCTTTACCAATTTTCTTTTCACTTTGTCTATTACTGTTAAAATCTCCAGCTAAAATTATGGATTTGTCCATTTGTCCCTTTACCTCCAATAGTTTTTGCTTCAGATATTTTGAAACTCTGTTATTATTTACATACACGCCGAAGAATGTTACGTCCTCTTAATAAACTGACCTTTATATCATTATGCATTTACCTTCTTTGTCATTAGGATTGTTCCTTGCTCTGAAATCTGGTTCCTCTCATATTCTTATGCCACCCTAGCTTTCTTTGGATTGTGTAGGCATAATAAATATTTTTCTGTCATCATAATCAAGTCCACACTTTGCTTTTAACCTGTGTTTTTATGTTTGAGGGGAGTTTCTCTTAGACAACATATAATTGACTCTTGCTTTCTTATCCAATCTGACAACCTGTGCATTTAACCGAAATGTTTAGAACATTTATACTCAACATGTTTATCAGTATGGCTAGGTTTATATCCACCATCTGCTGTTGTTTCTTATGTTCCATATCTTTTGTTTTTCTCCGTATTTTCCTGTTTCTTTCTTCTATTTTCCTACTGATCTCAATTAGAATTTTCATGATGTGGTGATTAATTGCAAAAACATCTCATCTTTATGTCTTCCTGAATCACGCACTTTGCAAAATGACTCTGAAGATCAGGCCATCACATGGAAGTGTTTATTTTTCTCCCCTTGAAACTCAGCTGTCCTTGTGATTCACAAGGTATATGTATTTTATCCCTTCAGTTTCAGTCTTTGTATATGGTGCTCCTTTGGTATGTATTTTGTAAGTCTCATATAACTGGATTTTATGGTATTTTATTCTTTAATATTGTCTATAGTTACAGTCTGTAACTTTACATTTCAAATAGATAAACCTATTTGTACAACTATTTTCTTACTTTGTCTGAAGCTAATCAATATTATAGTCTCATGCCAAATAAAATGATTCTTTTAATTGATTTTAACTTCATTCTTATCTATACCTCTCCTTTTCTAAATCATGTTGACATTGCCAACAATTTTAATTTTACATAATCATTAAATTTGTCAAACACATTTCTACTTTTATTTTGAGGAACATTCAATTACATATTATTTCACAGATGTATCATCAGTCATTATTTAAATTTACGCTAATTATTCAATTAGAGACCATTCTTTTCTTTCTCATTTTAATCCTTCTGATATCAGGAATTCTGGTGGCTAAAGTGAATCAAATCACAAGGCCAGCGAGTATTTAAGGGGAGGAGAAATAAATTCCTCTACTCAGTAATAAGATCTGCAGTCATTTTGCATTTAATTCTTCTGATATCTACCCACCTTCAGTTCATTAAGAAACACGTATTGAGTACATGTGTGGAATACACTGTATTAGGTGCAGGAGACGTCAGCTGTGGGTGAGATAGATATGATCCTGGTTCTTACCTAACCTACATTAGGTCTGCAGTCCATAGTCACAAGGTCCTGTTAATTTGGTGTTCTTCATAATCTTGAATCTGACCCCTCTTCTCTATATTTCCTGCCTCTGCTCTAATTCAAGCCCTTATCGTGTCTCACATCTTTTACTGTGAAAACCCACTCTCCTCATGAATCCATTTCCCACAAAACGTGGTGATTTGATTTCATCACTCTTTAAACTTTGTTCCAGGGTGAAGTTGAAACTCTGTAGAATACCATGTTCTGTCCCTGCTACCCCTAGGTTGGATCTTTGAATAAGTTTCTCAATTTACTCTTGTTTGCCATTGACCTGATTTTAGTTCTCTATGCATTTCATGCTATGTTTCACTTTTTTTTGCCCTGGTCTATATTATTCTGACATACCTCCATGGTCTCTGTCTCTGCCACACCAAATCCTCCCCATCCTTCAAAGCTTACTTCAGTGCCACCTCCTGGAGTGTAGAAGAAGGGGCAGAGTTGGAATTTCAGGAAACATTAAAAAGGACTTGAAGGCAATGAGGATGAAGCTGACTGCTAGACTGAGGAAAGGTTAAGTGGAAAGGAAAAGATACTGGGGCCATGATGGCAGGATGAAGCCTCGGCCTTGAAATAGGAACGGGACAGAGAGCCCCTAAGGAAGATAGGTAAAAGAAGATTGTGGGCTTATATGAGAAGTTTTAGCCTTCTAGCTGTCCAGGAGGAGGCCATGATGAGCCAGGGCAGTTTCTAGGAAATGAGAGCAGATATAGGGATGAAACAATGTCCATTTACAATTGTCCCATGTACCACATCTTGTGATATATACACCACATATTTGGAAAACAATTCAACAATATCATTTTTAACAGCCATGTAGTAATCAATTATATGATCTGAATCCCTTATTGATGGATCTTTACATCATTTTCTAGTTTATGTTATTTTAAGCAGTGCTGTACTGAATGTCCCTGTAGCTAAATCTTTGCTCTCAACCACAGTAATCTCCTCAAATGAAATGACAGGAGGTAGGAGAGAGGTTGTGGGAAAGGGGAATGCTAGAAAAAAGGATATTCACCATAGTGTTTCAAATTGTCCCCAATGAACACTTCAACTGCAAGTATATAGCATTGTATGAGCACATCAACTGCTCCCCCATGTCCTCATTAACACTGGGTATTGTTTGAAAAAAAAAGAAAAAGGGTCAGGTTTAGTTGTATCTTAAGTAGAAAAGACATGTTCTTTTAGAAGTGACAAAATGACCATAGCTGTGAGGTCATCACTAAGTTCATGCTGCCTTCTGGTGGCATCTATAAAAAAAACCAGACAACACTCAAACCCAGTCAAACTGAACCATCTGAACAAGTCATCACTGCTAAATCAATTAGGGTTAAAGTAATAGAAAGTGGGTAGTAGAAACATAGAAAAAATGGACTTGACTCTAGGATACCGAAGGAAAAGGAAACAGAAAAAATGGACTTGACTCTAGGATATTGAAGGAAAAGGAAACTGGAGGAAAAGATTCTTACCCACAAATATCTATGTGGTATGAGTACATGATGCAATCAGAGATGATTGGCTAGAATGGATGATAGAAAAAGAAAACATTTAAATGGCTAGTTCTCAGGAGAGATTATGTGCGGCTTCCTTGAAGGGGAGGTAGGAGCTACTCTGTTTTATGTATTTAACATCTGTTTCTTCCATAGGGCGGTGATGACAACAAAGATTGAAGACATTGAGAGACTTGCCTAGTCCCATACTCTTTTAGAGTAACTGTATCTCTTAACAGTAGTTATCTACTCTGGGTCTTAGATTGGTTTGGTAAAGCAGTCCAAGCAGGGTCATTTTTCCTTTTGTATTGTTCCTGTGTGCAAGACACCATGCCCCTATTAGAGATGAGGGAGGAAAGGAAAAGGGAGAGCTGTAAATGCAGGTGACTCAGATGTGGCCCTAAAAGGGCTTGCTAATCTACTTCTGTTTCTAGAGTTCCATCCTCTGCTCTGCGCACGTGTTCTGGCTAATCACATCCACTCCTGGAATTGCAAACACCGCCTGCATCTGGTGCATTTGCCCATTAAATCTTTCATGCAAGGTTTACTGAGGAAAAGCAACGTGCTCAGCAATGTGCTTGCTTCTGTAAGACTTGATGTTGTAGGATACACAGACATTAAATAGTTACATGAATGAATATATGTTTACATATTATGATAAGCAAAGGAAGAAGTCCAGGTTGCTATGAGAAACTAAAACTTGGTGTTTGTGGTTCTTAAACCTTATTGCTCTTGCATTCTTAATGCTCTCATATCTACAATGATTGAGGACTTGGCTAGATTCTTCAATCTTCTTCTTTTTGTTGTTAGTGCCAAAATTGGGGACAGTGGACTTGAAAAAAAATTTCCTTCCCAGCCTTCAGAATTGTTTACATTCTGAATTTCTGGGCAGTTTAGCAAAAAGGCCTTATCATAAATTACCAAATTATGTGTGTAATTCTTTCATTTAGCTGTGACTTAGCAGATATAAATTAGAAAATATATTGTTAATTTCCACATTCCTTTTCAAAGCTTTTTTCTTCTTGTTCATTGAGGTATAACATATATAAAGGGTACTCGTCTTAAGTATGCAGATCAACATGAAGACACTTTGATAATATTTATCATTACTTATTTGATAACATTTATTTTTATAATATGTTAGTTTCTATAAAGCCCTGGAGTTGAAGATTTGGTGAATTTAATATGTGAAAAGTTCCCACATAGAGCCAAATTGTTTAGCCCAATCTGAATCATTTTCCAACAGAACAAGTCTGAATTAAGTTTTCATTTCAAATCAACATATTAATAAACATCACTATGATAACCATCTTATTTTGTAATTCTAATTCTAAGATAGATTGCTAAATAAGGAAAAGATTCTTGCCATGAGTTTGTAGGCTGGTTGAAATAAAGCATCTCTGCTTTAAAAGTTCTTACATTTTTGGGTTGGGTTCGCTCCAACAGAACTCTCCCTTGGGAACACTGTATTTTTAAAAAATGTCAAAGAGATGAAAGAAAAAAATGAAAGTTGTTCTTAATATTAGCTAGGGTTGTCAGATAAAATACAAGATGCAGAGTTAAGTTTGAATTTCAGAGACCAATAAGTTTTCAGTGTTTTAGTATATCTGGTAATCCATATACTGAAAAAAATTTTGTTAGTTGAAATTCAAATGAAACTAGGTTTCTGTGTTTTTACTTGCTTAATCTGGCAACTCTACTCTTATTTGACTCCATGTTATGTCTAATTATTAACAACCGAACAGGTGCCAAAACACTCCATTTCTAATGCTTTGCCTTTCAGAAAAAATTGAATAATACAGAGAAAGCACAACTAAAATTTCACTGATGTTAATATTTTGAGCTGCTGACTATTTGTTTGGTGTTTGAAGGGAATTTATATGCCAGGGCCAGACCAAACACAATGGTAAATAGAGGTAATATAGACATACCTTTATTTTATAAAGTGATGAAAGGGAAGGAGAAAAGAACTATCTGCTTCAGGCTTGTAGGTAGCTTGTTTCTCAGGCAGATCAGTATTAGGGAAGACTACACATAAAAGGTGGGGATCTGGGGGCGCCTGGGTGGCTCAGTGGGTTAGGCCTCTGCCTTTGGCTCAGGTCATGATCTCAGGGTCCTGGGATTGAGCCCCGCAGGGGGCTCTCTGCTCAGTGGGGAGCCTGCTTCCCCACTCCTCTCTCTGTCTGCCTCTCTGCCTACTTGTGATCTCTCTGTCAAATAAATAAAATCTTAAAAAAAAAAAAAAAAAGGTAAGGCTCTGGAGATTGAATCCTTTAAAATTATTATGCCAGTGCCCCTTTTGGAAGTCTTTGAGTATTTTTTTAATGTAATTAATTAATTAATTAATGAGACTGAGAGAAATAGAGAGAGCACACACACAGGGGGAGAGGCAGGCAGAGGGAAGAGCAGGCTCCCCGTTGAGCAGAGAGCCCGATGCAGGGCTCAATTCCAGGACCCTGGGATCATGACCTGAGCTGAAGGCAGATATGCTTAACCAGCTGAACCACCCAGAAGCCCCTCTTTGGGTGTTTCTAAGTGCAGGGTAATCCAGTTTGATGACTACTGACCCAGACTTTAGGGAAGTCTTCTTAGAGGAAATGGCATTTAAGCAGGAAAATGAAGGATGAGTAGGAGTAAGTTAAATACAAGGGGCAGATGATCTGTCAGATATTCACAGAAATTCCTCCCAGCAGATAAGTTAGAAGGGGGAGGTGACAATTGAAGTTATAATGCCCCCAGGTCTTTGTATGGTTTATTAGGAGGGTAAAGACATTGATTAACTTCAAAATTCCTTCCATTAAATAAGTGTTACAAATTGTAGGGTGATCTCTAAGAGATGGTAACAGAGTGAATAACTTCCCAAGTGGTAGAGAAGAAAGTGGCTGGTGGGGGAGAATTAGAGAAGGAGAAGGTAATTTTTTTTTTCACTCAGTCTCAAAGAAAACAATAATGGAGAAACCTAGAAAACGTGTCAAAATCTTAACACTTAAAATGGTAAGAATGAATCTCAAAAATTAGAAATCACAATGTCAATAGACCAAGGGTAAAAAGAATCTACTACGTCTGAATAAACAAACATTAAACAAACAAAAAATGAGCAAACATTGAGCTACATCTTATTTACAAGAGACACTTAGAAAGACACAGAAGGTTAATAGAAAAAGAACAGAAAAAGATAAACAAAGGCAAATACTGACTAAATGAAAGCTGGCATGGCTAAATCAATACCACGCAAAAACTTTTTTTGGACTTGAAGAAGATTATTACAAATTGATTAAATAAGCAAACTCATCAAAAGAAGCTTAAACTTTTATGAACTTTATAAAATATAGTCAAAATATAGAAAGAAAAAATTGGCAGATTTACAAGAAGCTGTCAAAAATAACTTTCTGTACCTGATACTTGGAAAAAATTAAGAACTTGTTGTCATGGATAGATGTTTACAAAAAGACCAGGGGTGCCTGGGTGGCTCAATGGGTTAGGGCCTCTGCCATCAGCTTGGGTTATGGTCTTGGGATCCTAGGATCGAGCCCCGCATCGGGCTCTCTGCTGGGTGGGGAGCCTGCTTCCTCCTCTCTCTTTCTCCCTGCCTGCCTCTCTGCCTACTTGTGGTCTCTGTCTGTCAAATAAATAAATAAAATCTTAAAAAAAAAAAAGACCAGACGTTAGGCCATGAGGCAAGTGTCAAGAAATTTGAAGTAATCAGTATTATATAGACCATATTCTCTGACCACAATGCAATTAATACAAGTTATAAATGAATAGAAAGAAGACAACAATATACTTCACATATCTGGAAATTAAAATGATTTTTGGACCATAGACTACAAAATAAATCTCAGTAGGAATTAGAAAAATTTAAAACTGAATTATAATGAAATAAGCCATAAAAACTTAAGGGATACAACTAAAGCAATTGTTAGAAGAAAATTATATAGTTTAAGTACTTTTTTTTTTTTTTTTTAAGGAAATGAGATGTTAAAAATAAAGACAGTAGAGATGCCTGGGTGGCTCAGTCAGTTAAGCATTGGATTCAATCTGAGCTCAGGTCCTGATCTCAGGGTCATGAGTTCAGGACCTGAGTACATGTGATGCCTACTTAAATAAATAAATAAAGACAGTAAACATTCAACAAAAGAAGCTATGATAAATAATAAAACAAACTCAAAGAAATTATTTAAAAGAAAAGGATACTGATATAGAAAAGATAGATGAACTAGAGAACAATTAGAACAAGAAACACCAGTAAAGAAGATTAATCAGATCTGTCAAGAAAAAAAGTGAGAAGATATAAATAAACAAATACAGAATAAAGGAGGAAATGGTCACAGACATAAATTTTTACTTTATTATTCCTTTTTCTATCTCTTTTTAAAAGTTTTTATTTTAATTCCAGTTAGCATAGGGTTATATTAGTTTCAGGTGTACAATATAGTGACTCAACACTTCCATACATCACCCTGTCCTCATCACAAATATACTCCTTAATTCCTGTCACCTATTTAACCCATCCCCCCTCACCTCCCCTCTGGTAACCATTAGTTCTTTATAGCTGAGTCTGTTTCTTGGTTTGACTCTCTTTTTACCCCTCACTTGTTTGCTTTGTTTCTTAAATTCCACATAGGAGTGAAATTATATGGTTTTTGTTTTTTTCTGACTGACTTATTTCACTTAATACGCTAGCTCCAGCCATGTTGTTGCAAATGGCAAGATTTCATTCTTTTTTTTATGTGATATCTCATTTTTTAAAATTAACATATAATGTACTATTTGCCCAAGGGGTATAGGTCTGTGGATCATCAGTCTTAAAACACACATTCACAGCACTCACCATAGCACATACTTCCCTGGATGTTCATAACTCAGCCACCCTATCCTTACCCCCTCCCCGGCAACCCTCTCTTTGTTTCCTGAGATTAAGAGTCTCTTATGGGGCTGCCTGGGTGGCTCAGTGGGTTAAGCCTCTGACTTCGGCTCAGGTAATGATCCCAGGGTCTTGGGATTGAGTCCCGCATCTGGCTCTCTGCTCAGTAGGGAGCCTGCTTCCTCCTCTCTCTCTGCCTGCCTCTCTGCCTACTTGTGATCTCTGTCTAATAAATGAATAAATAAATCTTTTTAAAAAAGTCTCTTATGGTTTGTCTTCCTCCCGATCCCACCTTGTTTCATTTTTCCCTCCCTACCCCCGAACCCCCCCCTTCAAATGGCTCAGTAATATCCACATCTTATTTATCCATTCATCAATCAATGGACACTAAGGCTCCTTTCACATCTCAGCTATTTAAATAATGCTGCTATAAACATAAGGGTACATGTATCTCTTCGAATTAGGATTTTTGTATTCTTTAGGTAAATACCCCAGTAGTGCTTTAACTTTTGAGGAACCTCCATATTGTTTTCCAGAGTGGCTGCACCAGTTTACATTCCCACCAGCAGTGCAAGATCGTTTCTTTTTCTTCACATCCTTGGCAACACCTGTTGTTTCTTGTGTTGTTGATTTTAGCCATTCTGACAGGTTTGAAGTGATAACCTCATTGTAGTTTTGACTTACATTTTCCTGATACGAGGGATGATGAGCTGCTTTTCACGTGTCTGTTGACCAGATGTATGGCTTTGGAGAAATGATAGACACAAAAAGATTTTAAAATAATATGCTTGTGGGGAGCTGGGGCAGCTCAGTGGGTTAAAGTGTCTGCCTTTGGCTCAGGTCATGATCCCAGGGTCCTAGGATCTAGCCCTGCATTGGGCTCTCTGCTCAGCAGGGAGTCTGCTCCCTAGCCGCTGCCCCACCCCCACTGCCTCTCTGTCTACTTGTGATCTCTGCCTGCCAAATAAATAAATAAAATCTTAAAAAAATAAAATAATATGCTTGTATTATTAAGACTACACATTAGTAAATTAGAAAACCTAGGGAAATGGATAAATTGATAGAAAAAATAAAATGACAAAATTCATTCAAGGGATTGAAAACTTGACTAGATCTGCATGAAAGAAATTATAATGAAGTCAAAGATTTTGTCTTCCTCCAAATACCTGTATCTAGATGACTTTACATCTCAGTTCCTATTCTTTCAAGGAACTGTTAATTATTGTTTAATAGAAAGTGCTACAGAATATAGAAAAATAGCGAGAGTTGTGCAACTCATTTTATGCAGCTAGAATAATTTTCTAAATTAAGGCTTTCTTTTTTCTTTTGAAATAATTTCAAATTTGCAGAAAAGGTACAAGAGGAGTAGAAAGAACACGTGACCGCCAATAATTTGAAAGTATATTGCTGACATCATACCCAACACCCCTAATACTTTAGTGTTTATTTACTACAAGCAAGGACTTTTCCCTGCATAACCCCAATAGATTTATTAAGATCAGGAAATTAACATCATAAGTTACTAGTATCTAACCGGAGATCCAATTCAAGTCTCTCCAAAACAGAAAAACAGAAGTAAATGCAATAATATATCTAAGTATGTAATTTAACAGGTGCTCAATAACTGACCATTACTTTTACTAATCTGGAAATGCATTAGGGGTTCCTGGGTTTCTATCTTGGGCGGCCACACGGTGGGTAAAGTCTGTCAGCTTGTACTTGTGGAGCTTGGAGCTTAGATTGGGCTTTGCCCTCCCGGGGCCCCACGCAGCCTCCGCCCTCGCCCCAGGGCAGGAGGAACTGTGCCCACCTGTGAACCTCCTACTCCCCGCGAAGGCGCGGAGCTCTGCGCATGCACCCTGGGGCATAAAAGGCGGGGGTTGGGGGGTGGGGTGGAGGAAGCGAGGAACCAGGTCTTAAGTTTGCTGCCATCTTGAGCGCTGGTACTCTTCTAAAAGCTTCGGGAAGAACGGCCTGGCCTAGCGCTTCTCCGTAAGTGTGTATTTTCTGTCAGCCTGCTCTGGGCTGTATTGTTTTCTGTCCCCCACTCCCCCCACCTTTGTCCCTTGAACCGTCGTGGCTTCGGTCCCAGAGGAGTGGGCACCAGCCTTCTGCCCCCTGTGGGGGCATGCGCGCAGCCCGGCCGTCCTCTCTGCCCGCTAACGGCGTCGTGGGTGCCAGTAGTCCTGCCCCCGGGAGCGTCGTGCTCCGGGAGCGTACGGCTCAGGGTCGCCTGTGGGAAGGCTGAGGCTATGGCCGGCTGTTGTACTTGTGGAGCTGGAAAGACCCAGACGACGCCAGCGCTCTTCTGAGGAAACTGATTTTTGTGGAGTTTCGTCACTGTTGTGATACTTGAACACACTTTCAGAAGTAACTTTTTGCCTTTCACAATTCTGAAGAAATGCAAACGCTTTGCGGCGTGTCCCCTAACCTGAAAGGCCAGGTTAATCCCTCGTCGGTGCTTCCACGCGGCCCTCCTGGCCGCCGTCAGCCGTGTGCCTACAGCCACACGTTCCTGGACGCGTGTGGGGGGTCCTGGTAGTTTTCTCCACGCCTTACCGGGACCCCTTACATGCCCCCCTACGCGACAGGGTTCCTGAGACCTATTCATCAGAACCAATGAAAGTAGATTCATTGTTTTTGATGTGGTGGTGGTGGTTGTTGTTGTTTTTTGTTTTGCTTGTTTTTGTGATTGAAACATAAAAGAGGTCTTCTGTAACCTGCTCCACCATTAGCATATGTTTAGGTAGTGTGCTGGGTGTCTTCTATAGCTTTACTGAACTATAATTGAAAAACGAATTGCAGGTAAAGTGTGCCATTCGATGACATTTGAAACCTAACACAGAAATCACCGTAATCAAGATAATAAACCTACCCCGTCACACTCGAAAGTTTGTTGTGGCCCTTCCCAGGCAACACTGATCCACTCTCTGTTCACTGTAGATGAGTGTGCATTTTCTAGAATTTCATATAAATGAAACACAGTATACATTCCCCTAGCTTTCACTCCGTAATTTTGGGATTCATCTGTGTTGTGTGTGTCAATATGTTGTCTCTTTTATTGTGTGTGTGTGTGTGTACACAGAAAGCATCTTTTTAACAATTTACATTAGCCAACATCTAGCACATCATTAGTTTCAGATGTAGAGTACTTTGTCCCTTTTTTCTTGCTGATCACTTTCTATTTATGACCTACAATCATCCTGTGGTTCCAACTCCATAAGAGACAAACTGTTGTGACTCAGATTTGAGTATTTTGTAGACCTTTTCTCAGGAGTGAGTGAAGCAAGCTTGATATTTCAAGGAAAAATGTCAGTATTTATTGATGACAAAATTCACACTTTAAAGCCAAAATTAGAAGTTGGAAAACTTGTGCCTATCACTGCAGGCTTTAGAGCTTCCCAATACTTAAGTTGTCTGAGGTTGGTTGTGATATTTGATTTTTGAGATGTTCAGGTAATGCAGCAGGTCGGTTTTAAGGAAGTTCTGCATAATTCTGAACCAATATTTTCAAGCAGATCAATGTAGTACCTTTAAAATCGTTCAGATTTAAAAATTCCATTCAAAGCTCAAGATGAAGGGATTTTAAGGTTCGAATACAAAAAATTCACATATAGGGCTTAGTATTTCCATATTGTAAATAATGTCTAAGAAGCCACCTCTCATTGAGTTTTTATAACTATCAAAGAGTATCTTCAGTTCTATGAAAAAGCTCTTAAAATGCTACTCTTCTCTAATTATATGTGTGTGGCCAGATTTTATTCATATAGTTTACCCCAAAAAAGCCTATCGCAACACATTGTAGGGGCAGCTCAGAGAATCCAGCTATTTTCTATTAAGCAGACATTGGGATTTGCAAAAATTGTAAAACCATGTTCCTCTTCTCACTATTTTTTTGGTTTTGAAAAATAGCTTTCATGAAAATACTTAATGAATTATGATTTTAAAATATTTAAAAAATGTTTTTCTAATATGGTAAACATTGACAGAAGCTACATAAACAGTCTTTGGTGTCTGTCATGGCTTGGGCTGCTCTGACAAAATGACTTACACTGAATGGCCCATAATCAACAAATTTATTTCGCAAAATCCTGCGTGGTGTGCAGTCCAAGATCAACGTGTTAGCAGATCTGGTGAGAGCCTGCTTCCTGTCTTATAGATCATAGATGTCTGTGTTCTCCTGGTATCCCTGTATGGCAGAGTAGAAGTTCTCTTGTGATTCCTGTGTGGGTACTAATCACATTGCCGAGGGCTCCATCCTCATGTTTTCATTTAATCCTCAAGAACCTCCCGAATCCCCACCTTCTAATACCACCACATTGGGAGATTGTTTCAATGTATGACTTTGGAGGGGCACAAAAATAGCCCATAACAAGGTCCTCCTTAATTTTTTCAGAGCATAAGGGTCCTAAGACCAGATATTTAAGAACCACTGGTTTAATGGAATTTTTTTTTTTGGTGTTGGAGCAAGAGAGGTTGGGGAGGGGTTCAGAGACTACTAAATTAGGAGAAGGTTGCAGTTTAAATTGAATGGTCAGGGAATGCTTCAGCTAAACAGAAACCTCTGACAAAAACTTGAAGGCTGTAAGGAAGCAAACTGTACTTGAAGGGCAGTAGGCCCCAAACCCAGATCCAAAACCCAGATGTTCAAGGAATAGAAAGCACTGTAGCTGTGCCATAATGAGGATAGTAGGAATAAGGTAACAGAAAAATGTGTGTGTGGTGGTGGTGGGAGTCCTAGTGGTGATGGTTAGATCCTGTAGGACTTTCTAAACCACTGTAATGGCTTTAGTTTTCACTCTGAGTAATTAGGAGCTACTGATGTTTTTGTAGTGTATGCTGTGTCTATTTTTAAAAGGTCCTTATGGTTAGAATAGTCATGGAATGGTGGGGTTAAGGATAGAAGCAGGAAGACAAGAGTCTCATGTTATAGAAGACAGAGGAAGGTGGTTTGGGTCGGGATGTATCAGCAGAGATGGAAGAAAGCATCAGAATTTTTATGTGCTGAGGATAAACCCAGTAGGATTTCCTGGTGGATTGTGTGTAGGATACAAAAAAGTGGAGTCAGGTATGATTGAAGATACTTGGCCTGAGCAAATCTTGTATGTGGTAGATCATACTGATTTTAATTTTGTTCTAGCTTCATTTCTTTTCCCTATATATTTTATTTCTTATCAGCGTAACAGAATTCATTGTTTATGCACCACACCCAGTGCTCCATGCAATATGTGCCCTCCATAATACCCACCACCTGGTACCCCGACCTCCCACCCCCCCCTTCAAAACCCTCAGATTGTTTTCCAGAGTCCATAGTCTTTTCCTGTATTTTTAATACATTAACTTTTTGTAGCCGCTTCTGTCTCTTGAAAGCTTTCTTTAGCAAAAATATTTCCTCTTTAAATCATAAACAATGAATTCTGGAATACTGAAAAGAAATTAAAAAAAATAAAAATTAAAAAAAAATCTTTTAGATAGTTAAAAAAATTAGTTCTTTTATCTGCCCGGTATTTATTTTTGTTTTCAGCAAAGTAGTGTTTCTTAGTCTTCATCTATTGACATTTTGGTCTGGATGAAAGAACAAAAGTTTTTGTTGGGATGGGCAGACTTTTCTGTACACTCTGTGATATTTAGCAACATCTCTGGCCTCTACCTGCTGTATGCCAGTAGCTACTCTTGCCACCCACTCTGGCCCAGTTATGACAAGCAAATATATTTGTAGACATTGCCAGATGTTCCCGATGGGACAAGAAGGCCCTTGGATAAGGAATGTTAAATGGAAGCTCTGGGTTTAAAATATGCAGATTAAAAAATAAACCATTGTATTTCTGCTGAATTGGTGTCCTTAAAGACCTGAATCTAGAAATCAACTGAATAGAGAAGAAAGGAGAAGGCAAACCAGGGCACCCACAGATGCTTAATTTAATCAGTCTTTTGGAACATGGTAACCTTGCCAGAGTATCTACTAGGCAGCTTTATAAGAGCTATGTTAGATTTTGGAAAAAGAATTCATAAATGGATTCTATTCTGTAAGGTGCTTTCCCCATTTTTGTTCATAGGTCCATTTTGGATTTGTATCTTCCGCTTTTAGTGCTTGTCCAGAATTATGTGGTTTAGTTGAAAGAGCAGTATGAAACAGTGGGAGTAAGTACATAGAGAACTGGACTATTCAAGCTCTTTAATCTTTTATCTTCAGTTCTTTAGTCTAAAAAGTAACAGTCTTATTGTGGACATAAGTTAAACTAATGTACTGAAAGCCTCTTTAAAAACAGTAGTGTTGGGGTGCCTGGGTGGCTCAGTGGGTTAAAGCCTCTGCCTTCAGCTCAGGTCATGATCCCAGGGTCCTGGGATGGAGCCCCGCATTGGGCTCTCTGCTCAGCAGGGAGCCTGCTTCCTCTTCCTCTCTCTCTCTGCCTGCCTCTCTGCTTACTTGTGACCTCTGTCTGTCAAATAAATAAAAAATCTTAAAAAATAAAAATAGTAGTATTACAAGGAGCTATTCATATAAGGAAGGACATTTACACTTCTATGAGAGAACTTAAAACTTTAAAATTTAAAGTCACATATATGGATCAACTACATTTCTATTGTATCCCACTGGTCTAGACCTACTAGATGTGAACTCATGGACAGTTGCCAAAAAGGTAAGAGGGACATATGTTCTATGTATATTCTATAGAATCAGGAATTTTAGTGTGGGAAGGGCTTTCCGTATCTATTAGAGTGGCCATAGTTGAATGCTAACCTTAGGAAAGCTGTGATGCTGTGAATTTTTATTTAAATTTAATTCAGAAGATTGAAATTTTGATTTGAATTTAATTTTAAGACTTTTTAAAAATTGAAATAGGATAAATTTAAAAGAAGAGATAAGCACTAATTATTGTCCTCAGATTTATTGATTATTAAGTTGTGGTTTTATCTTTATTTGAATCTGTATTTGATCATATAAAATTATGGAACTATTACATATGTCTGAGCCTAATTTTCTTACTACTACTACTGTACTATCCAACACAGTAATATGAAAAATTGTATGTTGAAGACTGTGTTAATCAGAATAGTCTTATATTCTCTTTTACTCATTTTATAATAAAATTCTATCAATTTATGAAATTATTAGAAAACCACCTTGAATCCAATTTATAGAAGTTTTATGTTTTCTATTTTTGTATCTTCTATTAGGTTAAGAAGGATTTTTGCTGCTATTGTTGAGAAAAAAAGTTTAAGAAACTCTAGTTCAACCATCTCATTTTACAAATTTAGAATCTGATTCTAAGAAACCATTCCCAAAATCTTACACAATTGAATCTCCAGTAAAACTCCTTTCCTGATGTCTTAATCTTGTGTATGCAAAGTGTTTCCATAAATATGATAATATCTAAAGAATAGAATATTGAATAAAAGTTGTTTGATCTAGAATATCTTGATTTTAAATTAGGTCTTTAAATGTCCATTGTATAAAACCACTGTTTAAGAACATGTTTGGATTTTTGTTTAATTTTTTCTAGTTAACATAGAGTGTAATATTGGTTTCAGCAGTAGAATTTAGTGATTCATCACTTACACATTATACTCAGTGCTCAACACAACCATGCCCATCACTCATTTAACCCATTCCCCTGCCTACCTCCCCTACAGAAACTGTTTCTTTTCTTTCTTTCTTTTTTTTAAAATTTCTTTTCATCGTAACAGAATTTATTGTTTTTGCACCATACCCAGTGCTCCATGCAATACATGCCCTCCTTAATACCCATCACCTGGCTTCCCCAACCTCCCAACCCCTGTCCCTTCAAAACCCTCAGGTTGTTTTTGAGTCCATAGTCTCTCATGGTTCACCTCCCCTTCCAATTTCCCTCAACTCCCTTCTCCTTTCCATCTTCCTATGTCCTCCATGGTATTTGTTATGCTCCACAAATAAGTGAAACCATATGTTAATTGATCCTCTCTGCTTGACTTATTTCACTCCGCATAATCTCTTCCAGTCCCGTCCCTGTTGCTACAAAAGTTGGGTATTCATCCTTTCTGATGGAGGCATAATACTCCATAGTGTATATGGACCACATCTTCCTTATCCATTTGTCCATTGAAGGGCATCTTGGTTCTTTCCACAGTTTGGCGACCGTGGCCATTGCTGCTATAAACATCGGGGTACAGATGGCTCTTCTTTTCACTACATCTGTATCTTCAGGGTAAATACCCAGTAGTGCAATTGCAGTTTGTTTTCTATAATTAAATTATGGTTTGTCTCCCTCTTTGTTTTTCTTATTTTTCCCTCCGTTCTCCTATGTTCCTCTGTTTTGTTTCTTAAATTTCACATGAGTGAAATCATATGGTATCTGTCTTTCTGACATTTCACTTAGCATTATGTATGTTTTTGAAAATGGTAAGATTTCATTCTTTTTGATGGCTGAGTAACAGTCCATTGTGTATATATACATACAAAATCACCTCTTTATCCATGTATGAGTTGATGGACATCTGGGGCTCTTTGCACACTTTGGCTATTGTTGATAAGGCTGCTATAAACATTGGGGTGCATGTGTCCCTTTGAATCGGTATTTTTGTATCCTTGAGATAAATACCTAGTAGTCCAATTGCTGGGTCATGGGGTAGCTCTATTTTAACTATTTGAGGAATTTCCATACTGTTTCCCAGAGTGGCTGTACCAGTTTGCATTCCCACCAACATGTTAAGAGGGTTCCCTTTTCTCCGCATCCTTGCCAACATCTGTTGTTTCTTGTGTTGTTAATTTTAGCCATTCTGACAGGTGTGAAGTAGTATCTTATTGTGGTTTTGATTTCTATTTCCCTGATGAGTGATGTTGAACATCTTCTCATGTACCTGCTAGCCATCTGTAGGTCTCTGGGAAAAATGTCTATTCATGTCTTTTGCCTGTTTCTTAAATTATCTGGTTTTTGGGGGGTTTTGTTTGATAAATTCTTTATAGATTTTGAATACTAACACTTTATCAAGTATGTCCTTTGCAAATGTCTCCTACCATTCTCTAGGTTGCCTTTTAGTTTTGTTGTTTCCTTACTGTACAGAAGCCCTTTATCTTGAAGTCCCAACAGTTTATTTTTTTTTTTCTGTTTTCCTTGCCTCAGGCGATGTGTATAGTAAGATGTTGCTACGGCTGTTCATGTCCGAGATTGCTGCCTGTGTTCTCCAGGATTTGATCATTTCCTTTCTCACATTTCAGTCTTCCATTTTTGTGTGTAGTGTATTAAGGTGGTCTGGTTTCATTCTTCTATGTGCTGCCATTCAGTTTTCCTGATACCATTTGTTGAAGAGACTGTCTTTTCTATTAGATATTATTTCTTGATTTGTTGAAGATTATTTGAACATGTTTGCTCTTAAATGCCCTAATCTCCACCCCCCACAAAGGTAAGAACTTACACAAGGGTAAGAACTTTATCTATGGCATTGGGAACTTCCTTCATGATCCTATAAAGAATTGAAGAGGCAGGGGAAGGAAGCTGATTGACACCCACAGAATAGGTCATTCTGTCTGCCGATCAAGAATCTTTTCCAGGGCCTGGCTGGCTCCATCAGTTGGGCATCCGGCTCTTGATTTTGGCTCAGGTCATGATATCAGTGTTGTGAGTTTGAACTCAGCATGGAGATTTGAGATTCTCTCTTCCTCTTCCTCTCCCTCTGCTTCTCCCTTCCTCAAAAAAAAAAAAAAAAAAAAAAAAAGAAACAAACAAAAAAACCCCAAAACTTAGTGGGGACCTTTGGTGGTCATCATACAGGACTTACAGACTTATGTGTTGATTCTTAAGGGCTCATCCCCATTACTCTTTACTCTTCAATTTATTTTTAGTAAATCCCACAGTCTTTCCCCATCAGAATTACTAATCATCAAAAAAAAAATTACTAATCATCCTGCAGCACAAGCTATTGTCCATTAATGGAATAGATTCTTAACACCAATAATTTCTTCCAGCAAAGTAGATGTACTGTGTGTGCTGTCAACTGTGACTATTTCATTTTGTTTCTCAGGCAAGGCTCTCCAGTACTTCAGCAATATATTTCTAGATGTTACTGGCATTAGGTGAGAGCATATGTAAACCAGGCTCAGACTTTTTTTTTTCTCCCTCCTGCTGTGAAATGCCATATGAGGCCATCTGTATTGTTTGAGGGAGGGTTAGCAGTGTGGAGGAATAGGCTCCTGGTAGTTGGAACATGCCATTCAATTTCTCTGTGTTTTCGTGGGGCTAATATTATATATACCCCTTCATTTAATGAAGAAGTCCTTCTGGCTACATTTGCTTTTTATACCTAGAGTGGTGTGGTGAAAGGCTTAGGTATTTTTCTTTTCGTATTTTACTCAAGGGAATTGTGACATGACCCTTTGAGTGAATGCAAGGAGGAATGTTCTTGTGTTCTTTATAGCACAGGATCCTTTCTTTACTATTTTTTTTTAAGATTTTTTTTTTATTTATTTATTTGAGAGAATGAGAGAAAGCGCACTAGAGGGGAAAGGTCAGAGGGAGAAGCAGACTGCCTGCGGAGCAGGACAGACCCTGGGTCCCAGAATCATGACCTGAGCTGAAGGCTGTTGTTTAACCACCTGAGCCACTGAAGTGCCCCAGAGGATCCTTTGAGTACCTGGTCTTCCCTTTATAAGGAATATACACTGGAATATAAGGAATATAAGGTCTGTACACTGACTCAAGTCTGGGAATTGGAAAAGGACTGTCACTTTAACAGTGGCTTAAGGTCTTTCCTGTCCTGAAGTGTTTTGGTTTGTTCAATGACAGTCTTTAGTGTATAGTCTGATGATTTTTTTAGACTCCAGGATCAAATAGATATAGGCTATAATCAGTAGATCAGACCATGATAATTATCATCAAATTAATTATTTAGGAAGAAATAAAAACCATAGTTAGTACCCAGTACCCAGATGTCCCTAAATCTTAACTCTTTGCCTAGCTTTCCTGTGGCTAGTTTCAGCTTTGTTGAAAAGGCTTGAGTTTAAGTCTTAGAAAGGGCTTCTGTTCTGTTTATCTCTGAGAGAACATTTATAATTTCATAAGATTTTATAATCTCATCCTCCATGTTTCTTTCATCTTCTCTTTTTATCTTCTGAGTTTTGGGCTATTCTCTCAATTTCCTTCTCTTTCATTTATCTTCATTTTGTGTTTTTTTCCTGACGGAATTTTATATTTCTTATGTGTATTTTTTCCTAATCTCTGTTGCTGCATCTTAATGGCCACAGAGTCATATAAAAACGTGGTGTTCTTTTTTGACCTTTTGAAAACACAAGTCAGACTTGGGAGGAACAATTATTTGCTCTTTCATTCAATGTATTTATTCTTTAAGGGAGTATTTCCTTCATTTTTCACATGGTTTTCTCTCTTGTTCTCTTTTTAAGGTCCAGTATTTTTCTCATCATAGAACAAAATTTATAGTTGTGTTAATTCCAGGTCAAGTAGGAGTTGAGCTGTGTCCTATCACAACAAATGTTGGTTCTTAACTGAATTTGGGGAATATTTTATATTTGAATATTGGTTTTACTACTTTTAGAATTCCAACAATCTAGAGAAAATTAGGTGGAGCCATTGTTTGAGTAGAAAGCTTTGCACAGATGCTAAAGATCTCTTCTCCCTCTACACTTTATGTGGCCAGCCATGCCAGTCACAAAGCCTGGATGTACCTAACCTTAGGGTCTTTCCATGCCTGGCTTTTCTTAATGGTGTCCAGGATTTAGCCTCTTGCCCTCAAAGAAGAATCTAGAGTTGTGTAATGATGCTGATAGGGTCCAAATGTTATTGATTGACAAAGTGGGGAGTGAAAAAATTATGTCTCCTGTGGGTTCACCATCTGCCCTTGCTCCTAGCATTCACCCCTTTGAGTTCTGGGTTGTTAGAAGTCTGCATGAAGTAAAGTAGTTCCTCTCACAGCAGTAGGAGGATGTTTCCAGTAGACTTTATTTGGTCTCCTTCTATTATACCACATATGCCCAATATCCAGTAGAAACTTGGAAATTTCTAAAAACTAGAGATTGCTCTCTACTTTTTTCCAGTGATTATATATACTCCCTATTTTTCCTGTTCTCTTGGTTATTTCAGTTGAATTTTTTGAAAGCAGAAGGCCGTGAATTTGCATACATTTTTGTCTAGTTCAGTGTAATTTATTTAACCAGTGTGTTCAATTTTAGAAAAACAAGCATGTAACTTTTAAATGTTTTATTTAATTATTTTTTTAAGAATGAGAGAGGGAGAGAACATGCATGCACAAGAGGTGGGGGCAGAGAGAATCTTAAGCAGGTTCCACTCCTAGCTTGGAGCCTAACGCAGAGCTCTGTCTCATGACCCTTAGATCATGATCTGAGCCAAAAATCAAGTCTTTTTTTTTTTTTTTAAAGAATTTATTTATTTGACAGGCAGAGAACACAAATAGGCAGAGAGACAGGGATAGAGAGGCAGAAGCAGGTTTCCTGCTGAGCAGAGTCTGATGTGGGGCTTGATCCCAGGACCCTGAGATCATGACCTGAGCTGAAGGCAGAGGCTCAACACACTGAGCCACCCGGGCACCTCCAAAATCAAGTCTTACACTTAACCAGCTGAGCCACCCAGGTATCCCCAGGCAATAAGGATTTTAAGGATAATGTTTAAATACCAAATAAGACTTAATTCAGATTTATAGAAGGCTTATTTAATTTTGACAGTGGTCTGTCTAAAAGCTAATTCATACTTATTTGCTTTTAGAAAATGGATTCTACACCTTTGTTACCGACATCTTTAAACATGAATCTGACAATATCACATGTAGAATGTCTTCCCAAGGACATTCTGGTGAAATTTCAAGGCAGAAATCATATCGAATGTGAGTTTGACTACCACATATTACAGAGAGAAATGCAGCATATTCCAAAAGTAAAAAATAATGTGGACATTGATGAATTTTGTTTGGTTGAAGAAAGAGTATCTGGAGAATGGCAGAGAGGAAGAGTCATGGAAAAGAAAAATGAACTCTATACAGTATTCCTCATAGATCATGGAGAAGAACTAAGAGTTGATGGTACACAGGTTGCTTCAGCCTGTGGCAACTTATTTGAGCTACCACCAAGGGTAATAGTTGGTATTTTCGCCAACATACTACCAAATGGGGAAAGATGGCCTCCTAAGGCTTTGAATTATTTCAAGTCATTAGTAGGACTACAAGTGAAAGGTTGTGTACAAGCTGTTTTGCCTCTTCAAACGATTCTTCTTGAAGTGCCAAAAATTATATCCCAGGTTCTTGAATTACAATTAGGCAGACTTATTGATGGGGATTCATTTCGCCTTATTGTGGAAATGTTAAAAGAATTCTCACAGGAAATGCCAGATTTAATAAAACATAAAAGACCTGACTTATCATTAAGTAATAATGATGCTTCACTTGATATTCAACACATTCTGGCTAATTTGCAGCCATCTTTGCCAGTAGGCAGGGTTGAAAGTATAAAGGTGTCCTCTGCATTGAGCCCAAGTAAATTTTATTGTCAACTAATTAAATGGATTCCAGAGTTAGAAAACTTAACAGTGTGTATGACTTTGCATTATGATACTGTCAGTCAAGAAAGTAGTCCCACATGTGATAACTTTGGACTACTTTGTGTTGCCAAAAGGAGAAATGGACAGTGGCATAGAGGAATTCTTCAGCAGCTCTTGCCCAATAATCAAGTGAAAATTTGGTTCATGGATTATGGCAGTAGTGAGGCTATACCCTCAATCCATGTGAAGAAACTTAAACAGGATTTTATTTTAGTACCGTTGTTTTCGTTTCCATGTTCTCTGACCTATTTACACAGTCCAGATAGAGATGCCAGAAAATCTCAACTGACTGTTTTTAAACAAGCTTTGTTAGGACAAATAGTATATGCACACATTGATTGTTTCAATAAGGATGAACATTTGTATTATGTAACACTACAAACTCAGGAGTCTACAATTAATTCTAAGTGTCTGCTGAAGACCGGAGGCACACAAGTACTCTGTCCAGTGTCTGAATCAAAGATCTCTAAGGAGGCTAGTGCTTCTGATGTAAACAGTGTGGTTGACTCTTTTACTGCAAATACAGAACCATCAATAAGCTCTTCAAATAAAAACACTTTGAAAATAAGTTTTCCTATTAAAACTGTAAATATGGAGATAGAGACTGCCTATATAGCTTTTGTAGCCTATGTATTAAACCCATCAAATTTCTGGGTACGCACTAATGAACATCAGAATGAACTTCAAGATCTAATGAAAAATATAAACAAATCTTATGATTCGTGTGAAAATGATGAACTGATTCTAAGAAATCCAGAACCTGGATTATTTTGTTGTGCTAGATACAGCAGAGACCGACATTTTTATAGAGCTGTCATCACTGAAATTAATGGTTACAAGATTAATGTTTATTTTTTAGATTATGGAAATACTGATTCCATACCATTTTTTGATGTAAAAATTTTGCTTCCAGAGTTTTGTGAGTTGCCTGCCTTAGCTATGTGCTGTTCACTTGCACATATATTTCCTGTTGAAGACTTATGGGTGAAGGCAGCAATTGACTATTTTAAAAAAATAGTCTTGAACAAAGCAATTTTGCTTCAAGTTACAGCAAAAAAAGATGACAAGTACATTGTAAATATTCAGAGTATGGAAGCCTCAGAAAATAATGATGTTGTCTCTCTTATGTTACAAGCTGGATATGCAGAATATTGGGAAGTAGAACCAGAATATTGTCCCAAATCTGAAAGTGAATATTCAGTATTAAATTTAGAACCTAAAAGCAAAGTTAAAGTCCTATCTGCCCTTCTTGAAAGAGCCAAACCTAAAAAGTACCATTCAAATAAACTTAAAGAAAGGACCTTATCTTTGTTAAAATCCCCAGCTGTTAATTTCTCAGATTTAAAAAATCCTTTCACCTTGTCTGTGGGACCGGAGTTGCTACGACCTTATAAAGAATATATGTTTAAACCAGGAACCGTGCTCGAAGTCAAGTGTTCTTCTTATTATGGCCCAGGTGACTTTTCCTGCCAGCTTCAATGTAAGTTAGAGGACCTAAAATTGTTAATGGAACAAATTCAGAATTACTACAGCGTTCATTCTGATCCTTATCAAATTGGGCAGATTGCTTGTGTTGCTAAGTATTCCAAAGATGGGAAGTGGTATAGAGCTGCTATTTTGACTCAAGTATCAAGAAAAGAATTTGACGTGGTATTTGTTGATTATGGTTACCAAGAAAGGGTTTTAGTTAAAGATATTTGTGCCATTAACCCACGTTTCCTTTTTTTAGAAGGCCAAGCCTTCAGATGTAGTCTTAACCATTTAGTTGAACCCATCAGTTGTAAATTCAGTTGGACAAGAGAAGCATGCAGAGACTTTGGGAATTTTATTTCTTCATCTAGAGGATTATTGACTTGTGTCATTTATGCCCTAGTTCTTATATATCCAAACTGTTTATGTAACTTAGTGGATTTACAATCTCCACTTACTAGTGCAAAAGAATTTCTTATTAATCATGGCTCAGCACAGTATAATACATTATCAAGGCCATTTCCATCTTCAGTTAGTCTTTACAGTTACTATTATTCTTCCTTTAACATAAAAATTGGAAGTGAGGAAGAAATATACATTTCTCACATCTATAGTCCTAAAAAGTTTTATTGCCAACTCAGTAGAAATAATAAAGACCTAGAGATGATAGAAACAAAAATCACAGAGATTAGTAACCTCAAAAATTATCCAAAATACGATCCTAGTAAAATGAGACTGTGCCTATCTAAGTATGTAGAAGATGGTCTCTCTTATCGAGCTTTAGCAACGCCAACAGACTCACTAACTGACTTTCTGGTCTATTTTGTAGACTTCGGAAATAAGCAGTTAGTAGAAGAAAGTACATTGAGGGCTATCTCCGATCAGTTTCCAGAGTTGCTGTTTACACCTATGCAAGCTATTAAGTGTTTTTTGTCAGATTTTAGAGATGTAGATATTCCAGTAGAAATCTGTAGCTGGTTTGAAGATAATTTCTTGGGAAAACCATTAAGGGCAATAATATTGACCAGGGAGTCAGATGGCCAGCTTGGTGTAGAATTATATGATGGATGTCAACATATAAATCAGGAAATTAAAATGTTGCTTCATGCTTATGGAAAAAAACTCTGTGACCAAGCACACTATGTAGAAAAGGGTCCTAAAATAAGTGAGAATAAGCGACTTGCTGTTTCTTTGAAAGGCAAAATAGAAAAAAACTATCACCATAATGTGATAAATAAAACTAAGCTAGTAACATACTCTGAAAGTAAAATAGATCAGTTAACAAATCCGGGAAGTACATATGCCAAGCTTTTGAAACCATCAGTTTGTTATAAAATTGAGCCTGCCTCAAAAAACAAAGTGAGATCTTTGAGTGATGGACTAAAAAATAAAGGTGTAAAAAGTATCTCTGGATTTGATGAAAATGATGTGGGCTGCAAATCAACAAGGGTTATATCGCAGTCTTTTATCCAAGAACTAAACCAAGCAGCTTCTCAAAACCTATCTACTCTTACTAGACCACAGATCAAAGATCTTCCTCAACCCCAGATTTACTTGAATGCCAAAGTTAAAGGATATGTTTCTAATATCAGTAATCCAGCAAGCTTCCATATCCAGCTTGCGGAGAATGAAAATGCAATCCTCAGACTTGCAGATGCTCTAAATGAAAAAAGATTGAATATAGTGAAAGAGAGAAAGTCCACGAAGCCTATGGTAGGAGACCTGGTAGTTGCAGAATACTCTGGTGACCATGCCATTTACAGAGCCGTTATTAAGAAAATTTTGCCAGGAAATTCTTTTGAAGTGGAGTTTATTGACTATGGTAACACTGCGGTAATAAGCACATCCAAAATTTATGAATTTCAGAGGGAATTCTTAACCGTTCCTCAGCTAGGAATCCATTCTTTTCTCAGTGGGGTCAAGTGGCATGAGCCTGATGAAATATGGGACAGTAAAACTGTGGATTATTTCATGTCGAGAGTGAGTAACAAAACCGTTTCTTGTGAATTTCTGAAGCAGCATGAGCAGAAATGGGAGGTCAATATCATCTGTGATGGAACATGTGTCATTAATGAACTAATGAAATGGACAGCCTGTTCAAAACTACAGAAGACTGTACTGCAGCTGCCTACAGCTGTCTCTCAAAAGGTGAGCTCTGGGGAGGAGAACAAAAGGAAAAAAGGAAAGTCAAAGGAGTGCGAAGGTTCTGGGACTCTTCAACCACCTTGCCAACGGCTGGTTAAGATTCCTTTTGAAGAGTTAAGACCTGGACAACTTGAAAAGTCTGAGATACTTTATGTCTCAAAAAGTGGGACATTTTATGTGAAGTTATCCAAAAATAAAAAAATATTATCAGATTTAACAGTATTCATCAATAAAGAAGTAAAAAACCCCTCTTTATCGGTGGAAAATATTGAAAAAGGTTTAGAGTGCTTGGCAAAATCTAAAAAAACCTTGAAATGGTATAGATCAGAAGTAGCAAAGAAGTGTGTTGATAAAGTGCTTGTTTTTTTAGTAGATCGTGGTAGGTATGAAATAGTACCTTTAGGGAATATCCGGCTGCTCAGTAAGGAGATTAGAAATATTCCAAGACAAGTTGTGCCTTGTAAGTGGATTTGGTTTGAAAATTTTAGAAACCGGTCATTTGAGTCCATTGTGTCTTTATTTGCTCATTTGGAAATAAGTATTCTTTTCTTGAAATACTTAAACTCTGTGTGGAAAGTCGACATTTTGGTAGATGGCCTGCTACTTCTAGAATACTTAAATACAGTTCATGCTGAAAACAAACTTAAATCTTCAGAAGCTATTTTTAATGTGACTCCTGTGTCGTCCTGTACAATGAGATCATATACTTGGGCCCAACTCCAAAACGGAAAGCGGTATTCAGGTATTGCCACTGCGGTTTGTGATCCGTCAGATTTCTGTGTTCAGTTAGAAGATTTCTTTGACACAATGAAATCGCTCTTTGTGCTGCTTTCTGATCTACCAGAAAACTTGCAAACAGTGCCTCAAGAGTGCATAACTCCTGGTGCTAGTTGTTTGTTCAAATACGATTTGGAAGATCAGTGGAATAGAGTAGAAATCTCTGAAGTCTCTAGTCAGTCCCTATTACTTGTGTTGATCGACTATGGATTTTCTGTTTGCATACCTTATTCAGATACAAAAAATCTGAAAGTTGTTCCTGTTGAACTTCTGGATATACCAAGGTTAAGTTATCCTTGTATCTTATATGGTATCTTACCTGCTAAAGAACAACACTGGGATGAAGATGTGAAAAGTTTCTTTCAAAACTTCCTAAGCAAACCAGGCTTAGTTTTTCAGTTTAGGAAGCATAATTTTGAAACAAAACTGAAAGTAGATGTCCTTCATGAGAAAAATAACTTGGCAGATTTGTTAGTTGCATCTGGTCTTGCTGTATATTCTGAAGATTCAGATCCTCTTAATGATGGAGGTACTACTACTGGACCTACTAAAGTCCAATATCCGTTACAGAGTAAGCCTGTTCTCCCACTGTTAGATGAAAATTGTTACAAAAGAGAAAATATAAGTTGTACATGCACTGAGAAACAAAAGCTGAAAGAGAAAACTGTAAAGAGGAAAGAGGTCTGTAAGAACCTCTTAAGGAAAAGCCGTATCAGTAAAAGATTATATTCCAAAAATGTAGCTCTGAGGAAGAAGGCTGACTTTGGAAAACATAATCCCCTAAGTACTGCTATGTTTGATACGTGTTCAGCAGCTTCATTTTGGGAACTGCCTAATGGTTTAAAGACCAACACCAACTGCATTGAAAACATTTTTGAAAAAGTACCAACTGAAGAAACACAGGAAAAGAACACAGTGGATTTGAGAATAGCAGTAAAAGCATTGCACGCTAATGAAAAAATAGTATCAGAGGAATACTTAAATGGTAAGTAGCTATTTTAAAAAAGATATCCTTTTTTTGTAGATTCCATTTTTGATTCTTTAAAAGCTTATTATATGTCAATTATCCAAGTTGAAAATATCATACTGCAAGGAAACTTACTAGAAAATCTGAATAAATGGATAAACTGGGACTGATCACTTAATTATAGAATGGTATGTGACTAGTTCTTTTTTGAGTGGTGGTGACCTTTGAGATTGTAATGAAAGTGGAGAGCATTTTTAACCATATATGCATGCACACATACGTGACATTTTTGAAGTTTAAATTTAATTAGCCAGTATATAGTACATCATTAGTCTCCGATGTAGTGTTCAACAACTTATCAGTTGCATATAACATGACATTCTACAGATAATTTCAAGGGTTTCACAAAACTAAAGCCCCATAGAGCTCAGGTTAATAAATCTTGCTGTTAGTGAGCTCCTGGGCTCATTCTGAAGATCAAGGCCTCTTATCAGGGGAAATGTATCTTCAGGTTTTTCAAATATGCCTTTAGCATATTGATAATGTAGTTAAACTTATGGAATAAACTGGAACTTATTTCCTCTTAAAATTTTTAGATGTCAAACTGATTCTATAATAAAATTTTAGTATGTTATGGCTAGGGTATTGTCTGATTTTGCTTATGCACATCATATTTCATTTTCTGTGGGGATTAGTTACTGAGGATTTTGTAGCCTCTAAATGTTCCCTGTTTAATGAATCTGTTATTCATGTTATAACTCTATTATAGCATGTTACATTCTTTTAATCAGTGTGGAGAGATCTTGTTTTTATTGATATATTTTAGAAAGAATATTTGAATTCATATTTAGGTGTTCTATAGTGAATTGATAAATGGTTTAAAGTTGGCTCTTATTTTTGAGTATTTTGTATTGGATTAGCAGTTATGGTAGAGTGCTTACTATGTTATGTATTAAAATTTTTGTACATATTACCTCATTTAAAGCTTACCAAACTCTGAAGTAAGTTGATTTTTTTATGTTTGAATGGAGTCAGATAGCTAGTACCCATTTCTTTGCCTGAATTCTAAATCACTTTAGAGAGGGACAAGGAGAGAAACAACTGGTGAGCAAAATATCAATATTGTTTTTTTTTTAATAAATGTGGTAAGTGTGGGTTTGTATCAATGGTAAAATGGGCTTACCAACACTGAATCAATAATTTAGACTTATCTGCACAGGCACAGAGGAGAACTTCTCTATATGGAGGAGTCTACCCATGTAAAAACTATGGCTTGAGGCATTTCTCTCCAAAAAGGGAGGGAGAAGGAACAGGCTAAACTAATATAGGAATTGGTCCTTTTAAGTGGACCAATCAGATTGGTCCCACTCCTGGTGTAAGTAAGGGAGGAAACAAACCAGAGGAGAGTTAGGCTAGGAGAGTGCCTCAACTGTGAATACTTCTACATGGAAGGCTACCTCAGGAATGGGAAGAATGACCCCCCTGAATTATCAGCATTTTATGGAGGAGGCTCAGGAAAATTAAATTTTCCTTTGGATATAAAGACAGAATCTCAGCTCCTTATTTACTAGCAACTGTGTCCCCAACTCCAAAAAGTTTTTTGTTAATCATACTGCCTTTTGCAAAGCAGTGATATCATTTGAGGAATTTCAATAAGCTTTTGTCCCTCAGCCCATGCATCTTAGTGCTTACATAATTTCTTTTACTACTTCACATGTGTATGCTTCTACCTCCATGTTTTTCTTCTCAAATTTTCTAAGACTCCACTGTGAGCCCCTATCTCCATCCACCTCCTGTATGCCTAGCACACAGTGAATCAGTGAGTTAAGTGGAAGTAGCTGTTACAAAAGTAGTCCAAACGTCAAATTACAGTTCTAAAAAATAGAACCTGAAGTTTCATTTAGGGGAAAATCGTAACTTTGAGACAAATAGAAGAAACATGGTTATGTGGACTAAGAACTTACTAATGCACTTGCTATTCTCCATTTTAAAACAAAATGAGAAAACGTCAGATGGTCTCATCGCCTTGAGTACTGTCCATGCTCCTAACATCTGTTACTACTCGTCCAAAGGCCTCACTGTAGGAGTCACTGCTGTTTACTGTCTGCTCTGAATCTGGGGCAAAATAATCTTTTTTTTTTTTTCTTCTGGGTTAAAGTTACCAATATTTGATACTACCTTGCCTGTTGAAGAATCTAGAAAAGTGGATCTAATGGTTGTACTTTTTCACTCAAGGCTTTGCACTGACATTAAGAAAGGAAGCTTAAAAAAAAGTTCTGATGCCTGGGCCTCACTGTTAGAGAGATTTTTTAAATTGGTCATGCTTTGGTCTCACTATCAGGATTTTAAAGCTCCCCAGGTGATTCTAATGTATAGCCAAGGTCAAGAACCCCTATTCCGAAGATGACTGTGGACAACTTCCTGAATTATTTTTGTGAGAGAAAACACTAATTCTGGACTCTGAAAACTCATAGAATCTATCCTTCCGGTGTTTGGAGTCCAAACTATACACAATGAGTCACAGTAATTCTGTACTAAACTTAGAGTGTCATTGAGTTAGAAATGGCCTTGAAGTATAATCCATTTATTTTTGTCCTGGTATTGTTTTAATTATAGAAGTTTCTGCTACTTACATTTAGAAAATGGGCTTAACTTTTCCATAGTTTCAGCCTACTGTAACATATCAATATTAAAATAGTCAACTAATTGTTTTTATTTGCAGACTTTTTTCAAAATAAGTTATTAGTCCATTTCTGGGATGTTCTTGCTGTCATTGCTTGCTCACTTGCTTTTTCCCTGGATGTCCTTGAATAGATAATTATGGAAATCAGAGAATGTAATAACCCTTTTAAAAAACGCAAAAATGTCTAGTTACTCTCTGGTAATGAGGCAGTGTTTGATGCTGATATGTGCTACTTTTCTACAGTTGTTTATTTAACTGGAGGACACCTTTGAAAGAAGTCTGGAATGGCAGCCCAGTTTTGAGGAGAGAATTGTCTGACCTTTTACATTTGAGATGGTATAGCTAGATATCCAAAGGGGAATGGCTGACAGGCATATAGACTGAATTCTGAAAATACAAGATTTGTAAGTGATACATACTTAAGAATCACTTACATTGGATCTAGCGTGGTATTTAAAAGTATGGGCAGTGAGACACCCTCCTTGAGTTTGCATTCGTGGTTCATTCCTTAACTGTGAAACTGGAGGTAGGCTTTTTAACATACCTTTCTTCAGTTAGTTTCTTCATCTGTAATACACAGCTAATAATGAATGCCACTTGCTGCTTGTGAGGGCTATGTAAGTTAAAACATGTAAAGTCTGTTAGTATCTGGTATAAAATACATGCTCACTAATTTTAGAAATAGCCATCTTAATAGAGCTACAATTGTTTTTCAAATCTTTTGTGAAATAGTAACTTGAAAAAGTGCTGATGCTTCTCTGCGTGAAATTGCAATATTTAGGACAGTGTGTATGTATATATGAACATGCATATTTGCAGTATAGTGGCTTGATTAATGGTTAGATCTGTTTGGAAGATAGGATTTCTGATTGAGAGAATTATAGTTCTAAATAAAGATTAGAATAAGCTATATGTATTTTTTCCAAAATGGATATATATTAGTAATAAAATATTTTTATTTATATGTATAATTATGTATATATATGAGTATGTAATTTATATGCCATATTTCATTTGTTCTTTGCCTTTTTAAATTGTGACTTTAGAAATTAGTTAAAAATTCTGTTTATAGTAGGAATTTTCAAAATAGTCTTGACTATTAATGAAATGCTTAATGAAATGCTTGGAAAAATCCTTTATGAAATACTAATTATTCTCTTTTGCTTGTTTTTCAGTGCAGGGAGATGAAAGCTCAGATCCTTTATGCATCAGTTTGGCAACAAATAATATATAGGATACCCAGTAATTACTGTTTTGTTTTAGATGCTCCAAATATATAATAAAAGTGGTAAGCATATGACAATTTCTAATATTTAAAGTATCTGAAAGGCATCTAGATTGTTTAGCTTATTTTCCCAGCAGACAGTGATTAGAATGTTACAGAAATCTTAAGTGACCAGGAATTAGGATGACTTGTTTTCAGAAAGGTTATTTAGGAAATGGGGTTCACTCCTAAAGCATTTTAAATATTTGATAAACCATTCTTTGCTTATATTTTCAGTCATTAGCTATTTCACCATTATTTACATCTTTCAGGTGTCTTTCCTGACTAAAGCCTTTGTTTCTGTCATCACTTTTAGAGTCTTCATTGCAGTCATGGATAATCTATAGTTAACGCTACACAACCATATTCCCAGGAGAATATAGGTGCTTATAGTAGAATATGGAAGAGAAGTCCAAATTCATCCCATTCTTCCTCTTCTTTAGCTCATGCAATGAGATTTTTCTTTCACTTTATTTGGCAGTTGTATCTATTTTTAATTTGGCTTTATATTTTTGGTGGTTTGTTATAGATTCTTGTGATCTTCAAGAACACTACTGTTTAGTTGGTGGGAGGGTGGGGGTAGGGAGATATCTTGCCAGTGCAGTTACCTATGAATTAGAATTTGTTACAAGTAAATATTTACTGTGCAAATTCAGAGTATTTTGTTGTAAAGATAGAACCATAAAATCATACAATTGCACTTAAAGTCAATGTATGCCAAATCGTTTTGAAGAACTAGGGATTTGGTGACTTAGAGAATATTTGAGAAAACTTAGGAATATTTTAAGCTACTTGGGGACAAATTTATCATTGGTACATATATATTAGTGTATTGATATTGTAATTTTTTTTTGAGGTTAGGAAGTAATTTCCAGAATAGGAATGGGAGTTTAAATCTGATATCTTGAAGTTTATTCAAGGCAGGGAGACTCTATATTTTTACATTACAAATTAATCTGTGGTATGTGATTTTAGAGCAGGTAATTTATAATCTTTATAATCTAATTTCTTGGAATCCTTTGGTGTTACTTTCCCCTAAACCTCACCAGATCTTAGAGATTACTTTGTACAATTTAAAAAAAGGGCTTTTATTGGAAAAATAATTTGCTTCAACTTCTGTAACTATTGTATCACTGGGCTGCTTTTGTTGTTTGGTTTTGATACCATAAAATATGATAAAGGTAGTGATTTGGTTAATTAGATGAATTTGAATGCCAAAATAAGATAAAGTAGTAATGGATGTTTTGGTACCAGTTTTATCAGGAAGAGCCTCATATCCCTTCAGTTTTTCAGATTTAACTTCATGTATGTCTTCAGGTATAGTATTTTACGTTTGTCTATTTCAAAAATTCACAAATTTATTGTAGCATTTAAAATTACGTTTTTTATAATTCTGTAATTCCTACTTGATTTTTTTTTAACTTCAACAGAAGCCCAATATAGAAAGTAGTTGAAGGTAACATTAAAATTAAGTTTCCCTTTAAGATATAAATGATGAATTTAAAGTGGTTTTCTTTTTATACTTGAAGGCACGTTTCCCACCCCATTAGCTAGTTTAATATACTGTAAAATTACAACATGGAGGATGAATTAGTAATTCAGAGTATTTTCAGATAAAAACAAAATAGCGTATTCATCTTAGGATTTATGTTTTCGTAAGATTAAGTTTTACTGTATTTCACAGATAAGTCAATATTAAGGGCATTTTTCCTAGTCTAAAACATTTGTATTAGTTTGTTAGTAGAATCTTGTTTTATGTTAGCAACAGACTGTTGGTTCAAAATTTGGGAAGCAATATCACATTTAAGTTTTTAGCTGAAAATATTTCAAAGTTGATTGTTTAGCTTTACTTTTTAAAATAACTTATAATTTTGCTTTATTCGTATAAATTAAAAATATTTTGAACTCTCATAAAATGGTTTATGAGAATGGAAAAAGTATTCCTTAGGAATGGATTTTTTAAAAATATTCACATATGCATTATTCAAAACTATATTGATATAGAATAAAAACATTCATAAAAAAAGACAAATTTATTCATTTGTCTTTTCCTGGTATGATCCTTTGACTCTAAATTCTTCTATATAAGATGCTCAGTTGGTTAAATTTATGTCTGATTTTTAAAAAATTTTAAAATCTGTATTAATATAACTCTCTGACTTGTTTATGAGTATTTAACTCTAATATCACTTAAAGAGTCTTACAGTTGTGTACACCTAAGGGAAATTATTTTTGTTTTGTAATGGGGTATTTTGTGTAAAAAATATTTCACATTAAAATATTTAAAGTCTGAATGTGTCTGTATGAATGTGTTTTAAAAGGGTACTATAGCATTAACAGAATCCTACCTTGTGCATATTGTGATGAAAAATTGAATTCACTTTAACATTTCCTGTGACCAAAGTCTTTACTCAAACACTTAGTACATTTTTTTCTCTTTAAAAGTACTTCTCAAAAGTTTTTATTTTTTTCATGTTTCACTTTTAAAGGAATGTTGGATATTTAAGTTAGATCTTTTTACTTGGCCTATAACTTTTTGTGTTTTTTTTTCTTCTTCAAATTTTTATTAAATTCCAGTTAGTTAACATATAGTGAAGTATTGGTTTCAGGAGTAGTCTTTAGTGACTGATCACTTATGTATAAACGCCAGGGCTCATCACAAGTGTCCTCCTTAATACTCATCACTCATTTAACCCCCACCCCCTCCTCACCTTTTTTCCCCCCATTTCTCATTTTCATGTGTTTTGTTTTGTTCCACATATGAGTGAAATCATATGGTGTTTGTCTTTCTCAGACTTAATTTGCTTAGCAATGCATTCTCGCTTCATCCATGTTTTTGCAAATAACAAGATTTCATTCTTTTTGATGGCTGAGTAATAGTCCATTACACAGGGGCACCTGGGTAGTTCAGTGGGTTAAAACCTCTGCCTTCGGCTCAGATCATGACCCCAGGGTCCTGGGATCGAGCCCCACATCGGACTCTCTGCTTAGCAGGGAGCCTACTTCCTCCTCTCTTTCTGTCTCTCTCTCTCTCTGCCTGCCTCTCTGCCTACTTGTGATCTCTGTCAAATAAATAAATAAAATCTTAAAGTCCATTTTACACACACACACACACACACACACACACACACACACACACACAACCACCTCTTTATCCATCTTTATTCATCAATCGATGGACATTTGGGCTCTCTCCATAGTTTGACTATTGTTAATAATGTTGCTATAAACACTGGGGTGCAGGTACCCCTTCAAATCTGTAATTTTGTTTCCTTTGGATAAATACCTAGTAGTATAATTGGTGGGTTATAGGGTAGTTCTATTTTTAACTTGTTGAGGAACCTCTATACTGTTTTCCAGAGTGGCTGCAACAGTTCGCATTCCCACCAACTGGGTTAGAGGGTTGTTCTTTCTCTGCATCCTTGTCAACATCTGTTTCCTGTGTTAATTTAACTATCCTGACAGGTGTGAGGTGGTATATCATTGTGGTTTTGATTTGTATTTCCCTAATGATTGATGATGAGCATTGTTTCATGTGTCTGTTAGCCATCTGAAAGTCTTATCAGATATGTCCCTTGCAAATAAATATCTTCTCCCATTTTGTTGGTTGCCTTTTAATTTTGCTGTTTCCTTCACTGTACAGAAGTTTTTATCTTAAGTCCCTATAGTTCTTTTGTTTTTGTTTCCTTTGCTTCAGGTGACATGTCTAGTAAGAATTTGCTGTGGCTAATGTCAAAGATTGCTGACTATGTTCTTTTAGGATTTTGATGGTTTCCTCTTGCATTTAGGTCTTTCATCCATTTTGAATTTTTGTGTATAGTGTAAGAAAGTGGTCCAGTTTCATTCTGTGTGCTGCTGTCCAGTTTTCCCAACACCATTTGAAGAGATTGTAACACCTCAGCAATGGACAGATCATCTGAGCAGAAAATCCAATAAGGAAAGACTGGTTTTGAATAACACATTGAACTAAATGGACTTAACAGATATACTCAGAACATTTCATCCTAAAGTACCTGAATACAGATTCTTTTTGTGTGCACACAGAACATTTTCCAGAATTGATCACATACTGAGTCACATATCAGATCTCAACAAACTACAAAAAGATGGAGATCATACCATGCATATTTTCAGACCACAAAGCTATGAAACTTGAAGTCAACCACAAGAAAAAATTTGGAAAGATCACAAATACATGGAGGTCAGAGAACATCCTACTAAAAAAATGAATGGGTTAATTACGAGATCAAAGAAATTAAAAATGAATGGAACAAATGAAAAGGAAACACAGCAGTTCAGAACTTTGGGACTTGCAGCAAAGGCGGTCCTAAGAGGAAAGTATATAGCAATAAGGCCTATCTCAGGAAGCAAGAAAGTCTCAAATATACAACCTAACCTTACATCTAAAGGAGCTAAGAAAGGAACAGTAAATTAAAGCCAGCAGAAGAGAAATAATAAAGGTTAAAACAGAAATAAATGATATAGAAACGCAAAAACAGTAAAATCAATGAAACTAGGAGCTGATTCTTTGAAAGAATAAAATTGATAAGCCCCTAGCCAGACTTCTCAAAAAGAGAAAGGACCCAAATAAAATCATGAAAGAGGAGTGATCACAACCAACATCACAAATATAAACAATTAGAATATTATGAAAAATTGTATGCCAACAAATTGAGCAATCTGGAAAAATGGATAAATTCCTAGAAACCTATAAACTACCAAAACTGAAAGAGAAAATCTGAAAAGACCCATAGCCAGCAAAGAAATTGAAGGAGTAATCAAAAACCTTCCAACAAAAGTCCATGGCTGGATGACTTTCCAGGGGAATTCTACCAAACATTTAAAGAAGAGTTAATGCCTGTTCTTTCCAAACTGTTCCAAGAAATAGAAATGGAATGAAAACTTCCAAAACTCATTCTATGAGTTGAGCATTACCTTGATTTTTTTATTTGGCCTGTAGTTTGGATGTAATTTTCAACATTTCAGAGGTTTCCAACAACATTTTTTTTTTCTACACTTCTATAATTTTTCTTAGGCTATATTAGGATGGCCATAGTAAATTTAAGATTCTAATAACTATTCCCCTTTGGCTAGGATACATTAAATTTTTTTTTAAATTAATTTATTTGACAGAGAGCGAGAAAGGGAACACAAGCAAGGGAAGTGGGAGAGGGAGAAGCAGTCTTTCCGCTGAGCAGGGAACCCAGTGTGGGGCTCAGTCCCAAGACCCCTGGGATCATGATCTGAGCCGAAGGCAGATGCTTAATGACTGAGCCACCCAGGTGCCCCAGGATACATTAAAATCTTAGCATGAACTCAATGTAATAGTTTTAATGTATTTTCTTAGTTTACTCATAATTTTTTATTAATCATAGAATAATCAGTTGACTAAAGTTATTTTATCATAATGCTTTTCCATAACATTTCTGTCTTGATGTTCTTGAACATAGATATCTCTGAATGTCATCTGAGTACTAAATCATCATCTTTATAATCCAGTCACAGTTTCTTATATGGTGGATTCATTCATCAAACATTTTGGAAATCTTTGTATTCAATATAGGAGTTAGAAAAATGAGTCAAATTGTGGTTCTTAAGATATTCACAGTGGTGGGAACAAGGTAATTATAAGTGGTACATGGCATGTAATAAGGGTGTATAATAGGGGCTTTAGGACCACAGAGGACAGTGAGCCTAACTTCCCTGGGATTGAGGAACCAGTTGAAAAAGACTTAAAAAAAATATGACTTCTGAGCCTGATTCTTGATAGATGTGTGGTATAATTTGTCAGGGAATTTAGGCAAACCTACAAGGAAGGAAATTATAGGCCACATAGTACAGCCAAGCAAAACTGACTCAGTACAAACCAGTTTTGATTGCCAAGGCCCATGGGGAGTTGGGGATAGGAAGAGACTGCTTATGGCCATGGAATTTCTCTTTGGGGCTCTGAAAATGTTCTGAAACTAAATGGTGATAGTGGTTTGTGCAACTGCGTTAATAATATACTACAATCCATTGATCTGTATACTTGAAAAATGAATTTTATGCCAAGTGAATATTTCAGTGAAGATATTAAAAATTGCATGTATGGAGCTTATATATATAGCTTATGAATTCAATAAGCTATTCTTGAAGACTAGAGAAGAATGGAGAAGTGTAATGAAATTCTGATATCTAGTTTGTAAGGATCTCAAAATTAAAGGGAATAAAAATCTCAAACCTCAAGGTTCAAAGAATAGATGAAAAGGAGAGCCCTAGGAAGGGGGAAAGTACCATCCTTAGGCAAGATCATTCTGTGCATGTCATTATTAGCTATTGGTGTGTAATTCATTTTTAAACCTTTTTAAAAGTATAGACATGAAAGTATAAAAAACATATCTGTAGCTAGAAGCTTTATTTCTGGTTGAACCACCCATGTAACTGCTACTCAGTTCAAAATGGAACATTACCAAAACTCCAGAAGCTCTTTTCCCATCCTCACAAATACTTATGCCCTCCTCCAATGGATCTACTATCTTGACTTTCGTGGTACTATCTTCCTTTCTGGGTCTTTAAAAATAGTTTTACCACCTAATTTTGCCAACAACCAAGAAAAAATGTGTTTATTTTTTAATGATTCTTTATGGAACCGATAGTAAGTTTTTAATACTGGTTTCTTTTTGCACAGTTTTAAAATACAGGATTTATCCATTTTTGTGTGTGTATGTAGTTGTGGTTCATTCATTTCTGAATGCTTTATCAAACATCTGTTTATTCATCCCACCCTTGAAAACTGGAAAAATGTCATCAATTGTAAAAAAAAAAAAATGATCTGAATACTGTGAATTTCAAAAATATATATGTGCATTTCTGTTGGATATGTGCTGGGCTCCATTGCTAGAATTGAGTCATTGGCTGTACACTAGTGTGGCAGAGAATAGAGGAGCTAGGATACCTACTGGATGAATAAGTCCTTTTACCTGGTTGCTGAGTGTATTTTTGTGTATATGCGTTTTCCAAATGCATATGATTAGCATTGGCATGAATCACCAAGATTCACATGGCCATTACTACTGGCTAATCCAAATTCCTCTTCTATAAGCTTTCTTATCTTTGTTTTGCAGATTTGTTCCTTTTGAGCCCCAACCAACCAACCAACTTATATATATGATTTTTGAGTGTTAAAACACTGTTGCATTTCTGGGATGCCCCATTTAGGCATGTTATGTACTCTTTCTAATGTCTTGCTAGACTTGGTGCTAGCATTTTTAAAGGAATTTTGTTTGAGGGATACTGGTCTATGGTTTTGTTCCAGATGTCTTCTCTGGACTTGGTATTAGGGTAATAGAATGAGTTGGGAAATTTCTCCTCTGAGAAATCTTTTTTTTTTTTTTAAAGATTTTTATTTATTTATTTGATAGAGATCACACGTAGGCAGAGAGGCAGGCAGAGAGAGAGAGAGGGAAGCAGGCTCCCCGCTGAGTAGAGAGCCCAATGTGGGGCTCGATCCCAGGACCATGAGATCATGACCTGAGCGGAAGGCAGAGGCTTAAACCACTGAGCCACCCAGGCGCCCCTCTGAGAAATCTTATGGAGGTTTGTATTTCTGACTCATCTTCAGAGAAATTTCAGTTTTTCCCATTTTTCCATTTCATTATTTCTGCTATGACTTTTATTTCCTTTTACTCTGTACTTTATTTCCTTCTTCTAGCTTCTTGAGGTGAACTATTTTAGATCTTTCTTTTTTGCAATGGAAGTGCTTAATGTTATAAACTGTTAAGCATTCTTCACTGGCATCCCATATATTTTGAAATGTTCTCATTTAGTTTATTTTAATATCCTTTTAGCTAATTTGGATCTGATAACAATAAATTTTCTCAGCTTTTGTTTTTTTGTGTGAATATCTTTTGTCATTGCTTTAAAACTAACTTCAGACATGTTTTTGTATCCTATGATAAACTTGGAGTGTACAGCTCTGTGTTTGGCAGTTGTAACAAGTTGAGTGACTATCTCCATAAATAATTTTTGCAATATCTTATTATTCAGTATCATTCCTGCAATTCAGTATGCATTCCTTCTGGGTACTTAATGCATTTTGAATTTACTTTTCTGCATGGTGTAAGAAAATGATCCAGTTACATTCTTTTGCATATAGCTCTTCAGTTTCCCAACACCATTTGTTGAAAAGACCATCTTTTTCCCACTGCATATTCTTGCTGCCTTTATTATAGATTAATTGGCTATTTAAGCATAGGTTTATTTATGGGATCTCCATACTGTTTCATTGTTTTGTGTGTCTATTTTTGTGTCAGTACCATATTGTTCTGATTACTATAGTTTCATAGTATATGTTGAAATCTGGGATTATGATATCTCCAGCTTTGTAATTCTTTCCAAAGCTTTCTTTGGCTATTTGGGTTCTTTTGTAGTTCCATACAAATTTTAGGATCATTTTTTCCAAAAGATATTTTGATAGGGATTACTGTAAATCTGTAGATTGCTTTAGGTAGTATGGACATTTTAACCATTTTGGCTCTTCGAATCCATAACCATGGAACATATGTCCATTTATTTGTGTCCTCAATTACTTTCATCAGCATTTTATGGTTCTTATAGGTATTTCACCTCCTTGGTTTATTTCTAGGTATTATTTTTGGTGCAGTTATAAATGGGGTTATTTTCCTGTTCTCCTTTATTATTAGTGTATAGAAATTCAATAGATTTCGGTATTAGTTTTGTATCCTGTGACTTGACTTAATTCACTTATTCTAGTTTTTTTTCCTAGAGTCTTTAGGTTTTTAAAATACATATTATCATATAATCTGCAAATAGTAAAAGTTTTACTTCTTTGTTACCGGCTTGGATGCCTTCTATTTCTCTTGTCTGATTGTTGTAATGAGGACTTTTAGTACTGTGTTGAAATAAAAGTGGTGACAGTGGACATCCTTGTCTTTTTCCAGATCTTAGAGGAAAAGTTCCCATGTTTTCACCATTGAATATGATGCTAGCTGTGCATTTTTCACATGAGACCTTTATTATGTTGAGGTGTGTTCTTTTTTTTAAATTAGCCAACATATAGTACATCATTAGTTCCAGATGTACTGTTCAATTCTTAATCAGTTGCATATAACACCCAGTGCTTATCACATCACCCAATTATCCCATCCCCCCACCTGTCTTCCCTCCAGCAACCCTGTTTCCTTCTACTTTGTTGAGGATTTTTATCAGAGTGGAAGATGTACATGATCAAATGCTTTTTTTTGAACCTTTTGAAATGTTTGTTTTCTTGTTAATATATTTTATCATGTTGATTGATTTATATATATTGGACTGCCCTTGCACCCCTGGAATAAATACCAGTTGATTGTGGTGAGTAATTTTTTTAAATGTATTTTTGGATTTGGTTTGTTAATATTTTGTTGAGGATTTTTGTATCTGTTTATCAGAGATGCTGGCCTGTAGTTGTTGTGGTGTGTGTGTGTGTGTGTGTGTGTGTGTGTGTTTGTTTTGTAGTGTCTTTGTCTGGTTTTGGTATCAGGGTAATGCTGCCCTAATAGAAATGAATGGATACTATTCTTTAAATCATTTGAATGTTTGGTAGAATTTACTTGTGAAGTCATCTGGTTCTGGATTTTGTTGGGAGACTTTTTTGACTATTGATTCTATTTCATTTCTAGTAACTGGTTTGTTCAGATTTACTATTTATTACTATTATTACTAATTCAGTTTGGGAAGATTATGCTTCTAAGTGTCCATTTCTTCTCAGTTGGTATAATATTATTTTGTATTTCTTTGGTGTAGATAGTTATTTCTCCATTTCTGATTTTGAGTCCTTAGTTTTCCCTTCAGTTTGGCTAAAGAATTATCAATTTTGTTTATATTCTCAAAGGACCAGTTCTTGGTTCTTTATCCATTTTTATTCTTGCCATCCTAGTGGATGTGAAAAGCTATCTTTTGGGTTTAATTTGCATTTAATTAATGATATTGAGAATGTCTTCATGTGCTTATTAGCCATTTGTATATCTTTGAATAAGTCTTCAAAAATTTTCACCATTAAAAATTTTTTTATCTCTATTGTGGAGTAGTAATGTGTATTCTGGATACAAGGCCTTATCCCGTATAGGTTTACAAGTATTTTATGTCATTTTTGAGAGTTGTCTGCTTGGCTTTGATGTCCATTTGAAGGACAGATATTTTTAATATTGATGGAGTCCAGTGATATCCATATTTTTGTTTCTTTTACATTTTCTTTTGGTGTCCTACATAAGAAATTACTACCTACTTCAAGATGATGAATGCTTATAAAAGTTTTTTCCTAAGTTTATTTGTGGACTCTTAATTATCTTCCATTGATGAATAGGATTAGCCTTTTGCCTGTACTTCACCATTTTGATTACTATAGCTTTGGAATATTTTTGAAATCAATGTGAAAATTCTCATTTTTTTTTTTCCAAAATGGTTTTGGGTCTGTTACATTTCCATAAGAATGTGGTGGGGGTCACCTTTTAAATTTCTGCAAAAAAGCCTGCTAGATTTTATGGCAGTTGGTTGAATCTGTAGATTAATTTGGTAAGAGTTGCTATTTTAACAACACTGAATTTTCCAATCCATGAACGGGAATGATCTGTTTGTTGATCTTTAATTTCCCTCCTCCATGTTTGTAATTTTTAATGTACAGGTCTTAAAGAACTTATTCTATTTATAAATATTTTCATTCTTTGTTGCTATTATGAAAGATATTTATTTCATTCTCTAATTGATTTTTCCATCTATTGGAATTAGAATACAGTTGATTTTTTGAAGTTTGACCTTGTGTTTTGTAACCTTTCTGTACTTATCCATTCATTATAATTTGTATATGTGTTTCTTTGGATTTACTGCATGCAGAATATACTATGCAAAAAAATTTAAGTCTTCCCTTTATTAGGATCCTGTTTTTTTTTTTTTTCCTTGCCAAATTGCAGTATTTAGAATCTCCAATATAACGGAAAGAAATGGTGGGAGCAAGTATCCATGTCTTGTTGCCTGTATTAGGGGAAAGGCCTGTCTTATACCTAAGTATGATTTTTGCGGTTGTGTGTTAACATTTAAACAGGTTGGAGTTTTTTTCTAGTCTAAATTTGAGAGTTCATCATTAATGGATGCCTACTTTAATTCTCTTGGTTATGTATCACTTTTACCGGTTTCTTTCCCTATTTTTTTATTACATAGAAGACAATGTAGATATATGTTATAGTTATTTTGGGTTATAGTTCCTTCTTTTTAAGATTATAAATTTTTGTTCTGGTAGGTGTTTAAGTTACAGATGGATCACTTGGCTTTTACTCATCTAGTATAAGGGAAGATGTATTTTTAATTTTGTTTTCATGCTTTAATCTTGATCTTTCTGTAGATCACTTTTCTGGAGTCTCAACTAAGAGTCCAGCTTGTTTTCCAGGGTGCTTATATTCTGGTTTGGCCCAAACTGCAAATTCTCCCAAGCACCCTGTTATGTCTGGAAACTCCTCCCAGGTTTCAACCTCTTACCACAGCTACACTAACTATAAAGAGTCTTGCCCTATAAATTTGCAGCTTAGAAGTTGGCTAAGGACGAGTGGAATTAACATGCAAGCGTTTGGTGTTCATTCTCTGTGGATCTAACTGTGACACCTAAATCCCAGCTGCCTTGGATCTTGATTTCTGCATCCTTAATCCAGTAAAACTACTGATCTGTGCTTGGTCTCCCTTCCTGTGCTGTGGTTCAAATAATTTACTTAGGGAATCTGGATGAATATAGGGATTTTTCTATGTTAAGGATTACAGCCTTTCATGAGTGCTGTCCAGTGCCTTCAAAAGTTCTATATATTCTCTAGGTTTTATGTCCTGTTGCTTGTTAATAGGACAACTTTAATATCCATCTCCTAGCCAAGACAAGAATTCCCTAGTGTTTCATTAACTTACACCATTGAGTAAGGAAGAACTTGGAAGTCATACAATCACTTGGATTTTGGGCATATTCTCTGACCTCTTTGTTTTAATTTCTACTCTTCCTCCATTATAAGCTGGATCAAGCACCGCAGCCACTATATATAACTCTTCTTTACTTATTTGTTCAGTTGATGAGGAACCCAAGTGGCTTTTTCCCCATGTTACCTTTTTTTTTTTTTTTTTTTAAGATTTTATTTATTTATTTGACAGAGATCACAAGTAGGCAGAGAGACAGGTAGAGAGAGAGGGGTAAGTAGGCTCCCCGCTGAGCAGAGAGCCCGACTCAACTCTGGGGATCTCATGACCCTGAGATCATGACCTGAGCTGAAGGCAGAGGCTTAACCCACTGAGCCACCCAGGAGACCTTCTCATGTTATCTTAATAGGGTTTTGAGAGATAGCAAAAACGCATGTGTTGGGGCACCTGGGTGGCTCAGTGAGTTAAGCCTCTTCCTTTGGTTCAGGTCATGATCTCGGGGTCCTGGGAAAGAGCCCCACATTGGGCTCTCTGCTCCGCAGGGAGCCTCCTCCCCTGGCCCCTGCCTGCCTCTCTGCATACTTGTGATCTCTCTCTGTCAAATAAATAAAATCTTTAAAAAAACAATGCATGTGTTGAAAGCATTATTTCTCCCTCCTGTCATTATGCATATTGCCAGTAGCACTTTGGTATTCGTTTATTTCTTGATAAACTGGGATAGAGGATTTTAGTTTTCATAAATGGCTACAACACCATCAGTATTCTATCCTGTTCCTTTTTTAAGGAGTGCTGCTTGACTTGTATGATTAGGTTGTACAAGGTTGTGTACCTCTAACTTGTTCATTAAAATAGTCCTGTTTAATTTTGAGTTGCCATGCAAGTAGTCCAGTGACCTTGAAGGTTGCCATGCTCTAGGAAACTCAAGCTACATGGAAAGGTTCCGTTTGGGGTCTTTTCTTGATAGTTCCGGTGTATTACCACTTGCATATCCCTATTTAAGGTCCAGACATTATGGAACAGATTTAAGCCAACCTGCTGTGTTTTGTTTCAATTTCTGCCTCATAGAATCTGTGATGTAATATTATTTTATCCCTGGGTTTTAGGAAGAAGTTGTTGTATAGAAATAATAACTGGACTTGTTAATTTTAGCCCTTCTGACTGGTGTGAAGTGGTATATCACTGTGGTTTTGATTTGTATTTCCCTGATGATGAGTGACATTGAGCACTTTTTCATGTGTCTATTGGCCATTTGATATCTTCTTTGTAGAAATGTCTGTTCATGGCTTCTACCCATTTATTGATCTGTACCCCTGAAGCAAATAATACATTATATGTTAATAAAAAAAGAAATAATAACTGAAACAAAATTTGGTACCAGATATGAGATGCTGTTATAACTTTTGGACTGAATCATGGGCAGAAACTGGAAGGTCCTTGAGAGGAAACCTGACAGGCCTCAAGGAGGCTGTCAGTGAAGGCCTTAAGCTAAGGAAAATGTTGAAAGCTGGAAGAAAGAAGACTGGAGATCTCTGTTATATATAATAAAAGAATACCTAGCAAAATTGCTACTGCCACAATATGCAAAAAATGAAATTGAGGATTTAGTCTGCAGGGATTTCCAAGCAATTACTGTATGCCTCCTGATTCTTTGTTTTGAATGAGAGTGCCTATAGAAGTTACTCTATGCTTGTCCCACAGTGGTGTGTTGGATGTGTGTGGGCTAACATGGCATTTTGTTTTGTAGGTCTTCAGATCAAGAGGAACTGTACTTGAACGACTACTGGGGAGCCTAATCTACACTTGGACCTGATTTAGATGATGGGGTCTGAGACTGTTTTGGTACCATCACGGATTGAGACTTTGGAGATCTTTCGGGGGAAGGGTGTAGTGAATCCTGCATATGGGAATGATGTGAATTGGGGCCAAAGGGCATACTGTGTTATACTTTATTACCCAGAGATTACTACAGTAATATTTAAGTTTTTATCTGCTGTGACTTTGCTATTCCCCCTCAAGAAAAGGAGTATAATTATCATTCCTTTGGGAGTGGGTAGGTTTGAGTGCTTTGACCAAAGTGTAGAGTAGAAATCATTCCATGTGATCTTACAAGGCTAGTTCACAAGCAGTGATGTAGCTTTCACCTTATTTTCTGTAACACTTGTACCTGGTGCCTTGGACCGTCATGCAAGAAATCCAGATACTGCATCCAGGAAGCCCAGGCCACATGGGGAGGCCATGTATAAGGACTCCCGTCAATAGTTCCAGACTCTAGCCATTTGAGTTTTCCTTGCTGAAGCCATGGGTGTTGATTGTACAGAAACAAGCCAACTCCACATATTCATCATATGCAAATTCCTAAGCTACAGGATCCATAAACTTAATAAAGTAGTTCTATACTAAGCCTCGAGGTAGAAAGTGGAATGGCTGGATAACTTCTAAACGACTTTAAAGAATCATTAGAACTTTTGGTGTATAGTAAGAGTAAAAAGGCCTGCTACTGAGTAAAGTACGAGTTTCAGTGAAAAAGTGTGACATGTTTTATCTGCCTAATGGCTTGCTTTTTTATTTATTTGGTTTTGGGACACTAAGTTCTGTGGCCATATGCACTCTTGAGAGTTGTTGACATGCCACTGTAAAAACCAATACATTAGCTTGTACTAGTTTATTTGTAAACATTCCATTTACTTTACATTTTGTTCTACTTGATTAAAACTCAAATGTTTTCTTCAGTTTGCTTCCATATTTTACACATAGTAGATGTAAGATAAATACATACTAATTGAATATTTTGTCAGCTCTCAGAGGGCATTATTCTTGAGTTTTTTTTTTTTAATGACTTCTAGATGATTTAGGAAATAGGTAATTATATATATGTGTTAAATTAAGGGTTAAAGTCTGTCTTAGGGAACTTCATTCATGGTCTGCATATATAATTTGAATATTTTTATGAGGTAAAGATTATAGACAAGCTTTTCTAGCAATTAAGAAAATGTTCCTATAATTTTTGGAGGGTTTTACTGCCATCTACTGGCAGTCATTTCTATAGTTTAAATTCCTTCAAGCTTTATTTCTACTCGTTTTCCTTGCACCGTCTTCTCTTAATTTTTTAAGACTTTTTTTTTTTTTAAGGAAGAAGATATTTCAGGTGCCTAAAGAGAGGCTATCATTTTTTTTTGAAGAAACCTGATGTTCTACATATGCCTCCTATATAATTTAACAGAAGTGAATAAACATGACCATGTTATTCATTCTTAAGTGCAGTTTTTCCTGCACTCTTTCCATCACTTGCTTGGGTTCCCCTTCCTTTTACCATTCATAGAATTTTTTAACCTCTGCCCTGAGGTACATCATAATAGTCTACATTTTCTTCATGTGCATAGAATTCAGTGAATGAATGGATATAATTATGTGAACATAAATACAATGATATGCTTTTGTTATGTTTTAGAAAAAAGATCACATAATTTTTCTGCATTTTGCTTTTCTCACTTAGCATATCAGAAATCTAAGAAGTAACGTAGTTCTATTCTAAATGTATGCATGATTTTAAAAAGCAGTTGTATTTTAATTTTGTTTTTAACAATTTCTCTTGATAGACATTTATTTTTGCATTTTTTGCCACCTTGAATATGATTGCAATAAATATCTGCATGTATATCCCTCTCTAGGTGTAATTTTGTTTCTCTGAGATAGCTTTTTAGTAGCGAAATTACTGGGAGAAAGAATATATTTTTAATTTGAATAGATGTTACCCTGTTGCTATTAAAAACAGCTGAAAGGTCAGTGTAGGAGAATACCTTTTTCTTACACTACCGTTAATACATTTTATAGAATTTTAAACACTTTTACCTGTATGAGAGATTAAAATGATTATTTTAATTTCTTAATTAGCGAATTTGAACAATTTTACATGTTTGTTGACACTGAATTTATTCTATGAAACTTCTAATTTTATGTTTGCACTTTTTATATTGTAAGAAGATAACTCCTTTTGTTTATCATCCCAATTAACAAATCTTTTTGTACAAAAGATAACAAAGTTTTTAACTCTTTATACAACTGAACAGGTCTATCTTTGTTTTAAACAGAGTTTCCTGCATGTAATGAAGAAAGTCTCACTCACCCATATGGGTTGTACCTTCCAGGTCCCTTTCCTCCCCACCCCTCCCTTTTTTTTTTTAAATTTTGCAGAATTTTTATTGTCTGAATTTTAAGTTTAAATTTTAACCCATCTGGAATTTAATTACACTTTTCAGAACTGAAAGATCCCATATACCCAGTGAAGTACTGTATCAAATAATTATCAAAATAGATCCACGTAATCAGCAGCCAGTCACTCAGAATAATTCTAGTCTCAATTACTAAAACTGCGTTATCCTAGATATTACTGTCCTGATATCTATGGTAATTGCCTTCCTGCTTTTCTTCCTATTATTGTCTTCTAAACTGGATCTCTAAACATTATAGTTTAGTTTGTTGCTCATTGGCCTTAATATAAATTCATATAATATGTATTTTTATATCCAATATCTTCTATTTAACATTTTGTTGGTGAGTTTTATCTACATAGTGGTGTGTAGCAGTTCATTCTCCTTGTTGTATGGTATTTCATTGAATGAATGTGATTATTCTACTGTTGACAGATATTTCGATTTTTTTCAATGAATGGCAATAGAGAATATAGCTATGAATATTCTTGTGCATTACTTTTGAGGCTTTTGTGCATACATTTCAGTTGGATGTACATTTCAGAGAGAAATTGCCTCATAAGTCATGTAGATTTCCAACTTCAGTAGGTCAGTAATTACTGCCCAGCAGTTTTCCAAAATGATTACACTAGTTTACACTTCCGCCAGTAAGAATTCTAACATTCTACATCTTCACCAATACTTATCATTGTCTTTTTTAATTTTACTCTTTTTTATGGGTAGATACTGGTATCTCACTGTAGTTTTATTTATTTAGGTTAGTCTCTATGTAGTACCTCATTAGTTTTTGATATAGTGTTCCATGATTCATTGTCTGCATATAAGACCCAGTGCTCCATGCAATCTGTGCCCTCATTAATACCGATTAACAGGCTCACCCATCCCCCATACCTCTCCCTTCTAAAACCCTCAATATGTTTCCTGGAGTCCATAGTCTCTCATGCTTTGTTTCCCACTCTGATTTCTCCCCCTTCATTTTCTCCTTCCTTCTCCTAATATCCTCCATGCTGTTCCTTTTGTTCCACAAATAAGTGAAACCATATGATAATTGACTTTCTCTTTTTGACTTATATCACTTAGCATAATCTCTAGTCCCATCCATGTTGGTGCAAAACTTGGTTATTCATCCTTTCTGTATTGTACATATGGACCACATCTTTATCCATTCATCTGTTGAAGGCTCTTTCCACAGTTCGGCAATTGTGGACATTGCTACTATGAACATTGGGCTGCATATGGCCCTTCTTTTCACTACGTCTGTATCTTTGGGGTAAATACCCAGTAGTGCAGTTGCTGGGTCATAAAGTAGCTCTATTTTTAATTTTTTGAGGAACCTCCACATTGTTTTCCAAAGTGGCTGCACCAACTTGCATTCCCACCAACAGTGTAAGAAGGTTCCTCTTTCTTTGTCTGCAGCTCCTCCAACTTTGTTGTTTCTTGCCTCATCGATTTTTGCCATTCTAATTGGTATAATGTAAGGTGGTATCTCAATGTGGTTTTGATTTGAATCTCCCTGATGGCTAGTGATGAACATTTTTTTCATGTGTCTGTTAGCCATTTGTATGTCTTTAGAGAGGTGTCTGCTCATGTCTTTTGCCCACTCTTTGACTTATTTGTTCTTTTGAGTGTTGAATTTGAGTTCTTTATAGATCTTTATAGCCCTTTGTCTGTAGTGTCGTTTGCGAATATCTTCTCATATTTTGTGGATTGCCTCTTCGTTTTGTTGACTGTTTCCTTTGCTGTGCGAAGCTTTTTATTTCGAAGAAGTCCCAAAAGTTCATTTTCACTTTTGTTTCCCTTGCCTTTGGAGGTAAAGTGTCTTGACAGAAGTTGCTGTGGCTGATGTTGAAGAGGTTACTGCCTATGTTCTCCTCTAGGATTTTGATGGATTCCTGTCTTACATTGAGGTCTTTCATCCATTTTGAGTTTACCTTTGTGTATGATGTAAGAGAATGGTTGAGTTTCATTCTTTTGTATATAGCTGTCCAATTTTCCCAGTACCGTTTATTGAAGAGACTGTCTCAACTTTAGTAATCAGTCCCTTCACTGGAGTTTTAATTTGCCTTTCTGATTACTAAAGTTGAATTACTTTCATATGTTCACTAGTCACTAAGTTAAAAATTGCTTTTGGCCACTTTCCTCTTAGGTAGATATTTTCTTACTGATTTGTAGGAATTCTTTACATATTTTGAATCAGGCTCTTTGTTTTCCACTTAGTGCTCTTTAAAAAATTTTTTTATGACAGTATATTATTTTTGGTTAACAGAAACTCTTAATTCTACATTTATTTTCCTTTATGTTTAGTGCTTTTTGTCATGTTGAAGAAATTAAAAATACTCAAATTCTGTTTCCTAGAGAATTTTATTAAGTTCAATTTACAAGTCACTTAAAAATTTTTACATAAGTGATAAGAAATGGATCAGTATTCACTTTTTACATATAGATATTCATTTGACCCCATAGCACTTACTGAAAAAGGCTCTATATGCTCTGCTGAACTGATAAATCAAGAGTTTATTATCCTGGGTAGGCTTCTGGACTCTTGTGTTCTTTCATGGACAATAAAGTCAATACCTTGCTGTCTTAATTACTGTAGCTTTACACTAAGTCTTGATACCTGGCCGGTATTCACTAGCTTCTTAAAGATTCCTTAGCATTTCTTTACTTTTACTTTATTTCCATAAACCCTTTAATGCTATCCTTTTAACTTTCGACAAAAATACACTCTTGGGATTTTCATTGTGATTTCATTCAATCTGTAGATCATTTATAGAACATTTACAGCTTCATAATATTGAATCTTCAAGGTGCCTGGGTGGCTCAGTGGGTTAAGCCTCTGCCTTCAGCTCAGGTCATGATCTCAGGGTCCTGGGATCGAGCCCTGCATCAGGCTCTCTGCTTAGCAGGGAGCCTGCTTCCCCCTCTCTCTCTGCCTGCCTCTCTGCCTACTTGTGATCTCTCTCTCTCTCTCTCTCTCTCTGTTAAATGAGTAAATAAAATCTTAAAAATATTGAATCTTCAAGTCTCTGAATATGGTGTGTTCTTACATTTAAATTCTTCAAATACTTTGTAACTTTCATAATAAGAATCTTCTACATCTTTAAATAGGCGTGTTTCTCGGTATTTGATATTTTGGATATTGGTATAATTTTTAAGATTTTTATTTCCTTTAACTTATGTCTGCTGATCTTGTATCTAGTGATCTTGCTAAATTTATTTCTGATGAAGTTTTTGAAGAGTTTTTTCTTTTTCATCCTTATTTCTAAAATTTTTTCTTTACTGTGTTTGATGACTGTGCAGTGTGGAATGGAAGTACTTGTTGTGAGCATCCTGATGTCATTCCCAATTTTAGAAAAAGGCTTTTAATATTTCACCATTAAGTATGATGTGTGCAAAGTGCTTTTTATATTCTTTAATAGATCAAGGACGTTTTTATTTCTAGTTTAAAATTTTTAGTATGACTGGTATTGAATTTTATCTGGTTGCTTCTAGTGATATGATCTCAAAACTTTTTCTCATTTTGTTTCCTTTAAAAATATTTGATCAACCTTACATTGATGGATTAAATTCTCCTTGCTCATGTTGAGTTCATATTTGATTTTCTGTTTCAGATTTTTGCTTTCATAATCATTGATTTATCTGTGCTTTTTTTCTTCTAACTTTAGAGGTTTTGATGTAAAGGTTATGCTGTTATCTTTAATTGAATGGAAAATATTTATTTGTATTCTCTGGAAGACTTTATGTAAGACTTGTGTTACGCTTTCTTTCCATGTTTTGAAAAATTCACTGGTGAAACTGTTTGGGTCTATTGATTTCTTTCTAGGAAAATTTTAAAACCAAGATCTCATTCTTAAAGGATCAAACTTTCTATCTTTTTTTATTGTATCAGATTTGATATATTTTGTCCATATTTGTGAATTTCCAAATTTATTAACATTAATTCATAATTTATTAATCTTTAAATGTTTGCAAGATCTGTAGTGATATCTTTTAAAATATTTTCCTATATTGACTATCTTTCTGATTGGGATTGAGTGGGAGGAAGACTACTGGGGTAAACTTTCATTCTTGTGTATCGGGGTCCATACTGTTAACATGACTTATCGCTGATGATGAAAACTTATTCATTTGACTGAGGTAGTATTAATTAGATTTCTTTTGGGTAAAGGTATTCTTCCTCTCTCTGGCACATATGTACTCTTCAGGAAAGAGTCAGTTTGTGCATCCTATATTTAATGGGTGGTAAGTTATGCCCTACCTCTTGGAGGAGGGAGTTTCTACATAAATTAGTTGAGATATTTGTTCTCCCGCATTTGAATATTTGCTCATTTCTTTTTATTAGTATGGATCCATGGATATTTATTTCATACTTTTGGTTATTTCCTGATACCATGTGTTTTCTTACTCGAATGGCCCCAGCTTTGGCCATTGAGCACTCTTTCAGTTGCCTTCTGTGTTCCTTTGTCATGGTCCCATTGTTTTGTTCTTAAGAATTTTTTTTCTTCTTTTTGGTGCTATGAGATATTCTAGGCAATTCTTATATATTCCCTACCCGAGTCCCAGCATCAGCAATTTCTTCAAAGACTCTGGTTTCTATTAGTTGAGAATGTTGTATTGGATGCCAAATTTGGGGGTTTGGATGAGTACATTTATCTTTATTTTCTTAATTCTGTTCTTTAATTTCTTTGGGTTTAACTTGCTGTCCTTTTTATAACTTCCTAAGATATATTTTCAGTACCATTGTTTAAAATGTTTTCTAATATCCATTTCCATTTCTCTTTTGAACAATGGATTAGAAATATATTATTTCATTTCTAAACATTTAGGCATTTTTCAAGTTACTTTATACTTTTTTTCCTACCCTAATTCAATAGTGGTCAGACAACATAATTGAATGATTTATAGTTTAAGTTTAAGACTTATTTTATGAACTACATATAATCATTTTGTTTGTCTTGTATGTAGAGCTGAAAAGACTACTTACGATTGTCAGGTCATTTTTAATTGTGCTATTTGGAAGTTTTACATCCCTACCTACTTTGTTCAGATTTTATGTTGGGCGGATATATTATAGTCTCTCATCTTGATAGGGGATTTGTCTATTTCCCTCAAGCTACAGTTTTTTTTTTTTTTTTGGAATATAGTTGACCCATAATGTTATGTTTGTTTTAGGTGTATGACATAATGATTTGACAACTCTATATATTATACTATGAGGACTACCAGTGTAACTACCACGTGTTACCATACAATGCTGTCATGATACCTTTGATTATACTCCTTTCAACTTTGTGACTCATTCCATAGCTGGATTTTTGTGCCTCCCACTCTCCTTCACCAATTTGCCCATCCCCCAAACCTCCTTTCCTCTGGCAACTGCCAGTACATTCTATTTATGGATCTATCTCTTTTTTTCTTTGTTTTTGTTTTGTTTTTTAAATTCCACATATCATTGAAATTATATGGTATGTGTGTCTTATTTTGACTTATTTCACTTGGCATGATACCCTCTGGTTTTATCCACAGTATGTCAAATGGCAAGATCTCTCTTTTTATGGATGAGCATCATCAATAATATTTATAAAGTATATATAATATATATACACAAACTACATTTTCTTCATTCATCTATGGATGGACACTTGGGTCACTCCCATATCTTGGCTGTTGTAAATTATGCAATAATCATGGACTGTAGATATCTTTTTGAATTAATGTTTTCATTTCTATGGGAAAAACTCAGTAGTGGAATTACAGGATCATATGCTATTTCTATTTCAGTTTTTTTTTTTTTTTTTTTGAGGAACTTCCATCTTGTTTTCCATAGGAGCTGCACCAATTTTATTTCCTATCAGTGGTGCACAAAGGTCCCTTTTTCTCCACATCCTCACCAATACTTGTTATTATTTTTTTCATGGACATTCTGATTGGTATAATTTGATAACTCATTGTGGTTTTGATTTGGATTTCCTTAATGATTAGTGACATTCAGTGTCTTTTCATATGTCTGTGGCCATCTGTATGTCTTTGGAGAAATATCTTTTCAGGTCCTCCACCCTTTCAAAAATTGGATTATTTGGGTATTTTTGGCATTGAGTTGTATAAATTCTTTATATATTTTGGATATTAACCCCCTACTAAATACACCATTAGCAAATTTCTTCCATTCCGTAATTTGCCTTTTCATTTTATTGATTTCCTTTACTCTGCAAAAGCTTCTTATTTTGGTGTAGTCCTAATAGTTTTGCTTTTCTCTTGCTTGAGGAGATAAATCCAGAAAAATATTGCTAAGGCTAATATTAAAGAGATTATTGCTTATATTTTCCTTGAGGAGTTTTATGGTTTCAGGCCTCACATCTAGGTCTTGTAGTCTATTTTGAGTTTATTTTTCTGTATGACATAAGATAGTGGTCTTTTATTCTTTTGTATGTAGCTCCCCAGTTTTCCCAGTACTAGTGATTGAAGAGATGATCTTTTAGCCATTGTATATTATTGCCTCCTTCATTGTAGATTAAAGATTTTTTATTTATTTATTTGAGAGAGAGACAGTGAGAGAGAGCATGAGAGGCGAGAAGGTCAGAGGGAGAAGCAGACTCCCCATGGAGCTGGAAGCCTGATGTGGGACTCCATCCTGGGACTCCGGGACCGTGACCTGAGCCGAAGGCGGTTGCTTAACCAACTGAGCCACCCAGGCGCCCCTCCTTCATTGTAGATTAAATGATCATATAGTCATGGGTTTATTTCTGGGCTCTCTATTCTGTTGCATTGATCTATGTGTCTGTTGTGCCAATACCATATTGTTCTGATTATTGTAGCTTTAATAGTATATGTTGGGATACCTCCAGCTTTGTTATTTCTGAAAAAAGCTTTGGTTACTTGGGTTCTTTTGTGGTTTAATGCAAATTTTATGATTATTTATGTGAAAAATATTGCTGGTATTTTGCAAGGGATTGCATTGATTCTATAGATTGCTTTAGAGTATGGAGACTTTAATAATATTCTTACAATTCGTGAACATGATATGTCTTCCTATTTGTGTCTTTAATTTCATTCATTAACATTTTATAGTTTTTGGAGTACAGGTCCTGCACCTCTTTGGCTAAGTTTATTCTGAAATATATTATTTTTGGATATATATTGCAAATGCATTGTTTGGGGATTTTAAATAGGTTTGTTTTCTTACCTTCTCTTCCTGCTATTTCATTGTAGTATAGAGAAGTGCAGCTGATTTTTGCATATTTTATATCCTGCAACTTTAATAAACTCAGTGTAATAATTTTTTTCAGTGGAGTCTTTAGGGTTTTCAGTATATAGTATGTCATCTTCAAATAGTGATAGTTTTACTTCTTCCTTACAGTTTGGTTGCTTTTTTTTTTTTTTTCTGTCAGATTGCTATGGCTAGGATTTCTAGTACTCTATTGAATAAAAGTGGTGAGAGTGGATATTATCTTCAAGAGCTGTCAGTTTATCATTGATGTTAAGTGTGGGTTTGTCATGTATTGCCTTTATTATGCTAAGGTGTGTTCCCTCTAAACCTACTTTGTCAGTCATAAAATGTTGAATTTTGTCAGATGCTTTTTCTGCATCTATTGCAATGGCTATACATAGTGTTCATTTTGTGGATGTGATATATCATTTTGATTTATGAATATTGAACCATTCTTGTATCCCTCCAGTATATCCCACTTGATTGTGGTGAATGAATCATCTTTTCCATGTATTGTTGGATATGGTTTGCTCATATGTTATTGAGGATTTTTACATTTATGTAAAATGTAAATCCCAATACAGGAATATTGGTCTGTTTTCTTTTTGTAGTGTCTTTTTTTTTTGTTATCAGGGTAATGCTGGCCTTGTTGAATGTATTTGGAAGCTTTCCTCTATTTTTTCTGAATAATTTGAGGGGAATAGGTATTAACTCTTTGATGTTTGATAAAAATTCACCTGTGAATCTTAAGTAATCATACAACATGCTCACTTGACTGGAAGAAAGAATGAATGAACTTAGCACTTTAACAAAACGATGGAAAACATAAAAACCAATCAGATTAGAAGATTAGAAGACTACAGTAACTGAAATGAAATACAGAAGAAATCAACAGTAGATTAAAGGATGCAGAAGAATGAATCAGCAATTTGGAAGACAGGGTAATAATCATAAAGTACCCAAGGTGGACAGCATAAAAAAGAATGAAAAATATAATTGGTTAAGGGATTGCTTGGACAACATCAAGCAAACAAACATTTGCATTTGCATTATATGGGTCCCTGAAAGATAAGAGAAAGGGGCAGAAAACCTATTTGAAGAACGAATAGCTAAAAAAAAATTTCTAACCTGGGGAAGGAAACAGACAACTAGGTTCAGGAGCACAGAGTTCCAAATAAGATGAACCCAAGAAGGTCTACACCATGACACATTATAATTAAAATACTAACTATTGAAGATAATTTTAAAAGCAACAAGAGAAAAGAAAGCAGTAATATACAAGTGAAAGCCCATAAGGCTAATCCCTGATTTTTTTTTTTTTTTTTTTTAGCACGAAGGCCAGAAGGGAGTGGCATGATGAATTCATAGAACTGAAAGGCTATAGTATATGCTGGCTAACTGAATATAATAAAAAAGTATGGAAATAGAGAAAAAAACAGATAAAAGAACTGAAAGAAAAAAACCTACAACCAAGAATATACTCTATGTGGCAAAGTTACTCAATTGATGGAGAGTTTTCTAGACAAACATAAGTTAATGGAGTTCATCACTACTAAATGGGCCTACAAGAACCTAAAGGGACTTCTTTAAGTGGAAAAGAAAGACCATAAGTAGAAGAAAATTATGAAAGGAAAAACTTTTGTGGATAAAAGCATACAGTAAGGGTAGAACAATCACTTATGAAATAACATAAAGATTAAAAGACAAAAATAGTAAAACCGACTACATCTAAAAAAATTAAGGGGATTCACAAAATAAGATCTAAAATATGACAGCCCAAAGTTACTATTATGTGTATTGAAGATAGGTCATTAAGCACATATACATTTGAACTGTCCTGTCTACCTGGTAGTTTTACCCTTTTGTCATTATAAAAGACTCCTTTTCCCACTAATAGTGTTCCTAGCTTTAATGCTAACTTTGATAATAATATAGCTACCCCAGCTTTTGGCTTTTGTTTAGTGTTTGGAGGATTTTCCGTGTACTTTTCCTCTCCTTTTAGTCTTAAACTTCCTTTGGCCTTCTCCTTACTGTGTGTGTGTCATATGCAGTTTGCAGTTATTTTCTTTCAGTCTGAGTATATAAAAGGGAGTACTTCCTGACATTTATGTAATTAGGGATATTATTTGGTGTATATATACTGTCTTGCCATTTGTTTTTTTTTTTCTTTTTTTGTCCTACCTGTTCTTTTTTTCCCCTCATTTTCTTTTGAATCTTCAGTTTGTTACATTTTTCTGTTAGTTTTAGTTATATTTTGTTTCACAGTTTCTTAAATGGTTACCCAGGGTTTATCACACGAATCCTTGATTTAGTAGAGTCTAAGTTAAATTATTTTTCTACTTCATATACATTGATACTGTTACAGGATCATGGGGTTCTTAGCCCTCATGGAGTTGAAAGGTGAAGTGAAGTGAAAGTTTATTTAGTGAAGGTGAGAGTGGAAAGGAAAGAAGCAGCTCTCTAGAGTGAGAGACGTCCCAAATGGGTTGCCACTGAGGGCTTTTAGTGGCAGTCTTTTATTGAAAACTGACTGGGAAGCTTGTCGCCTTGAGATTCTTGTGCCATCTTGGTTTCAGCTCGAACTATTGATAACATCCTTAATGACTTAATTCCTTGAGGTCTGGTCATTTTCTGTGATATGCTATAGCTGCCAAAGAAAAATACTCCCCGGCCATCCAAGGCCAGGTGGTCTGTCCCCTTATCTCTGCTTCACTCTGTCTTAGTGCCTCAGCCTGCCAAGATTAGTCTGAGGCTAGTCAGGGCCCCCCTACCTCTCCCTGCCTATATTTAGTATGGTGTTGAAACACCTTAACTCCATTTACTTTTGCCTTTTGTGTTACTGTTTTCATTTTAAAATGTTTGTTTGAAATGTTTTTCTGGCCTTTGGCTCTGCAAGTTTTACTGCTTTGGTTGCTCTGATAGCTTCAGACAAATGTATCTTATATTATCTTATTCAGGTTTTCTAGATTTTCTTGGCATGACACTTGGTTGAAATCAATCTGGAATGCCAAATTTATTTTTACCTGTGGTAAAAGAGATAAAATTTTAGTTGTTTTTGCCAGGAAAGTTCATTAAATAACCCATCATTTTCCATAGAATTCAACTACAATCATCGTGGTAAATTCTTATCTGGTATCTGTTTTATGATTTTTATCTTCTGTTCTGCTAATATACTTATTGCTATACAAATATTTCTTTTTCATGGCTTTACAATGTTTTGATTTCAAGTAAGGCAAGTCCCTTGTCCCCCATGTTATTCTTCCTTATACTTCTGTCAGATATTTACTCATCCATGTAAACTTTAAGATAATTTTGTTTATTTTAAGAAAAACCTTTTGGTGATTTAATGAAAATTATGAAATACAGATTATAATTGTGAGAACTGAATATTTTTATGATACTTTTTCCATGAACATGGAAGCTGTTGTAGATTTTCTTAGCATGGTAGTTGGACCAAAACAATCTAGACTACTACTTTTCATTTTGTTTTGAATTCTGTCTTTAAGTTAGTTATTAACCTAATGTTTGTGTAGGTCCCATAGCTTGTTGAATTGTTTTAACTATTGAAATGCACTTCGCTGGATTACAAAGAATATGATAGTTTTTAAAAAGTTTGTGTTATCAGTTTATGAAATTATTTCATTGCCAATTTTCTAGTTATAAAATATCACCAGATTTATAATATATTCTTTATATTTATTTCATTTTCTTACAGAATGTGTTAAAATTTCTAAGAAAATGAATAATATTGACTATGAACACCATTCTATTTACCAATTTAAACTGTATTTGGTTCTAACAATGCTTGCTGTTTATAAGTAGTTTTTATTTACATTTCATTTTTTTCAACTTCCATTTTACTTAGCATTTTTATATGAAATGTGCTGAATAGTTTTAAATACGTTTTTAGCATCTATTGTTTCAATCATGCATTTTCCCTCTTTTAATTTGTTGATATCATTTTATTGATTTCCTGAGTTTGAATTCTTTATGTACGTGAGGTTCTGCTTGGTTAGATTAAATAAAACTCAGCTGTGATCTCCTATCATCCCTCCTTTTCTTTATTTTTTATTTTTTTCAAGATTTTTATTTTTTATTTTTACTTTTAAATATAATTTTATTTTTTCAATGTTCCAAGATTCATTGTTTATGCACCATACCCAGTGCTTTTAAAGTTGTCAAATGAGTGTTTACAACATTTATATATACTTTAAATATTATATAATAAAATATCACTGTCATAAGACCAAGAAATAGAACACTAATATATTGCAGAAGCTTCCTAGAAGCCTTGCTGTCTAAACAAATCATAATTCTAAGTTTTGTGTTTATCATTAATTGTAAAAAAAAAAAAAAATTACCACCCACACTGACCACTCTAAACAATACATTTAAAAAATTTTGTCCTGTTCACCTTATAAAATGGAGCCCTACTTTGTGAATTTTTCTGACTTGGTCATTATTGGGTTTGGGGGCTTTATCCACTTTAATACATTTGATAGCTCATTCATTTTCATTGATGTATGCTGTCATATTACAGTTTTTCTGTTCTGTTTGTGCATTTGTGGTAGTTCTGGTTTTGATGTTCTACAAATGATGCCATAACACATTTTTATGTATGTGTCTGCACATATGCAAAAGTGTCTAAGGTGTATTCTTAGGTGTATTCTTAGGCTGCCAAGCCATCAGGTATGACTATGTTCAATTTTATTAATTACTGCCAGACTATTTTAGTAGTTTTCAGAATTATACTAGCAGTTTATGAAAGTTGCTTTATATCCTCACCAACACTTAATACTTTGGTATTTAATGTTTACTAATTTAGGTGCAAAATGAATCTTAATTTGTTCTGAAATTTTAAAATTAAAGGCCTTCTACAAAATAATTTTCTTCAACTCTTTCCAGATGTCCTAATTTACCATATTTGGCCCATTTTTGAGTTTGTATATGTATATATGTATATGTATATAACATATAAGGTGTGTACATAAACATAGATGTAAAATTAACTGTTTAAGACTAAGTTGCGTAAGTTATTCCATAAACACTTGGTATATTTCCTGTAAACAAGGACTCTGCATAAAATCAATTATAATCCTACAGTTCAATCCATAGACCCTCCCCGTTCACATTTACCAATTATTCTAGTGGTGTCCTTTATAATTTCTCTTTTCTTGAATTAAATCTAAGTGGTGTGTTCCCCTTGGTAGTCATGTTTCTTAGTCTCCTTCAATCTGGAGCAGTTTCTCAATTTTCTTGACATATATGACTTTGATATTTTTGAAGAATACAGGCCAAGTTTTTGTAGAATGACTATCAGTTTTGGTTTGATGTTTTCTAATGATTAGATTCTGGTATGTGTTTTGGCATTTAGTCCATAAGATTGATACTCTGTACTTCTATCAGGATGCACACAATATTAGTTTGTGCCCTTACTGATGTTGACTTCTTTTTTAAGATTTATTTTTTTAGAGCATGCATGCATGGGGGGAGGAGCATAGGGAGAGAATCTTTAGACTCCTCACTGAGCATGGAGCCCTGTGCAGGCCACCTTCCCTACCCATGAGATCATGACCTGAGCTGAAACCAGAAGTTGCTGGTTAACCAACTGAGGCAACCAGGTGCCCCAGTTGATGTCAGCTTCAGTTTGTCAGTTTCTGTCATTTTCCTAAGAAGGTGTCGCCCAGATTTATTTGTAGATTTTATGTTTGATTAATGAGTGATCATAACTACTTTGTGAGTTGTATAAATACCTTATCCATCAATAATTTACCTAATTTTGACATTGTTGATAATTATTTAATCAAATATTACCATGATTGCCAGATGATTTTCTAATTCCATCATTCCACATATTTATTATTAACATTCATTCATGTACTCAAATCAGATTTCTATATTTTTATAAGCTACAATCCATTACTACCATTATGCATTCAATCCTAAATTGTCACAGAAATGGTCAGTGTGGACTCCTTTGAGCTTATTTCTCTATTTTAATATGTCCCCGTGATTCTTTGAACCCTTCTTTACTTTAGGGTGCCTCAACTTTGGAATCAGCTATTTCTTCAAGGAGCCTTACTATCTTTTAGTGAATAATTATTATAATCTGAGATCTAGATTTTGGTGTTTCATTTGTACTGTCTGTCTTCTACACCCTCTCAAATGGTAGTTATATTTATATTCGTATATATACTTACATACTTACATATGTATATATGTCTATATATACATTTATATCTATTTCTACATATGCTATCTCTATATAATAAAAGTCACAAGTTTTGGGTGCCTGGGTGGCTCAGTGAGTTAAAGCCGCTGACTTTGGCTCTGGTCATGATCCCAGGGTCCTGGGATCCAGTCCCACATTGGGCTCTCTGCTCAGCAGGAAGCCTGCTTCCTCCTCTCTCTCTGCCTACTTCTCTGCCCATTTGTGATCTGTCAAATAAATAAAATCTTAAAAAAAAAAAAAAGCCACAAGTTTTCACTGAACTTTAATTCTGACTTTTCCTGTTTTCACATTTGTAATGAGAAACCTGCCTCCCATACCCTCAATATATTTACATAATTGTTCAGTCCCATTTTAAGTAGCCAGACCCTTGACCAGAAGGTCATGTTTACCACCCCCCGTCATTCTGATATGGTGTCCACAAGACCTAACTCTCCATCTTCTCACCATGGCTGTGTTCTCAGTGTTTTAATGGACATTTCTTAGATGACAAATTAGTTACACCTTTGGCTTATTGGACATTTATGCTACTGTTTTGTAAAATCCTTATTCCTTTATTTTTCCCCTTTCTAATTGGGTTATTGTCTTGTTCATATTGACTTTGGTTACTAATACTTCTCATTTATTTATTTATTGATTTATATATTTTATTTATTTATAGGTTTTACTTATTTATAGATTTTACTTATTTATTTGACAGAATGATCACAAATAGGCAGAGAGGCAGGCAGAGAGAAGGGGAAGCAGGCTCCTGCTGAGCAGAAAGCCCCATGTAGGGCTCAATCCCAGGACCCTGAGGTCATGACTTTAGCAGAAGGCAGAGGCTTAGCCCACTGAGCCCCACCCCCACCAGATGTCCCTGGATGCTAATAGTTCTTAATTTGCATTGCAGTTATCTTCTAGATTCATTGGTGATCTTAAATCTGTAGGTTGGTGTCACTCATAAATCTGGAATATTCTCACCATTCTCTCTTCCAGTATTTTCTCTGCTCCTCCTTTGGGATATTTTAGATAAAAGTTAGATATTTTCATTCTAGACCCTTCTTGTCTTAAACTGCCTTCTGTATTTTTAACTTTGTGTATTCTTTCTGGGTAATCTTTATCAACTACTTTTGTTCATCAGGTTTTTTTGTCTTTTGTTTTGTTTTGGTTTTCAAATTTGAAACTAAGCCATTCAGGTTTTTCTCCTATTTGAGAAGTATTTGACTGCTGTATTACTACAAAGGCAGTCTAGTGTTTTTTCCTGAAAGCTTTATTATACTGCCTTTTACATTTAGATTGGAAATGAAGTTTTTAGAGGTAGGGGTCAAGATGTGTAGAGAGCCCTGATGCGGGGCTTGATCCTAGGACCCTAGGACACCTTTGACCTGAACCAAAGGCAGAGGCTTTAACCCACTGAGCCAACCAGGTGCCCCGCCAGTGTATACTTTTATATGATTATGTGTATACGATTTTTCCTGTACCTTCACATTCTCATCAATACTTGATATCATCCAAGTTTGATTTTGTTACATTGATGGTATAGTAGTGATATGGTACTTTTTTTTTTTTTTAGTCCTGTTTTTACTACTTTTGAGCATATTTTAAAATTCTTGTTAGTCCATACACATCTTTTTCTTACTTTACTGCTGGACTTACCACCACCCCCCCAACCCCACCTTATTGATTTGGATGAGTTCCTCATAGGTTCTGGATCAGAAATATCCATTAGAACTTCCTGTGATTATGGGAATTTTATTCTGGTATTTCCACTACAGGGACCACTACTGAGCTACTGAGCCACAGTAAACAGTAACTACTGCCTACTGTGATGGAGGGATTGACTTTTAAATTTTAATTAGCCACATGTAGATGGTGGCTCATGCATTGGATTAGTGCAGGCATAGATAACACTTCTTTGTCATTTTGGGACACTACAAATATCTTCTGCTTGATGGTGTCCTCTGTTGTACAAAAATGATTTATGTAACAAATACATTTTCTTTATGGTTTATGCTTTGGGATTTTGATCATACATTTCCCCTTTAGTCCTTTAGTTGGGATTCTGTAGTGTATAACAAGATGAATGGAATTGTAGGTTTATGGAGCATGGGTACACTTAATTTCAGAACACATTACCAAATTGCCCTCCCAGTTTGCATCAGTTTATACCCTTAAGATGTAAGAAGGGTCCTTTTTCCCTGTATCCTTGCTAGTTCCTGTTGGGATTTCTTAAGTTTTGCTTATAAATGTGCTCTGGCTTCCCTCTTTTTTATAGAAAGTGATGGGTATTTGCAGGGATAGCTCAAAGTCATCAAAAATACTTGCAACTTGATCCTTATATTCCACTTTAGATAGATTTTTGTCAGGAAACTGAAGTAGCTTGGACCTTTTGGGCAGACACAAAAGAAACAGAAGTTTTACTTGGGGATTTCGGATCAGTAAGCTTTCATGTAAATATTTCTGTACTCCTTGTATCAGAAATGCAATACAAAAATGAACTGTCTTATTGCTAAATCTTTGTCCTCTAGACTAAACCATTGTGGTAAGCTTCCTTAATCCCAAGCTAGATATTCTCTTTTATAAAACCTCCCTCCTCCCTTATGTTCTGAATATCACCCTCGACCAGAGGAAGAGACTCAATTCCTTAAAAAGGTTATTTTTTAAAAAGTTGACTTTTTATTCAGCAAACATCTATTGATTGAAGCCCTAACCTATCCCATTCCAGATAGTTCTAAGAAAGCAATATAATTTATTGATCTAATTATGCTTATGAAGGATAGAGACTATCCTCTCAATCTAATAAAGTGTCACCTCAAACTTTAATACTTAATATAGGGCTCAACATATAGTGAACATTCATCAGAAATATGCATTGACATAGACATATACCATGCAGCAGGAATTTTACTAATCACAACCTATGTCCTCAGCAAACTTGATCTACTCTATTTCCAAAGGAGAAATCCTCACACAGCATGGTTAGATTTTCAGTGTATGGAGTATAGCCATTTTATCATGCGTTTACTGGTAATGTTTAATCTGTATGTGAAAGTGTACACTATGAGCATGGAAGCAGCCAGCCAGAACAACAAATGTAGCTTGAGTCCAGAAATTTCAGTCTAATGATGTTAAAATACACTTATTGGGAATGTTTTTACTTGATTATATTACATAATTGGGATATTCATATGATTTAATATTTGTAATAGTTTTCCTAAATGTGAAATGAAATTACTAAATGTAATTAGCTTTTTAAAAAAGTGACATTGCGGGGCGCCTGGGTGGCTCAGTGGGTTAAGCCACTGACTTCGGCTCAGGTCATGATCTCAGGGTCCTGGGATCGAGTCCCACATCGGGCTCTCTGCTCAGCAGGGAGCCTGCTTCCTCCTCTCTCTCTGCCTACTTGTGATCTCTGTCAAATAAATAAATAAAATCTTTTTTTAAAAAAAAGTGACATTGCTTTTTTCCCCACTAATTTAGCTTTCTCTGGTCATGTCATCACCATTGTTGTTCTGGCCTTTGTCACTTTATATATGTAGTTCTGCTTATTGTCACTGATCCTTTTCCTACTATCCTGCTCAGTTTCACAGATTGCTTGTTTCCTGTTATTTTTTTTTAATAATTTATCTTGCCTGTTTACTAGAACTAAAAGCTCTGTGCAGTGACTGAAACTTTTATTTTCTTTGTACATCATGTTGTCTGGGATATTATATTATGATCAGCACATGGGAGGGGCTTTGAAACTAATCAACTAAAATTTACCCACATGTTCTAAATTATTCTGCAATCAACTTCACGTTTCAACTCATTTTGGTAGGTGGTACTGAGTGAGCTGTTTGTATTTTCCCATTGATTAACAACACAAGTTACAAAATGCTTGGGGTTTATATCTCCATTTCTTTCATTTCCCTTGAACTACAGACCCACATACCCTACTGCACTTCTGAAATTTTCAACTGGATACCTAATAGCCAGTTCAAACTTAGTATGTCTAAAATTCTTGTATTTCTTCCCAAACCCCATGGTCCCCAAAGTTCTTCATCTTAGTAATTGACTTTTGTTCACTTACTTATCGTGACGAAAAAACCTTAATGTTATGCTTGATTGTTCTTCCACTATCTCCCAAACCTCCCTGTGGGCCCTGCCTCTAAAATGCATCCCTCTCTTCACCCTCTGCACTGCTACCATTAGAGCCCGAGCCACCACTATGTCTAATGTGGATTACTGCAACAGACTTCCAACTAGTCTCCCTGCTGCCAGTTTGGCTATCTCCCCACTTATGCCTGGTCCATTCTTCATGTAGCTGGTGGAATGAGCCTATTAAAATCCAAACATGATTCGTTCCAAAATCTTCAGTGGCTTTCTTCTGCATTTAGAATAAAACCTAAAGCCCTTGAATGGCCTCTAAGGCCATGCAAGATCTGGCCACTTGTTACCTCTCTTATTTTACCTTCTTCCACTTTTCCCATCACTCACTATTCTCTAGCCTCACTGACTCACTTAATGATCTCAAAACATGTTTCTACCTCAGGCCCTTTGTGCATACTGTTCTGTAACCTAAAATACTTTTCCTTAGGAATGTATAAATTTTTCACTTTTTTCCCGTCTTATACTGCCTTACAGAAGCCAATCTTGATCTTTCTCTATAAAGTAATATGTCCTCAATTCTATAACTTCTTATCCTCTTACTCTATTTTACTTTATAACATTGATGACAAACTGATGTTATCATGTATATTTATTTGTTCATGTTCATCTCTCCGCATGAGAATGGTAAGCTCTTCGAAGAGAAGAAATTTGCTTATCTTGTTCCCTATAGCTCCTATACTTAGGGGAATGTTGACATATAATATGTGCCCAATAAATATTTGCTGGATAAGGAATAAATGCATTTCTGATTACAATAACATTTTGCAACTCTCTGCTCAATTCAGAGCATACCTACATTTGTTTTTCTTGCATGAGAGTTGGCTCAATTTTTATGGTAACTAGACTTTATTTTGTAAGTATGCCTTTAATTTGTGCATTATCAAACTTATAATCTTCTGAATTAATAATTAAATGAGTTTTTCCATTCTTTTTAGGGTAATTTTGTCTTTTATCTTTTGTATTTCCCTGTCAGGAAGATAGACCAAAAAATAATGAGGTCCTTTGGAATTTAAAAATAGAAATTTTGGCCACCAGGTGGAGACCCAGTACTAACTTTTTATGATAGACTATCTGAGAAACAATCATGAAAATAAAAATTGCTGAAACCAAATGCTTTAATTTTTTCCCTTCTACTCTGTATTTTTCTAATTTTTACTCTTTAGAGATATTAGCAATATTGAGGAAGGTTTGGTGTGGTTAGCAAGTTGTAGTAAAAAGGTCCTAGATTATGATTTATTTAAATATTAAAGATCCATACAAAGATCAGGGTACTTGGCTGATTCTTTGGGAAAGGCCAGTTGGGAAACCAGAGTATTGGAGAAAGTGAAAATGTGAGTAACGCTGAGTGATAAAATTTTAGGTGTCAAGGGATTTGTATTTGTGGGGAAAAAGGGCTGGCTAGGGAAGAGTTTAAAAGAAAAAACAGAGATGCCTGGGTGGCTCATTCAGGTAAGGGTCTGGTTCTTGATCTTAGTTCAGGTCTTAATCTCCTGGTGATGAGTTCAAGCCCTACTTAAAAAAATAAACAAACAAACAAACAAACAAAAAAAAAAACGGGGTGGGGGAAGAGTGGTAAAGCCGGTGTAACTAAAGTGTGCTTTCCAGGACAGCAGAATAGAGAGGCAATGAAGGTCGCAAAAGTAGGCGGCCTCCATACATTTGTCAGCAGCGAGATCTTCTGAGAAATTTTGACCAGGCAGGTTGGGATGTGTTTGTTCTTTCTTAAATGAATGAAGAAGTTGGAGAATTTTATTACTTTCTCTCTCATTTTTGGTACCATTTTTACCTAGAGCCACACAGTTTGGAGTCTACATGTACCACATATGAAATACCTAAAGCAATGGAAAGGTTTTCCAGGGTATTTCTTAGTGAATATGATTTCCTCATATTTGAAAGGAAGATCCCAGAATGGAAATTTGAAATAATTTTTCTGTTTTCCTCACTAGATTTTATTTAGCTTGCTTCTAGAGGTGCTGCTTCCCATTCTCTTCACCGCATCAGAAAACGAACAACAACAAAAATCCCAACAAAAACAAAAAACAAAACCAACAAACAACCTTAAATCTTTTTATGATAATGGTAGGAGAAGAAAAATATTTCATGGCCTATGTGCTGTTTGACCTGAACTTTAGAGAAAAAATTTGCTTTGTGTTTTGCAGTCACCTCACGGAGAGGTTGATGAACTCTGCTATAGTTTGCCATTTGCAGGGAGTGAGAGAAATCACCTTCTAACTGATCTTCATTCTCTCTTCTGTCCCATTGGCCTTTTACAATCTTGTCAATCTAATGTGCCTAAAACAAAGATGTCCTGCCCATATCTGTCAAAGACTGCATTCAGTGCAGGGTCAAGTCCAGACTCTTGAGCATGGCAAGGTCCTCTGCAGCCTGACCCAGCCTGATGCTGGACTCCATGGTTCAGCTTAAGTGTAACTTGAGAAGCCTTCCTTCATTGAACAAAAGTAACATAGCTCCTTCTTTTGTGCTCTTATGTTTTGTTTGTGCTATTATATTATCACTTGTATTTAATTTTATTGATTTAGATCTTCCATAGATTTAGAGTTACTGGATGTCTGGAATCCTGTCTTATTTCTTAGTATCTTCAGCACTAAAATGAGGGCAGTTAGTAAATTAGTGAATTTGTCATTTACTCTATTTTGCTTCTGCAGAAACATGTGGAATCATTTATGTCCTGCCATGGCATATTGAGGACTTCAGATAACTAATCTTATTTTTTGAATTCTTGCCTTTTAATGTTTAAAACAAGAATATCCTGTTGTGCAAAAGGACAAACCAAAGAGGGTGTTATCATTTTAACCTCTTACCTAGTCACTTTTATATTACACCATGGATAATAGTTAATGGAATTTCACTTTTGAAAGCTACACACAACTTAGACATCAGTAAAGTCCATTCATGACTTTGTAGGATTAACCAAAATGAAGAATTCCTGTATGCACCTTCTCCCCACAAAATTACTTACACCAACACATAAAATAGTGTACATATTAAATATAGGGTGACTTTCTTAGTGAACCCAATATTGAAGAGTGCTTCAGGATTCATTTATCAAGATTTATTGAGTACATACTGTTCGTCAAGTACTATCCCAGGTTCTGGAGAATACAAAATGGTCAACTCTTTAACACTTACGGAGTTTACTACCTTATGAGGAGGACAGACTACAGTAAGAAGTAAACAATGAGCAGTATGCTTGTGGATAATGGTGATTGTTATTAGGAAAATCCAATAGAGCAATAGTTTATAGACTAGCCAGAAGGTCAGGTTGCATTTCAACTTTTTTTCTCATTTAAAAGATTATTTGAACAGTGGTGATAGTTTAGATTACAGTGATAGTGGTTAATATCAGAAAAGAGTCTATTTAGAACATTTTTCAGAGGTTGAGCCACCAAGTCTTGGCTGGATTGGTTGTGAGAGGTAAAGAAGAATCCAGGGTGATTTAAAGTTTTTTCATTTGCTGGAGTATCTACAGCCTTTAGAAAACTAATCTGATTTTGATTTTTTTCCCACTCAAAATTATGAAGATGTAGAGACTGTTAACTGGGAGGACATTCCTAGAGAAACAGTGAAAAGGAGCAGAAGACACAAAATACTCTTCAGTCCTAAATATTCTTGTTTACTCTTCAAGACAATTTTCTTTCTCTTACGTAGGCAGTATTGTATTTTTGTGGAATTATGAAATAATGCTGTAAATTTCAGCATCTTAACCCTAATAACTATTGCCATATAAACCTGAAAATGAACTGAGTGACTAATAAGAGGATATAGCTGTGAGTATGCTGGGTATTTCCCTTTTTTCCCTTCAAACTTATTCACTATTCTTGAGCCTGCTCTTTCCCAGAGGCTGACCTTTATAGACTGCATCAAGAGGCTATTTTGCCCTCTGGCTTTTGTTTAGGTGTGATCAATGGGATGCACTGGCAGGAGATTAGAAGGTGGGAAGAAAGTGAGATTGGTGTGCTTACCTTCCTCCCTCGTTATTATCTTGCCAGGAGTTGGCTGTGTTCCTCTCCTGAGGGCCACAGTTACTCTCTCTACGTTCCAGTATCCACTCTGTCTCCTTTCTCCTTCACACACAGGCAGGCTCTTGTTGCTGGTTCAAGGATACTGCACCATCCCTTGATGATTTCCTTAACCCTTTAAAAACCTTCTTTAAAAAATCTTCTTAGAGACCTTTTTACCACTTGCTTCCTTCTAGGATGCTAACTGAAGCCTAGTGTCCTTATTTGAAGGCCACAGAGCCTGACACTGGCTGAAATTAAACAACAAAGACAAATGGGATGTGGAGAAAGGGGAACCCTCTTACACTGTTGGTGGGAATACAAGTTGGTGCAGCCACTTTGGAAAATAGTGTGGAGATTCCTTAAAAATTAAAAGTAGAGGGCGCCTGGGTGGCTCAGTGGTTAAGCCGCTGCCTTCGGCTCAGGTCATGATCTCGGGATCCTGGGATCGAGTCCCGCATCGGGCTCTCTGCTTGGCAGGGAGCCTGCTTCCCTCTCTCTCTCTCTCTCTGCCTGCCTCTCCATCTACTTGTGATTTCTTTCTGTCAAATAAATAAATAAAATCTTTAAAAAAAAAAAAAAAAGTAGAGCTACCCTAGGACCCTGCAATTGCACTACTGTGTATTTACTCCAAAGATACAGATGTAGTTAAAAGAAGGGCCATCTGTACCCCAATGTTCATAGCAGCAATGCCACAGTCGCCAAACTGGGGAAAGAACCAAGATGCCTTTCAGCAGATGAATAGATAAGGAAGATGTGGTCCATATATACTATGGAGTATTATGCCTCCATCAGAAAGGATGAATACCCAACTTTTGTATCAACATGGACAAGACTGGGAGAGATTATGCTGAATGAAATAAGTCAAGCAGAGAGAGTCAATTATCATATGGTTTCGCTTATTTGTGGAGCATAAGGAATAACATGGAGGACATGGGGATATGGAGAGGAGAAGGGAGTTGGGGGAAATTGGAGGGGGAGATAAACCATGAGAGACTGTGGGCTCTGAGAAACAATCTGAGGGTCTTGGAGGGGTGGGGGGTGGGAGGTTGGGTGAGCCTGGTGGTGGGTATTATGGAAGGCACACATTGCCTGGAGCACTGGGTATGGTGCATAAACAGTGAATTCTGGAACACTGAAAAGAAATTAAAAAAATAAAAATTTAAAAAGGGTTGTACATATCTAATAGTTATCCAAAATCCTTTTGCCTGATCTGCCGCATGAGAGAATGTCCATTGTTGCTCTTGTCCCCATGTAGCCTTTGATGAAATTGTTGCTGCAGCCCTTATTTCCTACTGATGCTATTTTTGCATCAGGAACAGAACCTTATAATCAATGACAAATGGCCACTCCTGCCATTCATATCAACCCCAAATCTCTTATTGTTCTCTGATTGGTCAAAAATACTTATATGCCTCTTCTGTTTATGTGCTTTTTTACAATACTCATGTCTAATCCTCAAACTACTTCTTTCAGAGACTGATCATCTAGTGGACATTTTAAATTCCTCCCTGGTGGGGTTTTTACATTTCCATTGTTCTCTGCAAGGCTACTTGATTAGTAATGCTACAGCAGTCTGATATTCCTTAGTTAGCTGGTCTCTGGGAACTTCCCTCCAGACCATCGGTAAGAGGGAGGTGGCAGTGCAGTGTACCAGGTGTGTTGCCTCTGGAATCCAGAGAAGCCCTCCACGCAGTGTACTTGTTTCTTGGCAGTAGAGATGAAAGGTGTGGATATTTGCATTTAGGTTTCTAGGATATCCTAACATGCCTTAGATCACTGGAGTCCCAAATCTTCTCTGAAGTATCAGGCCTCTATGTTTTCAAGTTTTTCTCCGATTCATTACTACATATGTCTTATCAAGATAACTAGTATATCTGATGTTTCCTGCTTTTTATGTTCCATCAATCTCATTGTTAGTATGATACACTAACATCATGCTCTGTGGAACAGGAAACCATCAAGGTCTATATAGCTTACATTGTTTTTTAGAACCCAAGATTTGCCGTACCCTGAAGCAAAACAGTGAAAGTTACTTCCGTCATCGTTAAGTGAGAACAAATTGATTAGAGTACAGTCTATTGGGCAGTAGAGAAAGAATTTCAGAGAAGTAGCTGCATACCAGGCAATGAGTTGGTTGATAACTTTAATGAGAGACCACAACTGGAACAGCAAATTCAATTGGAAAAATCACTTGATTATGCTGTCCTCCTTTAAGACCTGTCTTGGAGTTATATGGAGATGTGTTAGAAATCCCTACTTGAGCCACTTTCAGGAATTTGGTGGTGGTGCTAATCTAATTCTCCAGAGCTATCTGGTGTTTCTATTAATGTACTAATTAGATAGAAGATGACACTTGAGGTGTCTACTTGGTCCTTCCTACTATAAAAGACTTCTTCATAAGAGCTAATGCAAGGGTTCTTCTGTTTCCTAGTGTATCTATTCCAACTATATATTAAAGTCCGGGGAAAGGACCATAGGATAAGTCCATTGTTACACTGATCTGCCTGTAAAACTGACTTATGTCTGAATTTGATTTATCTTTAATTAATTGACCACAGAGGCTTTCTAAACTCATAGGATTCAACATTAACTCAAAGCCACTGTGCAACAGTCCCCAAAGATCTAGATATTTCCCTACCCCCAGTGCCCCCTTGGAGAAAATTAAGAATTATGGAATGTATAACCCCTTCATTCAAGTGACTTGGGATGTGTAGAGTAACTCAAAGTATTCTGTGAAGGGCTGTTACTCTATTTTGATGGCTTATGTTAGTTCACCAGATTTAGAGGTTTTTGAGTTATACAAATCATGTAGAATCTTAGAAGGCTGCTCATTCATCTTAGTTCTCTCATTAATTATCTGATACCAAAGGTCACTACTACTCAACATCCTGACCACTCTAACAATAACTGTGTCCTCTTTTGAGAGGTTAAATGCAGCTTCTAAACTTACACCATCCTGAGAGCTGATCATTCCTATTGAAATCCTGACACCTGTGTCATGTGTAAGCATCCTCCAGCAGCCTTTTTCTACAGAGCAGATACTGACACTTCTCATTGATACTGGCGTTTCCCTCAATCCATATATTTCTAAATTCCTGAACTGAGTATCTTCTAGATTATCTTGGGGAATGTAGGAGATCATTCATTATGAATGAACTCCAGCATTACTGCCTCTGCAAGTTTTTGGATTCCTTCCTGTATATTATATCAAGAATTTTCTGACATGTCAACTTCATTTAAAAGTTGGTGGTGGTGCTAATCTCATTTAAAGTAGTCACAGGGATGCCTGAGTGGGTCCAGTCCTTAAACATCTGCCTTCGGCTCAGGTCATGATCCCAGGGTCCTGGGACTGAGCCCTGCATTGGGTTCCCTGCTCTTTGAGAAGCCTGCTTCTCTCTCTCCAATTCCCCCTGCTTTTGTTACCGCTCATTGTCTCTCTCTGTCAAGTAAGTAAGTTAAAAAACAAAAACAAAAACAAAAACAAAAACAAACACACATTGAGAGCAGCAGGGGTCTTTGTTTTTTTGAGAGTAGAGGGAGCTCTACCAGTATAATAGCTGAAAACCATCTATAAATAGAGAATACTCAGAGTACTGGAAAATAGTGTTGGTAGGGTCTGGAGGGTTCCATACTGGACAAAGTTTGAGTATTCCACAGCCCAAACTGATAGTCTCTGCTTCTGTCTGTCACTCTTTCATTAGGCTATGTGAAATTCTAAAGGCATAACTATTTCAGCAAGACAAATGGAACTGTTTTAATGACAACTATTTAAAAAAAATCACTGGATTTCGATGAAATCTGAGGTTCCTTCTTGGTTTTTATTAAAATGATTATAAAAATCAAACTATTTTAGTTGATCTGCTACTCAATTTTTGACTTTCTATATCATGGACATTTCTTTGAGTCAGTGAATGCAGTGGAAGAGTTTGGCTCGAAGAGAATAGGTAAGCAGTTTGTTTTGACAGAAGGAAGGCTATTCTTCCACACCCTGAAATCTAATCTATTCTTTGGTCCACTTCTGAATTTTTTTCCCGCCATTTCTGCAACCATACTATCTTTTGTTAAGTATTGTAAACTTAGGTGTTTTCTTTTTTAATGACTGGCAGTATAAATCTTATTTTTTATGGAAAATTTTTATGCCTATTCTTACCTATTTCTCCTTCCAGGTTAAATTTAAAATTTCATTAATTTTCAAAAATTGTAATCCCAATATTAATTTTAGAAATTTACATGAGAGTAGTTTTTATTTTCCCTCTTTTGTAGCCATTGGGTAGAAAGACTTGAGTTTATATTCCAAACTCATAACATATTATCACTGATACATACCTTATCTTGTTTGACTTCGTGTCCCCCCCCCCTTCATTTTTATTGCTGCATTCCTTTCTCTTGATAGGTAACTATCCTAATATGTTTGAAATATGTCCTCATATATATATATTTTTATATTTCTAGTGACTTTGTGGGTGTGTGTGTTTTTAATTTACAAAAATACTGTGATGTAGAAATCTTTTTTTCTTTCATGGCAATACTGTTGGGACTATCCATGTAACTATATGCCATTTAATTTGTCATATTTAATGGAAGAACATTTAGTTTTTACTATGGAATACTATATTTTCTTATACATCTACTGCTTTTACTCCTCTGTTTCCCTGATAGTGGACACTCAGCCTTCATTCTTCTATCTAAAATACACTGCAGTAAATATCCATGTAATTCTCTCTTCATGGAATTTCTGTGAGCAAGGATTTATCTGTGATGCATAGTCAGACATGGACTTGTTCAGTCATAGGGTAGATAGACACTGCCAGATTGTTTTGGGGTAACAGCTATTAGCAGTACATGAGGTTTCTACTTTTAATAGTATTGTCAACACTTGGTATTTGCCTCCTTTGAAATTTCTATAGATTTAGTTGTATAAATTGCTATCTCATTATTAGAATGTGCATTTCTCTGTTTACTAGTGAGTTTAAGCATCTCTTCATTAGTTAGCCATTCCAGCTTTCTTTTTCCTTGGAATTATCTATTATTCTTCAACCATCTACAAATGTTCCTATTTTCCCCTTCTTAATCTCGATGTATAAATATTTCCTAAATATTCTGATACTAATCTATTATTGGTGTTAGTTGTCATCTTCTCCCAGTTAATGTTGTCTATAGTGTTCTCTGTTGAATAAGGTCTAATCTATCATTATTTCTTAGTAGTATGATTTGTGCTTTTTCAATCTTATTTAAAAAGTCTTTGTTGTAAAAACAAAGTCTTTGTTGTATAGAGTTTTATTAACATTTCCTCTATTATAATTTTTAGATTTTACTTTTATTTTGCTCTTCACATTTTGATCTTTGACCCATTTGAAATTCACCTTTGGTTATGCTGCAAGGAACTTTTTCTTTATATTTTATTTCCTTTGATTTTTGTACTTTTTTGTGATGACACCCATTTATACTCCCATTAACCTTTTATCCTGCCCCATGGCCAAGTTTTGGCATATTTTTTTAACATATTCTGGTCCATTCCCTAGATGATATATGATGATTTGTTGTAGTTTAACATTTTTCCTATGTTCATTGAGAAATTAAGTTTTTGAGTATGTGTGATTCATTTTTCCGCATCTTTGTTAAAATTTTATCTACCCAATGAGTCCTATTTTAACTCTCCTGTACTATTTTTAGTTTTTCCATCGTGCTTATCACATTCTGATATATAAATTACTATATTTATTGTTTATTGTCCATCTCTCATGGACATCTCTATAGAGGTCAGTTCTGTAGGGCAAGGGTTGTTGTCTGTTTTGTATATTGATGTACCTAGAACACTGCACAGCAAATAGTAGGTATTTCTCACACGCTGCCCTCCCTGCCCCTACCTCCACTTCTGCCTCCCCCATCTTCATATCCTGAAGTCATGAGTATATCAGAATGTGACTGTATTTGAAGAGAGGTTCTTTAGTAATGAAATTAGAGTAAGATTATTAGGGTGGGCCTGAATCTAGTGTCCTTATAAGAAGGAGGGAATTTGGACACAGATGTAAACAAGGGGAGGTCTATGTGAAGACATGGGGGAAGATAGCCCTCAACGTTGAAGTCAGTGAGAGAGGCCTCAGAAGAAATCAGATCTGCTATAAAACATCTAGCCTTTAGAATTGTGAGAAAATAAATTTCTGTTATGACACCCAGTCTGGAGTATTTTGTTATGGCAGCCCTAGCAAATGAATACAGTGCTTAATATATATTTGTTGAGTTGAATTATGTATTTTTCCCTTGGAATGTTTGCCTTCTGTTTTTTAGGAGCTCTTTTTTTAAGAATTTTATTATTTTTGTCAGAGCGAGCACACAAGGAGGGAGAGCAGCAGGCAGGCAGGCAGAAGGAGAGAAGCAGTCTCCCTGCTCAGCAGACTTGATCCCAGGATCCTGGGATCATTACCTGAGTCAAAGGCAGACACTTAACAGACTGAGCCACCCAGGCATCCCTAAGAGCTCTTAATATTGTAAGAAAATTTATTTTCTCATGTTGAAAATTTGCTTTTCTACTTAATTGCACTTTAGCTTTGTTTACACTTGATTACCTTTTAACTTTGTTTAAGTGAGGTTATAAATTTGTTATACAGAAAATTTTAAGATCAAATCAGTCATTGCTTTATTATATAATAGTCAAATCAATCACTGCTTTATATATTTGGGGCTATTTCTGGGATTTTTATCATGTTCATTTCCAATATCTGTTTGTTCTGGTGCTAGCATTCATACTTTCTATTGTAAATTTATAGTATGTTTTAACATTGGTCTCCATTATTTGTTATAGATGTAATGTTTGAAAATTTCATGAGTATACTAAGATTTAACAATGTGATTTTTGCTGCAAGTCTTCATAAAAATGGATTTGTCTTAATTCTTTTAGATTGGTCATTTTCTTTCAATCTACAAAAATCTCTCATATGGCTGCCTTTTTTTGTTTAATTATTGTTGTTCATCCTGTTATTGATGATTGTATTTGTGGTGGGGGGAAGTGTATAGTTGTTCAGTGTTGGAAGTTAAGGAATTTCTTATGTGAGAAAGGAAAGATTAGAATTTAATTTAGATTAGAGGTCTAACTGCTTTTATTTATTTTGTGTGTGTGTGTGTGTGTGTGTGTGTGTGTGTGTGTGTGTGTTTTGAGGATTTGAAGCATGTGTAGGATTTTTTTTTATTGTGTTATGTTAGTAACCATACAGCGCATCATCACTTTTTCATGTAGTGTTCCATGATTTATTTTTTACATATAACATCCAGTGCTCCATGCAATATGTACCCTCCTTAATACCCATCACCAGGCTAACCTCCCCTTCTCCCCTTTCAACTCCTTCCCTTCTAAAACTCTCCATTTGTTTCCCGGAGTCCATAGTCTCTTATGGTTTGTCTCCAACTCTGATATTTATGGAACTTCAGGAATAGCATGGAGGACATTAGGAGAAGGGAAAAATGAAGGGGGACATCTTGGAGTGAGAGACCTAACTGCTTTTAAACGTGTGGAGAAAGAGTAGGCAGCAGCCTCTTGGCAATAATCTCACCCATTATTCTGATGGGTATCTTTTCAGTGTTTTTGTTATATTTTAAGATTTATTTGGAGGTAGGGGAGAGAAGGAGCATGAGGGGGAATGCATGAGTTGGAGGGGCAGAGGGATCTTAAGCAGATTCCACGCTGAGTGCAGAGCTAGACTTGGGGTTCAGTCTCATGACCTTGAGTTCATGAGCTGAGCTGAAACCGAGAGTCAGATGCTTAACTGACTGTACCACTCGGGTGCCCTGTTTTTATTTTGTGGCCCAACTGATTAGACACTTGCAGAGACTATTGTGAGGCAAGGGAATGGCCTAGTGGGCAGACCCTGACAATGGGTGTCTCCTTAGATTTTGTGCCCTAGAAGCTTCTCTTGCCTCACTCTGGGCTCTTCTAAAGCTCGACTGAGTGTGCATATCAAGGTTCACCCTTCTATCTGTAGGGATAGGTGTCTTCCCTTAGAGCTACTGGCAGGATTTGCTCCCCGTTCATTACCTTGTGGTCCACTCTCCTCTACAGTCGCTGCCACCCCAGGGTTTAGAATGGGTAGTGGAGATTCTGCTTGAGGTATCAGGACTACCTACTTCCAAGTTAGGAAGGTCCTTCGCATACAGTAATTTAGAATTTGCTTTTTCCTCATTCTGGTCATATCTTGTGGTATGTTTTAGAAATTTCTGACATGTGGATTTATTCCCTCTCCTACTTCAGGAATGAAATGGGGCATAGTCTCCTTACATTTAGTCATTTCAGTTTCAAAGAAGAGTTAAATGTAATTATTTCATGATCTTGAAAGCTATGGTTAATACTTTGATATATTTTCTTATCTTTTTTCAAATATACATAACTGAAGTCAAAATTCTGTACAACTTCATGTTCTTATTTTTTTTTTAAAGATTTTATTTATTTGAGAGAGTAAGAGAGAGAGAGAGTACACCAGCTGAGGGAGGGGCAGAGAAGCAGACACCCCACTGAGCAGGTAGCCTCTATCCACTCTATCCCAGGACTCTGGGATCATGACCTGAGGCGAAGGAAGATGCTTAACTGACTGAGCCACTAGGCACGTTAGATACCAAATCTTGGTAAATATATTTTTAGTGGCTGCATAATACTGTTAAAAAGATATATTTAATTTTTCTCCACCATTTGAACTTCTGATTGGTCTTACACAGGAGATCTTGGAGGCTTACTGACCATTTAGTTTGCTACAAGTGAGTATCTACTCTAGGCAACACTGTATTTTATGACCCTGGTGACAGAGTGGGGAGATGTGTAAGTGGCAGTTTTGATTATAAATTATAATGAAATGCATAAAAATGCTTTTTGGAATATTGAGAGGGACTAATTTGGCCTTGGTATTTGGGGGTACGGTTTCACTGCTGAGTGCCAGTTGAAAGGCCTTAAGGACTCAGTAGAATTTTCATAGTTAAAAAAAATTCCAGTGAATTTTTATTCAGTGAATAAAAGCATAGAAAGGGAAAAGATGGAATTCAATGCTGACCTGTTTATCTCTGCTTATTTCAATTTACTAATAAGACTAGATATATCCTAAGAAATAATTAATTATATCCCCTTTTGACCCTATTGCTGCTAATAAAATTTAGTCAATTATGTTGTTTATATATTAGGTTTACATATTTCCTCTTCTCTCCTTTCTCTGGTGGCAGCTGTGAAAACTAAAACTAAAGGTTTAGGCAACTGGTTGGATAGGTGTTACTTGTTCTTCTGTATTCTGCATTTAAATTCATTTGTCCTCTAAGAAATTTTTTTGGAAAAAGACAATAGCCATCAAAACATAGAAACCAACTTGAAAATGTCCGCAAGGTTTTATGTGAATTGGATGATTTCTCAAGAAATTGTGTTTTTAGCTAGTGTGAGAACTAAAATATAAAGTGGAAAAAAAATCACTTTTGACTTTCTGTCCTGACTTGTGTACAGTTCCCTTAATATTGAGAAGATTTGAGAACTGCTGAGAGTGAAGAATTCTGAGAACAAAGGACTTATATGTATTTTAAGCTTTGAGTGGACATTTTATATATTTTCAATGTTCCCAGCATATATATTAGGGGTGGAAATCACCAACTCTGGAAACAAGGAGGCCTTTTATCAAATTAGTAAAAGGGCAGTGAGATTTGTTAAGGCCGAGATGTAACAGTTAGATAATGTGTCAAGTCAGTGGAAAGCACTAATTAACAGCGAGAGATTAAAGTCTCTTGAAATCACTTAAAGCTCTGAAGATTTGTTGAAGTAAATCAGAACAATGCCCCATGTCTCAGCGATATCAGCACCTGAGGAATGAACATCATATGCTGCTGCTTTCTGCTTTTTGAGTGTTTCCACGACTGTCCTCAGTACTGAGTGGCTGTAGTTAGCAGACTGAGGTGGATTAAGAGCTTTGCACCTTCAATAGCACAACCTCCAATTACCCAATGGGGGAAGATACCACAGATGCAGACAATAAAACGGAGATCTGATTCGACTTAATCAAGCCACCAATCTTTCAAAGCTACCTAATAATTCTGATCTGTACCCAAGACAAGACTTTATCGGCAGTCATCTTTTAATATGAAGATTAGTAAATTAGCCTTTTGAGGTAACTGTGACTGTCTTTTCCTTTTCTTACTTTAGAAGAAAGATGCTCTTCAGAGTTAGATATAAGTACATTGCACCTTAGATGAATTCTGGTCACTTTCTAGTAGACCAAGTGATTAAGAGCACTTTTCCTGTACTCAGAAAATATAAGGCTATTGAAAATCACACTCTGAAATTAATGTGCTGGTAATACAAATGTTAGGTGGTCTTTGGTTTGGAGCCTTGTAATTCAGAAGATATTGTGTCAGGAAATTTTAGGATAAAAAGTATAGAATGGCAGTCAACTTGAGAGATATGGGGAGAAATTGGTATTTTTTGAAAGGAAATTTTGGATAAAATGTAAATATACCAAATTTTTATTTTTGGAATATAAGTTTAAAAATCTTTGTGAATTTGTGGACACAAATATTCTACGATAAAACAGGGTTTATAAAATTACCATTTTTTCTATGTATGGAGATGTGAAGTTCTATAGGCCTATAGATGACAGAAATATTTATATAAGCATAATTAATATGATATACAAATATATTAATATAATATATAAAACAAATTATTAATATAAATATAAAATAAAAATATTTCATATTTCTAACTTGGGGAAATGTTTTACAAACCTGTTAAAAAATGTATGAAACCCAAATATTTTTCATGATTTTTACCTAATAGAGCTTTTTAAAGGCAATGATTCCATTTTTAGTAAAACATACCCAAGAACTTAAACAAAAAATCTTGAAAGCAAAATCTTGGATATGGAGGTATAGTTAGGATTAGATGGTTCCTAATTTTATCCCCAAGATTATTTTCCTTGGCGCACTTCTATTGGGTACTGTCACCATAGTTGTTAAAAAAGGGTCTATCTCCCGGCTGCATCAAGGCTTTTGAGGCCCTAAATACTAAAAATATAGCACAGGCAATGTACACAGAGGGTTTTTGGTCATTACTAAAAATTAAGAGAGTAAAGGTAACCTAATTTTATTTTTCTCCTGACCATTTCAGTGCTCTTTATATACACATGTATGTATATGGATATATACATGTACTATATGTGTGTGTGTGTGTATGTGTATACACACACACATACACACATACATACCAGTAACATAAAATGTATTTAAAATATTTTTATGCTCTTGTTTTCATGTGCTCAATCACTGGCTGGCTGCCTTATAGTAACTTAGGCATAGGTTTTTTTTTTTTTTTTTCCACATTTTTACCTCTAATTTTCTCAGAGACATAAGGCCAGCATCACACTGATAGCTTTTAAGCTGAAATCAGCCTACCGTACATCTATATGATATACACACAGACACATAAGCATATGCACACATAGTAGTATAACTTCAATGTATGTATAGTTTATTAGGACCCCCAGTGTTTTAAAAAACAATTTAACTACTCTAACAACAATATACTGGGGATAGTGTGGAGGAAGATACCTCCACACTATCCTCACTGTTACTTTCCTACTTTGGAAACATGAGGATTTTACTTGAAATGTCCACCTTGTTTCCTTGTCTAAATCACCATTAACAAGTGAAATTTGCTACCTGTATAAATAGACTACACTTGTCTCAAATATCATGACTCTATAAAAAGATCTTGTTCTCAGAGCATTTTCCTCAGGGACTCAGACTTGATTCATTCTACAGATATTTTGGTGTGTCTGCTGATGCAAATCATTCCATAAATATTTATGCAAGATCTGTGTTTGGGACACAAATGAATAACATCATTCCTGACCTCAAGACGTTTATTTCTGATAGGGGAGATGAGAAAATTAGTTATCTGTAATAAAAGGTGTGTGAGAGTAAGTTCTGCATTGATGTCCATTTAATATTTAAGGAGTAGGACAGACTAGGATTTAGTATCACAAATGTATTTTAATTTTAGTTCAGACCAACAAAGACATTTTGTTTTTTTTTTCATCCTTGTATTCCATGGGCATGGAGGTGAATTTATTTCCAGAAAGAACATTGTCACTTTGTCATTAAGAGACAAGGCAATTAGACAGACTTTGAAATTCTTCTGTGTACTTTGTCTTACAGGAAGTTACCTTGCTCTTCCCACTCAAATAATGAAAGCAAACAAACAAAGGAAAACACCTGCTTATTTCATCTCTAATTGTATTTTCTTTCTTCCTGGACCCCAAGGGCCAGATTTAGTTAACAGCTGTGCACTGTGTATGCCCAGAATGTGTAGAAATTTGTGCCGTGGATCTGCAGAGCACACTTTTTTCTTCCCCCATGGAATGGTCAGATTGAGTTTAGTTTACTTTTTCTGTTTTTGTGTGAGTATGCATGATGGGAAATAATATGCACACATGTACACATTAAAATTATCTTTCAAGGCTCAGTAGAAATACTGAGCCATCTCTTAATATTTGGAAGATTCAAAGATGTGTGAAGAATTGCCCTCCTTATGCCTTCCTTTTCATATGGAGGGGAAGAGGTCTAGCTGTTTACATACTGGTTAATCTGCAGACTTTAACTAGGGAATCATATGCTATGGAGTTTTTGTGATAGTATCATGGATATGGAATCTTCATCTTTTCAAGCAGGGCATTGCTGAGGAAGATAGAGTTATGGAGGGATCACAATTTAAATAGTCTTATTTCCTGAGTATTCTAGGTTCTGTATTCTAGGTTCCTGAGTATTCTAGGTTCTGTATTCTAGGTTCCTGAGTATTCTAGGTTCTAGGGTAATCTAGTATTTAGGTATTCCTCAAAGGGTTTAAAAACATTATCAGCTTTGCTATTATAAATCCTCTTGTTTCATATGGAGATACAGAGCTCTGATTAGTCTACTAAATGTGCAATAAAAGAGAAACATGACCTTCCTGAAGATTTTGTGGTCACCTCATTCTTCTTTGTGATTTTTTCCTTGGTGGTGGAGGCTCCCAGGTGTGTTCATGGGCCACAGCACTTCTTTTAGGTTCTAGGTGAGTTCACTTATTTTAAGTGTGCCTTATTTCAAGATAGCCTATATTCTTTTAGAACAATGCTTCTACATCAAGTAAGTTGAAGAACAAATGAAAGCTCAAGAAATTGTCTGTCTGATTTGTCAAAATCCTGATGTTATGATGGTGAAAAAAAACCAGGTTTGGTGTTGGGAAAACTGGACAGCTATATGTAGAAGAATGAAACTCGACCATTCTCTTACACCATACACAAAGATAAACTCAAAATGGAGAAAAGACCTCAACGTGAGATAGGAATCCATCAGAATCCTAGAGGAGAGCATAGGCAGTAATCTCTTCAATATCAGCCACAGCAACTTCTTTCAAGATATGTCTCCAAAGGCAAAGGAAACAAAAGCGAAAATAAACTTTTGGGACTTCATCAAAATCAAAAGCTTCTGCACAGCAAAGGAAACAGTCAAGAAAACAAAGAGGCAAGTGACAGTACAGACAAAAGGTTGATATCCAGGATCTATAAAGAACTCCTCAAACTCCTCAAACTCAACATACACAAAACAGACAATCATATCAAAAAATGGACAGAAGATATAAACAGACACTTCTCCAATGAAGACATACAAATGACTATCAGACACATGAAAAAATGTTCATCATCACTAGCCATCAGGGAGATTAAAATTAAAACCACATTGAGACCTCTGCCACAGCAACATCTTCCTAGGAACAACGCAAAAGGCAAGGGAAGCAAGGGAAAAAATGAACTACTGGGATTTCATCAAGATCAAAAGCTTTTGCACAGCAAAGGAAACAGTTAACAAAATCAAAAGACAACTGACAGAATGGGAGAAGATATTTGCAAACGACATATCAGATAAAGGACTAGTGTCCAGAATCTATAAAGAACTTAGCAAACTCAACACCCAAAGAACAAATAATCCAATCAAGAAATGGGCAGAGGACATGAACAGACATTTCTGCAAAGAAGACATCCAGATGGCGAACAGACACATGAAAAAGTGCTCCATATCACTCGGCATCAGGGAAATACAAATCAAAACCACAATGAGATATCACCTCACACCAGTCAGAATGGCTAAAATCAACAAGTCAGGAAATGACAGATGCTGGCGAGGATGCGGAGAAAGGGGAACCCTCCTACACTGTTGGTGGGAATGCAATCTGGTGCAGCCACTCTGGAAAACAGCATGGAGGTTCCTCAAAATGTTGAAAATAGAACTGCCCTATGACCCAGCAATTGCACTATTGGGTATTTACCCTAAAGATACAAATGTAGTGATCCAAAGGGGCACATGCACCCGAATGTTTATAGCAGCAATGTCCACAATAGCCAAACTATGGAAAGAACCTAGATGTCCATCAACAGATGAATGGATCAAGAAGATGTGGTATATATACACAATGGAATACTATGCAGCCATCAAAAGAAATGAAATCTTGCCATTTGCAACAACATGGATGGAACTAGAGCGTATCATGCTTAGCGAAATAAGTCAAGCAGAGAAAGACAACTATCATATGATCTCCCTGATATGAGGAAGTGGTGATGCAACATGGGGGCTTAAGTGGGTAGGAGAAGAATCAATGAAACAAGATGGGATTGGGAGGGAGACAAACCATAAGTGACTCTTAATCTCACAAAACAAACTGAGGGTTGCCGGGGGGAGGGGGTTTGGGAGAAGGGGGTGGGATTATGGACATTGGGGAGGGTATGTGCTTTGGTGAGTGCTGTGAAGTGTGTAAACCTGGTGATTCACAGACCTGTACCCCTGGGGATAAAAATATATGTTTATAAAAAATAAAAAATAAAAAAAACAAAACAAAAAAAAAACCACATTGAGATATCACCTTACACCGGATGGAATGGCCAAAATTAGCAAGACAGGAGACAACATGTGTTGGAGGGGATGTGGAGAAAGGGGAACCCTCCTACACTGTTGGTGGGAATGCAAGTTGGTGCAGCCACTTTGGAGAACAGTGTGGAGAGTCATCAAGAAATTAAAAATAGATAACAGTATTCATTATTTTTGCACCACACCCAGTGCTCCATGCAATCCGTGCCCTCTCTAATACCCACCACCTGGTTCCCCCAACCTCCCATCCCCCGCCACTTCAAACCCCTCAGATTGTTTTTCAGAGTCCATGGTTCACCTCCCCTTTCAATTTCCCCCAACTCCCTTCTCTTCTCTAACTCAATATAGGTATTGTTATACCCTATGACCCTGCCATTGCACTACTGGGTGTTTATCCCAAAGATACAGATGTAGTGAAAAGAAGGGCCATCTGTACCCCAATGTTTATAGCAGCAATGGCCACGGTAGCCAAAGTATGGAAAGAACCAAGATGCCCTTCAACGGATGAATGGATAAGGAAGATGTGGTCCATATACACTATGGAGTATTATGCCTCCATCAGAAAGGACGATTACCCAACTTTTGTAGCAACATGGACGGGACTGGAAGAGATTATGTTGAGTGAAATCAGTCAAGCAAGCAGAGAGAGTCAATTATCATATGGTTTCACTTATTTGTGGAGCATAACAAATAGCATGGAGGACATGGGGAGTTAGAGAGGAGAAGGGAGTTGGGGGAAATTGAAAGGGGAGGTGAACCATGAGAGACTATGGACTCTGAAAAACAATCTGAGGGGTTTGAAGTGGCGGGGGAATGGGAGCTTGGGGGAGCCAGGTGGTGGGTATTAGAGAGGGCACGGATTGCATGGAGCACTGGGTGTGGTGCAAAAATAATGAATACTGTTATGCTGAAAATATATTTAAAAAAATCTTCAATAAAAAAAAGCCAGGTTCGGGGCGCCTGGGTGGCTCAGTGGGTTAAGCTGCTGCCTTCGGCTCGGGTCATGATCTCAGGGTCCTGGGATTGAGTCCCGCATCGGGCTCTGTGCTCAGCAGGGAGCCTGCTTCCTCCTCTCTCTCTCTGCCTGCCTCTGCCTACTTGTGATCTCTCTCTGTAGAATAAATGAATAAAATATTAAAAAAAAAAAGCCAGGTTTGATGACAAGAGGCAAAAATAAATGTCTGAATTGGTTAGCATTGTCCTTTTAAAATTATCTTTATAACTTCATAAATGGGATTAGCTCATCCTTCTGATAATTCAGACCCATGATGCCATATGGATTCATGTTTTATCAAGAAAGGACTTAATGGTCTTGAAAATAGCCAGAAGATAGTTATTTGGTCTACAGTAATATCATAAAAGGTTTTACTCTTAGTTTTGGTTATTTGTTCCTTTGACATTAGGTAGTTTTGGGGGGGCCTTTTTTCAAGATTCATTTTTGAGCTTGTTCATTGTACCTGGTGTTTCATGACTGTCAACACTAGTGGTTGCTGCAGCTTGTGTTTCTCCTTCTGGACTCTCAGCAGAAGCAAACCAACCAATGAGCAAAATACCAGTATTACCTTATGTCCCGCTGTTGATCTTCCCAGCCTGGCCAGGCACAGTCCATTAGATATTGCCTGGATCTCATGATAAATGTTGGAAATTATTTTCATAAATGGTCATGAGACTGAAAGAAAACAGGGCACAAATTCTGTAGATACTTTCCTTACATAAGTTATATAAAAATAAAAGTTGTAAATGTGAAGCCTAGTGGCTTCATTATTCAGACATTTCTAAACTTAATATTAAGTAAATGGATTTGAATTTTATGTGAGTGTGGCCTACAGAACAAATTTGGTAATGAAGATTAAGATAAGTAGTATTTTATACGTGAATCATTGGTATACCCCCTTCTGTTTCTTCCCTACCCATAAAATCCCCCCAGGCATGAACTGTTCAGGAAACTATTCTCTTCACTGCCCATGGTAGCCAAAATGTTGGGCTGTCCTCTGGGCTATGCCTCTGCGATTTAGAAGATTTCATATCCTTGATGAAATAGAATTAGTAATGATGTGTCTAGAGGAATCCTATGCCCAGGGATGGTATTACTTGCTCATGTCCCTATTTACACATAGGTGCTATCATGTTGTGGTGTTTTCGCAGAGACCAATGATTGTTAGCACATGTCATTCTTAACTTCTTTTCTGTGACAGCTTTTACTACACAGTCAGAGGAAAAAAATGACCCCAATAAATTGGCATTGATTTAGATTACATTTACTATTATTTCCATGTTATCATGTTAATGCCTTCAAATACCAGAACATTTGTTAGCAAAATAGATGTTTACACATCTTACCAGTTTTGCCTTTTGCCTCAACCTTTTTCTAGGTGCTGACATGTCACTATTGTCAGAAGATTAAGAGCAATTCTGCACAACTTAGTATTTGCTGGAGGAGTGTCTTTTGATAAAAAATAATTATGTAGAATTTTTTCTTTTGTCAAATTAAGTGATCAGCCTCTTTACTGGGATACATTTTCATAGTTGTGGGAAAATGAACGTGCTGAGTTCACACCTCAGATTCTCTTGAAAAACAAATAATTATAAAAAACAAGTTGTTCTGAATACTTCAAAATTTCTTTTTTGGTTCATAGTTTTATGGCTAATATAAAATTTAAAGTTCAGATTTTACCATTCAAACATTTGATTTTCCTGTTTGTTTTTCTTATTGAGTGGGTAGGTTGAGTTGGGGGAGAGTAAAAATATACTCATCTAAGAAGAAATTCTGGATAAAGAATATTGTCAACTCTGAATCTCTCACCCAGCTTAGGGCTTAGAGGTTTCAGTATTTATAGTTTATTTCAGTGGTATATTGTTTAGTAAATACATGGTATATCTCTCTCTGCATGAAAAGAAAACATCTTGTAAAGTCTGTGCTGTTTTGTCAGACTATTTGTGGCAGAAGCTCATGATATGTCTAGAGAAGGGAAAAAGTTCTATTAGTCTTTGCTTAATTATGAATATATTTTGACAGTTTGAATGTTGCTAGTTCCCATTAAAGAATTTCATGACTTAAAAAAAATCAGATTTATTGTTTAAATAATTGGAAAACAGATTGATATTTTTTGTTTTGACTAATAATAATAAAGAAAAAATAGTCATGACTCAACTTGAGAAACAAAACTCCACCCTAATATATAATTTTCTTCCTCTTAATATAACCATATTTCCAATTTTAGTGATTAACATTCCAGTTGTTGTCTGTATAGTTATACTGCATTGTATCTGTTCCAAAAATACACTATTTAAGTCTTCATTTTTTAGTTTTTATATAAATGACTTTTTTTTTTACTGAATAGTGTATTATAGTTCATCCATTTTGATGCATGCAGCTATACTTAATTCATTTCCCAATATTGATAATTTGTGTTGCTGTCTAGATGATTTTCAACTTTATTGATCTTTTCAAATAATTGACTTTATGCTTCTTTAATTTTTCTCCATTGTTTTTCTTTTTTTAAATTTATTGATTTTTGCTCTTTATTATCTGCTTGCTTTTGCTTTTATTTTCTAGTTTTCAGTGTAACGGTTCAGGTAACTGATGTGAAACCCTTTTTTTAAAAAAAAAAATTATTTTTTATAAATATGTAATATATTTTTATCCCCAGGGGTACAGGTCTGTGAATTGCCAGGTTTACACACTTCACAGCACTCACCATAGCACATACCCTCCCCAATGTCCATAACCCCACCCCCCTTCTCCCAACCCCCCTCCTCCCAAGATGGGATTGGGAGGGAGACAAACCATAAGTGACTCATGAAACCCTTTTTTATATGAGTATGTAATGCTATGTGTTATCCTCTAAGCCTTGATTTATGTAAGAGTATTTTCTGATTTTCCTTGTCATTTCCTATTTGATCCCTGGTTATGTGGAAATATATTTTTAATTATCACATGTTTGGAATTTTTCTAGATATTGTTCTATTGTTGATTAATAATTTCTTTGTGGCCAGAAAACACACTTGAATGATTAAAAAAAATTTTTTTAACTTACTTATTTGGCAGACAGAGATCACAAGTGGGCAGAGACAGGCAGAGAGAGAAGGGAAGCAGGCTCCCCGCCAAGCAGAGAGCCTGATGCAGGACTCATTCCCAGGACCCTGGAATCATGACCTGAGCCAAACGCAGAGGTTTTAACCCCCTGAGCCACCCAGGCACCCAGATGATTTATATTTTTAAAATACTTATTATGTTCTGTCTTGGTCAGTGTACCATGTGTACTTAAAGAGAATATGTATTCCATTTTTTAAAAGATTTTGTTGATTTATTTGACAGAGAGAGAGCAACAGAAGGAACACAAGCAGGGGGAGTGGGAGAGGGAGAAATAGGCTTTCCACTGATCAGGGAGCCAATGCAGGGTTTGATCCTAGGACCCTGGGATCATGACCTGAGCCAAAGGCAGACACTTAACGACTGAGCAACCCAGGTGCCCCGTGTATTCTATTATTAATGGGTAGAATGTGCTCTAAAGGACACTAGATTAGGCCTTTGTATTCCTTTTTTCTTTTAATGCTCTTCTATATTCTTTTTTTAAATATATATTTTTATTTTTTATAAACATATATTTTTATCCCCAGGGGTACAGGTCTGTGAATCACCAGGTTTACACACTTCACAGCACTCACCAAAGCACATACCCTCCCCAATGTCCATAATCCCACCCCCTTCTCCCAAACCCCCTCCCCCCAGCAACCCTCAGTTTGTTTAGTGAGATTAAGAGTCACTTATGGTTTGTCTCCCTCCCAATCCCATCTTGTTTCATTGATTCTTCTCCTACCCACTTAAGCCCCCATGTTGCATCACCACTTCCTCATATCAGAGAGATCATATGATAGTTGTCTTTCTCTGCTTGACTTATTTCGCTAAGCATGATATGCTCTAGTTCCATCCATATTGTTGCAAATGGCAAGATTTCATTTCTTTTGAAGGCTGCATAGTATTCCATTGTGTATATATACCACATCTTCTTGATCCATTCATCTGTTGATGGACATCTAGGTTCTTTCCATAGTTTGGCTATTGTGGACATTGCTGCTATAAACATTTGGGTGCATGTGCCCCTTTGGATCACTACATTTGTATCTTTAGGGTAAATACCCAATAGTGCAATTGCTGGGTCATAGGGCAGTTCTATTTTCAACATTTTGAGGAACCTCCATGCTGTTTTCCAGAGTGGCTGCACCAGATTGCATTCCCACCAACAGTGTAGGAGGGCTCCCCTTTCTCCGCATCCTCGCCAGCATCTGTCATTTCCTGACTTGTTGATTTTAGCCATTCTGACTGGTGTGAGGTGATATCCCTTTGTGGTTTTGATTTGTATTTCCCTGATGCCGAGTGATATGGAGCACTTTTTCATGTGTCTGTTCGCCATCTGGATGTCTTCTTTGCAGAAATGTCTGTTCATGTCCTCTGCCCATTTCTTGATTGGATTATTTGTTCTTTGGGTGTTGAGTTTGCTAAGTTCTTTATAGATTCTGGACACTAGTCCTTTATCTGATATGTCGTTTGCAAATATCTTCTCCCATTCTGTCAGTTGTCTTTTGATTTTGTTAACTGTTTCCTTTGCTGTGCAAAAGCTTTTGATCTTGATGAAATCCCAGTAGTTCATTTTTTCCCTTGCTTCCCTTGCCTTTGGCGTTGTTCCTAGGAAGATGTTGCTGCGGCTGAGGTCGAAGAGGTTGCTGCCTGTGTTCTCCTCAAGGATTTTGATGGATTCCTTTTGCACATTGAGGTCCTTCATCCATTTTGAGTCTATTTTTGTGTGTGGTGTAAGGAAATGGTCCAATTTCATTTTTCTGCATGTGGCTGTCCAATTTTCCCAGCACCATTTATTGAAGAGGCTGTCTTTTTTCCATTGGACATTCTTTCCTGCTTTGTCGAAGATTAGTTGATTGTAGAGTTGAGGGTCTATTTCTGGGCTCTCTATTCTGTTCCATTGATCTATGTGTCTGTTTTTGTGCCAGTACCATGCTGTTTTGATGATGACAGCTTTGTAATAGAGCTTGAAGTCCGGAATTCTGATGCCACCAACGTTGGCTTTCTTTTTCAATATCCCTTTGGCTATTCAAGGTCTTTTCTGGTTCCATATAAATTTTAGAATGATTTGTTCCAATTCTTTGAAAAAGATGGATGGTACTTTGATAGGAATTGCATTAAATGTGTAGATTGCTTTAGGTAGCATAGACATTTTCACAATATTTATTCTTCCAATCCAGGAGCATGGAACATTTTTCCATTTCTTTGTGTCTTCCTCAATTTCTTTCATGAGTACTTTATAGTTTTCTGAGTATAGATTCTGTGCCTCTTTGTTTAGGTTTATTCCTAGGTATCTTATGGTTTTGGGTGCAATCGTAAATGGGATTGACTCCTTAATTTCTCTTTCTTCTGTCTTGCTGTTGGTGTAGAGAAATGCAACTGATTTCTGTGCATTGATTTTATATCCTGACACTTTACTGAATTCCTGTATAAGTTCTAGCAGTTTTGGAGTGGAGTCTTTTGGGTTTTCCACATATAGTATCATATCATCTGCGAAGAGTGATAATTTGACTTCTTCTTTGCCGATTTGGATGCCTTTAATTTCCTTTTGTTGTCTGATTGCTGAGGCTAGGACCTCTAGTACGATGTTGAATAGCAGTGGTGATAATGGACATCCCTGCCGTGTTCCTGACCTTAGCGGAAAAGCTTTCAGTTTTTCTCCATTGAGAATGATATTTGCGGTGGGTTTTTCATAGATGGCTTTGATGATATTGAGGTATGTGCCCTCTATCCCTACACTTTGAAGAGTTTTGATCAGGAAGGGATGTTGTACTTTGTCAAATGCTTTTTCAGCATCTATTGAGAGTATCATATGGTTCTTGTTCTTTCTTTTATTGATGTGTTGTATCACATTGACTGATTTGCGGATGTTGAACCAACCTTGCAGCCCTGGAATAAATCCCACTTGGTCGTGGTGAATAATCTTTTTAATGTACTGTTGAATCCTATTGGCTAGTATTTTGTTGAGTATTTTCGCATCTGTGTTCATCAAGGATATCGGTCTATAGCTCTCTTTTTTGGTGGGATCCTTGTCTGGTTTTGGGATCAAGGTGATGCTGGCCTCATAAAATGAGTTTGGAAGTTTTCCTTCCATTTCTATTTTTTGGAACAGTTTCAGGAGAATAGGAATTAGTTCTTCTTTAAATGTTTGGTAGAATTCCCCTGGGAAGCCGTCTGGCCCTGGGCTTTTGTTTGTTTGGAGATTTTTTTTTTTTTAAATTTTTTTATTTTTTATAAACATATATTTTTTATCCCCAGGGGTACAGGTCTGTGAATCACCAGGTTTACACACTTCAAAGCACTCACCAAATCACATGCCCTCCCCAATGTCCATAATCCCAACCCCTTCTCCCAAACCCCCTCCCCCCGGCAACCCTCAGTTTGTTTTGTGAGATTAAGAGTCACTTATGGTTTGTCTCCCTCCCAATCCCATCTTGTTTCATTGATTCTTCTCCTACCCACTTAAGCCTCCATGTTGCATCACCACTTCCTCATATCAGGGAGATCATATGATAGTTGTCTTTCTCTGCTTGACTTATTTCGCTAAGCATGATACGCTCTAGTTCCATCCATGTTGTTGCAAATGGCAAGATTTCATTTCTTTTGATGGCTGCATAGTATTCCATTGTGTATATATACCACATCTTCTTGATCCATTCATCTGTTGATGGACATCTAGGTTCTTTCCATAGTTTGGCTATTGTGGACATTGCTGCTATAAACATTCGGGTGCACGTGCCCCTTTGGATCACTACATTTGTATCTTTAGGGTAAATACCCAGTAGTGCAATTGCTGGGTCATAGGGCAGTTCTATTTTCAACATTTTGAGGAACCTCCATGCTGTTTTCCAGAGTGGCTGCACCAGCTTGCATTCCCACCAACAGTGTAGGAGGGTTCCCCTTTCTCCGCATCCTCGCCAGCATCTGTCATTTCCTGACTTGTTGATTTTAGCCATTCTGACTGGTGTGAGGTGATATCGCATTGTGGTTTTGACTTGTATTTCCCTGATGCCGAGTGATATGGAGCACTTTTTCATGTGTCTGTTGGCCATCCGGATGTCTTCTTTGCAGAAATGTCTGCTCATGTCCTCTGCCCATTTCTTGATTGGATTATTTGTTCTTTGGGTGTTGAGTTTGCTAAGTTCTTTATAGATTCTGGACACTAGTCCTTTATCTGATATGTCGTTTGCAAATATCTTCTCCCATTCTGTCAGTTGTCTTTTGATTTTGTTAACTGTTTCCTTTGCTGTGCAAAAGCTTTTGATCTTGATGAAATCCCAGTAGTTCATTTTTTCCCTTGCTTCCCTTGCCTTTTGCGTTGTTCCTAGGAAGATGTTGCTGCAGCAGAGGTCGAAGAGGTTGCTGCCCGTGTTCTCCTCAAGGATTTTGATGCATTCCTTTCGTACATTGAGGTCCTTCATCCATTTTGAGTCTATTTTTGTGTGTGGTGTAAGGAAATGGTCCAATTTCATTTTTCTGCATGTGGCTGTCCAATTTTCCCAGCACCATTTATTGAAGAGGCTGTCTTTTTTCCATTGGACATTCTTTCCTGCTTTGTCGAAGATTAGTTGACCATAGATTTGAGGGTCTATTTCTGGGCTCTCTATTCTGTTCCATTGATCTATGTGTCTGTTTTTGTGCCAGTACCATGCTGTCTTGATGATGACAGCTTTGTAATAGAGCCTGAAGTCCGGAATTGTGATGCCACCAACGTTGGCTTTCTTTTTCAATATCCCTTTGGCTATTCGAGGTCTTTTCTGGTTCCATATAAATTTTAGCATTATTTGTTCCATTTCTTTGAAAAAGATGGATGGTACTTTGATAGGAATTGCATTAAATGTGTAGATTGCTTTAGGTAGCATAGACATTTTCACAATATTTATTCTTCCAATCCAGGAGCATGGAACATTTTTCCATTTCTTTGTGTCTTCCTCAATTTCTTTCATGAGTACTTTATAGTTTTCTGAGTATAGATTCTGTGCCTCTTTGGTTAGGTTTATTCCTAGGTATCTTATGGTTTTGGGTGCAATCGTAAATGGGATTGACTCCTTAATTTCTCTTTCTTCTGTCTTGCTGTTGGTGTAGAGAAATGCAACTGATTTCTGTGCATTGATTTTATATCCTGACACTTTACTGAATTCCTGTATAAGTTCTAGCAGTTTTGGAGTGGAGTCTTTTGGGTTTTCCACATATAGTATCATATCATCTGCGAAGAGTGATAATTTGACTTCTTCTTTGCCGATTTGGATGCCTTTAATTTCCTTTTGTTGTCTGATTGCTGAGGCTAGGACCTCTAGTACGATGTTGAATAGCAGTGGTGATAATGGACATCCCTGCCGTGTTCCTGACCTTAGCGGAAAAGCTTTCAGTTTTTCTCCATTGAGAATGATATTTGCGGTGGGTTTTTCATAGATGGCTTTGATGATATTGAGGTATGTGCCCTCTATCCCTACACTTTGAAGAGTTTTGATCAGGAAGGGATGTTGTACTTTGTCAAATGCTTTTTCAGCATCTATTGAGAGTATCATATGGTTCTTGTTCTTTCTTTTATTGATGTGTTGTATCACATTGACTGATTTGCGGATGTTGAACCAACCTTGCAGCCCTGGAATAAATCCCACTTGGTCGTGGTGAATAATCTTTTTAATGTACTGTTGAATCCTATTGGCTAGTATTTTGTTGAGTATTTTCGCATCTGTGTTCATCAAGGATATCGGTCTATAGCTCTCTTTTTTGGTGGGATCCTTGTCTGGTTTTGGGATCAAGGTGATTCTGGCTTCATAAAATGAGTTTGGAAGTTTTCCTTCCATTTCTATTTTTTGGAACAGTTTCAGGAGAATAGGAATTAGTTCTTCTTTAAATGTTTGGTAGAATTCCCCCGGGAAGCCGTCTGGCCCTGGGCTTTTGTTTGTTTGGAGATTTTTAATGACTGTTTCAATCTCCTTACTGGTTATGGGTCTGTTCAGGCTTTCTATTTCTTCCTGGTTCAGTTGTGGTAGTTTATATGTTTCTAGGAATGCATCTATTTCTTCTAGATTGTAAAATTTATTGCCATAGAGTTGCTCATAGTATGTTCTTATAATAGTTTGTATTTCTTTGGTGTTAGTTGTGATCTCTCCTCTTTCATTCATGATTTTATTTATTTGGGTCCTTTCTCTTTTCTTTTTGATAAGTCGGGCCAGGGGTTTATCAATTTTATTAATTCTTTCAAAGAACCAGCTCCTAGTTTCGTTGATTTGTTCTATTGTTTTTTTGGTTTCTATTTCATTGATTTCTGCTCTGATCTTTATGATTTCTCTTCTCCTGCTGGGCTTAGGGTTTCTTTCTTGTTCTTTCTCCAGCTCCTTTAGGTGTAGGGTTAGGTTGTGTACCTGAGACCTTTCTTGTTTCTTGAGAAAGGCTTGTACCGCTATATATTTTCCTCTCAGGACTGCCTTTGTTGTGTCCCACAGATTTTGAACCGTTGTATTTTCATTATCATTTGGTTCCATGATTTTTTTCAATTCTTCTTTAATTTCCCGGTTGACCCATTCATTCTTTAGAAGGATACTGTTTAGTCTCCATGTATTTGGGTTCTTTCCAAACTTCCTTTTGTGGTTGAGTTCTAGCTTTAGAGCATTGTGGTCTGAAAATATGCAGGGAATGATCCCAATCTTTTGATACCGGTTGAGTCCTGATTTAGGACCGAGGATGTGATCTATTCTGGAGAATGTTCCATGTGCACTAGAGAAGAATGTGTATTCTGTTGCTTTGGGATGAAATGCTCTGAATATATCTGTGATGTCCATCTGGTCCAGTGTGTCGTTCAAGGCCTTTATTTCCTTGCTGATCTTTTGCTTGGATGATCTATTTCAGTGAGGGGAGTGTTAAAGTCCCCTACTATTATTGTATTATTGTTGATGTGTTTCTTTGATTTTGTTATTAATTGGTTTATATAGTTGGCTGCTCCCACATTGGGGGCATAGATATTTAAAATTGTTAAATCTTCTTGTTGGACAGACCCTTTGAGTATGATATAGTGTCCTTCCTCATCTCTTATTATAGTCTTTGGCTTAAAATCTAATTGATCTGATATAAGGATTGCCACTCCTGCTTTCTTCTGATGTCCATTAGCATGGTAAATTCTTTTCCACCCCCTCACTTTAAATCTGGAGGTGTCTTCGGGCTTAAAATGTGTTTCTTGGAGGCAACATATAGATGGGTTTTGTTTTTTAATCCATTCTGATACCCTATGTCTTTTGACAGGGGCATTTAGCCCATTCACATTCAGGGTAAGTATTGAGAGATATGAATTTAGTGCCATTGTATTGCCTGTAAGGTGACTGTTACTGTATATGGTCTCTGTTCCTTTCTGATCTACCACTTGTAGGCTCTCTCTTTGCTTAGAGGACCCCTTTCAATATTTCCTGTAGAGCTGGTTTGGTATTTGCAAATTCTTTCAGTTGTTGTTTGTCCTGGAAGCTTTTAATCTCTCCTTCTATTTTCAATGATAGCCTAGCTGGATATAGTATTCTTGGCTGCATGTTTTTCTCGTTTAATGCTCTGAAAATATCATGCCAGCTCTTTCTGGCCTGCCAGGTCTCTGTGGATAAGTCAGCTGCCAATCTAATATTTTTACCATTGTATGTTACAGACTTCCTTTTCCCCGGCTGCTTTCAGGATTTTCTCTTTGTCATTGAGACTTGTAAATTTTACTATTAGGTGACGGGGTGTGGGCCTATTCTTATTGATTTTGAGGGGCATTCTCTGAACCTCCTGAATTTTGATGCTCGTTCCCTTTGCCATATTGGGGAAATTCTCCCCAATAATTCTCTCCAGTATACCTTCTGCTCCCCTCTCTCTTTCTTCTTCTTCTGGAATCCCAATTATTCTAATGTTGTTTCGTTTTATGGTGTCACTTATCTCTCGAATTCTCCCCTCGTGGTCCAGTAGCTGTTTGTCCCTCTTTTGCTCAGCTTCTTTATTCTCTGTCATTTGGTCTTCTATATCACTAATTCTTTCTTCTGCCTCATTTATCCTAGCAGTTAGAGCCTCCATTTTTGATTGCACCTCATTAATAGCTTTTTTGATTTCACCTTGGTTAGACTTTAGTTCTTTTATTTCTCCAGAAAGGGCTTTTATATCTCTCGAGAGGGTTTCTCTAATATCTTCCATGCCTTTTTCGAGCCCAGCTAGAACCTTGAGAATTGTCATTCTGAACTCTAGATCTGACATATTACCGATGTCTGTATTGATTAGGTCCCTAGCCTTCGGTACTGCCTCTTGTTCTTTTTTTTGTGTTGAATTTTTATGTCTTGTCATTTTTTCCAGATAAGAGTAAATGAAGGGGCAAGTAAAATACTAAAAGGGTGGCAACAACCCCAGGAAAATATGCTTTAACCAAATTAGAAGAGATCCAAAATCGTGAGTGGGGAGAAAGGGGATAAAAAGAGGTTCAAAAAGGAAGAAAGAAAAAAAAAAAAAACAAAAAGAAAAGAAAAAAAAGAAAAGAAAAGAAAAGAAAAGAATTTTTTAAAAAAGAATACACCTAAGAAAAATGTAAAAAAGAAAAAATATATATATTAGATAAACTAGTAAAAAATCGTTAAAAAAGAAAAAGGTAACAGTTAAAAAAAAAAAATTTTACCCGAAGGCGAGAAAAAAAAAAAAATGAAAAAGAAAAAATTAAATTAACTGCAAGACTAAAAAAATCACAGGAAAAAAGCCATGAGTTCCGTGTTTGGCTTTCTCCTCCTCTGGAATTCTGCTGCTCTCCTTGGTATTGAAACCTCACTCCTTGGTAGGTGAACTTGGTCTCGGCTGGATTTCTTGTTGATCTTCTGGGGGAGGGGCCTGGTGTAGTGATTCTCAAGAGTCTTTGCCCCAGGCGGAATTACACCGCCCTTACCCGGGGCCGGGGTGAGTAATCCGCTTGGGTTTGCTTTCAGGAGCTTTTGTTACCTGAGTGCTTTCCGTAGAGTTCCGGAGGACGGGAATACAAATGGTGGCCTCCTGGTCTCCCGCCTGGAGGAGCCGAGAGCCCAGGGCCCCACTCCTCAGTGCGCCCTCAGAGAACAGCGCCCAGTTACTCCCGTCTGCCTGACCTCCGGCCGCGCTCCGAGCTCACCGAGCCTGTGACCGGTTCAAGGTAACACAGAGCTGTGAGCTTACTGTCGGCTCTGTCTCTGTAGCCGGCTTTCCCGTTCCAATACCCGCAAGCTCTGCGACACTCAGACACCCCCGATCCTTCTGTGACCCTGCGGGACCTGAGGCCACGCTGACCCCGCGTGGGCTTCGCCCCGGTTTAGCCTCTGGAGCGATGTCCCTCAGCGGAACAGACTTTTAAAAGTCCTGATTTTGTGCACGGTTGCTCCGCTGCTTGCCGGGAGCCGGCCCCTCCCCCCGGGGTCTATCTTCCCGTCGCTTTGGATTCACTTCTCCGCCGGTCCTACCTTTCAGAAAGTGGTTGTTTTTCTGTTTCCAGAATTGCTGTTCTTCTTCTCTTCGATCTGCCGATGGATTTTCAGGTGTTTGCAATCTTTAGATAAGCTATCTAGCTGATCTCCGGCTAGCTGAAGCAGTCTCAGCCTGCTACTTCTCTGCCATCTTGACTCCTCCCCTGTTTGGAGATTTTTAATGACTGTTTCAATCTCCTTACTGGTTATGGGTCTGTTCAGGCTTTCTACTTCTTCCTGGTTCAGTTGTGGTAGTTTATATGTTTCTAGGAATGCATCCATTTCTTCCAGATTGTCAAATTTGTTGGCATAGAGTTGCTCATAGTATGTTCTTATAATAGTTTGTATTTCTTTGGTGTTAGTTGTGATCTCTCCTCATTCATTCATGATTTTATTTATTTGGGTCCATTCTCTTTTCTTTTTGATAAGTCGGGCCAAGGGTTTATCAATTTTATTAATTCTTTCAAAGAACCAGCTCCTAGTTTCATTGATTTGCTCTATTGTTTTTTTGGTTTCTATTTCATTGATTTCTGCTCTGATCTTTATGATTTCTCCTCTCCTGCTGGGCTCAGGGTTTCTTTCTTGTTCTTTCTCCAGCTCCTTTAGGTGTAGGGTTAGGTTGTGTACCTGAGACCTTTCTTGTTTGAGAAAGGCTTGTACCGCTATATATTTTCCTCTCAGGACTGCCTTTGTTGTGTCCCACAGATTTTGAACCGTTGTATTTTCATTATCATTTTTTTCCATGATTTCTTTCTTTTTTTTTTTTTAAAGGTTTTATTTATTTATTTGACAGAGAGAAATCACAAGTAGATAGGCAGGCAGAGAGAGAGAGAGGGAAGCAGGCTCTCTGCTGAGCAGAGAGCCCGATGCGGGACTCGATCCCAGGACCCTGAGATCATGACCTGAGCCGAAGGTAGCGGCTTAACCCACTGAGCCACCCAGGCGCCCCATCCCTGATTTTTTTCAATTCTTCTTTAATTTCCCGGTTGACCCATTCATTCTTTAGAAGGATGCTGTTTAGTCTCCATGTATTTGGGTTCTTTCCAAACTTCCTTTTGTGGTTGAGTTCTAGCTTTAGAGCATTGTGGTCTGAAAATATGCAGGGAATGATCCCAATCTTTTGATACCGGTTGAGTCCTGATTTAGGACCGAGGATGTGATCTATTCTGGAGAATGTTCCATGTGCACTAGAGAAGAATGTGTATTCTGTTTCTTTGGGATGAAATGTTCTGTATATATCTGTGATGTCCATCTGGTCCAGTGTGTCGTTTAAGGCCTTTATTTTCTTGCTGATCTTTTGCTTGGATGATCTGTCCATTTCAGTGAGGGGAGTGTTAAAGTCCCCTACTATTATTGTATTATTGTTGATGCGTTTCTTTGATTTTGTTATTAATTGGTTTATATAGTTGGCTGCTCCCACGTTGGGGGCATAGATATTTAAATTGTTAAATCTTCTTGTTGGACAGACCCTTTGAGTATGATATAGTATCCTTCCTCATCTCTTATTATAGTCTTTGGCTTAAAATCTAATTGATCTGATAGAAGGATTGCCACTCCTGCTTTCTTCTGATGTCCATTAGCATGGTAAATTCTTTTCCACCCCCTCACTTTAAATCTGGAGGTGTCTTCGGGCTTAAAATGAGTTTCTTGGAGGCAACATATAGATTTTTTTTTTTTTTTATCCATTCTGATACCCTGTGTCTTTTGACAGGGGCATTTAGCCCATTAACATTCAGGGTAAGTATTGAGAGATATGAATTTAGTGCCATTGTATTGCCTGTAAAGTGACTGTTACTGTATATGGTCTCTGTTCCTTTCTGATCTACCACTTGTAGGCTCTCTCTTTGCTTAGAGGACCCCTTTCAAGATTTCCTGTAGAGCTGGTTTGGTGTTTGCAAATTCTTTCAGTTTTTGTTTGTCTTGGAAGCTTTTAATCTCTCCTTCTATTTTCAATGATAGCCTAGCTGGATATAGTATTCTTGGCTGCATGTTTTTCTCGTTTAGTGCTCTGAAAATATCATGCCAGCTCTTTCTGGCCTGCCAGGTCTCTGTGGATAAGTCAGCTGCCAATCTAATATTTTTACCATTGTATGTTACAGACTTCTTTTCCCGGGCTGCTTTCAGGATTTTCTCTTTGTCATTGAGACTTGTAAATTTTAGTATTAGGTGACGGGGTGTGGGCCTATTCTTATTGACTTTGAGGGACGTTCTCTGAACCTCCTGAATTTTGATGCTCATTCCCTTTCCCTTTCCCTCTCCAGTATACCTTCTGCTCCCCTCTCTCTTTCTTCTTCTTCTGGAATCCCAATTATTCTAATGATGTTTCTTCTTATGGTGTCACTTATCTCTCGAATTCTCCCCTTGTGGTCCAGTAGCTGTTTGTCCCTCTTTTGCTCAGCTTCTTTATTCTCTGTCATTTGGTCTTCTATATCACTAATTCTTTCTTCTTCCTCATTTATCCTTGCAGTGAGAGCCTCCATTTTTGATTGCACCTCATTAATAGCTTTTTTTATTTCAACTTGGTTAGATTTTAGTTCTTTTATTTCTCCAGAAAGGGCTTTTATTTCTCTCGAGAGGGTTTCTCTAATATCTTCCATGCCTTTTTCGAGCCCAGCTAGAACCTTGAGAATTGTCATTCTGAACTCTAAATCTGACATATTACCAATGTCTGTATTGATTAGGTCCCTAGCCTTCGGTACTGCCTCTTGTTCTTTTTTTTTGTGTTGAATTTTTCCGTCTTGTCATTTTGTCCAGATAAGAGTATATGAAGGAGCAAGGAAAATACTAAAAGGGTGGCAACAACCCCAGGAAAATATGCTTTAACCAAATTAGAAGAGATCCCAAATCGTGAGGGGGTAGAAAGGGGATAAAAAGAGGTTCAAAAAGGAAGAAAGAAAAAAAAAGAAAAAAGAAAAGAAAAGAAAATAATTAAAAAAAGAAAACAAATAAGAAAAATATAAAAAAGAAAAAATATATATATTAGATAAACTAGTTAAAAAACGTTAAAAAAGAAAAAGGTAAAAGTTAAAAAAAATTACCAGAGGGCGAGGAAAAAAACCAAAAAATGAAAAAGAAAAAAATTAAATTAACTGCAAGACTAAAAAAAATCACAGGGAAAAAGCCATGAGTTCCGTGCTTTGCTTTCTCCTCCTCTGGAATTCTGCTGCTCTCCTTGGTATTGAAACCGCACTCCTTGGTAGGTGAACTTGGTCTCGGCTGGATTTCTTGTTGATCTTCTGGGGGAGGGGCCTGTTGTAGTGATTCTCAAGTGTCTTTGTCCCAGGCGGAATTGCACCCCCGTTATCAGGGGCCAGGGTGAGTAATCCGATCGGATTTGCTTTCAGGAGCTTTTGTTCCCTGAGCGCTTTTCGTAGAGTTCCGGAGGATGGGAATACAAATGGCGGCCTCCTGGTCTCCGGCCTGGAGGAGCCGAGAGCCCAGGGCCCCACTCCTCAGTGCGCCCTCAGAGAACAGCGCCCAGTTACTCCCGTCTGCCTGATCTCCGGCTGCGCTCCGAGCTCATCGAGCCTGCGACCGGTTCAAGGTAACACCGAGCTGCGAGCTTACTGCCAGCTCTGCCTCTGTAGCTGGCTTTCCTGTTCCAATACCCGCAAGCTCTGCGACACTCAGACACCCCCGATCCTTCTGTGACCCTGCGGGACCTGAGGCCACGCTGACCCCGCGTGGGCTTCGCCCCCGGTTTAGCCTCTGGAGCGATGTCCCTCAGCGGAACAGACTTTTAAAAGTAATGATTTTGTGCGCTGTTGCTCCGCCTCTTGCCAGGAACTGGCCCCTCCCCCCGGGGTCTATCTTCCCGTCGCTTTGGATTTACTTCTCCGCCGGTCCTACCTTTCAGAAAGTGGTTGTTTTTCTGTTTCCAGAATTGCTGTTCTCTTTGATCTGCGGATGGATTTTCAGGTGTTTGCAATCTTTAGATAAGGTATCTAGCTGATCTCCGGCTAGCTGAAGTAGTCTCAGCCTGCTACTTCTCCGCCATCTTGACTCCTCCCTGCTCTTCTATATTCTAAACTGAAGTTTTATTCCCTATCTTTATTATTAGAACTGTTGAAGTTTCTAGCTATATTGTGAATGTTTTAATTTTAGTTCTCTTTTTGCTTTATGTGTTTCGAAGCTCTGTTCTTAGGTACATACATAAATAAGGATTGTTACATCCTCTGGATGAATTATCCTCATTAACATAGTATGTTCTCTCTCATAAACCTGGTAGTATTCATTTATAGGAGATCTACTTTGTCTTCCAAAAGTGACTCCTTTCTTTTGATTGGCATTTCCTGGCATATCTTTTACCATCCTTTTATTTTTCATTTCTGGTTGGCAAAATAGTTTGATTTTGATTTTTTTCCCTCCAATCTTTCAATCTATGTATTTTAATTGATTGTTTAAACCATCAATTCTTAATGTATTTTTAATATAGCAGAATTTAAAAACTACCATTTTGCTAATTTTTCACCTATTTTTCTCCCTTTTTTTCTTCTCTATTCTCTTGGATTAATTCAGTATTTACTAAGAATACAATTACTCCCAGTATTCGCTGTGTTTAATTCTATCTCTTTTTGTTTTGTTTTGTTTTGTTGTTGTTGTTGTTGGATCCTATAGGATTTGAAATACAAATTTTCACATTCTAGTAACTTTTCTGTATTTCTCTTTTACATAGTATTTTTATTAAAAGAACTGGATTTTATCAGATATATTTTTCTTAAATACAGATATAATTATATTGTGTTTCCTTTTCGTTAAGAAACAATTAATTTGATAGATTTTGTAAACCTGAACTCTCATTATAATGTATGTATTCTTTTGCAACTTGCTTCATACATTCATCATTTTGTTTCTGAGGTTTGACTGATACATGAAGATATGATTTATTTATTTCACCTACTCTGTGGTATGCATCATGTGAGTAAACTAGTTTATGTATCTGATTTCTCTACTTCTGAACAATGAGTTCTTATTTTTTCTATTATAAAAAGTGCTGCAATGAATATTTTTGTATGTGTCTCATTACTTGTTGACTAGAAGTGCAAATAGTGGGCAGCTTCATTCTATAAATGTCAACTAAGACAAGTTGGTTGACCATGTTGTTCAGGTATTCCAAATGCTACTGATTTTCTGTCTATAACCCTAAATGTTTATGTTTAATAAGAGAGCTTCATAACAAAACAAAAAACTGACAACTAGAAAGGAGGTATAAATCCCAAATTATAATTGGATATTTTAGTATCCCAATATTAGTTAGGATATAGAAAACTTGAGAATACAGTCAACCAATTTGACCTAGCTGATATTTACAGAATCCTTCATACAGTAACAGTAGAATATATGTTCTTCTTGAGTGCATGTGGGATATTTATTAAGACAGACTATATTCTCGACCATAAAACAAACTTCATATAAGAATTAAAGTCAAACTAAATTTATTTTCCAACTACAATGAAACTAAATTAGTAATGAATAATACAAAGACATCTGAAAAAATCCTCAAAAAACTTAGCAATATAATTCATAGCTCTAAAAGGAAATTATATGAAATATTTAAAAATATTTTTACTTAAATGAAAACAAACATACAATGTATCAAAATCTGTGGGCTGCAGCTAAAGCAGTTCTTAGAGGGAAATCTGTAACATTAAATATTTCTATTATAAAAGAATAAAAATCTCAAGTCAGTGTTTTAAGACCTACCTTAAGAAAAAAGAGCAAATATAACCTAAACAAGGTAGAAGAAAATAAGATAAAAAATAAATTGGAATCTAGAAAAACAATAAAGTCAATAAAAATAAATACATGTCTTTGGAAAGACCAAATATAAAAGAGTGATGAAGAAAAAAAAAAAGGACTAAAAGGAACACCAGTATAGATCTTTCAAATACTGAAAAAGACAATAAGGGAATATTATAAACAGTTTTATGCCTATACATTTGACCATATTGATGAATTTGACAGATTCCTTCAAAGACACAAACTACAGAAATGCTTTCAAGAAGAAATAATCTAAATAGTTATCTATTAAAGAAAATTAACTCATAGTTAAAAACATTGTAATAATGAAAACTCAACACCTAATTTCACTGGCGAATTCTTCTGAACACTAAAGCTGAAAAAATGTCAATTCTACATAAATACCTCCTACAGAAAATGAAAATGAAGTGCTTCCTCAGTTTTTCAGAGGAGACCATTACCCTGATGCTAAAACCAGACAAAGACTTTACAGAATAATAACTGTAGACCAGTATCTCTCATGTACATGTTTGAAATTATCATTAAAATGTGTACTGTCATTTTAGCAAGTATCTGCTGCCATTCTCCCAAAATATGTACTGTCATCCTAGTAAGTATTTGAGGATGCAAATTTACACAAGAGAATTTTTAGCATCACGCATGTTAAATTTGTTTTGCTCTATTTAAAGCTTGTCTCAGATTTTGACATTTGGACTTTCAATTAAAGTCAGACCTTTTGTTGAGTTTGAGTTGATTAACCTTTTGCAGTAGATAACTTTCCTTTAAATAGTGCCAAGAGATTCTCTGAGAAAAGACTCCAATGAATACTTATTTATAGCCTAATATTGCAATATTGCAACTAAGCAGTCTCTTGAGTGTGTATAATTTTGCTGTTAGTCACCGTACATCATTGTTTTTTGATGTAGTGTTCCATGATTCATTGTTTGTGTATAACACCCAGTACTCCATGCAATATGTGCCCTCCTTAATACCCATCACCAGGCTCACCCATCCCCCCCTTCTAAAATCTGTTTCCTGGAGTCCACAGTCTCTCATGGTTTGTCTCTCCCTCTTATTACTCCTCCTTCATTTTCCCCTTTCTTCTCCTTATGTCCTCCATGCTATTCCTTATGTTCTACAAATAAGTGAAAACATAGGATAATTGACTTTCTCTGCTTGACTTATTTCATTAGCATCATTTCCTCCAGTCCCATCCAGGCTGAAGCAAAAGTTGAGTATTCATCCTTTCTGATGGCTGAGTAATATTGCATAGTACATATGCACCACATCTTCTTTATCCATTTGTCTGCTGAAGGGCATCTCAGCTCTTTCCACAGTTTGGCTATTGTGAACCATGCTGCTATGAACATTGGGGTTGAAATGGCCTTTATTTTCACTACATCTGTATCTTTGGGGTAAATACCCAGTAGTAATTGCTGGATCATGGGGGTAGCTCTATTTTTAAATTTTTGAGGAATCTCCTCACTGTTTTCCGAAGTGGCTGTACCAACTTGCATTCCCACCAAGAGTGTAAGAAGGTTGCCCTTTCTCTACAATGTCTCCAATATTTGTTGCTTCCTGCCTTGTCAATTTTTGCCATTTTAACTGGTGTAAGGTGATATCTCAATGTGGTTTTGATTTGAATTTCCCTGATGGCTAATAATGAACATTTTTTCATGTGTCTGTTAGCCATTTGTATGTCTTCTTTTGAGAAGTATCTGTTCGTGTCTTCTGCTCATTTTTTGACTGCCCATATTTTGACTTATTTGTTTTTTGGGTGTTGAGTTTAGGAAGTTCTTTATAGAACTTAGATATCAGCCCTTTGTCTGTATTTGCAGAGATATTTGCAAATATCTTTTCCCATTCTGTGAGTTGCCTCTTTGTTTTGTTGACCATTTCCTTTGCTGTGCAGAAGTTTTTATCTTGATGAATTCCCAAAAGTTCATTTTCACTTTTGTTTCCCTTACCTTTGGAGTCATGTCTTAAAAGAATTTGCTGTGGCTGATGTTGAAGAGGTTACTGCCTATGTTCTCCTCTAGGATTTTGATGGATTTCTGTCTCACATGGAGGTATTTCATCCACTTAGAGTTTAATTTTGTGTATGGCATAAGAGAATGGTCAAGGGACACCTGGGTGGCTCTGTCGTTAAGTGTCTGCCTTTGGCTCAGGTCATGATCCCAGGGTCCTGAGATCGAGTCCTGCATTGGGCTTCCTGCTCAGTGGGAAGCCTGCTCCTCCCTCTCCCACTCCCATTGTTTGTCTTCCCTTTCTCACTGTGTCTCTGTCAAATAAAATAAATAAAATAAAATAAATTACTTAAACCAAATGGTCGTGTTTCATTCTTCTGTATATAGCTGTCCAGTTTCCCCAGCACCATTTATTGAATAGACTGTCTTTTTTCCATTGGATATTTTTCATGCTTTGTCAAAAATTATTTGATCTTAGAGTTGAGGGTACATATCTGGACTCTGTTTGATTCCTTTGGTCCATGTGTCTGTTTTTGTGCCAGGATCATCCTGTCTTGATGATCACAACTTTGTAAGATAGCTTAAAATCAGGCAACATGATGCATCCAGCTTTGTTTTTCTTTTCTGACATTTCCTTGGTGATTTGGGCTCTTTTCTGATGCCATACAAATTTTAAGATTGTTTGTTCCATCTCTTTGAAAAATAATGGTGGAATTTTGATTGGGGTGGCATTGAAAGTATAGATTGCTCTAGGTAGTAAGGACATTTTAACAATGTTTTTTTCTTCCAATCCATGAGCATGAAATGTTTTTTCCATTTTTTTGTGTGTCTTCTTCAATTTCTTTCATGAGTGTTCTGTAGTTCCTCAAGTATAGATCCTTTACCTCTTTGGTTAGGTTTATTTCAAGATATCTTACGGTTTTGGGTGCTATTGTAAATGAAATTGAATCTCCAATTTCCCTTTCTACAGTTTCATTTTTAGTGTATAAGAAATCAACAGATTTCTGTGCATTGATTTTGTATCCTGCCACATTACTGAATTGCTGTATGAGTTCCAATAATTTGGGGGTGGTCTTTTGGATTTTCCACATAAAGTACCATGTCATCTGTGAAGAGAGTTTGACTTCTTCTTTGCCAATTCGAATTTTTTTTTTTAAATTTCTTTTTGTTGTCTGATTGCTCTTGCTAGGAATTCTAGTACTATGTTGAATGATAGTGGTGAGTATGGGCATCCTCGTCATGTTCCTGATCTCTGTGGGAAGGCTCTCAGCTTTTCCCTACTAAGAATGATATTCACTGTGGGTTTTTCATAGATGGATTTTATGAAGTTGAGGAATGTTATCTCTATCCCTATACTCTGAAGATTTTTGTCAAATGCTTTTTTCTGCATCAATTGAGAGGACCATGTCGTTCTTCTGTTTTCTTTTATTGATTTGTTCTATCACATTGATTGATTTGCAAATGTTGAACCACCCTTGCATCTCATGGATAAATCCCACCTGGACATGGTGAATAATCTTTTTAATGTAGCATTGGATCCTATTAGCTAGAATCTTGTTGAGAATATTGGCTTCCATATTCATCAGGGATATTGGTCTAAAATTCTCCTTTTTGATGGAGTCTTTGCCTGGTTTGGAGACCAAGGTAATGCTGAATTCCTAGAAAGAGTCTGGAAGTTTCACTTCTGTTTCTATATTTTGAAACAGCTTCAGGAGAGCAGGTATTATTTCTTCTTTGAATGTTCGGTAGAATTCCCCATGAATCCATCACATCCTGGACTCTTGTTTTTTTGGGAGGTTTTTGATCACTGCCTCAATCTTGTTACTATTTATTAATCTATTCAAGTTGTCAATTTCTTCCTGTTTCAGTCTTGGAAGTTTATACGCTTCCAGGAATGCATCTATTTCTTCTAGGTTGCTCAACTTATTGGCATATAGCTGTTGTTAATACTTTCTGATGATTGTTTCTATTTTCTTGGTATTAGTCATGATCGTTCCACATTCATTCATAATTTTATTAATTTGGTCCTTTCTCTTTTCTTTTGGAAAAGAAAAGAGTCTTTTCTGGCCAGTGGTTTATTGATCTTATTAATTCTTTCAAAGAACCAGCTTCTAGTTTCATTAATGTGTTCTAGTGTATCTCTGGTTTCTAACTCATTGATCTCTGCTCTAATCTTAATTATTTCCCTTCTCTTATATGGGTAGACTTAATTTGTTGTTGATGCTCCAGTTCTTTAAGGTAGAAAGGAGTTTGTGTATCCAGGATTTTTAAAATTTTATTTTATTTTATATTTTATTTGTTTATTTATTTATTTATAATTTTTTATTTCTTTTTCTTTTTTCTTTTTTTTTAAATTTATTTTCAGCATAACAGTATTCATTATTTTTGCACCACACCCAGTGCTCCATGCAATCCGTGCCCTCTCTAATACCCACCACCTGGTTCCCCCAACCTCCCACCCCCTGCTACTTCAAACCCCTCAGATTGTTTTTCAGAGTCCATAGTCTCTCATGGTTCACCCCTTTCAATTTCTCCCAACTCCCTTCTCCTCTCTAACTCCCCTGTCCTCCGTGCTATTTGTTAAGCTCCACAAATAAGTGAAACCATATGATACTTGACTCTCTCTGCTTGACTTATTTCACTCAGCATAATCTCTTCCAGTTATTTTGTTTTATTTTATTTTTTGTGTGGGGTTTGGATGGCTATGCATTTCCCCCTTAGGACAGCCTTTGCTGTATCTCATAGGTTTTGGACCAATGTGTCTTTATTCTCATTGGTTTCTGTGAATTGTTTAAATTCTTTGATTTCCTAGTTGATCCAAACATTCTTCATCAGGATGGTCTTTTAGCTCCCAAGTGTTTGAATTTCTTCCACACTTTTTTCTTGTGATTGAATTCCAGTTTCAAAGCATTGTGGTCTGAGAATATGCAGGGAATAATAACAGTCTTTTGGTATCGGTTGAGACCTGGTTTGTGATCCAGTATGTGGTCTATTCTGGAGAATGTTCCATGTGCCCTCGAGAAGATTGAGTATTCTATTGTTTTAGGGTGGAGTGTTTGGTATAAATGTATGATTTCTATCTGCTCCAGTGTGTAATTCAAAGCTCCTGTTTCCTTTTTAGTTTTCTGCTTAGATGATCGGTCTATTGGTGAGAGTGGAGTGTTCAGGTCTCCTACTATTATTGTATTTTTTATTAATGTGTCTCTATTTTGGTTAAGAGTTGGCTTATGTAGTTGGCTGCTCCCATATTGGGGGCATAGATATTTACAATTGTTAGGTCTTCTTGTTGAGTAGACACTTTAAGGATGATATAGTGTCCTTCTGTATCTCAAACTACAGTCTTTAGCTTAAAATATAATTTGTCTAATATGAGAATTGCTACTCCACTTTTTTTAGGTCCATTGGCATAAAAGGTAACTCTTCATCCCTTCACTTTCAGTCTGGATGTATCTTTAGATTCTAAATAAATCTTTTTTACACAGTAGATGGAAAGGTCTTGTCATTTTATCCAATCTGAAACCCTGTGCCATTTTATGGGAGCATTTAAGCCATTCATGTTGAGTGATTTTGAGAGATGATTTAATTATAATTATGTTGCCTGTGAAGTTTTTTTTCTATGGATTGTCTTTGTTAAATTCTGTTCTGTGTCACTCTTGGGTTCCATTTCCTTTTATAGAACCCCCTTTAATATTTCTTGCAGAGTCGGCTTAGTGGTTACTTATTCTGCCAGTTCTGGAAGGTCTTTATCTCTTCATCCATTCTAAATGACAGCCTTGCTGGATAAAGTATTCTGGGTTGCCTGTTCTTCTCATTTAGTACCCTGAATATGTCTTGCCAGCCCTGTCTGGTTTGCCAGGTCTCTGTGGACAAGTCTGACGTTATTCTGATGTTCCTCTCTCTGTATGTAAGGAATCTCTTCCCCCTGACTTCCCTTAAGATGATTTCCTTGGTTCTAAGATTTGTGAGTTTTACTATTACATGCTGGGCATTGGTCTATTCTCCTTGATCTTGGGAGTAGTCCTTGCTGCCTCTAGGACATGAATGTTTGTTTCATTCTTCAGATTAGGGAAGTTATCAGCTACAATTTGCTCAAATAGATCTTCTAGTCCTCTCTCTCTCCCCACTTCCTCAGGGATCCCAATAATTCTGAGATTGGAATCCTTCATATTGTCATTTGTTTATCTGATTCTGTTTTCAAGGATTTTTAAGCTGTTTGTTCCAGGCCTCCTCCTGTTCCTTCCTCTATCAGTTTGTCTTCTAGATCACTAATTCATTCTTGTGCCTCGTTTACCCTAGCTCTTAGAGTATCTAGATTAGTTTGGATCTCATTGATAACACTTTTAAGTTCTTCCATATCAGCTCTCATTTATGCCCTTAGAGAATATACATTGCCATTAATGGTTTTCTCCATCTTAGCTGTTATCTTCATAACTGTTACCCTGAAGTCTATTTCTGACGTCTTGCTTATAGCAATATTCATTAATTCTGTGGCAGAGAATTCATTAATTCTGTGACAGTCTCTGAATCTTTCCTATGTTGGGGGTTCCTCCTCTTCATCATTCTGTTGAGGGGTGGTTGAGGGGATGTACGGCGTCCAAGTTATTGACCACAACCCAAGCAAGGTGCACCTGTTTTATAGGGACCTTAGTGTTGTTGGTCTCTTATTCTTCCATCCTGTCTTCTGGGGGAGGAGCCTGCAATGCTATTACTCAGGAAACCCTGTTTGGGCTGAGTTGCCCTGCCCCTATGGGGTGGGGAGATGGGCTCAGTGAAAACCGTTTTTGGGGGGCTTTTTTTCTCTGGTGGCTTTCCCTTGTGGCTTTCTGTGTCTCCTCCAAGTGTCCGAGCACAACGGACTATATCCAAACCTCTTTCTCAGAAGAGAGAGATTGCAGTGTGTTCTTTAGTGAGCTCTCCAGGCCATACTGTCTCCATTTCTGTTTGTATTGCTAAAAACTGCAGTGTCCTGGGTTGTACCCCACAACAGCATTCCAGCTCTCACTTCCAGGTTCAGGCACATCTCTGTTCTTTGTTCTTCTAAAACTGCCTGTACCCCCAGTTTTTGTACATACCACTGCAGCTCCAGGTTTCTGTCTGGGGACTGCCTAAAAGTCTTTTCCTCAGTGCTACCAGTCTGTGAGTCTGTGTCTGGTCCCCAGCATACAAAGCTTTTGTGCTCTGGCAATGCAGGATCCCAGAGGTCCCTCCCTCTTCTGTTTATCTTCCAATATCTGTCCACAGAATTATGGCTCCCCACTTCACACTTCTAGGCCAACTACCGGTGATATTCTGTTTTTAGAGATCTGGATGTATTTGCTATTTACTGAGGCTGATTTCATGGGTGTTCAGAGTGGTCTGATAGATATTCAGCTCAACTCAGGGGACTGGTTGAAATAGGGTCCCATACTCTTCTGCCATCTTTGCAACTTCTCCAGTTTTTATATTTTCAGTGAGATCAAAGAATTAACTATAGAGGAAAATTAAGCTTATCCTAAAGGGTTTCCTTTTTTTCTTTTTTTAAAAAAAATGTGGTTAGGGGTCACTTATTTGGCATTACATGTAGAGAATTTGGAATTCTGAGATATTTGAGATGTATAGCATCAACTTTTTATGTTGGAGTTTAGGTATAGACTTTACAGTTATTTTATAGTAATGTGCTATGCCAGGTAATACAAATACATTCTGATTTTAGACCTGACAGTAAAGTCAGAAGTATAAGTGATTTTTCAGTTTGGCTTATAGTTTTGATGATCTTTGTCACAACTACAACTAATAAAGTGTCTCTCTGGCCAACTACCCAATTTCCCCAGGACTGGGGCAAGGGGTGGTTTCAATATCTGAGACTAAAATTTGAAAAGACCTGGTTAAAGTGGTTGGTCACCCATATCATTCTAAATTTTGTATTTTTTAAATGTTGTCCCTTGTGATGATTAGCACATTGTCTTCCATGTAGTAGGTGAAAAATAATATATGAGTCATTGAACACATAGTTTTATCCTCAAAATTTTACAGATATAAAAGAGCATCACTCTCATATTGCTTGTAACATGCCTTTTATTTGCTGGGGGTGGGTGGACAACTCCAGGAACCACTTGCACATTTTTGGACACCATTGTGATCATGTAATTGTCCTGATATAAATATACTGTATGTCATAGTTTCTGGAATAGGAAAATATAAACATTCATTTAAGCTATTAGTGTCTTTATATTTAAAATATATTGTTATAGGGAGTATATAGTTGGGGATTGCTTTTCTGCCTTTTTTTCCCTAATCTGACATCTTTGATTTTTAATTAGAATTATCAGACTCTTGACATTTAACATAGTTGTTGCTGTCATTAGGTATAATTATATCATGTTTTTTGTTTTCTATTTGTCCCATCTATTCTTTGTTCTGCTTTTTCTTTCTTTCTGCTTTCTTTTTGGATTGATTCAATTTTATCTTCTTTGTTAGCTTATTAGGTATAACTCTAAGTTTTGGTAATTTAGTGGCTTCTTTATGATCTATAGTTACATATTACACATAGAAGTTTACTTTCAAGTGATACTACACTCAGATATGGCATAAGAATCTTAATATTGGATACTTTCATTTCTTTAACATATTGTTTTCATGTATTTTACTTATACATATTTTATAAACTCCCCGTTGCATTATTATTTTTGTTTAAACAGTCAAATTTTAAATTTAAGGGAATACAAATAATAAAAATAATCTTGCATATTTGTCCATGTAATTGCCATTTCCAGTGTAAATTCACATTTTCATCTGTTCTCATTTTTCTTCTGCTTGAATAAAATGAGTTCTTTTGCTTATTTCCTTTAGCATTTTTGGTAGTATGAGTCTGCAGGTGATGAATTCTTTCAGCTTTTATAATGACTAAAAAATTCTTCATTTCACTTTCTTACTTGAAAGATATATTTACTGGATATACAAAACTAGGTTGACATTTTTTTTCTTTCGGCACTTAAACATGTGACATTGTTTTCTCATTTGCAGTGTTTCCAATGAGATACTGCTACCACCATATTTGTTACTACTTAATATATTTCCCCCCTACATCTCTGGATGTATTTAAGATTTTCTTTTTATCACTTGTGTAGGTCAGTTTGATAATTATGTGTTATGGTGTCATTTTCTTCCTTTTTTCTTTTCTGCTTGGAGTTAGTTGGAATTATTGGATCTGTAGGTTTATAGTTTTTTTTTTTTTTTAAAAATTTGGGAAGTTTCTATCCATTATTTCTTCACATTTTCCCCCTCATTCCTATCCTTTTCCATCTCCTTCCCCCCAACACTGACGTTTATATAAATAGCTTGGGTGGAAATCTCCCATTACTCTGACCTTTTAGTTTTGACCTAGGACTCCAACTATATGTTCTGAAATTAAACATGCTTTTAACTGATAGATCATTTACCAATATTATACATTTCTAGTGCTCTTGAAATTTCCTTTCTCATTCTGATTTGTGTGTGTGTGTGTGTGTGTGTGTGTGTGTGTGCGCGCGCGCGCGCGCGTTTTTGGTTAAGTAGATGAAGAGCAGATGAATTAAAGTGCTGCTGTCTGATGTAACTTTTTGGTGTTAACTTAGAAGTAAATTTTTGTATTTTTTCCTGGGCTCTAAATTTCATTTAAATTTAGAGCTATCCAGTTGTCACTTTTGAATCTTAATGATTCATCTCATGTAGAGCTAAACTTACAAGGCCAAAGTAGAGGAAGTTGAAGTAGATCTTTTACTTACTGGATACTACTTGTAAATATGTAAAATACTGTAAAATATGGTTTAATTCTCTGATTCAGAATACCTGATTTAAATCCCATAAGTATTTATGCATTTCAAGTTCTGTGATAAAATTAAACTAAGTTCCGATAAACATCATCCTATAAGCTACACTATGAACAGAGTATATTACTTAGGAGTGGGAGTCACTGATATGGTTATGATGATTTCTCATTTACACTAACAACTTCAGAGCTGTTAAAATAGTAATTTAGCTACTTAGTAAATGATTAAATGCAAAGAGTCTAATCTTTTAACCAAGGGTTGGCAAATATTGCCAAGTACTAATGATTCATTTCCTTAATAGCATGAGGGAATATGAGGCCATGTTTCAGTTGAGGAGGTTCTGTCAGGACTGGCCTTGGCACTAGTGCAGAACCTCAGTACAGGGAGGTGGGAAGAATGTAATCATGTCTTCAGGTCTAGATTTGGATCCTGGTAGTTATGCCACCATGAGCAACTTCACCTCTTTGAAAACTCATCTTTCCTTCTGTAAAGTGCACTGACTTATATTGTAAGGCTATTATCATTATAAGTAAATAGTAGCATATATACATAGTGCCTGCCTATATTACTGTCGGTGGTTGAACTGAAATGTGTCTGGACATTGCTTTCTTTTGTGTCTAAGATGAGATTTTTTTCAAGGAAACAATATTCTGTATGGAGGAAGTGGAAGAAATTAGTATTGTTTTGTTGCAGTTTTTGAAGGGAAGATGTGGCAGCCTTACATTATGTTTGACTTAAAAATTTCTATTTCTCTTCAATGATGAAGAAATTCAAAGGAGAAACTGGGAAATAAATGTCTAACCAATAGCTTTCTCACATTGTATGGAAATCAAGAACAACTTGTTTTGTTGTTAAATGTACCTTAAACTACGGAACTTAAGTCTTAGATATCATCAGAATGAAAAATGGACTTGATTTTCTTTTGGAATCCAATGGCTACATCTTTTCTTTAACATTTAGAAAGTAAATGGATCCAGATTAAGTAATTTGTGTGCAATATTAATGGAGGATGGTGGAGATAATCTGAAGTCAAGATGTAGGGCAATAGTTTCAAATAGTCTTTTTTTATAGCAAAATAAAAAAATACAAACACAAAAACTAGGTGATAGTGGCTGCAGTCTGGGTAGGCTTTACAAGTAGAATGAATCAGAAATAGTGATTTTAATTCTTGTGAGGGTAACAGATAAAGAATCTTTATTTTCAGAGAAGGCCCCTAATCATGCATTCTGTCATGAGTACTTTATTGTTCCCAAAGACTACCCATGGTTGTTCTCGTGCTAAAATTACATAATCTATACAGTGAGAAGACTATTATAATACTAATTTTTTGAGTGTTAATTTTTTTAAAAGATTTTAACCATTTATTTGTCAGAGAAAGCAGAAGCAGAGGGAGTGGCAGACAGAGGGGGAAGCAAGCTTCCCACTGAACAAGGAACCTGATGTAGGACTGGATCCCAGGTTGCTGAGATCATGATCTGAGCCAATGGCAGACACTTAACTGACTGAGCCACCCAGACATCTTAGAGTGTTAATTCCTTAATGAATATTTATTGAGTACTATTATGAGTTAAAGACTAAAGATATATAAGTATATAGACAGACAAAGATCTCTTCCCTGATGGAGCTTATATTCTAATAATAGAAAGCAGACAATAAATTAAAATGTTTACTATGTTGGAATATAATAAGTGATACTGGGGGAGGGGGGGATTAAGGCAGGAAAGGGGGATTGTGTGGGAAGGTATACCTTATTGAGAAGGTCATTTTTCAGCAAATACTTGAAAGAGGTCTGTGAATTAGTTGTGATGAGTATGTAGAGGAAGAATAGTCCAGGGACCAGGAAGTATAAAGACTTTGTGTAGGCTTCTAAGTGGTCTCTTCTATTTGAAGAATAACAAAGATGCTAGGGTTCTTGGAGAAGTTAGTGAGGGGAGAGGAGGAGATGTCAGAGATCACGGGGGGTGGGCAGATCATAAAGGCCTTATAATCCATTGTTGCTTGGCATGAAATGGGAAGCCAAGGCAGGGCTTTGATAGAAGACAGATATGATCTGACATAGTTTTAAAGGTTTACTGTGGCTTCTGTATTGAGAGTAGAAGGTAAGGGAACTAGAGAGGAAACACAAAGACCAATAGTTCATTAAATAGAACTAGGTTAGTGAGTGGCTCACTTGCTTCCTTATATGTGTTGTGTCAGGGAGAAGATTAGTAGTACCCATTAAAACCTCTGAGATTGGAAGGGTTGGCTTCCTTGAGGGAACTATGATTTTCTCTTGGCAGATAAGGAAATATTCCTAGGTGATGCAGAGAAATCCTTTCTCCTATTAGTGGTGACTTGGTGACAGGAAAGTGAACTTGCTGGCTCTGGCCCACCTGGATGTTTCAGATCTATTTCCGGAATGTAGGTTTTATGAGGTATGCATGAAGCTTCTTCCTTTTATTCCAACTTAAAAATTTCCTAATTGGGTTGAGTTCAGATTTGGTGTCATGGTTCTGTTTTGCTAGGAGAAGCTAATAAAGAAGGAAACTATGTATTCTTAGGTGTGAGACAAATGGAGTATAGTAATTAGGCATGATTGTTCCTCTATGGGACAAAGCCCTAAGCTGCTCAAACAAACACCAAACAAAAACCTGGCCTGTGCATTTAGATGTAGGTATCTGGTGAAATCTTAGAAAATGTGTTCACATTTATTCTCCAGCAGTGATATTCTTCTCACAAAAGTGTTCCACACTGTGATAGCTGTATCATTAGCCTGATAATCTCAAGTTAATTCCCTATTGCTTTTTACATGGTTTGCTCTATACTATTGGTTTAAAGCAGAAGGGCTAAACAGCTTAAAGAGATTGGTCTAAGAAATTGCAGGTTAGGTGGGAAAAGAAAATTAGAACATATGTCTAATAGTCTTCACATTTTTGGGGTTTATTTATAGAGAGGAAAAGAGGGTGACTTCACACTTCTTAATTTAGAATGAATCTGCCCTAAAGCAGGAAGTATTTTTTTTCTATGCACACATTGGAAGTCGCTAATTTTATATATTTATTTATTCATTCATTCATTTGTTTATTTATTTTTAAAAATATTTTATTTGAGAGAGGGAGAGCAAGCATGAATGGGGGTCAGGGAGAGAGAGAAGCAGGATCTCTGCTGAGCAGGGAGCCTGATAGCAAACTTGATCTCAGGACCTTGAGATCATGACTTGAGCTAAAGGCAAACACTTAACTGACTGAGCCACCCAGTTTCCCCAGAAGTTGCTAATTTTAAAAGGTAATAATTTTTATAACTTTAGATGAAACAAAATACATGAATGAAATTGAGAAGGTTATAAATATATATTTAAAATATCTCTAGCATAATTGAAACAAGACTGATGCTGGCTTCTATTTCATGTTAACTAAAATTTAAAAAATTGCATTGCTTTATTTTTTTTTTATTTTTTTTTAAGAGTTTATTTATTTATTTGACAGAGAGAAATCACAAGTAGACGGAGAGGCAGGCAGAGAGAGAAACAGGGAAGCAGGCTCCCTGCTGAGCAGAGAGCCCGATGCGGGACTCGATCCCAGGACCCTGAGATCATGACCTGAGCCGAAGGCAGCGGCTTAACCCACTGAGCCACCCAGGCGCTCCAAATTGCATTGCTTTATAATGAAAAATTAACAGGTTTAGATAAGAAACAATGGCATAGCTCCCATAATATTTTGGGGGAGGATACCCCTTAAACATACCAAATATTTAAAGAACTTCTAATTTATAAAGTTCTTTCTTCGCCTCTACCAGCTATATGGTAACTAGAAGTGAAAAGGACATGGGGAAATGCTCATTTGTTAGTTATGAAGTGTTTTCATTATATTAGCAAACTCTACAAAGTTGGTAGGACTCAGAGAACTTAGAGACACTCCTAACTTTAAAAAAAATATTTTTTATTTATTTTACACAGAGTGAGTGAGAGAGAGAGAGAGAGAGAGAGAGACAGAAAGCAAGTATAAGCAGGGGAATGGAAGGCAGGGAAGAAGCAAGCTCCCTGCTAAGCAAGAAGCCTGATGTGGGGCTTGGTCCCAGGACCCTGGGATCATGGCCTGAGCCGAAGGCAGCTGCTTAACTGTTTGAGCCACCCAGGCACCCCAGAGACACTCCTAACTTTCTAGGGATATTGCAGAGTTGTACTTTCAGAAGATGTTCAAAGTATGCAGGCAAGTGCCTGGAACACACAGGTAGAAGCCTGTGGACTGTTAGATCTTGGGCCCATCTTCCCATTGCGCGTATAGGGTTCCTAAGAACTGTAATAGGAAATCAAGAGTCTATTGTGGCTGCTTTCTGCATGACTTGAAAAACTGATGCTGTTGACCCCTGGCAACCATCTCTCTGCCCAGGTTCTTGCCCATCTGCTGAGATCACCTGATCAGAGACTACCACTCTTCTTAAGTCTCTGTGGCTTCCTTATACTTCCTTATTTACTGTTTACTTAGTATACTGTTTTCTTTTATTTATTTATTTATTTATTTATTTATTTGTCAGAGAGAGAGAGAGCGTGAACACAGGCAGATAGAGTGGCAGGCAGAGGCAGAGGGAGAAGCAGACTCCCCGCCGAGCAAGGAGCCCGATGTGGGACTCGATCCCAGGACGCTGGGATCATGACCTGAGCCGAAGGCAGCCGCCCAACCAACTGAGCCACCCAGGCATCCCAGTATACTGTTTTCTTGCTTCTTGAATATTATAGTATTCTTCTTTTTAAGATACAGCATCTTTTTGTGTACATTATGTGGTGAATTTTGTCCATTCCTTCTCTTTTTTCTTTTATTTTACATAACCCCACCACCCTAACCCCCACCCTCCAGCAACTCTCAGTTTGTTTTGTGAGATTGAGTCTCTTTGTCCATTCATTCTTAATTAAGACATCTTTCCCCTAGATCTAGAATTTACTAAATCCCTAGATTTCTCCTGTTCTCATTACCTACTTATTTTTAAAGCTATTTTATTTTATTTGTTTCTTTTTCAAAATTGAAAAGTTAATTCATGCAATAGTAAAAAATTAGAGTAGAATGGGAAGATATACAAAGAAAGTGTCAATGAAAGAACATGGGATTTGAAGTAAGACCTATCTTGTTAATGCTCAAGAACAGCATTTACTAGTTGGGTTAGCCAGAGAAAATTACTTAAACTTTCTGAATCCTAGTTTATCAATATGGAAATGCAGATCAAAATGCTCACTTCATAGCATATTGTGAAAATTCATTTTAAAGTAATATAAGAGAGTATAGTATAAATGGTACATTGCTATATAGATGTACATTATTATTAATTGTCACTAATGGAAAAGATTTTAGCACTTTGTCCCATCACAGTTCGTAGTGGAGGCTACAGAGATGGTTCCAACTACATAAATACCATTTATGAATGCCAAAATTATTTATTAAAAATATTTTAATTATCATTTTTAAAAAATATTTTATTTATTTATTTGACAGAGAGATATCACAAGCAGATGGAGAGGCAGGCAGAGAGAGAGAGAGAGAGAGAGAGAAGCAGGCTCCTCGCTGAGCAGAGAGCCCAATACGGGACTCGATCCCAGGACCCTGAGATCATGACCTGAGCCGAAGGCAGCGGCTTAACCCACTGAGCCACCCAGGCGCCCCTTTCATTTCATTAATTATAACTTCAATTAAATGTCTTTTTAAGTGTCAGTGATTACCCATTTTTTTCTATGAAATGTGTTTATGTACTTACCCACTATTTTTTTTAGTTATAATTGACACGTAATATTATTAGCTTCAGGAGTACAACATAGTGATTTGACATTTGTATACATTGTGAACAGATCATCACAATATAGTCTAGTTACCATCTGTCACCATACAAGTTTAATACAGTATTATTGATTGTATTCTCCATGCTATACATTATAGCCCCATGATTTATTTGTGTTCAAATGGGTATTGTACTTTTTGATTCCCTTCACTTATTTCACTTGAAACCCTGAAAGTCTCCTCTAATAATCACCAGTATTTTCTCTGTATTTTGTTTTTTATTTATTTTTTTTAAATTCCACATATAAATACATATAAAATACATGTATTTTGTTTTTTAAATTCCACATATAAGACAGTATTTTTCTTTGTCTTACTTATTTCACTTATAATACCCTCAAGGTCCATTCACATTGTCATAAATGGCAAGATTTCTTTCCTTTTTTATGGCACACACACAGACACAATATATTCTTTATCCATTCTTCTGTGGATGGCCACTTAGGTTGTTTCTATACCTTTGTTATTGTAAATAATGCTTCAGTGAACATAGAGGTGCATATATCTTTTCAAATTAGTGTTTTCATTTTCTTTGGATAAATACCCAGTAATGGAATTGCTAGGTCATATGGTAGTTCTATTTTTAATTTTTTGAGGGACCTCCATACTGTTTTCCATAGTGGCGTATATTCCTACCGACAGTGCATGAGAGTTCCTTTTTCTTCACATCCTCACCATTTGTTACTTCTTATCTTTTTGATAAGTCACCTCTGACATATATAAGGTGATATTTCATTGTGCTTTTGATCTGCATTTCCCTGATGGATGGTGATGTTGAATGTCTTTTCATGTGCATGATTGCCATCTTTATGTCTTCTCTGAAAAAATGTCTATTCAGATCCTCTGCCTACTTTTTAATTAGTTTTTTTTGTTAATGATTTGTATGAGTTCTTTATATATTTTGAATGTTAACCTCTTATCAGACATATGATTTGCAAATATCTCCTTTTCAGTAGGTTGACTTTTTATTGTTTTCTTCTTTTTCTATTTCTTCGTGTATAAAATTGAGATTTCTTTTGTTTCTTGAAGTAGGCCTGTGTATTGTTATGAACCTTCTATTTTAGAGTCACTTTTGCTTCATCTCATAGATTTTGGTATATCATATTTCAGTTTTCATTTGTTTCTGGGTTTTTTTTAAATCTCTTTTTTCATTTCTTATATGACCTAGTAGTTGTTCAATAACATGTTGTTTACTCTCCAAGTATTTGGGGGTGCCTGGGTGGCTCAGTTGGTTAAGCATCTGCCTTTGGGTCAGGACATGATCCCAGGGTCCTGGGATGGAATCCCATATTCGGCTGTCTATTCAGCATGGAGTCCGCTTCTCTCTTTTCCTCCTGTCTGTGCTTGCTTGCTCTCTCTTTCTGTCAAATAAATAAAATATTTAAAAAAAAACTCCAAGTACTTTTAGTTTTTCTAGTTTTCTTCTTGTAATTGATTTCTAGTTTTATACCATTGTAGTTGGAAAAGATGGCTTGATATGATTTCAGTATTCTTGAATTTTATTGACCTTTCTTTTGTGGCTTAACTTGTGATCTGTCCTGGAGAATGTTTTATGAACACTTGAGAAGAATATATTTTTCTGATTTTGGATGGAAGGTTATGTATATATCTATTAAGTCTCTCTGGTCTCTTATGTCACTAAGGTTAATATTTCTTATTGATTTTCTGTCAACTTATCCTTTTGGGTTTGTTAATATCTTTTGCTTTATATACTTTTAATTTATTTAATTTATATTATTTTATTATATATTTATTTATATTTTAAAATATATTTTAGTGCTCTTTAGTGTGTGTGTATATATGTTTGTGTGCATATATGTATGCACACAATATATATGTATGTATATATGTTTATGTGTGCATAAATATCATCATGTAATTTATCAAAACAGTCCTATTTCCATAGCCCTGTTGTTCCTGCTGTGCACATATGGAAACAAACTCACAGAAGCTTAGTGACGTGTACAAGGTACTAGATTCACAAGTGGCAGAACTAAGACTGTCCCCTAGGCTTGTGCTACTTCTAAGATACCACAGTGGATTTTGGGTTTCATGATTCTTTTTCAGAGCAGAAAAGGACTCTGCCTCTGGTGTAGGACCCAGCAAGTTGGCTGGATAGCAGCTGTGTGGATTTTACTGTGAGGAGGGCCATAGGTGATGGAGAGCATGGGAGAGGGGGCTGGAAATAGTTATTGGTGGTACAGAGGGAGGATGAACATGATCAAAGAGATTCAATTGCTGTATCCATACAACTGCTATTATTAATGTTAATGAATTAACAAATAGCTAGAGTACATAATACATGCCAGCATTATGTTTAGGATTTAGAGTGTATTATTATATGTATGCTGTATAATGTATTTTTATCTTCATTTTATAGTTGAGAAAGCCAAAGCTTAGAATATTAAGTAATAGGGGTGCTTGGCTGACTCAATTGAAAGAGCTTTCAACTTGATCTTGGGGTTGTGAGTTTGAGCCCTATGTTGAGATTACGTAAAAAAAAAACAAAACAAAACTCTCAAAAATTGTGAGTAATATGAATAGGGTCATGGTTGAACTTAAATTGGAACTCTTGGCTACCCAATTCTAGAGAATCTATGGAGAAGAGAATAAGTGAAATGGGATTAAAAAATGTTTACTTTCTTTTTTTTTTAAGATTTTATTTTTGAGAGAGAGTGAGAGTGCAAGTGGGAGGGGAGGGCAGAGTGAAAGAGCCAAGCAGACTCCCCATTGAGCATGGAGCCCAAACTAAGGCTCAATCCCAAGACCATGGGATCATGACCTGAGCCAAAGGCAGAAGCTTAACTGACTGAGACATCCAGATGCCCCAAATATTTACATTCTTTTGTTGCTTCCTTTCCAGGAAAGTAAACTACTCTATTTTTACTAATTTACTTATGACATATGATGATGTGAAGGTACTTTTCTTGGTATTTATCACCTTTTTCCTGACCAGACATGGTATTCCTAGTGCTGTCAGGTTTTTGTTTTTGCTTTTGTTTCTATTTCTGTTTTAAATTCTTTTCTTTTTTTGCCACTCTCCCCTCTTCAGAGTCGGCAGAAGGTTCTTCACACAGTGAGCATCACTATCAATTGCCTTTGGGCTTATATACTTAGAACCACAACAGTTGGTGATCTAATACTGGAATGTATTTTAGAAGGACTTTTTCCCTTATTCTCAGCCTCCTATCCTTATTATTTTTTTTTAATAGATGATGGCCATGTTTGAATGGAATCAGATTAGACAGGAGAGAAGCCAAGTCTGCAATTAGGCAGTTTAGTGACCTCTCCTGTGTAAGAATTGTAAGGCCCTAGAGGGTAGGCACTCCAATAAAATAATTCGTTCAGATTCAATAGGCATTTGCTAATAAGAATTACTATGTACTAAACACAGTGCTAAGCTCTTTATATCTGTAATCCTTGCAATAATTCTGTGAGGTGGAAGTATTATTTTCATTTTGCAGATGAAGACAGTCTGAGTTCACTTGAATGTCCCAAGATCATGTCTCTTGTCACTGACAGGCACCGTATTTTAATTCAGATCTTTCTGATCCCAAGTATATCTCCTTTTTTGAAACTGGTGGGTGAATCCTTAGGTGTGCAGGAATACTTATTAATTGTAGGTGCATTGATTTTGCTTTTCTGAAACTCAGTTACCTCTGATGCATAACCACTGATGGCACATTCTTCTTAGGTATCTGTTCTGCTACCTAGCTGGCTGTACATTCATGCTGAGCAATATTTCTTCTCTTTTGAATATCTATTTTATATTGTTCACTACACACCCCTTGTTTCCTCTTACCCTCTAGCCAGTCCTTTTTAGTTTTATTTGCAAGCACTTTTTCCTTATGGGATCCCTTCAAAGTGGATGCTTCTCGAGGTTTTGTTCTCTTCTCAGTGTATATACTCCCTCAATCTCCAATGGCAATAGCATTCATTTTAGTTACTGCCTATAAGTGACAAGGTTTAGAACTATACCCCCAGACCCCATCTCCCTCCAGGGTTTCAGTTCTGTATATTTAGTGACTTATTATGGATCTTCATCAAGATATCCCAGGCATATCAAATATAACATATCCTTGCCTACTGCTATACTTGCATTATTTTAAAATCCTTTTCCTTTTGTCTGTACTGTCATTTGCAAATATCTTCTCCCATTCCGTGGGTTGCCTCTTTGTTTTGTTGACTGTTTCCTTTGCTGTGCAGAAGCTTTTGATCTTGATGAAGTCCCAAAAATTCATCTTCACTTTTGTTTCCTTTGCCTTTGGAGACATATCTTAAACAAGTTTCTGTGGCTGATATCGAAGAGGTTACTGCCTATGTTCTCCTCTAGGATTCTGATGGATTCCTGTCTCACGTTGAGGTCTTTTATCCATTTTGAGTTTATCTTTGTGTTCGGTGTAAGAGAATGATCGAGTTTCATTCTTCTACATATAGCTGTCCAGTTTTCCCAGCACCATTTATTGAAGAGACTGTCTTAGAGTTGAGGGTTCCTATCTGGGGGGTCCATATGTGAGGGTCCATATCTACTCTGTTCCACTGGTCTATGTTCTCTATGTGTCTGTTTTTATGCCAGTACCATGCTGTCTTGGTGATCACAGCTTTGTAGTAAAGCTTGAAATCAGGTAACGTGATGCCCCCAGTTGTATTTTTGTTTTTCAACATTTCCTTAGCGATTCAGGTCTCTTCTGATTCCATACAAATTTTTGGATTATTTGCTCCAGCTCTTTGAAAAATACTGGTGGAATTTTGATCGGAATGGCATTAAAAGTATAGATTGCTCTAGGCAGTATAGCCATTTTAACAATGTTTATTTTTCTGATCCAAGAGCATGGAATGGTCTTTTATATTTCTGTGTCTTCAGTTTCTTTCATGAGTGTTCTGTAGTTCCTCGAGTACAGTTCCTTTACCTCTTTGGTTAGGTTTATTCCCAGGTATCTTATGGTTCTTGGTGCTATAGTAAATGGAATTGATTCTCTAATTTCCCTTTCTGTATTTTCATTGTTATTGTATAAGAAAGCCACTGATTTCTGTACAGAGACTTTGTATCCTGCCACGTTGCTGAATTGCTGTATGAGTTCTAGTAGTTTGGGGGTGGCGTCTTTTGGGTTTTCCATATAAAGAATCATGTCATCTGCGACGAGAGAGAGTTTGACTTCTTCATTGACAATTTGGATACCTTTTATTTCTCTTTGTTGTCTGATTGCTGTTGCTAGGACTTCTAATACTATGTTGAACAAGAGTGGTGAGAGTGGGCATCCTTGTCCTGTTCCTGATCTCAACAGGAAGGCTGCAAGCTTTTTCCCATTGAGGATGATATTTGCTGTGGGTCTTTCATAGATAGATTTTATGAAGTTGAGGAATGTTCCCTCTATCCCTATACTTTGAAGCGTTGATATCCAGGATCTATAAAGAACTCCTCAAACTCAACATACACAAAACAGACAATCATATCAAAAAATGGGCAGAAGATATGAACAGACACTTCTCCAATGAAGACATACAAATGACTATCAGACACATGAAAAAATGTTCATCATCAGTAGCCATCAGGGAGATTCAAATTAGAACCACATTGAGATACCAACTTACACCAGTTAAAATGGCCAAAATTAGCAAGACAGTAAACAATGTGTGTTGGAGAGGATGTGGAGAAAGGGGAACCCTCTTACACTGTTGGTGGGAATGCAAGTTGGTGCAGCCACTTTGGAAAACAGTGTGGAGATTCCTCAAGAAATTAAAAATAGAGCTTCCCTATGACCCTGAAATTGCACTACTGGGTATTTATCCCAAAGATACAGATGTAGTGAAAAGAAGGGCCATCTCTACCCCAATGTTTATAGCAGCAATGGCCACGGTCGCCAAATTGTGGACAGAACCAAGATGCCCTTCAACAGACGAATGGATGAGATGTGGTTCATATACACTATGGAGATTATGCCTCCATCAGAAAGGATGAATATCCAACTTTTGTATCAACATGGACAGGACTGGAAGAGATTATGCTGAGTGAAATAAGTCAAGCAGAGAGAGTCAATTATCATATGGTTTCACTTATTTGTGGAGCATAACAAATAGCATGGACAACAAGGGGAGATGGAGAGGAGAAGGGAGTTGGGGGAAATTGAAAGGGGAGGTGAACCATGAGAGACTATGGACTCTGAAAAACAATCTGAGGGGTTTGAAGTGGCGGGGGAATGGGAGCTTGGGGGAGCCAGGTGGTGGGTATTAGAGAGGGCACAGATTGCATGGAGCACTGGGTGTGGTGCAAAAACAATGAATATTGTTACACTGAAAAGAAATAATTAAAAAAAATGGAAGGACAAAAAAATGGAAGAGAATTTACTAAGTATGATAAAGGACATTTACTAAAGAACTATAGTTAACATTACATTTAGTGGAGACACATTGAATGCATTCCCACGAAAAAATAAATAAATAAATAAAAATAATAAGATAAAATAAAATCCTTTTCCCCTCCCTTTCTACATCCAGCATATCACCACGTCCTATTGATTCTACTCCTAAATATTTTTCTAAATCAATTCCTTTCTGACCCTCTCTACTGCCAATCCTTAAGGAAGGCTGCCACCATCTCTTGGTTAATTTTTTTTATGTCTCCAGATTGTCTCTTCTTTTAGTCCACCCTCATACTACAGACCATCCTTCAAAAAAATTGACGCCCTCTTCTGCTTTAAAATTCTGCAGGAACTTTGTATTGCTTTCAAGGCAAAATCCAAACTTCCTAATACAACCTATAAGGCTTCCTGTTTAATTCTATTGCCTTTATTTCTTCTCTCATCCTCCAAAACAGCTACTGTTTTTAAACCTTATGATCAGTCTTTGTTAGGGTCCCTTATCTGTGTCCTTCTTTCCTTTTTAATAGCATTTATTACACCGAATGGTAATTATTTATGTGACTGCATTCCCCCACCACACTGGAGATTCTGGAGCCCAGATGCTATTGTCTTTATCACCTTATCACCAACTAAGCACAGTGGTTTGCACAGCAACTGGTCAACAGACAGGGACAGAGGCTCCTTTTGATAGCCCTGAGCCTACTACCTTGTAAAATCAGGCATATAGATATTTGCTTCTATTTGGAAGCTTTAATGGAAAGATCTGAAGATTAAGTCATGTAGAAAACAAGAAAAGCTCTTAACTTAGCAGTAATTGTCTCCTGTTTCTTATATTCCCTTAGTGAAATATAGGTGGTGTGATAAAAACAATTATTATGTCATACAAAGTGAAGCATCTGTCTCATCTTTGCCATACTTCAGTCCTGAAATTTCTTGCAGATCAGTGTGCTTTTGTATTAAAGAGAATTCAAAAGATCAAGAATGAGTGACTTCTTTAAACTGAAGAGACTGATTTTCAAAGAAACGATGTTATAAATTTAATAAGAAGTAAAACACCAGATTACCTGTCAATTTACCTTAACTGATTAAAATATGCCCAGGGCATGACTTCTCAATATAAGGGTCAAATGTCATAGAAAGAGTTTACAGAGTGCTCATGGGAATCTGACCAGAAATTTAAATCACCTTTTCAAGTAGAAAAATGCACACTGCTCCTGGGGCAAGGGGATTAGAGCCACTGTCTGTGTACAAGTAAGGTGAGGATCTATTTATGGAGAGTGGGAGACTGTAGTGCAAAGGTTAATGATGTTCTTTGTCCCTAAGGAGAAATCTCATAAATGAATGGTGCCTCAGTTTTTCTTTATCTATCTCAGGTTTATTGCAGGCATAAGTGAAAGGGCATTTGGGAAGAAGGCACAGAATGTTAATTAATCTCAAATGCAGATTAAGAAAACTTTGTTTTCTTGTAATCCAATTTTGAACATAGCTGGATTGGAGAGCAGTTAATAAGACCTGTTGCAGCATTCCTTTTTAATTTTTTAAAGATTTTATGTATGTATGTATGCATATATGTATGTACTGAGTGTGAATGGGAAGAGGAGCAAGGGAGAGGGAGGGAGAGAGAGCATCTCAAGCCAACTTCATGCTGAGCATGGAGCTCCATGCAGGGCTCCAGCTCAAGACCCTGAGATCATGACCTGAGCTGAAACCAAGGGTCAGATGTTCAACCAACTGAGCCACCCAGGTGCCCTTCCTGCAGCATTCTTATAATATTTATAAAATAAGTGTATTTGAGTTCAGTTTCCACCTAAATGCAAAGACTCTCCCCTTGGCCTAGTGATGTACATTAAGAGTACAAGATGGGGCACCTGGGTGGCTCAGTAGGTTAAAGCCTCTGCCTTCAGCTCAGGTCATGATCCCAGGGTCCTGATATTGAGCCCCGCATCGGGCTCTCTGCTCAGCAGGGAGCCTGCTTCCCCCCTCTCTCTGCCTACTTGTGATCTCTGTCTGTCAAATAAATAAAATCTTAAAAAAAAAAGTACAAGATTTCATTTCTTTTGATGGCTGCATAGTATCCCATTGTGTATATATACCACATCTTCTTGATCCATTCATCTGTTGATGGACATCTAGGTTCTTTCCATAGTTTGGCTATTGTGGACATTGCTGCTATAAACATTCGGGTGCACGTGCCCCTTTGGATCACTACATTTGTATCTTTAGGGTAAATACCCAGTAGTGCAATTGCTGGGTCATAGGGCAGTTCTATTTTCAACATTTTGAGGAACCTCCATGCTGTTTTCCAGAGTGGCTGCACCAGATTGCATTCCCACCAACAGTGTAGGAGGGTTCCCCTTTCTCCGCATCCTCGCCAGCATCTGTCATTTCCTGACTTGTTGATTTTAGCCATTCTGACTGGTGTGAGGTGATATCTCATTGTGGTTTTGATTTGTATTTCCCTGATGCCATTTGTGACAACATGGATGGAACTAAAGCGTATCATGCTTAGCGAAATAAGTCAAGCAGAGAAAGACAACTATCATATGATCTCCCTGATATGAGGAAGTGGTGATGCAACATGGGGGCTTAAGTGGGTAGGAGAGGAATAAATGAAACAAGATGGGATGGGAGGGAGACAAACCATAAGTGACTCTTAATCTCACAAAACAGAGGGTTGCTGGGGGGAGGGGGTTTGGGAGAAAGGGGTGGGATTATGGACATTGGGGAGGGTATGTGCTTTGGTGATTGCTGTGAAGTGTGTAAACCTGGTGATTCACAGACCTGTACCCCTGGGGATAAAAATATATGTTTATATATAGAAAAAAAAAAGGGAATCTTTCTGCCCTTCAACAGACGAATGGATAAGGAAAATGTGGTCCATATACACGATGGAGTATTATGCCTCCATCAGAAAGGATGAATATCCAACTTTTGTAGCAACATGGTTGGGACTGGAAAAGATTATGCTGAGTGAAATAAGTCAAGCAGAGAGAGTCAATTATCATATGGTTTCACTTACTTATGGAGCATAACAAATATCATGGAGGACATGGGGAGTTGGAGAGGAGAAGGAAGTTGGGGGAAATTGGAAGGGGAGGTGAACCATGAGAGACTATGGACTCTGAAAAACAATCTGAGTGGAATGAAGTGGTGGTGGGGGGGTGGGAGGTTGGGGTACCAGGTGGTGGGTATTATAGAGGGCACAGATTGCATGGAGCACTGGGTGTGGTGCAAAAATAATGAATACTGTTATGCTGAAAATAAATAAATTTAATTTAAAAATTTTAAATTAAAAAAAAAAGTACAAGAGAGTGTGGTTCAGTGCAACAGTTAAATCCTTGAGCTTTGGGGATAATGAAGTAGCATGAGAAATACAGGAAGTGGGCGGGAGGAATTGAGTCACTTACAGTGGAAGACTTTGCTTGTATAGTAAATAGAATTCTATCTTGTAAAATATTGGGTAGAGGAAGATGAAGAGTGGAGAATTGAGTAGTAAATGAGTGGAGTTAAGGAAAGTACCTCAGCCACAGAGAAAAGGTGTGAGTAGCCTTCAGGTTCTAATTTCTCTCCTTATCTTCCTTTTTGACATAGTTGCATGTGGAAGGTATACATGATAAGGTAAAGCCTTTGCTATCTCCCAGCTTCTTGCAATCAGAGCTTCAAACCCTTTTTTTCATGTGAACCTGGAAAGCCGTGCATAGGATATGTCAGTTTTGTGAGGCTTGTTTGACAGATGAAGGGAAGAGCTCAAGGAGGCTAGCTACCATGACTTGTCCAAGGCCACTTAGTGATTTTTGTCTCAGTGGGGACTTTAGCCAAAATCTCCTACCCTCCTGTTTATTGATGCAGCATGTTTGTGAAATAGGCGACCCTTTTAGAATAGATGTTTGTAGAAGTCAGTACTAACTTTCAGAAACACAGGATCCCAGCCAAGGTGATAGATAGCTTTTGGTCGGGTGGAAAACAGAGAGTGTGATCTAAACAATTTGTTTGCCTTTATCTTCCAATGTTTTGAGAGAGTTTTTTTCCTATACAAGGAGGCTATTTTCCATCATAAATGATGCTGCTCACAATAAGACTAAAAGCTTCATTAAGCTTAAAAAAAATAGAAGAAAACAGAACAGTTAACATTTCGTAGAAGCAGTTGTGCAGAATACATTAAAGTTAATGAGTATTAGGCTACTTAAATTATTTACAGGACTTGAAAATTTTAAATATTTGTCTGGAGATAGAAGCTGGTTCGGGTCCATGCTCTGTTCAGTTTCCTGGATTGTAGGATGGTTGGCTATTTTATCTGGGCTTAGAGGGAGATACCTAAGTGGTTTAAGCTTAGGTAAAATGAATGGACTCTAGCACACTACCAGGTGTTCATGTGAGTGTTCCACACTCTGTATACCTTTTCTCTTGGAAGTCACCAATTCTGGACTGTTCAAAACTCATTCTGAACATTGAAAGCTTCACATCTCATGAAGAAGATATTTTCCTCTTCTAACAGAATTCACTAGAGAAGGCAATGCTGAATTTTAAAAAAAAATTCTTTAATGGTGGGATCTTATCTTCCTTTTTGACATAGTTGCATGTGGAAGGTATACATGATAAGGTAAAGCCTTTGCTATCTCTCAGCTTCTTGCAATCAGAGCTTCAAACCCCTTTTTTCATGTGAACCTGGAAAGCCCTGTATAGGATATGTCAGTTTTGTGAGGCTTGTTTGACAAATGAAGGGAAGAGCTCAAGGAGGCTAGTTAGCTACCATGACTTGTCTAAGGCCACTTAGTGATTTTTGTCACAGTGGGGACTTTAGCCCCCACTTTAGTCCCTAGATTTATAATCTATTCTCCTGCCAAGGTAGGAAGGTTCATCTAGTTCTCCTCTTCTATTCTGTCTGATTTGCTGTGGAAGGGTTATTACCCTGTCACTACTGTCTGGGTCAGGCAGATGTAGCCAAGATCACACTTTAAAATCCTTCTGAAATAGGTGTAGAAGAAAATGGCTTATCTGGGACTCAGAAGACTGTCCATTTGTCTTAATAACCCATACTGTAGCTTTGTTAAAATTTACGTTTTACTTAAATTCACTTTAGGTAACATATAGTGTATTATTAGTTTCATTGGTAGAATTTAGTGATTCATCAGTTGTATGTAACACCCGTGCTCATTACATCAAGTTCCCTCCTTAATGCTCATCACCCAATTATACCATTCCCCCTCCCACCTCCCCTCCAGCAGCCCTCAGTTTATTCCCTATAGTTAAAAGTCTCACGAATTGCCTCCTCTGTTTTCATATTATTTTATTTTTCCTTCACCTCCTCTATGTGCACCTGTTTTTTCCTTAAATTCCACATAGGACTGAAGTCATATGGTGTTTGTCTTTCTATGACTGACTCATTTTGCCTAACCTGCTTAGCATAATATCCTCTAGTTCCATCCATGTTGTTGCAAATGGGAAGATTTCATTCTTTTTCATGGCTGAGTAATATTCCTTTACACATACATATACACACACCACACACACACACAATGTATATATGTGTGTATATGTATATGTGTGTATATGTACACACACACGTGTGTGTGTATGTATGTATATATACGTGTGTGTGTGTGTATATATATATATGGTAGGGTAGTTCTATTTTTGTTTTGAGTTTGAGGAAACTCCATAGTGTTTTCCAGAATGGCTGTACCAGTTTTCATTTGCAGAATGCAGTTTGCATTCCCACCAAGTGTGAGAGGGTTCCCCTTTCCCTGCATCCTCACCAACATCTGTTGTTCCCTGACTTGTTCATTTTAGCCATTCTGACTTGTGTGAGGTGGTATCCCATTGTGGTTTTGATTTGTATTTTCCCAAGGCCAAATGATGTTGAACAGTTTTTCATGTGTCTGTTAGCCACTTGTCTTCTTTGGAGAAATGTCTGTTCATGTCTTCTGCCCATTTCTTGACTGGATTTTTTGTTTTTTAGATGTTGAGTTTATTAAGTTCTTTATAGACTTTGGATACTAGCCTTTTATGTGATAAGACATTTGCAAATATCTTCTCCCATTCTGTTAGTTGCCTTTTAGTTTTATTGATTGTTTCCTTTGCCATGCAAAAGCTTTTTATTTGATGAAATTCCAGTGGTTCATTTCTTCTTTTATTTCCCCTGCCTCTGGAGATGTGTCTTGGGAAGAAGTTGCTGGGGCCAAGGCCAAAGAGGTTGCTGCCTGAGTTTTCTTCTAGGATTTTGATGGATTCCTTCCTCATATTTAGGTCTTTCATCCTTTTAAATTTATATTTTTGTATGGTGTAAGAAAGTGGCCCATTTTCATTCTTCTGCATGTGGCTATTTAATTATCCCAACAACATTTGTTGAAAAAGACTGTCTTTTTTCCATTGGATATTCTTTTCTGATTTGGCAAGGTTTAGTTGGCTATACAGTTGAGGGTCCACTTCTTGGTTCTGTATTCTGTTCCACTGATCTGTGTGTCTGTTTTTGTGCCAGTACCATACTATCTTGATGATTACAGCTTTGTAACACAGCTTGCAGTCTGGACTTGTGATACCTCCAGCTTTGGTTTTCTTTTTCAACATTCCTTTGGCTATTTGGCAGCTTTTTTGGTTCCATATAAATTTTAGGATTGTTTGTTCCAGCTCTGTGGAAAATGTTGGTGGTGTTTTGATAGGGATTGCATTGAATATGTAGATTGCTTAACCTATTCTGTAGCTTTAAGGTAGTCAATTTTTCTTTCTGGATGCGATTTCTACAACTGCAAAATGAGTTTTGGCTCATGGCTGAAAAGGATTGTTAAGTTACATTAGCTATAAGGTTTATTCTATCTATCTCTGTTGTATAAACACAGGACTTCAGTAAGATACACTTTAAACATGCAAAAATGCATGTTTGAGTATAATAAACACACATCGGCTAACATTAAAAATTGTCATTTTTGCCTCTGATTTCAAATAAAACATTTTCATGAAGTTGAAGGTTATCAGGTACCAAAACTAATCCCATTCTGCATTTTCTTTTCCTACTTTTCCTGTAGTAATTACTATTGAATTTTGTGTTTAATATGACTGTACATGGTTTCAGAGTTTTCAACATAAGTATATGTCCATAAAAATCTATAGGATTGTTTTTAATATTATAAAACTTTATACAAATGACATAATATTGACATGCCAGACTGCAACTTGCTTTTTTGTTCCTTACTGTATTTTTACATGTACTTTGATATTTTGTGAATTTCATTCATGTACTTTAACTATTGTATTACTCCATTATATAAATATACCATAATGTATATAATCATTGTCTTACTAATGCACATTTGCATTATTTTTAACTTTTTACCACTCTACAAGTAATATTACAATAAACTTGTCTCCTAGTGAATAGAAATATTTCTGTAATAGATAAACTTAGAAATGGAAATTGCATCATAGGTCATGTATATCATCAACTTTACCAGATACTGCCTAGCACTCAAAGTAGATAGTCACTGAAATTCTGACGAATAGTAATGAGAGTTCTAATTGCTTAATTTCATTGCCAACATTGACTCATTTTAGAAGTTTTGTCAATCTGATGTCTTTGAAGTGGTTTCTCTATTTTATATTTCTCACATTATTATTACTAAGGTTGAACAGATTTTCCTATTTTTATTGGCATTGGTTTCCCATTCTGAAGGAATTCTATTTGTATTTTTTACTACATGGCATTTGAATTTTAACATTTGTATGGGCTCTTTGTATGTTGTGGATATATACTTTACAGTATCTTGTGTTGAAATCTTTACCAATCATCCATGCCTCATTAAAACGCTTCAAAGTATAGGGATAGAGGGAACACTCCTCAACTTCATAAAATCTATCTATGAAAAACAAATATCATCCTTAATGGCAAAAAACTCACAGCCTTCCCTTTGAGATCAGGAACATGACAAGGATGCCCACTCTCACCACTCTTGTTCAACATAGTATTAGAAGTCCTAGCAACAGCAATCAGACAACAAAGAGAAATAAAAGGTATCCAAATTGGCAATGAAGAAGTCAAACTCTCTCTCGTTGCAGATGACATGATAATTTATATGGAAAACCCAAAACACTCTACCCTCAAACTACTAGAACTCATACACCAATTCAATAATGTGGCCGGATACAAAGTCAATGTCCAGAAATCAGTCGCTTTCTTATACACTAACAGTGAAAATACAGAAAGAGAAATTAGAGAATTGATTCCATTTACTATAGCACCAAGAACCATAAGATACCTGGGAATAAACCTAACCAAGAGGTAAAGGATCTGTACTTTAGGAACTACAAAAAACTCATAAAAGAAATTGAAGACACAGAAATATAAAAGACCATTATATGCTCATGGATCAGAAAAATAAACATTGTTAAAATGTCTATACTGCCTAGAGCAATCTATACTTCCAATGCCATTCCGATCAAAATTCCACTGACATTTTTCGAAGAGCTGGAGCAAACAGTCCACAAATTTGTATGGAGTCAGAAGAGACCCCGAATTGCTGAGGAAATGTTGAAAAGGAAAAACAAAACTGTGGGCATCACATTGCCTGATTTCAAGCTTTACTACAAAGTTTGATCACCAAGACAGTATATGGTACTGGCACAAAAACTGACACATAGACCAGTGGAACAGAGTAGAAAGCCCAGATATGGACCGTCAACTCTATGGTCAAATAATCTTCGACAAAGCAGGAAAAAATATACAGTGGGAAAAAGTCTCTGCATTAAATGTTGCTGGGAAAACTGGACAGTTATATGTAGAAGAATGAAACTCAACCATTCTCTTACACCATACAAAAAGATAAACTTGAATTTGTTAAAAGACCTCAGTGTGAGGCAGGAATCCATCAGAATCCTAGAGGAGAATATAGGCAGTAACCTCTTCGATATCAGCCACAGCAACTTCTTTCAAGACATGTCTCCAAAGGCAAAGGAAACAAAAGCGAAGATGAATTTTTGGGACTTCATCAAGATCAAAAGCTTCTGCACAGCAAAGGAAACAGTTGACAAAACAAAGAGGCAACCTACAGAATGCGAGAAGATACTCGCAAATGACAGTACAGAAGAAAGGCTGATATCCAGGATCTATAAAGAACTTCTCAAACGCAACACACACAAAACAGATAATCATGTCAAAAAAATGGGTAGAAGACATGAACAGACACTTCTCCAATGAAGACAAAGAAATGGCTATCAGACACATGAAAAAATGTTCATTATCACTAGCCATCAGAGAGATTCAAATCAAAACCACATTGAGATATCACCTTACACCAGATAGAATGGCCAAAATAAACAAGACAGTAAACAATGTGTGTTGGAGAGGATGTGGATAAAGGGGAACCCTCTTACACTGTTGGTGGGAATGTAAGTTGGTGTAGCCACTTTGGAAAACAGTGTGGAGATTCCTCAAGAAATTAAAAATAGAGCTTCCCTATGACCCTGCAATTGCACTACTGGGTAATCTGTAACTTCTTAAAAAATTCTGCAGTTTTTATTTTTTTTAAGTTTTTATTTAAATTCGAGTTCACATGCAGTGAATATTAGTTTCAGGCATTTGTATTTTCCAAAGAAACAGCCACAATGTATGTCTTGTTTAACGTGCTCTTCTAGAACTTTGTTACTCCCTCAATTGAGGGACGGAATCAATGTCACTTGCACTTAAAACTGGGAGGGACTTCATGACTGCCTTGACATGAGATTTGGCAGAACTGATATTATTTGACTTCAAAAGACAAGTTTCAAAAATGTAATTCATTTCTGCTAGGTTATCTTGGGATGCTTTCTCTTGGAGTCCAGGCATCATATTGTAAAGAAATACAAGCAGACCTTAGAGAGGCTCAGAAGGTGAAGAACCAAGATCCCTGCCTGGCCCCCTGCCCTGATTAACCTCCCAGTTGACAACTAATACCAACTTGCCAGCCATGTGAGTAAGCCATCTTGAAAGTGGGTCCTTTACATTTTCTGCAGCTTTATTCAGGCATAATTGACAGCAAAAATTTTGTATATTTAAGGTGTACAGTGTGATGTTTAACGTATGTATACATTGTGAAGTGATTACCACAATCAAGCTAATTAACTTCTCTATCACTGTCAGAGATGTTTGCATTCCCATGTTCATTGTAACATTATTCACAATAGTCAAGTTATATGAAAAACCCAAGTGCCCATTGGTGGATGAATGGATAAAGAAAATACAATATATGTGATGTATGTGTAATGTACACAAATGGAAACTATATGTACACACACATGCATACATGCAAAGTGGAATATTCAGTTTTAAGGAAGGAAATCTTGCCATTTCTGACAACATGGGTGGACCAGAAGTCATTATGTTAAATGGAATAAGCCAGACACAGAAAGACAAATACTGCATAATCTCACTCATTTGTGATCTAAAAAAGTCAGACTCAGTGTGCCTGGGTGCCTCAGTCAGTTAAGTGTCGGACTCTTGATTTTGGCTCAGGTCATGACAATGAGCCCTGTGTTGGGCTTTGCACTGGGTGTGGAGATTGCTGAAGAGTGTCTCTCTCCCTCTTCCTCTGCCCATCCCCATCCCACTCCTGTTCTCTCTCTCTGATCCTACCCCCGAATAAAACAAAAATAAAGTCAAACTCATAAAACCAGAGAGTAGAATAGTGGCTTTCAAGAACTCGCAGCTAGGGATAAGGGAGATATTGGTCGAAATGGTGCAGAATTTTAGTTTGCAGAGTGAATAAATTCTACAGATCTAATGTACAGCATGGTGACTATAGGTAATAATACTGGATTATAAACTTGAAATTTGTTAAGAGGCTTAATTGCGTTCTCACCATACACACATGCAAAATCAAAAGTGGGTCCTTTACTTTTGGTCATGGGACACCAGATGTAGAGAAGAGGGAAGACATCCCCCACCAAGGCTTACATAAATTATGGGTTTGTGAGTGTAATGAACCATTAAGTTTTGGGAATAGTGTGTTAAACAGTAAAAAATACATGACATAATCAAGTGTATCATTCTTTTCCTTCACTGTTTGTGCATGTGCATTCTTGTTATTTCCTACCTCAAAACCATAAAGGTATGGATCTATTTTTTAATCTATAAGCTTTAAAGTTCTGCTGTTATCTTTGGTTTATCTACCTATGTTAGTATAAATTGGACCCCCACTTGATATAATAATATATATAGTCAAGTGGGGCTCTAATTTTGTTTAATTATATGAAGAGTATTTCTAACACAATTTACTGGCATCTATCTATATATTTTAATGCTACCTTTATCCTATATATATTCCCATATACTTGTGAGTCTATTTCTGAGTTCCTCATATTTTTCTCCAGTTGGTTTGCTTATTTCTATGCTACTATCACATTGTCTTATTTGATGTAGCTTTAGAGTCAGTATACACAACTGTCAGAACATATTTTCCTATTTGATTTTTTTATTTATAATTGTCATGACAATTTTTGACCTTTGTTCTTTAGTATTAATTTTAATATTACTTTGTCAAGTCCTATAAAATACTTTTTTGATATTATTTGTAGGTTATTTTATAAATTAAATGTTATAAATTACATAATTAAGAAATTAAAATGGCAAATGGATAGACATATAGGTTTATAGAATAGAATACAGAATTCAGATGTATTTACACATATGTAAAATTGCATGTTTTAATTATTGGTATAAAGGAGCACATGTGTCATTTTTGGAATGATTCATGTGCAATAAAATATACCAATTTTAAGGGTGCAGGAACACACACATTAATTAGGACGTTACCTTCATCTCAGAAAGTTTCCTCATGCCTCCTTCTAAACAATTCTTTCCCACCCAAAGCGGGGAAAACTGTTCTTGTATCTGTTGCCATAGAGTAGATCATTTTCTCCTAATCTTCATGTAAAGGAAATAATTAGATATGTATTTATTTGAATCCAGTTTTTTTGGTTACTATAGCGTCTGTGAGACTTGTCCATGTTGCTGCAGATGACAGTGCATTTTTTCATTTAATTACTGAGAAGTAATGCATGCCATAAATATACCATAGTTCACCCATTCTTTTGTTGATGGGCATTTGGATTTTTTCCAATTTTTGACTATTATAAGTTACTAAGAATATTCTTGTACAATTTTTTTTAAGAGTGAGAAAGAGTGAGGGGGAGAGGGAGAGAAAGAATCTTAAGCAGGCTTTACACTCAGCATGGAGTCCAACACAGAACTTGATCTTATGATCCTGAGATCATGTCCTGAGCCAAAATCAAGAGTTGGATGCTTAACCAACTGAGCCATCCACCTGCCTCTCTTGTACAATTCTTTATGTGGACATGTTTTCATTTATCTTGAGTAAATACTTGGAGTGAAATTGCTGGATCACAGGGTAGGTGTTAATTTCAATTTTAAGAAACTGCTAAACTGTTTTCCAGGATGGTTTTAGTATTTAAATTCCCAACAGCAGTGCATTAGAGTTTTAGTTGCTCCATAGCCTCACTATCACTTGTGTTATTAATCTTAATTTTTACTACTCTAGTGATATGTGGTGGTATCTAATTATGGTTTTAATTTAAATTTTTTTTTTTTTTACTAGTTATGTCAATGTCTTTTCATGTGATTTTTCACTGTTCAGAGATCTTGTTATATTAAATGTCTCTTCCACTGTTTATCCATTTTTTTTTTTCCCATTTTTAAACTTTGGGTTGTTTGTCTTCTTCCCAAATTGTAGGATCCTTAAAAATATATTCTGGACATCATTTATGACAATAATTTTACATTTTTTTGATGGTGTCTTTCAAAGAACAAATACTACACAGTTGATGAAACCAATTTATCATTTTTTTCCTTTATGAACTTTGGCATGCTATGTAGGGAAGCTTTTTTTTTTTTTTTTAATAGGTTTTATTTTTTAGAGCAATTTTAAGTTCACAGCAAAATTGAAAGTCAGGTATAGAGAGTTCCTATGTAACCTATGCCCCCATATATGTATAGGCTCCCCTATTATTAATATCCCCCACCAGAGCGGTACAGTTGTTAAAATTGTTGAACCTACACGGACACATCATAATCTTACAAAGTCCATGGTTTACATTGGTGTTCACTCATGGTGGTGTATATTCTTTGGGTTTGGACAAATGTATCATGATATGTATCCATCATTGTCATGTCATACAGAGTAGTCTCCCTGCATCTAAGGAATCATTGCCTCCCCCAACATTTTGAATATTTTTTTTTCTATTCAGTTAAAGTACTAGTCTTTATATTTAGGTTTGTGATCCATTTCAACTTTTTTGGGAATGTACTGAAGCAAGAGTCAAGGTTCATATTTGTTCCAAGTGAATATGCAGATTTTCCAGCACAATTGAAAAGATTCTCCTTTCAGATTGGATTACCTTGACGCCTTTGGCAAGAAAACCAATTGAGTATATGTGTGAATATATGCCTGGGCTCTGTGTGCTAGTCTGAAGATTCTTATGTCATTATCATACTTTCTTGATTCTTGTAACTTTATGATGAGTCTTGATGAAAGATAGTGTCAGTCTTCCAGCTTTGTTCTTTTTAAAAATTATTTTGGCTAGTCTAGGTACTTTGTATTTTCATGTAGATTTAAAATCAGCTTGGCAATAATTTCTCTGACCTAAAATCTGAAACCAAATATTTCATACGTTTGTCTAGCTTTTTTTTTTTTTTGTCATTTGTTTGTTTGATAATAGTGAGAGTAAAACCTTTGTGCCATTTCCAAAATGACGTTTTTAAGGGTTAAATTTATTTGTCAACTCGGATAGGCTGTGTTGCCCAGCTGTTTGGTGTCACATTTATTTAGATATTGCTCTGAAGGTATTTTGAAGATGTTACTAACAGCTAGAGTCTGTTGACTTTAGTAAAGGAGGTGGGCCTTATTCAGTTAGTTGGATGCTTTAAAAGCAAAAACTGCAATTTCCTGAAGGAGAAATTCTGCCTCAGGATTAAATCATACACCTGAAACTAGCATTACACTGTATGTTAGCTAACTGAGATTGAAATAAAAACTTAAAAAAAAAAAAAAAAGGAAAAGGACTTTCATGTAGAAATGATGTCTGAATTCTACTCCACGAGTCTGTCTTATAGATTTCAGTTTAGAACCTTAACTGATACAGAAGGGCAAAAGACGTCTTTTTTTTTTTTTTTTTTTTGTAGTCAATCACATCTCATAGTGAATTTTTATATTGACTTACTATTATGTGTGGCATCAATATGAGAGGAAAGGTAATGATAATTTTTTATAAAGGAGAAAAGTAAGAAAATTTCATGGAAACTCCCCAGAAAGGACAGTTCCTTAGGGTAGGAAGCTGAGGTTGGAATGACTGGGCACATGCATCCTGTCAGCAGTGTACCTTCTTCTAAGCATTTCACGCAACTAATTGTGCCTCATTTTTATGTACCAATACCACCTCTGAGAGAGTCCCTGGTGCTTTGCACACATATGTCCTCAAAGAACTCACAGTTTAGTGAGACAGTCACATAAACAGCACAAATGGAATGCTACGACATGGCCATATCAAGGTTATTGTGAAGACATGTTTGGAGGCATGGACTGTCCTTTAATCAAGCATATGAAGTGTATTACCAGTGGTGGGAGATATTCAAGACAGCAGGGAGCTAAGAAAATAGCAGGAAGCCTCAACTTATACCCTGCCCATGACTGACAGGACCAGGCTTTGTATATGCCACAGATCTCTCTGGAGGGCAAGCCATATGTTGGGGAGCCTTCTACATCCTTGCTTCCCCAGTGTAGAGTTTCCTTGGCTGTGCAGTGTTTCAGAGGGAAAATGTCCCATGGGATTTATTTCCTTGGAGAAATACCCCTTGCTTATGTATAGATACACACAAAAGCCCATACTTACAGACATATGCAGAACTGATCTGCCACAGCCAGGAAATTCTACTGAGAAAAATCTCATGATTAGGATCTCACCATCTGCATCTTACCCTGGAAGCCATTCTCCATGGGTGAATAACTGGGCTTTGGAGTATATATCCCTGTGTTTCAGGGATGCAGTGAATACTGCAATACTTTCAATACTCTGAAAGCTGTGTTGGTGCATGAATTATTATTCACAGGAAGTGGAAACTCAAGACAGGTGTTGTGTTCCTAAGATCTTTGAATCAATTTCAAATTTATCATCGTTGATGTTAAGATGATACCTATCCTCAACAAGAATTTTACAAGAAGAAGTAGGTTTTCACTGGTCCTCTTGTGACACAGTTTCTGAATTTCTCATTTTTTGAATTAGTGAGAAGTGGCAATGAGGAGCCTAAAGGATATCTATTACTTCCATGTCCAGATTTGTGAAGGGTGTGAGAAAGTAAATAGCCCATCATGTAAGTGGACTGTAGGGGAATGACGTGCCTTTCTGGGGCAAAATAGAGCAAGAAAACATAGCATTTGAAGATACATGTATGCCTGTGAAACTATTACCATTACTTAGGTATGCAGGCAAGCTCACGACATTGTAAGCATTAAATACCTACAGCTTTTTGCATCAGTCCTTTCTCAACAAAGTGGTTTAAAAACAAAAACAAACCAACAAAAAACAAGACATAGGTAACAGTTACTGAAAGGATTGAGGATATCAGGGATTTTGTGGATGATAGACCATGATTTCCAGAGGGCTTGGTGAAAGGAAGTTGAGGATGAGTGAAAGATGGGGTCAGATTAGGGGACTTGAAGAGCCATAAGGAGGGGATGACATGAAAAATTTTGTCATTTACCCAGATTCTCAGGCCAAGTCTTGTTAACATCCTCTCTAGCAGCAAAGAGGGAAATCCTACCTCTTTTTACTTCCACTGCTACTAACTACTCTAAGACTTGCCTCCCCGCCCCCCACCCCGGCTGAACTTATAACTGGCCTCTCTTCTGCTTTCGCTTCCCTCTTTGTTTTTCTCCACACAACAACCGAAGTCACGTGTTAGGAAGCATATTCAGATGGTATCATTCTCTTGCTCAGATGCCTCTGGGGGTATTCCCAGCATGTTTGGAACAAATGCAAACCCTTACTAAGACTTATATAGACTTCTATACTCTAGCTCATAGCACTTACCCTTCTCGCCTTATTTCTTACTGTTCTATTCATGTCATACTAAAGGTAGCCACACCAGACACTGTGCATGCTCCTGCCTTAGGGGCTTTGCTTTTCCTATTCCCTTTGCTTGGAATGCTTTCCTCTAGATGTTCATGTGGCTTATTCCCTCATTTCTTTAAATTTGTTCAAATGCCATCTTACCTGAGTGGCCATCCATGACCACCTTGCCTAAAATACACCTTCTTAGCATTCTCTTTCTCTTTGTCCTGCTTTTCTTTCATAGTACTTAACATAATACTATGTTTATGTTTGCTGACTACCCTGATTCTCCCCCCACTGCATGGATGTTCTATGCAGAGATTGACCACTGCTAAATGAATTCTCTTGCAATAAATATTTCTTGAATAAAAGAACGAATGATTGAATGAAATGAATTTACACTTTGTAATGTTTCTTAAAATTTATATTTTAATTCCATTTGCTGCTTCTTTCATGTCAGGGAGCTCTCTGTGGAGTCACTTCTTTGCTTGAGAGACTATTTTTTCTTTTCTTTCTTTCTTTTTTTTTTTTAAACTGTGATTCAAGCCCATCTATGATTTGACATCACTCTATACCTATATCATCCAACCAGAAGCTACTGTTCCGATATTTGTCTGTCTGTTTTTTTTTTTTTTTTTTTTTTTTTTTTTTTTTGCCACTAGATATTTGTGTATCTGTATCCCTACTCTTCCCTTCTGAGAGCTGTGTAGAGCTTGAAACCTGTCCCATAAAACTTGTCACTTGGTCATGTACTTTCCTTTATATTTTACAGATAAAACTTAGGGAGATTACTGGATACTTCAGGAAAATTTTAAGGTGAAGAATGTCACATGTCTCTTAACTCTAGTGCCCAAGATTTGTCTCTCCAGTAGGATTTTTAACTAAATAGGGAATAGATTTTTTCATATGATAGGTTTTTCTAGAGTCAAAATCATTTGCTTTCTATCTATATTTTAGAGACTTTCTCCATTTTGCTCAATATCCAGGTACCTATTATTAAGGGGAGGAATAAAAGGACTGCATGGTGTGTCTAACTTTGGGCCTTAGAGAACGGCCAAGAACCCTAATGTTTTTTCCCTTAGTTATTGGAAAAATTTACCATAAGCCTCATTTTTCTAGAAAAACTGAATTAGCTAATCATATCTTACTCTAATTTTTCTCTCCTTTAAATCCACAAGAATTCTATATTCTTAGCTATCATTCCTTATTATGATAATCAGTATCTGAAAGTATAGATCCCACCATGACCCCATTCTGGTGGGGAAGACTTCTATGCATTATGGGGGTAACAAATATTTTAATTAACAAAAGACCTATTTTCAGTCAGGTGTCATATTTTAACAAACCTGTCATTCAGTAACATGAAACAAATGTCAATGCAGAATTAATTTGTTTTATAATTAATGTTAAATCTTTGGTGTCAAATGGGTATAATAATTTAATGGTAATAATTAGATTTTATTGTAATTAGCTTAAAATGAAGAATACATTCAGAGTCATGCAGAGTAATGCTGGAGTTGATTTTTTATGTATGTATTCTCTATAGCAGAAGACTACCATAAAGATGTCAGTTCTGACCAAAATAGTCTATAAATTTAATGTTGATTCAAAACAAATTGGAAGCTTAAAAATATTGACAAATTGATTCTTGCTTTCATCTGGAAGAAAAAGTGACTAATCAATGGCCAGGAAATTTGGGAGGAAAAACTGGGGGATATTCTCTTATTAGATATCAAAGTATGCTATGATGTGCATGTAATGGGATTAATGTATGGCAAAAGAATAGGTAGATAAATCAAACAGAAGAGAATATTCATAAACAGAGTCTAGTTTATGTTAGTGTTTTATGTATGAAGGAATCCGCACTTTTAATCAGTGAGAAAATCTTGATTATTTAGTCAATGATCTTGAAACAATTGCATTGAATTAGCAATAAATTTAAGTAAGTCCAGCTGGATTAAAGATAAGAGTGGGCTTTTAGAAAAATCTCATGTATTATTAGAAGAAAATTTTCTGCTAATCTTTTAGTGGAAAGATTGGCAGCATGGTCAGAAACTACAAAGGAAAACAACACAAATTTGACTTCATCGAGTCTAGAATTTCTGTATGGCAAATTATGACATTCATCCATTATTTCAGTTAACAAAATTTATTATGTAGCTACTACATGCAAGGCACAAATGTGAGCAATATATCTATAGTTAATACAAATACAACAAGATAACATTTTGAATATATAAAGAATTTTTATATATCAATCGAAAAAAGATGAACAGCCTGAGAGAAAATGGGAGAAATACATGTAATTTATCAAAATTCCCAAAACCAATAAACAAATGAAAGAAGAAGCTCTATAATCAAAGATGTAATTTAAAATAACAGTGAGATACAGCTTTTCACTTACTGTATTAATAAAGATTTAAAAGCTTGATAGTAAGTAAGGGTATAAGCAAATAGGCATCTTGACTTCTCTTGTGGAAGTATAAATCATACAATTTTTGGAGGGCAATTTGGCAATATTTAATAATGCTTAAACTGTGCATAACTTTTTGTCAGCAATTCTGTTTCTAGAAATGAATCCTAAAGAAATAACTGCACAAGTGTGCAGGGACTCTTAAGCAAAAATTTTTCATTTGTAGTAATACTTATAGTAAAAGTGAAAAAGTCACCTAAACATCAATCCACAGGGTTTAATAAATTGGTTAAATAAATTGCATTATGTCCATACAAGGAAATTCTGTAAAACTGTCTAAAAATAAGGTAATTATTTATATTACTACATGGAAACATGCCCACCATATGTTATACTGAGAATCCGTTTTATAATATTTAAAGAATGACTCTATTTTTAAAGTGTATATGCATAGGTATAAAAATCTATGTGTACAATATAATAGATAGAAGTAGCATAAAAATGTTAATGATAATTATCTAGGAGATATGGGATTTGAGATACTAAGATTCAGAAAGATGACTAGGACAATCTTATGGATCTTGATATATTAAAACATGGTCAGTTTGATATAGGAAGAAGAACTTTTAGCTGGAGAAGACTGATTAGTTCACCAACAATAGCACTTATATGGTACTTAAGAAATGTATTTGACATGAAAAAATGTTCATCATCATTAACTATCAGGGAGATTCAAATCAAAACCACATTGAGATACCACCTTATACCAGTTAGAATGGCCAAAATAAACAAGACAGGAAACAAGTGTTGGAGAGGATATGGGGTAAGGGGAACCTTCTTACACTGTTGGTGGGAATGCAAGTTGGTGCAGCCACTTTGGAAAACAGTGTGGAGATTCCTTAAGAAATTAAAAATAGAGCTACCCTATGACCCTGCAATTGCACTACTGGGTATTTACCCCAAAGATACAGATGTAGTGAAAAGAAGGGCCGTCTGTATCCCAATGTTAATAGCAGCAATGGCCACAGTTACAAAACTGTGGAAAGAGCCAAGATGCCCTTCAACCGATAAATGGATATATGTATATACAATGGAATATTAAGCCCCCATCAGAAAGGATGAATATCTAACTTTTGTATCAACATGGCTGGGACTGGAGAGGAGATTATGCTGAGTGAAATAAGTCAAGTAGAAAGAATTAATTATCATATGGTTTCACTTACTTGTGGAGCATAAGGAATAATGCAGAGGGCATTGGGAGAGGGAGAGGAGAGGAGAAATGATTTGGGGGAAATTGGAGGGGGAGACGAACCATGAGAGACTGTGGACTCTGAAAAACAAACTGAGGGTTTTGGAGGGGAGCGGTGTGGGGGATTGGGTGAGCCTGGTGATGGGTATTAAGGAGGGCACGTACTGCATGGAGCACTGAGTGTGATGCATAAACAATGAATCTTGGAACAGTGAAAAAATAAAGTCAAAGAAATGTGTTTGAGGGAATCCTAAAAATTCATAATAAAAAGATTTACAACATTGGCTTCTGAATTTAGCTCATTGCCTATTTTTGGCCATCCTACCCCCAAAGTACTTTCTTCTTTCTCAGAATGGACCAGAGTTAGGTGACATTTCCCTAAATGAACTATAGCCTAGTGGCTCTATTAGATATGTTTGTTCAGGTCAGTCCTGAAATCCCCACTGTTGGTATCACTTCATTCTTTGGCTTCCTATTTATTTATTTATTTATTTATTTATTATTGTATTATGTTAGTCACCATACAGTACATCATAATTTTTGGAGTAGTGTTCCATGATTCTTTGTTTGCACAGAATATCCAGTCCCCCATTCTTTAAAAAATGAAGAGTTCCCTTAAAAACACTGGACAGTGGCAGGCCAGTCATTTTGGCCTGTAGCAAAGAGGACAATATATCTAAATATAATTTTCCTGAGGGATGGGTTAGTTTCACTCCTGGGTAGAGTTGACAGAGTTTTGGTTCTTGAACCGAGGCTACCAACCCCACTTATTATAATTCCTCTGGGCTCAGAAACTCTCTTGTCTTTCTTTTCTTATTGGATTACATCAAGTTCACCTGACTTCCTGTGACAAGCAGACCCTATCATGCTAGTTTGTTATGGTCTAAGATACAGGCCTGGCATTATTTTTTGGAACTCACAGGGTAAGAGTAAAAATGTGTCAACCCAGAGATATGATTATACATGGGCTCTGTTATTTTGGTGTTATCCCCATATCCTGTGGAAATGAGAGGTTAAGTCATTCCACAGATAACTCAGTGTGCTATACAGAATGTGAAGAGCAAACAGGGGACTATACAGGCTCAGAGAAAGGAGAGTTACTTCCCATTAGAGAGGCATAGGATGCTTAAAGGAACAGGGAGCATAGGGAATGTGTAAGATTTTAATGAACAGAAGTGATAAGGAAAATGTAAAAAAATATCCTGGATCTCTTCTTCTTATAGAGGTCAGGTGACTTCTAGGATGCAAGGTCTGCATGCATGGGGTACTTGAAGGTACCTGAAAATGTATGATCTGTAAATTCTTATTTAAGCAGAGAAACATGAAAGGGGGATAAACAGAGCCAGAGAAGTGTATATCACTGGGGTCTGAAAGATAAGTAGGTATATAATGCCAAGAATAATAAGAAAAGAGAGTGCTGTAGGACTTTCAAGGACCTTCAACAGAAATCAGAAACAACAGGTTCCCTGCCTGAGAAGTCTGAGATTCTGACTGAATCTTGTCACTCACGCATAAAATATTTTTTCTCAAACCATGACCTCTTTCTAGAATATCTTTCACTGTCTCTGTTTGTATCCTGTCCATTCTTCAGGGTTCAAAGTGTGTCTTTCATGGTGTCTTAATTAATAACCCACAGTAGTGGTGTGTTTATTCTATGAGCTTCTGTGGCTTATAATACCTCTTTCATGTACAGCATCAATTGCACACTTCCTTGTTGCTTCTTTATGATTATATATGCTCCATGTACCCTAAAGAATGTAAGATCTGTGTTCCTATCACTTATCTAGCACCATGCTAGAAACATATTAACTATGAAATTTGTGAGTAAATGATGAATTTCAGATAGATTTTTGTTTATATTAGTGGATGTATTACTATCTCCTAAGGAGTGTTTTGGAAATTTGTGGGGAACACTTTTGGTTATAATGCTTAGGGGGAATCACTGACATTTAGCGGACATGAACTAGGTATGCTAGATATCCTGTAATATATGGTATACTCCCATATAAAGAATGATCCCACGTCTCATATGATTTTTGAATGACCCACCAAATATTCAGGTAGGTGAAAAACATTTTAATAATTATTTGAGTCTAGAAGCAAACAACAAGAAAGCGTGTGTGTGTGTGTGTGTGTGTGTGTATACAAAGTTTATACTTGTACCATTTTACTGTACACTGAATTTTGCAGGAATGCAAGCATTATGTAAATTGAGAGATAATTATATATTTTTGTTTTGTTTTTTGCTTAGACTTTTACCAAGTGTTGGTTCACTATTTTGGAAAATCCTATCATTGAAAGCATTGTAGCTTATAGTAACTGAATCACCAGTACAATACCTTTGTGTAGATTTGTATTTGTAGGGGTTTCATTCATGGGGTAACCATCAGACTGTTTTATGTGTTCTTCAGTAGGCATGCCCAATAATTCACTTATTAAAATATGTGTTATTTTATTATACATTCATTTTTATTTCTCTTTTAGATTACAGATGTTTTATTTTAAAATTGTGCACAGGAAAGGTATGTCGTCTTTGAATTTTATCTCAGGATAGTAAAAGGGGTGTTAGGTCTGATAAGGTTGAAAACTGCTCTTATAGATTATAAGGTTTTCTATTTATTAACCATGGAAAGTTCAGGTGCCTTGCTGTAGTTCGAGAAGAGTTGTCTAAACCCTATTCACACAATGAAAATAAACCCTATTCACACAATGGCTTCAGTTATAAGCTGACACTTCAAAATAGCTTGATGGATATCTAGGGGGTTGTTTACAATATAATCACTGGAAGTCACATGATAAATTAAAATTTTTCTAAGTGTTAAGATGATCAAATCTTCTAATCTGAGCACAGTCCACACTTTAAGCCTTACCCACTCTCATTTTCAGGGCATCCCTCATGATTGTAATAGAACTGGAAAATTTATCATCTATTAAGACAGTGGTTCTTAGATTTTGTTATTAACTGGTTTATATTTGGCTGCTCCCAAGTTAGGAATATAGATATTTAAAATTGTTAGATCTTCTTGTTGGATAATCCCTTTAAGTATGATATAGTATCCTTCCTCATCTCTATATAAGACTATATTATAGTCTTTGGCTTAAAATCTAATTTGTCTGATATAAGGATTGCTACCCCAGCTTTCCTTTAATGTCTGTTAGCATGGTAAATTGTTTTTTCCACCCCCTCACTTTAAATCTGAAGATGTCTTTGGATCTAAAATGAGTTTCTTCAGGGCAGCATATAATGGGCCTTTTTAAAAAAAAAATCATTCTGATACTCTGTGTCTTTTGATTGGGGAATTTAGCCCATTTATATTCAGGGTAACTATTGACAGATATGAATTTAGTGCCATTGTATTGCCTGTAAGGTGACTGTTACTGTATATTGTCTCTGCTCCTTTCTGGTCATGTTGCTTTTAGGCTCTCTTTGCTTAGAAGACCCTTTTCAGTAGGGTCTTTCCACCTTGTCATTTTATCCAGGGATGGTTTGGTGTTTGCAAATTCTTTTAGTTTTTGTTTGTCCTGGAAGCTTTTTATCTTTCCTTCTATTTTCAGTGACAGCCTAGCTGGATATAGTATTCTTGGCTGCACATTTTCTAATTTAGTACTTGAATATATCGTGCCAGTCATTTCTGGCCTGCCAGGTCTCTGTGACTAAGTCTGCTGCCAATCTAATATTTCTACCATTTCATGTTACATACCTCTTGTCCTGAGCTGCTTTCAGGATTTTCTCTTTGTCACTAAGACTTGTAAGTTTTACTATTAAATGATGGGGTGTGGACCTATTTTATTGATTATGAGGGGATTCTCTGAGCCTCCTGGATTTTGATGCTTGTTCCCTTTGCCATATTAGGGAAATTCTCTACTATAATTTGCTCCAATATACCTTCTGTCCCTCTCTCTCTTTCTTCTTCTTTTGGGATTCCAGTTATCCTAATATTGTTTCATCTTATGGTATCACTTATATCTCAAATTCTCCCCTCATGGTCCAGTAGTTGTTTGTCTCTCTTTTGGTCAGCTTCTTTGTTCTCTGTCATTTGGTTTTCTATTTCACTAATTTTCTCTTCTGTTTCATTTATTCTAGCAGTAAGGGCCTCCATTTTTTTATTGAACCTCATTAATAGCTTTTTAAATTTCAACTTGATTAGATTTTAGTTCATTTTTCCAGAAAGGAATTTTATTTCTCCAGACAGTGTTTCTCTAATATCTTCCATGCCTTTCTCAAGCCCAGATAGTACTTTAAGATTTGTCATTCTAGAATCTAGTTCTAACATGTTACCAATGTCCATATTGATTAGGTCCCTAGCAGTCAATACTGCCTCTTGTTCTTCTTTTTCTGGTGAGTTTTTCCACCTTGTCATTTTATCCAGACAAGAATAGATGACTGAGGGAATGAAATACTAAAAGGGTAATGGTGACCCCAGAAAAATATACACTAACCAAATCAGAAAAGACCTGAAACCAGGGGGAGAAGAATAAAGGGGAGGAGAGAGAAAAAAAAATGTATATATTACACTGATGAACAGAACAGAACAGAACCCCACATTTGATTTTGGGTATATTTTGGTCTGTTAGAAGAAACTACCTCCCAAGATTTTAAAGAAAGAAAGACATATATATACAAAAATGAGGGTAAACACAATGAAGGAATGGAATATGATTGTAAAGATGAAAATTTAAAAATACTCCAAAAAAGTAATTGTTAAGATAAGAACTTGGTTGAAAAAAAAGGAGGAAAGAATATGATCAGGCTAGAGCAAAGCTGTGTGCTAGATTTAGGATATATTTGGATCTATTAGAAGAAATTGTATCCCAAAATTTTAAAGAAAAAAAAACTATATGTATACAAAAACTAATTAAATATGATGAGGGGATAAAATATGACTATAACAATGAAAATTAGAAAAGATTTTTAAAAGATATTGATAGGATAAAATGGTCAAGAAACGTTAAAATAGGAAAGAAGAAAAATTTTAAAAATAGAATAAGAAAAAAATAAAAAAAATTAACTTTGAAAGACTAAAGGATCATGGGAAAAAAGCCATGAATTCTATGTGTTGCTTTTCCCTTGCTCTGGAGTTGTGCACTTCTTGTTGATCAGTGAACTTGGTCTTGGCTGGATGTACTCGCTGGTCTTCTGGGGGACTGTTGTAGTGATTCTCAAATGTTTTTGCTCGAGGCAGAATTGCACCGCCCTTGTGGGGGGGCCAGGCTAAGTAATCTAGTTGGGTTAGTTTTCCGTAGCTTTTGTTCCCTGAATGCTTTCCATACAGCTTTGGAGGAAGGAATGAGGATGGCAGCCTCCCAACCTCTGGCTGATAGGAGCCAAGAGCTTGGGGTTCCATTCCTCAGTGCACCCTCAGAGAAAAGCAGTCTATCCCTCCCATCTTCCTGGTCTCTGGCCGCACTCCGTGCTCACCCAGTCTGTGACTGAGCATTTCTGTCTGATGCACAGTTCCATCTGGTATCCAAACCCAGCAGATTCCTGCTGCGAGCTTCTATGCAGCTCCTCCCAAAAGAGGAAGGAGGGGGTCTGTCCATATCTGCCACATGTGGGGACCCTTCTCAAAGAGCAGTGGTTCATGCCTTGGATCATGGTTTAAAGTAATTCCAAGCAGAGAGCCTACTTCTCGGCTCTGTCTCTGTAACTAGCTTCCCTGCTCCAATACCTGGGAGCTCTGCCATCCTCAGATACCCCTGGTCATTTTGTGTCTCTGTGGGTCCTGAGACCACACTCCCCCATGAGGGCTCCACCCCCTCCCACTCTCCCCATCACCCCTCTGGAGTGACATCCCTCTGTGAAGCAGACTTCTAAAAGTTCCAATTTTGGGCCCACTGCTCTATCACTTGCCAGGAGCCAGCACCTTCCCCCGCAGTCAATCTTCCCGTATGTTGCTTCAGATTCACTTCTCTGCATGTCCTGCCTTCCAGAAAGTGGTCAGTTTTCTGTTCTTAGAATTGCTGCTCTTCTTTTCTTCTATCTCCTGTTGAGTTTGTAGCTGTTCAGAATGATTTGATAACTATCTAGCTGAACTTCTGGGACCTGATGATATATTGGTCTCCTACTGCTCTGCCATCTTGGTCCTCCCTTTCTGATTGGTTCTTTTTTATGTTTCTGTCTCTTTGTTGAGGGTCTAATTGGGATACTTGACTCTTTCCTTTAGTCCAGTGAGTATCATCACTACTATTATTTTAAATTCTCTATCAGGCATAGTGCTTCCATTTTGTTATTTCTCTTACTGTGAATTTGTTCTGTTCTTCATTTGGGACATAGCCATCTGTTTCCTCATTTTGTCTAACTCTCTGTGTCTGTTTTTATGTATTAGGAAAGTGAACTCTGTCTCCTATTCTTGAAGGTAGTGGCCTTATGAGGAAGAGTCTGTAATGTCCTACAGTGCGATGCCCCCTGTTCACCAGAACTGAGGCCTTTAGGGGTTAATCCTATATGTGTTGTATGTGCCCTGCCATTGTCCTGAGCCACCTTTGTCTTCAGTCCAGTTATCTACCAATAATTCTTGCCTATTATGGGGAGTATTTGGTCCCTTTTACTGAGGCTGCTTTGGGCTTGATTTGGGTCAGACCCTGGAATTTGCCAGAGCTGTGGTGCACTCAATTGCACGGAACTTTTCCTTTGTTTTCTTTTGAGAAGCTCTCTTTTAAAAACAGCTTTTGAGAAGACATCTGCCGTCAGATCAGATGTCTGTCCCCAGCCCACTGCTGGTGCCAAGGTAGAACATTTTGTGTGGTTATCTTTCCTTCTCCCTGGGGCAGGAGTCATTTTGGAGTGGTGCTGACCCATATCCAGGCTGCTTGTATACTTCCATGCTTGTGATGCTACTTTAGATGGATTCCTGTTGAGGTCAGGTTGGAGAGGTAGGTTTACAGGAGGACATAGAGGCAGGGTACCAGTGTTTGCAACTTATGATCAGTTCTGCTGTGGGAGGGGACCTATAGCCATTGTTTGCGGCTGAGCCAGTTCTTGCAGCTATCAGTGTATATAGGCTGGAGGGAAATGGCACTCACCAGTTCTTTTGTTCTTGGAGAAATTGTTCAAAGACTCCTGCCCCTTCACCATATTCTCTGGGGTTAGTAAACATGTTCCTCCTGTATAGTGTAGGAGTTTTTCAAATTGGTGCCATGGTGTGTCTCAGCGGGGCTGTTTGTTATGCTGTATTTTTAAAGGTGGGGACTCAGTCTCCTATTGTCCTCTGCCTCTCCCAGAACTGTGCTTGACAGTTTATAAATTTCCATGTGTTAAGCCTCATTGATTGTAAGAATTTAAGAAGTTAAACCTTTCTGTTTTTGAAAACCAAATGTTATGGGGAACTCATCTTCCCAGCAATGGTTCTGTGTGTCTGGGCTGCCTAGTGTGGGGTTTGATTCTCTTCCCTCTCCATGCCCACAGAATCCATATCACTTGGGGACAGGACCCTCAGGCTATTCCTGACCCAATCTCCACACTTCCTTCCCTCTTTGATTTGGTCTCTTCTCAACATTTAGCTGTGGAGAGAATATTCTGCCAGTCTTCCCATAATTATCTAGGTTATTTACATTGATGTAGGTGTTATCTAGATTTATGTGTGGGATGAGGTAAATCTAGGATCCTGTCCCATCACAGCTTCTCTAATTCAGTATTTTTGAGGTAGAGCTTGAGATCTTACAATTTTAACAGGTTCTCAGGTGATGCTGCTGCTGCTGTTCAGGAGCCCACATGCTGAGAACTGCTTAAGAGATGCTAGAAATTAATTTATATTTGTCCCTGCCTTGGTCCAGTGTGGGCTTAAAGTAGGTAATGTGTACATTCTTCAAGGAAGAGAAGAAAGAAGAAAATCATGGAACTGGCAATGAGTCAAATACAAAAGTTCAAATTCAAGGATCTGATATATTTTCCGGGGTGGGGGATGGTATAGTGGCAAGTGTTTCAAATTTCTCTACTGCCAGAAATGTTGCATATTTTAAAAATAGAATCACCTATGGCATCTTGAAAAGAACCACTAACTATTCAGAACTGTTGTTTGGGACAGAATTTCCATGGTTAGCCTGAGGAGTGGGCAGTCTGATGCATTATCATAAACATATTTTTAAAAAGATAAATATATGTGTACACACATGTGCACACACATGGGATGGATTGAGTAACAGATCCACCATGTGCTTCATTTCTGGCAGTTGTGTCATAACCATTTAATTTTAGGTAAATTACTCTAATTAAATAAAAGCCTTACTCAAGTTTTGCTTGTTCTATCAAGGTAGTTCATTTTTCACCTGCAGATACTAAACCGGGAAACAAACTAGATGGTAAGTGGATGAAATTGCCATCTTAAACTTTCTTCCCAAAGAACAGGGCAAAATTCGATTTTATTTATTGTCCTTTATAAAAATCAGGTCTAAGAGTCACAATGAATCCTTCACACATGACCAAGTTATTTTTTGTTTCTGATTGTCTCCTACAGCGTTTATCTTAATGTTCTTCCATGTGTATAATTTCCCAGAAAATTTAGTACTTAATATTCTGATGGTTTTCAGTACATGTTTGTCTCCCCACTGAGACAGTAAGTGATTCAAGGGCAAAGTCTATGCCTTACACCATTTCTTTATCTTCCAGTGCTGAGCCCACATGAGGTGCTTAATAGCTATAACAGTAGTTCTTTATGTGGGGTAGAGGTGAGAGAACATATCAGAATCACATGGGGAACTTTAAAAAAATACATGTATCAGAAAGACCCATATAATTCGTAAGGTGCAAGATTTTAATTTTTTATTCATATTACTGGTATTTCTAGTGATAATTTCAACCTGCTTTTTTCAAGATCTAGTACCTTCAATGTGGGAACTTGGCTTATGATTAAGTCAGCATCACAAAACCAATAGGTAAGTGATGGGTCGTTTTGTAGCAAATAATAGGAATACTAGTTCACTTATTTGGAGGGAAAAAAAGCTGAATCCTTTCTTTGAATTACATAAAAATTTATTCTTTCATTTACTTAGCTGAATATCCTACATGTTCCAACCACTTTTCTAGATTTTGAGGAAACAGGAACAAGCAAAACATACAGTGGGCTGCTGGTCTAGAGAAACTTTCGTTGTAGTGGTCTATTGAAACTTTCATTTTATGGACCATTAACATACATGTTTAAAAATACATATACATACACATTTATATACAGGCACACAATGGATTTTAGCTTTTCCTAGTCAAAGTGCAGAAGGCAAGATAAAGAAATGGGGGAGAGGCAGGGGATATAAGGAATAGGGAAAACCTTTTTGATAAGGTGATAACTGGCCAGAAATTTTAACAAGGGGAGAATAGGGCATTCTGAGTGGAGGGAACAAGTGACTGCAAAAGTCTTCAGGAAGAAAGGAGCTTGTTTGGGTCTTTGATGTACAACATAGAGGCCAGTGAAATGGAGCCGAATGGGTGGGTAAGTTGGAAGGTATTAGGAGGCTGGTGTGGGGGTAGTCTGTGTCTTTGTCCTTAATGGTTGGGAGTAGAAATTGAAGAGTGAACTGGAGAAAGGTGAAGGGCTAAAAAAAAATCCAGCATAGGCTCAGAAACATAGGCTTTTCCAAATACGTGAGTGACACATCCATCACTCCTTCCATAGGAAGACTACTGGACTCTCTCTACTCAGAAGATGTTAATTCCCATGCCTCAGATGTTAAGCTGAGTGACATATCTAACAGTATTGGGCAGGATGTGATAAATGCCACCAAACACAAGGAGATCTTGGTGTCTGTCTTTGGGGGTGCTGTTACAAAATAACACAGACTGGGTAGTTTATAAACAACAGAAATTTATTTCTCATGGTTCTAGAGACTAACAATCTTATAACAGGGTGCCAGTATTGTCTGGTGACAGCTCTCTTTCAGGTTCTTCTCTTTTAGGTGTCTCATTGAATCCTCACATGGGGAAAGGGATGGGGAACTCTGTAGGATTTTCTAAGTGCACTAATCCCATTCATGAGGGCTCCACTCTCCTAACCTAATCACCCTCCAAAGGCCCCATGACTAATACCACTGTCTTTGGGAGTTCTGGTTTCAGCATATGAATTCTGGGGGGAAACATTCAGATCATAGCTGTGTCCAAAACAGAGAAGCAAGGAACATGTTTTTACATGGGGCACTATGTGAGCTAGAAGTGCCTTAGGGAAACCCCTCTGGATGTGGTAGAAGTGGCCTCATTTGTGGATCAGAGTGCTGCCCAGGACTTTCCCTTTGCACAGAAGTATGGATCATACACTTGGGGCAAGTTCCATCCAGAGGAGTGTGGAAGGATGGGTTTCATTCCCCTCAATACCTTTTGTTCTTTATTCTACCTGGGATGGATTCCTTTCATTATTATCAAAAATGAGAATTATTCTTGGATTGGCATCATATATAAACAAGATTTTAGATACCTGGAAGATGTAAGTCTACTTAGATGCTATAGATCTGCTCCTACCCTTCTAAGAATTGGCTCATTTGATTGTATGGGCAGGCAAAAGAAATTTGTAGAGCAGTTTGGCAGGCTAGAAATTCAGGTAAGAGTTGATGTTCCAAGTCTTGAGTTGGAGTTCCATAGGGTAGCAGGCTGAAAACTCAGGCAGGGTACTATGTTCCATTCTTTTGTTTATTTAAAATATTCTCTATCTACATATCTTTAGCATTTATGGTTATTTTTTTCCCAGGTTTAATGAGGTATATTTGATGAATAAATTGTATATATTGAAAGTATAGAATTTGATGGAGTGTGTGTGTGTGTGTGTGTATTTATTTATCTTTAAACTCAGTGGTTACCAACCCCCCCATCCCAGTGATAAGAATGCTTAAGATCTATTCTCCCAGTGAATTTCAGGTATACAGTGCAGTCTGTGTTAAGGAGAATTCCTTCTTCTTTGAGGAATCTCAAGCTGCTCTTAAGACCTTTGCTGTCTAAAGATTTATTTATTTATTTAACAGAGAGATAGCACAAGTAGACAGAGCGGCAGGCAGAGAGAGAGGGAGAGACAGGCTCTCCACTGAGCAGGGAGCCCAGTGCGGGACCCTGGGATCATGATCTGAGCCAAAGGCAGCCGCTTAACTGACTGAGTCACCCAGGTGCCCCAGTCTTTGCTGTTTAGATGAGACCCACCAACATTATGGAGGTTAATCTGATAATTTACTCACTCCAAGTCTACTGACTTACTTACCAATTTATTTACTTGTTATTTATTTACTTACTATTTATTTATTCACTGATTTGCTGATTTTCTTACTCAAAGTCTATATCTAAAAAATAACTTTACACCAACAACTAGACTGGTGTTTCACCAACAACTGGGCACTATAGGCTAGGCTAAGTTGACACATTAAGTTAACCATCACAGGGCACTAAACTGTCTTATATATTAACCAGTGTTCCTTGGATGGAGAGACTGGTCTTTGCATATGCAGTATAAGAAAGTAGTTCAGACTATGATCTCTGGAATCAGACTCTTGAATATGAATTGTAATCTGTACCATGTATCAGTTCTCTAAACCTTGAGTAATTTACTTAATCTACTTTTACTTTAACTTCCCCATCTGTAAAATATGAATACAATATTATTCATTGTTTAAGGATATTACAATGATTAAATAACTTAATATAGAGAAGAACAGTGTTATATGGAAGTGTTCAGTAAATACTAGTTTTAGTTATAGACATGAGTATCTTTATTAAATGGCTTTGGAGATAGGGACTGGGGTCCCAGAAAATAGGCAAAGATAAGTCAGTAGGAGGAACTCTGGTGTGAGCAAGGGCAGACCTCAGCAAGAGGGTGAGGGCTAAGGAGGGAAAGGGTTAGTAAAGATGTGGAATGGGTTACAGCTAGTAGATTTTGGGAGTTCTTAAGTTTTATTTTTCAGTACCATAATTTCTCATGACATCCTCAAGTGTTAAAAAGTTGGTTAAGTCCTGCATTCTGTGTCAGTCATGGTTTGTGTTTGGGGACTAGAAACAACCATGTGTTTACATTCTCAAAGAAGTGGTATGATAGGGAAATGAAATATGGATCTGATGATTTTATTTTAATATTAAAGGAAAGAATGACTCAAGAATTGCAATGCTCAAGGACATTTCAATAATACACACATGTGTCATTACTTTCCCTCTGACATCTTAGTCATCAACCATGCTTATTACTTACTGTCTTCCATGTTGGCCAGTCCTTTTCTATTTCTTGGCTTTTGTGTATATAACAATATTGCCTTTAGATATTTTGGGGGGGATATTTTTTACTTTCCTTAGAATATAGAGAGGAATAATTAAAGAGGGAGAGTTGCAAAAAATAAGATGATTGGGATACTGTCTTGTAGCTTTGGTGAGGCTGAAGTTGGTAAAGAGAGCTGGTTATGAAAAATGGCTAAATGACCTCGGGCATGTAATGATGAGGGCCTGGAGCAAAGCAGGTAAAACTTTGATTGCTTCCCTTAATTGCCCACCCTATCCCGAACCATGGATTCCAGGCTTAGCCTTACGACTCGAAAAGGCCAATTTGAGATTGGTCAGACTTGAGCACCTCGCGAACAGCTATCACAAGCCAAGTCACTGGTGCCCTGCAAAGAAATTAGCATTTATCACATTTCAGTAAAAATGATGTGGCCCAGTTAAATTAGATTTCCTTTCATTTACAATAGACTTAAAATCCTATTTAGCTATAATCCAGCTATCGTAAAATTGGTTACAAGGATCCTAATTTTCTGAGATATTGAAGCCTCCACATTCTATCAGAGCATCTTGATTTTATCCATTTTCATCCATCGTTAAATTTCTTATGGCTGAGAATGCCAGAGGCAGCCTACCATTCCAATCTGCTGCTGCATTCAGCAGTAACTGGATTGAGATCAGAAACATTTATTTTATTCAATGCCTTATCTGCTCTTTTCTACTATTTTAAGCACTACTGAGGGTCAGACTGAAAATCCTTCTCTGATTCTAACTGTAATCAAGCAGGAAATGGTTTTATTTTATTTAAAACTAATACCAAGCCTAAGAAGACAATATCATTTCATACAGTGGGATTGAATGGCCCATTCTGCCATTGCTGAAAATTTAGTTTGCATATTTTACCACAAAACCCATGCTTGCATTGGTGTTTCACACTTAACATTCTTTCAGTCTTCTACTTGCATTGTTGTGTCTCTTATTTGGGAACCGGTTCAGGTTTGCCATCTTTAGGGACTTAGAGTTGCAGGTGATTGTACTCCTTCATGTGAATGCATGCTGTTTGAAGTTCCGTGCTACCTATACAGTCTGTTCATCCGTAGTATGATGTCCTTACATCCATGTGAATCTTGACTCCCCACCCAAATGGGGCACTTTGGGAATACCAAGACTATGGCTCAAACAGCTTCACTTAGTTGGAAGAGAATACATGCTGATGGATTAATTCCAACAAAAGGAAGCCTTATATGTGCAAGGGTCTGTATTTTCTGGGTTCCTGACATTAGGGTCCTTAAAATGTTGGTTAGATAGTGCTTTGAGGAGCTTCTTGCTCCCTCTTTCCCTCCAGTTTTCTCTAGGCCTTAATGCTTTCCATGTCAGTGGGCTCAACAGCTCAAGGTATGAGGTACAATGTGGTCTGAGAGGTAGGGATGGGATGGAGTGGGAGAGCTGCGTCTCATTTTCCATGCTGAGCTCATTGATTTCCCAGACACTGCAGTTTCTACTCCTGTAGAGCAGGGATTGACTTTGTCATGAATTGACATCATTCTTTCTCCCTGCCCTGCCTGCATAGTGGATACCTATGGCTTTCCCTTGGAGCCATCTACAAAGAGATGAGAAAGATAGGATTGGAACATAGTAGGAAATTTGGGTTGCTTTGATTTAGAGCAGGAGTAGCATTTGTGATCCTGATCTTGTGCTTAGTATTCTCAGGTGAGTCAGGGAGCTGGTGCACACCAAAGCATATCACCACCAGTGCATATCACTGAGACAAAAAGGGTGACTGAGCACAGTCTTTGAGTCCTGCTCTGTTGGAGATGCTAGGGTTTGGGCTGCAGAGACTTGTCCAGTATGGTACCTGCATTTGAGTTGCTGGACCCTCTATCTGGGAGCCTAGTACTAGGCTACATGTCTTCTGAGTTCTAAAACTCAATGCAGAGGAAATCTCAGAGGCATGTAGTGGCGTTGGAATAGAGACACATAGGAGGAGAATAGAGTCAAGGATAGGAGGATAAGAGAAAATGAAACTTTGTTATTCAAAAACCTGATGAGCTTTCCATAAGCCAGATGTATAAAACTGAAAGTGTTTTCTGGGAGGGAAAAGAAGCAAGGGGCAATAACACTATGGTGTGACTTGAGCTGTGTTTGGAGAGCATGGAAGGTGTGTGAGCCCCAGCCAGAGTCACCTGACAAGTCAAGGCTTCTTGCAACTGAAGAAGCAGAAGGCATGGAAAAGACAGACAAAATGCCTTTCTTTTTCAAACTTCTTAAGAAGAATCAACAGGGTACCAGCAGAAAGAAGTGTTTGTTGTTCCCAAAGTTTAGGTCAAATGTTTTTATCTCCTTTATTTTATTATTATTTTTTTTCAAATAGCTCATTATGACAACATGAAGAAGGAATCTTCTGGGGCTTGCTCTGGCCTCAGTCATGCTTTATCTCAGAAAATACACTAGAGGAGGGGTTAGACGGGAGCCTAGGTTGCCCCCAGTACCTTCCTCAATTACATGGGGGCTGGGAATCTCTGATTATAGCCCTTCGCCAAGGAGACTTCCCTCATGCTGGACCCATTATGGTTCCCTTCCTTCCTTTCACACGTTTTTGTCCTACTACATGGCATGCAGGATATGGAATGCTCCAGGTAGAGGGAACTATCCTCTAGAGATAGCCCTGACCTAGCTTGGGATCTGGCTTACCTCTTTTTTTTTTTTTAAGATTTTATTTGACAGAGAGAGAAAGTGAAAGAGACAGTGAGAGAGGGAACACAAGCTTCAGCAGTGGGAGAGGGAGAAGCAGGCTCCACACTGAGCAGGGAGGTTGACATGGTCCTCAATCCCAGGACCCTGGGATCATGACCTGACCTGAAGGCAGACGCTTAACAACTGAGCCACCCAGGTGCTCCCTGGCTCACCTTTTTGTTCTCCTTGCCTACTTAGGAGCTCGTGGGTCTTTCTCAGGAAGACTTGTCATCTCACCTTCCATCAACAACCAGCCCCATTCTCCAACATTGGTTAAAAATGTGATGTTGGCAGGGTTAACATCAGAGGGCAGAGTCAGTGGCCTCAGGACAGTTGTATTTCTCCAACTGTCTTGGAGGTTATCTTTTAGAGAACACTGGGATTCTAAATACAATGGATGTGGGGCTTCTTTCTGCGTAAGCCAACAGAATTTGAAGGAAGGCCCTGAGGGAGGGTCAGGGCCGTCCAAACCCTCTCTCCTCTAAGCCCCTATTCTTACAGTTGGCTCCTCAAGCTCTGAGAGGCAGGGGTAGTATAATTGAGGCAACTCTCACAGTAAATGTCATGTGGGTCAAGCACACTATCACTAATCACTCAGCAGAGGGTGAGCAGCTGGGTTCCTCCCAGCCTGCCATAGAATAGCCTGGGATAAGGGAGCCCATAGTTAGATCCAAGGGAGAATTTTCCCCCTTATTGTCCAGGCTTCTCTCTCTTGACTTCTTGCCACTCAGCTTGGCTGTAGCTCAGAGATGCTGTTCTGAAGTTAGGCCATCAGAGATAAGGTAAGATTTAAAGTCATAGGCCAAGAACTCCTGTGTCTGTTCTTTCAGGGACACTGAAAGCTCAGTTCTGTACAAAGCTCTTCCCTAATTTTCATTGCAGCCCTCTTACAGTGGTAACTTTTCATGGTGGCAACTTAAAAATGGTTGAACTGAGACCCTAGAATTAGAAATAACCTGAGTGTTGTTTAACATAAGAGATGGGGTCCAGCCTCATGACCTCTGTCTCATTCATCTTTATACTTCTGCCACCTGTCAGGCCTTGTGCTATGTAGCCTTGAGAAAATTATCTTACCTCTTTGAACCTGATTTATAAAGTGGGTGATCATCACCAATCTCACAGGGTCTTCAAAAGAGTATATCAAAATAGAATATTTCACTTGGTATCAGACACATAGTAAGCCCCTCTGAAAATGGCAATTACTAATGTAAGTTTTTGATCATGAAGCCTGGGTGACCACAGCTGCTCTTGAGGGCCAGGACACTACAGCCTCTAAGGGTAGTGGCAGGGATGGATAGGGAGATCTGACCCCTTGATTCTTGACCTACCCTCTCTGGTTGCAGACTTGCTACAGAGATGATTCTGCTTAGTCCAGTACCAAGTCTGCCGGGGATTCTAGTTTATATTCTACTGGGGCCTGGAATAAAGCCAGGGAGGCATAGTAAATTATGTTTCCCTTTGTGTCTGTAGCGCTTTATGGTTACAGTGGGCCCTTGTTGTGCTAGGTCACAGTGGAAGGGAAATATAACTGATTGTCCAATTGATTCTGTCTCATGTTTTAGGTCTCAGAGGCCCTGCTCTGTCAGAGTCATCTGAGGTTTTGGGAAGTTGTCTCAAACAGTAAATTAGTTATTTCTGACTGGTAGGTGGATTATTGATCTTAACTCTTTTCTCCTTCTTTGCAATAGGATACCTTCATGAGCTTTGCCATGTGACTTTAGTGTATGTCTGATTAGAGTATGAGTATATGCCACATTGTTGTTGAGCATCTATTTATTCAATGGGATATTGAGATTTATGTTGTGAACCGAGGCTTTGAAAGTGCTTGGGTTACTTGGCTTGACCTCTTGTATTTCTGCTATCTGCCGTGGAATAACACGATCTGGATAGCTCCTGGTCCACAGGGAATGATGAGACACATGGAACAACTCAGTGCTTAGTCCTTAGTCCAGATTCCAGCCTAGCATAGCCTAGTTGATATGAGCTGAATCCCAGCCTACTGATTTACCAATAAGGAAGAAAAATGACTGTTGTTTGTTATAAGCCAGTGAGGTTTGGGGATTGTTCGTTATGCAGCATTGTTTTGAAGTAATAGCTGGATAATGCACTGATACATGCCTAGTAAGGAAAGGACCAGTAGGAGAATCTGATGGCTACACACTGGGTGATATAAGCCCTGTGGAGAGGGACCCAGATTTTTCTGAACTAGGATGTGCAATTATCTTTTCCCTGGAAGAAATTGTAGAGAGTACAGGTTGGGCATGATTTGTCCCCTTTCTGCTCCTAATACCAAGACTGGTGTCCTGTTCAGAATAGAAAGTTGATAAATATGTGTTAGATCTCACTGGAATGATTTGAAACATAGGGAGTGTTTATTTTTGAAAACTTTCTATAAGAGCACCCAAGACGCAAATCAGAGAAGATGACCTGAGGATAGACCTAACCTACCCAGGACAAGGCCAACTCCAAGAGAAATTTTAGAAATGCCCTGAGCTTTTGAACAATGTTGGTAAGTTTTGTTCTCTGAGGGTTACTGGAGAATACACTTGTAAATGTATCATTTTCTGTGCCAGCTGTGATAGCACAATATCATAAAGAAGGTACTTTAAACAACAGGAATTTATTTCTTACTTCTGGAGGCTGGAAAGTCCGATATTTGGGTGTCAGCATGGTCAGGCCCTGGTGACAGCTTTCTTCTTGGTTTGCAGATGGCTCTCTTCTTGGTGTTCTCTTGTGCCTAATAAGAGGGAGAGAGAGAGAAGAAGCAAGCTCTCGTCTTTTCCTCTAAAGGCACTAATCCCATCATGAGGGTTCTAGCCTCACGGCCTTATTATCTCCCAAGGACCTCACCTCCAGATGCTATCACATTGGAGATTAGGGTTTTAACGTTTGAATTCTGGGGGGACACAAACATTCAGTCTATAGCATTTTCCTTTTTTAGAAACAACCCTTAACATGTAGTTAAATGCCCTTCTTTCTACTTTTTCTATGTTGCCTTGTCATTCCCCTCTCTCTATCCCCACACAAAAAAAATCAGGCATCATGATGATGTTTCATCCCAGCAAAGCTTGGCTGTCAACTGATCCCCACTAACCTGATTCCATAAAGACATGAGAAATAATTTTTCTCAGAGATATTTGTATTTCTAGCGGGGATTCTAGGAATTGCAAAAGACTTCTCTAGGCAAAGAAACCAATGATAGAATATAAAAACGTGTGTTAGTTCTGTCAGTCTTTTTGAGAAGAAACTTCTGTGTATTCCCCTTTCCCTTGCACGCTAATCTCTCTCTCTAGATTCCTTAAATCCTCCTGTATTAGGGTGAAACCTGCTTATGTGCTTCTGTGCTCCCTTTCCTCTGTGTTTGGAGTGAAAAGAGGTGGACGATATATTATACAAGCTGGTTATTTTAAAATTACTGGGTGAGGGAAGCTCAGGGCACATCTGTTTTTTTAAAGCACCTGGTTGTACTGACACCTGCTGTTGGAAGCTCAGAAGATGCCTTGGGACTTCTTTAGGGGGTGGAACCCTGGAGACTGCTTTCTGCCACTTCATTAAGCCAGTCCCCATGCTTAGACAGCCATCATGCCATTCATGTCTTCTGGCTAGCCCCATGGAGAGGACAGGACTGTTTAGGCTACTGTTTCCTGGTAAAGGCTGACTGGAATTAATGGAAGATCAGCATTTTAAAAAAATTGTGTTACTTCCTGACCATACAGGAAAGCAGCAGAAGAGTGGAAATATAAGATAGTAGGAGTCCAAGATTTGGAGTCTGAGGTCTGGGAACTCTGTGTTCTCATCTGTGACTTGTAAGAAGTAAAAACTTGTCTCGCATGGTGATTGTCTCGCAATCTGATATGGTATGTGAAAGCCTTCTGAGGGACAGAATTTGTATAAATACTAGTTTTAGTAGAGTAGTTATAGAGATTAATACCATATATTAAGGCTGATGAAATTTACTTTACCTTCTTCCTGCCAAATGTCAGGAGGCAAAGCAGTAGTCAAGCAGGAATGCCTTGCTACCAGACTACCTGGCTTCTAATCCCAAATTTACCTCCTACCTTCTTTCTCTGGTTTCTGTCAGATTTAGGTGAGTTGACACCTAAAATGAATACCTGAGTTTTAATTCAAAAAGGTATTTCAACAATTTTTTAAGGTTTTATTTATTTGACAGAGAGAGAGAGAGAGAGCAAGCGTGAGTGAGCAAGTGCATAAGCGGGGAGGGGGGGGAGCAGGAGAAAGAGAAGCAGGCTCCCTGCTGAGCAGGGAGCCTGATGCAGGGCTTGATCCCAAGACCCTGGGATCATGACCTGAGCCAAAGGCAGACACTTAACTGACTGAGCAACCCAGTCACCCCCACAAAAAAAGTATTTAAATAGTACATGCCAGACAGATATCTTTCAAGAGATGCCAGCTACTTTTTTAACTTCTTATTTTGAAATAACCATAGATTTGTAGGAAGTTGTGAGGACAAATGTATAGGGGGGGTCTTGTGGGCTCTTCACTTAGCCTTCCCCAAAGCTGACACATTGGGTAACTATGGGGCAGTATCAATACTGGGAAATTTGTATTGGTACAATTTACAGAGCTCTTTCAGTTTTCATCAGGTTTACATGCCCCAGTGTGTGTGTGTGTGTGTGTGTACATATGTATGTGTGTGCACATGCAAGCCTGTATGTGTAAGTTCACACACAGCTTCATGTAATCATCATCATAATCAAGGTCTAGAACTGTAAGCATAAGCATCCTTCTTGCTACCCTTTTATAACCACACCAGACAATTATTTATAATTTGTTGAAATAGTGAGGAAACAAAATTCTTGGTAGAAATATATTTTTATAGCAAGAAATGCCTGACACTGAACTTGTGAAATTGTAAGCTTCTTGTCCTTGGAAGCATTCAAATAGCAGCTATATCCTCTTTATCAGGGATTTTTTAAAGTGGTAATAAATGGAGAGGGGATAGACGTAAATTGAACTCTGAGATCCCAGCTCTAAGCTTTTAGTATTATACAGGAAGGTACCCTAGAGGAGGTGGGATTTCACATGAGCCTTGAGGAACAGGAAGGCAATGGGGAGAAAGAAGAACATACTAGGTGAGCCAAAGGAGAGCTAGCTCCTCTCTGTTCCCTGACCTTGGGTGATAAAGGTATGCCTCTGGAGCAGACAGATTAGATTTCTCTGAAAAAAAGCTCTGTGGGCCTTATAGAGCCTCAGGATTGGGCTTTTTTTATCTTCATTCTGGACAAAGGAGTTAACAATTGAGTTGTGCAGTAGTGAATGTATCCACCAAATGGCCAGCACTTAAAGAGAGGGTGCCAGGTAAAGACAGGTTTCTTACTCTTTTGGGCTGCTTTCCACAGGCCATGTCTCCTGATTAATCTGCATGGAGTGATCCCATAATTGCTTCTTCTTTATAACCCAGTCCAGTTTTTGAACATTAACTATGAGCTGGCCCAATGGATCTGCTGCTCCTCTGTAACATTGTCTTTCCTTAGAATGCATGCATTCCTTCCCTTTTACTTTTCTTTCTTTTTTTTTTTTTTTCAGAGAACCTCAGCAGGTAATTTGAAAGACTAACAAACTTTGGCATAGATCACTTTAAGAGCCAAAGAGCTGGCTGGAATATTAATGAAGCCATCCAGTGATAGACTTGCTTCCTGATGCAGAAACATATCAAAGAGGTTATGTCCATGAGTGTTGCTCTGCAGAGCCCCATCTCTATTATCTATCTCTTAATTACTTCATTAAAATTCAGCACAGAAGCTGCCCAAATCCAGTAGTATGCCCACAGCTTGCTGGGTGATTTCCCTGCCTCTGGCCATACTAGATTTTTAGTTCTTTAGGTCTCCAGAGATGGGAGGCCAGATCTTAGGCAGACAGATCTGCTGCGGACTGCATTAGCTCCTGGCACTGATGCTGCCGCCTTCCTTCTGCGCGGCTGGATTTCTACTCCCTTTCCCACAGGTGCCATGACCTCTGCTTTCCCTGGGTTCTTGGGGAGGGAGCTGCCCTACAAAAGTGTTCTCCAGATCACAGAAGTTTCCTGTGTTAGAGGCACTATATTCTAAAGCTCTTTGGAAGAGACTGCCCCCTGCCTTCCTCCCTTTCAAAGAGCAGTTGGGATACCATTTCAGGTTGGCTGGCTCCTCAGGAAAGAAGTGGACAGAACAGGCTTTAAATAACACTTTGGTTCCTCCCTGAGCCTCAATTGTTTTAGCTGGTTTGGTCCTTCCTTAGATCTAAATTCTCCTGGTCTTTAGGAATATCCGGTTTTTTCCCCCACAGGGCTGTAGTTTAGCGACACCTTCTGGCGTGAAACTGTAGCAGTCAGCTTCTATCCTAAACTGTCCCTGCTGGCTCTTCTAATGCAGGGCCCTTTAGTGGTGTCCCTCATTACTGTCCTCCTTCACCAATCCCGTGACCAGAAAAGCTGCCCAAGGTATCTTTATTTTTAATTATAATTTTTAGTACATAGGGAATAAATAACAAGAAGGTCATTAGAGTCCAGTGGGTCTATGGGCATTTTAAAGGTTGTTTTTAGATCCAGAGGCTTTTCTAATGTCTCTGGATTTCTGTATGTGCTTCAAGTGGAGTGCATTTTTTTTTTTTTTTTAAAGAATCATACAGGGTCAGCAAAAGACAATGTTTATAAACATGTCTTCTACTTAGTGGCTGCAACATAATGTTTGTCAGTAAAAGTTATAGATATTTCATCTGCCCTTTCCTGTGCTGTTTTGCCTTCCTGAGTTTATTCTGGTTTTATTAGAATCACTCTGTCTGTCAGAGGTCCTTCAGGGAAGAACAGGAGCAGCTCAGGATCTCCTGGGTGGTGGCCACTGGAGTCTCCAAGGGGCCCATCATGGAGATCCTGATGTGACAGAAAGCTTGGCCAAGGGCTCAGGCCCAGACGTGCTCAGGCAGAGAGTGCAAGGCTGAGCCCCTAGACAGGAGGTCAGGGAGGAGCACAGGATTTTGAAGAGGGAGATTAAGGAGAAGAGTTTACGCTGAAGTTGGAACCAGTCATGCAAGTAAGCCAGACTGAGGTTTCTGACAATCAGTTGGGGGGGGGTTGGGAAAAGGAAGAAAAAAAAAAAAAAAAGAGTCAAGTGTGCACCTTCTTGAGTATTTCTAAGTTAATGGGAGCCTTTGATGGGTCCTAGTCTTTCTTCCCTCTAATCTTCCCAGGAAGAGGAGAGTCTGGAACCTTTCCTAGCCCAGCCCTTGGCTTTTGGGGCATTTCTAAATTCAGGAGGTGTAGGTGATATTTGAGGACTTGTTATTTGGCAAGTAATTGGCTCCAGAGCCAAATATTGTTCCTCGCTTCAGGGAAATGCTGGAGAGAAAAAACAATCGCTGGCACTGGGTAGCATGGCATTACTCAGAGACCTTCTTTATGTTCCTTTTTCTTTGTTTGGTGGTTAAAACTTTGGAGGAAAGGATGAGCTCTTCATAATGATTCTCTTGAATACTTTCATCCCTTAAAGTGCTCATAATTCCCACAGTTTTATTCGAACTCCTCATATTTCTTTTTAGAAAGTAATTTTGCTTTGTTTCTGTCTGTCTCCATGTCTTCCATCTCTTTGGTAGTGGGGCACATATGCCGTTTAGTAAAGGATGATCTCTCTATAATATCTGACCGATGTTAAGGACATGTCAGCATTGAATTGCTGCGTGGGGCCCACACTGTTTTAGTCATAATGGTGCCACAGTAAAGGCCCTGGACTTGGTATGAGCTTGTGCAAGTCATGTTGCCTATATGAGCCTTAGGGTCCCTGTGGGCTAAATGGCCATCCAGTGGAAATGCCGTATACTTTGTCTGCTTTGGAGACTTGCTACAAGTATCAGATAAAATACGGTCTGCTTATGAATCTTGAAAATTGTACAAGTTTGAAGGATGATGTAATGGTAAATTTTGTGTGTCAATCTGGGTTACCCAGATTAAAGATCATCTCGGTGTGTCTGTGAGGGTGTTTTTGGCTGAAGTTAGCACTTCAGTTTGTGGACTCATGAAGTAGATTGTCCCCCACAGTGTGGATAGGTGTCATCCAGTCCACTGAGGGCCTGAATAGAGCAAAAACAGAGGAAGGCAGGATTCATCCCCTTTCCTCTCTTACCGCATGGTCTGGAACATCACTCCTTTCTTGCCCTCATCTGGGATTTACACCATTGGCTTCCCTGGTTTTCAGGCCTTCAGATTCAGACAGATTTGCAGCACCAGCTTTCCTGGCTCTGCAGCTTGCAGGCGACACACAGAGGGACTTCTCAGCCTCCACATACTGTGAGGCAACTCTTCAGAATCAATCACTCAATCACTCCCTCTCTCTCTCTCTACACACACCCTTGGTTCTATTTCTCTGGATAACCCCGACTAATGCAGGCAAAGGTATGATATCTGACCCTTTTAGGGCTTCTCGGAAGTTGTTGCTACAAGAGGCAGTATTGGCAGAAGCTAAGAGGCTAGTAAGTCTAAGTAGAAAGCACTTTTGGGTATATTTGGCTTATTCCTGGTGCTAATATACTCAATTCAGTGAAGATGTTTTTGTTCCTTCTGGAATGCCTACTATGCACCGGGCCCTATGCTAAGTGAAGATGGGATGATGTGGCAAAGAGACAAGATACATAGAAGTCTGTCCCCAAGTCTGGCTCTGATGGGGCCTAGCACACGTAGCCAACCTTCCTCCGTGGCAAAACCACAGATGATTTAACCCGGTCCTTGTGAAGGCAGAGCCTATGGCAAGAATTAAATTAGGAACACTTTAATATTTTTGGGAGGTGGAAGCTCAAGGTAATGAGAGTGAAGGCAAAAGAGGGGAAGGGAGACAAAGAAAGATGCAAAGCAGCGGCGATGCTATATGTTCCTGCATTGGCTGGAGAGAGGGTTTTGATAAAAATGGTAAGGTCTCATTAGATCCTCAGCAGGAGTATTTACTTGGCATCCTGGACTGTCCAGTTTACTTCCATTTCTGAGCCTCTTTGGTCAAGGTTAAAGAGACATTTAGCCCAGTTGCACTTTGAGGTTGAGTTGTCTAGCCTGTCAAGGACAGAAAGCCAGCTCCCACGATGGTGTACTTCATATAAGCACAGAAGCTGGGGGGACAACTTGGCCCAGGTGGAGTCTGACTAAGAATGAGCGAGACATTTCAGGCAATGTGAGACGGCATGCAACCTTGAACACTGACTTCTCAAGGTGAGGAGAACTCGCAGTCAAACAGAGCAAGGGGGTGGTATGGGTCAACTTCTAAATTCCTTCTTTCAACTCCATCTACTGGAAATGATTGCATCCTGCTGACAGACTCCTAAGCTCAGAATCCTCATCCAGGGGCTTAACAGTAACAAAATGGCTCCTGTTGCCCCACCTTAGCCTCCCCTGGGGACTTAATCTAGCCTTATCCTCTTCACAATCCCTTATGAGAGGCCCAGATCCTTATTAAGAAACACTATGGATTTTTAGAGTAAAAAATCTATAGAGAGACTTCAGAAACAGTCTGGGGAGATTATGAAGAAATGTGGGCCAGTTTTCCAAGGAGATTTTATAGAATATTCAATAGCACTCATGTCATAAAAGGCCTATGGAGGTTTCCAGAGCTGAGGCTTGCCCTGAATTATGATTCCCTGATGCAGAGCCCAGCGAAAGGTCACAGCATAACAGATTAGGGCTTGATTCTGCGGCGCTTGTAAAAATAGAGCCACCTCACTAAAATGCAGTGGGGATATTAATTTCCAGGGCTGAAGTTCAATTTAACAGAAAGACAGAGTAGAAAATAGAGCTGTCTTTTCAATCCCAATGGTCATAATAGAGCCCCGCCCTGCACCTCTCTGGAAACCATCTCCCAGCCCGCTCTCGGACAGTCTAAAATGTGCCTTGTGCTTTTCTTTCGATGAAAGCTGGAGTTGGGTAGCTGGAGGGACAGCAATTACTGTTCCCAGATGAGGAACCAGAGGCATTTGGAGGTTAATCTACTCTCTCACAGGCACAGAACAAGTCAAAGGATGAACCCGTCTGCATTTAGTAAAATCCTACTCCTAACTGGCTCATCCTGGAACAGACGAGCACATTGACATTTAACTTTTATATAAGAAGGAAGGGTATTAATGTGTATCCTTACTGTGTACTAGGCCCTTGTGAAGGCCTTGACATCCTCTAACTCAATATTATGGTAAATTTGATCAATATTCTCTTCATTTTATAGGGAACTGAGGCTCAGGAAGGTAAGGACATTTGTCTTAGTAGTTGATGTAGCTCTTCAGAGGCCTGCTGCAGAGGAGAACTGGCATCAGATGGTTTGGCTGGTGTAGAGACACTCTCCTCTTGAACCTACAGCACCTGTTCTGTCTTCTCAGCAAGACTGGGACCTACACTAGATCAGGAACCGTGTACCCCTCCCTGTCAGTACCCAGCTCAGGGTAGGGGGCTCTCAAGGCTGCTGAGAGCAGGTGAGTTGGTCGAAACTCATGAGATTTCTGGGGTGATGGGAGGATCTGGCCTATTATTCTTCAAAATAATGTGGGACTTTATTTATTATAAGTGTGGAGTTTTAACTTTCTCTTCTTAAGACTCAGTGAAATGTCAGTCTAGGTAGATGGAGAGAACCTGAGGGTGAATATGTCCAGTTAAATGAGAATGGGAGCTTGAGGTCAGAGCCATTTGAAGGTCAAACGAGAGACCTCAGTGGATGGGTCACAGAATGACAAGTGGAGAGGTCCTGAGATTTTGCCATTTTTAAGCTGGACTCAGAGTAGGCATTTAATCAACATACCCTGGGCATATGACAGTTTTGTCCTTGGACTCTCACCATAGATCAACATAGATCAACAAGATCTAGCCTAGGTTGGAACCCAGCACGGTGCCCAACTTGCATGCCCAGGAAGAGTGGGAGGATCTCCGTTGTGTGAGGGTCCAACTCCAGCAGTTGGTGCCCAGCAGGTATTCTATGTAGGGCCTGGTGCCAGTGCTCTTCCTGGAGGCAGAGGGGAACAGATGTAGAGGCTGACCTGGGGCCATGGGTCATGTATGGGTTTTGAGCTCAGCCCCACCTATGACTGAATCGGAGGCACTGATGACACGATGCATGTGAGAGCGCCACACAAACAGACTGTGGTCGTATTCTCTGCTGCCCTGATTTGCTGGCCACCCCCCTGGTCCCTTTCAGGGCCAATAGCGGGATGAGGGTATTATACTGTAGCCACAGCAGTGATGACTATGGTGAACTAATGAGGGCATTATCTGAGGCAGTGATAGTTATATGACCATGACCCTGGCCTGGGTTTACAAACAGGAGCTCTGATGGGGCTGTGGTCTGCGGTGCTTATTGCTACACATATATCACACCCACAAAAGATCTCATTAGCCACCTGGGGAAACCTTTCTCCCTGGCCCTTTTCTTTTCTAACACTGAGCAGTTTTAATTGCATTCAATCACCTTTTTCTATGACCTCAATGTCATCTAATCATTTTCTTATCTTCCAGCTTCTCTGAGAGTGTATTCGTGCATATAGCCTGCACGTAGTGGGTGTGAAATGGTCATCCAGAGGACTGTTAGTGAGGGGTAGATTGCTGTATAATGGCCTCCTCCCAGGACTGTCTTGGCCTCCGTATTTGTGTGTAATGGAGACTCTGTTTTCAGCTTACACTCCACCTGCAAGTTACTTTTCTAGGCCAACAACCACAAGAACAACAACAAAAGCAGAATTTACCCACTTATTTCCTATTACCGCAGTGTGACCAGAACACAGAGGTCCCTAGGGAGAACAAAAGATTTGGATCGGAGTAATCGCTCTCAAATTTCAGTATGTGTTCTACCTTTAGTACCCGGGAGGTCTTAAAATGCAGGTGCCGGAGACACATCTTTAGACATTCTGATTTAGTAGATCTGAAGTAGGGACAAGGAACCTGCATTTTTCACAGCCTATTTAGGTCATTTCCATTCCCAGACCACACTTTTAGAACCACTGGATTAGAAAAATGAATTAAAGGCAGATAGCTGCAGGATCCTCCTCATGCCCCTTGACACACACACGTGCGCGCGCGTGTGCGCGCGCACACACACACACACACACACACACACAGAAACCTTTCCCAGGTAATAGTTAATTAGCAGCTGGTGGATATAAACCTCTTCAATGAGTCAGTTGATAAAGTCTTTTTAAGTTCAGGTGGCCATATGCCCTGTTTTTTTCTAGGGTCATGGTTGTTGTAACTCAATTAATACCTGTTAATTATTTTTAGTGTCTCCTTTCCCCCTTGAAAAGTGTGTGGGTTTGGATGATAAATTATATAGTCACCCTACTTTAAAGTGAACTTGGAGCAAGCTTTGTAGAGCAAAGAGACATTGCTTCCTGCAAACATAAGCTCCAGAGATGAGTAATCACCTCCCTGACCCGTGTTCTGGAATCTGAGGGCGGGAGGATGAAGTGTATCTTATTTGCTGAGTGATCCCTCCTAATGTCCCCAGCTAGGGATCACTCCAGGAAGGTTAAAAAGCCCCTGATCTCATTGAGGTTTCTGAGGCATAAATGGGGAAAAAAAGCCAAGGCATGTTTCCAGAAGCATAACAACATTTTTTAAAATCATTGCTTACACTCAGTAAATTCGAATCTGTTTACATCTACCTTCTTATGTATGGTGGTAACAGAAAACTTTCATTTGCTCTAATCTCAACAAACTTCCCTCTTGTTCAACATTCAGATTTTATTTTCACAGAACAGCATTCTACATTTGAGGATGTCATTTAAGGCCAAGAAACTCCAATAAAAAAAGCATTTATCAGCAGTTAAGTTTGTTTGAGGATTACCCACTGCAAATAAAGCCGAGCTCCCCTTTTAAACTGAAGCATGCTATTTCGGGAATGTGACCCTTTTCATGAATAAATGACATGGTGACATTTACAGATAAAGCAAGATTTAACTGCTATGAAAGGAGGTGACAAATGTCAGGATGTCAATAATGATCCGTGAACATAATGGTTTCTTGCCTGAGTGCTGAGCAGATACATAATGTGACTGTAGCCTGCCAGTGTTCTACAGGGAATGAGCCCCGCAATCTGGGAACAGCCTGGAAGGCTCCCAGAAGCAGGAGACCATGTGTCTCAGATGGTGGGTACGCGAGGTGGGGTCTGAGTGCAGTCTGGCTAATAAGTGAAGCTATTAATTCTTTCTTACTGCTCTCACATCTGCACTCCAGGAAACATGAAGGTTTTCTATCATCAATAGCTAAATGTTGTCAGAGGAGGATTTGGATGTTGTGAAAATAGCTTTCTGATTATGCCTTCATTATCCTAAAGAGCCAAGGGTTTAGAGAAAATGTCGGGAAGAAGTGTGCACTGTCAGTGGCATGAAGGAGCCATGGGCAGGGACTTACAAGGAGGACCAGGCAGAGGACCCCACACCCGGGGCCCTGCTCCTGCCGGCATGGGGCCAGCCAGCTGTCTCAGCCGCACACAGCCAGTCCCAAGACATGTGCGCCACGGTGCAGGTGGTGTGTGTGGACGGGCTCACGCCTACAGCCGGCCTTACTTCCCCTTTCCTCTGGGCCATTTCTCTTGCCTTGGTTTCAGGGCACTGTTCCCTCTCCTGGTGCTGCTTCCACCCTCTGAAGCTGTTTTTCTGCTTTCTTTTACTGGCCTGGATCTCTTCTCTCAAAACGAGGCTCTCTCGGGAAGTGGTAAGTGTTCTGCAACCAGCTCCTGGAAAACAAGTCCTGGTTAGGTTAGTTTGAAGTTTTCTGTGGCAAAAGTACTCTTTGCTTTTCTACACTCATTCCTCACGTCAGTGATGGTTCTCCTCAGCCGGATGGAGCTGTCATTTTCATGCAAAGAACCCCAACGTGTCCCACCTCAGCGAATCCAGAAGATACCTTCCTGCACCGCCACCTTTGCAGCTGGTCCTTCCTGATCCCCTCCTCCATCTCTCACCTCCAAGGCAAGGGGGGTCCTGACCCCTCCTCCTCTGTGATGTTCTTTGGCCTGGCTTCTGGTCTCCAGATCCACGATGGCACCCAACCCCCAGGACTAGGCATTGTTCTCTTTTCTTATAATATATTGAAGCTCATGAGTGTCCAATTACTACCTCATTTAACAAGAACAACGAGAAACAGAGGCTCTGAGAGGTTCATTGCCCTGTCAGAAGCCCTATGGCTGTGTATTGCATCTACGTTGTGCCTAGAACCCAGGTTTCTTGATTCCCACCCAGTACTCGTGCCTCTTCTCCCGTAGAACCCTATTTTTCATGACTCCTAAAGGCCAAGGTGCAGCTAAATTCTCTGTCTCCTCAGCTCCTCCACCTCCACAGTGACCTCCTGGTCCTCTCCAAGACCCTGTGACAGGCCCACGTCAGTGGTGGGCAGAGCAGAGTTTGTTGACAGTTGTTAGTCTGGAGCCTCTTGTACCACATGGTGACATATTTTGCTCAACCTTCCTTCAGCCCCTTGTACAGATGTGGTTTTCTTGACAAATACCACAGTCCTGTCCCCTGTGGCTGCCAGAAAAGCCATGAACTTTAAGAACAAGAGCAGGTCAGGAAGGGGGGGGTGTTGTCATAGCTAGTGCTGGCAGGCCACCAGCCTGCAGCCACAGTACTGAGCGAGACCTTGGTTTTCTGCCTCTGCAGGGAAAGTTGTTTCTGTTTTCCCAATGGGGAGAAAAGACAAAGGGGTGATAGTCCTGTATCTTTCTGTGGGTCCGCATTGTGCTTCTTGCCTTGTGTGGGAGAGAAGCCCCAGGCTCCATTATACCGTGAGGCAAAGCCCTTCTGGGCCCAGAACGTAGGAGGCTGGACTGAATGACAGGATTCAGTTCAGGGAAGGGGGAGGTTTTCCTTGGCTGGAAGAGTTAAGGATGATTTTCTGGGTGAGGAAGGGTATAAGCTGAGCTTTGAAAACTGTCACGATTTTGGTGTGACAGTGGAGTCAGACAGGACTTCTGCAGGGGAGAGGAGGCTGCCGTGCTGAGGAGGCTCAGAGGAGGGAAAGAGTAGCTCCCCTCCTCAGATAAGTCACCCATTTTGTGAGTCTATCAGTGAGCATGCAGGCTGAGAGAGCAGGTCCCCTGGGGAGAGGACACAGAAGTGTAAATGACTTTAGAGATTTTTCTTGAAGGTGGAGTAAGTGGAGGTCCCCTACAGAATACTCCTGGCCCTGTAGGGGCTATAGGGTGAGGTGGTCCTAGGTCATAGGCCAGGGTAGCCACCCACTTGCTCACTTTCCCGTGTGTAGTCTGTGACCTCTGGCCACAGTGAGACCCTGGCTTTGGCCATTCCAGGAGGTCAGTGGGACCATAGTGGGCAGCATGAGTGTGGGCTGGGGGTTCTGTACCTCTTTAGCAGGTTCCGAGGCATGTCTCAGAGCCTGACTGACATTTTTCTTTCTCAACACTAACTCCCCTCCATCCTGCTTTGCTCCTACAAGCTGACAAGATTTCAACCCAAGGCAGGAGACTCTCAGCACTGTCATAAAGTACATGTGGAGAAGAGCTAAGAGGTAAGTGCATTTCACTGGACGTCAATTTTGTCTAGAAGTTTCCGTGTGGTTGGAAGTTTCTTTGAAAACTTGGTGATTGTTAAGATGCAAGTGGTAGGAAGAGTTTGTTGCTGCCTACCTGCTGCCCAGCCCTGTCTGTTCTGATGGTCCTCCTTGGTCCTCTCCACAGAGCAGGGCAGAGTAAGGACAAGGGACACTGCAGGGTACTGGGTGGGAAAGGATACTTACTGAGGCCAGAGCCCTGCCGTGCTTGGTGGGATGTGCCCAGGCCACCTATACTGGAGGCCCTTGAAAATTTTTTTCTCTCCCTTCATGTGGCAGATCCCTGGCTAAATTCCCTGGCTATAAAGTACACATAAGCATGTTATTCTTTAGTCTAGGAGTGGTCTCAAAGTCTTTGAAGGAGCTGTGTTCTGTGGCCTGAGACACTTTGTAGTTGCCCTTTGGTTATACAAAAGCAAGGCCAGAGCCTCCCATGGGAGGAAGAGTGTGACAAAATATAACCTAAAACTCATCTATGTCTGATGACATAGGGGCTGTGCCCTTGCTGTGGTCAGAGCAGGAGCTCTGGCAGTGTTATTCTGAGAAGGTCTGTTGTGTTTGGGCTGGTGGACTTGTGCAAAATGGGACATGGGCCTCCTGATTTAGGGAGCAAGGAGAAAGCTCCCATGAGTGCCATCTGGGAGAGTCTCCAGCTTCATGGGGGAGTGTGTGAGTATGAGTGTATGAGGGTCTGTGTTGCCTCAAGTGAGCTCTGCCTCCCATGTGGAATTTCACTGTTGATTGGGTACGAGAAGCTGCGGATTCTGATATTCAACTCTGAGGATTTCCTTTTTAGCACTCAAGTTCTGAACTTCTGTAGCTGAGTGTCAACCTCAGTGTGGGGCATGACAGCAAAGAGAGTGCCCACATGTGGGAAGAAGCAAAGCAGGAGGCGAGGGGCCTCAAAGACCAGAGATCAGCAGGAAGGAGCACAGCAGATCTTCTAAAAGTAGCAGTGAGGAGCAGCCCCTCAGGGTTCTAGCTCTTCACCTCTCCTGGGGTTCATAGCCAGGGTGAAGAGAGGGCACCTGCTAAGAGACACGATGTCTTTTTCAGTCACAGAGGAGCAATTGAATTATTATTTTTATTTAGATAGAAAAGGCCCTGCTGACCTTGGAAGACAGGAAAATTAGGAATCCTAGGCATTTAACTATGTATTTCTTCATGTAGCATTTTATGCCTTTAGACACCTATTGAAAATTATTTTGGGTTTGGGCTCTGTCAAGGATAAAGAAGAGAAAAAGACCCAGTGTCTTTCAGAAATCTCTCCCTATTTCATGCTAGCATTACCACTGCCACCACCACTGCAATTATTGCAACAGAGTCTTACTGATTTAGGAAATGTACCAACTCTAAGTGGAAAGCTGGGTCTGCCCAGAACTGGCAGCGGCTGCTGGGTGGCACTCTAGTCTTGTCTTCTGGTTCCGGAGGCAGTGGTAGGCTGTGGCATGTTGCTGGGAAAGGGCAGAGTGCTCAGGGGTAGGGGGAAATTGGTCTGGCTCTTACCCTGTGGGAGCACTTTTCTTCTGAGAACTCCACAGAGTTAAGAGTAATGTGCGTGGACTAGAGCTGGCATTTTGAAGACAGTCTCAAGTTTCTGTATTTGAGAACTTGAACATCTCTCTCCATGTTCTTCTTTGATCTTATAGTCAGGGTACCTGGACCAGTGAACTTCAGGCTTCTGGAATTCAGAAATGGTCTCCAGAGAGCAGAGCATGGGTCTGAGCCCCCAGTATGCCCCATCCTGCGTGGGCTGAATTCAACAAAGGGCATGACACCTGCTTCAGAGAGCTTTCCTGTCTGTTCACAAGGTAGCTTGAAATGAGCAGCCACTCACTGGTGTTGAGAAGGATTTTTGGGTTGGCAGCCTCGGCCTTCCCTCTCTTAGGCCTGTCATAACAAAGTACCATAGACTGTGTGACTTAAACAACAGAAATTTACTTCTCACCATTCTAGAGACTGGATATCCAAAATTATGATGACTGCCAGTTTAGTTCCTGGTTAGAGCCCTCTTCCTGCTTTGCAGACTGCATTCTTCTTGCAATGTCCTCATGTGGTAGAAAGAGAGTGTTAGATCTCTTCTTTATGTCTCTTTTTATAAGGGCACTGAGCCTGTCATGTGGTCTCCACCCTCATGACCTAATTACCTCTTAAAGGTCCTATTTTGAAATATGAATACATTGGGGAACCGGGCTTCAACTTTTGGGTTTTGGAAGGAACCAAACCTGTATTCTAGAACACTTTCTGGGTCCTCCTTGCCTGGGTTTCTTGCCTCTGGGCCTTCTTGATTTCCTCGCCCAGAGATAAATAGGAACCACACTTTCCCTCCTCTAATTCTCTGTTCCCAAAGGGCTCTAGTAGTATTCAGGAGAATGGCCTTCCTACTCCAGGAGCTGTGTTCTCAGCCAGATTGCTCCAGAGAGGGAAATGATATTTTCTGGAAATGAAGTTCTCAGCTTCAGCCTGTGCCTCTGGAATTCTTACTGTTTGGTCGGTTTGGTCCCAATTCAGACTCTGCTGGTACCCTTCTAACTCAGCTCCCTGGGGTCTATGCCCAGACGGGATCCCATGGCCACCGCTGCTGGAACAGTGGGCATCACGGTCTTAACCTGATAAAACCATGGCCCTGGGAATGCTGCAGGAAATGAGGCTTTTCACTTTCAGTGCTTTATCCTGTTGAAGCATCAGGGTCGTAATGATCCAGACAGCATGGGGGAAGTTCGGATGAAACCAAAGCATAATTTCAGAGTATCTATTAAAACCACTGTGGCATGTGTCAGTGTTTCTGGAAGAAATGTGCATGTGTGTGTGCATGTGTGTGCCTATATGTGTGTGGATGCCTGTAAGGGTAGGTATGGTCTACCTTAAAGCGATGTAGTTAGCATAAAATAGAGAAGAAAATACTGAGCTACAGTCTGTGCACCTACGGTTAAATCGAAGATGGTTTCTGAACTAATGAGTTCATGAGGAATAATGAGGGAATAATTTCAACACGACAATACATTGCAAAGCCCAATTTCCCCTGGCTAGTCCTTTGACTCACCCCAGGGTCTGCTTCGTGCCTGGCCTGTCTCTCCATCCTGGGCACTGACGTTCAGATGTGTGGAGCCGCAGACACAGTGAGGTGAGCCGCGCCTGCTCTGGGGTCTTTGCTTCCCTGGGCTCTCTGTGACTTTCAGACTTCTAGGATGAAGGGCATGGTGCCAGTTTTCGGGTGTGGCATTTCTGTGAATGAGCCAAAAGCATCTGGGGAACGATAAATATGTGTATATTACGAAGCAGTGTGTAGCAGCCAGGCCTCAAAGGCTGGTGTTTTCTCATATCCCACAGTTTTATGACCCCATACCTTTAAATATTCATTTCCCTGGCTCTACATGGGGACATAAAGACAGACTGTGCTTCCACAAGTCGTGGTGGGTGCCATTCCCCATAGTCCTAACAGCCGCTTCCTTGGGAGAGGAGAATTGCCTTCTCCCCCAGCACAACCCACCTGTGAGTGACTGCTCCAGGTCAGAGGAGCTGGCCTGATGGTCGGTGTTCGCAGTGTCCCCTGCCAAGGGTCGCCTCAAGACACTCTTCTCTTTTTTCCTCTGGTGTCAGACCTGCTTCCTGCATTATGTGTCTATGTGTGGCTAACACGCTGGGAGGATTTATACTCCTGTAACCTGGGGCCTGCCCCACCGCTCCTGAAACAGGCCAGGTGGTCAATATCCATTTGCCAAACTAATGAAGGATTCTCCCAGAATAGCTGTGGCTTTCACCAATGAATAGCACTGGCTGTAAGTGAAATATGCCGCGGGAAGCCCGAGTAAATGAGGCCATGCTGTCAGGTGAACTGGCGGAGTTAACCATTCACTATTTCGCCACCTTGCCGTCCCCTGGGCCGGGCTCACTTGCTAGAGGTGAGGACTGTGATTCCGGGACTGTGATGCCTCTGGCCTGGGCAGGCGTGGGTGACTGAGCTTCCACGGCAGTTAGAGACCTCCCTCCGGCATGTGGTCCTCAGCCTGCAGTGCCTCTGTGGGCTGAAGGGAATCACTGGGCTGTCGAAACTCTTGTGGTTTATATAAGTGACCTAAGCTGAGTGTACGGTTCATTTTCTCTGTGGAGGACCCCTAACTTCTTCATTTTCTTAATAACCGGGGACATAGACTGACTGGTCAGGCTGAATCATTTGAGGTATGTACACAGTCACCATTACTGGGTAGTGATTAGGAAATTTGGATCTGGGACAAGACCCACAACACCCCACGGCAAACACTGAATGTTTAATGTCTCTCTGTCATTCTTAGTTCATCTGAGCTCAGATCCATGCATGAAAGGTAGTCATCGAATGAGAAAGGAGGCTCAGATTTGGGGCCGCAGAAGGTCATGTTAAATGTGATTTGAGAACACTTGTCCATTGCAGCATTTCCAAGAGCAAGACAGGGCACACAGGACAAACTGTCCCCACCCTGGCATGACTGCAGGTTTAATGGTAACAAAATGACATCAAGGCAGTGACAGGGATGTGGTCAGCAGACCCCACAGCCAGGCATTTCCCATGAAATGGGAAGAGTCACACTGTAGCCATCAAAGCCAGACCTGGCTCTGGGTCTTTACTTTGTATCTCTATCTATAATCTAGAGGGCTACTTCTCCATTATCCTTCTGTGCCATCTTCTCTTATTAGTGTTGATGCCAGCCGTGTGATGGCAGCTCCCACATTGCAGGTTAGAAAGCCCTTGCCCATTCAAAAGTGACCTTGGTTCTCACCCCACCCCTGTGAGGCAAGTCAGACTAATGTTGCCCTCCATTTATACAGAACTAGAAACTATGGCTGAGAGAGGTCAAGTGGCTGATTCAGAACTATTCAGCTGAGTAGAGAGAGGACTGGCACCAGAAATCTATACTTCTGGGTCCATCTACTCCCAGCTCGCTTCCACCCTAGTCCAAGAACTATCTGACGAGGAACAGCAAGTTTTCCTCAATGATGCTTCACCCTCAGAGGACATTAGTGTTTATCTTGAAATGTCTGAAGTAAATGGTGCTTTTTATCACCGAACACCCTGTTTTCTAGCCTCTTAGCTCCTATTTTGGGTGCTGACCTGATGCCATTCCAGTGCTATGGGTGAGCCCTTCTGCTGTCTGCCCTCCATGTGTCCTGAGAGAGGAGCCTTGAAATAGCCAGGCCCGGGCAGTGAGAGCATGGGGGTTGTCCTAGCTGGCTTCTCCTTGGAGAATGCGTGTGAACATAGCTGTGCAAGGCTTGGCACATAGTGAGGACCTGACAAACACTAGTTCAATGGAAACATTAGAATTGAGACAGTGATATAAGGTGAGGAATGGTCTGAATGGTGAGCTGAGGGCATTTGCCTTTGGGGGTCCCCTGTCTTTCTGGAATTTCCCCCAATGCTCCTGACATCAACTGTCCGAGGATTTGTGCTTTTCATTTTCCAAACATGTTCTCAGAATAGGGCAGAGACTCATCGATTCTTACAAATGACTGATGTTGGTTTTCAGATAGATGGGGTTAGACGTAAAGCCCAAGTAAAGAGAGGAAGATTTGGTGACAGAATTCTTGACATTGGCCAATATGTGGGGCCAAGAGTGGGACCAAGAAAAAGAATCTTTTGGATCTCTTTCTTCTGAATAAAGATCTTCTGCCATGGCTGGGATCTGGCAGTTAGAAAAGATTTTAGATGCTGCAGCTTTGCACTGGTAGGCTGTGCTTTCTGCCCAGCCTGGGCATATCACAACCCCTTTCCTTCCTGAGCCAACTGAATTAATTGGGAAAGGGAGAGAGCCCCAGTGACTTGTGCTCTGACAAGCCCTTGGTCTCTTTGAGCTCAGTGACAGGCAGCCAGACTTCAAAGGCCCTCCATGCCCTCCTCCTTTTACCCTGCCTGTCAAGAGAGGCTGCAGAGGAGTGAGCACTGGGGCTGTGGGGAGGGTGGCCGGGGAGTCCGTCTCCCTGACATTTGTCCTTCCCTTGCTGCCGACAGCCAACTCCAGACCAGCTCTGTAGCCTGCTGCCATGGCCCTCCAACCTCTCACACCAGGGAGACAGCTCGGCCTCTAAATTTAGCAGGAGGAAAGGAAAGGGAGGTCAGCGTGTGCAGGGTGAGGGCTGAAGGTGGAAGCGGAATGAAAGCGCCAGTGGACCGGTGGGGGCAGTGAGAAAGAGAGGAGGGATTGAGGGCAGGGGCTTCGCAGCATCTGAGTAGCTGTTAGGGACAGACAGGAGAGTCTTTTAAAGAGTTAGTAAAAATGTAGCCTGTGAATTTTCACTATTAGCAGCTAGTACTTACTGTGAGCCAGGACTGGAATTTGCACATTTCACTACTTGTCTCATTTAACCTCCCACTAGGTGGGTGCGATAGCTTTCAGGATAGTTTACTTTTCCGAATTATGGATTAACGTGGCTCAACTTGCAGATTTTACGTGATAGTTCAGAATTCTATTAGATCTGTCAGATCATGAACCATTGCTTTTTGCACTGCTGTCATAAATGAACGTGTATGCACCGAAACCTCTCTCACCAGGATGTTAGTCCATAGTTGCTCTGACTACTTTCAAGAATGTCATATTTCTTATTTTCTCTTTAATGGATGTGGCAATGATTTGTCCTTTTAATTCTCTCACGATTTTGTTTACACCATTGCTTAACTTAGCAGGTCGTGTGTATCTTGAAGGAGGCTTGAGTGAGTTTCAGACAGCTTTCTTCATCAAATCAGAGCTGAAACTCTGAATCAAAATACCTGTGTAGCTGGTTGGGACTATGGTAACTTCAAGTTACCAGTGCATGCCTACATGAAATAATTTTGGTATGCATCCTGGCAATATCAAAGGGAAACTTTTGAACCAGAGAAGCAATGGGATAGAAACATGTCCTTAACCAGACAGGATGCCACATTCAGCAAGGAAACAGCCTTAGCATGGGAACTCTTCTTTATTTTAATGGCCAAATGACCAGATTGAGATTATCTTGATGTTTATCACTGTGCTATTACTACCTGTTGCTTGGCAACCAAGAATTTGAACAGTCGTCAGGGAAAGGACCAACAATTCTAAGTTCTGCGTCTTGTTCTGGCTGGCATTGATGTGGGGCTTGGCGCTGGACAAGAGGTGCTCAGCTGGCTTCTGTCTCATCCCGGAAAGTTGCTTAGCAAATAATGGGCATTATCCATATGCCTTTGTGACCACAGGGTCAGATGAATGAAGGACTTACCCTGAAAGGATCTTGCTTTATTATTATTATTATTATTTTAAGCTAACCTTGCAATGAATCCAATGAATCTTCAAAAAGGGAAAGCATGAAGCAGGCTCTGAAAGGACTGTGTGTGTTTGTGTGTGTGTGTGTGTGTGTGTGTGTGTGTGTGTGTATGTTTGAAGGAGGAAAGAGAGGGGAAAATGAGGTCCTGGAAAGCAGTACGAGACAAGGATTTGAGGGCTCTCAGGTTCTGTTGGCAGAAGGTAGCCAACAGCCACCTTGGGATGGGGGGGCTTGACAGCTATGCTGATGTGCAGGTTACTCTACAGGCCAGGGACCTGGCCACCCTCCATCCTAGTATCTGCTTTCTCTATAGTCTGCGAGACCACTGCTGTTTTCTGGTGCCAGGCCTGGCTGGGAAGGTGGGTTGTTTGCTCTCTGGCAGGCCAGGCTCTGCCTCTCCCACCTCACCTGGTAGAAGAGATGCTGACCTCCAGAGTATCAGGAGCATAGGATTCTCTGCTCTGAGCATGAATGCTTCCACGTGAGCAGAGCAGGCCTATTTGTTGTACAAGAAATGACTGCCGCGTTATGAAACATGGCTCATTTCTAGCTAACGCGCCTTGTTTCCCCTGCAGCTCTTATTATGTTAAAGCCTGTCTCTCCCAGTGTTATCTGATGGTTTCCTAGGAGATGCCCTCACCGGCCAAGCTCTCTGCTGATGCTCGAGTTGGATATTATCTATAGGCACTAAATATCTGCTTTGTTCACTCAGCACTGTTCTGCCCTTTCTCCCTGGGCTGGTGGCTAGTTTCTTGCAAGGGTCCCTAATGGCTGTGCAGAGAGGGAAAGGCTAAATGTATCTGCCTTCCCACATCTTTCACAGCCGTGAGCTGGGCTCTCTCTCTCTGCTCTGACAGATTTACTCACTAGTACCTTTTCATTTCTGACTAACGTAAAGAATTTGTTAGTTGCTGGTGGGTTTTCCAAATTAAAAACAAAATAAAGTTGGTGCCCAGACACATTCCAAGACTTTGTATGAGAGAGCACAGAGACCCCTTCCTCAGACAGTAGGTGAAGTTATTTATTCTTATTACACCTCAGCTTCTAGCTCTGTAAAATGGAACCTCTGTGGTGATATCTAGAAGCATCAGCAATAGCTGCTGGAAACTTAAAGTAGAGAGCTCTACTTCCTGTTTGTTAGTCTTTTCTGACAGAGAGGTCCAAATATAGCTCCAGGCTAGCTTTCCATAATGTGATGAGAAGACAGGGCGTCCCTGAAGTTTGAGGGAGCCTGCTGTCACTGTGGGAGGGGGGGCTTGACAACTTGGGCAGGATGCACACAAAGATACAGTTTCTAATCTGTCAAAATTGCTTTTTCTTAGAAGCCCTGATTATATTAACACATTCTCTATCTGATCTCATTGTGCCTCCCAGAATTTTCTTCTTACAACTCTACGCAAAGCCAATCAAATTACATTGAGATGAGGAAATAAGTATGCACTTAAGGTGAAAAAAGTATGCATATATATTATTTTTGGAACTGAACATAAAGGTAGATCACATATATCATGGTTCAGCACTAGATTTCTGAAGTGAGAAGTCATAGAAGATGACAAATAGGACCCGAAAAAGAAATAAGAAATGAGAGAAGAAAATGTGATATAAATGAATGTCTGAGAGTAAAACGCAGTTCAACCCATTTCCTGTAATGGCATAAGAATAGGTAATGAAAGAAAGGTAGAAGACCACTGTTTAGTTCAGTGAAGCAGATAATCCGAGAGGCCAAATAAGTCAGTATTTGCTTCAAAAAGAAAACCCTCTCCTCACCTCCTCTCATCCACTGCCCTGCCAAGGGTTCCGCGGAGGAATATGTACTTGGTTGAGTTCATCGAAAGTCCCCCAAAGTAGAATGAGCTCAAGTGTCTGAGCAGGTGACAAAGTCTGTGCCTACACTGCAGCTGTTTGCAAATAGGATTAGATCATCTACACTCTGACAGCTTCATTTTTCCATTCTTTAACTATGTAGATCTTTGTCTCTGGGTGGGCCAGCTGTGTGGTCAGAGTTAAAGGTGACATCATGACATAATAGAAAACAAGCTGAACCTAATTCTTGTGCCCAAACAAGGAGGCATACAAGAGCCACTGGGAGGCTCCACTTAGGCCAGCCTCAAACTTCTGGAAACTTCAAGTTGTCAGGAAAGGCTTGACTACTGGAGCCTCTAAAATACCATCCAAAGTAGTGGCATTCAGACTCTTGGGGACCCACAGTAAAAAATAATTTGATGCCAACTAGTACACAGATACCTATATAAAGATCTATGCATATAGATAAAAATGAAACAAACATATTGTAAAACAGTACTTTATCTCACTGTGTTGGTTGGACTGATATTTTTCATTTCAGTCCATTCCATTTCATTCCGTTGTGGATAATTGGTTATGATTGTCTGAATTTCACTACTCTGGCACTGATCTAGAATAAGGTGTAGGGATAGAAAAGGTACATCTTGGGACCATGTCTTTAAAGCCGTCATTCTTCTTTCTGGTCTGGCAGAGGACAGCTTCAGGTAGCAGCCCGTACCACATCAGAATGATATCAGACAAAATATTATAAAAATAATGCTTTTAAAAACTTTGATGGATCACCATTTTGTTTCATCATAAGTGATTAAATCAAATAAAAGTTATTTGAAGTGAACTTTGATATTACAAGCATTATGCTGATTTGGTAAAAAAAAATCACTTTTTAGAAGCTTATTTTGGAAGGGGAACAGTGGAAAGGGTATTAATATTTATTGAGACCTTACATGTGCCCAGTATATTATGCATGTTATCTTAATCCTCAGGGTCATCCTGAAAGGAAGGTGTTACTGTCTTTTAACGGATAAGGAAACTGAGGTGCGGAGGAATTTAAATGATATGTCTAACTCCATTGAACTCGTCAGGAAGGGAGCCAAGATTCATATGCGGGTGTGTTTCATGGGAAAGCAGGTACCCTTTCACCTACGTTCCTCTACATTCCACATAAACCTTCAGGGTGAGCTCCAACTCCATTAGATTAGCAAGCACAGATGACCGACATTTCCCTAGGATGTCATGTGGTTGCTCCTGGGTTCAGAGATCCTCTAAAGGTAACTGAAACTAGGGGTTTTTGATTCCATCATTAACATTTCCTGGGCAGGAGACCCCGTTCTGGCCCTTACTTAGAACACAGGTTGAACTTGCAATCAGACCACTGATGTCAGAATTTTTCTAACACAAAAACTTACGAATGGTCATGTACACTTGAGATAGAAAATACTCTGCTCTTCCGAAGAGCAGTCTCTACTGGCCTGCCAAGAGACTGAGCCATTGCTGGGGGCTGTTTGGCTGGAGGATTTGATTACTCATCCTGGTATAGGACATGAAATAAGAGACCAGTTAGTGTTGTGGGTGGGAGGGCTGGCTTTGGACATCACAGCTAATGGGTTCCAACACAGAATGAGCTACTGTGCTAAAACTACTTAATCCTCATGAACATGTTTCCTCATCTGGAAAATGAGGTAAATTATAATACCTAATGATAGAACTATCATAAGGGGATTATGTAAGTAAATCTCATAGTGACATTATTAGATTTTATCACTATTTTTATTATTTATTATCACTCAGAGCATTCATCTTTGCTGTCCTCCATACCCAGCACTTGCATTCATGTCCATTTTCAGGTGCTAGGTAGAAGGAAAGCCTTTGTATCTACCACCAGAGAGGGCTATCCTTTTTTTAGGAACCAACAACATCACCATTTGCTTATCCAAAGGCACCTGATTCTTCAGTGTTTTGTGTTACTAAAAAGTGGTCTACTTTGAAAACAGCAAAACCTTGGGATGCTTGGGTGGCTCATTAGGTTGAGCTTCTGCCTTCGACTCAAGTCATGATCCCAGGGTCTTGGGATCAAGTTCCACACTGGGCTTTTTGCTCAGTAGGGAGCTTGCTTTTCCTTCTGCCTACTGCTCCCCCTGCTTACACACTCTTTCTCTGTGGCAAATAAATAAAATGTTTAAAAAAAAAAAAAGGAGAAAGGCCTTGAGGAGAAATTAGGTTCTTGCCCTGAACTTGAGTCCTTTCAAAATTTTGACTTGCTACACTCTCCTCTCTGCCCCTCTTACCTAAGAAAAAGAGGGATATTGTAGCTTTTGACTCAGCAATAGGATCCATATTTATAGGAAAGAAATTTCACAAGCAGAAAATTCTGGTGGAAAGGTAGAAAAAAGTGAATTTTTCAAAAAATGTCCTTCCAAACCCTTTGAATTGATGAAGGCACAGTTGAAAATTTCTCCCAACATGTAGGCTTGAATGACCATTTTGCTTTTAAAGACTCAGAGAAGTTCCTCTGGCAATATTAGCCAAGTTGAGTAGAAATGGATCAAAGAAGGAATAAAGGCTGTAACTGAGCGTTGAAGGTGGAATAAAACCAAGGTCCTCAACTTAGAGTTTCCAGGTTCAGTCTCCCTGGTTCTTCTGATGGTTGTACCGCAGATGGAGCCAGAAGAGATGGATGGAGACTTATATTGTCTCAGACCAGTTACTCATGCAAGAGAGTCACAACCGGAAAGAAACTCACCAGTATGTGAGACAAACGAGTCAGAAGTTGATGCTTTTGATGAGGAAGTACTGAGAAACATTAACTCTGAGAGAGACAGTACACCACAAATCAGAATGAGGTTCCAAATTTGAGTTTGCCCTTGCTTAAGACTGGGGAGTCTATAAAACAGCCTGAAGGTGGTTGACAGTGGCAGATAATGCATCAGGAGGGTTTCTGCTAGCTGGAGTTGTCTGAGGAAGATGGATTGTCCCTAAAGGGGCAACAGGCTGGCCAAAAGTTTGTCATGATTCAAATTCTGTTTGGTTATTGGAAGGACGATGGTGCCCAAGGGCTGGACCACCATTCTGGATCTTTCCTTGAGGCCACTAACTCAGTAATGAAGAGGCACTCTGTCACTAGTCAGGATACAGCAGTGGTTCCTGGTTGCTGGTCATATCCTAATGTTGGTGGAAAGCCAACAACAAAATGAATCATCTTATGTTTTCATGCTGTGCCTTTTGCTTTAGGCTCTGCCTCTGTCATGGGGCATGTGTAGCAGCAGTTGGCTACTAATGTGACATGCTGAAACCAATTTTCCATTTCTCTGTGTTACAGAATACACAGAGACTCAAGAAAGATGCTTATTCCCATGTCTGTTATATCCAGGGTCATGGCCTTCAAATATATCCTGTCTGCTCAGTCCTTTCTCCCTTCCTAACATAATGTGGTGAAAGATGTGCACTCAGGTTTTCTTTAGCGTACCTCCTCACTCCACCCTCCCTTTCTACCTCAGACTTCAGAGCCCACTCCCAGCCCCTATTTATAGATTCTCCACTCAATCCTGTTATAAAAAATCAATAAGAAAGTCTTCCTTATGAAGGTAAGTGACAGACATCATTTAAAAATCTGACCTTAAAGATATTTGCAATTGAACAGGGTGACCGTGTCCTAACAGAACAATATTTCCTCACTCTTTCCTCTATTTCCTAATTCATGCTTTCTGTTTACCTCTTTATTTCTAAAACCATACTTCCATCCTCTACTACCTCCAAAATGGATTGCTACTTTCTTCAATTTTTAATCAATCACCTGAATCAATTTTTGTCCTTGGTCTTCATCACCTCTTTGGTTTCAACAATCAGATGATAGTTACACAACTACCACAGTGTTAGAACTGTTTCTTTTGCCCCCAGTTTCTAAAATATACCCACTGACATTACAATATCCAGGTCTTCACTATCACTGAACAAACCTAAAAACTGTGAACGTGAGTTAGGATTTTCCATTCACAGTCTATATACCTTTCCCTTTTTCCTCTGCTTTAACTGGGCTTGTCAATAGCTCTACTCTTCAAATCAAATTGAATCCACCCAAGTCCTTGAATTTCCATCACCATTCATGTCAAAGAGTCTCCAGTCAATATCCAAGACTTCTGTGTGCCTTATCTTCCTCTGAGTCTGCCATGCCATCTTCTTCCTTAAAGAGTACCATCCTTGTGAAGCCAACAAAAAAAGGTGCATGTACCAAGCAAATCCACATCTCAAGGAAAACCTGGATTTGGAGAAGCTATGGGTCTTTTTTGAACAACTGGGCAGCATTATCCTACCTGTCTGAATGTTTTGTCTTTTAATCTATCCAATCCAAGATAACTTGTCACTTGTGAAAACTCTAAGCAGAGATTTACTGTGACTGCCACCTAGAAAGGTTGAGAGATTTAAGTGCCTCCAACTCACAAAGAGGAAGTTCAAGTGAAATAAACACTGTGACATATAAGAAGCAGAAAGAACATTTATTTTGGACCAGATGTGTCACTGCATATCACTGTAATGGACTGCTCTATGGCCATTGTGAAGTCTCAGGTGAAGGACTGTGGTCAGTCTGCAGAGCTGGCCTTGAGTCTGCAGACTCTTTCCTTTGGAGACTGGTACCTGAATTTCTCACACCTTATATGTAACTCCTTCCTCCTGTGTTGTATGTAACACATTCTCCACAGTGTGGCCAACAAGACAGTGGTATGTTAGAGAGGTGTTCTAAGCTCTTTTAGGAACCACAGTGAATTCCCAGGCTGTAAGGCATAATTTTCTCTGTGGATTCTCATACCATAGTCTTCTGGGAAATTCAGAACAAATCCCCACCCTCATTCCAAGATGGTCAGTGTTCACTTAACTTTAATTTTTAACCTACATTTATGAAGTGTGTCCTAAATTTATTTAAAAAATTATTTTTAAGATTTTTATTTATTTGACAGAGATCACAAGTAGGCAGAGAGGCAAGCAAAGAGAGAGAGAGGGGGAAGCAGGCTCCCTGTTGAGCACACAGCCCGATGAGGGGCTCAATCCCAAGCCCCTGAGACCATGTCCTGAGCCAAAGGTAGAGGTTTAACCCACTGAGCCACCCAGGTGCCCCAGAAGTGTGTCCTAACTTTAAAGTATTGTGCTCAGTAATGTATATATAGAAAGAAACATGGATATTGAACTCAAGAAATAATTTAACCTAGTGAGCTAGAGAGTAATATACACACACCTATAGAGTAGAAAGCATAATAAATATCACACAAAACTCATGAGAGCACAGATGAAGGAATAAGGAATTCTGATCAAGGAAAAAGACAGTCAAAGATTGAGGAATGCTTCATAGAGGAACTGGCATTTGATCTGTGCCTTGAAGAACAGATTTGGCTCAATGGGCTGATGAGGAAAAAGCAGAGAAAGGGGAGGGATTAGAAGAGGAGGGAACCCGAGTGAGAAAAGGGATGTGGGTAGGAACATGGAGGTGAATCAGAATGTGGAATACATATATATGGGGATGGGAGGGAAGAGTGAGGCAAGGCATCAAAGGCAAGATGAACAGGCCTCAAGTTTAATGTTCATTCAGTAAATGCCAACGGTTGTGCAAAGCATTAGGTTAGCCTCTGAGAAAGGAAGAAGGGTTAATAAAGGGTATCCCTGCAAGGCCAGGAAGTAGAAGCCACACAAATTCAAGGGCTGCTTTTGGAGCTGGGAGTAGACCAGAGCTGTCCTTAGCCATGGATTTTTCATTGCTTGAGTTCTCTCTGATCACCTTCCCTTCTCTTGGCATTCTGAATGCTTACTCTCAGTCTTTTCTTCATTTGTTAAACCCTGATGATGTGAACCATCTGACCCTTCCTAGTCCCCAGGTTCTTGTCTAAGTTGATGACTCATCAATTTTCCAGCATCTAATTCTTGGCCATATAATTGGCAATCTAATCCTTCTATGTTTTGGCCAGCTGAGTATAGTTTGTCTTCATATAAATACAGACATATTTTGCCTTGGTAATTCTGCTGCTGGATGTTTTCCCCTGCAGGCACTTACTTTGTTGTTTTGTAGGCACATAGTTTCTATTCCTGGGATGGCTTTCAGTGTAATGGATGCACTAGGGAAACACACACACACACACACACACACACACACACGCAACACAAAAACTGTCACAATCAAAGGAGTTCCAACTTCAATGGGTAATGAAGTTGCGTGAATTCCAAGTTGTGGTTCCAAAAGATTTCCATAAGCCTCTTGATTTCCAAATGAGAAAATCATGATAAGTAGTTAATTAGCTTTTTAAGCAAAGGCAAGCCACCGCAGACACCGCCGTGCACTCCACATTCTCCAGAGAGGGAGGCCAGCACCACATCCTGAAGAACATGCAGTGCAAGCATGAAAACGGAGTTCATATAAATTCAAGGAATGTCCTTTGACTTTTCATTAAGCCGGGCATGTCCCAGTTACCCCTTGGGGACTTTCTTAATGTTATCATGGCAACATACAATTAAGTAAGATTACATTTTTTTATATGCAGGGAGAGGTGCTAAGACACCATTCTAAATTATTCATCAGTTCACTTTTCACAAAACAACCCCAGATATGACTCTAAGATGTGCAATATTAAAAAATAGCAGATAATTTGATATCGCAATATCATGTAAGGAAGCTTTTCTTCCTTTCCCCAGGGAGAACAAAAGACTTAATCGAACTCCACATGTGTCACTGTGCTTATCACAGCTTACCGTATTACTCTGATTTGTGTGGCAGATTGTGAACTCCTCTCAAGAATTAACAGAAGTTTCTTCCTCAGGACTGGAATATTCTGATTTCAGTATTATAAAGCTGGGGACAGCTTTGAAAAGGAGCTAAATCTTTTCTCTCTTTTTCTCCTTCTTCCCTGCTTTGTGTGTGTGTGTGTGTGTGTGTGTGTGTAGGTTTGACCCTCACTTATATCATGGTTTCTAAGGAGTCGTTAAGGACACTGATTAGGTGAAGGTACCTTGGAAGGTCATCATCTTAGTTAGCATTAAGGGGTCCCTTAGTCTTTGCAAGATGCCCTGTAATTCAGAGGAGAAAAACTGCATTGGGATGCTGAGTTATACAGCTAAAGTCCAGGTCCAGTGTGATAGGACTTAGTGTGGGAAGACACTCTTTTATAGGTCTCTTGTACTCCTATATATCATGCCAGGTATGCCAAGATTGCAAGGCCCTGACCACTCTTCATTTGGGCCCTTTTTCAAGGTTTGTTTGTAACAAGTAACCTTGAGGGATGAGGTGGTATCCTCCCCAAGACAGAGAGCAGGTTCTCTTACATATTCCTATAAAGCAATGGGTTCTCTGGGTTCAGGATTCCTCTCTTGTAATGCAGTCTACTTCCTGTGCATTTATCTGGGGGAATTGAGACCCAGTGATCTTGCTGACCCCCTGCCTACGTTTTGTTCCAACAGTTTTTTTTTTTTTCTCTGACCCAAGAAAGCATCCATGAAATTGTGACAAGTTAATTTGTTAGCTTACAAGTAGAATAACCTCTCAGACCCTTTGAAGACCTTGAAAGTTAATGTGAAATGCTTGTGGTTGCTTTCTCCTTCCCCTGTCTATTCCAAAGATACAGTTCCTCCTATTGGAATATCCAGTTCTACTGTGTATAGTCCTCATGGATAGGCTAAAGTCTGAGAAGATCTCAAGAAGCATACTCTATCATTCATGTCTAAGAAATAAAATGCCGTACACACATCCCTTTTGTGTCAGACCTGCTCTTTCATGGATGTACGTGATAAATCTTGACTCATTAACCCATTGCGGACAGGGTAGACAGAATCTCATGTGTGGGAAATTGTTGCTGCCTGGGTCTTGCCTGTTCAATTTTATGAATCTGAGAGGAGGTGTTCAGGTCTCTTGCTTAAATGCCCACTTCTGGGCCCCGTCCCCAAATTCAGATTCATGTTACTTGACAAGCTGTGACTTAAGAAGTTACCTGATGGTGGAGCCCCAGGCACTAATTTGTAGGCTGCTGCCATTGTTCTATGGAACAACGGTGCCTATGCAAGGACCTAGGTGTGAGCTCCTGAACAATTGCATCTCCTGGAAAAAGAACCTCCTGGTTCTGAGACTTCTTTCCTGTCTCACAGGAAATAGTCATGTTTTGTTTGTTCTGAGAAAAAAATGTGGCTCCTTTCCAGGTGGTTATGTTCTTCCTCACTGAAATGGTTGCTATTATTATTATGCTCTGCTTCTGATGGGTTAGCCTGGCCAAGGAGGAGGTGGCAGCAGAACTACTCCTACTCCAACCATCACCCACTCCAAAGGCAGTTCTTAATTTGATAATTGTCTCCTGTGTCCCAGGAACCTTAGATCTGTGATCTACAAGTTCACAGCAACCATGAAAAGTGGGTGTCACTCTGCCCACTTTATACCCAAGGATGTAGGAGCTAATTTAACAAGATCACATAGTTTCTGAGTACCAAAACTAGGATTATAACCTAGAGATATCTGCGTTCAAAACCTTGCCTTATTGTGCGAGTGCCTTGCTAATCCCACTTTCTTCATAAAGACTCAGCAAGATGAGATGCGGTCTGTGAAATGCACAAAGACTGTCATTCCCTGGTTCAGACATCTCTGAAGAATTCAGATCACTCATAGAATAACGTTTGGTCTTCCCGCCTTTCAGTTTCTCTTTCCAGCTATTGTTCACTCCTAGACAGACCTTAAACCTTAGCCGGATGTAAATATTCATAATTCCCCATAGTTCATCAGTTTTTCTCTCTGCTTTTGGTCAGGCACCCCACCGCCCCACCCCAGCTTTAAACAGGTCACCTTTTCTCTAACAACCAACTAAAATCCTACCCACCGTTAAAGGTCTTATATATCACCTCTGTAGAGCCATCCCTGATTCCCACGACTGAATATGAATGCTTCCTCTGTTTGACATGACAGTTCTATTTCTAAGCTTGAAGGCCCTGACTGCACATTGCCTTAATGCACCTATATCCTTAAGGCTATGTGCTTCTGAAAAGCAAGTTGTCCCAGAGGCCCAGACCATTCTTGTGCTTTGAACTCACATATCCTGCTGCCTGCTAATTATCTCCCCCTGGGAATTCCGCAGGTGTGTCTACCTCAATTTAGCCAGAACTGAACTCTTAACTCCCTTACAGTTTGTGGTCCCCCCAGTGCCCCTCATCTCAGTGGGTAGCTCTCCTGTATCATTTGCTATAGCTAGAAAGATGGGTATCATTGCTGATTTCTTTTTCCCCATCAACTGTCACACCGATATGTGACAATAATCACTTAATCCTATTGCACCTGCTACCTAAATATTTTCAGATCTAATACTTTATCTCCACTTCCACTGTAATTTCTCAAGTCTGGGTGGCCATCATTAGCCACCCAGATTATCGTAGCAGCCTGCTGTCTCTCTGACCTCCAGACTTGCAGGTTTGCCTCATCCAATCTGATTCTCACTACTACAGTCAGTGGTAGCCTTCAAAAATGCAAATCTGACATGTCATTCTCCTGCTCAAGGAATTCTCCTGCTCAGAAATTGCCCTAGGATAAAATCTAAACAAATGGTTTACATGACACTTCTTTGGGTGACTTTTTCTGTTTTCCATTTTATTTCTTTTCAGTGTTCCAGAATTCATTGTTTATGCACCACACCCAGTGCTCCATGCAATGTGTGCCCTCCTTAATACCCACCGCCAGGCTCACCAAAACCCCCATCCGCCTCCCCTCCAAAACCCTCAGTTTATTTCTCAGAGTCCACAGTCTCTCATGGTTTGTCTCCCCCTCTAATTTCTCCCAACTCACTTCCCCTCTCCATCTCCCAATGTCCTCTGTGGGTGACTCTTTTTATACCTCTGCAGCCATGCCTTTCACAATACTTCCCTCTTGCCCTTTAAGTTTTGGCTATGTTAAACCCCATTTGTTCTTCAAGTAAGCAGCGCTCATCCCTGCATATTTATTTTCTTTACCTCCAAAGACACACTGCTCCTGCCCCTTCCCCAAAGCATACATTCTTGCCTGGCTACTTCTCTGCTCTATCTCTGGTTAGATGCAGCTTTCGAGAAGCTTTTGCTGACTTCATGCAGACTGCATGTGGTGCTTTTCATTGTCTTCAACTCTCTCTAGGGTCCCCCCATCACAGTGAAGTGTTTAAATCGCTGCTTTAATGGCCTTTTTCTCTCACTGTCTGGCTAGAACATATCCATTGGAATCTAGACATTCATGGAATTCTTTCTTGCATGGTATTTAGGCTCCATACAGTTGTGAACTTTGTGGAGTCTAGTGCATGGAAAGGATGCTGAAAACTTGTTCTTATTTTATTTGAGAAGAAAACAGATGTTCCACATGCCAAATGTTTATAATGAGTTGCATAGATTATAAGAGGTAGTCTTGAGTCTTTTAATTGTTATGGCTGTCTTGTTGTTCTTAAATTAATACAATCTTGGTGGCAAGCAAGGGTTAATAGCTATTTAAAAAGGACTTGGGGAATGTAGGAAAGAACTTGTCTGTGCTCATGGTGACATTAATTTATGAGGAAGGGTTGGAGGAAAAAGCCAATCAAATACTGGATGCCAAATTACTATATATCACACAATTTACGAGGCAGTCAAAAGTGTTATTAAATTGGAGACCAGGACAACCTTCTTAATTCATCCTTATGACAGTGATTGTAATGACTCTAAGAACCTGGGTTAACCTGAGTTCATTTTATGAAGGTCTTTCATTTTTAAACATTACATTTATTGAATTTTAAAGAACGCTTGACTTAAAATGTATATTGTTAATGCATAATAAAAATGCCTCAATAATCAATCCACATTCAATACTTGGGTTGACATCAGCATCTGGGAGAGGCCTGCAATGGATTCTGGTTTTTAAAAATCAGGTATGGATACAGTGCTCTATTTTTTTTTTTTTTTTTGAAAAATTAATTTTCAGATTCACGATAGTAACCATGCTCTTTAAAAAAATTTTTTTTTTCTCTTTTATGCTTCCATGGCCCTTGACTCTCTCCCCAAATCCTAATTTTTTTCTTCTGGTAACTGTAGGATTCAATCATCCGGGCCAGTAGTGGGCTGCTCTTTGATCATTCTGCTTTGTCGGTGAAGCCAAGCATCCATAAACCCAAGAAGAGCCCTGGCCAGGGATGAGGGCTTGTTGTTATCAAGTGCTTTGAGTATCATTGACCCCTGGCCTTGTGGACATTAGGGAAAACCGTGACTATAGCATTACCTTTATCATTGCTGTTGGCTCCTAAGGTGGTGGGACAGTGCTGGGTATAGTAAGCTTGCATGGCTTCCTAGCCTGGTCTTAGCCCCAGCTCTAAGCGTGAAATGGATGCTCAATAACTATTCTGTAATAAGTAAAATACTTTCAGTTATTCTATCTTTTTATGTCTTGACTTTTTATAACCTTTTAGTTTATAATGTCAGTTCAAAACTGATGCTTATAAGCACCAACTTATGGTGCTTTTTTTCACTGGGTTTGTCCTATCCAGGACAGTGACATACTTTATCAGAGTCCTTGGGGGAGATGCAGCTCTGCCAAAGCTTGTGTGTGCTCTGGCCTCCGTTCTCAGAGCAGCCTTTTCCCTTGGCTTTAGCCAGTTAATATATGGTGGCTTTGTTTTCTGCAAAAGTTAGGCACTCTAGAGAACAAGACATCATTGATTCTCTTTCCTAAAGAACATGTTTCTAGTGGCCCTCCAGTTAGGACATGGATCCTGAGAGAGCCTAATACCAACTGGCTTAGGTTACAGACATACATTCTGAACAAAGAGGGCCCAGCATGTGTCCACTGCATTAAAAAACCCTAATATTTGTCACTACCTTTTCTTACCATTATTTCAGCCTCCTCCTGAATCCATGCCATCTGTTTTCTTGATGATGCTATTTGACTTGTTCCCTTGGTGATGCCATCTGACTTTTGATTGGGGGATGGGGAGAAGTAGGGAACCAAGAAAGATGCCAAAATTTTGATATCTGAGTTGACTCTTGAAGGATGTTTAAGAATTATTCATACAAACAAGATTAAAATGATGTTTTAGGTGGAAGCAACATCTTAAACCAAGACAAGGAGATGAGAAATAACAAGGAGTGATGGAAAATTCCATAGAAACCAGTATGAGGCAGAAGTGGCTGGAATTGAGGGTAGAGAGTTATGGCTAAGTTATTTAGGTTATGCTAAAGCTCATAGACTTTGTTCTGAAGTCAATAAGGAGATACTGGAGAATTTTAAGTGGTGGTAATTTACGTGGCCAGATGTTCATTTTGGAAAGATCATTCTGGCTAAAATGTGGGAGGTGGGTTCAAAAGCTCAAGGCTGAGGGATTAGTTTGAGAATCTGATGCAGAAATGTTTTTAAGAGACAATGAGGCCCGAGATACAGAGCAGGATGGAGAGAAAGAGATGTTGCTCCTGCTCTGTCCCATCCTCTTTTGCTCTGTAATTCTTCATTTCTACTGAAGTGTCTGATTCCATTCTAGAATCTCTGTGTTTCTGTTTCTTTCTCTCTTTCAACAGCAGTCAAAACTTTGTAATGAAAAGTGAACCTCAAAAAAAAAAAAAAAAAAAAAAGGGAAACCATAAAGGTGGAATTTCAGGAATCCATATTGAGTAGAGCAGCAATTTCAGGAATTAACAGGCCTTTATGGTCTCTAATACCTAACCATATTGGTGATTGCCCTGGTTATCTGTTCATCTTTCATGGCCCTGATCCAGGATGACTTTCAGGGGCTAATCTATAGGTGTACTGCTCTCTGCCTTTACCCCAAGCTGCTCACCTAGCATGTCTGACATCTCCAGTTATACTTAAAACACAGAGAACCACCAGAAAACATCTAGAGTTTAGTCTAATCTGCTCCTTAGGAGGAACGGATGCCCATTGTTGTTCCGTACTTTCATAGGATGGGTGAGGACATTAATAAAATTTGTTTGCCATGCAGCCCTATGTTTAGAGCATTACTTTGATTCTTTCTAAAATCTGAGACTCTTGGGGCACCTGGGTGGCTCAGTCGTTAAGCATCTGCCTTCGGCTCAGGTCATTATCCCAGGGTCCTAAGATGGAGCCCCACTTTGGGCTCCTTTTTCAGTGGGAAGCCTGCTTCTCCCTCTCCCACTCCCCCTGCTTGTGTTCCCTCTCTCGCAGTCTCTCTCTCTATCAAATAAATAAATAAAATATTTTTAAAAAACCCGAGAATATATGACCAGTGATTTCTTGTATACACTAATGTGAAAATCTCTCCAAAAATATTCTAGCTAAAATCCAGCATATGCTTGAATATGTCCATCAACTGGGAACTTGTTATCTTTCATGGAAAACTTTCTATGTTAGGATAATCTGTCTCTACTTAAATTGTTAAAAAAAAAGTATGTCTCTTATACTTTCCATGCATTGGATTTTATTCTATTTTCTAAATTTATAGAACATGACAGAACTGGATATTCACTGTCAACTTTCATGTCTTGAAGAGTCCTTTAAAAAAAAAATTCCAGTGTAGTTAACATATAATGCTATATTAGTTTCAACTGAAAAATATGATGATTGAGCAGTTCCATACATTGCTCAGTGCTCATCAAGACTAGTGTCCTCCTAATCCCCTTTACCTATATCATACATCTGTCCCAAACCACCTCCCCCTTGGTAACCATTTGTTTATAGTTAAGTTGTAGTTAATTTTTTTGTTTTGTTTTGTTTTTCCCTTTGTTCATTTGTTTTGTTAAGTTCCACATATGAGTGAAATCATATGGTATTTTTATTTCTCTAGCTTATTTCATTTATCATTATACCTCTAGATTCATACATGTTGTTGCAAATGGAAGTATTTCATTATTTTTTATTTATTTAAATTCAATTAACCAACATATAGTAAATCATTAATTTTTGATGTAGTGCTCAATGATTCATTAGTTGAGTGTAACACCCAGTGCTCTTTCTTTTTTATGGCTGAATAATATTCCCGTGTGTGTGTGTGTGTGTACCACTTTTTTATTTTTATTTATTTTTATTCACTCACCTATCAATGGACACTGGACTGTTTTTATAATTTGGCTGTTATAAATAATGTAGTGGAATTACTGGATCATAAATTATTTCTATTTTTAATTTTTTGAGGAACCACCATACTGTTTCCAATAGTGGCTACAACATTTGCATTCCCACCAATAGTGCAGAAGGGTTCCTTTGTTTTCCACATCTTGCCAACACTTGTTGTTTTTTGAATTTTGGATTTTAGCCTTTCTGACATGTCAGGTGATACCTCATTGTAGTTTTGATTTGTATTCCTCTATTGTTAAGTGATGCTGAGCATGTTTTTATGTGTCTGTTGGCCATTTGTATGTCTTCTTTGGAGAAGTATATATCCATATCTTCTGCCCATTTTTACTTGGATTATGTGTTTTTTTGGGGTTTTGAGTTATATAAGTTATTTATATTTTGGATACTAGCCCTTTTATGAGATACATTATTTGTAAATATCTTCTCCCATGCAATAGTTTATCTCTTAGTTTCATTGGCTGCTTCCTTTGCTGTGCAGAAGCTTTTTATTTTGGTGTAGTCCCAATAGTTTATTTTTTCCTTTGTTTCTCTTGCTTCAAGAGAGTGATCCAGAAGGATGTTATTATGGCCAGTGTCAGAGAAATTACTGCCTATGCTCTCTTCTAGGATTTTTATGGTTTTAGGTCTAATATTTAGGCCTTCAATCCATTTTGTTTATTTTTCTGTATGGTGTAAGAAAAGCAGTTCACTTTCATTCTTTTGCATGTAGCTGTCCAGTTTTCCCAGCATCATTTGTTGAAGAGACCATCTTTTTCTCATTGTATATTCTTGCCACCTTTGTCCAGGATTAATTGACCATATAATTATGGGTTTATTTCTGGGATTTCTGTTATTTTCCATTGATCTATGTGTCTATGCTTATGCTGGTATCATTCTGGTTTGATTACTATAGCTTTGTAATATAATTTGAAGTCTGGAATGTGATGCATCTACTTTTGTTTTTCTTTTTCATGATTGCCTTGGCTAGTTGGGGTCTCTTATGGTTCTATATAAATTTTTGGATTATTCTAGTTATGGGAAAAATGCTGTTGATATTTTGATAGGGATTGTATTAAATCTGTAGATTGTTTTGAGTGGTATAGACATTTTAATAATATTTGTTTTTCCAGTTCCTGAGGATGGAATGTCTTTCCATTTCTTTGTGTCATCTTCAGTTACTTTCACCAGTGTTTTATAGTTTTCACCATAGAAGTCTTTAATTTCTTTGGTTAAGTTTATTACTAGGTACTTTATTATTTTTGGTGAAATTATAAATGGAATTTTTTTCTTAATTTCTTTTTCTGCTGCTTTGTTATTGGTGTATAGAGATACAATGATTTCCATATATTGATTTTGTTTTGTGCAAGTTTACTAAATTCATTTATTGGTTCTAATAGATTTTTGGTAGAGTCTTTGGAGTTTTCTACATACAGTGTCATGTCATCTGCAAATAGTAAAAGTTTTACTTCTTCCTTACCAATTTGGATGCTCTTTAGTTCTTTAGTTGTTTGATTGCTGTGACTAGGACTTCTAGTCCTATGTGGAATAAAAGTGGCGATAGTGGACATCCTTGTCTTATTCCTGACCTTAGGGGAAGAGCTCTCAGTTTTTCCCTATTGATTATGATGTTATCTGTAGTTTTTTCATATAAGGCCTTTATTATATTGAGTTATTTTACCTCTACATCTACTTTGTTAAGGGTTTTATCATGAAAGGATGATATACTTTGTCAAATGCTTTTTCTGCATCTATCAAAGTTATTATATAGTTTTACCTTTTCTCTTGTTGATGTGATATATAATGTTGGTAGATTTGCAAATTTTGAACCACCCTTGCATCCCACAAATAAAGTCCACTTAATTGTGGTTAATGATTTTTTTAATGTATTTTTTAATTCAGTTTGCTAATATTTTGTGGAAGATTTTTACATCTACGTTCACCAGAGATATTGGTTTGTAGTTCTCTCTCTCTCTCTTTTTTTTTTTTTTTTTTGGTAGGGAGGGTGTGTGTGTGTGTGTGTGTCTTTATCTGCTTTTGGTATCAAGAAAATGCTGACTTTGGTCTCATGGAATGAATTTGGAAGGTATACTTCCTCTTCTATTTTTTTTAATAGTTTGAGAAAAATAGGTATTAATTCTTCTTGTCCATAGTTTGACTATTGTGGACATTGCTGCTATCAACATTTGGGTGCATGTGCCCCTTTGGATCACTACAATTGTATCTTTGGGATAAATGCCCAGTAGTGCAATTGCTGGATTACAGGGTAGCTCTATTTTCAACTTTTTGAGAAAATTCCATACTGTTTTCCCGAGTGTCTGCACCAGCTTGCACTCTACCAACATCGCAGGAGGGATCCCCTTTCTCTGCATCCTGGCCAACACCTGTCATTTCCTGACTGGTAAATTTTAGCCATTGTGACAGGTATGAGGCGGTATCTCACTGCAGTTTTGATTTGTATTTCCTTGATGTTGAGTGATGTTTAGCACTTTTTCATGTGTCTGTTGGCCATTTGGATGTCTTCTTTGCAGAAATGTCTGTACATGTCTTCTGTGCATTTCTTGATTGGATAATTTATTCTTTGGGTATTGAGTTTGGTATGTTCTTTATAGATTTTGGATACTAACCCTTTATCTGATGCCATTTGCAAATATCTACTCCATTCTGTCGGTTTTCTTTGGTTTTGTTGACTGTTTCCTTTGCTGTGCAAAAGCTTTTGATCTTGATGAAGTCTCAATAGTTCATTTTTGTCCTTGCTTCCCTTGCCTTTTGCAGTGTTTCTAGGAAGAAGTTGCTGTGGTTGAGGTCGAAGAGGTTGCTGCCTGTGTTCTCCCTAAGGATTTGGATGGATTCCTGTCTCACATTGAGGTCTTTCATCCATTTGGGGTCTATTTTTATGTGTGGTATAAGGAAATGGTCCAGTTTCATTCTTCTGCATGTGGCTGTCAAATTTTCCTGACACCATTTGTTGAAGAGACTGTCTTTTTTCCATTGGACATTCTTTCCTGCTTTGTCAAATATTAGTTGACCATAGAGTTCAGGGTCCATTTCTGGGCTCTCTGTTCTGTTACACTGATCTATGTGCCTGTTTTTGTGCCATTACCATACTGTCTTGATGATGAGAGCTTTGTAATAGAGCTTGAAGTCTGCAGTTGGGATGTCACCAGCTTTGGCTTTCCTTTTCAACATTCCTCAGGCTAGTTGAGGTCTTTCCTTGTTATGTATAAATTTTAGGATTATTTGTTCCATTTCTTTGAAAAAATTGATGGTATTTTGATAGGGATTGCATTAAATGTGTAGATTGCTCTAGGTAGCATAGACATTCTCACAATATTTGTTCTTCTAATCTGTGAGCTGGAACATTTTTCCATTTCTTTGTGTCTTCCTCAATTTCTTTCATGAGTATTCTATAGTTTTCTGAGTACAGATTCTTTGCATCTTTGGTTAGATTTATTCCTAGGTATCTTATGGTTTCAAGTGCAGTTGTAAATGGGGTCGATTTCTCTTTCTTCTATCTTGTTGTTGGTATATAGAAATGGAACTGATTATTGTGCATTGATTTTATATCCTGACACTTTACTGAATTCCTGTATGAGTTCTAACAGTTTTGGAGTAGAGTCTCTAGGTTTTTCACATAAAGTATCGTATCATCTGCAGAGTGAGATTTTGACTTCTTTGCCAATTTGAATGTCTTTTATTTATTTTTGTTGTCAGATGGGGGAGGCTAGGACTTCTATACTATGTTGAATAGCAGTGGTAATAGTGGATATCCCTACTGTGTTCCTAACCTTAGGGGGAAAGCTCTCAGTTTTTCCTTGTTAAGAATGATATTCACTGTGGGTTTTTCATAAATGACTTTGATGATATTGAGGATATACCTTCTATCCCTACTCTGTGAAAGTTTTGATCAAGAAAGGATGCTAGCCTACTTTGCCCTCTGCTGCTGCTCCCGCTGTGTGTGCTCTCTCTCTCAAATAAACAAATAAATAAAATCTGTTAAAAAAAAAGATGCTATACTTTTGTCAAATGCTTTTTCCGCATCTATTGAGAGTATGATGTGGTTCTTGTTCTTTCTTTCATTAATGTATTGTATCATAGTGATTTTGCAGATGTTGAACCAAACTTGCATCCAGGAATTAATCCACTTGGTCGTGGTGAATAATCCTTTTAATGTATTGTTGGATCCTATTGGCTAGTATTTTGGTGAGAATTTTTGTATCCGTGTTCATCAGGGATATTGGTTTGTAATCCTCCTTTTTGATGTGGTCTTTGTCTGGTTTGGGGAGGAAGGTAATGCTGGCTTCCTAAAATGAGTTTGGAAGTTTTCCTTCCATTTCTATTTTTTAGAACAATTTCAGAAGAATAGGTATTAATTTTTCTTTAAATGATTTTTAGAGTTCCTGTGGGAAGCTGTCTGGCCTTGGGCTCTTTTTTTTTTGGCGGTGGGGGGTGGGTGGAGATTTTTGATGACTGCTTCAAATTCCTTAAGTTTATGGGTCTGTTCAGCTTTTCTGTTTCTTCTGGTTCAGTTGTGGTAGTTTATATGTCTCTAGGAATGCATCCATTTCTTCCAGATTGTCAAAATTTCTGACATATAGTTGCTTATAATATGTTCTTATAATTGTTTGTATTTCATTGGTGTTGATTGTGATCGCTCCTCTTTCATTCATGATTTTATTAATCTGGGTCCTTTCTCTTTTCTTTTAGATAAATCTGGCCAGGGGTTTATCCATCTTAATTCTTTCAAAGAACCAGCTCCTAGTTTCATTGATTTGTTCTACTATTCATTTGGTTACTATTTCATTGATTTCTGCTCTGATATTTATTATTTTTCTTCTCCTGCTGGGTTTAGGCTTTATTTGCTGTTCTTTTCTCCAGATCCTTTATGTGTAGGGTTAGGTTGTGTACTTGAGACCTTTCTTATTTCTTGAGAAAGGCTTGAAATGTATATACTTTCCTCTTAGGACTGCTTTTGTTTTGTCTCAAGGATTTTGAACAGTTGTGTTTTCATCAATTTTCTTTAAAGATTTTATTTATTTATTTGAGAGAGAGAGAGAAAGTGAGTAAGAGAGAGCATGAGAGGGTAGAAGGTCAGAGAGAGAAGCAGACTCCCTGAGGATCTGGGAGCCTGACATAAGACTTGATCCTAGGACCCCAGATCATGACCTGAACTGAAGGTAGTTGCTTAACCAACTAAACCACCCAGGCACCCATCCATCAATTTTAAGATTATTCTTTAATCTCTGGTTGACCCATTCTTTCTTTAGTAGGATGCTCTTTAGCCTCCATGGGTTGAGTTCTAGTTTCAAAAACTGTGGTCTGAAAATATGCAGGGAATGATTCCAGTCTTTTGGTCTGGCTGAGACCTGATTTGTGACCCAGGATATGGTCTATTCTGGAGAATGTTCTATGTGCAGTAGAGAAAAATCCGTATTCTGCTGCTTTGGGATGGAATGTTCTGAATATATCTGTGATGTCCATCTGGTCCACTGTGTCATTTAAAGCCTTTATTTCCTTGTTGATCTTTTGCTTAGATGATCTGTCCGTTTCCGTGAGGAGGCTGTTAAAGTCCCCTACGATTATTGTATTATTGTTGATGTGTTTCTTTGATTTTGTTATTAATTGGTTTATATAGTTGGCTGCTCCCATGTTAAGGACATATTTAAAATTATTAGATCTTCTTGTTGGACAGACCCTTTGAATATGATATAGTATCCTTCCTCATCTCTTATCATAGTCTTTGGCTTAAAATCTAATTTGTCTAATATAAAGCTTGCTATGCAAGCTTTCTTTTGATGTCCGTTAGCATGGTAAATTGTTTTCCACCTCCTTGCTTTAAATCTGAAGTTGTCTTTGGGTCTAAAATGAGTTTCTTGTAGAGTGCATACTGTGGGGTCTTATTCTTTTATCCATTCTGACACCCTGTGTCTTTTGATTGGGGCATTTAGCCCATTTACACTCAGAGTAACTATCGACAGATATGAATTTAGTGCCATTGTATTGCCTGTAAGGTGACTGTTATTGTATATTGTCTCTGTTCCTTTCTGGTCTATGTTACTTTTAAGCTCTCTCTTTGCTTAGATGATGCTTTTAAATATTTCCTGTATGGCTGATTCGTTGTTTGCAAATTCTTTTAGTTTTTGTTTGTCCTGGAAGCTTTTTATTTCTCCTTCTATTTTCAATGATAGCCTAGGTGGATATAGTATTCTTGGCTGCATATTTTTCTTGTTTAGTGCTCTGAATATATCATGCCAGTCCTTTCTGGCCTGCCAGGTCTTTGTGGATAGGTCTGCTGCCATTCTAATATTTTTACCATTGTATGTTACAGATTTCTTGTCCCAAGCTGCTTTCAGGATTTTCTCTTTGTCTCTGAGACTTGTAAGTTGTACTGTTAGATTACAGGGTGTTGACCTATTTTTATTGATTTTGAGTGGGGTTCTCTGTGCCTCCTGGAATTTGATTCCTGTTTCCTTCACCAAATTATAGAGTTCTCTGCTATAATTTGCTCCAATATACCTTCTCCCCACTCTTCTTCTGGGATCCCAATTATTCTAATATTGTTTTGTCACATGGTATCAGTTATCTCTCAAATTCTCCCCTTGTGGTCCAGTAGTTGTTTGTCTCTCTTTTTCTCAGCTTCTTTATTCTCCATCATTTGGTCTTCTATATCACTAATTCTCTCTTCTGTCTCATTTATCCTAGCAGTAAGTGCCTCTATTTTTTATTGCACCTCATTAATAGCTTTTTTGATCTCAACATTATTATATTTTAGTTCTTTTATTTTTCCAGAAAAGGGTTTTTATTTCTCCAGAAAGGGATTCTCTCATATCTTTTATACTTTTTTTGAGCCCAGCTGGCATCTTTGTAATCGTCATTCTGAACTCAGTTCTGACATCTTGCTAGTGTCCTACTGATTAGGTTGCTAGCAGTCAGTACTGCCTCTTGTTCTTTTTCTTTCTTTCTTTCTTTTTTTTTTTTCTTTTAGGTGAGTTTTTCTGCCTTGTCATTTCATCCTGAGAAGAATAAATGAATGAGAAAATCAAATGCTAAAAGGGTATCAACAACCCCAGAAAAATATACACTAACCAAATCAGAAGAGACCCCAAACTGGTGCCGGGGGGAGAAGAAAGGAAAAAAAAAATGATTAAGATGGTGAATAGAACAGACCCACACACTTGGTTTTGGGTGTATTTTGGTCTGTAGGAATAAACATATCCCAAAATTTTAAAGAAAGAAAAACATATATGTATACAAAAAATAAGGTTAAATGCAATGAAGGGATAGAATATGACTATAAAAAGGAAAATTTTAAAAGATCTTTAAAAAAGTATTGATAAGATAAAATAGTTAAAATAGGTTAAAATAGGAAAGAGGGAAAAACTAAAAAAAAAAAAAAGGAAAAAAATAACAGAAATTTGAAAAATTTAACTTTGAAAGACTGAAGTATCGTGGGAAAAAAACCATGAATTCTATGTGCTATATCCCCCTAGCACTGGTGTTTTGCAGTTCTTATTGATCAGTAAACTTGATCTTAGCTGGATGTTCTTGCTGATCTCCTGGGGGAGGGGCCTGTTGCAGTGATTCTCAAATGTCTTTGCCTGAGGTGGGATTTCACCACCCTTGCCGGGGGCCAGGCTAAGTAATCTGCTCGGTTCTGCAATCTCAGTAGCTTTTGTTCCATGAGCGCTTTCTGTACAGCATTGGAGGAGGGGAATATAGATGGCGGTCTCCCAATCTTTAGCCCCGGAGAAGCTGAGAGCTTGGGGTTCCCCTTTTTAGTGCATCCTCAGAGAAAAACAGTCAGTCATGCCTGTCTCCCTGGTCTCCAGCTGCACTCTGTGCTCACCAGCCTGTGACTGAGCATTTCTGTCTCTGACACATGCTCCTGTTTGGATTCTCCAAACCCAGCAGATTGCTACAGTGCACTCCCATGGTGCTGCCCTTGGTGGAGGAAGCGGGGGTGGGGATCTCCCTAGATCTGCCATTTGTGGGGTTCTTGCTTGAAGAGCAGCGGCCCAACTGTGCCTCGGACCATAGTTTAAGGTAACCCCAAGCTGGAAGTGCACTTCTCAGCTCAGTCTCTGCAGCCAGCTTCCCTGCTTTGATATCTGGGAGCTCTGCTACACTCAGAAACCCCTGGTCTTTTTGTGACCCCGCAGGTCCTGAGACCACACTGTCCCTGTGAGGGCTCCACCCCAGTGCTTAGCCTTTGGAGTGACATCCCTTAGTGGAGCAGACTTCTAAAAGTTCCAATTTTGTGCTTCACTGCTCTACCACTTGCCAGGAGCCGGCCCCTCCCTCCACAGTCGATCTTCTTGTATATCACCTCGGATTCACTTCTCCACACTTCGTACCTTCCAGAAAGCGATCATTTCTGTTCATAGAATTGCTGCTATTCTCTTTGATCTCCTTTTGAGTTTGCAGGTGTTCAGAATGGTTTGATATCTAGTTGAATTCCTGGCACCAGAAGAAATTTGGGTCTCTGACTCCTCCATCTTCCCTACCACTTAGTATTAACTCTTCTTTAAATGTGGTAGAATTCACCTGTGAAGACATGAAGATGTCTGGTCTTGAGCTTTGGTTTTCTGGAAGGTTTTTTTTGTTTGTTTTTTTACTGATTCAATTTAATTGTTAGTAATCAGTCTGTTTAAATTTTCTATTTCTTCCTGATTCAGTTTTGGGAGGTTATATATTTCTAGAAAATCATCCTTTTCTTTTGGTTGATCAATTTATTGATGTATAATTTTTAATGATATTGTTTTACAATTGCTTTTATTTCTGTAGTGTCAGTTGTTATTGAGAAATAACTTCTTTCATTTCTGATTGTTTATTTGAGCCTTTTTAAATATTTTGATGAGTCTGGCTAGAGGTTATCAATTTTGTTGGTCTTTTCAAAGAACAGTTCCTAGTTTCATTTATCTGTTCTACTGTTTTTTAGTTTCTGTATTAGTTATTTCCACTCTAATCTTTATTATTTCTTTTCTTTTACAGTTTTGGGGTTTTGTTTGTTCTTCTTTCTCTAGCTCCTTTATGTGTAAGCATAGGTTGTTTGAGATTTATTATTGCTTCTTGAGGTGGGCCTGTAACACTTAACATTTCTCTCTTAGTGCCAATTTTGCTGCATCCATAGGTTTTTGGACCAATGTGTTTTCATTTTTATTTTTCTACATGTAATTTCTTATTTCCTCTTTTATTTCTTGGTTGATCCACTCATTATTTAGTAGCATGTTAATTAACCTCCGTGTATTTGTGTTCTTTCCAGATTATTTCTTGTGGTGGATTTCTAGTTTCACAGCATGTAGTCAGAACATATGTATGGTATGACTTTAGTATTTTGAATTTGTTGAGTTTTGTGGCCTAATATGTGATCTGTTTTGGAGGATATTTCATGTACTCTTGAAAAGAATGTGTATGTTTCTGTTTTAGGATAGAATATTCTGAATATATCTGTTAAATCTATCTGGTCCAGTGTGTCATGTGAAGTCACTGTTTCTTTTTTATTTTCTTTTATTTTCTACATCAATCTGTCCATTGATGTAAGTGGGGTGTTAAAGCCCTCTACACTGTTATTATTATTTATTAGTTCCTTTATGTCTGTTATAACTATTTTAGGTATTTGTGTGCTCCCATGTTGGGTGCATAAATTTACAATTGTTACATCTTCTTGTTGGATTTTCCTCTTTATTATTATATATATTATATATGTAATATAGATATATATATTAATATATATACCTTTTTGTCTCTTTTTACAGTCATTGTTTTATTTATTTTATTTTTGAATTTAAAAAATTTTAAAGGTTTTATGTATTTTTTTCAGAGAGAAACAGAGAGAGAGAGAGCATGCATAAGCATGGGCAAGGGTGGAGGGAGAGAGAAGCAGACTCTTTGCTGAGCAGGGAGCCCAACACAGGGCTCAATCCCAGGACCCTAGGATCGTGACCTGAGCCCAAGGCAGATGCTTAACTGACTGAGCCACCTAAGTTCTAGTCTTTGCTTTAAAATATTATTTTGTCTGAATCTTGCCATTTGCAACAACATGGATGGAACTAGAGCGTATCATGCTTAGCGAAATAAGTCAAGCAGAGAAAGACAACTATCATATGATCTCCCTGATATGAGGAAGTGGTGATGCAACATGGAGGCTTAAGTGGGTAGAAGAAGAATAAATGAAACAAGATGGGATTGGGAGGGAGACAAACCATAAGTGACTCTTAATCTCACAAAACAAACTGAGGGTTGCCGGGGGGAGGGGGTTTGGGAGAAGGGGGTGGGATTATGGACATTGGGGAGGGTATGTGATTTGGTGAGTGCTGTGAAGTGTGTAAACCTGGTGATTCACAGACCTGTACCCCTGGGGATAAAAATATATGTTTATAAAAAATAAAAAATTAAAAAAAAATATTATTTTGTCTGGTATTAGAATTGCTACTTTAACCTTCTCTTAGAATTCATTTGCATAATATATGTTTTGCCATCCCCTCACTTTCAAACTGCATGTCTTTAGGTCTAAAAAGAGTTTCTTGCAGACAACACATAGATAAGTCCTGTTTATTAATCCATTCATTCACCCTATGTCCTTTGATTGGAGCATTTAATCCATTACATTCAAAGTAATTATTGATAGGTTTGTACCTACTGCCATTTTTGTAGTAGTTTTGTGCTTGTTTTTGCAGTTCTCTTATTCTTTCTTCTCTTTTTCATGGTTTGCTGGTTTTCTTTAGTGACATACTTAGATTCCTTTCTCTATGTTTTGCATATCTATAACTAATTTTGCTTTGTGGTTACCATTAGATTTGTATATAAAATCTTCTTCATATAGCAGTATATATTAAGTTGATGGTTGCTTCAGTTTGAACCTATTCTTTACATCTCTCTCCCTCTATGTTTTAACTATATGGTATAATCCTTTACATCCTTTTTATTTTTTGAATCCCTTGACATATTTTTACAGATATACTTATTTTTATTGCTTTTGTGTTTCCTACTTTTCTTATGCTTTCTTATAGTCTTTCCTTTCCACTCAAAGAGTTCTCTTTAATATTTCTGGTAGGGCTGGTTTTAGTGATTATAAACTCCTTTAGTTTTTATTTGTCTAAGAAACTCTAACTCTTCTATTTTGAGTGATAACTTTGGTGGATAGAGGATTCTTGGCTGCAGATTTTTTTTTTTTTTTCCTTCCAGTACTTAGAATATATCATGGCATTCTCTTCTGGCCTGCAAAATTTCTGTTGCAAAATCCCCCATATGAGGTTTCCCGTGTATGTAACTCTCTTTTTCTTTTGCTGCTTTTAAAGTTCTCTCTTTAATACTATTTTTTTTTTTTTTTTGCAATTTTATTATTATGTGTCTTTGTGTGGACTTTCTTGGGTTGATTTTATTGGGGGATCTCTGTGCCTCCTGGATCTGGATATTTGTTTTCTTCCTCAGATTTGGGAGGTTTGCAGTTATTATTTCTTCAAGTAAATTTTCTGCCCCCTGTTCTTTTCTTCTATGGGATGCCTATAATGTGAATATTATTATGTTTGATGGAGTTGCTGTGTTCCATGTCGTTTCTCATTTTGCATATTGTTTTTTCCTCTCACCTGCCTAGCTTTACAACTTTTTATTAGTCTGTCTTTCAGGTCACCAGTTTACTCCTCTGCTTCTTCCAGCCTTTACTTTAAATTCTCTCTCAGGCATATTAGTTATATCCATTTAACTTAGGTCTCTTGCTGTGATCTTGTCCTCTTCTTTCATCTGAAACACATTTGTCTGTCTTTTCATTTGTCTAACTCTCTATGTCCATTTCTTTGTGCTGGGAGAGATAAATAGGTCTTCTGCTCTTGAAAACAATGGCCTCATGAAGAAGAGGTCTGTAGTGCCCTGCAAGCAGTGTCCCCTGTTCACTGGAACCTGGCATTTCAGGGCATGCTTCCTGTGTGTGTTGTGTGCCTTGCTATTGTGTTCTGGTCACTTCTTCCTTTAGTCTAGTTGTCTACAGAAGCATTCTTTGCCTATTGTGGGTAGTGTTTCGTTGCCCGTAGGGGAGGAACATGCAGTTTTAACAAGGCACCCCTCAGTCTGCTTATAAAATGAGACAGGCCGCAAGGGTAGGACTGGGCCAACTGGGCAGATCCATAAAGCTCACAAAGTAGGTGGGATGTGAAATTTTAACAAAGTGTGTCTCAGAGTCTCATAGGCCCTACTGCCACTGGTGCTGCCAGGAAACCAGGCCCTGAAAAATGCCTGGATTATGTTGTTGGCAAAGTTTGTACTGGTCTTTTGGGGAAGGGGACTTGCAAAACATGGACTGAGGCAGGCTGGGCCGGAAGAGGCAGGGCTTGGTGTAAGCAGGTTAGGTAGTGAGTATCATTTTGCTGGTTCTAGCAGGTGGCTATGTGTTATGCTGGGGAGCAGGGGAGGGAGATGACAACTGTCAGCTCCTTGGTTCCTGGAGGAGTCCCTTAGTGGTCCAGTCCCCTCCAGGACATCCTCTGAAATGAGTAAACTCCTTCCCATATGGCCCTGGCAATTGCAAATTACTGCTTCTTTGCTGTATCTCCAGGGACTATTTGTTATGCTGTCTCTTTAAAAGTAGAGACTTTGATTCCTATTGGCCTTTAGGCTTTCCCAAAACCTAGCCAACTGATTTTTGAAATTCCAGCCTTTAAGTTCCTTTGGTTGTAAGAATTTATCTTGCCCATGTGGACTCCCTGGTGTGATAATCTTTTTCTCCCCGTTCTCTGCACCCACTGCCCTCCCAGTCTCCCAGCCATAGTCCATATTGCTCCTTGCCAGATTTCTGCCCCTTCTACCCACTTAGTTATTGCCTCTTCTCTTCCCTTCATTGTGGAGTTTGTTCTGCTAGTCTTCAGGTCATTTTCTGGGTTATTTACACTAATGCGAGCATTACCTAGTTGTATCCATGGGATGAGGTGAGATTTAGGGTCTTCTTACTCTGCCATCTTCCCAGCTTCCTTCAGAGGCTCCTGTTCGTGAGGGTATCCTCCATATCTGTGATTATTTCCAAAATTACATGGTTTCTAATATTTCTACTATTTCTACCTTCCTTTGATGGTATTTTCTTCTAGTGTGGGCCAGCAGCTAGAGCAATTAGCTGTCTAATAAGTAATTGGATAAATTTGATGAAGATTATCTAACAGTGATCTGAGGGCAAAGCTTTGAGGAAAAGAAGCAGAGGAATAGGGGCAAAAGCAGACAAGGAGGAGACCTTAGTATTCAGGACTGTTTCTTCCAGTGTAGCCAGGCTTCTGTATTGCAGCAATAGTGTTGGCGGGGAGAGCAGTACTGTAATCAGCTATATGCTGCCATCAAGGCTTCTAACTTGTCTGTTAAGAGGAACCGAAATATAGAACATGAAGGAAAGCTTCTGATGGATGTGATGTGGGTTATGACATTGTTCCTAAGCCAGTCACTGTGACTCAATGAATGGGAGTATCACATTGGATGACACCCATGTAGTATGACTTTCCTATACATGCAGAGATAGAGGGATGGGAACCATTTTTGTTGGGAGCCCTGTCAGAGCTGTAGGGAGAGGAGGAGAGGTACCCAGCACTGTCTTCTAGACAGAAATTGTTAGAAGAGCTCAAAGACTTGGTCTTGGCTCTGGGACCCTGGATTTTCCTGCACTCTGAAATATTTTCTTTGATCTCCATTCACCTTAACAGACCTAGAGGTTGACCTTATAATGGAATGGCCATTTAAAGAAAATCTTAATAAGCAATTCCAGCCCAGATAACCCGTTAATGTGCTGTTTTAAAAATTTGTTTCAGCCTCTTTAAGCTTAACGCCTGCCTGTACTTTATCGTAATGATTTTCTCAATACCTCATCTCCCCAGAGCATTCGTGCATTGTAAGTACCTTCTGTTTGCTGCTTAAGCTATTTATTAATCACATTCTTTCCTATTCAGCCCTAACCAGGAGAAATGACAATTTCAAGCATTTCTCAGTTACATACTATAAATTGGCCCCATTGCTATATGATCTTACAGACTATTCCTTGGGGTGTTTCACCCACTCTGGCACTGTAATTGGTTTGTTAAAAAGGAACAAAAAAACCATCCTGGGTCTTAATGCTATAGTATGGGGTTTTGTTGGAGCTTAAGTTTTCTCTTTTATGGTTAAAGGAATTTTAGGTGTATATCATTATAGCAGCAATCACATTTAATGAACACATAAATGTGTACCACAATTTTGGTGAAAATATCCCATTTTCAACATTTATAAACCCGAAAATTGAGGTCCTTTCTCTGTCTGCCCACACAGGGTAGGCTGTGGGATTGAAAATCTAAATTGGATGCAGTAACCATTTACTAAAGATTGTAAAATATCCCCTCTCAATCAGGGCAAATGAGCATCATTTATTTTGTCTTTCTAAAAATTCCCTTGAGGTTGCTAAATGTTTGCTCAATATCCCTGCCTCCTGCCCAAAAGGAGCTGTTTTTTTAAGCTTTATCACTTGGAGCACGGAGGGAACACAGTGCCCTTGTGAGTAACCAAAGCCTGAGCACTGGGGACATGAGGTTGGAGAGCAGGGGAGGAGGATGCAGTGTAAGCTTCAGCTCAGCTGTGTCCTGGGGTGGTTCTGACCGCTGAGGGCTCCAGGAACTAGGCCACTGTGCCCTCTGGATTTTATATCACTGGGCTATTTTTGGAAAAGCAAATTATAAATTGGAGATGGTACTATGTGAGAGAGTTAAGGAAGATTTCCATTCGTCTAATTAACGGTTCTAACTTCCTTCAAGATTCAGTTCAGGTTTTATGCCCTTGAGAAAGTTATTTCTGAACTCTAGGTTGAATTTAGTGACCCTGATCTAAGCTTTTAGCACCGTATGTTTGCTAGCACCTTTGACATTGGATTGGAATGATCTGCTTATGTCCAACTTCCTTTACAAGGCAAGAACTCTGTCTTATTATCCGGCACATACCTGGCACACAGCACAAGCTCTGTTGCAGTAAGTACTTAGTACCTGACTATGGAATCTGGCACAGGGTCAGGGCTTGGTTTTCAAGGGATATTTATCAGCAGAACCACAGAAGTGTTCATAGTCAGAGACCACATGGATTAGAGTGTGAGGGATTATTTTCAAATGATATTTTGCCTCTGGGTCTTCGATATAGAAAGCAAAAGGGAAGAAAGAGGTAGTATTTGGGTACATAGTCCCAGACTGTTGAGTTAGGGTTGGATGGGTAGCCATAGTACCAGTAGGGGTGTATACTAGGTTTATGGTGTCAGAAAGATCTAGTTGGGTGAGAAGAAGGCAGACTGTGTCAGGGAGCCTAGATAAAGACTTCCTTCACAGCAGTCAAGGAGTTGCTGCTCATAGGGTATATTTGGAGACATTGATGGCCCCTTTGTAATGTGTGGGAGCTTTGCTGTCTCTGCTGGAGCTTTGATGCCTCCCCATGTTAGTTGGGGACATCCTTGTGTTCTTAATATTGGAATAGGTCCCTTAGAGAAACAGCCCCATAGTCATTGCCTCCCTTATTATATCATGTGGCCTTCTGGGCATGACTATAAATGTGGAGGGGTAAGAAGCTAGTTGGCCTTCTAAGGCCCCTGCTAAGTCAGGGTTAGTAGAATGTCAAGTTTCTTCCTTAAATTTGCCACTGTAATTGGCCTCATCTATTAAATGTACTGTATCATCCTTCACTGCCATGCCTTTCATTATGCATTGTGGAAGTTTTAAAATAACAACCTTTACTTCTAAAAGCCTGCTCCAAGTCTTCCAGCATTACTAATAGAAATCCCAAGGAGTACAGCCTATATTAAAATAGAAAATAAAAAATGCATAAACTGCACCAAGCCAATGTGATGGAAATCTTGCCAAAAACATTAAAAAAGGCATATGCATAATATTTTATTAAACCTAAGAAACACACATAAATTCCTCTGTGGGATCCAAGTATATTAGTAATAGACATACCATAAAACTCAGTTACTCAACAGTCATAAAAAACAACACAGACCAAGTAAATGCTGCCATTTTAAAGAAAACATTTCAAAATGAGAGAGAAAACACATTTAATGTACGACTGCAACTGGGAAAATGACAGTGATGTAGTCAGTGGCTACAAGTCATTTCTGGAGAGCTCCAGATCTAGTGGCAGCAGGAAGGTGCTATGGTACTCAGGGTTTTACAGAGAAAGAGAACCTGATGTTTATGCACACACTCACACACACACCCACCCACACCTTTTATTTTTTTTTTACATATATACAGATTAAATTATATATATATGTGTATATATATGTATATATATTACACACACACACACACACACAAAGAAACATATAGAAATTATAAGGAATTGGCTCACATGATTATAGAGGCTAAGAAGTCCCAAGATCCGTACTCAACAAGTAGAGATCCAGTGCAGCCAATAGTGTAAGCTCCAGTTTAAGTTCAAGTTTGAAGGCAGAAGACTGACATTCTAGCTTCAACAGAGAGTTCTTTCTTCTCAGGTTTTTTGTTCTATTTGGAGCCTCAACAGATTGGATGAGGCCTGCCAGCATTGGGAGGGCAATCTGCTTTACCCAGTCTACTGATTCAAATATTAGTCTCATCCAGGAACACCCACATAGACACACCTATAAAAAAATCTAACTAAATATCCGAGTACACTGTGACCCAGTTAAGTTGACATATATAAATAATTACCACCAGTGTTGTGTCTTGGAAGTGGTCCAGCAGAGGAAAGGCACACCTGATTTTACAGGGGTGGGTATGTAATTTCCATATAATACCACAATAAAATTAAAAATTAGAGTAACAACTTTTGGAGCTGAATATAAGATATGCATGTGACATTTGTGGCTTAATTTATCAGTGTGTATTTTTTGTCCAATATTTTATATCTAAGTGATTTTTCTTCTAAATGCCTGGATATAATTTCTGTTAAAATACATTAGAAGAGGGATACCTGGGTGGCTCCGTTGGTTGAGTGGCTGCCTTCCGCTCAGGGTCCTGGGATTGAGTCCTGCATCTAACTCCTTGCTCGGCTGAGAGCCTGTTTCTTTCTCCCTCTTCTTCTGCCTGCTGCTCCCCCTGATTGTGTGTGGTTCTCTCTCTGGCAAATAAATAAATAAATAAAATCTTTAAAAAAATACATTAGAGAAAAATTGATGTTAGAAGAAGGAATTTGATCCCTGCTATAGAATAATGCTTTTCCCAAGAGAAGAGGCTCAGAGTTAGTGAGTGAAACCAGGATGTCTAATAACTTCTTCATATTCCTGACAAACCCATAGAGTTCCTATGAGCCTATCATGCCACTGTGATTCTTAAATACAAATATGGATGGTAAGGAGCCAATTTATTTGAATAGATTCTTCAGGGAATCATGACTTTTTCTTTCACCATTGTCATCTGCCAAGCCAGAGGTGTTATGGCCTCAGCCTAGGGAATAACTTTGCAGGTTGGAGAACTGAACTTAAAAAGCTGGAACTGTGTGAAGAGGGTTCTTTTTTTGTCTTTTTCCACTATGAATACATCTCAGAAGATAAATCTAGATAGATTAGGTGGCAAAATGGCATTTGTATAATAAGACTCTTTCAGAATGAAGTAAAGGAAGCCAGAGAAACAGCAATCGTATTTTCATGAAGCAAGCTATGTTTCCTGAACTTGGGAGCCCATTGTTCTAAAGGTTTGCAAAGATCTAGAACAAGCATAGCATCTTCTTGAACCACTAATTTTGTCTAATAACTTTTGGGAAAATGATTTTATATCAATCCGAATAGATGCTTCACTGGGTAGGATACAAAATTCACAAAACATTTTAAATTGTGACATAGGAGTTCAAAGAAATTTCATTCTTCTTTTTAGCTACCAAGAGTTATACCTCTTTCCCTTGGGAAAGAGAAAATATATAAAGATATTTTGTTGGAAGATTTTGGGAGCTCTAGTGAAGGAAGATGGTTTTTAAACTCAAACATTTTGTTGACTTGCTGTCTAGCTCTCAGCAATACTGTCCTCTCTTTACCAGTACCTCTTCTTCTCTAAAGTTGAAATAAAGTTTTATTTGTGTAGGCTGAACAAAATGACCTCTTGAACATCTCTTGGGTCTTTAATGTTCTCTGGGCTGGAGAGGAAGGAAGAGCTTTGATAACATTTGGGATGATGGTCCATTTTTCTACCCCAGTCAACTGAGTTTTTCAGTTGCCCTGTACCCCTAGGTCACAGCCTCAGAGAATCATCTTTGGATAATACCCCCAAATCAGCAGGATCTCACTGCTGGTTCAGAGCACTTCTCTATCTCAATTCTCTCTTATTGGAAAAGAATGATGGCAACCACCCAGCAGGTGATAAGCTCCAATCAGCCTGGTGAGGGTAGCTGTGGATGTACATGCCTTATTAAACATAACCCATGACAGATTGACATGCTGTGAACACTTGCTAAATGGTTTGGCAAAGACATAGATCCTTTTGCCAAGTGAAGTCTAGAAACTAGAAATTTCAAATCCATTATATAACAGCTTTGTACTGAGGGGTTAGCTTATTTGGAGATTCTAAAAAGTATCAAACCACTGACAGGTTTTTCATTTATTTGCCCAGAATATGGATTCTTTTTAGGATGCTAGGGCAACTTTGTTTTGGGGAAATCAAATGTGAGTGGAAATGTAGTAAAATGCAAGAAAGGATACATTAGGGTTGTTTGGGATAATCTATTTGTGAATGCAGCTGGCAGTTTCCCCCTGAGCTGTAGAACTATAGGAATCTTTCAGGGGTCAGCTCTATTGGCTCCTCTTTCTGGGAAGGGTAAAGACAAGATACCGACTTTTCATCTGTAGCTGTTCTTTGTGAGGTCTTTTACCCTAAAGTGATAATTTGGAGGCCCTACCCTTCCCTATGAGCTGAACGGTGACTGATCTGCTGTTCTGGGGCAAGTTATTTTACAGTACTGTGCCCAATCCCAAGCATTGTCATCAGTAACCAAGGAGACCACTTCGGCTGTGAGGAAAAGCCTCTGTATTTGTTGTCTTGTTTATCAAATAAATATTTTTGAGCATATACCATGGGTCTGCAAACCTGATTCTCTTTTATTCCTAAAAGTAAATTTAACCTCCCTACTGGCATCTATTGGTTTGCGAACCAGGGAGTGTTCAGTTTTCTGATACCTTACTATATTTTACCCTATGACACCCTATGACACATACTACTGTGACATCATACTTCTTCTGTAATTGCATTTATCATACTGCACTGTAGCTTATTTAATTACCTGCCACTCCTACTGGACTGGAAGCTCTGTGAGGGCAGTGATGGTGTTTCTCTTCGTTATTGCTATGTCCCTAAACTTTACACACATTTCTGGATACCAAGTAAGCACCCAACAAATACTTGCTGATTAAAAAATACTTTATTGCCTTGGACTTTTGATTAATTCCAGAAAAAGTAAAGTATAATTCTCCAATGATACTCCTCCCATTTTCCTTGCCTCTCCAATATTTGGAAGACTCAATAAAAGTCAGAGGTCAAGTTATATCCTGTGAGAATGCATACTTGGTTACTACCCAGTATGAGATGTGATTTTAGGAAACGAATTTTACTTCAAATGACAGCAAGACAGAAAACAAATACAGCTTAGAAATGTGTTGTTTTGAGGCTCAGTAAATAATAGTCCAAAGGCTTTAATACTTTAGTGAAATAACACCATATCCAAGAAAGTTAGTCATTAATCAAATTTTAGAATAAAAGCCAAATATTTTTGCTCTTTCTTTTTCATTTTCACACTTTACACTCAGATGATAGTAGATTTGGTAGGATGAGAAGAAATAAATACGCAAAACAATTTTGTTCTGATAAATTCTTTCTTAGTCTTGTGGCTTATTCTGGAATGAAATTGTATCATCATCTTCCTGTGAAATATGGTAATGTATGGTCAAAGCAACCAACTTTGCCTTTAGCAAATTCTTGTGACCTCATGAAAACATGAACAATACACTTTAGACTGTCTTGTCTATAAATACTATTTTGAAGTAAAATATATGGCACATACATTTTAATGGGTGATTATCTGATAATAGTGATTGTTTGAAAAACATAGCTGAATTTAGGGAAATGATGAAAATTATCAACTTGAAAAAAATTTGAACAATACCGTACTTGTCTAATGATTATTAAAACTCCTCATATTTTTCTCAAAGCTTAAGGGATGCAAAGTTGAATACATCATTCCTGCTTTTAAAGGCCATTGTCTCAGTGAAAGACATTCCTATGAAGCTGGGTGACAGTGCCCTGTGCCCTGAGAGAGTTTTAGGCAGGATGCTGGGGGAGTACAAAGGAGAGAACTGGACTCTTGTAAGAACTGAGATCTGAGCTAAATCTTCAAAGCTGAGTTGAAAGTCTCTAGATAGAGAGGATGGGACAAGACTTTTTAAACAGACAGCAAAACATTTGATAGACATGAAGGTATCAAAGCATTTGGTATATTGAAGAATGTCCAAGAGAGCATTGTAGCTGGAGAGAAGGGGTGATATGAAAATGAGAACAATGCATTTTATAAGAGAGATGGAAGATAGGGTGAGAGAGGTGGTTTGCTCTGATTTGTGAAGGAGCCTAAGTGCCAAGGTCAGGAATGAAGTGGGTAGATGATAAGAGCAAAGCATTGAACATCCTGTAGAGATAGCAATGCTAAGGAACTGCAGCAATTCAAATTCAGATAGGAAGACCTTTTATAATGCTAAAGTAGATTTTGTGAAAGACAAAGACTAGTTATCCCAATTAAGGGTTAGGAAAAGACTTTCTGGAGGGGTCAATATTTCAAGGATAAAAATGAGGAGCCCAGGGAAGCCAGGAGGGAAGAAACTATTCCAAGAGGACTATCCTATAGAAAGAGATGAGTTAGGGAGAGGACAGGGCAAGTAGGAGGATGGGAGGAGAGGAAAAGGAGGGAATGAAAAGGGAGGGGAAGGGAGGGGAGGGGAGGGAAGAAGAGTTATGTTCTCAGAACTGAAAGCAGTCGAATATGGCAGTAGGATGGGAGCAAAAGTTAGTGAAGGGGATTTAGAGGAGACAACAGTGGCTAGAGCAAGTAGGTCCTTGTAAGCAATCTCAGGATGGGGAAACCTCTATAGTATTCAAAGTAGGCAGGTGATATGATGAGGTTTGCAATTAAGAGAGATCACTCTATCCATTTTGAGTTTATCTTTGTATATGGTGTAAGAGAATGGTCAAGTTTCATTCTTCTACATATAGCTGTCCAGTTTTCCTAGCACCATTTATTGAAGAGACTGTCTTTTTTCCACTGTATATTTTTTCCTGTTTTGTCGAAGATTATTTGACCATAGAGTTGAGGGTCCATATCTGGGCTCTCTACTCTGTTCCACTGGTCTATGTGTCTGTTTTTATGCCAGTACCATGCTGTCTTGGTGATCACAGCTTTGTAATAAAGCTTGAAATCAGGTAACGTGATGCCCCCAGCTTTATTTTTGCTTTTCAACATTTCCTTAGCGATTTGGGGTCTCTTCTGATTCCATACAAATTTTAGGATTATTTGCTCCAGCTCTTTGAAGAATGCCAGTGGAATTTTGATCGGAATGGCATTAAAAGTATAGATTGCTCTAGGCAGTATAGACATTTTAACAATGTTTATTCTTCCGATCCAAGAGCATGGAATGGTCTTCCATCTATTTGTGTCTTCTTCAATTTCTTTCACGAGTGTTCTGTAGTTCCTCGAGTACAGATCCTTTATCTCTTGGTTATGTTTATTCCCAGGTATCTTATGGTTCTTGGTGCTATAGTAAATGGAATTGATTCTCTAATTTCCCTTTCTGTATTTTCATTGTTAGTGTATAAGAAAGCCACTGATTTCTGTACATTGACTTTGTATCCTGCCACGTTGCTGAATTGCTGTATGAGTTCTAGTAGTTTGGGGGTGGAGTCTTGGGTTTTCCATATAAAGAATCATGTCATCTGCGAAGAGAGAGAGTTTGACTTCTTCATTGCCAGTTTGCATACCTTTTATTTCTCTTTGTTGTCTGATTGCTGTTGCTAGGACTTCTAATACTATGTTGAACAAGAGTGGTGAGAGTGGGCATCCTTGTCGTGTTCCTGATCTCAATGGGAAGGCTGCAAGCTTTTTCCCATTGAGGATGATATTTGCTGTGGGTCTTTCATAGTTAGATTTTATGAAGTTGAGGAATGTTCCCTCTATCCGTATGCTTTGAAGCGTTTTAATCAGGAACAGTTGCTGGATTTTGTCAAATGCTTTTTCTGCATCAATTGAGAGGACCATGTGGTTCTTCTCTCTTCTCATATTAATTTGTTCTATCACATTGATTGATTTGCGAATGTTGAAACATCCTTGTGAGTTGATTGGAGAAGCTGTGGTTGAATGAGGAGATCAACATGTTAGTTGTTTCAGTAGTCTAGAAAAAGATGACGGTAACTTAAACTGGGATACTTATTGACAAAAGAGCTGATATTTTTAAGAAAGGGACTAAATGAAGACAGGAGAGTTTAAACTTAATAGGTGTGAGCCCATAGAGAGCAAGGGGGTGCTTGTCAAAGGACTGAAAGCCTCATTGGGTTGAAGATTTTCTGTGGTAGGTGAAAGGAATCGCTGTAAGAGTGTGTGTTGCTTGGAAGGTGATGGCTTACCAGTTGACTGGTTCTTGGCAATAAAGAACTGCTCTTGATGTGGAGATGGAGAAGAGAAATGGAGGAGAAGGTGCCAGATGAGGAGGCCGTGGACTGAGTGAGTACTTTGTTGGAAGGCTAGGTGAAGAAGAGAGCTTGGGCCAGTGGCTGCAGTCTTACTGACTGAGATATGTTATGGGACTGGGGTGATGATGATGATATAGAAAATGGTCCACAAACAGAATGACATGAGTATAGGAGGAGCAGAGGGCTTTTATAAGAAAGCAATGGAGAAATAATCCAGAAATAATGCTGAGCAGTTTGCAAAGAATATCCAAGAATGATTAGTCTCTAACTGAAAGGGAGGTAGAAATGATTTCTGAAGAGAAAGCCACATTTTAGATAAAGCAAGAAGAAGGATGGAGCTATCTTGAAAAGACTTAGGGTATGTGGACCTGGACTGGGGTTCTAGAGACCACAGTTTTCAGAATCAAAGGGGGGACTGCAAACTAGATTGCTGAAGTTAATGTGGATTGAAGGCACATGGATTTTGATGGCTTTCAGTTTTCCAAAACTGATGGACAGAGGAGGTTGTTCAAGCTTTTAGAGAGGATTTGTTATGCATATTTTTATTAAATGTGAAAATAAGAAGCTACTACTTCCCCTAAGTGGACTTCGTGTATTTAAAACTGGAGCCATAATTTTATGGTGCTGCCAGTTGGCTTTGTTTCTAAACACAGCTTGAGTATGCAAACCCAAAGGGCATCTATGGAGATCTATTTCCTGGACACAAGCTGTTGACTGAATGACCCTTCAAATTGATGTGTAATGATGAGGTATCTAAATAGAATATTGAAATATCCAGGAAAACTCATCCTGCATAGATTTTTTTTTTTAATCTATTTCCAAATACTTCTTCAGCAAAGACACATTTTCTCCTCATGTGTGTTAAAATGAATAAGCTATAACCTTGAGGGAAGACAGAATCAAAGATCTGACAACAACATTTGTCATAAATAATGAATAAAAAACATTAAAAGATTAATTAGGAAAAATGAAGTATCAGTGTACCACTTGTGCAGATTCGCTCATGGGAGTTCTGGTAGGTTTGCCTCACTGATGAGCTGTCTGTATGAAATTCTTCTCCCATGGTACTCTCCAAGCTCTGCTTAGGTTTTCCTCTTCACCAATGGCTCCTTGTTTTCTTCCTTTAGTCCCTACGTGGGTGTTCCTTGAGTCTCAACTCTTTTTTTTTTTTTTCCTTGACTTGCATTTTTTTTTCAATTTATTTATTTTCAGAAAAACAGTATTCATTATTTTTTCACCACACCCAGTGCTCCATGCAATCCGTGCCCTCTATAATACCCACCACCTGGTACCCCAACCTCCCATCCCCCGCCACTTCAAACCCCTCAGATTGTTTTTCAGAGTCCATAGTCTCTCGTGATTCACCTCCCCTTCCAATTTACCCCAACTCCCTTCTCCTCTCTAACACCCCTTGTCCTCCATGATATTTGTTATGCTCCACAAATAAGTGAAACCATATGATAATTGACTCTCTCTGCTTGACTTATTTCACTCAGCATAATCTCTTCCAGTCCTGTCCATGTTGATACAAAAGTTGGGTATTCATCCTTTCTGATGGAGGCATAATACTCCATAGTGTATATGGACCACATCTTCCTTATCCATTCGTCCGTTGAAGGGCATCTTGGTTCTTTCCATAGTTGGGCGACTGTGGCCATTGCTGCTATAAACATTGGGGTACAGATGGCCCTTCTTTTCACGACATCTGTATCCTTGGGGTAAATACCCAGGAGTGCAATGGCAGGGTCATAGGGAAGCTCTATTTTTAATTTCTTGATGACTCTCCACACTGTTCTCCAAAGAGGCTGCACCAACTTGCATTCCCACCAACAGTGTAAGAGGGTTCCCCTTTCTCTACATCCTCTCCAACACATGTTGTTTCCTGTTTTGTTAATTTTGGCCATTCTAACTGGTGTAAGGTGATATCTCAATGTGGTTTTAATTTGAATCTCCTGAGGGCTAATGATGATGAACATTTTTTCATGTGTCTGATAGCCATTTGTATGTCTTGATTGGAGAAGTGTCTGTTCATATCTTCTGCCCATTTTTTACATGTTTGCCTGTTTTGTGTGTGTTGAGTTTGAGGACTTCATTATAGATCCTGGATAGCAACCTTTTGTCTGTACTCTCATTTGCAAATATCTTCTCCCATTCCGTGGGTTGCCTCTTTGTTTTGTTGACTGTTTCCTTTGCTGTGCAGAAGCTTTTGATCTTGATGAAGTCCCAAAAATTCATCTTCGCTTTTGTTTCCTTTGCCTTTGGAGACATATCTTGAAAGAAGTTGCTGTGGCTGATATCGAAGAGATTACTGCCTATGTTCTCCTCTAGGATTCTGATGGATTCCTGTCTCACGTTGAGGTCTTTTATCCATTTTGAGTTTATCTTTGTGTACGGTGTAAGAGAATGGTCGAGTTTCATTCTTCTACATATAGCTGTCCAGTTTTCCTAGCACCATTTATTGAAGAGACTGTCTTTTTTCCACTGTATATTTTTTCCTGTTTTGTCGAAGATTATTTGACCATAGAGTTGAGGGTCCATATCTGGGCTTTCTACTCTGTTCCACTGGTCTATGTGTCTGTTTTTATGCCAGTACCATGCTGTCTTGGTGATCACAGCTTTGTAATAAAGCTTGAAATCAGGTAACGTGATGCCCCCAGCTTTATTTTTGTTTTTCAACATTTCCTTAGCGATTTGGGGTCTCTTCTGATTCCATACAAATTTTAGGATTATTTGCTCCAGCTCTTTGAAGAATGCCAGTGGAATTTTGATCGGAATGGCATTAAAAGTATAGATTGCTCTAGGCAGTATAGACATTTTAACAATGTTTATTCTTCCGATCCAAGAGCATGGAATGGTCTTCCATCTATTTGTGTCTTCTTCAATTTCTTTCATGAGTGTTCTGTAGTTCCTCGAGTACAAATCCTTTACCTCTTTGGTTATGTTTATTCCCAGGTATCTTATGGTTCTTGGTGTCGTAGTAAATGGAGTTGATTCTCTAATTTCCCTTTCTGTATTTTCATTGTTAGTGTATAAGAAAGCCACTGATTTTGCACATTGACTTTGTATCCTGCCACGTTGCTGAATTGCTGTATGAGTTCTAGTAGTTTGGGAAGGGAGTCTTGGGTTTTCCATATAAAAAATCATGTCATCTGCGAAGAGAGAGAGTTTGACTTCTTCGTTACCAATTTGGATACCTTTTATTTCTCTTTGTTGTCTGATTGCTGTTGCTAGGACTTCTAATACTATGTTGAACAAGAGTGGTGAGAGTGGGCATCCTTGTCGTGTTCCTGATCTCAACGGGAAGGCTGCAAGCTTTTTCCCATTGAGGATGATATTTGCTGTGGGTCTTTCATAGATAGATTTGATGAGGTTCAGAAATGTTCCCTCTATCCCTATACTTTGAAGCATTTTAATTAGGAACGGATGCTGGATTTTGTCAAATGCTTTTTCTGCATCAATTGAGAGGACCATGTGGTTCTTCTCTCTTCTCATATTAATTTGTTGTATCACATTGATTGATTTGTGAATTTTGAACCATCCTTGTAGCCCAGGGATGAATCCCACCTGATCATGGTGGATAATCTTTTTTTTTTTTTTTTAAAGATTTTATTTATTTATTTGACAGAGAGAGATCACAAGTAGGCAGAGAGGCAGGCAGAGAGAGAGAGGAGGAAGCAGGCTCCCTGCTGAGCAGAGAGCCCGATGTGGGACTCGATCCCAGGACCCTGAGATCATGACCTGAGCTGAAGGTAGCAGCATAACCCACTGAGCCACCCAGGCGCCCCAGTGGATAATCTTTTTAATGTGTTATTGGATCCTGTTGGCTAGGATCTTGTTGAGAATCTTAGCATCCATATTCATCAGTGATATTGGTCTAAAATTCTCCTTTTTGGTAGGGTCTTTGCCTGGTTTGGGGATCAGGGTAATGCTGGCTTCATAGAAAGAGTCTGGAAGTTTTCCTTCTGCTTCAATTTTTTGAAACAGCTTCAGGAGAATAGGTGTTATTCCTTCTTTGAAGGTTTGGTAGAATTCCCCAGGGAATTCGTCAGGTCCTGCGCTCTTGTTTTTTGGGACGTTTTTGATCACTGCTTCAATCTTGTTATTAGATATCGGTCTATTCAGGTTGTCAGTTTCTTCCTGGTTCAATTTTGGTAATTTATATTTTTCCAGGAATGCATCCATTTCATCTAGGTTGCTAAGCTTATTGGCATATAACTGTTGATAATAACTTCTGATGATTGTTTCTACTTCCTTGGTGTTAGTTGTGATCTCTCCCTTTTCATTCATAATTTTATGAATTTGGGCTTTCTCTCTTTTCTTTTGGATTAGTGTGGCCAATGGTTTATCGATCTTATTGATTCTTTCAAAAAACCAGCTTCTAGTTTCATTGATACGTTCTACTGTATCTCTGGTTTCTACCTCATTGATCTCAGCTCTAATTTTGATGATTTCCCTTCTTATGTGTGGAGTTGGTTTGATTTGTTGTTGATTCTCCAGTTCTTTAAGGTGTAGAGACAGCTGGTGTGTTCTGGATTTTTCAATTTTTTTGAGGGAGGCTTGGATGGCTATGTATTTTCCCCTTAGGACCGCCTTTGCTGTATCCCATAGGTTTTGGACCAAAGTGTCTTCGTTCTCATTGGTTTCCATGCATTGTTTCAGTTCTTCTTTGATCTCCTGGTTGATCCAAGCATTCTTAAGCAAGGTGGTCTTTAGCTTCCAGGTGTTTGAGTTCCTTCTGAACTTTTCCTTGTGATTGAGCTCCAGTTTCAAAGCATTGTGATCTGAGAATATGCAGGGAATAATCTCAGTCTTTTGGTATCGGTTGAGTCCTGATTTGTGACCCAGTATGTGGTCTATTCTGGAGAAGGTTCCATGTGCACTTGAGAAGAATGAGTATTCTGTTGTTTTAGGGTGGAATGTTCTGTATATATCTATGAGGTCCATCTGGTCCAATGTGTCATTAAATGCTCTTGTTTCTTCATTGATTTTCTGCTTCGATGATCTGTCTAATTCTGAGAGAGTCGTGTTAAGATCTCCTACGATTAGTGTATTCATATCAATATGACTCTTTATCTTGATTAACAGTTTTCTTAAGTAATTGGCTGCTCCCATATTGGGAGCATAGATATTTACAATTGTTAGGTCATCTTGGTGGATAGTCCCTTTAAGGATTATGTAGTGTCCTTCTGTATCTCTGACTACAGTCTTTAATTTGAAATCTAATTTATCTGATATGAGAATCGCTACCCCAGCCTTCTTTTGAGGCCCATTGGCATGGAAGATGCTTCTCCATCCCTTCACTTTCAGTCTGGGTGTATCTTTAGGTTCAAAATGGGTCTCTTGTAGACAACATATGGATGGGTCCTGTCGTTTTATCCAATCTGCAACCCTGTGCCGTTTTATGGGTGCATTTAGGCCATTCACATTGAGAGTGATTATTGATAGATACGTTTTTATTGACATCGAGTTACCTTTGAAGTCTTTCTTTCTGTTGACTGTCTCTATATTTCTGTTCAATGCTATTCTTGGGATATTTCCTCTTTTATAGACCCCCCCCCTTAATATTTCCTGCAGTGTCAGCTTGGTGGTTGCATAGTCTTTTAAGCCTTGCCAGTCTTGAAAACTCTTTATCTCTCCATCCATTTTGAATGTCAGTCTTGCTGGATAAAGTATTCTTGGCTGCATGTTCTTCTCATTTAGTGCCCTGAATATATCTTTCCAGCCTCTTCTGGCTTGCCAGGTCTCTGTGGACAGGTCTGATGTTATTCTGATGGGCTTCCCTCTGTAAGTAAGGAGCCTCTTTGCCCTGGCGGCTTTCAAGAGAATATACCTACAATTATAGTTCCTCAATTTGACTATCAGGTGTCGTGATGTTTTTTTGGAAAGTATAATCTTGGGTGGAGACCGTTCAGCCTCTAGTACATGAACGCTGGTTCCATTCGCAAGATTGGGAAAATTTTCATGAAGGACTTGTTCCACTATATCTTCTAGACTTCTTTCTTTCTCCTCCCCTTCAGGGATTCCAATAATTTTGACGTTGGAACGCTTCATGGCATCATTTATTTCCCTGATTCTGTTTTCGTGGTTTCTGAGCTGTTTGTTCCAGGCTTCCTCCTGATCCTTTCTCTCTATCTGTTTGTCTTCCAGATCACTAATTCTATCTTCTGTCTTAGTTACCCTAGCTTTGAGAGAGTTTAGATTAGATTGGAACTCATTGAGAGCATTGTGAACCTCCTCCCTGGTAGCTTTAAGCTCCGCCCTAACATTGTGAACATCCTGTCTGGTCGCTTTCAGTTCGGCCCTAATCAATTCTGTTATGTTCCTTGAGTCTCAACTCTTAAGCCTGTGAATTTTTCAAAGGTTTGCACTTCAGGCTTTTGCTGTTTATTTCTAAATCTGTATGGCCCTTTCCTTTCTTTGACCCAGACTTTACTGGTAGAGACATACAAATAGAAAATCTTTCCTGGAATGTACAATTATTGTCATCTCAGAAAACTCATTTTGATTCAGTCTCAATCAGTTATCTTTCTTCTCAATCTCCCACTCTCTCCGGGACATGATTCCATCCTGGACATTCAGGCTCCAAATCTTTGTATCTCGTAGACTGTTACAAGGGCCCCACCAATTTTTCCTTTGCAATCCCTTTTTGTATTTACACTTTTCACTCCTCATTTGATTCCACCTCCATATGACTAGTCCCTAATATCTTATCCTCAAATCTATTCTGCTCACAAAGCCAGTCTTCTCAAAATAGTGATTTATTTTTCCCCTACTCTATTAAAAAGATACATGAAATAGTCTCCCTATCCCTCTATGTTATCTCAAACCTACATTCTAAGGTCAGCCTCCAATTGCCCCTCCTCTGGGAAGCAACAGTTTCCACCCAAAACTCCCATCTCTGCTTTGAAAAGACCCAACCTGTGAAAGTTGGTACTGGGAGTAGTCCAGGAAGACAGGTGAGGTAGATGATTCAAAAAAGACCCAGTCATTTGCACAGACAGCTCTTGGCCAAAAGCAACATTGCACTTTATTATAGCTTTCACTACCGGTGACATGATAAGGTGAACTGGTGAAAAGGAATACACTAGCATGCAATATGTTGAAATCAATATGTGGGATGAGTCAATAGTCTCTATAAAGGATGATAGGAGTAGATGGCTTCTGCTAAATGCCACTGATGCTTTGTAGAGACATGAAAAGCCCAAGGTGAGTAAAGGTAAAAGAAAGCCAGGCACAAAAGCCAAAGGGCATTTGGGCTTACATAAAAAGAAGTTCTCATTTCAAAACCAAGTACCATGTAAAGACTTAATAGTAATAGTGACTGAGTTTTAGAGACTGTTAAGTGCCCAACCATAGCAAGTCTGATTAGAGTCCACAGAGAATCAAAGATACTTCCTGAGGAGATAACTAAGTCCTTAGAGAGAAAAAAAGATCATGCAACATTATGAAATACATGCACAGTAACTGTTGCCCAGTTCTCCAGGCAGAGCTAAGGTCATTTACGTAAGTAATTATGCTCTGGAGAAATGGAAATACTAAGACATTCCAAGAACTATCTGGCATAGGATTTAAGTTGATAGTGATAACCTGAGACTGAAACCATGTGTATTCCTATTAGAGTAGGGGCAAATGAGGTCCTGCACAAAGTCTGGTGGGCATTTACCCATCTCAAATGTGTAATTGGGCTTGACATACTTGGCAGCTGATATAGCCACCATATTGGGTCATTAGTCTCTGGGGTCAAAGCTACTGTAGAGACAAACTTCAGACTGTCCCTCACCCTTCTGCACCCCTCCAGCCAAGATAGTGAAACAAAATCAATATTGTATTCTAGGGGTATAGTTGAGATTAGCGTCATACTGAAAGGATCTGAAGGATGCAGGTGGTGATCCCTGTCATATTTCCATTTAGTTCACGAGTTTTGTCCTTGCAAAAACTGGATAGAACTTGGAAAATGATGGTAGATTACAACAAATGCAACAAAATAGTAGCCCTAGTCACAGCTGCTTTGCCAGATATGTTACTTTTGCTAAAACAAATTAATATAGCCTCAGGTACAAGCTATGCAGCCATTGATTTGGTGACTAGCTCCTTTCTATCACTATCACAAAGAAGGTTCAGAAACAGCTCACATTTGTCTCATATAGAATGCAGAACTGTATGTATTTATTATTTTGCTCCAGAGCTGTTCTAGATTTTGTGTTCTTTATCACAGATATGTAGGCTGAAGAGCTCTAGATCAGTTCTGTCCAGTATAAATAAATTGTGAGCCACATATGTAATTCAAATTTTCTATTAATCACATTAAAAAGTAAAAGGAAACAGGTAATTTAGTATGTTTTATTTAACCCAGTATTCCCAAAATATGTCAACACTTGATCAATGTAAAAATTATTAATGAGTTTTTTTTTGTACAAAGTCGTCTATACTTCTGTTTTAAATTTATAGCATATCTCAATTCAGATGCCAAATTTTCACAGGATGTACTTGATCTCATAAAATTTACAGTTGAAAAAGTAGACTTATATGCCCAAATTGTTCCAGACATACTTAAAATTTGACTAGTAACTGAATTAACTGCCCAAAAATATACTTTTCCTTCAATAATTGCATCAATATTAACAAAACTGGTTTATCTTTTTTAAATAATTGATTTGACTTTGAAGGAAATATATATCAGTTTTGAAACTACAACAGTTTTATACAGCAAAAAACAGTAATTTTAAGAGTATATTTTTTAACTCTCAGTCAATGCAGTATTATTAAAATTGAATTCAAAATGCAGTATGTCAATTGCAAAGCAACTAAATTTACCAATATCAAAAAGAGTTCTTCAAATTTTTCTTATAGTTTTTTCAATAAATTTATATAACACTCAATTATAATTAAAATTTCAATATTCATGTTGGAAAATGTGTAAAAGTATGACTGATTTATTAATTAAATTATTAAAAATGTAATCGTTATTATTGACACAAAAAACTTCAAGTACAATATGAATTTGTATGCAAGTATAGCTAGGTCACAAATAAACTTTTTCTTTCCTCAAGAGCTTCAAAGTTAGTTTATTCATATGCAGTTTGTCATCAGTGAGAAAATGTAAAGTGTGTTGCTGGGATTTTTGCCTTTGATTATTGAATGTCAGCAAATATTCCTTTTGTCTTTATGAGTTTATAGTTGATTGCAGTTGGAGTATGATTCTAGAAATCTTTTTACAGCTTTTCCATGACTTGGTCAATGAGAATAAGATCATTAAATTCATTGTCTATTTGTTCAAAAGTTTGATAATTGGTGATGATTTTTAGACATATATACTGCATGATTTTAACAATTATATCAGTGGTTCTTTTCCTAGAGTTTTCTTCAGAAAACTAAGTACATATATTTCCAATATATATCCTGTAGTGGGATAAATCAACAAGGGGGAATATCAGTGTCTTGTTTTAAAATAATGAAAATCCAATTTTGACTTCACATAGTTGGAACACCATCCATAGTTATAGAAACTATTTTTTCATATCTAGATAAAATTTTTCTTTGAGAGATAAGAGGATTTAAAAATAGCTATTCGAGGGGCACCTGGGTGGCTCAATGGGTTAAAGCCTCTGCCTTCGGCTCAAGTCATGATCCCAGGATCCTGGGATCGAGCCCCGCACTGGGCTCTCTGCTCAGCGGGGAGCTTGCTTCCCCCCTCTCTCTGCCTAGTTGTGATCTCTCTTTCTCTCTCTGTCAAATAAATAAGTAAAAAAAAAAAAAAAAAAAAAAAGAAAGCTATTCCATTGGCTGCCTGGGTGGCTCAGTTGGTTAAGCAACTGCCTTCAGCTCAGGTCTTAATCCCGGAGTCCAGGGACTGAGTCCCACATGGGACTCCCAGCTCCAAGGGGAGTCTGCTTCTCCCTCTCACCTTCTCCACTCTCATGCTCTCTCTCTCTCTCTCTCTCAAATAAATAAAATCTTTAAAAAAATTAAAAAATTAAAAAAAATAGCTATTACATGAGTCTGATTATTTAGGTTGCAAGTTGATATAACTTTGGAAGTCAAATGGAGACATAATATAATATACATTATAACATAATATACATATAACATATTAAAATAATATACCAAAGTATTAATTGGGCTTTTTCTCTTAACATTGCATGGCTTGTCTAAGGCTAATGAAAAGTACTTGCTATTTTTCAAAAACATTTTTAAAGATTTATTTATTTATTTGAGAGACAGAATGAGAGAGCACAAATCAAGGGATGGGCAGAGGGAAAGAATTTCAAGGAGATTCCCTGCTAAAAGTGAAGCCTGAATGTGGGGCTCAATCTCATGAGTCAAGAGATCATGATCTGAGCTAAAACCAAGAGATGGACACTTAACTGACTGAGCTATCCAGGTGCCTCTTAATTTTTCAAATTATGAATCAATTGACTTTTGGTGCTGTTGGGAAAATCTATTATTCTAGTGATAACTACTTGGTTGTTTCATTGAGGGTCTTCCACATTTTATAAAATATCTTTTTTAGATTTTTCTTACTTCATAACAAACTTTCCATAATTGAAATCATTTTTATAATTTCTATATCTAAAAATCATTTTCTATTTTGTGTGAGAATCTGAGACATTTTATAGCTGGTCAACATTACAACCCCACATTCTGTTAAGACTCATAAAAATTTTTTACTGGATATTTAATTCAGATTTCAGGTAACTAATTTTATTATTCTCTTTTCACTGTTTATAAGAGGGATCTTCTTATCAAATTCATTATATATTTTTGGCTAAAAATGCCTCAGTATTGCTGATTTATCTTAAAAAATTTTCTACACAAACAGCTTGTTTGTTTTTCTTTGCAGTAGTAAATTATAATTGCTATCCTTCATGAAATTTATGACATACTTTCTTCTAGCCACCTTTTCCCTTTCCCTTTCAAGTTGAAGTACTGGCTTCACACTTTCACTCAATCTGCATCAGTAATGTGCCTTCATTTTGATTTTAAAAATTTCTTTAAGAAAAAATAGATTAATTATACTACAATTAAAATAATAACACACTAGTTACTAATAACATTTCATATAGGTGTCATTATATTGTATGTGGATTATAGAAAATGTTAAACATAACATTATGCTGATGCCTGGAAAAAGTCATTTATACTTAATCAATTTGTTGACATCCATGTAATCAGTGATGTGTTTCTGTGTAATGCTAGAAATGATGCATGTCCTTGAAGAGCACTTTACAATATAATAATATTACATTTCTCCATTTGATATTTAACCATGACATGTAATCCTACCAAAACAATGAAGTTATGTTTAACAAAAAAAGTATTTTACACTGTTTCAATCTCTTTTTTTTTATACTGCTTCGATCTTTAAATTCATTAAAATGAAAAATTCAGTTTCTTAGTTGCACTAAGCCATATTTCACATGGCAAATTGCTGCTTGTGGCTAGTGGCCACATAATGGACAACACAGACTAGGACATTTAGACATCTTGGAGACAATCATATTCATCCATCTATTGATGACATAATTTTGATTGGACTGGATAAGGGAGAGGTAGATAGCACACTGGAAGCCTTGGTAAGATGCAAGTTCCAAGAAGTGGGAAGGACACCCTGCAAATAGTTTGGGATCAGCCATATTCATAAGATCTTTGAGAGCCCAATGCTCAGATGTCTGGCATGACATCACTCCAAAAGGAAAATACGTTATTTTTTTCCCATACTTTCTGTCTTATGGGAGGGAGCACAATAATACTGGGTGGGACTCTTTACTTAAATTGACAGAATATTCTGCACATAGAGATCTCATTCTGGCGCATATACCAGGTAATTCAAAAGGCTGCCAGTCTTGAGTGGGCCATGACTTCTCAGTTTTCACCAATGGGTCTTATGATCCAGTAAGCCCAATGGTATTGGAGGTTTTGTTGGGAAAAATGCCATATGAAGTTTCTGACAAACTCCAATGGGAGAATCACAACTGTGGCCCCCAGGATTTTGGAATAAGGGCATGCTGTCTGTAAGATTTATATGATTTAAAACAATACCTCGTTTGTCATTGAGCCCTAGTGAAAAAAAGAGTTCCTGACAATGGGATACCAAATGATCACATGGCTGGAATTACTTATTATTAGCTGAGTCCTGTCACACCCATGAAGTCAAAGGTGGGGTTGGCCTGTAATCCATCGAAAATGGAAGTGGTGCATCCTTGATTGTGCATGAGCAGGACCAGGGGCACAGACTAGTACGTGAACAGGTTGCCAACCTCCCCCATGACACCCACTGTGGCATTAATACCCTCCCTCAGCTCATGCCTGTGGCTATATGAGGATCCCGTATAAGCAGTTGAAGAAGGAACAAAAGTCTTATGTTGGTGTATAAATGTGTTAACCCATTATGTGAGTACAAGCCAAGAATGGACAAATACACTATAACCTCAGGGTAGCTTTGAAAGACAACAGTAAGGAAAAATCCTTTTATTTTTTTAAAATTTTTATTAACATATAATGTGTAATTAGCCCCAGGGTACAGGTCTGTGAATCGCCAGGTTTACACATTTCACAGCACTCACCATAACACATACCCTCCCCAATGTCCATAACCCAACCACCCTCTCCCTACGCCCCTATCCCTGGCAACCCTCAGTTTGTTTTGTGAGATTATGAGTCTTTTATAGTTTGTCTCCCTCCCAATCTCATCTTGTTTCATTTAAGGAAATAATCCTTTTAATTATCAGAATTTTGGATTATGCACTTGGCCATCCATTTTGTATGTAAAGAGAAAGTACCCCAAGGTTTAGTATGCACAGACTCATGGGCGGTGCCAAATGGAAGCAGAGTGAAAGATCAGGAACAGAGAAGTCTGGGTTAATGACATGTTGATGGAGAAATAGGAGTTGTCATGCTGTGTGAACATTTTTACAGTACACATTAATGCCCACCAGAGAACATCCACCAAAGAAGAGACACTAAACAAATGGACAAAAGTACTCAGCCGGTTGATGTCAGCCAGTCTCTGTTATCAGACACCTCAATGTTGGCATGATGAACATGTGAACAGAGTAGCCACTGTGGTAGAGATGGAAGCTACATATGGGTTTAACAGCACGAGTTGTGGCTTATCAAGACTGATTTATCTATAGCCACTGTAAACTCTCCAGTCTCTCAGCAATAGAGATCAATCAATTCGTACCCAAATGAGTACCATTCCTTAAAAACATCAGGTGACCATTTAATGGCAGTATGATAGCATTGGGCCTTTTTCATCCTGGGAGGCTTGAAGTTCACTTTTACTGGACTAAGTACATGAAATTTGTGTTGGTGTGTCCTTCCTGCCTGCAGGGCCTCAGCCAGCACTATCATTCAGGGATTAATGTAGTCCTAGATCCAGTAACATGGGATCTAATGAGAGGAGGAGGAGACTTATATTACCAGAGTTAAAAGGGGTTCAGATGGCTGGAGAGCAGGAGAGGAAGTTGGCAAAGACAGGTTGGGAGATGAAATTGGAGAGGCTGTCAAGGTGTATGTAAATTGTGGAAAGCTTTATGAGCCAAACCTTGTGAACTAGGGAGTCTGGGCCATATGGATGTGGGTAATCAGCAAAGGGTTTTAAAAGGCAAGTGACATGATCAGATTTTCCATGAGCTCCTTATTATCTTAAGCTTTACTTACCTTATTTGTGAGAACAGGAGGAATGTGAAGTTCTGAACTAAATTACAGTCTCAAGTGCCAGGCCTCTGTCCTATTTACCATAGAAGAAAATTCTCTCATTTTTATAATGAGAGAATTGCCAAGATTATATTTTTTCAAGTAACAAAAACATACAAATGGGGCAGGGGAGGATCTTTGCCTGCTCCTATTTGTAAAAACCAAGAACAGAATATAGAAATGTTCAAAGAGCATGTTTGAATACATCTCTTTGTAAAACATGACAGAAAGGAGTGATTATTTAAATTGGACAGGACTTTGCATTCCTGGCTCCTTGGTGGCAGTGCCTTTTGTCTGAACTCTTCTTACTAGAAAAATGTCACAAAGGATAAAAAATGAGTCCAATAAGTTTTATTCAATTTCAGAGTCTATTATATATTCTGTTTTACACAAAGCATATAATTTTAAATTTCATAGATAGGCACTCTGAACATACGCTTGGTAGATATACAGCTGTTTATATGGGTGAAATTGAAACCCTCCAGGGAGGGTACACTAATAATTCCTTACTTGTAAGACAGAACAGCCATCTCATATTCCAAACAAAGCCCAGCCAGCCAAAAGTGATTCATGGTCATTTATAAAAACTGATTACCAATCACCAGATCTTAAAGCCATGGCAACCTTTATTTTTCAATCTTATAAACAATAAAGCTCCCTTTTGTTAAACTCATGAGGGAACTCTTTCCCACGGAGGAGTTAGTAAATGCAAAAGCTAATTTTTCCTTGTCTGACAGCAGGCATGAGAGCTGATGAATACATGTATGATAAATATATATTTCAGTAGAAAGAAAATATTAATGTGTATATATTTATATGTAGTTTTCTTTCACTGAGCTGATCCAATGGGAGAAAAAATCCGGAATTGACTCTTTTGTTTTAGTGCTTGAAAGGCAAATTTTTTTCTGACAAGACAGCATTGAAGTATTCAGTTCATTAATCCTAAAAAAAAAAAAAAAAAAAAAAAAATCCATATTCATATTTAGTTTAAGTGGTTCTTCTGAACTAGGTATTAAAACAGTAGTTTCTGTATTTAATAGTGGTAAATAAGAGACTGTAATAAATCCTGATTTGTAGCTTAATCTCAATGCTTGGTAATGACATTAGACAAATCATTCTTCAATTTTTTGATCATCTAGGAGTTCCATAGTACCAGGTAGAACCAGCATGACTCTGTGACTAATGGCTCCTGCTGGGGACCCTTTTCCCTGTTTGAAGGGTTGAGTGGCAGACCAAGTAGATAAGAGAAAGCAACAAGGTCATTTCTTTGCTTAGCCTTCATTTGTTCTGTCACTGTCTGCTCTGTGTACTAGTGAGACAGTAACTTCTCCAAGGTTAGTGTGAAAGCCTAGAAATATATTCACCTATCATGTAGTCAAAAGTTTTGGTGAAGGCATGTGAAATCCAGTAGTCAGTTAAGGGATAGACAGAGGGTGGAGATGGAGGCACATAGGCAAATCTCTGTTTACTTTCCATTACGTGCGTAATTGCTCTTACATTTGGAAGAGTTCCTTAAAACAGTTTAATGCAGAGTGAGTCAAAGAAGTTTAAGAAAAAAATTTGTTCAAAATCAGATGATATTTTGGGCCATGTTTGAGGGTGATATGGCCAGAGCTGAGCAACAGTTGAACTCTTACTGACATGTTGAGGTCTGTTGATATCTTTGGTCTCCATCTGATGAGTAAGTAATTGTGAATGTTAAGCCACTTAGGTTCTCCTGCTCAAACTCTTGAGTCCAACTTTGGATTACTGACCTTGCACATAGGCCTTCCAGAATCTTAGAACTTTCATGACTGGGTATTCATTAAAGGCGTTAACTCCATGTCCAGTGTCTGTGGTCTCCTGCTTTGTTACATCCCTTCCCTTATGCTTTATCCAAGCTTTGGCCACTGAAGCAATCCTGAATCTGGGCTTGAGCCTCCTTTACTTCTGTAATAGATTTGAGTAACTCTTACTGACTGGTGGTATCATTAATGGTATATTGACTACCTTAATCAGAACTGGCTTTTGCCTTCTTATCTGCTTGCTTGAGTACTTTCTGGTTAAACTTGAAAGGAGGTTTGGTTGTGGGGCAAAGATAGTTGAAAAATTCTAGTCCAGTCTGGCCACAAGAACAATCTTTAGTTCTTGTTCTGCATCAAATACATAATCCCTCCTGGGTCTGTTCTAAACTGTGTAAGCAGATAATTTCCAGTTTTTCAATGGCATTTTTAATAGTTGCCTTCTGGAATTCAACTTTCAAGGGATTTTTTTTTTTTTATAAGAACTATGTAATCATGATGGAATCTCTTATTAAAAGGACTTTCCTTTTCCAAAGCTTGAAAAAGTCTGTCTTTCTCTTCTGAAATTATCAGGCTATCTATCAATAATTGAAGGTGAGATCAAAACTATGACCTTGGCAGGTAGTACAGGAGATTTGCTAAAGTTGCTCAATAGTGTGAGCTATTTTTTAGATTATGTGTTTTTGAACTATATTAAAAGTAAACTTCTTTTCTCACTCTTCAGGATCCTGGGAACAGGTTCACTTATTCAACAAACATTTCACTTATTCAACAAACAGTACTACTATGAAAATGGAGAAAGAGAACAAATTGAGGAGGTTTCCATCTGCCCTTTCATACTGGCTATCCTTGGCATAATACCCAAGAGGGGTCCATACTTGGCCTAGTTACCATAGCGTCTTATAGTTCTGAGCACAGTCCAAGTTCAGCCCCTGATAAATCATCCACCAATCTTCCTGCATACAGACCTTCATATGGGTCACCTGAAGAAGACTCTATGCCAGATATAGAGTCAGTAACTGAATTAAAGGATTAGGAGTCCATGTTTTAACAAGTTCCCTATATAATTCTTATCAATCTGCATCCAAAATTGCAGCCAGAAGTTTATCACTCTAATTCAATAGAATGACTATGGACAATCTTTTTAATCTCTCAGTGTATCTATTTCCTTTTCAATAAAATGGGAGGTAACAACTAGTGTCTAACTCATGGGGTAGTTGCAAGGATCATATGAATTTGTATGTATAATTAATGTATGTTAAAGGCTTTAATGTTTAGGAAATGCTGTGTAGGTATTTTCTATTATTATTAGCACTATTAATGGTAGTTTGGTAGTAGCAGGAGACTCAGCCTATGAGAATTTCCTTATGAACTCCCAGCTCTGCCTGGTTTCAGCGCTAGGCAGTGTACGTGAGGTATGGTCTAGTTTCTTGTCTTGACCAGGTTAGGATGAGCAGAGGTCACATTGTGGGGCTATGAGGCAGGGAAAGCACAGGGAAATAGAGAGAGTGTGGTCCTTGAGGCCAGCTTCAGTTTGAATCTTTCTAGTGACCATGTGAACTAAGGCAGGAGCTTAGTTCTCTTGCCTGTTAAATGAATGAAAATTAACTTCTACTCTGTTTATATTTGAAGGCTTGCCTTTTGAAATAGGTTGCCACAATAGGACTTTTCCTGCTGACTGGATTTTGGTATTACATTCTCCACCTCCAAGGAATGAATCCATGATGAGCTAGTACCTTTTGGTCATCACCTTCCTCAAATTTACATAATGGGAAGTGCAGGAAGAACTAGGAAGGAATGGAGAGTGAAGAATTCTTTGGAGAAAGAGTGTGCTGTCCATGTCCTCCTCCTCCCTCTTCTCCTCCAACCAGTCAACTGGGCAGGGCTTTAGAGAGTGATCCAGAAAGCTTGATGTGTCTATCGAGCTTTGAGAGACGGAGGTGCTGGATTATAGCTCACCCTGAGAGATAGGCTAGCTGAAATCCCTCTGGTGGCAGAGCAGAAACAGGACCACGGTGGATCAGGCTGCCTTTTCATCACAGAGGGACTATAGGCTGTTTCCTGTGGAACAGACAAGCCCATGAGTCATCTTGCAAATGAACTCTGGTCATGAGCACATCCTATTGGGATGTGATTTGAGCTTAGCACAAGAAGCCTGAATGCATTATTAGGTATAGAAGCTGTGGAGGATCATAAGATTAGCTGGGGCTGATACCAGGGAACTGCACTCGGAGTATGCAAGGGAGAGGAAGCTCTAGACATCTGTAAAAGCACCCTGGTGAGTAAGAATTAAGTCAGCATATGGACATCTGTTACACCCAGGGGTACTAACCCCAGATTGTACCTTTGCCTGGCAAGAGACATCTTTTCTGGTCCTTCTTATCACTTCCCTCTTACCTTTACCTGACAACTCTCGAGGGGCCAGAAATGGTCAAGGGTGGAAGGGAGGTGAAGCAAAACCAAATCCAAGTTGTCCATGCTTCTCTGCTTCTCTGATTCAGGTTTTTGTTGTTGTTGTTGTTGTTTTATTTTGTTTGTTTTGTTTTGTTTTGTTTGTTTTTTGCCTGAGACAGAATCAAGCTTGGGGGCAGAGAACTTGACACTGAGGGTTTGAAACTTTAATAGTGGACTATACGGGGACTTTAAAATTTTGAAATGATCAGTAGATCACTGGAACAGGAACTCTCCCCTATTTTATCCAGCCATGGAAAAGACTGATCCCTCAGACTAGGTTTAAAGAAACAGTAGTGAGACAGAATAAAGTTAAATTTGGCTTGCACACTGCCAAGTCTAGCTGGTTCACAAAACCCGTTACCTTGGTAATGTTAGAAGAATCAAGTGAACTAATGGGTGGGAAAGTGTTTTGAATATTATAAAGTGTACATATTTTGAAAATACTGTTTATATATGCATATAAATATAACTTGAAAAAATAAAACAGAAAACACCTTCTCACTGTAAAGAAGACCCTATGTTAAGTGTTTAGAAGATACAGGAATAAGTGTGACATTGTCCCTGCCTACAGGGAACTTACTGCTTCTAAAGAGCAAGAGTTATATACCTTACATTTTCCATACCTACCTTCTGCAATGCCAGATGAAGTCAGACAGCAAAGGTGAATGTGGACTAACTTGAAAATAACAGCCACTAATCCTCTATAAAAGTGATTCCAATGAAACAAAAGGATAGTTTGTCTTCTTGCTGCTGCTTGTCTGTGAGCTCCTCAGGCTTATTTCAAATACCTGCTTCTTTCTGAGTACTTGCATACTGCCATAGGTCCCCGTGGCTGGGGGTGCTTGCTCTGTTTGTTACTTCTGCATTTTCCACAGCGGTCTCTTCATAGCCTGCTGTTCAGTTACTTCTTTAACTTAAGGAAGTAGGCTAAAGGTTCCACATGCCGCTGGAATGTGGAACAGGAAAGGAGGAAGAGTTGACATAATTCATACCAAATAGATCTTTTTATTTTTATTTTTATTTATTTTTAATTTTTTTCCCATTTTATTTTATTTTATTTTCGGTGTTCTAGCATTCATTGTTTATGTACCACACCCAGTGCTCCAGGCAATATGTGCCCTCCATCATACCTACCACCAGGCTCCCCCAAACCCCCATCCTTCTCCCGTCCCAAACCCCCAGTTTGTTTCTCAGAGTCCATAGTCTCTCATGGTTTGTCTCCCCCTCCAATTTCCCCCGACTCACTTCTCTCCATATCCTCATGTCCTCTGTGTTATTCCTTATGCTCCACAAGTAAGTGAAACCATATGATACTTGACTCTCTCTGCTTAAGTTATTTCACTCAGCATAATCTCCTTCAGTCCCATCCATGTTGATACAAAAGTTGGGTATTTATCCTTTCTGATGGAGGCATAATACTCCGTAGTGTATATGGACCACATCTTCTTTATCCATTCGTCCATTGAAGGGGATCTTGGTTCTTTCCACAGTTTGGCAACTGTGGCCATTGCTGCTATGAATATTGGGGTACAGATGGCCCTTCTTTTCACTACATCAGTATCTTTGGGGTAAATACCCAGTAATGCAATTGCAGGGTCATAGGGAGGCTCTATTTTTAATTTCTTAAGGAATCTCCACACTGTTTTTCCAAGTGGCTGCACCAACTTGCATTCCAACTAACAGTGTAAGAGAGTTCCCCTTTCTCCACATCCTCTTCAACATTTGTTTTGTTTACTGTCTTGATAATTTTGGCCATTCTAACTGGTGTAAGGTGGTATCTCAGTGTGGTTTTGATTTGAATCTCCCTGATGGCTACTGATGATGAAAATTTTTCATGTGTCTGTTAGCTATTTGTATGTCTTCTGTGGAGAAGTGTCTGTTCATGTCCATTTTTTGACGTGATTATCTGTTTTGTGTGTGTTGAGTTTGGGGAGTTCTTTATATTTCTTAGATATCGACCCTTTGTCTGTAGTGTCATTTGCAAATATCTTCTCCTATTCTGTGGGTTGCCTCTTTGTTTTGTATACTGTTTCCTTTGCTGTGAAGAAGCTTTTGATCTTGATGAAGTCCCCCAAAAAAGTCCCATTCGCTTTTGTTTCCTTTGCCTTTGGAGACATCTTGAAAGAAGTTGCTGTGGCCAATATCGAAGAGATTACTGCCTATGTTCTCCTCTATGACTTTGATAGATTCCTGCCTCACATTGAGGTCTTTTTTCCATTTTGAGTTTATCTTTGTGTATGGTGTAAGAGAATGGTCGAGTTTCATTCTTCTACGTATAGCTGTCCAATTTTCCCAGCACCACTTATTGAAGAGACTGTCTTTTTCCCACTGGATGTTTTTTCTTTCTTTGTTGAAAATTATTTAACCATAGAGTTGAGAGTCCATATCTGGGCTCTCTCCTCTGTTCCATTGATCTGTGTGTCTGTTTTTATGCCAGTACCATGCTGTCTCAGTGATCACAGCTTTGTAGTAAAGCTTGAAATCAGGCAACATGATGCCCCCAGTTTTGTATTTCTTTTTCAACATTTCCAAATGGATCTTCTTAAAACTACATTCAGGGGCACCTGTGTTGCTCAGTCAGTTAAGTATCTGCCTTCAGCTGAGGTCAGGATCTCAGGGTCCTGGGAAAATGTCCCATGTTGGGGCTCCCTGCTCAGTGGAGAGTCTGCTTCTTCCTCTGCCCCTCCACCTTTCTTATTCTCTCTCTCTCTTGTGTGGGCTCAAATAAATAAATAAAATCTTAAAAAAACAAAAAACAAAACTACATCCAGTTCCCTCAGCCTATAAAATCTAGAAGCCCAACACTCCGGTGACTAATTCTGTGATACTCTTTCAGGCCCTTTTAGATGGTAGCACCTTTGTAGAAGGTGCTGCATCTGGTGTATAGCAGGAACCTACCTATATAAAATAGATGTTTTCAGATATATAGTGTTTCTGTGTGGGATAATGAAGCTAATCCTAGGTCTTTCCTAATCCAGGCTATAGACAGCTTTCTGCTTGTTTTTAAAAATTGTGTTTGGTTTGATCAAGTTATCTAGAATGTTGAACTACAGCCATTATCAAGCTACAGTATAGCAGTATTAATATGACAGTATCTGAAAGGAGAATACAAGCTGCACCAGGAAAAAAAAATTTGTCTGGTCCAGGTCTCTCAAGTGTGAGGAAATAATTCAATCTAGTAACTTGGAAGGAAGCAAAACAAAACACAACATCAAAAACCATAAAATAGAGCAAAACAAAACATGGTTTATGTTCTTCAATGGGGAGATCATCTCTCTACTGAGCTAAGTTCAACTTTACCACTGTGTGTGGTTGGCCTCCTACTGTAAGGTAGGGCTACCCTGGTCTAGAGGCACAATTGCCTGTGATAGGAGTAACTCTCCTCTGAGCCACACAAATTCTCTATTGTATCTTTTGGACAACTCTTCTACCTTTGCCAAAATGTGAGATAGTCTTCTAGTCTCTGGGATTGGGGTGCCTAGGATGTTGGGTGAGGAAAGAAAAGAATACCAATAAGTTACAGGTGAAAGCCAGACTGCAAAAGAAAGATGAGAACCATCAAACATTAAAAACAACAACAACAGCAACCTAAACAGAGCAGCAGTCTGGGGCTATTTACTGCATAAACAAATAGTTTGAAATCTCTTAATCTTCCTCCTATATCAGGATCATATGTAAAAAATATACACATTAAAAATATACAGTTTGGTGAATATAAATCATTAAAGAAACATTGGATTATTTTAGAGATGGAAGTAAGAGTGCCATGCATTGTGGAAAGTTTTCCATTCATAATAGATTAAAAAATGGCGGTATGATTTTACTTTCTGATGGTAAACTTATCTGGAATGCCACATTTCCACAAAGTGTCAATTAAGAATTAAGTTAATTTAACATCTGTTTCTTACCTGTTCTGTGTCAGGTCTGAAGAGACCCTAAGACCTAGTACCTGTCCTCAAGATGCTGACAGTTTTAGGTGGGTTATTCCAAAGAGAATCATTTGGTATCACAGAAGGTGGGTATTGATGGTTTCTCTGGGAACCTTGATGGGACTTTTAGTGACTCTTGCCTTGTTTTCATTCAAAGGATCTACTGGTATTCTGCCTAGGCCATTGTATCATAAGATAGAGCTCATGATTCTGATCCACAGAACTGTGAAAATGAAGTCCACCCTGGGATCCAAGGAAGGTTATCACCTCATCCCTAATCTAGTTAAAAAGATTACTTCACAGAGCATTGTCCTCCAGGTTCCATATCCTTTCACGAATTTCCGAGAAGAATATTTACCACAGTGTAGGCAGCATGTGGTGTAGGGACAGCTGACCTGGTAGGGATGGCTGGTCTATCAGTCATGGCTCTAAAGCTGCAGGCTTTGGGTGAGACACTCCCTTTTGGGATCTTAGTTTCCCTGTATGAAAAAGAAGAAGGTTGTACTCATACCCTTGGTAGGGTTCTTCCTGGGTTGATTTTCTGATCAGGTCATTTCTCTTGTTCTGCTCTTGTAGTCCACAGGGGGGCCTGCTTCAGGGACATCTGGAATAAACCCAGTGAGGCAGTGAATCCACATCACAAAGTTCTTTCTATGGTAACAGTGTGGACCCTTGCTTGCTGAAACTCCTGAACACCCAATAATCCCACCTTAAAATAGCATTAAAGGAAATAGCTCCCTAGTACTGTGTCTCTGATTCTACGATTCCTATATTCTGTGCTGTTGAGTGGCCAGGTGTGGGGGGCGGTGGTGGGGGGGCATTCAAAAGGAGGCACTGAGGAGTCCTGTCCATTCTCACAGCTTTGAGCTTGAGTATACCCTTCTTACTGCTTTTTGGTTGCTTGGCAGCCCTTTAGAAGATTTCTTTGCCAAAATCAAGCTGACATTCTTGCTACATCTTTGCGTATGAACTATCCTTTGTGTTTTCCGTAGGTCACATGCTACCTGAATTGAAAAATTAGAGTTCGTTAGAGATTTTATTAATTCACATCCGTTCCTTCAAAACAAAGAAATTAGTGAATGAAAAGTTATTAATTTGTTTAATTCCTATTTGCTCAAACTGAACATCCTAGGTGCCCTGAAGACTTCCCTCTACCTTGGGCATCTAATATCTGATCAGTAAGTCTACTGATGCTTCTCTATATTATTCTTCCTCTCACTGTTCACTCCTACCCTCTAATTTAGGACTCTCTTATAGCTTGACTACTGCAATATCTTCCAATATTGCTGCCATGCCTCATCTTTTGACATCCCCAAATCCCATTCATCATACATGCATATCTATATTGGTTTCATAAATCTTAAACCCTAGTAATCATTTTCCTCTGTTCAGAAACATCATTGTTTTCTGCTGGTCTAGATTAAATCCAGATTAAAGTTCACATTCCTCATTCTCACATTCAGGCCCTTCCAAACCAAACCAGTTTTTCAGCTTCATCCTGATACATTCCAACACAAAACTAAGCCCCATCTTCACTAATTTCTTCAGTGAACCACAGAGAACTTTAATTTCCTTACATTACACAATTATATACATGCCTTAAACCTCCCACTACAGTGGAAACTCTTAAGAGATAATATTCGCTCTATTCTTAGAGATAATATTCCCTCTACTCTTCAGGGGTAATCATCCCCAACACTGGGTCTTCTGCACAGTTGCTAGCCCAGATTGTAATACAGACTGGTTTTCAGTAAATGTTTGTAGAACCCATCAGCGAGGGTATCCCACAAAGCCATTGCCATTCCTACTTTCAGCTCTTCTCTCACAGAGTGCTCTGCTTGGATGCTCTCTTCCATTCACTTTAAAATGTCTGCGAATTTTGGTGTATTAAAGTTAATTTTCATCTAAGATTTCCTATTCATTAGCGCAAAGCTCTTCGTAATCTCTTCTTATCTTATTAATATTTGTGGTATCTGTAATTAATTCTCCCTTTTTTCCCCTAATATTGTTTGTTCATATATTCTGTACTTTTATCTTGATCAATCTTGCTAGAGGTTTAATTGTGTTACTTTTTGCGAAGAACCAACTTTTGGTTTTTGTTTTATCCTTTATTCCATGTTGGTTTTATATTTTATTAACTTCTTCTCTTATCTTTATTATTTCCTTCGTCTACTTTCTTTGGATTTAACTTGCTGTTCTCTCTCTCTCCTTTTTTAACATTCTAAAACAGATGTTTAGCTCTATAATTTTCAGCCTTTTTTCTTTTTCTAATTTAAACATTCGAGGTTATACCTTTTACTATCAGTACTGTTAGTTACATTTTGTTCTATAGGAAATTGTTACATAGCATTATTGTTTAGCTCTAGATTTTGTCTAATTTATAATATGATTTCTTTGATGTATGAGTGACTTAGGAGTATGTTTTTAAATTTCCACACATTTGAAGTTTTTCCTAGTGATCTTTTAGCTACTATTTCTTACCTAATTTCTTTGTACTCAGAGAACTAGTATAATACCAAATTGTTTAAAATTTGTTCAGACTTATATTGTCAATGTTGGTTGAAAAGATTTTTTTATCTTTAATTGTTGAGTGGAATGTCTTTAAACACCAATTAAGTTATACAGTTAATAGTATGATCTTAATCAGTATTCTTAATGTTTTTTTTTTTTTTTCCTTCTGTTGGGCTAACTACCAAGATAGTTATGTTTGAAAAAAAAAATCTTCCATTAATATGGTGGTTTGTCTGTTTTTCTCCAAAGCTATAACAATTTTTGCTTTAAATATTTTCAGGATATATTATTAGGTACGGTCACACTAAGAATGATTGCAACTTTTTGATAAATTGAACCTTTTAACATTATGTAGTGACCCTCTTTCTTTCTCTAGTTGTGGTTTTCCCAAAGAGCCAATTTCATCTGATACTGAGATAGCTTTCTTTAATATTTACCTAGTATATCTTTCCATTTTTTTCCTCTCATTCTATTTGTGTTCTCTTAGATGTGTCTCGTAACACCATAGAGCTGGATTTATTTTTTCATCTTCAGTCTTTATATTTTGGCTAGAAGAGTTCATGCATCAATATTTGTCATAATTACTGATACACATATATAATATATTTGTTTCTATTATGTATTCATACATGTACAATATATTGTGTTTTCTAATTATAAAATCTTTTTATGTGTTCAATATATCTTTTTCTCCTTTTTACTTGTGAGTAATTTTGTATTACATCTTATTTTAGTAATTGTACATTCTATCATTCTTTTAGTGATTGCTATGGAAATTTTAACATGTATATATAACTAGAAGCCTAGGGTTAATTGATATTTTGACCTTTATTCTCAACAATGACTTTATAAATCACTTCCTTTATCCCTGTCCTATAGGTCTGTTGTTAACAGCTTTGAGATATGATTTGCATATCATACAATTGACCCATTTAAATGTTCAATGATTTTTAGTATATTCACAGAGTGGTGCAACCATCACCAATATCTGATTTTAGAATACTTTTCCCCTTGAAAAAATTCACATTAGTGCTCTCCGTTTTTTCCCCATGCTCCCCAGCCCTGTCAACCACTAATCTATTGTCTGCCTTTATGGATTTGCTTATTCTGGACATTTCATATAAATGGATTATGCAATGTGTTGTCTTTTGTGACCAGCTACTTTCACTTAACACAATACTTTAAAGATTCATCTGTGTTGTAGCATATATCAGTACTTCATTTCTTTATATGGCCAAATAATATTCCATTGTATTGATATACCTGATACTCATATTTGCTAGGTTTGGTAAATTCTTTTAAGCTAAAGTTGGCTTCTGTGATCATTTTACATCTGAAGGTTCTTTATTTACTCATTCTCTGGTTTGAAATTATCTACTTTCCAGACTATTCATGTTCAATCAAGAAGTTAAATGAATTAAAATCAGACTGTTTAAATATTTGTAGCTGATGGTTCAATCTGTGTGCTATATTGCTGGACAAATGAACACTCAAGGCTCTCTTTTTTATGCATTCAACTCTCCCATCCATCCTTCTCCACCAGATCAAACCTTCTCTAGGAAGATTTTTTTCTGATCTGCCAGCTTACTGAGGTTTTAATTGCCTCAAATTCCTTAAACCTTATTTTTAGGTTTAATTCATATGCCCCTTGATAGAGATGGCCTTGTCTTCAGTTACTACTCACTATGATGGGAAGCTCTTGGTGGGCTTGTTGGTACCTTGGTCTTTCTGTCTATCTTTTTAGGAAGGTAGTCTGACTTACTATAGTGTGGGGCAGATTGTAGCCATTCAAGAACTAGGTATAGAATAAATCAATGAACAGAGTCAAAGGTTTCTGTGTTTTTCCCTGACAGTTAACTTCTCTGAGTGAAATTTCAAATCTGATGCTTGGATAAAGCAAGCTGAGATACAGGTGCCAATAGATTGTCTGTGGAACCTCTTCTGGGTCTGGCTCCTGATCTCAGGGATAAGTGAGGGGGCCAAAGTGCAAACTCTCATTATTTACAGCCACCACAAGGTATGTGAGAGGATGTAGAACAAATCGTCTTCCCTGGTCTCCACTGGTCAGAGCAGGCTCCACTGGTCCATGCCTCTTGAGGGTTGTAAAACATTTGTTGCAGTTTTGATTTCCCAAGCTCAGAGGTGGTTTTGATAGGTGTCTGTCTTAAGCCCCTTACTGTCTTCTGCATATGAAGTGGCAGAACCAAGGTCCTAATGGAGCATATTCAAAAGGGAGATCAAGAGAGGAATTGGGATTGGATCTCATTAAATCCTAATTTCCTTATTACCACACTGGGAGGAAAGTGCTGACCAGCACCAGTGGTAGGGCACTTGTCATGGAGCTGCTTATGTGGCTTGGTCTGGATTGGAAGAGCACAGTGACTCAGGAGACCTTGTACTGGCCTCACCAGGCCCTTATCTGAATTTGTGAATCTTAACACCAGCTGGGGATGGAGAGCACTGGGGTTGAACGATGGGACTATGGCTACTACTACTGCAGGTTATTAAGAAATCAGCATTCCCAGGTAAAAAGGACTTGGGAGGCACCACACCTAGTAGCTTAAGTGAGTTCAGAGACAATGAAGACTCATCACTGTGGAATTTTCAGCTCCTTCATGAAATCAGCACATTGCTCTTATTCTTTCTTGCTGAAATAGCATTTGGTTCATCAGGGATGTCTGATCTTGACACATGTTAGAAATGTATATCTCTTTTTTTAAACGATTGAATAAGTGGGGAGAAAATGAAAATAGAGCATTACAGCCCAGCAATAAGAGGGGAGGATTTCACATAAACCAAATCTAATTTATAGTTGGCAGTTGCAAAGGGTTGTGGAGCCTTACACATAATAGAGGTTTAATGGGTATTTGTTGAATTTAATGATTTGAATCATTTGCAACAAAACAAATTCCACTTTGTCTGAATTGCTCAGATAGGTTTCCTCCTCGCTCCATTTAGCGCAGCAGGCAGGTAAGATTTTCCATGTGCAGCTGAACCACAGGATGAGGGACCCTAGCCCACGTGTATACTCTGCCCTAACCTATAGAGGCATGCGACAGTTGTACTGAAATAGACGTTGGCCTGAGTCCTGGCTTTCTAATTTACCCATCAGGAAAAATACAGAACTTGTTGGTGAGAAACAACTTTTATGATGAGACAACACAGTAGCTGGTACACAGTAGCCCTCAATAAATATTTGTTAAGAGCATTAACTGTGATTTCCCCTTAAGATAGTGTTGGGCAAAAATCAGTGATCTGGCCTGTGGTGCCCCACTAAAATATTCAGGTCTTTTGAGAAAATATTGAAAAAACCTAATAGCCAAAAAATTCCTATGACAACATCTGAGATGGACTTGCATTAATTATGGGAAGGTATATATACTTGAATCAACTGGAGCTGGTGATTTTTACCATTGGAAGGACAGATGGCACACCTACAGCCCAGAAGTAAGGTTAGGAGACACATACGATGAGGAGGATTGCATCAAATGGAAAACCCATAGCAAAACTGCTTTCTAAAGGACTAAGAATGATTTATTCCCTTGCTTAGTGCCTCTTCTTCTCCATCTGCACAAAGCTTACAAATCCCAATTTTGTTATATGTTTAGTCCTCAGATCAGACCAAAGGAGGGGCTCTGTAACCAGCAAAGTTAGAGGAGGGGCTCATATCAAAGAGAGGGACTTTGGGAGCTAGAGTTTCCTGGTGGTAAATGAGAATGTCAGTGCGGGCTCAGGAGGCAGCATTTTTTTCCCAAGTTCTGTAGGTAAATCTATGTAGTTAAGGTTACAATCCACCATTTCAGATTTTTCAAGAATACATTTTCCTTTAGGCAAGAGGTAAAAGCATATCTTTTTGCAGTCCAGTGACTACCCTAGAAAGGGGATAATCAAAGCACTGTGTTTCTCAAAGTACTTGTTAAAAATACAGATAATGTACCTTACCGAAGACACACCAAATCAAAATCTCTGGGAAGGGAAGGGTGTTGGGTCTTGGGAATTTTTCACAAGTTCCCTGGCTGACTTTTATGCTCACTTAAATCTGAAAATGAATGTTAGTGAATTGCAACACTATCTACACATCAGAATCACCTGGAGAGCTTTGGGGAAAAACAAAAACAAAAACAAAATAAAGCTGAAGTCTAAACCCCTCCTCCTGGAGATTTTCACTTAATTCATCAGGCAGAGGTCCTAGGGATCAGCGACTTTAAAACCTTCCCCAATGAATCCAATGTACCGCTAGGATTAAGAACCACTGAACTAGAGGCTATGTATGTTAATAATCCAGTAAGCTTAAAATGTGAAAGAAAAATTCCCACAGCAACTATGAGGACAAATAATTCATTCCTTTTGTTTACTGATTATATAAATTTTCAGTTCTGAGATTCTTAAGCAAATGAGACAAATATAGAAAAATAAGCTGTTTTGCAAACATATAGTAAACAGATCTTCACTAGCATACCAAAGGATCAAACACTAGATGCACTTAATCTAATAGTTCTTTTTAAAAAGATTTTATTTATTTATTTGAGAGAATGAGAGAGAATACAGATGGAGAGGTGGTCAGGGGGAGAGTGAGAAGCAGGCTTCCTTCTGAGCTTGATCCCTAGACCTTGAGATCATAACCTGAGTCAAAGATAGATAGACACTTAACCAACAGAGACACCTAGGCACCCCAATGCATTTTCTTAAAATAGGATCATGACAAAAGTTTGGTATTCATCCTTTCTGATGAAGGCATAATATTCCATTGTATATATGGACCATATTTTCTTTATCCATTCATCTGTTGAAGGGCAGCTTGGCTCTTTCCACAGTTTGGCGATTGTGGCATTGCTGCTATGAACATGGGGGACATGTGGCCCTTCTTTTCACTATATCTGTATCTTTGGGATAAACACATAGGAGATTATGCTGAATGAAATAAGTCAGGCAGAGAAAATCAATTATGTTATGGTTTCACTTACTTGTGGAGCATAAGGAACAACATGGTAGACATTAGGAGAAGGAAAGGAAAATTGAGTTGGCAGAAATCGGAGGGGGAGAGGAACCATGAGAAACTGTGGACTCTGAGAAATAAACTGAGGGTTTTAGAGGGGAGGGGAGTGGAGGATGTGTTAGCCTGGTGGTGGGTATTAAGGAGGACACATATTGCATGGAGCACTGGGTGTGGTACATAAATAATGAATCTTGGAACATTGAAAAAATAAAATTAAAAAAAAAGGAACATGAAAAGCATGTTCATTATTATTAAAATTTTATTCCTGAAAGTTTTAACTAATGGAATAAGGCAAAACAAAAAAACTGCAAGCAGAACTAGTGAAACAGATTAGCAATATTACATTTTAATATGATTGAAGCTTTGCCTAATAATCTAATATATAACTAATATTAGCCAGTTTTTAAGATATAAGCAAAGATTTAAAAAGCACTACTTTTCCCATATTTTAAGATTAACTATTTAGGAAAAATAATAGAAGATAATGTCATTCACATTAGCAATTAAAAGAACTCTTAATAAGAAATCAGAATATCTGTAAGAAAACCACAAAACACAACTGACAACATAAAAGAGATCTTCTATAAATGGAGTCACCTTATTCATAGGCTAAGACTGCACTGTAATGATGTCAGTTTTCTGAAAATTAATTTGTAGTTTTAATATAATTCCAAAAAAGTTTGGATTTGTTTATTTAAAAGAATAGATAAGATTATTTTAAAGTTTCCTTAACAGAATGAATAAGGAAGATTATTTAATAAAAATTATGAAAAAATATATCTTGCCATGAATAAAAATGCATAAAACTGAAAAGTGCATAGATACTTCTTTCAAGAAAAAGAAGGCATTAATGAGTAGAAGAACAGATTAAGAAAATTGTAAAACCTCCCTAAAGGTAAATTCATAATAGGATATTGATAATATTTCAGATCCCTGGGGAAAATTAATTACTCAGTAATTAGAGCAATTGATTAATCTTTGAAAAAATACCAATGTTAAATTTCTACATCATTTCAGTTAAATGTCCTCTTATAAATAAAAAATGTGAGTTCCTTAGTAAAAAAATATGTAAAGTTTATGAACCATTAATAAAAATGAAATATAAATGACCAATAAGAATGTGAAAATGTTCAACTTTACCAAGCATCTAACAAAAATTTAAAAACAATGTATTTTTTATTTATTTACTTTGTAAAGAAAAAAATTATGATGTAGTTGTGGTAAATTGGACTCTTCTGTCCTGTTGAGGTTGTGAATTTGTATAATCTCTTTTCCAGGGAAACTTGGAAACATGCATTAAGAGTCTAAAGAATATGCATTCTTAGAATGTCCAGAACCTTTCTATAAGTGATTCTACTTCTAGGATTTTTTCTTTAGGACATAATCAGAGATTTGTGTAATGATTACTGTATGAGAATGTTCAGCTCTAGAGCATTGTTTTTATAGTGAAAATTAGAAGCAAAATAAATACCAATAATAGGGGATAGCTTCACTACATTTTGGTTTAGCCTTATACTATAGTTCTTTAAAACCTTAAGAAACTATTTTTTTTTTTTTTTTAAGGAAAATGACAGGGAGCAAGCATGTGCTATTAGTAAAGCACAGAAAAGACCACTAAAGAATTTGTATATGTTGGGGAGAAAAAGTTTAAACCTACCTCATACCCTCCAGCAGAATGATGAATACAATAGTGAAATCTGGGCATTTTTTTATTGAGTAATATATTAGCAGGTAGAATAACTTTGTATAATTTTAAGGTTATGTTCATTATTGGAGTGACTATTGCTCGTATCCTGCCAGAATTATAATAGAACTTTTAATATTTGGCTGATCTCCTTTTTCTCCTCTTAAAAGTGGGGAGAGTTGATAAAATGGTCACTGTGGAGGGGAGGGACAGTCATTGGAGCAAATATTTCTTCTTCTCTTAGTCTTTTCCTATGGTGGTGTTGGAGGAGGGTGTTGGACCCTTTTTCTTATATTACAGTGGCAAGAGGCAGGATTCCAATTTGAGTTTAGGGGAAACAGAGGGTAAGGTCTTTGGCCTGCAATTAAGGCTAACTCAGCAGAGTAAAAAGAAGCAATCCTCCTCTAGCTTATCAGAGTCATAGATCAAGGCTTGAGATAAAACAGGTAAAAACATTCTTATCTGGATATATATTGTTCTCTGAATGTATTTGTTTCCCTTGGGGATCTATTATATTGTGGTAGACAGGATTGGGTGATTTTAGGTCTTGATCTAATACCATTTTGATCTCATCAGAATTTCTCTCTGTGTCTCTATCTTGAAAGACCAATTTTACAAATGGACTGTGTCCAGACCATATTAAAAAAAATAGAATTTTAACCCACAGCAGCAGCCAGTCCAGGAAGATAAACTACAACATCTGTAGCAATTGACTCAAAACAGTCAGTACTTAATAACAGACAGCTACCCTAATTTTTGCCCTTGCACTCAATTTAGAACAAACCAGAGAAAGTCAAATATGCTTTCCTAACCAATCACATATGATGCTCTGGTTTTAGTCAGCCTGCCTCTGGCATTCACTATGCCAACAGCCTCCAAGAAGGGTGTGACTGAGAGAACAACTTTTACATCCCCTTCAGCCTTAGTTTCTAGGAAATTCAAGTGATGGTGGCTGACTTTCTTGCTCTCTAGTAAACTGGGAATAGGTTTTGGTCATTCTCATTTGGGTGGTCTCTACTTGTTTCTACCCTCTCTATCTCTCCCTCTATATGTATATCTATATACAGAGAAATATATACTATGGAGGGGAGAATATCCTCTATCTGTCAATACTCAGAGTAAGTATTGATTGCTTTTATCCTGGAAAGCAAAATGCACAGTTTGGTCAGACTGGAACTCAAGGGAGGCCCAGCTCAGCTCTCAGCACAGTTCCAAGAAGTTGTAAAGCTTTAAGGAAGAAGAAAAACACAGGGTAGACTAGAATCAGGGAGGGCTCCAAGGATAGTAAACTGGAGCAGAGGCCAGATAGAGAAAGGAAGTCTATGGTGAGTGTGATTTCAATCTGTTGGGCAGTGGAGTCATGCAAAGTTCATTAATGGATTAGGTGTATGCTAAGTGCTCTGTGGAGTAGGAAGGGAGAGAGAATAAAGACAGGGGGAGTAGCCAGAAGCTCTTAAAATAGTGTAGGAGAGATTCTGAGGTTACCCACAGAGAAGGGATGGAAGGATCAGCCCTTAAAGATACGCTGTGATGGTTAATTTTAAGTGTCAACTTGACTGAGGCCATGGAATGCCCAGATACCTGGTCAAATGTTTAGATGAGATTAACACTTAAATCAGTAGACCGAAGGCCTGAATAGAAGCTGAGAGAATCAGGTATCATCTGGTTTCACTTATTTGTGGAGCATAAGGAATAACATGGAGGACATTGGGAGATGGAGAGGAGAAGTGAGTTGGGAGAAATCAGAAGGGGAGACAAACCATGAGAGACTGTGAACACTGAGAAACAAACTGAGGGTTTTGGAAGGGAGGGGCCTGGGAGGTTGGGTGAGCCTGGTGGTGGGTATTAAGGAGGGCACGTAATGCATGGGATACTGAGTATGGTGCGTAAACAATAAATTTTGGAACACTGAAAAAGAAAGAAAGAAAGAAAGAAAAAAGAAAGAAAGAAAAAGAAAAGGAAAGAAAAGAAAGAAAAAGAAAAGAAAGAAAAGAAAAGAAAGAGAAAGGAAGGAAGGAAGGAAATAAAGTTGACCCTCCCTGTTAGGAGACAATTCTGTCTTCCAACTAGAATGTTGGCTCTTCCTGGTTCTACAGCCTCTTCTAGCCTTTGGACCCAAACTGATGTCACACCTCTGCAGATGTTTGGACTTGTCAGCCCCCATAGTTACAGAAGCCAATTTCTTATAATCTACCCCTCCCCCCATGACACACACAAAACCACATGTTCTATTGGTCCTATTTCTCTAGAGAACCCTGACTAATACATTATAGGAAAAGCTATCAGACTTTTATTAGACTTAAAAGACTGAGCTGGTATGATGGATGAAGGAAACAGAGGCTTTTAAGCTCAAAGATAAAATTACTTACAGGTAAAACATAGGCGGCTAGGAATGATGAGGTGGAGGAAGGAGATTGGTCCATTCTCTTTGGAATATGTTGCATTTGAGACAATGACAATATATCCAAGTGGAGTTGGGAAGTTACCTATAAAAAGTCCTCAGTAATGTTCCTCAAATGGGGGAAAAATATGTGGAAGTCTAACCTGTTACAGATAGATTGGTTGTATAAACCAGTATTTCCTTTTCTGACATACAGGTTATCAGTGTTCTTATGGAATGCTAGCAGATTTTCATAAGAATTAATTTTAGTTTATTTTGCTCTGTATTCATGGAACAGCTTGCTAGTGGGAATGAAGTGGAATGAAGAAGTCTCTCATACACTACTAATGTTTTGCAACTGAAAGCAAGTTGTGATTGTTAATGCAGAATTATCCAGATTGCCTGTGTACACTGAACTCAGTAGGTGACCCTTTCACTTTCCAGTTCTCTTTGCTTGTGCATAACTAGACTCAATGGTGGATAGAGGGACTGCTCAAAAATGTTGGCTGTCAAATGCGTAAACATGAACCAGGGTTAGAAAAACAGGATTAATGCAGCCTGCTTAATGAATGTTCTCTGCTGAATGGCTTCTCAGCAAGGAGGCAAATGTCCAATAGATTCAAGAATGTAACGAAAGCATCGAGAGCAGGTCCACTGGTAACATCTCTCTCTGAGCTGTCTGCTGCCCTGCTTTGCGCTTCAGTCCCTGCACACTGAATCGTTAACCTTTGGCACTGAGTAGGGTTCAGCATTTCAGAAGTGTCTTGATTATGAAAAATCTGCCAGCACTAATGGGAAACCTCTGACCCAGGTGCCAGCCCAGCCTTACAGCTTCACAGCTGCTGTGATTTTGATTGAAAAACAGGTCTCTGGTGTCAGGAACAAAGTAACTGGGAATTGGGCCACCTGTAATAGTTACACTTTTATGCAGACCATGGAGATTCTTCTTTTTCTTTTCTTTTTTTATTTTTCTTTTGCTGTCAAAAGACTGATTTCCAGCATTGTCTGAACACAAAACTTACAAATCACCATCTTCAACTACTTTTTCACCCATCTAAATCAGTTAGGGACCTACTGTATGTCAGCTCATTGCTTCTTACTGTAGGGGGAGGGTCATTAAATAATGGAGAGTCATGGGCACATGCACACATACACAGACGCGCACATATTGAGGACAGGTGCTGTAAGTCACCTTAATATCACCTGGTCTTCAGAGAAGAGGGAAATCACTGTGGACTTGTGTAGCTGGGGGGACTTCTTGGAAAAGGTAGCAATGGGCCTAGACATGGGAGAATGGCTAAGATAGGGAGGTGGAGAGGAACTTGAAAGCTGAGAAAACAGTCTGGTCTGGAACTTTAAGTCAGAATGATGACTGGAATTAATTGGTTTGGAAGTCCTCTCTGTATCCCTAGCATTTAGCATATGGCAGGCCAAAGAGGAGATTAAGTATTAACTTACCTGTTTGTTGAGTCCTGTATATGCACAGAAAGTAGACAGTACCTGGATTTCTCTGAACTCCCCCAAATAAAAAGAGAAATAAAAAACATGAAGAACTCTTTAAAAGCCCATCTAACATATTTCTGTAGCTGAGGTTTGTCTAACCTTGTTTTTGTGAAGGGACATGATCTTTTTCTTTTGAGGGAAGCCAAGTTTTTTTTTTTTTAAGGCCTTAACAAAGTTCAGCTTACTCATTCAGTAAATACTTCTGAGGGTCTCTTCTGTTAGGCAGTGTTCTAGGCACTGAGTACACAGTGAAAGAAGACAAAAATCTCTGTGCTTATACCGATTATTTTCTATTGGCAATGGAGAGAAACACTATTTTTAACAGAGTTAATGTGTAACTTCTGTAATATGGTAGAAGGTGATAAATGACACAGAAAAAAGAAACAAGCACTTTAAGGGAGTAGGTATACTAAAGTAAATAAAATGTCATTGTGTCATTGATGCATTTTATATTTTTAGCCTATAATTTTAATCAAGATTTTCATATGCCATAAAATTCAGTTTAAAATTTTAAAATATATATTTCATCACCACTATCTATGTAATTCCAGAACATTTTCATCATCCCCTTAAAAATCCCTGCACCTATGAACAGTCACTACCCATCCCCCCTTTCCTCCAGCTCCTTGAAACCACTAGTAAATGTTCTATATTTCTATGGATTTGCCTATTGTGGACATTTCATATTAATGGAATCATACAGAGTGTTCCCTATTGTATCTGGCTTCTTATAATGCTTTCAAGATCATTAAGGTTTTTTGTGGCTATATGATATTTCAATGTGTACATATATGGCCATATGTTTTCAGTTTTCTTGAGTATACACCTAGTAGTGGAATTGCTGGGTCAAATGGTAACTCTCTGTTTAACTTTTTTTGTGGAACTGTCAAAGTGCTTTACAAAGGAATTGCACCATCTTACATTCCCAGCAGCAATGCGTGAGGGCTCCAGTTTCTCCATATTCTCAACAACACTTGTTATTGTCTTTTTTATTCTAGCCATCTCAGTGGTATCTTATTGTGGTTGTGATTTGCATTTCCTTAATGACTAGTGATGGTGAGTGGCTTTTCCTGTGCTTATCAATTCTTTGTACATCGGAGAAAGGTCTTTTCAAACCTTTTGCCATTTAAAAAAATACATAGTTTTTTCTTTTCACAGTGTATGTTTTTACTATTATGCTATAAGAGTTCCTTTTATATTTTATATAACAGATTCTTGCTTTTTTAAATTTTAATTTTTTTATTAGCATATAATGTATTATTTGCCCCAGGGGTACAGGTCTGGGAATCATCAGGCTTAGACACTTCATAGCACTCACCATTTCATCTACCCTGCCCATTGTCCATAACCCAACCACCGTCTCCCCACCCTCCTCTCCCCAGCAACCCTCAGTTTGTTTTGTGAGATTAAGAGTCTCTTATGGTTTGTCTCCCTCCAGATCCCATCTTGTTTCATTTTTTCCTTCCCTACCCTCCAAACCTCCACTTTGCCTCTTAAATTCCTCATATCAGGGAGATCATATAATAATTGTCTTCCTCTGATTGACTTAATTTGCTCAGCATAATACCCTCTAGTTCCATCCATGTTGTTGCAAATGGCAAGATTTCATTTCTTTTGATGGCTGCATAGTATTCTACATATATATCTACCCCATCTTTATCTATTCATCTGTTGATGGCCTTCTAGTCTCTTTCCATAGTCGGGCTATTGTGGATATTGCTGCTATAAACATTTGGGTGCACATATCACTTCGGATCACTACATTTGTATCTTTAGGGTAAAGACCCAGTATTGTGATTGCTGGGTCATATGTTAGTTGTATTTTCAACTTTTTGAAGAACCTCCATAATGTTTTCCAGAGTGGCTGTATCAGATTGCATTCCCACCAACAGTGTAGGAGGGTTCCCTTTCTCCACATCCTCACCAACATCTGTCCTTTCCTTACTTGTTAATTTTAGTCATTCTGACTGGTATGAGGTGGTATCTCACTGTGGTTTTGATTTGTATTTCCCTGATGCCGAGTGATGGGGAACACCTTTTCATGTGTCTTTTGGCCATCTGGATGTCTTCTTTGCAGAAATGTCTGTTCATGTCCTCTGCCCATTTCTTGATTGGATTGTTTTTTCTTTGGGTGTTGAGTTCGATAAGTTCTTTATAGATTTTGGATACTAGCCCTTTATCAGATATATCACTGGTGAATATCTTCTCCCATTTGTCAGCTGTCTTTTGGTTTGTTTTTTTTTTGACCGTTTCCTTTGCTATGCAAAAGTTCTTGATCTTGATGAAGTCCCAATAGTTCATTTTTGCCCTTGCTTCCCTTGCCTTTGGTGATGTTTTTAGGAAGAAGTTGATGTGGCTGAGGTCAAAGAGGTTGCAGCCTATGTTCTCAAGGATTTTGATGGATTCCTGTCTCACATTGAGGTCTTTCATCCATTGGGGTCTATTTTTATGTGTAATATAAGGAAATGGTCCAGTTTCATTCTTCTGCATGTGGCTGTCCAGCTTTCCCAACACCATTTGTTGAAGAGACTATCTTTATTCCATTGGACATTCTTTTCTGCTTTGTCAAAGATTAGTGGACCATAGAGTTGAGGGTCCATTTCTTGGCTCTCTGTTCTGTTCCATTGATCTATGTGTCTGTTTTTGTGCAGTACCATACTGTCTTGATGATGAGAGCTTTGTAATAGAGCTTGAAGTCTGTAATTGTGATGTCACCAACTTTGGCTTTCCTTTTCAACATTCCTCTAGCTATTTGAGGTCTTTTCTGATTCTATATAAGTTGTAGGATTACTTTTTCCATGCTTTGAAAAAAATTGATCGTATTTTGATAGGGATTGCAATAAGCATGTAAATTGCTTTAGGCAACATGGCACAATATTTGTTCTTCCAATCCTTGAGCATGGAAAATTTTTCCATTTCTTTGTGTCTTCCTCATTTTCTTTCACGAGTGCTTTATAGTTTTCTGAGTATAGATTCTTTGCCTCTTTGGTTAGGTTTATTCTTATCGTTTAGGGTGCAGTTGTAAATGGGATTGACTCCTTAATTTGTCTTTCTCTGTCTTGCTATTGGTGTATAGAAATGCAAGCTGATATCTGTGCATTGATTTTATATCCTCATACTTTACTGAATTCCTGTATGAGTTCTAGCAGTTTTGGAGTAGAGTCTATTGGGTTTTCCACATAAAGTATTTCACCTGCAAAGAGTGATAGTTTGACTTCTTTGCTGATTTGAATGCCTTTAATTTCTTTTTGTTGTCTGATTGCTGAGGCTAGGACTTCTAGTACTATGTTGAATAGCAGTGGTGATAGTGGACATCCCTGCTGTGTTCCTGACCTTAGGGGAAAAGCTCTTAGTTTTTCCCCATTGAGAATGATATCCACTGGGGTTTTTCATAGATGGCACTGATGATATAGAGGTATGTACTCTCTATTCCTATACTTTGAAGAGTTTTTGATCTAGAAAAGATACTATACTTTCTGAAATGCCTTTTCATCATCTATTGAGAGTATCATATGGTTCTTGTTCTTTCTTTTATTAATGTATTGTTTCACACTGATTGATTTGCGGATGTTGAACCAACCTTACAGCCCAGGAATAAATCCCAGTTGGTCGTGGTGAATAATCCTTTTAATGTACTGTTGGATCTTATTGGATAGTATTTCAGTGAGAATTTTTGCATCTGTATTCTTCAAGGATATTGCCCTGTAATTGTCCTTTTTGGTGGGGTCTTTGGTTTTGGGATTAAGGTAATTATGGCCTCATAAAATGAGTTTGGAAGTTTTCCTTCCATTTCTATTTTTTGGAACAGTTTCAGGAGAATAGGTATTAATTCTTCTTTAAATGTTTGGTAGAATTCCTCTGGGAAGCTGTCTGGCCCTGGCTCTTGTTTGTTGGTGGATTTTTGATGACTGCTTCAATCTCCTTACTGGTTATGGGCCTATTCAGCTTTTCTTTTTTTTTTTCTTCCTCGCTCAGTTTTGATAGTTTATATGTCTCTAGGAATGCATCCATTTCTTCCAGATTTTCAAATTTATATATAAAATTTGGCATCTAGTTGCTTATAATATATTCTTGTAATTGTATTTCTTTGGTGTTTGCTGTGATCTCTCCTCTTTCATTCATGATTTTATTTATTTGAGTCTTTTCTCTTTTCTTTTTGATAAGTCTGGCCAGGGGTTTATCAATCTTATTAATTCTTTCAAAGAACCAATTCCTAGTTTTGTTGATTTGTTCTGTGGTTTGTTTTGTTTTTTGGTTTCTATTTCATTGAATTCTGCTCTGATCTTTATTATTTCTCTTTTCCTGCTGGGTTTAGGCTTTCTTTGCTCTTCTTTCTCCAGCTCCTTTAGGTGTAGGGTTAGGTTGTGTACTTGAGACCTTTTTTGTTTCTTGAGAAAGGCTTGTATCACTATATATTTTCCTCTTAGGACTGCCTTTGTTGTGTCCCACAGATTTCGAACCATTGTGCTTTCATTATCATTTCTTTTCATGAATTTTTTCAGTTCTTCTTTAATTTCCTGGTTGACCCATTCATTCTTTTGTAGCATACTCTTGCCTCCATGTATTTGGGTTCTTTACAACTTTCCTCTGGTAATTGAGTTCTAGCCTCAGAGCATTGTTGTCTGAAAATACGCAGAGAATGATCCTAATCTTTTGGTATGGTTGAGACCTGATTTGTGGCCCAGGATGTGAGCTATTCTGGAGAGTGTTCTATGTGAACTAGAGAAGAATGTGTATTGTGTTGCTTTGGGATGGAATGTTCTGAATATATCTGTGATGTCCATCTGGTCCAGTGTGTCACTTAAGGCCATTATTTCCTTATTAATCTTTTGCTTAGATGATCTGTCCGTTTCAGTGAATGGGGTGTTAAAGTCTCCTACTATTATTTTATTATTGCTAATGTGTTTCTTTGATTTTGTTATTAATTGGTTTATATAGTTGGCTGCTCCCTTGTTAGGGGCATAGATATTTAAAGTTGTTAGATCTTCTTGTTGGACAGACCCTTTGAATATGGTATAGTGTCCTTCCTAATCTCTTATTATAGTCTTTGGCTTAAAATTTGATTTATCTGATATAAGGATTGCCACCCCAGCTTTATTTTGATGTCCATTAGCATGGTAAATTGTTTTCCACCCCCTCACTTTAAATCTGGAGGTGTCTTTGGGTCTAAAATGAGTTTCTTGTAGACAGCATATTGATTTTTTTTTTTTTTAATCCATTCTGATACCCTGTGTCTTTTGATTGGGGCATCTAGCCCATTTACATGCTGGGTAATTATTGAAAGATATGAATTTAGTGTCATTGTATTGCCTGTAAGGCAACTGTTACCGTGTATTGTCTCTGTTCCCTTCTGGTCTACTACTTTTAGGCTTTCTTATTGCTTATAGGACCCCTTTCATTATTTCCTGTAGGGCTGGTTTGGTGTTTACAATTTCTTTTAGTTTTTGTTTGTCCTGGAAGCTTTTTATCTCTCCTTCTATTTTCAATGATAGTCTAGCTGGATATAGTATTCTTGGCTGCATGTTTTTCTCATTTAGTGCTTTGAATATATCAAGCCAGTTTTTTCTGTCCTGCCAGGTCTCTGTGGCTAAGTCTGCTGCCAATATAATATTTTTACCATTGTATGTGACAGATTTCCTGTCCCAAGCTGCTTTCAGGATTTTCTCTCTGTCACTATTGTAAGTTTTACTATTAAATGACAGGGTGTGGATCTATTTTTATTGATTTTAAGGGGGTTCTCTGTGTCTCCTGGATTTTGGTGCTTGTTCCCTTTGACATATTAGGGGAATTATCTATTATAAATTGCTCCAATGTACCTTCTGCCCCCCCCTTTCTTCTTCTTCTTGAATCCCAATTATTCTAATATTGTTTTGTTATATGGTCTCACTTATCTCTCAAATTCTCTCCTCATGGTCCAATAGTTGTTTGTCTTTCTTTTGGTCAGCTTCTTTATTCTCTGTCATTTGGTCTTCTATATCACTAATTCTCTCTTCTGCCTCATTTATCCTAGCAGTAAGAGTCTCCATTTTTTATTGCCCCTCATTAATAGCTTTTTTGATTTCAGCTTGGTTAGATTTTAATTCTTTTATTTCTCCAGAATGTGCTTTTATTTTCCCAGACAGGGTTTCTCTAATATCTTTCATGCATTTTCCAAGTCCACCTAGCACCTTGAGAATCGTCATTCCGAACTCTAGATCTGACATATTACCAATGTCTGTATTGATTAGTCCCTAGCCTTCAGTACTGCCTCTTGTTCTTTTTTTTTTTTGTGGTGCATTTTTCTGCCTTGTCATTTTATCCAAATAAGAATATATGAACAAGAAAATGAAATACTAAAGGAGTGACAAAGATTCCAGAAAAATGTATGCTAACCAAATCAGAAGAGACCCCAAATGAGGGGAAGAAAAAAAGGAGGTAAAAAGAAATTTAAAAAAAAAAAATATATATATATATATAATTAGAATGGTGAATAGAACAGAGCCACCCACTTGATTCTAGTTGTGTTTTGGTCTCTTAGAATAAACAACCTCCCAAAATTTTAAAGAAAGAAAAACATATATATATATATATATATATATATATATATATATACACACACACACACACACACAAAAATAAGGGTAAACACGATTAAGGGATGGAATATGAGTGTAAAAATGAAAATTAAAAAAAAATTTCTAAAGAAGACAGGAGAAATGAGTTGGGGGGGAATTAGAGGGGGAGATGAACCATGAGAGACTGTGGACTCTGAGAAACAAACTGAGGGTTTTGGAAGGGAGGAGTTGGGAGGTTGGGTGAGCCTGGTGGTGGGTATTATGGAGGGCACATCTTGCATGGAGCACTGGGTGTGATGCATAAATGATGAATTGTGGAACACTGAAAAAAAATTAAAAAATACAAATAAAAATTAAAAAAAAAAAAGGAATCGATAAGTTGGTTGGTAAGAGAAAGAAAAAGAAATTGGAGAGAATTTGCTCAGGCAGAGACTAGAGCAAAGTCCTGTGCTAGATTTAGGGTATATTTGATCTATTAGAAGAAATTGTATCCCAAAGTTTTTTTTAGAAGAAAAAACACTATATTTGTACAAAAAAAAAGTTAGATACAATGAAGGATAAAATATGACTATAATAATGAAGGTTTAAAAATATTTTTTTAAAAAAGGTATTTTTAAGATAAGCTAGTTAAAAAACACTAAAAGAGGAAAGAGGAAAAGTTTAAAAAATTAGAATAAGAAAAAAATAAAATTAAAAAAAAATTTAACTTTGTAAGGCTGAAGAATCATGGGGAGAAAGCCATGAATTCCATGCTTTGCTTTTCCCTCCTTGGAATTCCGCTATTCTCCTTAATCAGTGAACTTGGTCTTGGCTGGGTATTCTTGCTGATCTTCTGGGGGAGGGGCCTGTTGTAGTGATTTTCAAATGTCTTTGTCCGAAGTAGAATTGCACCACCCTTGCCAGGGGCCAGGCTAAGTAATCTGCTTGGGTTCACTCTTGGGAGCTTTCATTTCCTGAACACTTTCCATAGAGCTCTGGAGGATGGGAATGAAAATGAAAGCCTCCCGATCTTCTGCCCAGAGGAGCCAAGAACTCGGGGCCCCACTCCTCAGTGTGCCCTCAGAAAAAAGTGGTCAGTTACTCCCATTTCCCTGGTCTCCAGCCATGCTCTGAGCTCATCTGGCCTGTGACTGGGTGTTTTTATCTCTGGCACACAGCCCCGTTTGGAGTCTCCAAATCCAACATATTTCTGCCATGCTGCTCTTCTGATGGAAAAAGGTGGGTTTTCCCAGATCTGCCACTTGTGGGGGCCCTGCTCAAAGAGCAGTGGTCAGACTGTGCTGCAGATCAGAGTTTAAGGTAACTCCAAGCTGAGCTCACTCCTTGGCTCCATCTCTGTAGTTGGCTTCCCTGCTCTGATACCTGGAAGCTCTGCTACACTCAGACAACTCTGATCCTTCTGTGACCCCACGGGACCTGAGGCCACACTGTCCCCGTGAAGGCTCCACCCACCCTTAGCTTCTGGAACAATGTCCCTCAGTGGAGCAAACTTCTAAAAGTTTGGATTTTGTGCTCCACTGCTCTGCCGCTTGCCAGGAGAATGTATAAATACATTCCTGTCAGTTCGGATTCATTTTTCCACACATCCTACCTTTCAGAAAGTGGTCGATTTTCTGTTTCTAGAATTTCTTCTCTTCTTCTCTTTGATCTCCTGTTGGGTTTGTAGGTGTTCAGAATGGTTTGATAACTATCTAGCTGAACTCCTGTGACCTGAAGTCATCTTATTCTGCTACTCCTCTGCCATCTTGACTCAAAAACTTAGATACTAAACTCTTATCAGATATAATGTCTTATAAATACTTTCTCCCATTCTGAGGATTATATTTTCACTTTTATGGCTGTGTCTTTTGAAGCACAAAATTTTTCATTTTAGGTCCAGTTTAGTATTCTTTTTCTTTTGTTGCTGTGCTTTTGTTATTATATCTAGGAAACCATTTTTTAATCCAAGGTCATGAAGAGTTAATCTAAGGTCATGAAGACTGACATTTTCTTTATACTTAGGCTTTGATTAATTTCAAGTTAATTTTTATACATGTGGGTATGCTGTTGTCCCAGCATGTCCCAGCACATTTGATGAGTGACTGTTCCTTCACCATTTGTCTTGGGACTCATATTGAAAGTCTGTTGACAATAGTTATTTTGGTTTATTTCTGGACTCTCAGTTCCCTTCCATTGATCTATATATCTGTCCTTGTGCCAGTACTACACTGTTTTGATTACTATACCTTTAAAAAAATGATTTTGTTTATTTGAGAGAGAGCATAAGCAGGAGGAGCAGCAAAGGGAGAGGGAGAAGCAAGATCCCCACTGAGCAGGGAGCCTGATGTAGGGCACCATCCCAGGACCTTGGGACCATGACCCAAGCTGAAAGCATGCACTTAACTGACTGAGCCACCAAGGCACCCTGGATTACTATAGCTTTGTAATAAATTTTAAAATTGGGAATTGTTCTTCTTTCCTATATTATTTTGGCTATTCTGGATTCCTTGTGTATGTATACGAATTTTAGGATAATCTTGCTAATTTCTGCAAAAAATGCAGCTTGGATTTTGATAGGGGTTGGGTCAGATCTCTACATCAATTCATAGATTATTGCTGTACTTTATAATGTCTTCTGTTCCATGAAAATAAGGTATCTTTCCATTTATTTAGGTCTCCTTTAATTTCTTATAATGACACCTTTTAGTTTGCCCTGTGTAGTCTTGTATTTCTTTTAAACTCAAATTTAGTTATAAATATTTTATTCTTGTTTATACTACCATAATTGAAATTATTTTCCTAATTTCATTTCTGGATATTCATTGTTAATGTTTAGAAATAAGATTAGCATCCTTCTTTAACTCTAGAAAAAATTTTGTGGGTTTATTTTTTAAAGATTTTCTTTTTCTTATAATGTTTATTATAGATGTATAGCTGGCATACAATGTTATATTAGTTTTGGGTACACAACATAGTGATTCAATAATTCGTAGTTATTCTATCACCATGATAGGTATAGTTACCATCTGTCACCATACAATACTGTTACAGTATTATCAACAATATTTCATATGTTCTGTTTTTCACCTCTGTGACTCACTTTCTAACTAGAAGTTTGTACCTCTTAATCTCCTTCACTTATTTCACTCATCCCCTACTCAGTATACCTCCCTCTGTCAAATACCAGTTCTCTGTATTTATGAGTCTGGTTTTATTTTTTGTTCATTCATTTATTTGCTTTGTTTCTTAGATTCATATATAAGTGAAATCATATAATATCTTTCTCTGACTTATTTCATTTAGCATAATACTCTGTAGCTCTACTCATGTTATCACAAATGGCAAGATCTCATTGTTTTTTATGGCTAAGTTATTTATATATTTTGGATATTCACCCCATATCAGATGTACCATTTGCAGCTTTCTTCTGCTATTCATTAAGTTGCCTTCTTGTTTTGTAGATCGATTCCTTTGCTGTGTGAAAGGAATTTTTATTTTTATGTAGTCCTGATAGTTTATTTTTGCTTTTGTTTGCCTTACCATAGAAGACGTATCTAGAAAAACGGTCTGGAGGTTGGTCAAAAAATTAGAAGTAGGAATACTGTATGATCTCATAATTCCACTAGTAGGTATTTACCTAAGAAAAATAAAAATATATGTACTCCTATGTTTATTTCAGCATTATTTACAGTAGACAGGATATGGAAACAAACTAAGTATCTATCAATAGATGAATGGATAAAGATGTGGTGTATTTTGCAGTGAAGTATTACACAGTCACAAGAAAGGATGAGATCTTGTCATTTGAGACAATGTGGATGAACCTAGAGGGTATTATGCTAAGTGAAGTAAGTTAGAGTGAGAAAGACAAATAGCATATGAATTCACTTGTATATGTAATCTAAAAGAAAGTGCATAAAAAAAACAAAAAAGCGGAATCAGATGTATAAATACAGAGAGTAAAATGATTATTGCTGGGGGGGTGGGATTTGCAAAAAATAAATGAAAGGCAGTGGGAGATACAGGTCTCTAGTTATGGAATGAATAAGTCATTGAAACAAAGGGTACAACATAAGGAATATAGTCGGTGATATTGTAAGCAGTGTGTGGTGACAGATGGTAGTAGCTACACTTGGAGTGAACATAGCACAATGTATAAACCTGTCAAATCACTATGTTGTACAATGTTACTAATGTAACATTGTGTGCCAGCTATACTAAAAAAATCAGGTTGGTTGGGATTTGAAGAGTACATAACAGAGGAACAAGATAGGATGGAGAGAAACCACTTAGGAGGTGAGTGTGAAAATCCAGGCAAGAGATAATGATGGCTTGTGCAACTTGGTAGATATATTTTGCATATATATATATATATATATATATATATATATGATTTAAAATGAGTGAAAGTGAAGTGTTTTCAGACCTTTAGTGTTCTTAGACCTGAGAAGCCATAAGGGTCAACTGAGATGAGGAAGACCAGGGGTAGATCAAGATGCAGAATGGGAGGTCCAAAGTTCAGTTTCTGGGATGTATGCTGAGATACCTATTAGATATCTAAGTGTACTCATTGAGTAGACAGTCTCATATATGAATCTGAAGTTCAAGAGAACTGTCTAGGCTCAAGAACAGTTTTCAGAGTCATTGACATTAAGACACTATTTGAGGGGTGGCTTGGTGGTACAGTTGGTTAAGGGACCAATTCAGGGTCACTTGGTTTCAGCTCAGGTCACGATCTCCGTGTTGTGAGATGGAGCCCTGTGTTGGGCTCTGTGCTTAATGCAGAGTATACTTAAGATTCTCTCTCCCTCTTCCTCTGCCCTTCTCCTCTGCTTTCTCTCTCTCCCTCAAAAATATTTAGTGTCCTGGAAGCTAAGTGGATAATGGAGTGTCAATTCTTTTAATACGCTACATTTTTTGAAGAACTGCATCAGCCTCTTCAGCATCTGAATGATAGATAACATCCTGATGGCCTTTCCCCATTAGGTGAAAGTCTCCTGATTTTGGAGATGTGTAATGGTGGAGAATAGGGTTTTGGTAGTTGGTGGTATGGACATGGTGGTAGAAGAACTTATAATTTTCATGTCTCTCCTCCCACTATGTTTGCATGTGGTTGGAGGTTTGCTTTGCTCTCCACAGTTGTTCTGAGCTGCTAATCGAGTATGCCAAATTTTCAGCTTCTGGTTTGTAAACTCAGATTCTGTCTGTTTTATCCCATTGGAGCAAGAGTTAATTAAAGCAAGATTAAGATGTTAATAATTTGGGGGGCAATATGGTGAAAGCTTGGCATCTCTGGAGACTGAGTTAGAAAGTTTTTCATGGAAACAAAGTATAAAGCAATGAAAAAAATTATCTAAATTGTCAAGGAAGTCTAATTTTAGAACTGAATATTTGGTTTTGGGAATTATAATCTTTCTCATTTGAAAAGAAATTTATGGTGTTTTTTTAACTTAGTGAGTATGCAGGTCATTAAAATTGCAAACATAGGCACAGATAGGGCCCAGAGTTTTGGGGGAGAAATGTATACTACATCTCTCAGCATTGTTTTCATCACTTACACTGTGGATAAGATGTATAATCCATATCTCTAGTGATAATAGGTGCCATTCCTGGCACTTTGCCAGGAATGAAGTAAAGCCATCTGGAGTTCAGGTGGGCCATTTCTTTGACTTCCTGCATAATTTTAGTTAAATCAATTCAAGATCTTCCTTTAGATATTACATCAGAAGTGGAATCTGTTGCTTTGCCTATAAGAGTCTCTAATCATGTTCTGGAGGTCAGCATCAGTTGTCATTCTGACCTTCTTTGAGGTATCCTAGGCAAGGTGCATAGATCTGAAGGGGACCAGCACTTTACTCCAGCCCTCACTATAAACTATAAGGATTCCATTGCTAGGGATCTACAACCTAGCTCTGGTATTAGCTTTCCACCAGTGCAGTGCACTCACTACTCTGGTGTCCTACACAGAACCTAAGCTCCCACAACATGGCTAACCAACCTGTCACTGCGCTCTAGAGCTTTGTGGCTTAGAATATATCATTTAAAGTAGTGAGAAAAATGATTGGTCTAGAACAGCTTTTTTATGCTGAAGTGAGCAAATACAGTGGCAACAGATGTTTGGAGGCTTTAAACCATCACTCCCTTACAAAGCTGTCTCTCTGCATTAGATCTGATGCTTTGGACAATGGTTGTTGCAGACTAATTTCCTTCAGGCATTCCTGGCTATGTGATACTCACTTCTGATTCATAGCTGCAGTTCCTCTGCCTGATAAATATGTGGTCCCATGGTCTCATGCATTGAGGGTTCTGAACTACTTCAGGGAACGAATTATCTAGGGAGAAAGAAACAACTCAACCAAGTAGGCTTTAAAAAAAAAAAAAAAAAGATTTGATTAAATGAACTAATACATGCATGCTACATTAGCATAAATCTCATTTGTCATCATAACCATATAATGAGTGTGCTTACGTGAGGATTTTTAAGAAATGGGCCTTCCCTCGTCTCCAAGTTGAATATCTTCCATTTAACTCTCCAATTAAATTCATTCCTATCCTCTTTGCTCCTACTTTGTGCTCCTGGAGGCTGGCCTGTATGGACTCCCTCCACAGGCTCCCATACTTTCTGGTTTGAGGTTGGTTTCAGCCAGTGGGAACCTTGGGCGGAGCTCTGCAGGTGGAAGGAAAATATGTGATGTGAGTGTTATTCTCTTCTGACTTGTAGCATCATCTTAGATTTGGTTGGTGTTGAGAGGAAAGGTCACATCTCCTGTCTGAGTTTTCTCTACATGGCCTCTTTCTCCAGGTTATGGAACCTGTTCTTTTCCTTTGCTGTTTCTGGCCTAGGGGAGGGAAGACTCATTCTCTTTAGCCCCAGTATACTAGTCCCAGCACCATCCTGTATTTTTCCCTATATTCTGCCAGTGCTCTTGCAGATGATTCTCTTATTAATTGTTCCTTTAATTACTGAATTTTCATGTGTCATCTATTATAGTCTGAGACCCTCAGTAATACACATTCCTTGTTCTTTTCACCACTACCAAGGCAAAACAGAGAAGACTGCACCCCTTGTCCATCCTCTGTTATTTCTGGCCATACTTCACTGGCCTCTTTTTTCCCCTTCAAGATTACATCATCTTAGAAATCACTTGATAGGACAAGTGTGCTTGTTGAATGTTACCCATCTTTTTAATTTCTCCTGAAAGCTCTGTCCAAAAGAAAATACACATCTCAGCAAGGGTCATCAAGATGTTTGCATCTCTTCTGAACATAGCTGAAATAGCATGTTCTTCCCTTGGTGGCCTCTGACCCTGACCTTTGCATTTGAGTGACTAATAGTTGTTGCTGGTGAAAATGATTAGAGAACAAGAAGAGACGACTTTTAGATTTCAGATTGATCTCAGGCCTTTCAGAAATCTTGGAAGAAGACTTCAGACAGCATCTGTGTTCACAGGAATAGAGACATGAAGTTTTTGTGTAATTGTCTTGTGTCATCTCCCTTCACCTCACTTTCTCTCTAAACTTTCTAATCCCTGAGGCACCTGGGTGGTTCAGTCAGTTCAGCTTCTGCCTTCAGCTCAGGTCATGATCCTAGGGTCCTGGGATTGAGCTCTGCATAGGGTTCCCTGCTCAGCAGGGAGTCTGCTTCTTTCCCTCTGTCTCTGCTCCTCATTTCTGCTCTCTCTCTCTCAAATAAATAAATAAAATCTTAACAAAATAAACTTTCTAATCCCTGAAATATTTCTGAATATACAAACTGGGCTAAATTACATCAGCTCCCAACTTCTTTGTCAGTTAACTACTTTTTTTTTTTTTTTTGCATTAGTGTGTGATTTGAACAGCAAAACTTTCCACCGATATCCAGTGTCACATTCTCAATGAGTATCTGGGGCTGGAGAACAACCATTAAAAAGAACTAATATTGAGTTATGCCTGAGTACTCACTGAGAAAGTTGAGAGGTCAAGTTGGGTAATCTAATGAGCTCTCCCAAAACCACACATGTCTTGAGTAGGCTTAAGAAGATGTCCCAAATATCTTACAGTTGGTTCAGAATCATCACTATGAAATGTGAAACAAGGCCTCTTGATTAAATTCAATGGGAATTTGAATACACATTGTTTTCCATATCTGAATAGGCCTTGTTCTCTGTCTGCCTTGAGACACAAAGTACTTCCCATGGAAACAAAGGCTTAATGAGGGGTGTTTGTCAAAGAGAAAGTTAAGACTCAGAGGAATTATAAATAATCTTCCCAATGCAGATCTTTCTCTGAGAATTGAGACCTACCTTCCTTATTTGAGGTCTAGTCTTCTTCAGGGGTTAAAAACCGGTCCTGCATGTTAAACAGGAATGCCCAAAGGCAGATCATTTTTTAAGAGGGTTTAGCCACCATTTGATAAATACATTCTTGGTTGGATCTTCATTTCACATGTAATCATACAAATCATGATAGTGAAGCCATGGGAATATATTCTTCTAGTGAGGGGAGTGGCAAGTGTATATGAATTTTTCTACCCAACTGTAACTTTCAGGCTCCTTTTACTGACCAGATTTGTTCTAGAATTTTGAGTTTCTGAATGTGGTAACAACAAACAGCAACAGTACCTAGGTGTGACTGCCTCAAGCACTTCACTTTGGGCAGGTGTCCATTTTCTGTTTGGATTCCAGGCCCTTGCATAACAGTCCAACATTTAATCAGCCATTTTTCCTAGAGCTGTCTGTAAGGCTAATGGATTTTAGGAAATGTCTTTAGAAACTCCCAGGCTCTTATTACAAGACATGTAATGTTTACATGTTTAAGAGTCACCACCCATTAAAGAAAATTTTGATAATTTCTCCATCTGTTTTACATGATACCTCTCATACTGAATTTAACTGTCCACACTCTGTCTACTCCTGCAGCCTCTGAATTTTTTTTTGTCAAGTTGACTTTAACACCAAAAAAACTTTAGTCAATTGAAACATATCTCACTAAATTTATTTTTTCATTACATTCATAGCCTGTTAAATAAGATTTAAACTTAGTACAGATCACTTGGTTATGTTATGCTTTACACCTACATGCAGAGAGAATTGCCCATCTATTCCCTCTCTATGTTTCAGTCTTAAAACCAATTCTTGATCCCTGACAAACAATTCTTTCAAACCCAGGGTTAATCCATTTTCAGTGGCCTTTGATGTGAACACTTCTAAGTGGCTTAAAAAATGTATTTCCAGTCATTCCCTTTTAGTCACCTCGGGTCAGGGTAATTTGCCTTGGCGCACTGGTTTCCAGTGAGGGTGCTGAGGACCCCAAAAGGACATAGGAAATTTAACAATGAGTCTGTAAATCCATATGCCCTTCTGGCATTTTCCACAGATGGAAAAAAAATTCTTTTGCACATCCACACACTATGATTTTTTTAAATGAATGCTGCTAAATTTGTGATTATGAAAATTTGAATTATTTTCATAGGATTTATTTAAATAGAATGGATATATCAATGAATATTAAAACTCAGAGAAAGTCTTTGCATTTGGGGCATTTTAAAAGAGACTATTCACCCCCAGAAGGTGGCATCTCTGCCCTGGAATGAGAATATTGCTTTTATTTAAAAGTTTATGCTGGTTTTAGTAGTTGGTGACAAACACTGGTTTAGCAGGTGGACTCTAAATTGATGATATACGAAGTGGAAGACAACTTCCACTGTTCTTCTGTGGATCTTCAGAATTTTTCCATTAACAGGTGCAGGTCTCATGGCAACTCGCAGTATCCTTCCACTAGGTATTCTCAACCACACCCTTTGGTTATTTGTTTCACTCCCAAATCTGGATGAATACTAATTTCTGTGCATCAGATTTGGTATTGACTGAATCACCTGTATTTCTTTTTTAATAACCAGCCTATCTATTACTAGCTTTACCTTGTTTATGGCCATTCAAATTGTACCTGACTATAAACAATGGAGTGAAATGAATGAGTTTGAAAGTACAGGTTGATTACAGACACTGTGGCCATTTTATTGTATCCATGAGTGTTAATGGTACTCACTGTGTGGATCCAAAGATGAAATGTATGTCTTAGTGTATGCTTAAGAGATGAAATGCTAAGCAAATGCAATTCTTTTCTTATTAATATGGAAGCATGACACTTGCTTCCTGATCTGGAAACATAAAATCTAGCTGCTAGGGTGGGTAACATATACAATATGAAGATTTAACATCAGTAGTGCAGTGGAATAGAAGGAAAGGAGCAGGGAGACCAGTGGAAGCTGTGCTTGTTGGGGATAGCTTCATGGAGCAAATGAAATAATAGTTGGGACTTTATTTACTTTTTTTTAAAAAGATTTTATTTAGTTGACAGGCAGAGATCATAAGTAGGCAGAGAGGTAGACAGAGAGGTGGGGGGGGAAGCAGGCTCGCCGCTGAGCAGGGAGCCCAGTGTGGGGTTCGATCTCAGGACTCTGGGATCATGACCTGAGCCGAAGGGAGAGGCTTAACCCACTGAGCCACCCAGGCACCTCTAGTTGGAATTTTAAAGATGGGAAAGGAAGATCAGGAAACTCCTACTGTTCTTGGCAGTGTACTTTAAACTTTATATATGTTGTGGCACTAATCTTCATTTTAGCTCTATAAGTCAGTAAATTATTACCTCTACTGATGAGAAAACTGAGCACTAGAAATTAAGTGGCATGGATTAAAAAGTTACACAGATTAACATACTTCCACAACCAGGGTTTGAATCTAGAACTGACTGCAAAGTCCATCAGGAAAATGGAATTTCAATATCAACCAGTAAGGTAGAGTTTCGATAGCTTTTTTTTTTTTTACTTTCTTTTATAGCACATTCTCATTTGTATGTTGTGTAAAAAGAGGACCGACACCGTGTATACCCATTTACAGTTCCATGTAGTCATCATGAGCATGAGATTTTGAAGAAGGCTTCTGTTTCAGCCAAGGTTCAACTAGAACTTCAGTGGAACCAGAAGTAGATCTCTTCTCTCTCTCTCCTTCTATCTACCATTGATCTATGAATTTGTTAGAGGGAATTGCTTATACAATTGTGGGGCTGTATACTGCTGTATACTGCTTATACAATTGCAGTTCCTGTAAGGCTGTCTCCATCTCTGACTCTAGGTCTTAAAGTCTACAGGGCAGACAGTCAGGAAGGGAAGATCACAAAGAGGCTGAAATCCTGCAGGCACAAGCTTAAAGCCTGGAAGCATGACCTAGTTTCTCACTAGGATGACCTGAAATCTTGGTCTGTTTTTGTTGCCTCTGACTTTTGTGACGAGGGTATCTTGCAGAGACTAGAGTCCTAGTCATGGACCTAAATACACATATCTGGTCATGATGCTGCTTCACATTGGAGATGAATCACCACATCAGTAAAAGTCTATGTATGCTATAAAATGACTCCTTCTCCCTTCTACCCTCCTTAGGGAATCTCCTGAAGATTCTGGAAATATAGTTTCACCTGCTTATGTCAACACATCACAAAACCACAAGACCTTTTCCTTAAGCAGCATAATTATCATTCTGATAATGTGCAACAGCCAATTTTTATTTTTATTTCAGTATGACTTACATACCATGCTTTATTAGTTTCAGGTGTACAACACAGTGACTCAGCAATTCTATGTATTACTCAATATTCATCACAGTTTGTGTACTCTTAATCCCTTATCATTGATCTACCCATCCCCCCTCTGGTAACCACCAGTTCATTCTCTATAGTTAAGAGTTTTTTTTTTTTTTTAATCTCTTTTTTTCTTTGTTCATTTGTTTCTTAAATTGCACATATGAGTGAAATCATATAGTATTTATCTTTTTCTGACCGACTTATTTCACTTAGCTTTATATTCTCCAGATCCATCCATGTTGTTGTGAATGGCAAGATTTCATTCTTTTTTATAGCTCAGTATTATTCCATTGTTTTTATATATACCACTTCTTTATCTCTTCATCTACTGATGGACACTTGGGTAGCTTCTGTAATTTGGCTATGGTAAATAATGCAATAAATATAGGGGTACAAATATCTTTTGTAATTAGTGTTATCATAATTTTGTGTAAATACCCTGTTGTGGAATTACTGGATCATATAGTAATTGTCTTTTTAATTTTTTGAGGAACCTCCATACTATTTTCCACAGTGGCTGAACCAGTTTGCATTCCCACCAACAATACATAAAGGTTCCTTTTCCTTCGTATCCTTGCCAATGCTTGTTGTTTCCTGTGTTTTTTTATTATAGCCCTTCTGGTAGGTGTGAGGTAATATCTCATTGTAGTTTTAATTTGTATTTCTCTGATGATGAATGATGTTGAGTAGCTTTTCATGTAACTTTTGATCGCCTGTCTTCCTTGGAGAAATATATGATCATGTCTTCTGCCCATTTTTAAAAAAAGATTTGATTTATTCATTGGGGTGAGGGGAGAACATATAGAGAGTGACAGGCAGAAGCAGACTTCCTGCTGAGCAGGGAGCCTAAGATGGGTCTCAATCCCAGGACCCTGAGACTATGACTTGGGCCAAAGGCAGCTGCATAACTGACAGAGCCACCCATGTGCCTCATTCTGTCCATATTTAATTGTTTTTTTGGTTTATTTGTGTGTGTGTGTGTGTATGTGTGTGTTGAGTTGTAGAACTGCAGGGCAGTCTCCCTGTGTTGTTCCCTGAGAAGTGTTTGTTGGTGGACAGGTCCTGTAGTCAGATCAGCCCACTGCTGGGGTCACAGAGAAACTGGTATGTGTGGTTATCTTCCAGTTTCCCCAGGGCATGAGTTACTTTGGAGTGGTACTGACTCGTGTTGGGGCTACTTGCACACTGCCATGCTTGTGGCACGACTTTGATTGGATTCCTTGAGACATGGTGGGAGAGGGAAGGTTTATAGGAGGACATGGGGGCATGGCACCCATTGTTCTCAAGGTGTGTGCAAGTCTGCTGCGTTAGCTTCTATTTGCAGCTGTGCTGGTTCCTGCAGGTTTTCTTTTTTTTTTTTTTTTTTTTTTTTTTTTGTTGTTGTTTTTTTTTAATGAAGAAAAATTTGGCAAAAGTAATAAAATACAGCCTTTCTACATCCACGTATTGTTCCATTAGTGTCCCGTTTCTTTTCTTTTTTTTTTTTTTTAAGATTTTATTTATTTATTTGACAGACAGAGATCACAAATAGACAGAGGCAGGCAGAGAGAGAGAGAGAGGGAAGCAGGCTCCCTGCTGAGCAGAGAGCCTGATGCAAATTAAAATTAAATTGTGATTTAATTTCCTTAAATATATGAAGTAGATTACAGAGAATTCATACTTTTTATATATTTAATATTTGCAAAATAGAGCAATGACCTTGTGTACTAAAATCTTTATTCTTTATAAAGTTTGGTAGTCTTCTATTTGTAGACCTTTACCATTTCTATGAAGTTTACTACTATTATAATATACACTTTATTTTCTTCTATACACTCTCTTTTCCACTGTAATTTATATTTCGTAATGATTCATATATATTATTTTTTTTTTTTTTGTTTTTTTTTTTTTTTTTTTCACTTGGCAGGTTTTTTTTATTTTTTATTTTTTATAAACATATATTTTTTATATACATATATTTTTATCCCCAGGTCTGTGAATCACCAGGTTTACACACTTCACAGCACTCACCAAATCACATACCCTCCCCAATGTCCATAATCCCACCCCCTTCTCCCCAACCCCCTCCCCCCGGCAACCCTCAGTTTGTTTTGTGAGATTAAGAGTCACTTATGGTTTGTCTCCCTCCCAATCCCATCTTGTTTCATTTATTCTTCTACCCACTTAAGCCTCCATGTTGCATCACCACTTCCTCATATCAGGGAGATCATATGATAGTTGTCTTTCTCTGCTTGACTTATTTCGCTAAGCATGATACGCTCTAGTTCCATCCATGTTGTTGCAAATGGCAAGATTTCATTTCTTTTGATGGCTGCATAGTATTCCATTGTGTATATATACCACATCTTCTTGATCCATTCATCTGTTGATGGACATCTAGGTTCTTTCCATAGTTTGGCTATTGTGGACATTGCTGCTATAAACATTCGGGTGCATGTGTCCCTTTGGATCACTACATTTGTATCTTTAGGGTAAATACCCAATAGTGCAATTGCTGGGTCATAGGGCAGTTCTATTTTCAACATTTTGAGGAACCTCCATGCTGTTTTCCAGAGTGGCTGCACCAGCTTGCATTCCCACCAACAGTGTAGGAGGGTTCCCCTTTCTCCGCATCCTCGCCAGCATCTGTCATTTCCTGACTTGTTGATTTTAGCCATTCTGACTGGTGTGAGGTGATATCTCATTGTGGTTTTGATTTGTATTTCCCTGATGCCAAGTGATATGGAGCACTTTTTCATGTGTCTGTTGGCCATCTGGATGTCTTCTTTGCAGAAATGTCTGTTCATGTCTTCTGCCCATTTCTTGATTGGATTATTTGTTCTTTGGGTGTTGAGTTTGCTAAGTTCTTTATAGATTCTGGACACTAGTCCTTTATCTGATATGTCGTTTGCAAATATCTTCTCCCATTCTGTCAGTTGTCTTTTGATTTTGTTAACTGTTTCCTTTGCTGTGCAAAAGCTTTTGATCTTGATGAAATCCCAGTAGTTCATTTTTTCCCTTGCTTCCCTTGCCTTTTGCGTTGTTCCTAGGAAGATGTTGCTGCGGCAGAGGTCGAAGAGGTTGCTGCCCGTGTTCTCCTCAAGGATTTTGATGGATTCCTTTCGTACATTGAGGTCCTTCATCCATTTTGAGTCTATTTTTGTGTGTGGTGTAAGGAAATGGTCCAATTTCATTTTTCTGCATGTGGCTGTCCAATTTTCCCAGCACCATTTATTGAAAAGGCTGTCTTTTTTCCATTGGACATTCTTTCCTGCTTTGTCGAAGATTAGTTGACCATAGAGTTGAGGGTCTATTTCTGGGCTCTCTATTCTGTTCCATTGATCTATGTGTCTGTTTTTGTGCCAGTACCATGCTGTCTTGATGATGACAGCTTTGTAATAGAGCTTGAAGTCCGGAATTGTGATGCCACCAACGTTGGCTTTCTTTTTCAATATCCCTTTGGCTATTCGAGGTCTTTTCTGGTTCCATATAAATTTTAGAATTATTTGTTCCATTTCTTTGAAAAAGATGGATGGTACTTTGATAGGAATTGCATTAAATGTGTAGATTGCTTTAGGTAGCATAGACATTTTCACAATATTTATTCTTCCAATCCAGGAGCATGGAACATTTTTCCATTTCTTTGTGTCTTCCTCAATTTCTTTCATGAGTACTTTATAGTTTTCTGAGTATAGATTCTGTGTCTCTTTGGTTAGGTTTATTCCTAGGTATCTTATGGTTTTGGATGCAATTGTAAATGGGATTGACTCCTTAATATCTCTTTCTTCTGTCTTGCTGTTGGTGTAGAGAAATGCAACTGATTTCTGTGCATTGATTTTATATCCTGACACTTTACTGAATTCCTGTATAAGTTCTAGCAGTTTGGGAGTGGAGTCTTTTGGGTTTTCCACATATAGTATCATATCATCTGCGAAGAGTGATAATTTGACTTCTTCTTTGCCGATTTGGATGCCTTTAATTTCCTTTTGTTGTCTGATTGCTGAGGCTAGGACCTCTAGTACGATGTTGAATAGCAGTGGTGATAATGGACATCCCTGCCGTGTTCCTGACCTTAGCGGAAAAGCTTTCAGTTTTTCTCCATTGAGAATGATATTTGCGGTGGGTTTTTCATAGATGGCTTTGATGATATTGAGGTATGTGCCCTCTATCCCTACACTTTGAAGAGTTTTGATCAGGAAGGGATGTTGTACTTTGTCAAATGCTTTTTCAGCATCTATTGAGAGTATCATATGGTTCTTGTTCTTACTTTTATTGATGTGTTGTATCACATTGACTGATTTGCGGATGTTGAACCAACCTTGCAGCCCTGGAATAAATCCCACTTGGTCGTGGTGAATAATCTTTTTAATGTACTGTTGAATCCTATTGGCTAGTATTTTGTTGAGTATTTTCGCATCTGTGTTCATCAAGGATATCGGTCTATAGCTCTCTTTTTTGGTGGGATCCTTGTCTGGTTTTGGGATCAAGGTGATGCTGGCCTCATAAAATGAGTTTGGAAGTTTTCCTTCCATTTCTATTTTTTGGAACAGTTTCAGGAGAATAGGAATTAGTTCTTCTTTAAATGTTTGGTAGAATTCCCCCGGGAAGCCGTCTGGCCCTGGGCTTTTGTTTGTTTGGAGATTTTTAATGACTGTTTCAATCTCCTTACTGGTTATGGGTCTGTTCAGGCTTTCTATTTCTTCATGGTTCAGTTGTGGTAGTTTATATGTTTCTAGGAATGCATCCATTTCTTCCAGATTGTCAAATTTATTGCCGTAGAGTTGCTCATAGTATGTTCTTATAATAGTTTGTATTTCCTTGGTGTTAGTTGTGATCTCTCCTCTTTCATTCATTATTTTATTTATTTGGGTCCTTTCTCTTTTCTTTTTGATAAGTCGGGCCAGGGGTTTATCAATTTTATTAATTCTTTCAAAGAACCAGCTCCTAGTTTCGTTGATTTGTTCTATTGTTTTTTTGGTTTCTATTTCATTGATTTCTGCTCTGATCTTTATGATTTCTCTTCTCCTGCTGGGCTTAGGGTTTCTTTCTTGTTCCTTCTCCAGCTCCTTTAGGTGTAGGGTTAGGTTGTGTACCTGAGACCTTTCTTGTTTCTTGAGAAAGGCTTGTACCGCTATATATTTTCCTCTCAGGACTGCCTTTGTTGTGTCCCACAGATTTTGAACCGTTCTAACTGCCACTTCTAAGCTGTGTCTCAGTGGGGCTGTTTGTTATGCTATCTCTTTAAGGGTGGGGACTCAGCTTCCTATTGCCCTCTGCCTCTCCCAGAGCTGTGCCCACTGATTTATACAATTCTGGGTGTTAAACAGCACCAATTTTAAGAATTTGAGATGTTAAGCTCCTCTGGTTTTCAAAGCTGAGTATTACAGGGATTCATCTTACTGGTGCAGGTTGTCAATGCCTTGGGTGCCTGCTGTGGGGTCTGCTCCCCACCCCTCTCCATGCCTGCAGTGTCCCTCCCTCCTGGGGACAGTCTGAAGGGCTAGTTTGTCTCTTGACCCAGTCTCTGCCTTTCCTGTTCTCTTTGATATGGCCTCTTCTCTACAATTAGCTGTGGAGAGTTCTGCCAGTTTTTACATCATTTTCTGATTTATTTACACAGACATGGTATTATCTAGTTGTATCCATGGGAAGTGAGCCCAGCATCCTCCTACTCTTCATTCTTCCCTGGAAGCCACAACAATTGTACTTTTATAGGTGTAGATACACTAGCACAAAAACAAGCTGGTTTGTTAGGGATCATTCAGTCTAGTCATCATAGATAGTTAATCTTAGTAGGTTAAGGGCAGAAAAAGTCAGAGTCACCATTTACACAAACAGAGACATTGCAACCTCTGGACAGAGAGTTTTTAATTACTAATCTAACCACAATAAGAATAAAACCAGAATTATATGACTTGTATCTTTTGGTTTGGCTGAGCAGCTACGACTAGGCCAGCTCTGTGCCCATTCCCACTTTGTTCATCAGAAGGGATTAAAATAAATTTCACCTGACTCTGCCCTCTATCATCAGCAGTATCTAATTTGTATGACTCTTAGGGAGGACAGGAAGAATCAGTCCAGGAATGCATCTTTCAGGTTGGACTGATGAGCCACTTTTCTGAAGGTTCCAGACTAATCCACCAGAGTTCCCCCATACCCCAAGTAGAATCTAGGTCACCTTTCATTGGTCTTGGGGATTCCTCAGGTGTGTCAGTGTGATGGGCTCTTGGGAGTTGAAAGGTGAAACCTGTGCCCTGTCCTCCAAAGGCTGTAGGGATGGGCAAGTGGATTGAGGGAACCTCTCAAAAAGCTGGCCAACTGCCTGCCTCTGTGACCCGGGCTTACCCTGAGGCAGCCCACAAACTGCTAGTCTACTCTGTCCCAAAGCCACTGAATGACCAAGGTTTTATAAACTTTCTGGTATTTTTTCTTCATGAACAAAAAAATAAAATAAATTTATTTTCTGATAATTTGCATGCACCACATCTGAAACGAATAACTTGCTGTATATTGATTAATTTGAATTTAAATTAAAAAATGTGCTTGCATACTTTTGCCTTAGAAACACAAATTTTAAACATTTGTCTCAAGTCATCTTTTTCTTCAGTGACATTGATCATGACTTTTTCTGAAACCTGTATGAAGCATTAGAGGTGACTTTACGTTAAAGTATAAAATTGGGTATCTTTTTTTTTTTTCTTATTTGTTAATTTTTTGTTTTTGCTTTTGGTGCAAAATGGTGGTTTACTAAAGCATGGGGACAGGACCTGTGGGCAGAAAGAGCTGCTACACTGGGGTTGTGAGGGGTGGCTGATTTTATACTATGGGGTTGGGGGAGGGAAGGAAAAAGGGAGGGTTTTTAAAAAAATATTTTATTTATTTATTTGACAAAGAGAGAGTGAGCATGAGAGAGAGAGAGAGAATGCATGAGCAGAGGGAGAGGGAGAAGCAAACTCCCTGCTAAGCAGGGAGCCTGATGTGGGGCTTGATCCCAGGACCCCAGGATCATTACCTGAGCCAAAGGCAGACGCTTAACTGACTGAGTCACCCAGGCACCCCAAAATACATTATCTTAACCCAGGTACTGCACAACAGTATGCATCACAGCTAGCAAATATGTAGATAATAAGACAATGTTAGGTGTGAAATTGCATAGCAAAATGATGTATGTAATGTTAGAATTGTCAGTATGATGTATAATAGTGATGCAGATATAGGCTAAACAAATTAATGCAGCTTTGAGTCTCTAGTAGTGAATTTTCATTGGCTTTTCAAAAAGATTTAACCCACTGATTCATCCTAGCTACAATTATTTTGGAGAGAGCAGGAAGCACTGTTTCTGGGGCTGAATTGATAGGGATGCTCGAGACATGATACTGATTGGCAAGTAACTCAGAATGCTTGGGACAAATAAAACATATCATCAAAACAAGTGCCATTATCAGGAATACTCTAAAAGCACCTTGTGGGGCCATAAGTGGGCTGATTCCTTGCAGTTGAGAAAGATCAGAGATGCTGAGCTGGGCCTTGGAAGATGGGTAAGGTTTTGACAGATGGAATTGGGGAGGGCATTCAGTCAGTGTTCTGTTGAATTTGACTATGTCTGGTTTAAGACAGCAGGTGAATATAGAAGATATGAAATTTTAAAAGGGTACTTAACTCTTGATTTTTCAATTTATCCTTTCATTACAATGATTGGGACTTAAAGTGTTTACAATTAAAGTTAATGAATGTTTTATTGCTCATGACAGCTCACAGCAAATTAGACTCTTGCTTTCTTTTCCAAGTGGGAGAAGGCCCCAGGAAGCTTCTCCCCAGAGCCAGAGAACTAGCTCTGCAGAACACTTTGTGGGGATGAAATTTGGAGCAGATATTGTGCATACAGGGATCTTCTCTGAAATGTGCAAAGGCTCCTTGGAGGTTGAACGCTGAAAACTACCTGCTGGAGTTAAGGGAACAAAAGGAGGCATGGCCCCTGCCCTGGGGCAGCCTAAGGATTCTGTAGATATTGTCTTCATTTGGACTAGCACTGGAGGTAGACTTGAACTGTAGAGCTGTTGCCCTTACCTGATGCTCCCACCTCCTAGCTTGTTCCTAATCACTGAGGATGGCCCCTTTGTGTGTGTGTGTGTGTGTGTATGTGTGTATGGGTGGGGGAGTGGTAGTGATGGATGCTGGGTAAAGTTATTCAATATACTTTTATTGATTTTATAAGTATACTCTCAACAGTGGATGATGCAATATAGAGTAGAATTGGGCCCTCTCTCTCTTTCCCAAGATCAGCATAGCAGTCCTGGTCTGGGCTTCTGTAACCCTATGTCACAGTACCAACGTAGCTGTTTTCTGGGCTCTCTAATCTGGGCTTCAGTACCCAAATGTATAAAATAAGGCAGATGGCCTTGAATGAACTTCTTGATGTCTTCTGGACTCCTGTAGACCTTCCCTCCAGTCCCTCATGGGACAACTTAGCTATTTACATTCCATTTAAATTTTCATTTTCATTTTTATTTATTTATTTACTTAATTTAAATTCAATTTAGTTAACATATAGTATATTATTAGTTTTCAGGGTAGAATTTAGTGATTTGTCAGTTGCTTATAATACTCAGTGCTCATTACATCAAGTGCCATCCTTAATACCTATCACTTAGTTACCCCATCCTCTGCCCCCCAACCTTTCCTCTAGGAACCCTCAGTTTGTTCCCTATAGTTAAGAGTCCATCTTTTTTTTTTTTTTTTAAAGACTTTTTTTATTTGAGAGAGGTTGGGAGGGAGAGAGAGAGAGAGAATGAGTGGTGGGAAGGGACAGAGGGAGAGAGAGAGAGATAAGCAGACTCCCCTGCTGAGCAGGAATCCTGATGCAGGGCTGGATCCCAGGACCCAGAGATTATGACCTGAGCTGAAGGCAGCTGCTTAACCAACTGAGCTACCCAGACCCCTAGTTAAGAGTATCTTATGGTTTGATTTCCTCTCTATTTTTGTTTAATTTTATTTTTCCTTTCTTTCCCCTATGTTCATCTGTTTTATTTTTTAAATTCCACATAGGAGTGAAATCATGTGGTATTTGTCTTTCTATGACTGACTTATTTTGCTTAGCGCAAAGCTCTCTAGTTCTGTCCATGTCATTGGAAATGACAAGATTTAATTCTTTTTGAAAGCTGAGTAAAAGTCCATCATAAATACATATATACCACATCTTCTTTATCTATTCATCCATTAGTAGACATCTGGGATATTTCCATATTTTGGCTATTATAGACATTTCTATTGTAAATATTGGGGTGCATGTTCCCCTTTGAATCACTATTTTTGTATCCTTTGGATAAATACCTAGTAGTGAAATTGCTGGGTCATAGTATAGTTCTATTTTTAATTTATTGAGGAACCTCCATACTGTTTTCCAGAGTGGCTGCACCACTTTGCATTTCTACCAGCAGTGTAAGAAGGTTCCTCTTCTCTGCATCCTCAGCATCTGTTGTTTCCTGGGTTGCTAATTTTAGCCATTCTGACCTGTATGAGGTAGCATCTCATTGTGATTTTGATTTGTATTTCCCTTGATGCCAAATGATGTTTATCGTTTTTTCATATGTCTGTTAGCTATTTGCATGTCTTCTTTGGAGAAATGTCTATTTATGTCTTCTGACCTTTTTTTTTTTTGACTAGAATTTTTTGTTTTTTGGGTGTTCAGTTTGGTAACTTTTTTTAAAAAAGATTATTTATTTATTTATTTATTTGAGAGGGAGAAAGAGTGAAAGAGAGAGCATGAGCGGGGTGAAGAACAGAAGGAGAAGCAGACTTCTTGCTGAGCAGGGAGCCTAATGTGGAGCTTGATCTCAGGAGTCCTGGAGCAAGACCTAAGCTAAAGGCAGATACCTAACCACTGAGCCACCCAGGTGCCCAGTGTTTGATAACTTCTTTATAGATTTTGGATATTAGCCCTTTATTTCATGAGTCATTTGTGAATGTCTTCTCCCATTCTGTAGGTTGTCTTCTAGTTTTATTGTTTCCTTTGTTATATAAAATCTTCTTATCCTAATGAAGTCCCAGTAGTTCATTTTTGCTTTTATTTCCCTCACCCCCGGAGACATGTCTACCAAGAAGTTGCTGCAGCCTAGGTGAAAGAGGTTGCTGCCTGTGTTCTCATCTAGGAATTTGATGGATTCCTATATCACATTTAGGTCTTTCATCCATTTTGAATTCATTTTTGTATATGGTGTAAGAAAGTGGTTCAGTTTCATTGTTCTACATATGGCTGTTCAATTTTCCCAACACTATTTTTTTTTTTTAAGATTTTATTTATTTATTTGACAGAGAGAGATCACAAGTAGATGGAGAGGCAGGCAGAGAGAGAGAGAGGGAAGCAGGCTCCCTGCTGAGCAGAGAGCCCGATGCGGGACTCGATCCCAGGACCCTGAGATCATGACCTGAGCCAAAGGTAGCGGCTTAACCCACTGAGCTACCCAGGCGCCCCCAACACTATTTTTTTAAGAGACTTTTTTCCATTGGCTTTTCTTTCCTGCTTGTTGAGGATAATTAACCATAGAGTTGAGGGTCCATTTCTGGGTTCTGTATTCTGTTTCATTGATCTATGTATCTGTTTTTGTACCAGTACCATATTATCTTGATGATTACAACTTTGTAATATAGCTTGCAGTCTGGAACTGTGATATCTCCAGCTTTGATTTTCTTTTTCAACATTCCTTTGGCTATTTGGGTCCTTTTCTGGTTCCATATAAATTTTAGGATTGTTTGTTACAACTCTGTGAAAAATGTTGGTGGTATTTTGGTAGGGATTGAACTAATGTGTAGATTGCTTAGGTAGCATTGACATATTAACAATAATTGTTCTTCCAATCCATGTTCATTCCAATCCATCCATGTTTTTCCATTTCTTTGTGTCTTCTTTAATTTCTTTCATAAGTATTCTATATTTTTCAGAGTACTGATATTTTAGCTCTTTTGTTAGATTTATTCCTAAATACTTTATAGTTTTTGGTGCAATTATTAGTGGGATCAATTCCTTGATTAGTCTTTCTGCATCTTCATTATTAGTGTATAGAAATGCAACTGATTTCTGTGCATTGATTTTATATCCTGCCATTTTGCTGAATTCCTGTATGAGTTCTAGCAATTAAAAAAAATTTTATTTATTTGAGAGAGAGAAAAAGAGCACAAGCAGTGGGAGCAGCAGGCAGAGGGAGAAGCAGTCTCCCCGCTGAGTAAGGAACCCAATGTGGAACTCGATCCCAGAACCCTGGGATCATGATCTGAGCCAAAGATAGAAGCCCAACTGACAGTGTACCCAGGCATCCAAGTTAAAGCAATTTTTTGGTGGAGTCTTTTGAGCTTTCCATATAGAATATCATGTCATCTGCAAAGAGTGAAGGTTTGATTTCTTCTTTGCCTTTTAGATACCTTTTATTTCTTTTTGTTGTCTGCTGAAGCTAGGACTTCAAATACTATGTTGAACAACAGTGGTGAGAGTGGACATCCCTATCATGCTCCTGACCTGAGGGGGAAAGCTCTCAGTTTTTCTCCATTGAGGATGATAACCAATGTTGGTCTTTTGTATATCGCTTTTATGATGTTGAGGTATTTTCCATTTATCCTTACATTGTGGAGGGTTTTTATCAAGAAAGGAAGAAGTATTTTGTCAAATGCTTTTCTACATCTATTGAGAGGATCATATGGTTCTGATTCTTTCTTGTATTAATGTGGTATATCATGTTGATTGATTTGTGGATATTGAGCCATCCCTACAGCCCAGGAATAAATCTCACTTTGTTATGGTGAATAATACAGTTTCAGAATTTCTTTGCTGGTTATAGGTGTGTTCAGGTTTTCTATTTCTTCATTTTTCAGTTTTGGTAGTTTATATATTTTCAGGAATTTATCCATTTCTTCCAGATTGCCTAATTTGATGGCATATAATTGCTCATAATATTCTCATGATTGTATTTCTTCAGTTTTAGTTGTGATCTCTCCTCTTTCATTCTTGATTTTATTTATTTGGGTCCTTTCTCTCTTCTTTCTGATTAGTCTAGATAGAGGTTTATGAATCTTTTAATTATTTCAAAGAACCAGCTCCAAGTTTTATTGATCTGTTCTACTGTGTTGTTTTATTTTTCTATTTCTACATCATTGATTTCTACTTTAATCTTTATTATTTCTCCTGCAGTCCTTAGGCTTTATTTGCTGTTCTTCTTCCAGCTCCTTTAGGTGTAAGGTTAGGTTGTATATTTGAGACTTTCTTTGTTTTATTATTTTTTAACAATGTTACATTAGTCACTAGGCAGTACATCATTAGTTTTTAATGTAGTGTCCCATGATTCATTGTTTGTGTATAACACCCAGTGCTATGAGGAAGGCCTATATTGCTATATGCTTCCCTCTTAGGACTGCCTTTGCTGTATCCCAAAGGTTTTGAACTGCTGTGTTATCATTTTCATTTGCTTCCATGTATTTTTTTAAAATTTCCTTTAATTTTTAATTTAATTTTTAAATTTTAATGAATGACCCATTCATTCTGTAGTAGGATATTCTTTAACCTTCATGTTTATGGTCCTTCCAAATTTTTCTTATGATGGACTTCAAGTTTCATAGCATTGTGGTCTGAATATATGCATGGTATGATCTCAATCTTTTTGTACTGGTTGAGACTTAATTTATGACCCAGTATATGATATATTCTGGAGAATGTTCCATGTACCCTTGAAAATAATGTGTTCTGCTGTTTAAGGATGAAATGCTCTGCATATATCTTTAAGTCCATCTGGTCCAGTGTGTCATTCAAAACCTTTGTTTCCTTGTTGATCTCCTGCTTAGGTGATCTGTCCATTGCTGTGAGTGGGGTGGTAAAGTCCCTTACTATTATGTATTATTGGCAATGTGTTTTCTTAATTTTGTTATTAACTGATTTATATATTTGGCAGCTCCCATGTTAGGGATATTAACATTTACAGATATTAGATCTGCTTGTTGGATAGACCCCTTTATTATGATATATTGTCCTTCTTCATCTCTTATTAGTCTTTGGTTTAAAATCTAGTTTGTCTGATACAGGGATGGCTATTCCAGCATTCTTTTGATGTCCATTATATAGTAAATGGTTCTCCATCCCCTCACTTTAAATAAAAAAAACAAAAAACAAAACAAAGGGTATTAGAATAGATTAAAACAAACAAACAAAAACAAGACCCATCTATATTTGCTTTCAAGAGACTCATTTTAGACCTTAAGTTTTTATTTAAAAAAAGAACAAACAAAAAAACAAACAAAAAACCCTTTTCCACACTAAAACGGTTTAAAATACCCTACTAGATTCTTTTCCAAGGCCCTTTGATTCTCAGATTTCATGATTACATTCATCACAATCTACTGTAGTGGCTCCTAAACCAGCCTCTACCTCAGCAGAGCAGAGTTCACAACAGAATATTAACAGGACTCTTTCTGTCATATACTGGATGTTTGTGTACCTCCCAAATTCTCATATGTTGAAATCTACCCCCAACAAGGTGATATTAGGAGGTGGGGGCCTTGGGAGGTAGGTGGGATTAGTGCCATTATACAAGAGTCCCCAGAGAGAGCTCTCCTCCTTTCTGCCATGTGATAATACTGTGAGAGGATGCCCATCAATGAGGAAGTGGGCCCTCACCAGACACGGAGCACATGATCTTTGACTTTCTAACCTCCAGAATTGTGAAAAATAAATGTTTGTTGTTTATATCCCAACCAATGGGTGGTGTTTCTGCTATAGTAGCTGAAACAGACTGAGACACTTTACCACCACACATAGTTTCTCTCATCCTCCATAAACAGATGACTACTGGTATCCTTCCTGGTTGTTAGTCCTGTGTTTATTTAGGACAAGGGTTGCATAGTAAGGATGGATTGGAGAATGAGCTTCCACCATGCAGATTATATGTAGGACTTATTTCAGCGACAGCATTAGGGGAAGTACTTGGTGCTACATTTTAATCTCTCTTAGCTAATCATTGTCTATCCCTCAGTCTTCGACCTGGATACTCACTCCTGCTCCAGACCAACATCCACATCTTCCTACTTCAGATTTTTGTTTGCATATCCACCACATACTTTCCATTCTCTATAGCATATTTCCCTGCCAAGGATTCATTTTATTACCTTAAATCTGGTTCTTTTTCCAGATTTCCTGGTCAGACTGAATGACTAGAGCCATCTGTATCCTTTCACTTCTTCATCTCAAATACCTATCCAGTCCCCCAAATCCTGAAAAGTCTCCTTCTTATTGCTTCTTGCTTCAATTTCTCTTTTGCCTTTTTGATCCTTCTAGTTCAGTCTTTCATCGTCTCCCAGCTATCACAAATGCATAGCAAGTCTTTATGACTTGATTCTTCCTTCACTCCAACCTACATGGAGAGTGTTTGGAGCCAGTGTTTCGGAAAAACAAAAACAAAAACAAAAACAAAAGCAAGCAAACAAACAAAAAACCATGCAGAATATCAGTACCTAGAGTCAACACTCTGATGGTTCTGCATTAAACTAATGGTCTTCAAATCAGAATCTCTTTCCACCCATCCCTCTAACCCACAGTGGGACACCATCTGATCTTTATAATAGGAATTTTCTTGTTGTCACCTGACTGTTATAATTCCCCTCCCCAAATCATGATCATTTCTGCCATCATACTGTTCAAGATATTCTCTCTCTGGAACCCATCTCAGCTCATCCTTAAGGTCCCTAGTCCTTACCCTTTTGTGAAGTCTTTGGAAACAATTTCAAGATCAAAATATTTTTTTCTTTCTCAGAATTCTTTTTCCCCTTTCTGTGGATGTTCACTGGATGTTATGAGATTATGCTTCACTGGATGTTGTGTGATTATGCTCTTTAGTGTGTGTCTGTGTTGGGGGATGCTTATGGAGGACAAGGACCTGGAAAAGTTCTTTTGGACCCACTTCATTAGTAACCAAACAGATGTATGCTCTATATCCAGAAGTCTGATCTGTTAGAGAATATTAAAGATCTCAAAACCCATGCAGTAACTGTGCTCTATTCAAACTCTTATGTAATTGACCATGATGAATAGCTCTAATTGTATTTTTTTCTCTATTTAAATAAGTGAATTTTCTGAGAAAGTTGAGATCTGTAGCCAAATGAGCCATTCTGGCATATTCTCGGACTTATTATTTTGATTTTTATTTTGAATTATAGCAGAGAAGTTATAGATGTAACATTTTTTTTTTTTACAAAATTCACATTTTGCTCACTATAATTTATGTTTTCCTTGGTAACCAGTAGAAACATTTAAGAGTCAGCCTAGAAGCAGCAGAATCAGTAGGAACACCTTTCCTAAACCTCTCTTCCTTGTGTCATTAATCAAAAGAAACATACATACTAACCCAGCCTGTCAGATTCACTCAAAAAAGTTGCAATTTATCTCCAAACCATTCTTACCCTCTGAACCTGGTAGCTGATTGGGTAATGAGTAATTACATACCTTCAGTTATTACACTGACTTAGAATTTTTGAGCTTCTATTTTTTTGTCAGTAAATGGGACTAAACTGTAGGTGTTTTGGCTTGAGTACACAACCAGAATTAATGAAATGTCATATCCATTAAAGCAAACTCATAAAATTGCATGCAAATATGGATAGAGGGCTCTTAGTTCTAACTTTATAACTATAAACAAACTGATAGTGGCCATTTCACATAGATCATTCTATACAGTCTTCCTTCCTGCTGTCAGTCTATGAGACTTGGCCTGTCTAAGAGAGGAGGAAAGATACCAGGGTTTCCATGAAAAATACCTGTAAGGGAATGCCTAAATACTAAGGAAAACTTTAGTTCTTTAAACTCAACTATGTGAATCTCTCCTCTTTCTGGGAACTTGTTCTGACACTGACCCTGTTACTGCCTACTGTTGTGAACACTGAGGTCCAGAGTGAGCTGATAAACACAGGAGTTCAATTTGGCAGCAGGACTTGCTAGGTTGTGTTTGTCTAGCCAACACAATCTGTCCTAAATCCTTAACACATTTGCTGTTACAGACTTGTAGGCTTAAGTGTTTACTCTACCACTTCTATTCATGGGTCTAAACATGGAAGTTGTTTTTAACCTAAAGTAATGGAGAGATGTCTCAGCAAAAGGCAAAATGTGTAATGTGTAGTTGCCCCAAGATCCTTTCTGGTTTTCAGATCCTAGGTAATCACTTTGAAGATGTCAATTGCCTGCTCAGAATGTTCCTGTTGCCCATAGTTGTCTTTGTTACCTACTCAAGTACATCTGGGTAGATTTATAAATGACTGGCAGCCCTTCATTTTTACAGAAACAGTGAAAAATTACCCAAACAACTAAATACAGAGAACCATATGTCACCTCACCATTGAGTAGCAGCCCCTGAATTCCTGATTTTGGCTGCATGCTAGAGGTTGGATCATCAGTGCTGTGTGACAGTGACAAATAAATGCATGATCCTGGAAGTCTCTCAAGAACAGTAGTTGGGGTTTTCCTTTTGCTGATGTGTGTATATATATCTGTTGCTACAAGTTTATTTATGGCCAGAAATAATGCATCTTATCATTAGTTATGGGTGGTTAATACTGTTATTTTTTTTATTTTCAGCAAATTTATAAAGAGAGAAATGGAGCCAATGTGGTGGAGGTTGGAGATCACATCATATACAGAGATGACACTATAATAAACTGCTGCACAGAATGTTGGAGGTTAAGCATGAGAAAATTCCACTTATAGGTGATCAAGGAATTATAGAAAACCAAAACAGACAGCTTCTCCCATGTAGAAGAAGAGGTTTAGCAGTTAAGTGAAGACCACTCTAGAACCTAGCCACAGGATAAACACTGGTACTAGTTATTTCATGTTAGTATGAATTAATGACTTTTAGACCTCTACTAAGAATGCCTGAGCCCTTAACTAGTATCAACATATAAGAGGTGGGGAAATGAAGGATTTGGGGTTCAAAATAATTCCATGTGGCTTTTCAAGTTCCCTTCTTTCTTGTCCAAAGTTTTGTCCAAGAAAGTTAACTGAGTTTTTCAACCTGATCCTCACAGAAAGGAAAGTGAGTATGTTTCATTATTTTGATTCTACTCTTACTTCAATGAGGGAAGTTCATGAATGAAAGAGGAGATAGGAGAGAATCAAGCGATCTTGAGGGGGGAAATATTGGAAGTTAGTGCTTGATTCTGGCCTCTTGGGTATTGAAAACTGGTCAAGGTCTTCAGTCTTTATGTTACCTCTGCTGTTTACTCTATTCACAGAGCAGAAACAGGGAACAAGGTGAACGATAGGGAAATACTCTTCAGGTCTTTTGGAGCAGTTTCATCCTGAGAAATTAACTTGAGTGAAAAACAACTCTACACTCTCTAGTCTACATCCTCAGAATCTTCCTTACCCCTTCTTCCCCTAGAGGGAAACTGAAGCATGAAAAGAAACCACAGGTAGACCAAGCAGCATTGTTGGGGCAGAAATCCTAGGAGGAGATGGGAGGCAGGCAGGGCCAGTGGGATGAGCACTGGTCTAAACTGTGGGGCATGGCTTCTCGTACTAAGCTCCTTCCATCTGTTACTTTTAGAAAGTTGGAGCTTCTCACTATGTGAAAACTTAAAAGAATGGGTCGGGTGAACTTTTAGGGTCCTCCTAGCATAAGATCTGGTTCTATTCAACCTTAAAGCCAGTGGTGTTTGCTATTGCTTTTCTTCTTCCAGTAACCTGTGAGTCTCTCCTTCTTTTCTACTTCTCTGTTCCTTTTTTGCCTTCCTTCTGAGGCTTCCTGACATCACACAGCTGCCTTGCTTTGTTCTCCATCACACCAGGACAAAGCAGCTGGCAGGAGCCAAAGACCAATCAGTGTTTGATAAAGATAAATCTGTGCTCAGACCTGGAACAGATGTTTAGCCAATTAGGAAATGAAACCCTCTGCTGAAGTAGATCAGCTTCCATCTGAGGACTTTGGATTTTGATGTAAAAAGTAATCATTTCTTAAAAAGTGCTTTGCAGCATATACCAAAATAAAGTGTGAGGTTAAATAGTTTGCTCTAGATTACTCAGTTATCATGTAGCTTCAATATAGTTATTGTTCTCAGATTGGCAACATCATAAAGTATGAATGTTTTAGAATGAAAAACACCTTTCCTTCCCCTCCCAGTGGAAGAGTTCTCCAAACTTGCTACTCAGAATGTGATAACTACACAGCAGCCCCAGCAGTGCCCAGGAGCTTGTGAGAAATGTAGACACGCAGGCCCCAATCCATACCTGCTGAGTCAGAACTCATATTTTAATAGAATGTCAAGGGAATTCACATGTACATTAAAGTTTGAGAAATACTATTCTAAGATATCCCAGTTTTAGTTTAAACACATTCAGATACAAGATGCTGCTTCCTCACATTCCAGGGCATTCAATGTGGGGATAGATCTAAGTATCAGAATGTACTGCCCAATAATAGACTGGGAAATATTTATTGACCTCCAACCATGTGGCGCTCCTAGATGCTTTGTAAGTGTGTCCTACCACTTAATACTCAAAACATTCATGTGAGGTAGATATTATTTGTTTTTACTTAATTAATCTCGATAACAAATGTATGAGGGGGATATTCTTGTCTTTCCTGTTTTATCAGTGAGAAACCTGAAACCAAGAAATCAAGTAATTTGTCCAAGTCCAATGGCTGGAGAGTATATTATTAGCTGTAACCTCAGGAGTTTGGCTCCAAAACATGACTTAACCATTCTATGCTTATTCTTCATAGTGATTAAAGCACTCCTTCCTATAGTTGCTATCAAGCTATATTCTAGAAGTACAAATAAAATTCTATTTTTCTCCCCATATGAAAACTCTTAAATTATTTGGAAACAAGTCTCATGATCACTCTCCTTAACATGTCCTTCCTATGACCTTTATTATATGTCTTCACCATGTGAGTCTCATTCTGGTTTGTAACTAAGATGTGGCCTGCAGGATTGTATCCCAAACCTTAGCTACGTGATTTTGAGCAGGACAGAGTTGTAATTCAATCTTCAGCCTTTACTGGAATACCATACTCTGAATAATGAAGCCTGAGCAGTTAATGAATCCTTTAACCCAGTCACAGTGGTGCTTAGTATTGAGCGCAATGTCTTTTTCACAAAGGCTGCTACTAAGCCAAGTCTGTCTAAGTCTCTGAAGATGATTTTTGCACTCAGGGGCATTTCCTTAAGGAAGGCCTCTCTCTTTCTCTCCTCAGCATCATGTGTTTCTTCCCACACTGAGCTCAAGTGATACCCCTGCACAAGTTTGTAGTGTAGAGAGGGTGTTGGCACCTACACTATCCAGGGCAGGGCTGTGGAAAGTAAAATTTGATATCCATCCTGTTAAATTTCATCTTGTTAGCTGTGACTCATTATTCATCCTGTCAAATCTTTTGGATTCTTGATTCTGTCACTCAGCACATTTGCTAGCTGGCCCAGCCTTGTGTCATCTGAAAATTTGATCAACATATCTTCTGTCTTTATTAAGGAATTTATAGCTAAAAGTGCTGAATGGGCCAAAGTGGAAGTTAGCCCTGGGATGGCACTTGTTCCCAGGGACCTCTTCTGCAGGCTGACTTCAGTTCATTAATCTGCACCTTTGCACCAGGCATTCAGTCATCTCAATATCTTTAAGTTCTTCGAGCAGCCTACATGTCTCCCATTTCCCCAAGAGGGAGGGTGATGGTCAGCATGCTGTTTTAAACCACCAATGCCCTCCAGTTACATGGCCTTGAATTATTATGTCAGAAGCAGCTATTGTTTAGTGGAAAGTACCCTGAATCATTATTAGAAATGAGCGAGGTGGGAGTTCCAGCTCTGCCATTTGCATCTGCGTACCGTTCAGTAAGGGCAATTCAGAGAAGCAGAAACACGAGGAATGATTTATATATATAATTACATAAAAAGAATTTGTTATAGAGATTTGAACTGTGCAGTTGTGGGATAAACAGTATGAACGGCTGTTACTTCTGTGTATATTTCTAGGGCCTGAAGCAGCAGGATAATCAATTGGGAAGAAAATATGGGTATGAAATAGAGGAAAGCAAGAACAAATGAAAACTCAGGAGGATGTCCTGGAGCCCACAGAATGGGCTGCAATTCACATTGGATCCAAAGTCTCTTATTTACCTCCAGTACTCCATCTTTGATGATGCAGGTAATCTGTAGGAGAAGCTGAGATAGACCCATACTGGCTCAAGAGTCAGAAGATGCAAGGGGAGATGTGGTGGGAGCTGGAGTTACTGTGAGTCTGGCTACTGCCCCATGGCAGCCAGGTGAGCCAACAGTTCAGCAATGAGCCATGTAAGCTGCCAGTGCTGGTCTGTTTACTGCTTTATGCGACTTTGCAAATCTTTTGCAAATTTCTCCTTTAACCTATGCTACCCTGAAGCTATGCAGAAAAGGGATTTCTAGGAAACATCATTTCACCTTAGCTGAGCTGAAATACCCTCTCTGTATGTCATTAGCATATACATCTTTTAACTACACTTCTCTTTTCTTTTCTTTTCTTTGCTTTGCTTTTTATTAACAGATAATGTATTATTTGGCCTAGGGGTACAGGTCTGTGAATCATCAGGCCTTTTTGTTGTCTGATTGCTAAGGCTATGTCCTGGAAGCTTTTTATTTCTCCTTCTATTTTCAATGGGAGCCAGGTCTCCCTGGTACACCTTGATAATCATCATTCTGAATGCTAGTTCTGACATCTTACTAATGTCCATATTGATTAGGTCCCTAACTGTTGGTACTGCCTCCTGTTCTTTTTCTATGTGGTGAGTTTTACCACCTTGTCATTTTATCCAGATAAGAATAGATGAATGAGAGAACAAAATACTAAAAGGGTGGCAAAGACCTTGGAAGAATATACATTATCCAAATCAGAAGAGACCTGATATGGGGGAGAAGGAAGAGGGGGAAAATAAAAAAATAAAAAAATAAATATATATTAGACTGGTGAATAGAACAGAGATACCCACTTGATTTTCGGTGCATTCTGGTCTCAGGAGAAACTACCTCCCAAAATTTAAAGAAGGAAAATTAAATAATTACACACACACACACATAAGGGTAAACACGATGAAGGGATGGAATATGACTGTAAAGATGAAAATTTAAAAAGATTGTAAAAAAGGAATGGGAAAGATGAGTTGGTTGGAAAAAGAAAAAGAGGAGAGAATGTGATCAGAACAAAGCCATGGGCTAGATTAAGGGTATATTTTGATCTTTTAGAAGAAATTGTATCCTAAATTTTTAAAGAAGAAAAAAATAAGGTTAAATACAATGAAGGGATAAAATATATTATAACAATGAAAATTTTGGAGGTGACAGTAGTGTAGTGTAGTGGAAATAACTGAGATGGCATTGTAAATGAGCTAGGTTTTTGCCATAGTTTTGCTACTTATGCCTATACGTATTCTTAAACAGTCCAGTTTCTTCATCTTTAAGATGAGAAAGACAAAAGTCCAACTTACAGGATTGGCATGAGGACTACCTGTGATGATCTGTACAATGGAATAAGGAATTTATTGCTGTACAGTCCCTTATAGATGCAGACACTTTATGCATTTAAGTGTGAATTCCTATACACCTTTTTCACCTATTAACAGATGAGGAGCAAAGGTTCTGATAAGTCTTTTAACTTGCTTCAGCTCATACTGTTAAGAGTTAGAGCCAGGATGTGAACTTCAGCTGATTTGTTAGCAAACCAGTGTTTTTTCCCATTTGTCATGTTCCCACTTTTCCCTGGTGCATTGTAAACCCCCAAATACCAACAGTGTATAAATACAGGTTCTGTGCTGTTGTTAGTGAATTTGTGCTGAAATGCACTGACCTTCCCTTCCCCAAAACTGCCTAGAAATCTTCTCTCTAGCCATCTAGGTACTTTGCTTTTTAGTTTCTGGGATAAATTAGGGTTTTTTTTGTTCTCGTTTTAATTTTATTTCCTCATTTTGAAAATTTCCCTTTCCTATATAGTTTATAAAGCACTTATATTTTCTACTTATGCTTTTATGTTCTCTCAATAGTCTTGGGGTAGGGTTTCAGTGTTTTTTGTGGGAAACTGAGACTCAGGTAGGTAATACTGTATCAAAACTAACAAATTAATAAATGGAAGAGATACTTGTCTCCAGCTTTGAGTTTTTTTTCTCACTGTTTCAATACTACACATGGCTCTAAATATCTGTCAATTCTGTGAAGCCATATTTTCCATTTTCTTCCTTTTTCAGGATGCCTCTTGGTACAGACACAGTTTCCTCTAGGCAGTATAGGGATGTTTGTAAATCTCGGAAGGTTCATAGAGATTTGTACACCAATAGGTCATAGAAGTAACTAAAATCTCGGGAGAGCTTTATTTCACAATTCTGTTAGAAGGAACATCACACTAAAAGCCGTAAGTATCAGAACTGAACAAACTCATCCTTATCAGGGGTGATTATACTGAGGGTAATAAGGTAAAGAAAATGCTCCCAGATACTTACCAATGACTTACTTAACTTCAGCTGTTATTAAATGAACCAGTCTTTTGTCAAACCTCCTATTAAAAATAACTAATGCTCTTGAATAAAGAATGATAACTAGTTTTTTGACCCATTATTGAGCCAGTAGGAATGTTGGGTTTCATCATAGGCCAAAAATTCCATAAAAGCAGAAGATAGAGGGCAGGGAAATCACTGAATGTAGATTGTTTTCTGAGGCCTTTTGGTGACTCCTGGGCAGCAGGAACTTCCATTTTCAAGGCTGGAACAGGAGATAAAGTCAAGAGTTCATCCAAAATGGTGAATGCAATAAGAGGGCAATATCAAGGTCTCTAACTTCAGTAAAAAATTCTAGCATTCTATCAAGGTTCTTATTATTATGTTTATTTTCTGTCTCTCTGATATGGGCTGAACCACATGAGATTGTTGATACTTGACCATTTTGATCTACAAGAGTATCAGTTTCATGTGATTCAATGTAGTAGGATGTCACAGAGATTTTTGCCCACAATTGTCTGTCCAATGCCTAGAATAATATCTGGTCCATAGTAGGTTCTTAATAATTATTTGTTGATGGAATAAATGAATGAAATCAAGTTGGAGACCAATCATTGAAGATAAGTAGAACAACTTTGGATGAGAATTAAAAAAAAAACAAACAATCCACATCTGATTAACCAAAAGAATTGGGAATGCTAATAAACAGAAACCTGTTAGAAATGGGAAAGCGACTGGAGGCAGGGAATGGTCTCTGGGAGTTGCCTTCATGAGATTTGACCAGACAGCTGGATAAGCATTGATTTCTGGGGTCTCTACTGCATCCTTCATAGCTGCTATTTGTAAGCTTGAAATTTTTGGTTTTCATTCCCATCTGAATAACATAGATATTAAAAAATAAGAGCTCAAGTTTTTTCAGTGTTTATAACCAAATGCAATCACTTTGGGTAATATACAGGTTTATATTTATAAGACAAATGTGGAATACACATTAAAAGCCCTATGATGTAGAGCTCAGAAGCCTTCCTTTCAAGACTTACTCAAGATTATGTGAAGCTTTCTCACCACCTCCCTTCTCTTTCATATTTAATCAGATTTGGAGATTAGAGATGCAATTTCCTTTTGTGTCTAGAAAAGTTTATCAGGATGCTGCACACTACTGTTTCCATTCTGTTCCTCCCCACTCCCAGGTTATAACACTAAACTGTCTATCTTATAAGTACCCATTAAAAAGCAAATTATTTACTTTCCTGATTTAATGAACAAGAATTCTGTGAAGTCACATCTGTGTGGGTTAGGTTCAAAAATCAATGAGTAGGGCCCAAATCATATATAGTTAAAACTACACATGAAAATCTTTTATACTATTCATAAAATATACGAGGTTTTTAAAGTACAATCCTATGTAGTAATTCTTGTATTCCTGATGAGAATCACCTAGTTAACTAAATACAGAAATAAAAAAGAGGTGTATCAGTAGATGTCCAGCTATTTAAATCCTCTGCCTTTAATAAAATTCATAGTATGACTATAGGGAAAGTTGAGAGCCCTAAAAGTGCTTCTGCTTGCCTGAAGGGATGATTCCAGTTTGTCTGAATAGAATGCTCTTATGTTGTATGACACATTTATACATTTGTTCATACTGGGGCTGGCATGTTATAGTGTATATAGAGCCTGGAGACTAATGTTAGGGCTGAATTTCATGAACCTGCAATTCTATTATTTATGCAACCAAATCATCAGGTACCAAATAAAGATTCAAGTTTGGGGCTGAATCATTTAGATACTGAACATGCACTTTTAGCCTTCCTCCTGAAAAAGTATGGTTTTAAGAGTTACAAGTAAATCTACCTGGTCTTGGGAAAGTGGTATGGAATCCAGGCCGGAGATGTTTACCAGATGTGCCGTATGGTTGGTGATCTAGTGTAATGAAGGTCTGTTTAGACAAGACCATGCTTGGGTCAGAGTTTCTGCCTTACCTGTGATTAGAGTCCAGGTGCTGTAGAGAATTGTAAATCCCCCATTGTGTTAGAGATGAAAATATCCTCTGGACTTCTTCCTGGCTCCCCACTCTTGCTGGGGCAGGGAGATTGAGGATGGATACAGAAGTGGCTTGATAGAAGACAGTGAGGCTTACACTGAGGAGTCTACACTTGGACAGGTCCTTTCAAGATATGTTAGGGGTCTTGGCAATCTGTTCAAATGGTCCTTTTTTTTTTTTTTTTAAATTGGCAAAATCAAAATATTTTAACCATTATTGGTTAAGACCATTCTTTCTTTATTCCCCACTTCTCTAAACATTTCTATTGTTTTGTTGCTGGTGCAGTAGCTGCAGACTATTTTGGGATCCAGCTGAGGAGAAATTGCCTCGAGGTTACAGTAAACTGGAGTTTTGTAGTTGACAGCTCCTACTTGGCAGATATAAGTTGTAGTTGGCTGTCCTGTTGTAGAAGTGGCTTCCAGGATTCTCCTGCCACATGCTGAGATGAACTGCCTGGTGTTGGTAGGAGGACACAAGGCTGGAGGCTGTGCTGCCACGTGAGTCTGCCTTGCTGTGCACAGCACTGGACCACCATAGGCTCTGGAGGAGAACCTGCAGAGGAAAAGACAAGAGACATTCTCTTCTCTGCCTTGAAAGTTATGCCATAAAATCGTTGGCATATAAGCCCAAAATGTAAGAAAAAGTACCAAAGAAGAATGACAGGCACTTAACTGATACAAATACGATGCTACTTTTCTTGATTTTATGATTGTATGATATTTGTTAGCTTTCTATGATGCGTGTGTTGTGATATATTTTGTCTTTATAAATGTTTACTTGCACATTAAATTTTTGTTTTTGTAACTCTAAATTCTCTTCTAAAGTAGGCTCTCAAAATTGTGTGAGTTTCAGACTTCATTTAACCTGCTCTTCTCAAGCCTGGGCTCTTGACCAGAGTAGAATTCCACATGCCACCAGGGCTTTATTTGCTTGTCTATGACATGGACTGATGTTTCATGAGCTACAGAGAACATCAATCTTTGAAAAGCTTCCTGAAACGGAGCACAGGTGGCAGTGCCTTGAGCAGTACAGCATATGGAGTCTGGCCTCTGATCATTCACAGAAAGCCCTCTCTTTGTACAGAGAAGAATAAAGATTAGCCATTGTGTATACTATAGGCCAGGCAGAGGAGGCTGTTTTCCTTGTGATTCATTAGGAAAGAAAGTGGTCTTCTCATTCCTGGGTGGCTTATGTGACTCAGAAGGTGGTGAAGTCAGATAAAATGTCTTGCCCTAAATAGATGCTCAGAACCATTATTAAGAGGCACTGCTAGTTTAGGAGATGAAAAGACTTCACTTCTCACTCCTTAGTAAGGGTATTCCAACTCCCTGTGACTTGGACTCTGTTCTATAAAATGGGGGTTATAATCCTTAGCTAGATTGTGTTAAAGAAGTTATTATGTAATGCTGGCCATAGAGCCATGGGAACATGTAGTGTACAAAGCAGATGTAAGAAATGTGATGAATATAAGAAAATATTAAGAAAAAAATCAATATTGTCACTTAGCTAAACTTCCAGAAAATATTTTACTGGACTAGCTGTGGACTACAATAGAGGGGTACTGATCAATTAAGTTCGGGGAGGCTCCAAAGGATATGGATTTCTATGAACAGTTTAATTCCCAAGGGCCAATTTGTTCAAGTCTAGACATGTTTGTTAGCATAATTGAAAGAAGCATGATCAGAAAACATGTGTTCCAGCCAGCAGCAGACCCAGGGGACTGTGTTCTTGTTGTGCCCGGGGACCTCAGTAGACTACCTGCTCTGAGACCAAGAGGAGGACAGAAGGGAGGAAAGCTTCCTTACTACTTTTGGTCTACCCATTAATCAACATCACTTTCCTCATTAATATAAAGGCATTCTCCTCTGCACATTTTGAGGAGTTTCCAACAATTCATTTTTTCCTTCTGGTTACAGAAAAAAAAACAGCCTTCATAATGAGGAGAGCTGTGTTTTTTTTACAAAGCTAAATATTAATTCTTCTTTCAGTTTGTCATTTGCATATCCCTCCAATTGGGTTTACTTTTCCAATTTATGCTGCTGAAGCCCCAAAGCCCGAAGACATGCAATTAACATTATTTCCTTGGTGAGGGTCAGAGTGCCTACTTTGTAGGCTCAGGTTTTTCTTAAGACAGCAGTCGAAGGTACATGAGAAATGGAAATTTAATTGGTATAACTAGGAGGATCTCCTTGGCAGGCTGAGAAAGAGAACTAAATGTCCATTCTCTTGATTTAGCCATTTCCATATACAGAGTTTTGGAGTTGTTCTCACTCTCCTAGAGGGAAACAGGCACTGAGCCTTGGGTGAATTTAGGCTTTGCTCTTCTCTGCTCAGGGATTATGGATGGAGTCCAGAGGCCACTCAGGTTATCCTCTTCTTGTCAGAACTAACGATCTCCAGGTATTAACAGATACTTACCTAGGTTTATAGATGACTTGCTAAAAAAAATGTCTTAATGTTAGGACATATAGACTCTGTTCATCCTCAAGCCTCCCTCCACTCTCCTTCTTCCTATCTCTTCCCCTCCCGTCGTCCCCTCCTCTCCCATACCCACCCTTCCTCCCATACCCACCCATCCATCCATCCTTCCTTCCTTCCTTCCTTCCTTCCTTCCTTCCTTCCTTCTCTCCCCTCCCTCCCCCACTGCTTTCCTCTCTATCTTCCCCTTCTTTCCATCCTTCCTTCCTTCCATGTTGGGCATCTCCCAAGTTATGATGTACTTGAGACCGTGCTAGATGCTGGAAGTACTATGGAGAAGAAGACAAATTCTAGTCCGGAAATCAGACACAGAGGGAGGCAGCTTGAGGGTAGACTGGTAACCATCACTATAGGAGAGAGAACAGGGTTCTGTGATATAAGGAGGCAGGCAGGGATGGGTCTTTTCCCCCTGAAACCTTTCAGCCTGGGATTTTCTGAAACCTTTTGTAGGATTATTTAACTGAGAGATGCCTATGATTCTAGAGTTTGATAAGCCAAATGAAATATTCCAGTGTTCATTTTTCTCATTTATAAAATAGTAATAGCCACAAAACCCGGGTTCAGTCATGGAAAGTACTTAGAATTCCAAGTCCTGCAAATGCTTCTTGGGCCATGGATGGCATCACATAGGGACTACACTGCTATTTGGCCTTTGTCTGTAAATGACAGTTTATGCCATAGAATTATTTCTTGGATCTTTAGGGACTTGGAAGACCTTCCTGGAAATTCAATGTGAAAAAGATTCATGGCGTTAGATTCTTCTTAAGGCTGCTGAATAGCTGTACATCTGTTCTGGAATGCCATTTGGAGTCATTTGAGGCTAATAAGGTAAGCAGTGTCAGCTCTTCATTTTGGCTGGTTGAGGGAGGTTGAAGTTGAAATATTACACTTATAAGAATAGTGGTTCTGTTTATTTCTTTTTTTTTTTTTTTTTCCTTTTCATTGCCTGGAATGTGTGTTTGGAATTTTTCCACTTGGCATCAGGCTTGGTGCATAGTACATATTTTCTGAATTAAAGAGAATGTGGCTTAGTGGCAAGAGTGCTGGGTCTAAGATCAGACAGAGTCACATTCAAGTCTTGAAACTGCAATTTACCAGGTGTATAAATTGAGCAGGTTCCTTCTTTTCTCCAAAACTGAGCTTTTTTGTCTCTATAATAGAGATAACTATGTTATTACCTTATAGAGATTTTGTGACTCCTAAATGCTCTGCAGATATTAAATGTGCAATAAACATTAACTGTTGTTATAGAACACCAACTGTAAAAATGCTCTGCACAGGTTTACCAAGTCATGGTGTCTATGGCTTCCACACTACATGAGACAGAGTCCCTTGGCACAATTTATCTCATGGAGGATACTGCCAGCTATGTTAATAGTCATAGTGGCTTCTTGTAGAAGATACCCATGGGGCTGTCTCTTCAGTTCCCCATTTTCTAATAATTGTCTTCCCCTTGCTCATCCCTAATGTGACTGTCAGTGTTACGGTGCCAGTGCAGTGATTCTATTCTGTAGGCACAGCTGACTGGCCCAAGGTTTGGACTTGGGACCCTGAAAGTTAAGTTTGCTTCTTTCTTTGTCTATAGCAGTGAGATCGATAACTGAGGGGATATTAGAGTAACCATGCTTCCTTCCACGTGGACCCAAGAAGCAAAAGAATTTTGTCTAGAGAAGGAAAAAGAAATATAAAGAAAAAAAGAGAAAGATATATGTAGTGGGTGTGTAGTGAGGAGTGGGAATATGAGCTGGAGAATGAATCCCAAGCACTACCTTGCTCCATTTATTCCTGAGAACCAGCCATATTTCTAGTACTGAGATGATCCTGAAGCATTTGAACAATTAATCTCTAATTTTCCCTAAGCTATTGAGAGTTGAGTTTTTGTCACTTGGAACCCCCAAAATTCTAAGTAATACCTTCTATGAATGTTATACCAGGACGGGCGTCCAAAACACATGTCTAACAGACATTAAAGCTGTTACACATAGCTTACATTACACCCACCTGGCCTTTCTAAGTTGTTGGTCATTATCATTATACTCACAGCAGATTGTATAGAGTAATTTTAAAAAACGACTGTCTATGTTATCCCTTGGAATGAAAGAAACAATTGTGGATAACATATTCTTAGTTCTAAGGTAGTCAAACCAATATGGTCTTAAGGATAAGAGAGAAGTTGGAGTGACATTGTAGCTGTAGATATTGGCAATTTTATTTACACTGAACCCCAGGAAACTCACAGACCAGAGACACAGAGGAGAGGCTGAGAAGAACAGAGTCTGTCAGAGACTTTCCTGCCCCCATCCGTTCCTGCTGGAACGACAACACTTTAATACTGCTAGGGCCACTTACTACAAGGAAAGCAACCCCAGAAAAAGATTTCCCAGGTCCCAGTGGCTCAGACAACCTCTACCCTTATCATATGCTGCACCTGCAGAGCTAGAAGGCTGTGAACTGTCACCCTGTTGGAGAAGCAGGATAGCATGGTGGGTAACAGCATGGATTGCAGAGACAGAATTTGTGGGTTTAAATTCTGGCTATGCTGTGTGACCCTGGGGAAGTTAGATACTTTCTGATCTTCCATTTATTCATCTGTGAGATGAGGATAACACTGTTATCTAACTCAAAGGTCTGTGAGAACCTTGAGTGGGTTATATACGAAAAGCACTTAGAATAGTGTTTGGCACATATTAAGCATGACACAAAATTACCATGGCCACTGCTGTCACGTACTCCACTACTACCACCACCAACTCTAGATCATAACCCACATAGGAGCAACACTGGAACATACTAAAAAGCTAAACAATAGGGGGACCTGGGTGGCTCAGGTGGTTAAGCAGCTGCCTTCAGCTCAGGTCATGATCTCCAGGTCCTGGGATTGAGCCCCAAGTCAGGCGTCCTGCTCAGCGGGGAACCTGCTTCTCCTTTGCCTCTGCCTCTCCCCCACTGCTTGTGTGCTCTCTCTTTCTCTCTCTAATGAATAAAGCGTTTTTAAAAAGTTAATCAAATAGGGGAAGAGATAACATAGTCAATTCAAAAGGAAATGTGTTCATACTCAGAATTACAGGATTTGAGCAGAAGTATAAGGAAAATCCTCATCTCAAAGTCTCTTGACTGAAAGGAGCCTTAGTGATCCTCTCATCCAATACTCGACAAGACACATGAGCCTAATTAATATTTTTGGCATATAATTGTCCTATGTACTTTGCACACTTCTCAATAGGGAACTCACTTCTTTCTGAATCAGGTAGAAGTGACCTTATGAATTGGCTTTGTCAGGTACCAAGTCATATAAGGTGGAAAACTAAAAGCCAGCCGCTGTATTTTCTACCCACTTATATCATTCATTTGCCCCTTATTCATTATTGATTTATTAAGTCTTATTAACTTCCCTTACCCCACCCCAAATGCAAGGCAACTTGCAGTTATTAGGAGGAATGTAGTTTCTGAGCACCATGTATAGCTTAGAAGTTGTATAAGACCTAACCCTGTGGAAGGCAGACATTTCTGGTGACCAGCTTAAGTGTCACTGCCCTATGGTTAGAGTGTAAACAAAGCTTCAATATATCTGGCCTGATAGTTTGGAGAAGAACCATGCGTTAATGTATTTTATATACAGGGAATTCACATTATTTCAAACTATATAAAATTTTATTTTATATAAATATTTTTATGTAGACTTTCAAGTCTACATAATTTAAATTTATCTAAGATGGTCCTTGACTCTGCCCCTTTCTGATATCGCCTCTGCCTCTCCTTTAGTTCAGACATTCATTATCTCTTTCTGGATTGTTAAATTTCCATTTTATATTGTGATTTACGCTGCTCGTTTATGTGTCTATATCTCTATCAGTCTGTAAATTTAAGAGTAGGGGACAATTTCTGTTTACCTTTTTGCTCCTTCTCACTTGGATTACTCCCTCCCCCATGCATGCGTGCACATATTCACACACACACACACACACACACACACACACACAGAGTGTATCTGAAACTATTACTTCATTCAATCTTCCCAGCAATTCAGGGAAGCAGATGGATATTAGCTTCACTTTTCAAATTAATGTATTGAGGCTCAGAGTGGTTAATACAATTGTATAAGAGTTACAAGGTTCATAAGTGACAGAGTCAGCATTTTAACCCGAGCCTCTCTGACTTTAAAGTCCATATGCTTCCTACCACACTAGAATTCTATTCCCAGTATTCCCTTTTGCCCATTTCAAGTTTAAAGAGAGAGACTATTTCCTCTTTATGTGTATGACATTTTTTTTTGTAGTAACAACTACATCCAGGCTGCTGTTTAGGAAATATAATTAATATAATATAAGAAATATATTGATTAATTACTAATATAACTAATATGATATACTAATTAATATACTACAATAAATATAATATATTGATTATTCCTGAAGCAGAATATTCCTGAATATTCAGACCAAGAAGAATGCTTAGAAATGGAGCAATGGGTTTAGAAGTGATGATGCTTAGTATGTCTGACTTTTCAAGGATTGTTATGGCCAAGGCCCAGAGTTCTACTAAACCTAATTTTCATCCTTTGTCTCCCAAAATGACATGATGCAGACTGAAAGTCCCTAAATGCTTGTTGTTTGCTTGATGTTGTTGTTGTTTTACTTTGTCACTGTTTTGGGCTGACCAATCAAAGGAAAGAGTAAGAAACCCAACCCTGGAGCCATAGGACGAGATTAACGGAGCCTTTCCCTTTTCTACTACCTCACTCAAAAAGCTCAGGAATGCTGGCACACTTTTCCCTTCTGAAAGTCACAACATGCACTCCCATCTGAAGGTCTACATGCCAGTTTCAACCTCTGTCTGCAACATTTTTCCTTTTCTTTGCTTGCCTATTTCTTGTTCATCATTTGGGTTCCAGTCTAAGTGTCTCTTGTTTAGGAAAGTCCATTTTGATTTTCTAGAGTAGAATGAAGATTTCTGTCAAGATTTTGCTGAAATAAACTTTTTGCTTAACAGTAGACATTAGTTACATAAATATTTCATAAGCATTTGATACTTTCTTTGCATACCAGACTATAAGCTGCTTGAAAGCAGAAACCATGCCATTTTCTTCATCACTTATGTCTGGCACAGATCACAAAACTTTGTACATGATACATACTTAATATTGATAAATGGGAGGATGAACAGGTGGGAGATAATATAATCATCTTCCAGTTTCTCCCCATTAGAGGTAGATGAAGAGGAATGAAAAAAGAGATGACTTTTGGTGTCAGCTGGAGGAACATAATGTTTCAATAAGAAATAAGATTTCATTTTCTGGACTGTTGTTTTCAGAATATTTGTCATTGAAATTTTCACTTTATTTGACAGAACCATTTATATTCCTGGAAGAATGAAATTGAATAAATACATTTCAGAGTAACCCAAGGTGACCTGCAGACCTAGGCAGCCTGAGCTTGCTAGAGGGCAAGAAGTCTTTGGTTATTAAGAGGTGCAGACCAGCATTGTTTGAATTTGAACTGGTACTTTCTCCACTGTGATTTTTAAAAATCAGATGCAAATATGAGAATAACACACATCTTCAGTTTCAGAATGTGATACATTTAGGGCTTACATGATAAAAACAATGAGAACCTAAACTAAATTGAAACGTCCCTCCTTATATTCCACATATTCACAAGTTTATAGGGCTTATTCATTTTCATCTTTTAAAATGAAAAGGGTAACTCATGCTCACAATAAAAATATTGTTGGGCAGTGCGTGTAAGGAGCCAGGCTGGTAGAGAAAATGATAGAGCTCCCTGAGGGCTTTTAGATTCTCCTTAGGGAGTCTGGAATGCCACAGGATTTAATGTTCCAACAGGCTGGCCATATTATTTATCTTCCCAACATGGGATACTTGTGAGAGTAAATGGAGGGTGTTGTTAATTGTTAATCTGGTCTAACCTGCATAAACCAGTACCATGGGGCTAACCCTGGATATATGTTAATCCTTGTCTAGTAACACTTTGCAAGAACAATGCCATAAATATCTAATAGTACATCATTCATTACAAAGTGAATTTTATAATTTATACTTACTCTAGAGATTCAAATATGAAAGGGTGGCATCATTACTTAATGCTGGGTAGTTAGTAAAAACTAAAACAAGAATGTATAATCTGATCTGCATTTGGAAGGATGGACTGGGTGGGTAGGTAGAGGAAACAGGGGAGTGTAAGAGGAACAGATTCCCTCCACATGAGTGAAAGTAAGGAGGTGTTTTCAGGATCTAACCAATTGATTTTGATTATTTAGTCTGGAGTAAAAATTGTAAAAATTATCAGTGTTTTAAGAAAGAATAAATACTTTCCAGGGACATAAATACTTTCCACTGGGTGGCTCAGTGGGTTAAGCCTCTTCCTTTGGCTCAGGTCATGATCCCAGGTACCTGGGATCGAGTCCCACATTGGGCTCTGTGCTCAGCAGGAAGCCTGCTTCCTCCTCTCTCTCTGCCTGCTTCTCTGCCCACTTGTGATCTCTGTCTGTCAAATAAATAAATAAAATCTTTAAAAAAGAAAGAAAGAAAGAAAGAAAGAAAGACCGACCTCCCAATCTCTGGCTCTAGAAGAGCTGAGAGCTCTTGGCATTAGGGAAATACAAATCAAAACCGCAGTGAGATACCATCTCACACCAGTCAGAATGACTAAAACTAGCAAGTTAGGAAGTGACAGATGTTGGCGAGGATGTCGAGAAAGGGAAACCCCCTACACTGTTGGTGGGAATGCAAACTGGTGCAGCCACTCTGCAAAACAGTATGGAGGTTCCTCAAAAATTTGAAAATAGAGCTACCTTATGACCCAGCAATTGAACTACTGGGTATTTACCCTGAAGTTACAAATCTAGTGATCCAAAAGGGCATGTGCACTTGAATATTTATAGCAGCAATGTCCACTATAGCCCAACTATGGCAAGAAGCTAGATGTCCATCAACAGATGAATGGATATAGAAGAGGAGTATATATATACAATGGGATACTATGCAGTCATCAAAAAACCTGAAATCTTGCCATTTGCAGTGATGTGGATGGAACTGGAGGGTATTATGCTAAGTAAAATAAGTCAATTAGAGAAAGCAATTATCATATAATCTCTCTGATACGAGGAACTGGAGCGGCAAGGCTGGGGGTCGTGGGGGTCGGGAGGGAAAAAATGAAACAAAATGGGACCAGGGTGGGAGACAAACCATAAGAGACTCTTAATCTCACAAAACAAACTGAAGGTTGCTGGTGCAGGGCGGGTGGAGGAGGGATAGGGTGGCTAGGTTATGGACATTGGGGAGGGTATGTGCTATGGTGAATGAATGTTGTGAATTGTGTAAGGCTGATGATTCACAGACCTGTACCCCTGAAGCAAATAATACATTGTATTTTAATAAAACAACAATAACAAAATACCCCCAAAACCAAAAACCAAAAGAAAAAAAAAAAGGAAGAAATATGTAGTCAACATTTCTACTTATGTCCATGCTTACTGTAGAATTCTGCAACTGTACAGCAGTCCCAAACCCCCCAAAGATCAACTTGGAAGTGCCTGAAGCAGTATTCACAGTGATGTGTCTTTTGTTTCTTCCCTGCCTCTTCCTCCTTCTCTTTCCCTTTTCACTGTCATTCCTCTCCCTTTCCCCTCTTCTTCCCACTCTTTATACCACACTCTTTCACATACACTCCATCCTAGTGTCTCCCTGGTCTTGGAGACTGGGGCCAGAACAACACCAGTCAAAGTATTCTGGACTGTTGGGGCTGTCATTCCAAAATTAGAAGCTGAGACTCTGGGACATGGGGTGACTGATTGCCTCCTATCCAGGGAATATTAACTCCTCTAGGCTCCTGAGATTTCCTTAACACCAGTTCTCTCTTCTTTGGGAGGAGAGAACTGATGGCTGAAGAGCCACCTGGGGCACTTCCAGTGAATGACACATTCTTTGTCTCTTCCTTTTTTTTTTTTTTTTTTTTAGATTTTCATTTATTTATTTCTCAGAAAGAGAGAGAGTGTGTGAACAAGCAGGGGAAGTGGTTGGCAGAGCAGGCAGAGGGAGAAGCAGGCACTCCGCTGAGCAAGGAACCTGAAGTGGGATTGGATCCCAGGACCCATGAGTTGGTTAAGGTAGACCCTTAACCAACTGAGTCAGTCAGGCATCTTGTCTCTCCCTTAGCTTTGAGCCAAGGTCTAATATTCCTTCTCAAAGAGAGCCTGTTATCATTTTTCAAGAGGATTTCTTTTAAGACAACCAAATTGCTGAGTGTCATTGTTCTGGTCTTGCCATTTACAACTGTGAACTGTGAGTTCCCTTAATCAAAGTGTTTTGGAAGGAGCTGTGTTACCAGATGGATGTGAGCTTCAGTGAACGTTCTCAGAACCTAAAGTACTCTGTCCAATTAATACAGGCAGAAGGGCAGGATATTTGAGTGCATTAGTAGTAGATTTTAATTTTTTTCCTAATGAGAAATGTGCTATTTTTCCAGCTTTAAAAAAAAAAATTCCAGCATAGTTAATACTGTTATATTTGTTTCAGGTGTATAATACAGTGATTTAACACTTCCATATATTCTCAGTGCTCATCATAATAAATGTTTTCTTAATTCCCTTTGCCTTTTTCACTCATGCCCCCATCCACCTCCCCTCTGGTCACTCTCTGCTTGTTTTCTATAGTTGAGGGTCTGTTTTTGTTTTTTATCTCTCTCTCCCTTCCTCCTCTGTTCACCTATGATCATTTGTTTTTTTTCTTAAATTCCACATATGAGTGAAATTATATGGTATTTGTCTTTCTCTGAGTGACTATTTCACCTAGCATTATATTCTCTAACTCTATCCATTTTGTTAGAAATGGCAAGTTTTCACTCTTTTTATGGCTGAATAATATTCCATTGTATGTATATGTGTGTGTGTATACTAATACACACCTATCTTCTTTGTTCACTTGTCTATCAATGGACACGTGGGTTGCTTCCTTAATTTGACTATTGTCAATAATGCTGCAATAAATATAGGGGTATTTGTATCCCTTCCAATTAGTGAAAAAATGCACTATTCTTTAAGTATAAAATAATATTTCATAATTATACGACATTTGTGGCTTTTCATAGTTATTGTATTTTCACACTCTTTTTTCCTCTGGGAATTTAGAGATAACACTATGTTCCCAGCCCCTTCCCTGACTCTTGTTCTATTGACACTGGCTTCTCTGAAAGAAGGTGACCTACAGAGCTTATGTCCGTAACTGCAAGCTTCAGGAAAGGATGGAGAGCCAAGGAAAAAGGATTTTTTTTTTTTAAGAGAGAAAGAGGTTGGGAGAGAGAAAGAACTTACTTTTAATCAGGACTGTGGATAGCTACATACTGCCTCGGAGGAGGTTAGGAGGAGGCTAGAAGCATGCAGGAAAATTCTACCCATGAGGTTATTGGGAAGAATCATAGGCCCCCCCCATATAAACAAACAAATAAATACACACACACACACACAGGGATATTATTCTGCCATGAGAATGAAGGAAATGCTGTCATTTGGGGAAACATGTTTAGACCTTGAAAGCATTATGCTAAGTGAAATAAGTCAGACAGAGAAGTGTAAATACTGTATAACCTCACATGTGAAATCTAAAAAGATCTGTTTTTCTTAGAAACACAGAGTAGAGTGGTGGCTGCCAGAGACTGGTGGTGGTGGTTGTGGGGAATGGAGAGATGCTGGTCAGAGGGTACAAACTTCCAGTTATAAGATGGGGATCTAATGTGTAGCATGTTGATTATAGTTAATAATTCTTGAATTATACACTTGAAAGTTGCTGAGAGAGTAGATCTTAAATGTTTTCAGCACACACACACAAAATGGTAATTGCGTGACATGAAGGAGGGGTTAGCTAACTTTGTGATGGTAATCATTTTGTAATATAAAAGTCTATCAAATCAAACAAATGTTACTTGAATTCATAAGGACAAGACACTTCTATTGGTTTGCAGGAGTTTAAAATAAGCGGGCTGTGTCTCTAGATGCGGGTTCTTGCCTCACGTTGCTTGCTCATTACTTCCCTTTTCCTATTTCTCCTCATTTCACTTTTCTCAGTGAGGGATGCTTTCCTGGGAATGAGGCATAGTTATAAATGTGATTTGCTTTCATGGTTCACTGTTTTACAGTGCCTAGGTGCTTTTGATTATAATCCCATTTCTAGGCTTCTTTTTTCCCCTTTTAAATCAGATTTACTGTCACATTGCTTTGGAAAACAACGGATTCAAAATTCATGCTAAACAACTGATTAATAAGTTAAAGCAAATTCTCATTAAATGACTCTTTACAAGTTGTTGTAGAGAAGAAATGGTGTTTCTCAGCCTGGATTATGCATTGGAAACTCTTGAGGAGCTTCTAATAAAAGAAAATCTGTAGGTTACTTTGAGAGGGCATGGAGCACAAAGCAATTTACAGATTCAATGAAATCTTTATCAAAACCCCATGACTTGGGGTGCCTGGGTGGCTCAGTCATTGGGCATCTGCCTTTGGCTCAGGTCATGATCCCAGGGTCCTGGGATTGAGCCCCGCATAGGGCTCCCTGCTCAGAGGGAAGCCCACTTCTCCCTCTTCCACCCCCCTCTGCTGTGTTCCCTCTCTCTGTCAAATAAATAAATAAAATCTTTTTTAAAACCATGACACTTTTGTATTAATAGAAACATTTATGGGGCACCTGGGCAGCTCAGTTGGTTAAGCAACTGCCTTTGGCTCAGGTCATGATCCTAGAGTCCTGGGATCGAGTTCCTCATCAGGATCCCCGCTCAGCGAGGAGGCTGTTTCTCCCTCTGACCTCTCCCCTTTCATGCTCCTTCTCTCTCTCTCTCAAATAAATAAATAAAATCTTTATTAAAAAAATAGAAAAAAATTATCGTAAAATTCTCAAGAGACCCAGAATAGCCAAACCTATCTTGAAAAAGAAGAACAGGGGCACCTGGGTGGCTCAGTGGGTTAAAGCCTCTGCCTTCAGCTCAGGTCATGATTCCAGGGTCCTGGGATTGAGTCCTGTATCAGGCTCTCTCCTCAGCAGGGAGCCTGCTTCCCGTCCTCTCTCTCTGCCTACCTCTCTGCCTACTTGTGATCTCTGTTTGTCAAATATATAAATAAATTCTTTAAAAAAAAAAATAGAAGAAGAACAAAGTTGGAGGTTTCAGACACCCTGATTTCAAAAGCATATTACAAAGCTACAGTAATTAAAACAGTGTGGTACCAGCATAAAGATAGGCATATAGTGAATAGAATAGAGGTCTCTGAAATAAACCCTGGTCTGTATGGTGAAATGATCTTTAACTAGGGGACCAAACCCACTCAAGGAGAAAAGAACATTCTCTTCAACAAATGGAGATCCACATGCAAAAATATGAGGTTGGACCCTTTAATAGACGTTTCTCCAGAGATACACAAATGGTCAACAAGCACGTGAGAAGATGCTTAACACCACTAATTAGAGAAATGGAAATGGAAATCAAAATGACCTGTCACCTTCCATCCATTAGGATGGTTACTGTCAAAGAAACACAAAATAACAGATGTTGGTGAGAATGTGGAGAAATTGGAATGCTTGTGTACTATTGATGAGCATGTAAAATGGTGCTGCCTCTATGGAAAACAGTATGGTCGTTCCTCAAAAAATTAACCCTACTTCTAGGTACATATGAAAGAACTGAAAGCAGGCTCTCGAGATATCTGAACATCCATATTCATAGTAGCATTATTCACAAGAGCGGAGGTTTGGAAGCAAACCAAAAGTTCATGGATGAATGAATAGACAAAGAAAATGTAATATCTACATAAAATAGAACATTATTCAGCCTTAAAAATGAAGGAAATCCTGTCATGTGCTACAACATGGACGAACCTTGAAGATGTGCTAAGCAAAATAAGCTAGTTACAAAAAAAAAAAAAAAAAACAACCACCAAAAAAACAAAAACTGCATGACTCTACTTATGCGAGACACTTACATTCGTAAAGGTGGAAAGTGGAATGGTGGTTGCCAGGGGTGGGGACAGGGTGAGGTATGAATTGTTATTTAATGGGTATAGAGTTCAAGTTTTACGAGATAAGAATATTCTGGAGATTGGTTGTAAAATAATGTGAATATACTTAACACTACTGAATTGTATAATTAGAAATGTTCAGGAGCCTGTGTGGCTCAGTGGGGTAGTCTCTGCCTTCAGCTCAGGTCATGATCCCAGGGTCCTGGGATCGAGCCCCGCATTGGGCTCTCCACTCAGTGGGGAGCCTGCTTCCTTCTCTCTCTCTGCCTGCCTCTCTGCCTACTTGTGATCTCTGTTTGTGAGTCTTAAAAAAAAAAAAAAAGAAAAAGAAATGTTCAAGAGATTTAAAATAATACCATGCCCAGACCCCAACTTCAGACCATTGCACCAAAATATGTGCGGTAGGAACCCAGGGTTGGTGCTTCTAAACAGCTCCCCAGGTAACTGAGGTGTGCAGCAGGGTTAAGAACCACTGGAGTGGAGGTAGGTTGTATAAGGGTCAGTCCTGCAATCTGGGAGTTCATTCTTTGGAGGGAATATGCAGTGTGCACAGAGAACACCATAGAGTCAGCCCATTGTCCTAGAAGCCTTAGAGAGTTACAAAGTGTCATGAAAATCCCAAAGGCAAGGACTTCCTTATAGCATGGAGTTTACAGGCATCTGTGCTGGGTTTTGAAGAATCAAAGGGGCTGATGGGTTGCCTGAGAAGAAAGGGGCTCTGAGGCTATCAATAAAGGATAAATGTGGGTAAAATGCCTGCCATGTTTAGTAAATGGAGAGGTGTCTAGTTTCACTGGCGTATGTAAAGGGTGTGTATGTGGGTAGAGGGGGATACCATGGTAGGGAATTACAATGTCAAAAACAAGCTGATGCCAGCTTGCAGAGGGTCTTGGATGTCATGCTTAGAAGATTAGATATTATTCAGGAGACAATGGGAAGTCATTGCTTTTTTTAGCCAGGGAGTGAAAAAGAGCTAAAACATCTGGGTGATTTAAAATCCAGAGTGATAAGAGTTTTCTTTGAAGATGATCTATTTTATTCTTTCTTAAATGACATATACCATCCAGTATTTCCAAACTGCCTGTTCCCATTTCATGCAGATTTTCAACACACGTTTTTTCATTTCCCCTGCCTGGTCTAGAGCTGCCTGTTTCTCCAACCTGATGCTCCCTAGGCCCCAGTTCACCCACTCAGGCACAGTGGGAGTCACTACATCATGGTTCCCATCTAACAGGCCCAGACACTTTGCTAAGCTAACGCTATCTGTCTCCAAACGATGCTCTTAAGGGAGGAGCAGGTCATGTTTGAAAGATTAGCACTGACTGTCATCTGTAGCAAAAACCACTTTGTAAGCATGATCTCCACGCAGAGGCTGGGGTAAATGTTGCTGATTTTGGGGGAGGGCCACTGGGCCTTTGGGAGAGGCATGCAGCTACTTGTCACTTAGCTTCCTTTATAAGCGCCGGGTTTCTTTCCTTCCCTTGGAAAGTCTGGACAATTGTATTTTGCAGAATATTTTCAAACCTGCTTCTGGACCCTGACATTTCGGAACAGCTAACCTGTTTTGTTTGAGAAATGCATTTAAATAAATTAATGAAACTGCTGCTCCAAATGAATCCTTTCAGGCTGCTTACAGAGAAGTTTTGAAAGGGCAATATTATCACTAACAAAAACTGCAGCATCTGAGCAATTTGATATCCAGAAAGCTGAACAGGGAGGCAGAACATAATGACAGAGTTTTACCTATAGCAAAGCCATTAAAGGTCGCCTACTGTAAGGACAGCTGAAATAGAATTTGTTTTCAAATTATAAGATTAAAGAATGTTCCTTGAAGAAAGTATTATTATACAGTGTCAAAAGAAAGAGAGAGATTAAAATGGTTGGAAGATGCAATCACAGCTGAGATAAATTCTACTTTCTCTGTGGTTTGCACACCCTGCAGTCTCTCCGCCTCAGTGGGTTGGGTGGGTTGGAGAAATTAGCAAGTGCTCCTCTCTCCACACAGATCTTTCCCCCACTGAGAGTTCTTTTCCCCTCTGGTCTTACTGAAAACATACTCGCCTCTCAGGGAAACCATGTGGAGGAATGGAGAGTTTCCTTGTTAATGGTGCCCATTGGAGAGGACAACATTAAAAATTCTTTAAAATGAAAGGGGGCAATTTTGAGTTTCCAAGTCATTAGGCAGGTTTATGACTTGTCCATTTGCAAAGGAGCTGATGGGACTCTCCACACAGCCATTTCACTTAACATTGGCTCATCTCACACATGGCTTTTTCTCAGTTTTTCCCCCATGCCCAGAACTCCTCTAGTGTAGGCTGAGACTCCCTTTGGAAAACATGGGAAAAGCCCACCCTGCCTTCTCTGCAGCACCATTTTCCTTAAAATGCTATAGCACATTAACAAGAGTATACAGGACTTTCCACAATGAGCAAGTTAAATAAAATATAAGCCTCTATTACTACTGTCAATTCTAGAACATGTATCATGCATAAGTTCTTTATAAATATTAGCTAAGAATGAACCTAAGAAATGATGCGGGTGGTTTCTGCATTTTAAAAATATTTGAGTATATTCCATGAAAACAAACTTTGTCTTTATGTAAGACTTTCTATAGCAGATACAGTTTGTTCAAACTTAACAGAGTGGCAGGAGAGAGGATGATTATGTAATTTGACTATTTGTAATATGATAATAACATGCTATTGTGAGCACACAGAAGTGGAGGGTTTCTAAATATATTGTCAAAGTGATCATCCAGTTCTTATTTGAAATACCTACTCAGGACAAAAATGCCTACTTAATGGTCATTGAATATCCTTTATGCCTTTTTGTCTTCCTGTGCCAGACCAATTTCCTTGCTACCCTGTGCCCTTCCCAATTGTTAGTTCTCTGTGGAGTTTGTCCACACCATCGCCCCCCTCAGTGCCTGTGCAGTGAGTAGGAAATTATGGAGAGCTTCTGTAGAGCTTAAGCCAAAGTCAAGCTGCCTGAAGGCCAGAGAGATGCTTATTGTCAAGGTCTTGTCCCAAAAATGATGGATCATCTTGCTTTTCCTTCCACTATCTTGGCTGGAAATATCACAGCATTAGCAATAGCACAGCAGAGCCTCTGGAACAGCCCTGCCATGGGACCAATGTTCCACAATGTGTTTTCCACCTCAGTCAATAAAGCAAGAACTACTTCTTTTGTGCTCTCCTGCGGGAATTGGGGGCATTTTCAGGGAGAAACCATAGGCTCTCCTCCCCACTTACAAACCAACAACAACAAACAACTTGACTTGAACAAAGTGCTCAAACAGTTACTTAGATAAGGACCTTGGTCTCCTCTAGAGCTAGATTTTTCAATATCAGTGATCCAATGCCGGGGGCAAAATGGACCTGCCTTTCGGCAAAGAAGAAGTCAAATTATCACTCTTCGCAGATGATATGATACTATATGTGGAAAACCCAAAAGACTCCACTCCAAAACTGCTAGAACTTATACAGGAATTCAGTAAAGTGTCAGGATATAAAATCAATGCACAGAAATCAGTTGCATTTCTCTACACCAACAGCAAGACAGAAGAAAGGGAAATTAAGGAGTCAATCCCATTTACAATTGCACCCAAAACCATAAGATACCTAGGAATAAACCTAACCAAAGAGACACAGAATCTATACTCAGAAAACTATAAAGTACTCATGAAAGAAATTGAGGAAGACACAAAGAAATGGAAAAATGTTCCATGCTCCTGGATTGGAAGAATAAATATTGTGAAAATGTCTATGCTACCTAAAGCAATCTACACATTTAATGCAATTCCTATCAAAGTACCATCCATCTTTTTCAAAGAAATGGAACAAATAATTCTAAAATTTATATGGAACCAGAAAAGACCTCGAATAGTTAAAGGGATATTGAAAAAGAAAGCCAACGTTGGTGGCATCACAATCCCGGACCTCAAGCTCTATTACAAAGCTGTCATCATTAAAACAGCATGGTACTGGCACAAAAACAGACACATAGATCAATGGAACAGAATAGAGAGCCCAGAAATAGACTCTCAACTCTATGGTCAACTAATCTTCGACAAAGCAGGAAAGAATGTCCAGTGGAAAAAAGACAGCCTCTTCAATAAATGGTGCTGGGAAAATTGGACAGCCACATGCAGAAAAATGAAATTGGACCATTTCCTTACACCACACACAAAAATAGACTCAAAATGGATGAAGGACCTCAATGTGAGAAAGGAATCCATCAAAATCCTTGAGGAGAACACAGGCAGCAACCTCTTCGACCTCAGCCGCAGCAACATTTTCCTAGGAACAACGCCAAAGGCAAGGGAAGCAAGGGCAAAAATGAACTATTGGGATTTCATCAAGATCAAAAGCTTTTGCACAGCAAAGGAAACAGTTCACAAAATCAAAAGACAACTGACAGAATGGGAGAAGATATTTGCAAACGACATATCAGATAAAGGACTAGTATCCAGAATCTATAAAGAACTTAGCAAACTCAACACCCAAAGAACAAATAATCCAATCAAGAAATGGGCAGAGGACATGAGCAGACATTTCTGCAAAGAAGACATCCGGATGGCCAACAGACACATGAAAAAGTGCTCCATATCACTCGGCATCAGGGAAATACAAGTCAAAACCACAATGCGATATCACCTCACACCAGTCAGAATGGCTAAAATCAACAAGTCAGGAAATGACAGATGCTGGCGAGGATGCGGAGAAAGGGGAACCCTCCTACACTGTTGGTGGGAATGCAAGCTGGTGCAACCTCTCTGGAAAACAGCATGGAGGTTCCTCAAAATGTTGAAAATAGAACTGCCCTATGACCCAGCAATTGCACTATTGGGCATTTACCCTAAAGATACAAACGTAGTGATCCAAAGGGGCACGTGTACTCGAATGTTTATAGCAGCAATGTCCACAATAGTCAAACTATGGAAAGAACCTAGATGTCCATCAACAGATGAATGGATCAAGAAGATGTGGTATATATACACAATGGAATACTATGCAGCCATCAAAAGAAATGAAATCTTGCCATTTGCGACAACATGGATGGAACTAGAGCGTATCATGCTTAGCGAAATAAGTCAGGCGGAGAAAGACAACTATCATATGATCTCGCTGATATGAGGAAGTGGTGATGCAACATGGGGGCTTAAGTGGGTACGAGAAGAATAAATGAAAGAAGATGGGATTGGGAGGGAGACAAACCATAAGTGACTCTTAATCTCACAAAACAAACTGAGGGTTGTTGGGGGGAGGGGGTTTGGGAGAAGGGGGTGGTATTATGGACATTGGGGAGGGTATGTGCTTTGGTGAGTGCTGTGAAGTGTGTAAACCTGGTGATTCACAGACCTGTACCCCTGGGGATAAAAATATATGTTTATAAAAAATAAAAAAATTTATTAAAATTTAAAAAAAAAAAAACTAGAAAAAATAAAAATGTTTAAATGTTTAAAAAAAAAAAAAAATGGACCTGCCTTTTGATGTCATCCTTGTCTCTATTCTGTTCCTTTTATTTTTTGCATTACATATTTTTGTAAGTTTTTATTTAAATTTCAGTTGGTTAACATAGAGGATAATATTAGTTTCAGGTGAACAATATAGTGATACAACACTTCCATGCAGCACCCAGTGCTCATCACAGTAAGTGCACTCCTTAATCCCCATCACCAATTTAACCCATCTGCTCACCCACCTCCCTTCTGGTAACTCTTCAGTTTTTTTTTTTTTTTTTCGTGGTTAAGGGTCTGTTAAGACTCTCTCTCTCTCTCTCTCTCTTTTTCCTTTTTTCCTCTATGATCATTTATTTTGTTTCTTAAATTCCACATATGATTGAAATCATATGTTATTTTTCTTTCTCTGATGGACTTATTTCACTTAGCATTATATTTTCTATCTCCATTCATGTTGTTGCAAATGGCAGGATTTCATTCTTTTTTATGGCTGAGTAATATTCCTTTGCATCTATACTATGTCTTTTTTACCCGTTCATCAGTTGATGGAAACTTGGACTATTTCCATAATTTGGCTATTGTTGATAATGCTGCTATAAACATTGGGGTGTATGTATTCTTTTCAATTAGTATTTTTGTATCCTTTCTTTAAATATCTAGCATTGCTGGATTGGAGGAAAATGTGAAGAAAGAGGAACCCTCTCGGACTGTTGATAGGAATGCAAACTGGTGTTCTGTTCTCTTTAACTTCCCTTTTTTGTTTCAATATCACCCAAAGTGGATCTTGGACTTCTGTAACCAAACCCAACTCTGTCTGCCTGATGTGCAGCAAAGACAGTCACTGAAACATTGAGTATATATCAAGGAAAGAGTTTATTCAAGAATCAACCCATGGAGATGAGAATGGAGGCCTCAAGTCCACCGCCCTAAAGAGGAAGAGAACAAGGTTTTTTGTTTTTGCTTTTTTTTTTGGGGGGGGGTTGGTTTGGGTTTTTGTTGTTGTTGTTGTTGTTGTTGTTTTATATAGTAAAGGAGTTGAAATTACATACCCATTGATGAAAAAAGTGGGTAGACTCCTGACTATTTGTGAGGAAAGGTGGAGCATGTTTCATTGAGCAAAAATACATATAACATTCATCCTATGTCTAGTTTGCAGTGGAGACTTAATCTCAGAATGAAGTTATCTTAAACAAGGAGAAGGTGCTCTGGGCATGATCTGAGAGCCCATATAATCTGTATGGGGTCTTGAGAAAGGAATGCAGGGCCTTACTTGTTCATAAGCTGGACCCATGTCACTTGACGTTGAATCCAGGCTTCTGCAGAGACAGCTAGTGAATTTCATTAACCCTCTTGGGCACAGTTTCAGTTCTAGCACCCTGGTTAGGAAATGCATCCTGTGTCATGGAGATCCCCAAGGAAGTGACAAAATTTTGCTATCTGTATTTCTTTACGCAATTTATAGATTTGGATGTCAGGCTTATAATTCCATTATCTTTTTTTTCTTTGTTTCAGTTTAGAACCAGTCAAGAAAATGGGTGAAAGAATCAGAGAAATGGAGATTAAAATGTCAACTTTATTAATCATAAGTCTGAATTTGAGAGTATGGATCAGATAGACAGCTGCAAATTGCATCTTCTAGTATTTCTCTCCAAGTCTATACCATAGGAGGCCAGACATACCAAAGATGCTTTTATCTGAATTTCCTGACTCATATCTGTTGGTATAGTGGGGAACAAAGTGAGATGCCTGTAGTCCTGGGTCTTTAACCTGTGGAACAGGAGTACAGCAAAATTCATCCATTCTGGGGTGAGGCAGTAGAGAGATTGAGGAGGGAAGGAGGGAGGGAAACAGGAGTACTGAGACATTTACATTCAATTGATTACACAGTGATGATTTTATACATGGTAACTAGAAAAAGTAATGATATTGAATGATATTTTAGTGAGTTTTCAAAAACAATGTCAAAATAAATACCTTAGACTTCCGTGAACTAAATGTGTGTTAAGATACAAGGGCAAACTCTTTTAGTGAAGCACAATGTGTAACTTCCAAGCCAGTAAGATTTAAGAAGTAGGATAAAGAAAACTTGCTTGATTGGATAGAAAAAGAACAAAATACTTAAAAAGTAAAGAAAAACAACATTAGTTTTACCAAAAGAATTTAAGGTAAAAAGCACAATAATGATTAAGAGGAACACTTCCTAATCAAAAGGAAATATCACAGAGAGATAAATGGACAACAGTTGCACATCCTTATCAACATACATTTCTACGTATGAAAAATAAGAATTTGGAAGAGATTTAGAATATTGGAGTAACATGAATATCATGCTTGATGTTATAGAGTAGATATATCTAAAGAATATGCATTTTTTTCAAGGCATACAGAACATTCATGAAAATTAACCATGCATTCACAAAGGACATTTTAAAAATCCAAGAAAATCATCTGTGAATAGACTGGTAAAAGAACTTGTTGGGGCACCTGGGTGGCTCAGTGGGTTAAGCCTCTACCTTTGGTTCGGGTCATGATCTCAGCGTCCTGGGATCGAGCCCCGCTTTAGGCTCTCTGCTCAGCAGGGAGCCTGCTCCCCCCACCCCCGCCCCTTTCTGCCTGCCCTTCCGCCTACTTGTGATCTCTCTGTCAAATAAATAAATAAACAAAATCTTAAAAAAAAAAAAAAAGAAGTTCAGCAAGTTGTGAAGTAAAAGACAAACAACCTAAAATGTGGGCAAAAGATAAAAATGGGCAGTGCGTTAAGAAGAAACCTACCTAGCAAAAGATAAACAATCCTGCTAGTAATGAGATAAATATAAGTTAAAATAATAAAATACCATTTTACAATTGATAGATCAACCAAATGTTCAAAAAGGTGAGAAGATCAAGTGTTAGCATGTAAGTGGGGATGTGAGGACTGCCTTAGACTGATTGGGGGAGAAGAAATGAGCAAAATCACTTTGGAGGAACATTTGATTTATCGAGCACGTTTGACAGTGCATACATCCTCTGACCCACAATTTGGGTTCTAGTTACATACCCAGAGAAGCTCTTTCAGATGTGAAGTAAGTAGGAAACATGTATTAAGATGCTTATATTAGCACTGCTTGAATAGCGAAAAACTGAATGAAAATTAATCATCAAAAGTTTAGTGTGGGGGCACCTGGGTGGCTCAGTGGGTTAAAGCCTCTGCCTTCTGCTCAGGTCATGATCCCAGGGTCCTGGGATTGAGCCCCACATCAGGCTCTCTGCTCGGCAGGGAACCTGCTTCCTCCAATCTCTCTCTCTGCCTACTTGTGATTTCTGTCTGTCAAATAAATAAATAAAAATCTTAAAAAAAAAAAAAGTTTAGTGTGTACAGAATGAAATACTTCCATGTATCTGCCTGTCTTTGTAGATCGAAACACTTTAATTTTGAACGAAAATACCAAGTTTCAAAAAGATAAGTACACTGTGTTAACATTGAAGTGAGTCTTTAAAACACACAAATTTTTTATATATATATACACATATATATATACACACACACATACACACTACATTGTGTGTGTATGTGCGTGTACACATTTGTGGGCATCCATATGTGGAAAAGCATGAAATCGTGAACCTGGTATAATGCATAGGAAAGTGAGGACAGAAATTGCCCATTTTTTGTCAATGAAAAAAAAAAAAACATATAACAGGTTAAACCCAGTCAATGGGCTTTAGTTCATTGTTAGGCATATGCTGACACTCAGTAATAATGACTATCCTATACAAAAGTGGTGAAAAAATCAGTTTGTTGGGATTTGATAAAATGTAAAGAAGAACTGAATGCTCACCAGTCATCTTTGGCACAGACTTCTAGGTCTCTTTCCCTTCTGTGCTTTGAGGAAAAGAAAATTATATATATATATGCAAGTAGTGATATAAGAGGTAGTGGGATATTACCCAAATAAATTTTTATGTTTTTTCTATGAGTCTCTAGACTTCTGGTGAAGTGTCATTACCTAGATTTTGATCACGTTGGCAAAAAAGTGAAAGCTTCTTCTTGTTACATTCCTGGGGCCTGACAGGATGTTCTCTGGGGGCAAGATTTTTCTTTCGTTAGATCAAGCAAGATCATCCACAAATACAAAGTCTGTTGCCAGTTTATTTAACAGATTTCTTATGAAGATACATTCAAATTTATGAATTCTACTTCCATAGTTTTTTTGATGTCTGGAAGAAGAATCCTGGTCTCATAGATTTTCAGGGGCAGTATGCTCTCAGAGATCATCTGGTTCTATACTCAAAAGGTCAGTCTGTCGTCCAGTGCATTGGCATCACTTGGGAGGTTGTTAGAAATACAGAATCTCAGATCCCATTCCAGAACTACTGAATCAGAATCTGAATTTTAACAAGGTCCCTGGATGATTTGTATGCACACTAAAGTTTGAAAAACACTGATCTAGTCCAGTGGTTTCCAAACCTGGCAATGAATGATATGGATAGCTTTTAACATAGATCTCCTTGTGCCTCATTGCCATAAATTCACATTCTCCTTTAAGTGTACAGTGAGGCCTAGGAATTTCCATTTTTAAATTTTGAAATAATTTCTAATTTACAAATAAATATCAAGAATATTATAAAACACCCCTCCTTTTGGTATATACACTGGATTATGTGAGAATAAATTGTCTATGTATAGCCCTATTATACCTAGAAAACTTTAGTGTTTATTTCCTACAGTTGAGGTCTTTTTTTCTTGTTTATCAATAATGTAGCCATCAAAATAAGGAAGATAACACTGATTTATTACTAACATATAATCATCTAACACCATTTGAGCTTTTCCAAATCTTACTGTGCTGTCCTTAATCCAGGATGATAAGTTAAATTTAATTGTTTTGTCTCTTTTAGTTTCTCTGAATCCAAAACAGCTTTTCAGACTTCCCTTAACTTTCATGACCTTGAAACTTTTGTAGATCACAGGCTGGTTATTTTGTTGACTGTCCCTCAGTATGGATTTGTCTGAAGTTTCTCCATGATTAGGTTCAGGTTATGCATTTTTTTCCCCCAGGAATGTCACATAAGTGATGCTGGGTTCTTCCTCATTGCGTTTTACCAAATATTACTTGATTTCTATTTGTCCTGGTACTGGTGATATTAATCATGATCTTTGACTAAGGTGATGGACGCCAGGCTTTTCCACTGTAAACTTACTCTTCTTCTTTTATGAGCTAAGTAAATATTTTGAGGAGAGGTATTTTGAAGCTATCACATGCCTCAGCAGACTTTAATGTACTAGTTTTAGTGTCCACTGATATTTCTTGGTTGAATTAATTAATGCTATGATGGTTGCTATATAGTGATTTTCAAATCCCATCATTCTTTCTACATTTATCCATTGACATTGCACTGGAACAACAACAACAACAACAAAAAACTATCTCTTACTTCCATTTATTTACCTATAACAGGATGGACTCATGAATTCCTGTTTTATTTATTGGGTTATAATCTGTTACTATCTATCTGTCTGTCTACCTAGATATCTATCTATCTATTTTTTAAATGAATTCCATGCCCGGCAGGGAGCCCAGTATGGGGCTTGAACTCACAACTCTGAGATCCAGACCTGAACAGAGATCAAGAATTGGGTGCTTTACTAACTGAGCCACCCAGGTGTTCATTACTGTATTTATTTTGATACTTAAATTTTCCTAGGTTTGGGTGGAAAGAACCCCTTTGAGCTGTCTCCTGTGTCTTTTTCATGTGTTCCTGATCATTCAACTGAACATGTCCTAATTTTCTGGCACAAAAAGATTATCCAGTTTTATCTCGTACTGGCCCTGACCCAGCTCTAGATTCAGCTATTTCTCCAAGGGGTCCTGGCTTCTTTAAGCGGTGTAAGGTGTTTAGATACCAGGTCCTCAGTGCTAGGTGTGGTCTTTGTTACTGGGTGTCACTGTTGTCAGTTCTCAGTGGGCAGAGCCAGGGAATATATGTGTGTATATAAACACATCTATATGAATTTCTCTGTCTACATGATCAAATATATGTTAAAAATCTATGAATTTATACCTCAGACTCCAATTAGAATTTGACACATCTGCATTAATTATAGTTACTCTGCCCCTCTTGGTCTCAAATACTTCACTCCAAAATGCTGCCACTGCTACTCCCTGCATTGATGTCCTTCTCACTGCAGTCCTACCTTCCATGCTGAGCTACCACTGCCCCTCTGTTCTTGTTGAACACACTCCTCACCCACCCAGCCTCTGACACCCTTTGCCAGGCTGCAGAGAATCTTTTCTCACCCTTTATGGGCTCTAACACCAGATTCCAGGCTGCTATTACTGCCTCCTGCAGGGCTCTTCACCCTGCTTGGGCTCTGAGATCCTAGCTGGGCGCCCCTGTTTTCCCTGTTCAGGTATCCTCCATGCCCCACTGAGACTGCAACTCTGGGCTGCCTCCACCCCCACCCCCTAATCTTCCCTTGGGCTAGTCTCTCTCTCCCCTTGGTCTCTGATTGTCCACATTAGGTTATGTGCCCTCCCCTCAGCGTGAAGCCCACATGGCTTGGCTCCACTTTGATTCCATATTTTTAAAACAAGCTTTTCGAATGATTTTTATGAGCAAGCCCAGGTCACACTGGCATGTTGGGGTCAACTTGGTTGTTCAACCTCTTACCCATTGCCATGATTTTCTGCATCATGCCTAAGATTTTCTTTGCTGTCTTTTCCCTAAACTATTTTATGGAAGGAAATTCACAAAATTCCTTTACTAGCAAGGTCTTTTATATCTGAGGTTTATATTTCTTCTCTTACTATTCCTTGGTCTACTCATTTTAGGCAAAGAACAGACATGAATACATCCAAGATAATCATCACATTTCTCTTTAGATCTTCCCTGTTATAGTCCCCAGTTTTCTAGGTCTATCAACATTTTATGTGTCACAGTTTTAAAATTTTTTAATATTTTGACTATTTTTGTTGGGAGTGTTCTAGGCTACTATTGTGCTTCTTAAAATTTACCTACTGTTATAGTGGCCTCACCTCCTTTAACTTAAAATGTATACCTCTTTCAGTTCAGCCCATGCATCACCTATCCACTTTTCTAGCTCATTCATCAAAGAGCTCATATATCTGTTCTCTAAAACTCTTAAATCTCTCCTTGTTAAACCTCTTTATTTTGTTAAAAAGAGAGAGAGAGATTCCCATAGAATTCAAAGTGATTTGGCTCTTAATGTGTAAACAAGATTTCAGGGGAAATACATAAAATTATTGGCTTGTTTTTAAGATATTCTAAAGTTTTTAATTTAATTATCAAAAATATCCCGTGGTTTTGATATTTCTTATCAATTCATTGTGAAATCCTTAAGACTACCAAGCTTTTTAACATTCTTTTAATTATAAATTTATTGTCACCCCATTTCCACAGATATACATTAAAAAGGAGAATCTTTATATTAACTTATGTTGGATTCATGATCTAGCAATAAATAAGTTAGTTCAACAAAATTTTAAGTATAACCCCAACATACAAAACATTTAAAATGCTCTTCTTGTAACTTGTAACACCATCTCAGTTTTTCCCTCATCTCCTGAAGTATTTCCTGGGGCCTCCACAGAATATAGAAGATGCACTAGATGGATTACCAAGGAGCTTCAAAATATATTGAACAGTCGTTTTGCCACAAATAGCTAGTTTGAAAGTGCAGCTTCCATTACTAGTCTAATAGGTCACTTGTCTGAGTGCTAGAAAATGTATTTATTAAGTGCTAAGCCTAGCTACTGTCAGGATGAATTGGTTGTTCTTTAATAGGAAGGTAATGATTGGAATGTCACTTAGAAATGTCAGGCCAGCTAGGCTCCCACCCACCCATCCATCCATCCATCCATCCATTCATCCAATTGTTATAAAGAGTTAAGATCTCTAACTGTTTGTAGAACAAATGTCCTAAATTCCTCAAAGGAATGGCCTTAACTAAGTCCTTGGGTTTATTATTCTCAAGTGCCTCATATATGGTGGATACTATCACATTTCACATGATCTCCTGTCATAGTGCCAGATCAGGCTTTTTGTGGGGTCCTTCTCCTTGGATGAGGGACAGGATATTCCTTAGTTTTCATGGGGCTTCAGTAACCTTTAGTCTTATATATTCAGGTAGGCTCTTTGGCTCAAAGGTCAAATCTACTCTGATTTTCAGCACTTTCTTCTTCAATTTTAGACATACAGTTATCTTCACCATGATTATAAACATTTTAGTGGATATTCCTGTCAAGTTTCTGTAACAGGGAATTGATAAGGGAGAGAAAACTAGCATTTATTAAGCAGCCACTATCATTAGACAGTGTTTTAGGTGTTCCCTTATCTCATTCCAGGCTTCTCTTGTAGTTGGTGCTTTTTCATCCCTCAGCCCTAGCTTCAGTGTTATCCAGGACGGCTTGATCTAATTAGGTCTCTTTCCTGATTTTTTCCTAAATTTTAATCTGGTCTATTCCATTGTAATTTTATAATGAATTCCTTATCTTTTATTCCTGTAAGATATAAGTTATTTGAAGGTGTGGTTATGGCTGTTGAATAAGTTACTTATCTTGTGAATTTATTCAAATATGAAGACCAGTGTGCCATTAAAACCTCCCTCATGGGATTATTAGGGGTCTGAAATGAGTTAATAATGTAAAGTTCTTGCAACTGTGTCTGATACTCATCGCATACTTATTGCTACTTCTCTTCTACCATTTCTACAACTGTGATAACACCTACTATTATTATCATTACAACTATTACTACCACTTGTTTCAATGAGTTCCAGCATAGAATGGATGTCCAAAAAATATTTTCTGAATGAATGAATGCCCAATCCTCTGTCCTTATATGTTCATATTGTGAGGAGAATGACGCTCTGAGAGAAAAATTCCTTACCCAAGGCTACCAAGAGATGAAACTGAGACAGAGACTCAGCCCTAGCTGACCCTAGTGAGGTGTGATTTCCATAACTTCTACTCCTCACCATTTCAGGTAGCAGGGATTTTATTCATACAATTCTATTGTCCATAAAAATTCTTCAGAACTAAAGTCTGTGAAAAGAAAAAGTCTTTAAGGATTCTGGTGAAAGGGATGGTTACTGGTTACAAAGCCTTATTTAGAGGGCAACTTGGGTAGGGGCCCCCATGCCCCCTCACTGAGCTTGGGGTGCCCTGATGCTGTTTCCTGGGAGACCTCATAGAGACTTGGAGTGTGAAAGTCTGACACCAAAGTCCTTACTCCCCTAGGCTACTCAGGAGCACATTTCTCTTTCCCGCCTGCTTTGTGAACCATGCTTGTTACAGTGTCCTCCCTGGGGTAGGCACTGCCTCATCTGACAGGCCATAATTTGGGTCATTACACTCTCCCATGGGCAGTAATGACATTTTGTCTTTTTCTAGACATGACTGCTGTGCAGTCGCCTCATCAGAGGGTGAGTTGATTACTCCTTTTCCTTGGCTCCTGGCTGCACCCCAGCCGTGTTGGCAGCAGCAGAAGGGGGCTTCTAATAGCCCCTTCCAGTCAGGCTTCCTGTTTGGTAGCACTTATCTTGGCAGAGGTGCCCTGCACTGTGGAAAGAAAGTTTCGAAGAATCTCTCCCTGGAGCACTATGATTTGGGAATAGTGTGGAGTTGGCAAAGGCCACAGGGAAAGTGCCTTTGCTTAAAAATAGCTCTCCATTTTACCCACAGATTTGCATTGTGTTAACAAGTTCTGGGGAAACTTAAGCTCAGAGAGGTAACCATCTTAATGAGAATTATTAGAGCCACCTGGCTTAGGTCAGTTCCCTTCAAGAAATAAGCTGGATGAAAACTGGAGGGGGAGAAAAGCAAGTCCTTAATGGAAGAGCCAACCTGTGAGGAGTTTTTGGCAGTGTGGAAGCAACTGGAAGGCAGAGCAGGTCCTGTATATGGGAGAGGTTCACAGAAGGGGAGGGATGATGGTGACAGATCTATTCAATTCTGGCTTTACCTTAGAATGCAGTCTAAATGGTCAGCTTTCTCTGAGGCAACACTTAAAGAGATGGTATGGTTATGATAGATTAAATAACTGACCTCAGGGTCAGGAAAAATGGGATCCAGTCGTGTTCTGCCAATTACTCCCTCAGGAATGTTGGCAAGACGTAGTACTACTCTAAGCAGTTTCCTTATTTGTCAAATGAGGGAATTGCTCTGAGCTTCTCAGGGTCCTTCCCAGATTGTTTTATGACTCTAAGAAGTAGCCATATTTCTACAAAAATGTCAGACTAGGTGCCAGCCTACCTATGGCAGATGCTTCTTACCTTCTGGGCCTGCAAACACTGAGCTTCAGGTGACTCTGGGTCCCAAGTGCATTCACTTTCACCTCTTTACCCAAGGGTTATTACTGTGTTAAATTAACATTTTCAAGCGGAGCATGGGGTATTGGTTGGTGACCCTCAGTTCAACAATGGACCACAAGAGAAATTGGAAGAGAGAAGTTGATTACTTGCAGGTCCCAGGAACACATTGAAGAGCTGCATGAGGAGGTCAAGGTAGGGTATGGACAGAGAGAGAGAGAGAAAGGGTCTGGGGCTCATGCCTTTATTATAATCTGTAAGTGGAGTGCTTTGGTGTTCCTGGGCTGTGTCTGGATTTGTCAATTTAAACTAAAGGTATATGGTATTGGTAAGCCCTACAGGATTCCCATTTAAGGGGTACATAAGACAGACAGACTGGGTGGCAGGGGGACTGTTGCTCACAGGGATGTTGGGGACAGCTTATTATGAATTTGCATTTGTTCTGAGTCTTGGCTGCAGTGGCAGACATGTGCTTGGATGAGGAGCCAGTGTCAGGGTAAGGGCCCTGCAAGCCATTTGGGCCCACAAAATGGATACAGAGACAGTAACTACATGGAGTATTTTAGCTCATCTCTCAACACCAAAGCACTGGCTGTGGGAGTGAGACCTCTGTAAACACCTGGCATTTAGTTCTGTGCCAAACTCTGGTCTTTTCCTTATCCCTCCCCTATAAACCCAATTTTCAAACTGCCAGAAAGCTGTCTTTCCTAGTTATTAATATATTTAAAATTATTTATTTATTTACTTGACAGACAGAGGCAGTAGGCAGAGAGGCAGGCAGTTTGAGAGGAGGAAGCAGGCTCCCCACCAACTGGAGAGTCTGATACAGGGCTCGATCCCAGGACCCTGGGATCATGACCCAAGCCAAAGGCAGAAAGAGCCACCCAGGCACCCCATATCTTTTCTAGTTCTTTAATGAGTTTTTTGTTTGAATTTCTTTAATGTTTAGGAATTACTGGCTCATTTTTTGTTTGTTTTTTAAGTAGTTCCTCTGCAAGTGAGAAGTGGGAGTGCGGTTCCTGGTTCAACCTACTTTCCCCTCTAAGAGTGTCTCACAGGGGCTTTAGACTCTGGGGTATCCCCCAGTAGTTAGTTCTTCCTCTTCATAAACATCTAGGGTTTAAAATGAGTACTGTCAGAAGAAACCTGGACATACAATTCCCTTGAAATATAATCTCTGAATTCCCTGTTTTATTAGCTCAAGTCATAGTATATGTGAGAGAGAGGAGATAGCATAGTGCTCATTTATTTTATCTTATTATTTTTATTTATTTTTTTTTGTATGTAATACATTTTTATTTTTTTTTTTAATTTTTTATTTTTTATAAACATATATTTTTATCCCCAGGGGTACAGGTCTGTGAATCACCAGGTTTACACACTTCACAGCACTCACCAAATCACATACTCTCCCCAATGTCCATAATCCCACCCCCTTCTCCCAAACCCCCTCCCCCCGGCAACCCTCAGTTTGTTTTGTGAGATTAAGAGTCACTTATGGTTTGTCTCCCTCCCAATCCCATCTTGTTTCATTTATTCTTCTTCTACCCACTTAAGCCTCCATGTTGCATCACCACTTCCTCATATCAGGGAGATCATATGATAGTTGTCTTTCTCTGCTTGACTTATTTCGCTAAGCATGATACGCTCTAGTTCCATCCATGTTGCAAATGGCAAGATTTCATTTCTTTTGATGGCTGCATAGTATTCCATTGTGTATATATACCACATCTTCTTGATCCATTCATCTGTTGATGGACATCTAGGTTCTTTCCATAGTTTGGCTATTGTGGACATTGCTGCTATAAACATTCAGGTGCATGTGCCCCTTTGGATCACTATGTTTGTATCTTTAGGGTAAATACCCAATAGTGCAATTGCTGGGTCATAGGGCAGTTCTATTTTCAACATTTTGAGGAACCTCCATGCTGTTTTCCAGAGTGGCTGCACCAGATTGCATTCCCACCAACAGTGTAGGAGGGTTTCCCTTTCTCCGCATCCTCGCCAGCATCTGTCATTTCCTGACTTGTTGATTTTAGCCATTCTGACTGGTGTGAGGTGATATCTCATTGTGGTTTTGACTTGTATTTCCCCGATGCCGAGTGATATGGAGCACTTTTTCATGTGTCTGTTCGCCATCTGGATGTCTTCTTTGCAGAAATGTCTGTTCATGTCCTCTGCCCATTTCTTGATTGGATTATTTGTTCTTTGGGTGTTGAGTTTGCTAAGTTCTTTATAGATTCTGGACACTAGTCCTTTATCTGATATGTCGTTTGCAAATATCTTCTCCCATTCTGTCAGTTGTCTTTTGATTTTGTTAACTGTTTCCTTTGCTGTGCAAAAGCTTTTGATCTTGATGAAATTCCAGTAGTTCATTTTTTCCCTTGCTTCCCTTGCCTTTGGCGTTGTTCCTAGGAAGATGTTGCTGCGGCTGAGGTCGAAGAGGTTGCTGCCCGTGTTCTCCTCAAGGATTTTGATGGATTCCTTTCGTACATTGAGGTCCTTCATCCATTTTGAGTCTATTTTTGTGTGTGGTGTAAGGGAATGGTCCAATTTCATTTTTTTGCATGTGGCTGTCCAATTTTCCCAGCACCATTTATTGAAAAGGCTGTCTTTTTTCCATTGGACATTCTTTCCTGCTTTGTCGAAGATTAGTTGACCATAGATTTGAGGGTCTATTTCTGGGCTCTCTATTCTGTTCCATTGATCTATGTGTCTGTTTTTGTGCCAGTACCATGCTGTTTTAATGATGACAGCTTTGTAATAGAGCCTGAAGTCCGGAATTGTGATGCCACCAACGTTGGCTTTCTTTTTCAATATCCCTTTGGCTATTCGAGGTCTTTTCTGGTTCCATATAAATTTTAGCATTATTTGTTCCATTTCTTTGAAAAAGATGGATGGTACTTTGATAGGAATTGCATTAAATGTGTAGATTGCTTTAGGTAGCATAGACATTTTCACAATATTTATTCTTCCAATCCAGGAGCATGGAACATTTTTCCATTTCTTTGTGTCTTCCTCAATTTCTTTCATGAGTACTTTATAGTTTTCTGAGTATAGATTCTGTGTCTCTTTGGTTAGGTTTATTCCTAGGTATCTTATGGTTTGGGATGCAATTGTAAATGGGATTGACTCCTTAATATCTCTTTCTTCTGTCTTGCTGTTGGTGTAGAGAAATGCAACTGATTTCTGTGCATTGATTTTATATCCTGACACTTTACTGAATTCCTGTATAAGTTCTAGCAGTTTTGGAGTGGAGTCTTTTGGGTTTTCCACATAGAGTATCATATCATCTGCGAAGAGTGATAATTTGACTTCTTCTTTGCCGATTTGGATGCCTTTAATTTCCTTTTGTTGTCTGATTGCTGAGGCTAGGACCTCTAGTACGATGTTGAATAGCAGTGGTGATAATGGACATCCCTGCCGTGTTCCTGACCTTAGCGGAAAAGCTTTCAGTTTTTCTCCATTGAGAATGATATTTGCGGTGGGTTTTTCATAGATGGCTTTGATGATATTGAGGTATGTGCCCTCTATCCCTACACTTTGAAGAGTTTTGATCAGGAAGGGATGTTGTACTTTGTCAAATGCTTTTTCAGCATCTATTGAGAGTATCATATGGTTCTTGTTCTTTCTTTTATTGATGTGTTGTATCACATTGACTGATTTGCGGATGTTGAACCAACCTTGCAGCCCTGGAATAAATCCCACTTGGTCGTGGTGAATAATCCTTTTAATGTACTGTTGAATCCTATTGGCTAGTATTTTGTTGAGTATTTTCGCATCTGTGTTCATCAAGGATATCGGTCTATAGCTCTCTTTTTTGGTGGGATCCTTGTCTGGTTTTGGGATCAAGGTGATGCTGGCCTCATAAAATGAGTTTGGAAGTTTTCCTTCCATTTCTATTTTTTGGAACAGTTTCAGGAGAATAGGAATTAGTTCTTCTTTAAATGTTTGGTAGAATTCCCCCGGGAAGCCGTCTGGCCCTGGGCTTTTGTTTGTTTGGAGATTTTTAATGACTGTTTCAATCTCCTTACTGGTTATGGGTCTATTCAGGCTTTCTATTTCTTCCTGGTTCAGTTGTGGTAGTTTATATGTTTCTAGGAATGCATCCATTTCTTCCAGATTGTCAAATTTATTGCCGTAGAGTTGCTCATAGTATGTTCTTATAATAGTTTGTATTTCTTTGGTGTTAGTTGTGATCTCTCCTCTTTCATTCATGATTTTATTTATTTGGGTCCTTTCTCTTTTCTTTTTGATAAGTTGGGCCAGGGGTTTATCAATTTTATTAATTCTTTCAAAGAACCAGCTCCTAGTTTCGTTGATTTGTTCTATTGATTTTTTGGTTTCTATTTCATTGATTTCTGCTCTGATCTTTATGATTTCTCTTCTCCTGCTGGGCTTAGGGTTTCTTTCTTGTTCTTTCTCCAGCTCCTTTAGGTGTAGGGTTAGGTTGTGTACCAGAGACCTTTCTTGTTTCTTGAGAAAGGCTTGTACCGCTATATATTTTCCTCTCAGGACTGCCTTTGTTGTGTCCCACAGATTTTGAACCGTTGTATTTTCATTATCATTTGTTTCCATGATTTTTTTCAATTCTTCTTTAATTTCCCAGTTGACCCATTCATTCTTTAGAAGGATACTGTTTAGTCTCCATGTATTTGGGTTCTTTCCAAACTTCCTTTTGTGGTTGAGTTCTAGCTTTAGAGCATTGTGGTCTGAAAATATGCAGGGAATGATCCCAATCTTTTGATACTGGTTGAGTCCTGATTTAGGACCGAGGATGTGATCTATTCTGGAGAATGTTCCATGTGCACTAGAGAAGAATGTGTATTCTGTTGCTTTGGGATGAAATATTCTGAATATATCTGTGATGTCCATCTGGTCCAGTGTGTCGTTTAAGGCCTTTATTTCCTTGCTGATCTTTTGCTTGGATGACCTGTCCATTTCAGTGAGGGGAGTGTTAAAGTCCCCTACTATTATTGTATTATTGTTGATGTGTTTCTTTGATTTTGTTATTAATTGGTTTATATAGTTGGCTGCTCCCACATTGGGGGCATAGATATTTAAAATTGTTAAATCTTCTTGTTGGACAGACCCTTTGAGTATGATATAGTGTCCTTCCTCATCTCTTATTATAGTCTTTGGCTTAAAATCTAATTGATCTGATAGAAGGATTGCCACTCCTGCTTTCTTCTGATGTCCATTAGCATGGTAAATTCTTTTCCACCCCCTCACTTTAAATCTGGAGGTGTCTTCGGGCTTAAAATGTGTTTCTTGGAGGCAACATATAGATGGGTTTTGTTTTTTTATCCATTCTGATACCCTGTGTCTTTTGACAGGGGCATTTAGCCCATCACATTCAGGGTAACTATTGAGAGATATGAATTTAGTGCCTTTGTATTGCCTGTAAGGTGACTGTTACTGTATATGGTCTCTGTTCCTTTCTGATCTACCACTTGTAGGATCTCTCTTTGCTTAGAGGACCCCTTTCAATATTTCCTGTAGAGCTGGTTTGGTATTTGCAAATTCTTTCAGTTGTTGTTTGTCCTGGAAGCTTTTAATCTCTCCTTCTATTTTCAATGATAGCCTAGCTGGATATAGTATTCTTGGCTGCATGCTTTTCTCCTTTAGTGCTCTGAAAATATCATGCCAGCTCTTTCTGGCCTGCCAGGTCTCTGTGGATAAGTCAGCTGCCAATCTAATATTTTTACCATTGTATGTTACAGACTTCTTTTCCCGGGCTGCTTTCAGGATTTTCTCTTTGTCATTGAGACTTGTAAATTTTACTATTAGGTGACGGGGTGTGGGCCTATTCTTATTGATTTTGAGGGGCGTTCTCTGAACCTCCTGGATTTTGATGCTCGTTCCCTTTGCCATATTGGGGAAATTCTCCCCAATAATTCTCTCCAGTATACCTTCTGCTCCCCTCTCACTTTCTTCTTCTTCTGGAATCCCAATTATTCTAATGTTGTTTCGTCTTATGGTGTCACTTATCTCTCGAATTCTCCCCTCGTGGTCCAGTAGCTGTTTGTCCCTCTTTTGCTCAGCTTCTTTATTCTCTGTCATTTGGTCTTCTATATCACTAATTCTTTCTTCTGCCTCATTTATCCTAGCAGTTAGAGCCTCCATTTTTGATTGCACCTCATTAATAGCTTTTTTGATTTCACCTTGGTTAGATTTTAGTTCTTTTATTTCTCCAGAAAGGGCTTTTATATCTCTCGAGAGGGTTTCTCTAATATCTTCCATGCCTTTTTCGAGCCCGGCTAGAACCTTGAGAATTGTCATTCTGAACTCTAGATCTGACATATTACCGATGTCTGTATTGATTAGGTCCCTAGCCTTTGGTACTGCCTCTTGTTCTTTTTTTTGTGTTGAATTTTTACGTCTTGTCATTTTGTCCAGATAAGAGTAAATGAAGGGGCAAGTAAAATACTAAAAGGGTGGCAACAACCCCAGGAAAATATGCTTTAACCAAATTAGAAGAGATCCAAAATCGTGAGTGGGGAGAAAGGGGATAAAAAGAGGTTCAAAAAGGAAGAAAGAAAAAAAAGAAAAAAAAAAAAAGAAAAGAAAAGGAAAGAATTTTTTAAAAAAGAATACACCTAAGAAAAATGTAAAAAAGAAAAAATATATATATTAGATAAACTAGTATAAAATCGTTAAAAAAGAAAAAGGTAACAGTTAAAAAAAAAATTTTACCCGAAGGCAAGAAAAAAAAAAATGAAAAAGAAAAAATTAAATTAACTGCAAGACTAAAAAAAATCACAGGAAAAAAGCCATGAGTTCCGTGCTTGGCTTTCTCCTCCTCTGGAATTCTGCTGCTCTCCTTGGTATTGAAACCGCACTCCTTGGTAGGTGAACTTGGTCTTGGCTGGATTTCTTGTTGATCTTCTGGGGGAGGGGCCTGTTGTAGTGATTCTCAAGTGTCTTTGCCCCAGGCGGAATTACACCGCCCTTACCCGGGGCCGGGGTGAGTAATCCGCTCGGGTTTGCTTTCAGGAGCTTTTGTTCCCTGAGCGCTTTCCGTAGAGTTCCAGAGGACGGGAATACAAATGGCGGCCTCCTGGTCTCAGGCCGCACTCCTCAGTGCGCGCTCAGAAAACCCCGCCCAGTTACTCCCGTCTGCCTGACCTCCGGCCGCGCTCAGAGCTCACCGAGCCTGCGACCGGTTCAAGGTAACACGGAGCTGTCTCTGTAGCCGCCTTTCCCGTTCCAATACCCGCAAGCTCTGCGACACTCAGACACCCCCGATCCTTCTGTGACCCTGCGGGACCTGAGGCCACGCTGACCCCGCGTGGGCTTCGCCCCGGTTTAGCCTCTGGAGCGATGTCCCTCAGCGGAACAGACTTTTAAAAGTCCTGATTTTGTGCACGGTTGCTCCGCCGCTTGCCGGGAGCCGGCCCCTCCCCCCGGGGTCTATCTTCCCGTCGCTTTGGATTCACTTCTCCGCCGGTCCTACCTTTCAGAAAGTGGTTGTTTTTCTGTTTCCAGAATTGCTGTTCTTCTTCTCTTCGATCTGCCGATGGATTTTCAGGTGTTTGCAATCTTTAGATAAGCTATCTAGCTGATCTCCGGCTAGCTGAAGCAGTCTCAGCTTGCTACTTCTCCGCCATCTTGACTCCTCCTCCTGCCCACTGGCATCTTCTGCTCCAGTAGAGATCCAGACATGTATAACTCTGATCTCAAGCTGATTTCGTGGGTGATTGGAGATCTTTGGAAGGTAATCAGCTCACTTTAGGGTGCAGGTTGAACAGACGCCTCCTCCTACTTCCCCGCCATCTTGTCTCCCCCTCTTATCTTATTATTTTTAAAAGATTTTATTTATTTGAGAGAGAGAGAAAGATAGCGTGAATGAGAGAGGTACAGAGGGACAGGGAGAGAGAGACTCTTAAGCAGATTCCATGCTGAGCACAAAGCCCAGTATAGGGCTTGATCCCAGGACCCTGACATCATTACTTAAGCTGAAACCAAAAGTCAGACACTTAACTGACTGCACCATCCAGGTGCCCCAAGAGAGTGGTCACTTAAATTGCTGTAAATGAATACATCCAAAATCACAGAAAATGTGCGTAACCTGGGGGGCACTTTTGGGTTTATAAATAGGGAAGTTGATAGGAGGACTGCTGCAATGTTGTGACTGGGATAGAATTTAATTCCTAGGGTGTGTTAGCTGCAGCACAGATGACTGCGTGTCATCTCATTGCTGCCCAGGTAGATGCCAGTCACAGGTCAAAGGTAGAGGAGAATTTTATGTTTATAATAGCTGGAGTCCAAATAAGTTTGCATTATACATTAGGGCCACTTTTCTGCCCTCTGCTTTTCCACCAAGCCAGACAGCAAGGAGGACTCTCTTGTTGGCAGGTACCTTAACATCCACCTCTTGAAGACTCTCTCGCAGTTTAGAAACCCCACTGACAGTGTTACTGACATATGGTTTGTTGAACACTTGAAGAGTTGAGAAACTCACTTCCAAGGACAGGCTATGCCATTTAACATTGCTAAATAGCTTGAGATATCAGGAAGCCACATGTCAGGAAGAGCTGAGAGCTGCCTCCCTTTAACTCTAACTCATGTTTTTTGGAGACATATAGATCTCCATGGGTGCTCTTCATAAAATTGAAGGCAGCATCCTTGACCTATCCTAGCTCCCGGTCTTCTTCTCAAAGTTCTCATCAAGATCTTGGTTTTAAATCTTCCCCCATTCTGAGGACTTCTTCATTTGTATACTGAGATTTCCTACAAGCATGTCATATTTCTGTCCCTAAAGTATAATAATCAAGACCTGACTATGTACCCAGGATCACTCTAAAGATGGTCTTCTTTTCTTGGGACACAAGAAATGAAGACAAAATCATGACTTTGCTGTGGATGGTTTCTTGGGCTCTCTCATGTGAGAGCATGAGACCTGCCTCAGGGAAAAGAGTCAGCTCTGGACTTCTGATAGTCACACACACACACACACACACACACACACACACACACACCCTTGGGATAGGGTTGTTGAGAAACACTGAAACACTTAATCTAGTCTCTTTTTCCATCCTCCATCTGGTAGAATACCACCAGCAACTGTTAACTCCCCTGCAGAGGAAACAGCATTGAGGGTTTTGTTTTTTTTTTTTTTTTTTTTTTGCAGTTATGCTTTAAAATGTCTTTTGTTTCCACTGTCCCCCATTACAGAAGTTAGATGGGCTCCCTCTAGCACTTGCCACTAACTCCTGGAGGAAAGGACTTAACCTTTTCTGGCTCTTATTTTGCCTTGGGTCTATTACAATTTACACTGTGATTTGGGACAAGTCCTTTTCCTCTGTCAAATGAAGAGATTGGATAGGGCCACTTCCTAGTTCCTTCCTGCTTTTACTGGAAGACTTCCCCTGCAGGACAGTTAGCTGGTACTTTGCATATCAGGGGCTGGCATTGACATACCTGGTTGGGCTGTCACACTTGTCTTCAGTAGTTTGGCCACTGGTCAGAAGCATGCTGATGGGTGACTTAATCCCTTCCCAGCCCTGGTTTATGACGTTTACTAGATGGAGATTTGGGAGCCCTTTATTTCAAGATTTTTACATCACCTCTGTGATTGTATGGAGAACATAGAATGGCAAACGGAGAATGAGCTGTTTGAAGGAAATTTCTGGAACAGAGATTGTAATCAACCCAAAATGTCGTTTCAGTAAACTTTGGGCAAATCTGCCTTCTAGGCTTCAATTTTCTCATCATGATGTAAGAAATAGTTTCTTTCTCTTGAAATGCTCTGATCACAAAATTTTCCCTTAGGAAAGTTTTATATCTGGTGTTGCCAGGAACTAATTTCCTAGGAGATAGGTCTTACTTTCATCTGGTCATAAAGGAGAATGTTGGAAAATCACTTGTAGTGGACATCAGATTTTACCACTCAGAACCAGCCCCCTTCACTACTGAAGAACGTATCCCTTCAAATATTGGGAGTCCTAGTGATTGACAGCATCCACCTATTAGCTCTCTTCAAGTATTGCCCTTGGCTGAAAAGACTCTCTTCTCCAAGGTTACTGCTCCCTTCCTTGGAGGCAGACTTCATATAATGTCTTCATTCACAGTTTGGATAAACTGGGAAGGAAGATACAAAGGCATGACAGAAACTATAATTAAATATAGGAGGAATATACACCCATAGGAGAATAATATACATATAGGAGTAGATAGGTAGCTGAATCAAGGAGGACGGAACATAAAGTTGAATGAGGGAGGACTTGTCAATATAGATGCACTCTTCTGCATTAAATCTTCAAAATTTACCGACATGGCAGGACCCCCCGGAGATGGTGTTAACATGCTCTTAGGATAACTCTTAGAATCATGGAGAAAGTCATAGTTTGAATCAAGTAAGATCAAAACACCAGAAGTGCTACGGCATATGGTGGATCAAAAGTCTCAGAAAAATGAGCATGCTAGAATACTATGTACCATGTAAGGCTAGAGAACTTACAGCTGGTTATATTTAGTGGGAGGACCCAGAGGGTGCTTCATGTCTCAAAGCAATAAGAGATGTACTAGAAAGAAGGGCACCAGAACTCCATGGTTGCTCTCTCTAAAGACAGTGACTGACAGTTGGGGAATTTAGATATTATGTTCACTAACAGCAATGGGATGATAAGATCCTCAAATAATAGAGGCTGGGGTGTGGTTCTTAGTGCTCAGAAGGAAAATAGGTGAAACTGTGGTAATGAGGTAAGGTCGGAGTGGCATATGATTACTGTATCCCCAACAGGTAGGATATGTAGGTCTGAGAACCAAGAGGGTAAGAGAAGAACTGGCCCATCTCACCATCCATCTCAGAAAACCATTTGAGAGAATTAGGGTTTCCTGTTTCCATGACTTTGGGCGCTATAGGTTTTGGGTTCCTGATTCCCAAAGGAGACAAGCTAACACAGGAAACTTAACAGGAGTTCCACTGAACATTGACCTCTACCTGCTATGTGTGTACTTTGTGCTCCTTGTGACAGGGGACCAAGAGACAAGGAGAGGAGTTACCATCATGTCAGGGGCATTTGAGCTTGATGAATCAGGAAGAGATAGGGCTTCTGCCACCTAATCAGGATAGGGAAAATGCATTTTGCACTTGGACCTCCCTTGTCACCTCTTTGTATAATTTTAATAGTAAATGGACAAATATAGCAGCCAGGGCCTGAGAAAGGCATGCATGGTGACCCAAAGGTGAGACCCCTTAGAGAGGAGGTCATGCCACCTAGATAGCAGAGGTGCTAGCTGAAAGTAAAGGACATCTAGGATGGGTGGTGAAGGGTGGAGATAATTAGTAGCAGTTGAGGCCTAGAGACCAGCTGAAGCAACAGAGGTTCTAATTTCCCTCACTATCATTTTTTTTATAACTTTACACGGAATAAAGACCCCCCCAGGCGTGCTGGAAGAACTGATCTCAGAGCTTACATAAAGGGAATCTGTGAGGCACTACAGTGGAGTGTTGTTGACACAGGATTGAACGCATTACACTTTCCTATTAGGACTTCACATTAACTTTCAGGCCTAGCTGTCAGCCCTTTCCAGGAACTTCCCTCTACTGCAAAGATACCCCTTCCCCTAGGCAGTATGCATCCAAGGACTGACCAGTCATTGCAGAGGCATAAAGACTAGCCTCCTCACCCCAACTGTGGAAATTCTGAAAGAATATACAGCCTTCTAATTTCCCTGTGGAGTCAGCTGAGGCTTTTGTTGTGATTGTATTGCAGCCCAATTTCTTCCATTCCCCAAATCTCCCTTTCCATCCCCCAAAGATTTTGGTCCTAAAAGCATTGCCTAATATACTTTCTGTATGCTAACCTCCATATCAGAGTTTATTTTCCAGCTAACCTGATCTATAGGAGTACTTTTTAAAATATTGGCCTTAGTATAAGGAGTATTATCATCATCATACATCATGATTATTATGTAATGGGTACTCATTAAATACAGGTTGAATGCTTTGAAGCCTGTTCATGATATTTTTGTATGCCCATTGGTACAATCTCCTTAAAGAATTATTCATTTGAGGCACTAAGCTCTAATGTTTAATAAAACCATATAAATCCTGTCAGAAAGGGAAAAATAGTGCTTTCCTTAGAAAAAAGCTACATGAAGCACTATGTCTTTTGATGGATCTCTTTTGGCCTGTGTTGTGACTTATTTGCCCAAAAACCAATGATTACAGGTCTGTTCCACACCTGTTTCTTAACTAACCAATGAGTAGTTATGCTAATTGTATACATTTTAGAAATTGGATAAAAGCAACTCTGTTTGGCATATCCTATATTAGAGTTTGGAAAACTTTATATGTAAAGAATCAGAAGGCACATATTTATGTAAATGGTAAAAGTAAAAATATAAAATAGTAAATAATAAAATGTAAAAATAGTAAAAAAATGCATTTTAAAAGATTATGTAATGATGAACATTTTTTCATGTGTCTGATAGCCATTTGTATGTCTTCAGTGTTCATCATCACTAGCTATCAGGGAGATTCAAATTAAAACCACATTGAGATACCACCTTATACCAGTTAGAATGGCCAAAATTAACAAGACAGGAAACAACATGTGTTGGAGAGGATGTGGAGAAAGGGGAACCCTCCTACACTGTTGGTGGGAATGCAAGTTGGTGCAGCCACTTTGGAGAACAGTGTGGAGAGTCATCAAGAAATTAAAAATAGAGCTTCCCTATGACCCTGCCATTGCACTACTCGGTGTTTATCCCAAAGATACAGATGTAATGAAAAGAAGGGCCATCTGTACCCCAATGTTTATAGCAGCAATGGCCATGGTAGCCAAACTGTGGAAAGAACCAAGATGCCCTTCAATGGACAAATGGATAAGGAAGATGTGGTCCATATACACTATGGAGTATTATGCCTCCATCAGAAAGGATGAATACCCAACTTTTGTAGCAACATGGACGGGACTGGAAGAGATTATGCTGAGTGAAATCAGTCAAGCAGAGAGAGTCAATTATCATATGGTTTCACTTATTTGTGGACCATAACAAATAGCATGGAAGAGAAGGGGAGATGGAGAGGAGAAGGGAGTTGGGGGAAATTGGAAGAGGAGGTGAACCACGAGAGACTATGGACTCTGGAAAACAATCTGAGGGTTTTGAAGGGGCGGGGGGTGGGAGGTTGGGGAAACCAGATGGTGGGTATTAGAGAGGGCACAGATTGCCTGGAGCACTGGGTGTGGTGCAAAAACAATGAATACTGTTACGCTGAAAAAAATAAATAAATTTTAAAAAATTAAAAAAAAAAGAATAGTGTAGTTAAATTTTATACTTTTTGTGATAATTTGTTCTTTGCCCTGTGATTTTAGACATCTTTTTTCTAATTCCCTATCACATGGAGTTTTCTAGTTTTTGTCGTTGGTGTTGCTATTGATTTCTAACTTAATTGCGTTTTTTTAAAAAAATTTTTATTTTTTATAAACATATATTTTTATCCCCAGGGGTACAGGTCTGTGAATCACCAGGTTTACACACTTCACAGCACTCACCAAAGCACATACCCTCCCCAATGTCCATAACCCCACCCCCTTCTCCCAAACCCCCTCCCCCCGGCAACCCTCAGTTTGTTTTGTGAGATTAAGAGTCACTTATGGTTTGTCTCCCTCCCAATCCCATCTTGTTTCATTTATTCTTCTTCTACCCACTTAAGCCTCCATGTTGCATCACCACTTCCTCATATCAGGGAGATCATATGATAGTTGTCTTTCTCTGCTTGACTTATTTCGCTAAGCATGATACGCTCTAGTTCCATCCATGTTGCAAATGGCAAGATTTCATTTCTTTTGATGGCTGCATAGTATTCCATTGTGTATATATACCACATCTTCTTGATCCATTCATCTGTTGATGGACATCTAGGTTCTTTCCATAGTTTGGCTATTGTGGACATTGCTGCTATAAACATTCAGGTGCATGTGCCCCTTTGGATCACTATGTTTGTATCTTTAGGGTAAATACCCAATAGTGCAATTGCTGGGTCATAGGGCAGTTCTATTTTCAACATTTTGAGGAACCTCCATGCTGTTTTCCAGAGTGGCTGCACCAGATTGCATTCCCACCAACAGTGTAGGAGGGTTTCCCTTTCTCCGCATCCTCGCCAGCATCTGTCATTTCCTGACTTGTTGATTTTAGCCATTCTGACTGGTGTGAGGTGATATCTCATTGTGGTTTTGACTTGTATTTCCCCGATGCCGAGTGATATGGAGCACTTTTTCATGTGTCTGTTCGCCATCTGGATGTCTTCTTTGCAGAAATGTCTGTTCATGTCCTCTGCCCATTTCTTGATTGGATTATTTGTTCTTTGGGTGTTGAGTTTGCTAAGTTCTTTATAGATTCTGGACACTAGTCCTTTATCTGATATGTCGTTTGCAAATATCTTCTCCCATTCTGTCAGTTGTCTTTTGATTTTGTTAACTGTTTCCTTTGCTGTGCAAAAGCTTTTGATCTTGATGAAATTCCAGTAGTTCATTTTTTCCCTTGCTTCCCTTGCCTTTGGCGTTGTTCCTAGGAAGATGTTGCTGCGGCTGAGGTCGAAGAGGTTGCTGCCCGTGTTCTCCTCAAGGATTTTGATGGATTCCTTTCGTACATTGAGGTCCTTCATCCATTTTGAGTCTATTTTTGTGTGTGGTGTAAGGGAATGGTCCAATTTCATTTTTTTGCATGTGGCTGTCCAATTTTCCCAGCACCATTTATTGAAAAGGCTGTCTTTTTTCCATTGGACATTCTTTCCTGCTTTGTCGAAGATTAGTTGACCATAGATTTGAGGGTCTATTTCTGGGCTCTCTATTCTGTTCCATTGATCTATGTGTCTGTTTTTGTGCCAGTACCATGCTGTTTTAATGATGACAGCTTTGTAATAGAGCCTGAAGTCCGGAATTGTGATGCCACCAACGTTGGCTTTCTTTTTCAATATCCCTTTGGCTATTCGAGGTCTTTTCTGGTTCCATATAAATTTTAGCATTATTTGTTCCATTTCTTTGAAAAAGATGGATGGTACTTTGATAGGAATTGCATTAAATGTGTAGATTGCTTTAGGTAGCATAGACATTTTCACAATATTTATTCTTCCAATCCAGGAGCATGGAACATTTTTCCATTTCTTTGTGTCTTCCTCAATTTCTTTCATGAGTACTTTATAGTTTTCTGAGTATAGATTCTGTGTCTCTTTGGTTAGGTTTATTCCTAGGTATCTTATGGTTTGGGATGCAATTGTAAATGGGATTGACTCCTTAATATCTCTTTCTTCTGTCTTGCTGTTGGTGTAGAGAAATGCAACTGATTTCTGTGCATTGATTTTATATCCTGACACTTTACTGAATTCCTGTATAAGTTCTAGCAGTTTTGGAGTGGAGTCTTTTGGGTTTTCCACATAGAGTATCATATCATCTGCGAAGAGTGATAATTTGACTTCTTCTTTGCCGATTTGGATGCCTTTAATTTCCTTTTGTTGTCTGATTGCTGAGGCTAGGACCTCTAGTACGATGTTGAATAGCAGTGGTGATAATGGACATCCCTGCCGTGTTCCTGACCTTAGCGGAAAAGCTTTCAGTTTTTCTCCATTGAGAATGATATTTGCGGTGGGTTTTTCATAGATGGCTTTGATGATATTGAGGTATGTGCCCTCTATCCCTACACTTTGAAGAGTTTTGATCAGGAAGGGATGTTGTACTTTGTCAAATGCTTTTTCAGCATCTATTGAGAGTATCATATGGTTCTTGTTCTTTCTTTTATTGATGTGTTGTATCACATTGACTGATTTGCGGATGTTGAACCAACCTTGCAGCCCTGGAATAAATCCCACTTGGTCGTGGTGAATAATCCTTTTAATGTACTGTTGAATCCTATTGGCTAGTATTTTGTTGAGTATTTTCGCATCTGTGTTCATCAAGGATATCGGTCTATAGCTCTCTTTTTTGGTGGGATCCTTGTCTGGTTTTGGGATCAAGGTGATGCTGGCCTCATAAAATGAGTTTGGAAGTTTTCCTTCCATTTCTATTTTTTGGAACAGTTTCAGGAGAATAGGAATTAGTTCTTCTTTAAATGTTTGGTAGAATTCCCCCGGGAAGCCGTCTGGCCCTGGGCTTTTGTTTGTTTGGAGATTTTTAATGACTGTTTCAATCTCCTTACTGGTTATGGGTCTATTCAGGCTTTCTATTTCTTCCTGGTTCAGTTGTGGTAGTTTATATGTTTCTAGGAATGCATCCATTTCTTCCAGATTGTCAAATTTATTGCCGTAGAGTTGCTCATAGTATGTTCTTATAATAGTTTGTATTTCTTTGGTGTTAGTTGTGATCTCTCCTCTTTCATTCATGATTTTATTTATTTGGGTCCTTTCTCTTTTCTTTTTGATAAGTTGGGCCAGGGGTTTATCAATTTTATTAATTCTTTCAAAGAACCAGCTCCTAGTTTCGTTGATTTGTTCTATTGATTTTTTGGTTTCTATTTCATTGATTTCTGCTCTGATCTTTATGATTTCTCTTCTCCTGCTGGGCTTAGGGTTTCTTTCTTGTTCTTTCTCCAGCTCCTTTAGGTGTAGGGTTAGGTTGTGTACCAGAGACCTTTCTTGTTTCTTGAGAAAGGCTTGTACCGCTATATATTTTCCTCTCAGGACTGCCTTTGTTGTGTCCCACAGATTTTGAACCGTTGTATTTTCATTATCATTTGTTTCCATGATTTTTTTCAATTCTTCTTTAATTTCCCAGTTGACCCATTCATTCTTTAGAAGGATACTGTTTAGTCTCCATGTATTTGGGTTCTTTCCAAACTTCCTTTTGTGGTTGAGTTCTAGCTTTAGAGCATTGTGGTCTGAAAATATGCAGGGAATGATCCCAATCTTTTGATACTGGTTGAGTCCTGATTTAGGACCGAGGATGTGATCTATTCTGGAGAATGTTCCATGTGCACTAGAGAAGAATGTGTATTCTGTTGCTTTGGGATGAAATATTCTGAATATATCTGTGATGTCCATCTGGTCCAGTGTGTCGTTTAAGGCCTTTATTTCCTTGCTGATCTTTTGCTTGGATGACCTGTCCATTTCAGTGAGGGGAGTGTTAAAGTCCCCTACTATTATTGTATTATTGTTGATGTGTTTCTTTGATTTTGTTATTAATTGGTTTATATAGTTGGCTGCTCCCACATTGGGGGCATAGATATTTAAAATTGTTAAATCTTCTTGTTGGACAGACCCTTTGAGTATGATATAGTGTCCTTCCTCATCTCTTATTATAGTCTTTGGCTTAAAATCTAATTGATCTGATAGAAGGATTGCCACTCCTGCTTTCTTCTGATGTCCATTAGCATGGTAAATTCTTTTCCACCCCCTCACTTTAAATCTGGAGGTGTCTTCGGGCTTAAAATGTGTTTCTTGGAGGCAACATATAGATGGGTTTTGTTTTTTTATCCATTCTGATACCCTGTGTCTTTTGACAGGGGCATTTAGCCCATCACATTCAGGGTAACTATTGAGAGATATGAATTTAGTGCCTTTGTATTGCCTGTAAGGTGACTGTTACTGTATATGGTCTCTGTTCCTTTCTGATCTACCACTTGTAGGATCTCTCTTTGCTTAGAGGACCCCTTTCAATATTTCCTGTAGAGCTGGTTTGGTATTTGCAAATTCTTTCAGTTGTTGTTTGTCCTGGAAGCTTTTAATCTCTCCTTCTATTTTCAATGATAGCCTAGCTGGATATAGTATTCTTGGCTGCATGCTTTTCTCCTTTAGTGCTCTGAAAATATCATGCCAGCTCTTTCTGGCCTGCCAGGTCTCTGTGGATAAGTCAGCTGCCAATCTAATATTTTTACCATTGTATGTTACAGACTTCTTTTCCCGGGCTGCTTTCAGGATTTTCTCTTTGTCATTGAGACTTGTAAATTTTACTATTAGGTGACGGGGTGTGGGCCTATTCTTATTGATTTTGAGGGGCGTTCTCTGAACCTCCTGGATTTTGATGCTCGTTCCCTTTGCCATATTGGGGAAATTCTCCCCAATAATTCTCTCCAGTATACCTTCTGCTCCCCTCTCACTTTCTTCTTCTTCTGGAATCCCAATTATTCTAATGTTGTTTCGTCTTATGGTGTCACTTATCTCTCGAATTCTCCCCTCGTGGTCCAGTAGCTGTTTGTCCCTCTTTTGCTCAGCTTCTTTATTCTCTGTCATTTGGTCTTCTATATCACTAATTCTTTCTTCTGCCTCATTTATCCTAGCAGTTAGAGCCTCCATTTTTGATTGCACCTCATTAATAGCTTTTTTGATTTCACCTTGGTTAGATTTTAGTTCTTTTATTTCTCCAGAAAGGGCTTTTATATCTCTCGAGAGGGTTTCTCTAATATCTTCCATGCCTTTTTCGAGCCCGGCTAGAACCTTGAGAATTGTCATTCTGAACTCTAGATCTGACATATTACCGATGCACTTGACTTCAACACAGCCTGCTGGGAAAAGTCTTTAGCCACATTCCAGGTAGCCAGGAGAAATTAGTTTTTGTGGTCGAGGGCTGAAACACTGGGCAGGAGACAAAAATTTAGGAGCAGAGAAGGTGAGAATACAGGTTGTACCATGATCATGTGGCCTTGCCTTTATTCACACTCCTTAAGCACCTACCATGGGCCAGGTTCTGGCACCAGAGGTATAAAGCTGTTTCATACAGAATATCTGTCCTGAAGGAACTCATGGTGTACCAGGGAAAGGGAAGTGCAATGAGTTATAACATAATGTGCTAGATGTGTTCTTCATAGAGGTCCCAGCAAAGTACTGGGGTAGCACCACCCCTGTGTATGTGTTTGTCAGCCAGAGGCAAACTTGGAGACCACACCTGACAAATTGGTTGAGTAGATACTACATAAATGGGGAAGAGCACTGTAGAAATGGAAGAATGAGGACCCTCATAGGAGAGCTCATTCCGAGAGAAGGATGATGAGAAAAAGGCATGATGGGGTTGGTCCTACAAAGAAAACCTTATTCATGGAGGGAAAGATAATTCTGAGTACGGTCTGGTATATATCACTAATGGGTGAGTGGAGGAGGGAAGTGCAAATGGACTAAATGTTCCATTTAAACTTGTATGAGTCATTGGGGTGCATACAGCACGTCGGGAGTGCTCCCTAACCAATGGAGTTCCCATGCCAATCTTAATGACTTAGAAGAGCTGACTGTATTCACCTTTTATCAGTGTCATTAGTGTGGTAGCTTGATATTGGTTATAGTGGGAATATTTACATCATGGAAATTGATAAGCAGATTGGAGCCATTTTGTGCCTGGAGAGGTGATTATTAAACATTTACCAGCATGCCACTAACAAAATGTTAGTAACCAACAAAGTCAGAGGGACGATCTTTCTCCAAAGCAGTCCCCGACCACAGTACTATTGGGCATGGTGAAGTACTAATACAAGATTTCTCAAAATGTGTACTGCAAAACACTAGCCTTGCATACTTTTTGGAATTTATAATGCATACTAGCATATTAAAGGCTCTGAGGAATTTACATAAAGAAACATACTTAATTTTGTTTAATTTAGAGCAGTGCTTTCCAGACTTTAATGTGTGTATGATTCATCTGGGGGTTTTGTTGAAATTCTGGTCTTGGGTAGGGCCAAGTTTCTACATTTTCAGAAGATACCAAGCAATGCTGATACTGCTGGTCTAAGGACCACACTTTGAGAAATAGTAGTTTAGAATCCCTCAACTGACTTAACCATGAAATCCAGCATTAAAAAAAAAAAAAAAATCTATAGAACGCATGTGGTATTCTGTGAAACTCTGATCCTGGGAGAATACTTTGGGAATATTGCTCAAATACATCAGTGGTGGTATATGGAGGTACAGGGGTAGCGAACAAGACCTGGTGGAGAGCACAGTGTCTCCAGAACAGGATGGAGGTTGTGGGGTTCATAGGTGCATGAGAAGATCCTAGGGAGACCACAGTTTTCAGGGGAAAAGCAATGGAGCTTGATGGAAGACTCTGCCAGAACAGTGGTGGAGACTGGGTTCCCACTGGAGGCAGACTTATCCAAGACCATATGTGAGGCACTGCGAGACACTGCATAGGAAACAATCAGAAGGTCTTGGTGGGAATTCTTGGCAGGGACTGAGTTTCTACAGCAAAACAAAATATTAGACATTACTGTGAATATCACTAGTTTGTACCCATAGGGCAGTAAAGAGTAGCCAATGTGAACATTTCTCATAAGGTATTTGAGATAGTTTCTCAGAAGAGTTGACAAATTCTTTCTAAAAGATGAATACTTAACTATTGAGTGGATTTGGGGTGTGCACTTGGGTAGGTGAAGGCTAAGGAAGGGTGGCATATTCAGTATGAGGAGTACATTTCATTTTAAAGGATCAGAGAAGGCAAAGGCCTGCAGGTGCCTGTCCAGTTGGGGTGGTGCTAGGGCTTTGGCATAAACTTGCTCTTCTGCCTAGTGCCTAACTCATATGGAAGACAAGGCACATATCTGGAGTATAGGGTGTGCTTCCCAGTCTACTGAAGGTCAGGAATCTGGCCTAGAAGGACAAGTGAGGGAAGGGGGGAATTGGGAAATAAACTTTTCAAAAGAAATCACCTGAAGAGTTAAGGGACACTGAGTTGTATTTAATGATTTGACATCTTTGTTTGGCCTTATTTCCATAGATAAAATTATATTTCAGAGGGGGACTCACTAATATATTAAAACTAGGGGCAGTGGAAAGGCTTTCATGGATTTCACATGGAGTATATTGTACTCTTGGCCTAACAAGTTGATGGCATTAGTGGAGAACAGCTCATCAGTCCAAGTGGGTGGCTGGCAGCCAAGACTGGTATGCATAGGAGGAGAAGAGTACCTGGGAAGTGGCAGGCTCTCATTGTAGCACTGCATACTATTTCCTACTCTCGGGACAGCCCACTCTATGAACGGACCCACTCCTCTTTCCTGGAGGCTTTGATCCTATCCCACATGTCCTTTTAGTTGATTATGTATGTATGTGCTTATCGCTCCTGCCAACTGCTGAGTTCACCAAGGAAAGGAATCTTGTTTTATGAAATAAATAATAAAACTGATATTTATGAGCATCTGTTATGAGATGTGTGGTTTCAGAATTGTTATTTCTTTCATCTTTCACATCAACCTCACAAGGTATGACGATCCCACGCTCTCCGGAAAGGAAACCGGAGAATTTGCAGAAAGGATAGGAGACATGTGAAGGCCCTGGGGGTGGAGCTTTCTAACTGCCAGCCCAGTGCTCATCTACTAGGCTGCAGGTGTTCCTTCTTCAGTTCTACATACTCCTAGTGCTCAATCCATACACACAGTTGACTTTGCAAGAGATGCTTTAGTATGTTTGTTCATCTTTCATCAAAGAAATTTCTTGTTTCATAAATAATCAATGAGGTATGGAGGAAAAAGACATTTCAAACGATGAATTCTGCAGTTTTTTTTTTTTTTTGTTAATTATATCTAGTGTTTATTTTTATAACCCATTCTTTCAACAACTGTTTCACTGGGGCTGGCAGTAATGAGCAAGGTGGACATGGGCCCTGCACACAGTCTAATAGCATTGAGAATCCTATAACACAATGCCCTATACTTTGGGCATTGTGTTTAACATCTGTCTTCATTTCAAAGTCTTATCCACAATTGATTATTTGCCTCCCTGTCCATATGGAATAAGAGCTATACTCATATCTTCTAAATCTGAATAAACATATAGGTACAAATGTCATTTGAATTTGCCCTTTTACCTATGGTCAGTTTTGCTTGACTTCTTTATCTTGAAGAATTTAAGGTTGAAGATTTTTGGGCAAAGGGATCATGTCTTTGGTGTAAACCCAAAACATGAGCTGTTAATAATTAGCAATGAAGAGGGGATGTATGAGAGCCGAAGATCATAAGCAAAGAGTAAAAGATGAATATCCCAATGTAAGCATTAGGGTAACGCAGGTGGCTGGTTGCTTTGAGTTGCTGTTCCTCCTGTGTGTAGAGGAGGAGTGACTACCCTAATCTAAGCAGAATCAGGAAATCTCTACGGAAAAGTTAATATTTATATTAACACTTGAAGATCAAGTAGGAACAGACTGGCAGAGAGAGGAATGCATGTAAAACCCCGAGATGACAGAAATCATCTTAAGGAAGCAAGTGTTTCAGGAGGGTGGACCACAGGGGCTGATGAGAGAAGCAGCAGGATAATGCCATGCTGTGCTGTTGTATATAATATAGAGATCAATGGAGAATCAGTGATGCATTAGGGAAATGGCATGGTCAGATTTTTATTCTAGAAATTTCATGCTGGCTGCAATGTGGAAATGGGCTTATAGTTAAAGCAATTAAAAGGGCAGGATGACTAGATAGGAAACTATTATAGTTGTTCGGGAGGAAGATGGTGACGCTGACCTGTGTAGTGGCAGTGGTGATGGCAGGGAGTGGGCAGATTTGAGAGACATCTAGAAGGTGATAGCTGTTGGACCTGGTGATTAATTGTTATAGGGATTGAGACATGGTCAAGGATGATTCAGAGTTGGATGGCTTGAATCACAAAGAACCCGAAGTGGTATCATTCTCTGAGATGGGGAACCGGGAAAGAAAGAGATTTTTTTTTCTACTTTGTTTTTATTTGAGAATGAAGAATGAAGAGGGAAAGTTAATTTTTACATGAACTGAGGTGGCTGCTCTATCTGGGCAGTGTGCAGGAAGTAACTGAACATATAAATCTAAAACTCAGAGTAAGAAGAGAAAGCTTCAAAAATAGGTCCCAAACAAATCATTAACATTTATAGGACAGACCTAGGTCAATAAGTCTGGGGAGGAAGCCAAGAGGGAGAGGTCAGAGAGGAGAAGGGAGTCCAGAGAACATGGAAGCATGGAAGCTAGGGGGAGAGGACATTTCAGGAATGACAGATTTTTCAGCAGTGTTGTGTTTCTCTCCATGCACTGGTCCTCTCTCTCAGGATCTTTTGGCATTGCTATTGCTGCTCAACTATGTGACTGAGGGAAGTTATAAAGCAGGTACTGAGAGTCATCGGGGCATCCCTGGGGCAGTTCTGTGGTGTGGTAGTGTAAATATTTTGAGGTACTTGCGACCTATATTTTACCAAAGACTCAAGCTGCCTGGACCAAAAAAAAAAAAAGAGTAGAGATGACTGAAGCAAATTAAACTGTGTCATATATTATGTTTATTTACTTGTTTATTAAAGAATTTTTATAGAGTGCTTATTACATGCCAGAAACCATGCTAAACTCTAAACTGAGGTAAAGTCCATTATGAGACCGTTTCCACAGGTCAATAGAAATTAGTTTAGTAATTACATAAATTAATTATAACTATGGAAAATACTACAAAGGAGAAGTATCAGGTGCCATGTGAATTTACAGGATCAGGGAAGACTTCCAGAGAGAAGGAATACTTAATAATTGAGAACTGAATGGTAAGTAAATCACTTAGTAGATGTTAACTATCAAAGAAGGGGGAATAGCACTTTACACAGAGAAATAGCCTGCCTGAGGTGTCTGAAGCAGGGGAAATCCTTGTGTGTGAAGAATAGGAAGTAGCTGTTTGTGTGTTTGGAGCAAGGAAAGCTAAGGCAGGGATATAAGGTGAGCTGTGAAAGAGGGCAGTAGGACTTGGCAGGACTTCGGAGAACTTGTCAGGCAGGTTATTAAGCTGGTGGGTGATGTGATCAGATCCACATTGGAAAAATCCACTGTGTCTGCAGGATGGAGAATGGATTGAAGGTAAGCACAAAGAGATGCAGAGAACCCATTTGTGAACATGCTTTGAATACCTAACATGTGCACTTTTATTGTCTACTGATTGTGGCAACTGCTGGATGAACTCGAGTAAGTAGAGCATGTTGGAGGAGGAAGTGAATGAGAAGTATATATTCTTGAATAGCTTGAAATCTTTTTTGAGGAGAAAGTCATGAACATCCTACAGAAGAAAAACCACAGGCTGAATATAAAACCAAGAGCTAACTGTGTTGAGTGAGAGGGCTTCAGTGGAGAGGGGCCACTGAATGAAAGAATTTTAAATGAGGAGATAGGCCTCAAGATTGAGTTTCCAGGACTGGAGAGTGTTGATGATGGGGTTCATAGCAGGGAGCAGGGAGAACACATTTCAGCTGAGAGCAGGACAGAGCTGGGACCCTCTTCTCCTAACCCCTAGAGCTGGTTCCCCAGCCACACAAAAATCTGCATTTGTTTGGCTGGCCAGCCTATCTATCTATCTATCTATCATCTATCTATCTATCTATCTATCTATCATCTATCTATCTATCTATCTATCATTTATCTACATATCTATCTATCTATCTATCTATCCTATCTATGAATGGACATCCCAGAGGAAGTTTTCTCTTCCTTCCTGTCACTTCCCAGTGGAGCGATCAGCTTTGCAAAGCTTCTGATGTCAGGGGTGATCATGTTCTTTTCCTCCCTGGAAAAGTGCTATTTGCATGTTTTTATGAGTCTTATTACATAGCTTTATGACTTGTACATGTAATAATAGTGAGCCAGACGTTCGTGTTATGTGTCTCTAGAGAAGTCATCAGTCGAACATAAAAATGTAAATCCATTTGGAAAAACACAGACCAGTTATTGAAAGTGAAGCCTGCAGAACATGTGCCCCCAGTGATAGATTAGCAAAGGCCCAATGACACCCACATTCAGCTCAGACCTGCTCCACAGACCATCTGGAAACAGACAATGCTTAATAATGCAGAATAATAAAATCAGCTAAATTCCCATTTACAAATGAAATAAACTGGAGAATGAGTGATTAACAGATCAAAATCAAATGGGACTATTACTGCCAAATTTGGGGCAGGGGTGGGGGGCGAACATGAGGGTCAGAGATTCTAGGGCCCATTTTGTGAACCCTGGGTGAAGCCAATGTTTGAAAATAAGAAAGTGAAGATTCCAGGTGGTTGATTCTCTCTGCAAAATTGACCTGTCAAACCCTCTATGAATGACTGTACTTTCTCTGACAAACATATATCAATATCTAAAAATGCTTCCTGCAATTTCTTTCCACAAAGCAGTAAGACAGTTTCAGACCAATAACAGCTCACTAAGTGGTATTCTCTGCTCTGTCACCCCGTGGCTATAACCAACGAAATGAAAAGGTAAGAAAGATAAAGCAAAAATCAAGGGTCACCTGCTATAAGCCAGTGGGGCTCTTTATTCGGATAGTGCAAGCCAGAGCTGTTTTACTCTCTTCCCATTTCATTAGCTTTTCCTTCTAAAATCTTATAGGTCTTTCACGAGCGATTAAGACCATTATTTGTCTGACTATTAAACAGGGAACCAAGAACCTGAAAGTTTATGTCACATGTAATTGAGAGGCAATTTAGCTGGAGGGACCATGGCTGGGAAGTGAAGAGGTGCAAACTCAGGCATCCCATATCATAACTGCTCTGATTCTGGTTCTGGATGAGTTTTAGAGTTTGCTGCTCATCCAGTGCTGTGATCACTCTGCAGCAAAACCAGTTGGAGATTTCTATGCTAGGTCAGAAGAACAGCAGCTTTCCTATAGTCTAGGTATTGGAAGCAGGAGAATTTTATCACGTATCTGAAATTTGTGTACCTGTCACCCCAGTTCATTCCTCTCATTTGGGGATTAAATCCACCACCATTTCTTTTTCTTATGCATCAATCAAGTATCTAAAACCCAGAAAACCCTATATTGGCATGGTTAGCCTTATGCTTTATGGTCTGACCAATGTATTGCCATGTGTGTCTGTGTGTATATGTGTGTGTGTGTGTGTGTGTTAAGGAGGTAGGTTGAGCAGATGAAGATTAGAAGATGTCAGGGTTGAAGAAGCAAAGGAAATCCTTTAGGGCATTGTTAGCTGGTGCAGGTGGGGAAGGAACCCTGGTTAATTAGTAATTTGCAGAGACAGCAAGTCAAGTAAAATTCGAGGTGAGGGGAGTGCTATGTCCATTTGGGGTCTATAGGATGGGTGAGAGCCCTATGGCTGAGGAAGGGGTACAGTGGGGTGGTAGTGTCTAAGTTAGGTGTAGGAGGTAGAGGTGCGAAGGAGGGGAATGAAAGCAACCATGATGTTGGGGGGACATGTTGGCTATTGACTGCAGCATCCAGATACTCACTTGCAGAGCTGAAGTCTTCAGTTTTTTCAGCCATGGGAATGCTGATGACTGAGCTCATAGCTGCGACTCACCCCATTCTTGCATTACTTTTAGCTGAAGAGAGCTGCCTTTCCTAGTCCCCTTTTGGGGGAGTAACCCACATCCATTGGATGATTGATACAGAATTTAGAATGTCTGGTATTTTGTCCAAGTCCAGATAGCCCTGAGGGCCATCCTAGCTCCTTAGTTTACAAGGGGACTATCTCAGACTTTTATATCACAGCCTTCTGGTCAGTCCTGCTATCTTCTCACCCTCCCAGGTATTGGTCCTGACAGCACCTTCAGTCTGGGTAGGTACATGGCCAGGCTGCACATTCTCTCAGCAAGATTCCCTGCCATTGCTGCTCCTAAGAGAGATCTTTCTAGGCAAGGGTCTGTTCCTCTCAGAAGTGTCCCCAAATGGTGGTGGCTTGGCGGTTTCCTCCTAGAAGTTGGTTAGGTAGAGGGGAGCATTGAAAGTGGAGACAGAAAGAGATGTGGAAATGAGGTAAGGCCTACAAAGGAAAAATATGAGAGAGTTGTAGTTCTGGATGTCAGCAGTACTAAATGGGCTAAAGTCAAGATGTTGGTAGGACTGAGTTTCTTCTGGAACATCTAAGGTAGAATTCATTTTCTTCCCTTTTCCAGCTTCTAGAGGAAAGACTTGCATTTCTTGGCTCTTGGCCCCTTCATTTTCAAGCCATCACAATTGGGTTGAGTTCTCACACTTCTTTTTTTCTGGTTCTGACCTTCTCTTCTAGCTCTGTCTTCTACTTAAAAGGACGACTGTGAGTATGTGAGCTCATCCAAAGAATACAGGATAATTTCTATTTTAAGGTCAGATGTTTCCTCTTTGTCATATAATCTAACACAGGTTCTGGGGATTAGAATTTGGATATTTTTGTGGGGAATATTGTTCTGCATACCACGGAGAGGAGGTATATTCTTTTTGTCTTTACAGTAGAGGGAAAGAGAAGAATAGGTCTTGAACCCCTGGCCCAGTTTTTGCTGTTAAGCAAAGCCGTGTATACTTAGTGTTGCTTGATTTTTCAGTTTCAAACAATGCCTGTAGGTTGAGAGCTCCAAAATCCTGATCTTCAAAATAGACTATCTTCCCAAGTTTTATTTCCTTGACCTAACTGCCTGCTGGATACCTCTCCCTGGTTATCCTAAGTCACTTTTATGTGAGGTAGCACCATCTTTATTGGGTCTGCAATTCTCTGTCCTCCCACTGCCCCCCCCTCAGTAGCATTTGCCACTGTCCCCCCAGCTAGAAACATAAATGTCATCATTTTTTTACTACATGGATGACCTACAGTCACTCACCAAATTCTTGTGAATTACCTTTCTCCTTAAAGATTCTGGAACCCTTGTCTTTTCTCCTTTCTCACTTTCACTGCACTACTCATCATCTTTCCCTTGTCTACTGTGTTATCCATAGCTTCTTACCAATCCTTCTTCTGTGAAATGCCCACTCTTTATATCAAACCTTTGCAGGTTCTGTCAGGACAGTTTTCCATAAAAGCAGAGCTCTCATTCTGTATTTGAACTATCCAGTGGTTCCCTGCTTCAGAAAAATTAAAGGTCAACTTATCAACTCATACCAGTGTCATCTGTCTTGAAACTCTTTCCATATTTATTGTCTACCATTCCCATTATGTTCCACCCAGGCAATGTTATCGTATTTTGCTGTCTCTGTACAATTCATCAAACATTTATTTGCCTTTCTTTGTAGATTGGGAGCTCCCCAAGTATAGGGTGGTGTATTACTCTCTCAGCATCTTCCTTATGTAGACTGCTGCACAGATGCTTAGCAGATATTCAATAAAATTGCCCCTAAATTCTCTCTGTCACTTGTATTTTAGCCATCCTCCCCGAGGAACTCATAGGAGTAGCAGTAATTACCAAGTAGGAGACAAGACCCAATTGCTGTGCAATCCAGAGTCTATGTGTCTTGGTCAGATACAACCATTTCCAGGCCTCTCCGCCTTGTGGCTCCGGGGCACAACTGCTCCCAGTGTGATAAGTGTCACCATGTTAGGTCAGGTCCCAGCTGTCTAGATTTCAGCAGCAACAGACAAGAAATGGGTTTCAGGTAAGTGTCTCCTTCAGCCACTGTTGCCCCTTTCTTAGAGTTTACCCTCTTAAAATTTTTCTTTTATTATGTTCAGTTATCCAACATATAGTACATCATGATTTTTTGTTGTAGTGTTCAGTGATTCATTAGTTGCATATAAAACCCAGTGCTTATCCCAACAGTTACCCTCGTTAATACCCAGCACCAGTTACTCCGGCCCCCCCCCCTTCTGAAACTCTCAGTTTGTTTCCCGGAGTCCAGAGTCTCCCATAGTTTGTCTCCCTCTCTGATTGCTTCCTATTTAGTTTTCCTTCCCTTTCCCTCTGGTCCTCTATTCCTTGTGTTCCACATGTGAGTGAAACCATATAATAATTGTCTTTCTCTGCTTGACTAATTTCACTTAACATATACCCCTCCAGCTCCATCCATGTGAGGCAAATGATGGGTATTCATCCTTTCTGATGGCTGAGTAATATTCTGTTGTATGTATGTACCACATCTTTATCCATTCATCTGTTGAAGGGCATTGTGGCTCCTTCCACAGCTTGGCTATTGTGGACATTGTTACAATGAACACTGGGGTGCCTCCATTTTACTACATCAATGTCACTGGCTATCAGGGAAATGTAAAATCAAAACCACAATGAGATACCACCTTACATTAGTTAGATTGGCCAAAATTAACAAGACAGGAAACAATAAGTGTTGGTGAGGTTGTGGAGAAAGGGGAATGCTCTTACACTGTTGGTGGGAATGAGAGCTGGTACAGCCACTCTGGAAAACAGTATGGAGTTTCCTCAAAACATTAAAAATAGAGCTACCCTATGACACAGTGATTGCACTACTAGGTATTAACCCCCAAATTTCCTCTTCTAATGCTTTTCTCTTCAAAGAATCTCTTGACACAACTCCTCTGTCTCCAGTGAATAAAGTATGACCAATGGCTAAGGTCAAGTGGATCGAGGGTTTGGTAAGGATGAAGGTTGCCTTGGTGCGGATTTGCGCCTACTTAGTCTTTGGTACAATGGTGATTTTAAGATGGGATGGCAGCTTATCATTTCTGACATTATTTTCTTATTGAATTAACTGATTTGGCCTCATCTTTGCAGGAGTCATAAGCAAGTTTAAGTCATATTAACTCTTCTCTGAGAATGTCACAATATGGAAACTTTATAATAATAAGTTTAAGTTTCTTTCTATAATTAAAAAAAAAGTAAATCTCAGATATCTGTGTCTCACGTGCATCTTAGAGAGGGCCCTTCAGTTAATTACGCTTACAAAAAAATGCCTTAACATTTGCATTGTTAGCGATCCACTTTCAAAACATAGTATACTTTGGCAGATTTTTTGTGTGGTCTTAAAATGGTTTTGTAAATATGCAGATTATGTCATCTGTGCACTTAGATTTATTTGACAACCTCTGACCACAGGCACTTAAAAATAAGTGCCATAGAAATAGCTTATTGAGTGGATGAAGGACAGGGGTCCTTCTTCTTTCCAGGCAAAGGGAGTGTCTGTATCAATTATGCTTTTGTATTCTCTGAGCTTGTGGTCAAAGCAGGAGCTGTGTCTGGGAAAAGATCAATAGTGGAGCAGTGAAGGTTAGACCAGAAGAGAGAATGACGTCTCCAAGACAAAGTACCGAGAGCCAGCATAATGCTTGTCAACCATCACCTAGCATCACTCATGTGCTGCTTTTAGTTTACACTAACAAAGTATGCAAAAGGTCATTAAAACAAAACGGCCAGCAACTCTCCCACAAGGAAGGCTTGGACAGAAACACCGGCTATACGTCTTGGACTTTGAAAAGCAAGAGGCAGAGTCTGCATATTTCCCTGCTGCCACCTCACATTTCTCTTCTCTTTGAAATGCTGAAGCATATTGGGTCTGACTGCTGCTTTACAATGTGCTCAGGGTCATACAGGGGTTCTGGGCATCCTTTATCAAAGGACCTGAGTCAGGGTTTGCTCTTTGCTCGACAAGAGCAAAATTTCGAATATTTAACCACAGACTGTATCTGTGCAGAAATTTCTCCAGTATGAAGCCCACTATGTGCTGTAGACCACCTCTCTTTCGAGTCATTTGAGTTGCTGAATGTCTATTGGTGAAAACAGAAGTTATCTGAAACTTTGGGGGACACCTCTGTCACCCTGTGACCCCTTTCTGTATGAGGCCAACTTCTTCAAATACCCCTTTTCAATCATTCCTTGCATCTAGGACAGTCTGAAAAAATAGTTCGGATCTTTGCTAGATTACCTAATCCTTAGAAAACTATACAAGCCTTCTTTTAGGAGATTAAGTGAGGAAAAGCCCAGGCGAAAAGCATTTTGAAAATTTCCTGGCATCAGAATCTGATTTTAAGCTGGGTTCTTTGTATTTCATGCTTCTAAATCCAATTAGCTTGGCATCACCTCTTTAAGGAGGCCGGGAGTGAAGAAAAGCATTGTGGAGACTTGTTAAGCTCTTGGAAATCAAGGAGAAGCTCTTTGGATTTTGTGTATTCTCTGGGTCTGGAGTGTGCAGTGCTATGCATGCTGGGTTGACAGTATGAAGTCAAGCCAGGGTGGCCCTCTGTGATACTGTTCTCTGGGGTAAGTATTGAATTCCCTCCCTGCCTTGGGGTGCTGCCTACTGGGGGTTGTCTCCAGAGCATGAGTAGAAATGTGGCCATGTTTTTTTTCTGGCAGATTAGTGATTCTTCTACGGCACAGCCTGGAATCCTTTAGGTGAATGTCAGTAAACAAATCACCTGGTGATGAATGCTGCCCTTCTGACTGGCTGGAACCTTCTCACTTTCGGGTTGCCTACAGCCTTTAGGGAAGGCAATGAATGGGGGCCTGCACAAGAAGCATGAATAATCCCACTCTATTTACTTACAAATGTGTAAAGGTCTCACACAGCTGAGGATGGTTTTGAATAAATATGCTGCGCTCTCAAAATCAGCAGCCCTATAGATCAGGAGACAGAGCCTCACTGCTCCCCAGTGCTCAGTTCATAAATAAATAAAAGGTGCCCATTGATTCAGCTGCCAAGTGTGACATGGTGATGAATTTCCAAGGGTGTCACTCAGGATGGTGACAATTGCAATACTGATGGGCTGGGGGAAACAGGCGACAGGCAGAGTATCCCTGTTCATGGGCTTCACTGAGGCCCTGGATAGGGGTGGGTGACCTGAAATTCTGGTGACCAGCATAACCTGGATCACTCATATACCTCATGTTACATATGGATACGGGAAAACAAAGTGAAGTTCAGTGAAGTGAATAGACAGAAAGAAGTGATAGGCTAGGGGTGCCTGGGTGGCTCAGTTGGTTAATCATCTGCCTTTGGCTCAGGTCATCATCCCAGGGTCCTGGAATCTAGCCCTGCAATGGGCTCTCCACTTGGCAGTGTGTCAGCTTCTTCCTTTGCCTTCCTTTGCTTGTGCTCTCTCTCTCTCAAATAAGTAAAGAAAACATTAATATATATAAAGAAAATGAGTGATAGGCTAAATTATAGGGTCCAGACTGATTCCAGGTGATTCCACTATTTGCAGGGGTCCCATGGAATTTTTCTAATAGGCAGGGCAGTCCTTGCCTATAAACCTTCAGTGGTCACTGTTCATTTATAGGATAAAATCCAAATTACTGAGCGTGATGCATAAACATCATAATGATGCTAACGTCGCCTATGGTTCTTTCTGCCACCACTCTCTGTACCTCTCCACAGTGTCTTTCCTCTTCTTGCTTAGACCCATCATGCACTGATACATATCCACATATCCATCAGGGTCTTCCAAGGAAATAGAATCAATAGGATCTATGTTCATATATTCATTTTAAGGAACTGGTTCATGTTATTGGGAGGCTAGCTAGTCTGAAATCTATAGGGCAGGCTGGTAGGTTCTATGTTCTGGTACTGAGACTGAATTTCTTTTCTAGGAAACCTCCATTTTTGGTCCTCAGGTCTTCACCTGATTGGAGGAAGGCCACTCACAGGAGTATTCTCCTTATGGAAGGTCAGCTGATTGTGATATTAACCATATCTACAAACTACCTCCACAGCCACATCTAGACCAGTGTTTAATCAAAAAACTGGGAACTGTAGCTTTGTCGAGTGGAGTCATAAAAGTGAACAATTACGTGGTGTCTGTCTGCTCTGGTACATTGTCTAGAAGCCTCATGCCTTCTCACGTGCAGCACACACTCTTCTGCCTATTGAATGCTTATTCATTTTACAAACCTCAGTTCAGACATTTCTTCCTCTGCTCAGCTTGTCACTCTCAGAGGGAACCAGGCACCTGCTCCTTCCTGTTTCTCATTGTTCTTTGTTCCTCTTTCATAACCTGTAGTTTATTTTATAGCAGTGACTAGTTTGCTAAGTTTGTCTCCACATTGGGGTGTCTGGGTGATGCGATTTGTTGATCATTTGCTTCCTGATTTTGGCTTGGGTCATGGTCTTGGGGTTGTGGGATAGAACCCCAGGTCAGGGTCTCTGTGCTCAATAGGGGGTCTCCTTGAAATTCTCTCTCTTGCTCTCCCTCTACCCCACGCCCCCAAACTCACTCACTCACTTTCACTTGCTCTAAAATAAATAAATCTTAAAAAAAAAAAATAGTCTCCATGTCAGGTTACTAGATCCCTGAAGGTGGGGATTTTGTCTCATTCACCAATGTATTTTCTACTAAGCCCAGGGCCTGGAATATAGTAGGTGCTCAGTAAATATAAACTGAATGAATTCTAGGAGACTCATAAAACCTACCATCTAGATAATTTAAGATAAACAATATGTCCTTTGTTTTGGTTTTGCCTTTTATGAGGAATAATGCACAATGATATCTCTGAATAGAAGATATCATTCATTTGGATATATTTGAGATTAATTTGTCTCTAAGTCCAGAGCTCCTTCTCCTGGTTTACCCTCACTTAGCAAAGGTGGAAGTCCCTCAGATCTTCCCAGTGTGTTCCCCTCCCATCACTGTCTCAGCCCCACATCCAACTATTTTTCCTTTTCAGAGGATGACTGTCAGCACCCACTATAGTTTCTAACTTCCTAAATGACTTTCTTTTTTTTCCTTCAATGTGATCTTTACTGCGAGGGAGGACATTTTCTAAGTAATCTGGGCCCGTGCAGTTTTTGGAAAAACAGAGTCCGAGAGAAAGGATTTAGAAAAGATTCATTCGGATCAGTTACTTCCCTGGTTAATAGGTTAACAACTCAGCAATCCCCTTTGCTTAGTCATGGCCTCTGTGACCCATCACACATTTTAACAATGAATTCTTCACTGCGGGGTCATCTGTTGTTAACTCAACATCACTACCTCTTTCTTCCAGAGGGAAGCTGCGAGCCACATTGCACAGGTTGTCCTTTCTCCTAGGGGTTTAGGGAAGAGTCTGCCAAGGAGTGACATTCACATGGTATTTGGAAAGTAGGAGAAAAGGAGAGGTCAGTACTCTATAGAGATGGTAGTGAGCACTCTAATTTCCAAATTAAAGCCCTCATGTTAGAAACAGGGGCTTTTAGCTGCTATTTTCCTCACAATATCCTGTTCATCTTTTTTTTTTTTTTTAAGATTTTATTTATTTATTTGACAGAGAGAGAGAGATCATAAGTAGGCAGAGAGACAGCCAGAGAAAGAGGGGGAAGCAGGCTCCCCACTGAGCAAAGAACCCAATGCAGGGCTTGATCCCAGGACCCCGAGATCATGACCTTAGCTGAAGGCAGATGCTTACCCACTGAGCCATCCAGGTGCCCCTAGTTCATCTCATTGTTTATGCCAGATCTTGAGGAAACATTTGGTTTACTAGTCTCTGAATGGAGAGGGCCCTAGACTAGGGTTCACAGTTTCCAGTGATCTGACAACCATGGCACATCACCCTATTCCTAGGTCTCAATTTCCCTTTAGTAGAGAGGTTAAACAGTTGCTTTCTAAAGTCCCTTTTACTTTTTTAAAATTATTTTAAAAATTTTAAGATTTTATTTATTTGAGAGAGAGCGAGCATGAGAGAGAGACAGAAAGAGTGAGCATTAGCAGGGAGGGGGCAGAGGGAGAAACAGACTTTCTGCTGAGCAGGGAGCCTAGTGAGGCTGATTCCACAGTCCTGGGATCATGATCTGAGGAAAAGGCAGAGACGCTTAACCAACCAAGCCACCCAGGTATCCCAAAGTCCTTTTTAAACTTAAGAATAAAAAAAACACAAATCCTTTTAGATGGTATGAAACATGATATCCTAAAGGTATTGCAGGTCTACTAAATTCTACCAGAAATTATATTAGAGCAGTTCCATGCAGAGGTAAAACTTGGTTCTCTAGGCTTGTGAGTTAAATGGATCATGGTGGTAGATTAGGACAGATTGAGACTGAGATCTGGAGGAAGGGATTGTTGGATCCAAGGTGGAGCAGCACAACCAGCCTCCCAGATACAGAATTTCACAGGTGTGCTTTGGAAGTTTCTTCCCTTCCCAGCACCTAGCACGGTGTCCTACCTACTGCAAATAGAGAAAAAGCAGTGCTTATTACCCAAAAATGACACTCCCTCAGATTTGCAAACCAGACAGTGAGATGCTGAGTAAAAGCAGAGTCTTGATCAAAGCTGTCCCCTGTTCCTGCAAGGATGTCTGCTACAAATAGTCTCTGAAGCCCCCCTCTTGGTCCAGGATAAAATCACATGGGACAGATAGAATAGTCAGAAGTCTTTAGATTAGCCATAGGATAAAGAGCTCAGAGTGAATGTCCAAGACTTACTGTTGGAGAGTCTCTGATGACATGGCCTCTGCTTTGCTCAGAAGCTTCTGAGAAGCTAATCTGGAGCTTTTGCCTTATCCTTGGTGGAAATAAGGAATTTATCTCAGGCTTTCCTCGTTGTCTTGCCTGAAATTCAATCAACAACACCTTGCCTGCCCCTCAAAAAACTATGAACTTCTGAAGAAGTACCAAAATTTAATTTACATGGTGTAATGATACTCTCAGGAACAAAAATGGCCAAAGCTTAATAAATGGTGACTGTTAGCATTGTTTTTCTTGCAAAGGTGACTATTGAAATAATCTCTTGCACTTGGACTAAGATATACTTTTTCAGCCCACTTAACAAAGTACCTAGAAATTCTCTTTGATTATACCATTTATCCATGGACTACTCGTTCCCATGTTCCTGCAGACAGCAGATACTCTCTGCTCCTTGCTCCCTACAACTCAGAGTCTCCTTTTAGAGACTAGGTATTCAATGGATATTTGAGGTTGGCATATTCTGAATGGGCTGCCCCAGATCTCCCAGAGGTGCTCTTTCCTCCCATCTAATCGAGCTGGAGGTATCACACAGTGTAATTTAGGGCTCCTTTGGCAGATATTGATTTTCATGTATAAAGCACAAGCTTCTTAATGAGAGAAGGGGTCCCTCCGAGAGGAGCCATTCATCCCCTAGAGATAGGCACATGTGAATACAGGAGTTTAAAGCAATAAACTCCATCATTAGGTACTTCTCTTTCTGGATCTCAGTTGTGAGTACGTCTGTCTCCCTGGATCCTGAGAGAAAATAGCTGCTGGTGACATTGTATTGGTTTGAAGAAACCCTTAGATGCATTTGTCCTCATGTTCTCTTTCTGTGTTATTCTTCTTCTTAAATTCTAACATGTTGCTATCATGTTGGCAGCAGTGAACACTACAGTGAAAAATGCATCCAAGCTTCTTTTCAGACCAACCCTGTTTCCCCTCACGTGAAAACTTCCCAAAATTAGACTCTTTTGATGTGGTATTTCTTGATATTGAGCTGAACTTGTAAAGAGTGATGTTTGAATTTGGATTGTTTTCAAGATATATATACTTTTCAAAATACTCTTTTTTGCTGTCACATTTTATTCATTTTGTGAATGTACATGTACAATGCTTGACTTTTTGATCTGACTCTTAATCATTTATTACAGAAAATATATTTGATTGGAAATATTTTAGCCACTATATTTACTATGGCTGGGGTCTAAATACTGATAAATAGTACTTCTAGGAGTTGACTTATATAAGTGTTAAAAGTAGTTGTTTGATTCCCAAAGGTGTTAATATAAGTAGGCAGATTCTTTTTTAGTGAATTCAGGATGACTGGTAAATGAATATATGTTTGCATTTCAAACAATTATGTTTGCATTACTCAGGAACTACACTTAGTACCAAGAAGTTAAAATCCATAAATGATCTGTTATTACCTTAAGCAAAATGCCTAGCTTTGATAACAGAAATGCAAAGAGAAGGAGATTAATGATGCTATTGCTGTTTCATGATGTTAATATTGGATTTCCTTTGGTTCTCATCGTGCTAGCAGCATTTTACAAACAATGTCACAAAAGCTTCCGTTACCATCTCCTCTCCCGCCTCAATCAGCTTTGATTCTTCTGGTGCCCCTATTTTTTTTAATTAGTATTTATACTGATGAAAAATTCTCTTAATTTGTCTGGTTCTAAAGTCTGAAGTCATTGTCAGCCTGTATTCCTACCATTCAACCAAAAAAGTGTCAAGTTCAAATTTCAGCCTTAAGGATTTAAAAACTATTTAATGTTAGGAACTATTTCTGTTGTATAGGAAATATGTTTGGAGACACTATCCTTTTGATATAATAAGTTGAATAAAATTTACTGACCTTCTCATCTGCCAGAGAATATATGTTATTATTTTGTGTAACCTTATGAGATCTCTATTATTCACCATTTTACAGAAGAGAAAATAAGGACAAAAGTGAGGTTCAGTAATTTGCCTGTGGTCACAAAGCTCATAGAGGAGAAACGTGGGACTCAAATATCAGTCTGTCTTACTCCAAGTGCTGTCCAAAGCATTAAGACTTTGGAAGATTAAAAGCACATTGGTTATACACAAGTCTATAATAGTAACCCTCCAGCTTTTCTTACCTGCTAGTCCTGAGAGTATATTATGTACAGGTGATGAGGACTGAAAGGCACATTCCTTTGTGGGTGGATCCCAGAGAAAGGCTGCTCACCGAGCAGGGGCACTCTCCTCTTCTCAGGGACCCTCTTCCCTTGAAGTCTGGGCACACAGAGCCAACTCTAATCCCTTCATCTTCTTTACATCCCCTTCAATTCAACTGCACTAGCACTTGTGAGCTGAGGAAGGTGGCAGTGTACTGGGGGACAGAGGGGACTTGGAATGCCTCTGGGAGCGGTTCCCGGGTTTTAAGCAGGGCTTCCCCATAACTTCTCTCTGATTTAGGACTGCTGTCCCTCAGGAAGAGTTAGGGCAGGGTGTGGATGTGATGGCTTTAAGAGGTAGAATAGGTTTTCTAGCCTGGGTAGGGTAGTAGTTAGATTAACAGAGAGAAGAAGGGAGCTTTGGTCTATGAGAAGGCCTGGGTCTAGGGAGAGAGGGATTTGGAGGAGCAGGTCCTGGGGGTAGGGCTAGAGGTGAAAACAGAACAAGGGTCTGAGAGCAGGGGATATATTGAGGCCTAATTAGAAATCCGTATCTCTTCTGCTTCCTGGTTTCGCTGGAGACTTCTACTTACCATCCACTGCCTGCAGTGTAGCCCCTTCCAAAGGAATGCTTCAAATGTTTGTCTCTAGGGTCATCCTTGTATAGAGGCTCCCAACCTGGTCTCTTTTATACTTAGTTACAAGTCAAGTCCTTTTTCTAAGGATCTATTGTTTTGTTTTTTTAAGATTTATTTATTTATTTATTTGAGAAAGAGAGAGAAAAGGGGGGGGGGTGAGAAGGCCAGAGGGAGAAAGAGAGAGAGAGAGAGAAAATTTAACCAGACTCCACACTGAATGCAGAGCCTGATACGGAGCTTGATCTCACAACTCTGAGGTTGCAACCTGGACTGAAACCAAGAGTCAGACACCGAACCACCTGCAACACCCAGGTGCCCCAACAAGCTATTCTTGATAGACTAGGGAGTAGGGGTCACCTCCTTCCAATGACACTGACTTACAGGCCACAGCCCTGTGTTTGTATAGACTGATGTCAAACGGAAAGCCCAGGAGGTCAGAGGCCTGTCTCTGCAACACAAAACCATTAATTAGGCAAAAACACATCTCTCTTTTGTTTCAATAAGGGCTCATCTAGGCAAATACTGGCACTGCTCTAAAATGTCTCTCAAAGGCCAGGAAACAGTGCTGTAAACCAGGGCTAAAGCATAATTCAGTATGTACAAACATTGCCCAGTGATACGTTCTGGTTCACTAGGTCTAAGCTGGAACCTGAGATTCTGTATTTCTTCTAGCTGTGACAGACACCAAGGACCTCACTTACACTGCATAGATCTAACTGCTTTTGTACCAGAGGCATCAAGCTCTTAAGCCGACATGCCCATAGACACATACTCCAACTGGCTCTCAAAATGCATCACCGTTCCTGTTGCCAGTGGCTGTTAGGTTTTCTCTGTCTGAGAGTCTGGACTGATGTTTTTTCAGTGACCTAATTGATCTGGTTGAAGGAGGCTTCTAGAAGCTCTCACAGCCTCTGCCTTGCTCATTGTGACTTCCCCTGGAGGGCCTTGGGACGCCTTTCTTACCCCCCTTCCTGCTGGAAAGACAAGTGTGTTCATCATGTTTGTAGCCTGATTGTGTTTCTACTGCCTGAGGCTGGGCTTTTGAATTTTTCAGCACAAAGGAAAAAATATACTAGGAAATAATTTTCCTGTTGGTGGGCTCTCTAAAGGTTATATGCAACTATAGATACTCCACATGGATAGTCAGGTAGCAAAGAAAATGGGCTTTTCCATTGCTGACCTCATTGCTGGCAAGTGATGATGACCAGTGACCCACGTGGCCCTTCTCAAAGGGCTCCAGACTCTCTCTTTTGCCATGATTAATTCTATGTTCTGAACTGAAATGACAATCATTTATTATTCTGTTTTACATATGCACCTCCAGGGAGTCCAGCTAAAAGCTCTAATTTTCTAGTTCAATTGTAATGCTGTTCTTTGAGAGGCATTGACTGCAGAGATGCTAAAAGGATGCCAGTTCAGTGAATTATTGAGTTTTAGATAGAATCATATGCTTATATGGATTCAGGTGGTGCTCATTGAAACACGATGCAGACCTCCCTTTCCCCCTGGGCCTGTATTTTCATAGGGGGAAGAATAGTGAGTTTCGATGGGAGTGACCTGTTATAAAAATCAATGAGGTTGGGCACTCTGACTATCTGCCTGCGGTGCCTGGCTGTCCTCAGATACAGCCACAGTTGTCAGTCAGCTCAGAGGGGACCTTGACTGCGTGTCTTCTCATTTTTCTCCAAGCCTGTGGCTGGTGGAAATGAAAATCAAGGCAGTTTTCTGCCGATTTAAATAATGTCATTCAAGATTCCTTCCATTAAAGTGTTTTAACAACACGAAATCTCTTAATCTCCTACTTAAAATGATGAGGGAGATTTCAGAGCAGCAATTTTGAGGTCCTTTGAATTTCTCAAATGTGCGTAAAAGTACACTGTAACCAGCAAGGCCATGAGGTACCTGGACTCATTAGTTAGTTAAGATTAGAAATTTCCTACCATACTCTAGCCCCTGGTGAGGCTTTATTTTTCCCTTCAGCCTTCAGGAAGATGGACACATGTTCTAGAAATGTCTTTCAGGTGATAGGTGTGCTGGGCTTCATATTTAGATATTTTTAAATATTTAAGTGTGCCTACTTGTGGGTTATTTATTCTCACAATGAGTAAAATCATGAACTTTTGACTTCTGAGTAGGTGAGGGAAGCAGGAGACAAATTGAAAAGGAACAAAGGTAGAGCCTTAAGGAGGACAGAAGGAGCCAAGCAATTGGGGGTGAAAGGTCATAGATGAAGCCTGGAGCAAGTGTCCCCAAGCCTGGAGTCAGGCTGCAGCCAGGAAGGCAACCAGACCACAACCCAGGGCTCCTGGGGAGGGCAGGCAGAAGCGGGAGTGTGGTTAGCTTGCTCTGTTGTGATGGAAGGATGCATTTTGATAGATAAAAACACACCTCAGGGAAATAAGGAGTCTGGAGGAGGTCACAGCAATGTGCACTTGGATTCTTGGGGAGATCTTGTGAGTTCTCAGAATTGGGCAGTGGTGTTGCATCATACCTCTTACACCTTACTCTTTAGTGATCCTGGAAAAGTAATGACAGAAATGGAATGAGGCTTTGCTGGCTCAGGCCTGGCCTCATGCTTGCAGAATGGCCCAGGTATAGTGTCCATGCAGTGGTAGGGAGAACAGTTGGAAGTCTGTAAACATTAGTTTCTGCTGCTTGTTTATCCATTCAGTAAACACAGATCAGAAACGCACCCCATGCTGGGAACCAGGGCTACAAAGGAAAAAATAAAGTGTATTCCCTGAACTTTAGAGCTCAAAAGTCATGTGATTTTACAATGCAATGGCCTAAGTGATTAAACAGTAATAAACAGAGAACTGTGAAATCATGATGGAGAGGGACACTGACTGCATCATGGGGTCAGGGAAGGCTTCAAGGGGAAGTGACATTTGAGCTGGCTCATGAAAGATAAGTTGGTCTGAATAAGGTAAAGGGGAACCTGGTCTTTGGAGGACATTCTGGGATGATGTGTCAGTATGGGTGATGCTCAGGGAAGATGGAAGTTCTGGTGATTTTCAGGAATAGTTATTCATTAGAGTGGCTGAGGGGAATGTGTACAGAGAAAATGCTAGAAGATAAAGTGGAAAAACCAACTGAGAAGGCCTGTAGCCCTAAGAAGCTTTACCTCTAGTCCGTAGGAAGGCAGTGGGGGCTCATATGGAAGGGTGTGCTACAGCAGATCTCTGTGTGCCTCCGTTTTCTCATCAGTGTGACTGGCAGAGATATCCTAGTGAGTTGTTTGTTATCTTCTCTATAGTCTCAGAGGATTGCCCCTGTTGAACTTGCACTTACCTATCAGTCAGGTGTTTGATGGGAAAGATAGGCTTGCTCCTTCCCAGGGCAGAAAGCTGAGAACCATATTCTGACTTATCATTTCCTATTGCTAAACCATACCAACAACTCATGCAGCAGCTGTCCTGAAATGAGTCCTATAATCAAAATCAAATTTAGGATCCAAAACTTTTATTTATTTATTTTTTGTGTGTATATAGTTAGAACTCTTCACTACTCACAAACTCTACAGCCAAATATCCTGTATGTTGCTTTACCATGGTCCCAGCTGTGGTCCCTGCTTGTGCCAGCTACTCATTGCTCTGAATCATTTCTGGCCTGAGGACCAGATTGAGATATTAGGTTGGCTGTCAAGAATTAGTCCCTGTTATGTTACTTCCACAGGCCAACAGTGTGAGAATCAAACTGAAAAGACTGTTTGCTAGGACAACCTTTTGGGAAGCTTAGTGATGCTTTCTTGTAAAGCTCAAATCTGGGACAGGTGGTAAAATGAGAATTAAAGCAGTGCCTATATTTGACTTGGACTAAAAAACAATTTTGGTGACTTAAGATTAAGTCTTTTGTCTGGAGTTTGTATTATCTTTACCTGTAAGATGAGATAGTGGGCCAAGGTGAACTTTAAGGGACATTTTTTTTTTTTTCTCAAATTCTATTGCTTCCTGAAGCTCAGTTTCATCTGAAGTCACCAGAATAGGACCGCTCTACTCCAGCGGGTGTGCACCATCAGCGGATGGCTGAAACCAGCAGAGTGCAACTACTAGAGGTTCTCACCATACTGATAACTCCTCAGAGTCTCAGTGTCCCCAGAGCATGGTGCTGGAGGCCAGGACATACAGCTACTTCAGCCATCACCAGCCTCTAGTCTAGATGAGAGCAGAGCAGAGTGCACTGCAGAGATGGGAGCACATGTGAAGGTCACCTTGGAGAAGTGAAGCCAGGGACGCCAGGGTCCAAAGGCAGAGATTTGGCATACTTAGTGATTTGCCTGGCTCTTTTTCAGACAGAGAAAGGAAGAGAGCAAGAAGGAGAGGGATGAAAAATTGACTGACTGATTTTAGCAATGACTGTGAATCAATATTCCAGCAGAATGGTCCCTTAGACTGCCAAAATGCAGGGAGGATGTTGGTCAGGACCAGAATTCCCAAGGCGAGTTAGAAAATCTTACAAGCTTGCTTGATGAGTACTTCCATGTATTTTAAACACTGTGCATCAAATAATATTCAATATATGCTAAGTTTTCATTATTTTTCTAAGCATTTTATATGTAAAAACTAGGTCCTCACAATAGCTCTATGGAAAAGGATGAGCACACTAAGGAGAGGAGAGAAGAGGTAATTTGGCCAAGGCCAAAGTGCTGAGCAGAACAATCAGAATTCAAGCTGAGGCGTCTGGCTCCAGTGCCTGTGCTCCAAACGATTGCATCACACTTACTGTTAGAGTGTGCTTTTGCACCTCTAACAAATTACCACAAACTTTGAAGCTTCAGGAACACAAACTTATTATTTTGAAGTTCTGGAGGGCAGAAATCCAAAGCGGGCTCAACGATAAAACTATAATTGTAAGTAGAGTGCTTCTCTGAGTCCTGGGAGTCATTCTGGCAGATTATTGAACCTGAGGAAGTCATGAGCATTCCCTGGATTTGTAGCCAGTTGGTCTGAAGCAAGGGCAGTCTTGTTGTGTACTGTGCTCTTTACCTAGTGGAGTCTGCACTAACTCTGGGTGGTTAGTGACAGAACTGAATGGCAGTCCACCCTGTATCAGTTGCTGTTGGTGTCAGAATTCTCCCCATCCCAGGATCCTAACTTACGCATATCTGCTCAGTCCTTTTGCCATGTAAGGTAACATATCCAACATATTCCCAGGTTCTGGGGATTAGGATATGAATATGAATATCCTAATATGAATTAGGATATGTCCCCACTTTGGGGCCATTATTCTGCCCACCACACTGCTTCAAAGCACTTATACCTTGAGGACCTCCCATCCAGCTGGTTAGATAGAAAAGTCAGACACCACTATTTCGGCAGGAAGCAGCAGAGATATTTTGCAGCTGTAATTCTGAGCTAACAAACTCTGGAAGGAGAGTCAGGAGGCTTCAGCTCAGCTCCCCCAAAGACTTGGTTGGCTTGCTCCTGGCATGTCACCTGATGTTTTGGTCTCAACTTCCTCATCTAAAAATGAGGAAAACCAAATTATGTAGAAATTTAATAGTAAATGTATGAAAATATATTTGCAAATGGTTAAAATGTATATTCACATTCTTTTTTTAATTTTTAATTTTTTATTAACATATAATGTATCATTAGCCCCAGGGGTACAGGTCTGAGAATCTCCAGGTTTACACACTTCACAGCACTCACCATAGCACATACCCTCCCCAATGTCCATATCCCAACCACCGTCTCCCTAACCCCCTCCACATTCTCTATATTCCTCCAACTTGTAAGTACAGAAGTTTGTTGAACCATTTTCAGTCCCAGACTTATTTAATAAATATACAAGCCCTTCATGGACATTAAGGAGATTTAATTGTCATAACAACCCTGTTACACAGAACTATTCCTATTAAAGAGGCAAAAAAGGAGAGGTTAAATTGCTTACCCAATGGTACAGGTCACACAGTTGGTAAGTGGAAAAAACTGAGACTGAACCCGGGGAATCTGGTTAAAAGTCCTGTTCCAAACCTGCTCCATGCTATCTCTTCTGATGACAAATGAAATGAATGGGGCACAAACAGAATGTGGTCCTACTCCACTAAACCCTCATCTGAGAATCACCAGGAAGGATCTGCAACATCAAGACATCCAATAGGTCACACCTGGCATCCAGAGTCTCCTTTCCAACACTGATGATGAACCTGTCCTGAGCACTGCACATCACACCACTTAGGTATTAATAGCCTCAGATTCTTGGAGACTCACACTCACAGATTCACACACTAAACCTGATAGAGTAGTTCATTCCACATGTCAGGGCATCCCCTGCTTCTAAGCTCCTCTGATAGCTGTTCTGTAAGGTGGTATATTACGAGTCTCAGAAGATTCTGATCCCCCCATATTTTAATTAAGACTTCTCCCTAGTCCTTGAAATTCCACTAACAAAAACAAAGAGACAAAATGCTGGTAACTACAGCTTAAAATTAAGTCTCAATTTGTCCATTACCAACTACTGAAACTTAGACACTCTGAGCTTTGGTTTCTTCATGGTCAAATTAGGATACTAGATGTTGAGAGGACTAGCAGAGAGGACATATTTACAGTTTCTTGAATAGAATGAGCTCTGTTGGGAATCACCAACTTCTACTTCTTATCTCTCTCTTCTTGCTTCGATGCCCTCTACCTCTGGCTGTGCACTCACGCTTTTCCTTTCAGTGCTACTACTTTACAGGGTTTGGCTTTGCTACCTCCCTGTCTCCTGGGACCATTTGATTCTTCATTCTCTCCAGTCCAGCTTCTAGCCTAGTTATTACTTTAAAACCAAGCCTGTGTGATCACCTGTAACCTCCTACTCGCTAAAGCTGATATCTTTCCTTGGTGGGGACTCTGTTTGATCTTTCTGAAGCATTGGATACCTAACAACTTCAGTTGCTTACAGTGTATAATTCACCTACTTCTCAAGTGATTGCTCTCCCTGCCTTTGGCTTCCTTTTACGTCTCCTGCGCTCACGTGACTGCCTCTACTGTGTCCCTTTGATGAGTCCCCTTCACTGGCTTGTCTATCTCTGCTTCACTCCTGCATATGAATGATTCCCAAAACTCTGTTCTCAGTGCTACTCTTCTTTATACTCCCTCCATTCTTTCCCATAGCTTCCACTTCACCCATATCCTTCTGTAGGACTGTGATTCCATGAACAGATTTTTTTTTTTTATGCCAGGCACCACTCTTCTGATCTCTAGACCTATACCTAAACATGAGAAGCTGTACTCATGATCACACACTAAACATGCCTCATACTTGATCATTATTGCCATACTGTTCACCAGATAGGATTCGACTTTCTCTTGGCTAAAGACCACTCACCCTATCACCTCTTCAGCAAAACTTTTCTAACCCTGCCTTTTTCCCTCAACAACTCAAAAGATATATATCTCTCTTCTTTGAGTTTCCACAGCATTTGCTTAAATATAAAGAGTAATCAGCAGGCTTAGTTACAGTTGTCTATGGATCTGTTTCTTCTTTCTAGGTAGTAAGCTTGCTTTAGGCAGAGACAGTGTGGATCTTACCTTGGGAGGAGCTGAGTAACTCCATAGCCCTTATCACTCATTGGTATACTCTCTAATTATTATTCTTTCTCATGTGTATGTCTGATCTCACCAATGAGTCTGTCAGTTTATGAGAGATGCAGTCGGCATATTTTTATATGACCAATAGCATTTACTTGTAATAGTAGTTCTAAGAGATATCATAAAATTATTTTGGGTTCCTTTAGTAGTCTTACAAGTTGTGACCATCTCCCACCCCCAAATTTATATGTTCAAGTCCTAACCACTAGTACTTCAGAATAGACTATATTTGGAAATAGGGCCTTTAAAGAGGTAATTAAGTTTAAAGGAACTCATATGGGTAGGCCCTAATCCAATATGACTGGTGTCCTTTTATGAAGAAGAGATTAGGACATAGACAATACACAGACTCAGGGGGTAACCATGTGAGGACACGGTGAGAAGGAAGTTATCTACAAACCAAGGAGAGAGGCTACAGAAGAAACCTGCTAACACTTTGATCTTGAACTTCTAGCCTCCAGAACTGTAAGAAAATAAATTCTGTTTTTTAAGCAACCTAGACTGTGGTGTGTTAAAATAGCACTAGAAAACTAATATGCTGTTTAACTGCTACTAACCAGATTTGGGGGTCAAGGACCAATACTTCTTTTGGACTTGACATTTGAAAACAACACTTTTCTTTTAATTCTACAGATGGGTCAAAAATCAGACAATGGGAAAAAAAAAATCAGACAATGGGTTAAATGGATAGGATACTTGCCCACATAGTTTTAACCCAGGGAGGGGTAGTATTTATCAGAGTTATTGGCATTAAAATCCAATGGCTCCTATATATTTCTTATTCTTCTTATTCTTTCTTTCTAAGTTGAGCAGACATTTGCAGTTTACACTATAAGATAACCTATATTTGACTATTAAAAAAAAACACTGTGATGTTTGGGCTGTGAAAGATTTGCAGCTTGATAGTAAGGGAGATGGGAATGCCATGTTCAATTTCTGCCCCAAGGTGGTGCATGTATAACAGAGCCCAGGGACTGAATCATCATTTGGGCTTAACAAAGGAACTGTCCAGGTGTGTACAGCAAGGAATCTTTTGAGCTGCTCTTACTGTTAACAATCTGGTTTCATATACCCAGATGATTAAATGTCATAGACATCAGAAGGAGGTCAATAAAATTCAAGCTTTAAACCTTGACAATAATTTGAGCTGAATAATAGTTGAATTTCAGAACCAAGTTGTCATGGTGAGAGCCATTCAAGAGGAATAATTATCTTATAACTCAGTTAGTGCCCTGCTGAACTCATAGCAATATCCCTAACCCCATTTCCTAACTCACCAAGCCCAGATCATATTAAGTCATGCTTAGAAACATTATTTTTATATTCTTTTATGTATATATTTGAATGCATAGCCAAATATATATATGTGTGTGGGTATGAGTCTGTATGTATATATATATATATATATATATATATATATATAGTGTATGTGTATAAATATATATATATATATAATATTTGAATAAATATGCATTCATTATAGCTAATGGAAAAATAGTACAGGTGGTTTAGTTAGCTATAAATTTCATATTCTGGGTAAAAAAAATACCAAAATACCATTGAAGTATTCTCAAGAGTCAGGTTACCATAGTACAGAGATGTTAGCAGTAATTCTTTTTGCAGTTTAACATATATGACAATCAAGCCATTTGTTTCCATTACTTTTGTGAACTAAAATTTCAATGCATTTCTCTTGGGTAATACCATATATTTTCTCCCTTATTAATCCATAACAATGCTCTGGTTCACTTCGCTAATCAAGATTGCATATGCATAATAATTTACAATCTAATAAATACAAGCTTCCACATCTCATCAAATGTAGAGCAATTACTAAAAGGTACTAAAATACTAAATAAAAATTCAAACTAAGAGGAAATTTAGATGCATCAAGAACAGTGAGAAATAAATAAAATGGATAACTTATTTTAAATACAGTTTAATCAATTATTTGAGGAAAATCCCAAGGGTGTTTTCAATGAAGGTGAAAAAAATGACAGTTCTTCACACCAAGACAAAAGATTTTTCAAGTTATGCCAATAAATGAAGGACAGAGGGAGGGAATAAAGATAATTGTTCTATTTCTGATGGCAATGAAATTAAAGAGAAGAGAAAATTGAGAATTAATGGAGAGGAGTCATTCATGTTCAAGACATGATGACATGTCTCCCCCACTCCTATTAAAATAACCAATAGAAAATACACAAATTATGAAAAGTCTTTACCAGTCATAGAATGAAGGAAAAGATATCAACTACATGGCAGAATTTAAAGAATTTCTGTGAACTGATATAAATATGGCACCATACTAAAGAAGTTTAGAGGATGAGTATGTGGCTCCTCACTGAGCACAGAAGCAGCATGAAAGGAAGTAGAGGAGATGGTGGCTGGACACACCTCTGCTTTATCTGAGATAGGAAAGAGCTGGAAAATAAGACAGTAAAACCACCTTCCACACCTGCTAACTTCCAGGGCATTTGGTACTTATGGCTCAGGATTGTTCCACGTTGTGTCTCTAGTATTGCTGTCCAAACCCTGCAAAGGCCTAGAAATGCATGGTCTATGCCTCCTGGGCAGCGTTTCACCATATGGAGACATACTTCACAGGGAGTCAGTGCTCCTTCAGGCCCATCTCTGTCACCACTGCTGTGTTGAGACTGCTTGAGCTTTACTGGAAGATTTTAATTTATTTTATATAATTTTTTCCTCCTTAGTTTTTCTAGAGCAGTGATACAAAATTCTGACAGGAGCCAACCTACTTCCTATTTGGCTAAAAACTGGTAATAGATACGTTAGATTCTTTTTGGAAAAGAGAGAATGGGGGAGAGCAAGATCTATCTACAAACACTATAAATTTAAAAACAGAACAAAATGGAAAACAGGAGCCCTAAAAAACTAGAATAATGGCCTCCAAATGAAATATATTACTGCAAGAAATGGAAAGTGTGTGTTCTCAAGAAGACAGAGTTCACTGCAACCATGACGACATTGAGGGAAAAGGTCATGAAGATTATGGAGGATTGGATGAAAATGAGAATCAGACTTGTCAAATTAAAAATGCCAGTGGGACCACTGAATAACAAATTCAACACTGTACCAAATCAAACTGGTGAGTTAGAAGAGCAAATGTGAGAAATTCTCCAAAAAATCAGAAGAAAACAACAGATGAAAATGAAGACTTGAATTTACATATATCAGGGATCCTAGAGAGTATAAACAGGGAGAACAGAAACAATAAAAGAAAATATGATTGAAGATAATGACAAGGAAAAGATCTGAGGCTTAAAATTGTGGAGGAATATTGTGTTTTAGGTAAACATTATGGAAGGTATACCAAATACAGATAAAACCTCATGGAATTTCCTAACGTCAGAATATTTAGATTATCATGTATACTTGGGGGTATGTTAACTTACAGATTCTGTTTCCCTGGATAATCCTAAAATGGGTTCCATAATTAAATGTAATAAATTATGGTACAACCTTTACCATGTAATCCTATGTGGCATTGAAAGTGACAAAATGACTCATATATATTATATATATATATATATATATATATATATATATATGCTTTTAATAAATCACATATGAAAAAACTATAAAATAGCAAGTATGATATCCCACAAATAATATAGATATATATACTTAGCAAGTAAGAGAAAGATATGCTCTAACATTTTCAGAGGTATGCACTCTAAATGCAAGAGGTTGATAGGTGGATTTTAACTTTATTCTCCATGCCTTTATTATGTGTATATATTTAATTCAAGTATTGTTAATATATACAGTGATATATTAGTTTCAGGTGTAGAACATAGTGACTCTACAATTCTATACATTACTCAGTCCATATCACTGTAAGATTAGTCCCCTTCACCTATTTCACTCATCCCTCCCTTCTGGTAACCAGCAGTTAGGAATCTCTTTTTATGTTTGTCTTTTTTTCTTTGTTCATTTGTTTGTATCTTTTTAAAAAAGATCTTATTTATTTGACAGAGACTGACCACAAATAGGCAGAGCAGCAGGCATAGGGAGATGGAGAAGCAGGCTCCCAGCTGAGCACAGAGCTTGATGTGGGGCTCGATCCCAGGACCCTGGGATCATGACCTGAGCTGAAGGCAGATGCTCAACCAACTGAGCCACCCAAGACTCCCGTTTTGTATCTTAAATTGTGTATATGAGTAGAATCACATGGCATTGTCTTCCTCTGAATGAATTATTTCACTTAGCATTATATACTCTAGATCCATCCATGTTGTGCAAATGACTAGAATTCATTCTTTTAAATGACCAAGTAACATTCCATTGTATATGCTTATCATTTCTTGGTAATCCATTCATCTGTCAATGGATACTTAAGTTGCTTCCATAATTTGGCTATTGTAAATAATGCTTCAATAAACATAGGGTGTGTTTTTCTTTTTGAATTAGTGTTTTCATATTATTCAGACAAAAACCTAGTAGCAGAATTACCGGATCCTATGGTAATTATATTTTTAATTATTTGAGGAACCTCCTTAATGTTTTCCACAGTAGCTGTACCAGTTTGAGTTCCGACCAACAGTGCACAGTGGTTCCTCTTTCTGCACATTGTTTCTTGTGTTTTTGATATTAGCAATTCTGACAGGTGTGAGGTGATACTTCATGGTTGTTTAGATTTGCATTTTTCTGATGATGAGTCATGCTGAGCATCTTTACATGTGTCTGTTGGCTTTCTGTATATCTTCTTTAGAGAAATGTCTGTTCATGTCTTCTGCCCATTTTTAAATTGGATTATTTGCTTTTTGGTTTTGAGTTGTAGATGTTCTTTATATATTTGTGCTACTAACCTTTCCTCAGATATGTCATTTGCAAATAGCTTCTCCCATCCAGTAGTTTGCTTGTCAGTTTTGTTGATTATTGCTTCCATAATTATTGCTTTGCTGTGCAGAAGCTTTAAATTTTGATTTAGTCCCAATAGTTTATTTTTGCTTTTGTTTCCTTTGCCTTAGGAGACATAAATGTTGTTACAGTTAATGTCAGAGAAATTAATGCCTGTGTTCTCTTTTAAGAGTTTTATGGTTTCAGGTTTCAAATTTAGATCTTAAATGTATTTTGAGTTTATTTTTGAGTGGTGTAAGAAAGTGCTCCAATTTCTTTCTTTCTTTTCTTTTTTTCTTTTCTTTCTTTCTTTCTTTCTTTTTTTTTTTTTTTTTTACATAGCTGTCCAGTTTTCCCAAGGCTATTTGTTGAAGAGATGTTCTTTTTTCCATTGGATATTCTTTCATGCTTCGTCAAAACTTGGTTGACCATACAATTGTGGGTTTATTTCTGGGCTCTCTATTTTGTTCCATTGATCTGTGTGTCTGTTTATGTGCCAGTACCTTACTGTTTTGATTACTACAGCTTTGTGGTATATCTTGAAATCTTGTGATACCTCTAGGTCTGTTTTTCTTTTTGAAGGATGCTTTATTTGGGTCTTTCATGGTTCCATACAAATTTTAGGATTGTTTGTTGTAATTCTGTGAATAATGTTGTTGGTGTTTTTATGGGGAATGCATTAAACCTCTAGATTCTTAGGGTGGGATGGACATTTTAACACTATTTGTTTTCCCAGTCCATGAGAATAGAATATCTTTCCATTTGTTTATGTCATCTTCACTTTTTTTCATCAATATTTTAAGTTTTCAGAGTATAGGTCTTTCACCTCCTTGGTTAAGTTTATTCCTTAATATTTGATTACTTTTGGACCAATTGTAAATGGGATTTTTAAAAAATTTCTCTTTCTGCTACTTTATTATTGGTGTATAGAAATGGACTGGGTTTCCATATATTGATTTTGTATCCTGCAAATGGTGTCTCATTTTGATATGCATTGCTTTAATCATAAGTGGATTTGAATATTTTCTTTCTTATCTTTATTGGCCATTTCTGTTTCTCTGTCTATGAGTATATATATGTACTTTACATTTTTTTTTTTTTGCTTACTTTCTTCATCAACTGTTATGAAACTTTTTATAGGTTAAAAAGAATTTCTCTTCCCTGTGGTATATGTGTATTTTTTCAGTTCATTTTTTACTCATTTTCTTCCTATAGAGAAGTTATACATTTTTTAGCACCAGTATTTATCAATATTTTCTCCCAAGGAGTCTAAGTGTTTTTATCTTGCTTAGAAATATTTTTTATGACTCTAGGGTTATAGTAACTATGTATGTGATTTCTTCTAGGAATATATTTATCTGATTGATATAAGGAATTATATAGGGGTCAAGAATTTTTTTCCTCCAAAACATTAGCCAATTGACCTAATATAATTTTTCATGAATAACTCCAATATGTAAAACAGTGCCAAACTGTTTTAATCATAACAACATCACAATGTTTTTAATATGTGTTTAGGCTTGAGTCCTTTCATTACTATACTTTCTCAGAATTTTCTGGGATAATATTTTATATTCATTCTCCTTGAAAATCTTTTGGCATCATTTCATGTTACTAATAAAAAATCTCATTAGTATTTTAATTTTGTCTGTGAAAGTTGTATATTAGTTTTGGGGGAACTTTACATTTTTTTCAATATTGGGTTTTCTTATGTTAGAACATGTCATGCAATTAAATCTTAGTTCGTGTTTCTCAGTAGTTTCACATTTTGCTTCATATGGATCCTGTGCCTTTCTCAAGTTAATTTTAAACTATTTTATTTTTGGGAGTAGCATTCTGAATTGAATCTTTTCTTTCATTATATCTTCTCATGGCTATAGTTTATATATAAGAAAACTTAATTTTAATGTTAATTACATAAATTTGTTAAAATCTTTTTAATGAGTTTTATCTGGACTGTCTTGAGTTTTGTAAAATAACAACCATCTGTCATCCTCAAAATAATGGAAATGTTTCTGGATTTCAATTGTACACCTTTATTGCTGTTTTTTTCTTTTCCCTAATTGCATTTGTATGTCCTTGTTTAAAGATAAGATTGGAATTAGTGGACATTCTGGTATTCTCTCTGGCATTAATGGTGACTTTTAGGGTTTCTATATTTTAGAAAATATATTTTAGAAAATATATTTTAGATATATTTTATAAGAATATATCTAGCTTTTAATTTCAGATACATATTCATCATCTTAACAAGTATGTATTTCTGCTGCTAATGTCTCACCCTAGGTTATGAGTGAAATTTAGAACTAAATTTGAAGTCTCTTTATCTAGAGGCCAGTGGGTTTTCACAGAAATAGCCATTTTAAAATGATGTGTTCACCATATTTTAAATGGCTCATAACTATAGTCTTTGGGTCAAATCTGTCCTCCATCTCATAATGTTCTTGCTCTGACTTCAGTCCAGATGGCAGCAAATGCAATTACACATAAGAGTAAAAGCTAATCCAGCACTTTTTATTCCACTTTTAATTCCATGCCTAGGAATTAAAACATTTTAGTGCCCAAGCTTGAGCATAACACTGATAATGGAAGGGGGTTCATCATGGAGTTCCTGCAGAGAATAGACTTTCTTATACATTACTACTTAATCGTCTCTGTCAGCATCACAGAAACAATGGGTTGCTCCCCTGATAATTTCAAGGGTTACGTACCTTTTTTTTTTTTTAAGCATATCCTGAGGTTTTTTTCTACTTGTGAGAGTAAAACTTTTAAAAATGTATAACCATATGTCCAGATTTGAAATCTAGTTTTCAGTTAAGAAGCCAAGCTTGTTGGCTATTATAATGATAAAATAGGCCAATTTCTTCATCAGGTCATGGCTAAATTGAAAATACGTGCAATCCCCCCTGGATGCAATTATTTCTCATGTAGCCCTTTTAATAACGCCCACATTTTGTGCCAAATAAGCTGATCAATAGTAGCTCTGGGAGAAAAATCTCATCAATGCCAGTGTGTCCTGCATGATTCTTATGAACAAATTAAAACTAAAAAGACATACTAAAGTGATCTCCTTCTATTAGCCCCCTAGGGGTAGCCACTGAGGAAAGGTGAGTACGGAGTTGAATTTATAAAATAACCATGGCCCTCCAGGGAGAAACAACCGTACGGAGACAGTGAAATTCTTCACAGAGAAGGATCAAAATGGGCCCTTTTGCAACCCCTTCATCATCTAGATTGTATAGGGTGAGCAGCGCGATCACTGGCTGAATGAGACACCTCTCTTTTCCTCTCTTTCCTGGGTCTTTCATCCTGTGGAGGCACTGGCTTCTCAGCACCTTTGTTTTATAGTCACTTGCTTCGAGAGCACCGTGGAGCAGCCACTCCACATGCAGTAAGTAAGGGAAGGGTAAGGGACCTGTGTCAATTCAGTGTATACAAGGGCAGTTGTTTAGGGTGTATATCATGGTTAAAAAGTGTTTAGGATTTCATGGTAACCCATTAAGTGTTGGACTAAGTTGAGATACCCCAGGTGACCTAACAGCTGGGAGCTAAGGCCCATGAGATTGTGGCATGACCCCAAACCCCATAAAAAATTGCAGTAAGTAATCCAGATGCCACCTTTCCTCTTATTCCCCAACTCGTGTCTTAGGAACATCATTTTTGAAGCAAAATATACTCATTATCACTTACAGAATGAAATGCATAAAGGAGGAATTTTTCTGGTTGAAAGGGTGAAAGATTCGGGGTTCTCCATTAGTCTTTCCCCAGGATCCCTTCCCCACCAGGATTTATACATGATAAGCACATATTATCATATTAGTGAACTTCCTAATAACTTATTACAGATTTTATAAACATGGTAATACATCAATAAGCATTTATTAAACTAGCAAGTCTAGTACTGTGTTTTATGGGTATACAGAAGAATATTAGAGACCGGTAGTGTTCTTCATTGGTTTTAGTTTAGTTTGAAATAGTAGTTATTGTAACCCAAAGAATAAGTACTAACTCAGTTACTATCCCCATCAACACTGTCATTCCACTTATGCAAAGAGGAAGAGGAGTTTCAGAGGGGGAAGTTTTGCTGCAGCCCCCACCTGGAAGTAGTGAAGCTGAAGCTGAAGCCTGCATCTGCTTGGTTTGCAAGCCTATATTTAATCATGTGTTCTGCCTTGCCAACATATGCAACATAGTTGCAGCACACTGAGTTCTGGGTGGAATTGGTTTTGTTGGAAGTGAGCAGTTAAGAGAAGAGAGATAGAGGTCTAGGCAGCACAGCCTCCTCCTGGACCCTGCTCAGCACTCTGCCCATGCATGCTGCTGCTTGGCTTTTACACCTAGCTTCCAGCCTATCAGAATTAGTCTCATCATAATATTATTAAAGCAATAAATCATCACTTAGAGCCACTTCTCATTCCATTTCTACCCCAGACTCAGTTTCAAGAGATGAAGGCCTAATTCTTATTTTTAACACTTTTTTTAATACTGGGAACCTTACAGATATTCAATAAATGTTTGCTGGATGAACCAACAAATCAATGAGCCTGTGCAGTACACATACGTAAACCCCTAAACAGGCATACACATGTGTGGGCATATATATACACAGCTTCATTTCGCTGTGAGAAAAAGGGGAAGGGGGAAGAGCACATTGTTAGTGTACAGATTAGACAGAAAACTCACTGATAAAGAACAGAGGAGGTCCCCTGGCTCTTCTCCAGTGGATCTCAGCCTTAGCTAAAAGGATAATCCTCTTGGGAGACTTTATGAACACTGATACCTCAGTCCTACTTGACACAAAATGAGAGAGAAATCTCTGGAACTAGGCTTCAGGAATTAGTATCTTAAAGAAACATTGCAGGCACTTCCACGTTGAGACAGGGTTAATAACCTCTACTTACCTGCTGGAAGTCTCAATATTATGACTGAAAATAATTCATATTTTTGTGTTACTAATGAGATGAGAATTTTAATCCTCAAATTAACTTTGGATATTAAACGTTGACATATACACTCTGTATTTTAATTCTCTGCTAAAAGCAAGATCTTTTTAAGGTTGAAAGTAAGAAGGCTTGTCCTCTCTGGCTTAAGGTTCGGGAGGTAGACCTCAGGCAGGTTTATGGGTAGGTGAGTTTGGCCTTTTATCTTCTTCTCCCTGTTGCCTGTGGTGCTCAGAGTTTGGGGAACCATTGGATGATCCTCTAAGTTTAACTCTCTGTCACTTCATATACCAAACACTACAAACATCTTTTGGGAGTCTATGGCTTCTTCTTTGCCCCTTGGTCTTCTCTTTTCTACCTAAAGAGTGGTTTCCTAGATATGGACCCTCCCTCTCTATTCCATGTTGTCTTTGTGGGTGATCTTGCTACAAGTTTGGCTTCAGTGACCATCCGTCGCCAATGACTCATTGTCTTAGTTTCTTAGGGTTGCTTTCATAAAGTGCCACAAAGAAGGTAGCTTAAAACCATAGGAATGTATTTTCTGACAGTTCTGGAAAACTGAAAGTTCTAGAGGTCTGAAATTAAGATATTGCTCATGTCGTACTCTCTCTTCTAACCTCTCACAGAGGACACTTCTGTTCCTCTTTCAGCCTTAGAGGACTTAAGCTTTCCTGGTTTGTAGCTGCTGTACTGCAGTCTCTGCTCTGCCACTACATGGTGCTCTTCCCTCATGTGTCTGTGTCACCATCTTCTCCTCTTCTTATAAGGACATATACATATATATTGGACTAGGAGGCTACCCTCTATACCAGTATAACTTCATCAGAGCTAATTACATCTGCCATGACCTTATTTCCAAGTATGGTTACATTCCAAGGTACTGGGGTCAGAACTTCACTGTGTTTTGAGGGGGACACAATTCAACAGATAATTCTCCTGCATCTCTAACTTCTGCTTTGTCTTTACCTCTAAGCTCCAGCTCACCTGCTGGACTTCTCCCAGAGAAAGCCCACAAATAACCAAAATTCTACAAAAGACAGTAAACTCATCATTTCTTATTGCTGGATCTCCTTCACAGTTCCTTATTTCAGTGAAAGGTGTGGTACCAGTACCCAGGTATGCAAACCAGACGGGTTGTCATCCTTGACATCATTGTCTTTTTAATGCCAATCATTCATAAAATGACTCAGAAAATTCTAGCACTTAAACGTCTCTCAAATATTCTCACCTCCCCCTATACTCTCATATTCACAGCCACTATTAGTTCTTATTCAACAATGTCTCTGGCTGGGTCTATTGCAATAATTCTCTGACATCTAGTATTGCCCTTACCAATCAATTTTCTGTAGTATATATGTATTGCTGTTTTAAAACACAGATTTTAGGGCGCCTGGGTGGCTCAGTGGGTTAAGCCGCTGCCTTCGGCTCAGGTCATGATCTCAGGGTCCTGGGATCGAGTCCCGCATCGGGCTCTTTGCTCAGCGGGGAGCCTGCTTCCCTCTCTCTCTGCCTGCCTCTCCATCTACTTGTGATTTCTCTCTGTCAAATAAATAAATAAAATATTTAAAAAAAAAACACAGATTTTATTATGTAATTTCCTTATAAAACCTTTAGATTTTTCCCATTTCCATTGCATAGATTTCAAAATTCCTAATGTGTCTTATGTGGCCTGAAGATTAAGCACCAGTCTATCATTCCAGCTTCACACATTGTTCCACAACTCATTCTCCAAACTCTAGCCACACTGGCCTTCTTATATTTCCTTGAAGCTCCATGATGTTTCTGCATCAGGGACTTTACACATATTTCTAGCTTCCTGGAGTTTTCCTCCTCTACCTTTCTTTGCTCAACTACCCCTTCTATTGTTTTTGGATCCCAGATGAAATTTCATCTTCTCCAAGCAGCTTTCCCTGACTTTTCATTCCAGGTCAGGTCCCTTGTAAAATGCTCTCATGGTGCTCTGTACTGTTCTTTCATAGTATGTACCATAATTGCAATGAAACTTGCAGTTACACCATCAGTCTACAATCACTTTCTCCCATTGAAATGCAGTCTCTAAGAAGCAAGGGCAGAGGGGCTCTATCTCTTCACTGTTGCTGGTCTAGTTCCTAGAACATTTTCCAGCACATAGCTGACAGTCAAGACATTTTGGGTAAATGAATAAATTAATAAAAGGCAAGGCATGTTTTGATCTTCTTCACAGGCCTTGTATCTTTGCATAGCACCTACACATCAAAGTTATGTTATAAATACTAATTGAATGAAATGGCACATTAGCCTTTTCCTTATCCATAATATTGGAACATACATTCTGGCACACCCAGGCACAGCCACTCCAGAGAGGATAATGAATAAGGTGATCAGTGAATAGCAAACAAGAACACCATCATATATGAATATTCTGAAATTCCCCCACCTTTGCTCTTTTTTTAATTACATGTTCACCCCCCACAGCAGTATGGGAGTCATTCTGACAGCTTCCATCTAGCCGGTACAAGCTAGGACAGGTTCTCTTGACGTCTCTCTCCCTCATGTCAGACCTCTGCAGGGAAAGCAGCAGGCAGGGGCTTTGGGGGCAAGGTTCCACAAACTCAGTGTCACACTCTGCCCTTGGAGGAAGTAGCTTTTAGTGAATGCTCTTAAGAAAATGACCATAAAAACTTACTTCATTGTCAAATGCAGATGTGGATTACCTGAAACTAGACTATGTAGTAAAATAAACACAACCAGATGTATTTAGCATTAATATCATCCAATCTGTAGCCACTGGTGTTCTGCCAATGTGCAAAATGCAACATGCATTCTCACCATTGAGTCCTATGACAAACCTATGCTAAGAATTACTATTTTCTCTTTTTTACATTTATGAAATTAAGTCTCAGGGTAAGGCAATTAGCAGTGTGTCTGGAACATAATAACAACCTAGTGCGTAGCAGATCTAGAAAGCAAGCCAAGTTCTCTGACTCAGGCAACGCTTCTCCATCTTCTACTCCCTTCCATGAGGGTAGAAGTGGGAGATGATTTTGGCAGAGGTGGGTGGCATGGCTTGATGCTCTTCTTGTAACTCCCTCCTGAGAAGTGTCTGGGTGCTGCTCTTGGGTGTGCTTCCAAATATATGCCATTCATACTTGTTAGCCATTCTAGAGCACTTCTTATACATCAAGCACTTTTATAAGTACTCTACCTATTATCACATATTATCTAACAGCATAAATTTGAAGTATGAACTAATATTACCTCTATTACAGATGAGGAAACTGGGAACTAGGGAAATTAAATAATGTTCCCAAGTCTATGCAGTAAGTTTTAGTGCGAGACACTCAGGCATTCTGATTGTAAAGCCCAAACAATTATGCATTATGTTGCCCTGCCTCCTCTACCACAGTCTGTTTTCTTTATGTTGTCATCTCTACCTTTTTATTCACTGTCACCCTCTCACAGGGAAGTCTGACTTTATTCACGCTCTGGGTTTTAGCTGGACATCACTTTCTCTCCATCCCTTTGTCTCTCTGTAATAGGGAAGGAAGCAAAAATACATTCCTTGGACTAAAAGGAAGGATTTATAAAAAATGCCTGTGATGTTCTTTTAGGATATTAGTGCTTACTCACTGGTAGTACTTAGAGGGTGATTATAATAATTATACAAAGCAAACAAATTAGCTAAGTTAACTTCTCACTAAAGCTCATTTCAATGAGATGTACATGAGAAAATGAATTCTTCCAATTATTGTTCAACCAAATGGGAATTCTAAAGGGGAAAGACCATTCTAACAGGGATAATTAAAAGAGATGTCACCTAGATGTCACATTTAAAATATACACGTATGTGCCCACACATAACCGCTATTTAAGACCTATGTGCAAAGACATAGATTTGGAGACCAATTTCAAGGTGGCTTATTTTGAATAAAAGCAGTGAAGACTTATGATTGAGAACTGCAGCAGCATCTTTAAAATGCTCATATTTCTAAAATAATGAGCTACTTTGCAAGATGACAGATTTAAATGGTGAAGCATAAGCTTCAAAATACTTGCTGTCTAGGCAAGCTTATGATATTTCTACAAATGGGGTTTTCATAGTCTGGGGGGAATTGAGAAGGGTACATTGAGTACTTCTCAATTTTAACAAGCACTTTATATTGCAAAGTTCTTCATAATCACTTTTAATAATTGTTCCCTCCAACAGCTCTGTTATTCCCATTTCAGAAATACAGTAACTGATACAGATAGAATAAAGGGAATAATTTGAAGCCCTCTTCCTAGTTAATTTGAGGGGCTTAACGATTTCCCCTAGCTGAAAATTTTGAGAAATCAGACTTGTCATTGAAGGGTTGATCTGTGTAGTTCTTAGAAGGGGCTCCATCATGGGATGCACTGCTGTATGTGCAATTATGGCTGGACGTGTGCTGCAGTTAGGACTGGGGCATTCAGCAGTCTGCAGTGGAAGATTACAGGTAGGAGGGACCAACCCATGGAATTCCACTGGTGCCACCCTTGTATTTCAGCTGGTATGCAACTCTTTGAAATACTGTATCTTGAAAGGAATCATTCATTCCTTCAGGAGCATCTATTTACTGAGCATCCACAAAGAGTCTGTATTGGAGTCTTTCTAACCAAAAGTGACTTAGAAATCTGCCTCTGCATCTTGCTACCAAGCTTTCATAGACCAGTCATGCACACAGCATTTTGCATTTGAACTGTCCCAAGTTAGATGCAATTTGGATGTCAAGTGAGAAGTGAAAATTCCTAAGTTTCATTGACCATGGTTTCAAAGATGCCACAAATTCTGGGAGATACTTATCTAAGTATGTTAAAGATCAATTGATCTGTAATCTTGTCAATCTTTAAAAACCCAGGGACGATTTCATCTTCTCTGTGAAACCCGTCTAGACCAGCTCATCTCTGATCTTCACCACTTGGGACTGGTACCACACAGACTTCGATTTTACTTCAATTCCATTCAACCTTTGTTTGAATATTTACTTTTTGTTAAGTCCAGTGCTGGGTCTGGGAATATTGCATCATATATTTTATAAAATTTTCTGTTTATTTCATGTTTTGGTCTTGCTGTGCCATGGTATACTGAGCTCCCAGAGAACAGGTTGTAGCTGATACTTTACCTACATTTCTCCTAACATCGTCCAGCATAATACTTAGCACATAGGAAAAGACTGATCAATCTGTTGAGTTGCATAAGTAAATTCCAGTGCTATTCATGAATTTACTGTTATCTTTGAAATTCTTGTAAACCGAAGGTAGTGGTTATATCTTGTTTTCTAAATGAAAGTTTATTTTATTTCCAATTTCTTCCTTTTGCCTCATAGAAATCCACTAAACCTTCTTTTTTGGCTCCAATTATTACTTGGCATACATTATCCTTCCTTTTTCCTCTTTTTCACTGACCTTCTGCATAGCTTTTAAATTTGCACACATCTGTGATAAGACAGGGAATTCTGCCACTCCTTGACAGATATTCTGTCATTCTGTACATTTCATAAAGACAGAAGAGGTGGTAGAAATTAGCAATGTCACCTCCAACGTCAAACTCAGTTAACAATCCTTTCCTGTTCATTTTCATACTCCACTTAGCCTAAAGTTTTTACTGTTGTCTTCTTTTTTGAAACTGAAGAGTACATCTGCATTTGCAAGGAATGGTGACAGAAAGTGTAGCCAATAAGAAAAGGCTGATAGAGGGAAAAAATGTGTTAAAACACATGACCTATTAGAGTCACAATATATTCTAGAAAGAGATTTCAGAGTCTACTACCATTATTTTCAAACAAGGAACGTAAAATCCAAAATGTAAGCATTTTATCCTGGTCACCTAGCAATTCAGTGGGAGGTTTTGGATTATATGGTGGTTTGGTGACCTTTTGACTGGCTATTCTGATTCATCAACATAATATCCTCTGGGAGGTAACATTCTGGGAAACTGACCTAGTCTGTTAGTTGCCTCTAGAGAGACATATTTCATCATGGTTTAGAGCACAAAATTTGGAGTTAGCTCTGGATTTTCAAAATTGGGCTCATGAGATAACCTTAAGCAAGTTGCATTTGTTCTCTTAGTGTCTGTTATCTCCTCTATAAAATGAAGATAATGATAGTGTCTACAGGGTTGTTGTGTAAATTAAATGAGCTAACAGTCCATGATCTGGCACACTGAGAAGCTCAAATCATGGCTCTTATTATTACACAAACCCTATTTAGAAATAATTGTGAAGCACACAGATGAGTTCTTTGGCAGAGAGCAATCCAATAGCACATGTCTTTGAATCTGTAAATAGCCATTGGTGACCTATTATACTAGGATACTAGGACATTACCCACTGGCCATGTTTATTCATTTGCGTTTTCATTGGGTGCCTCCATAAATATTTATTGGGCACCTACCAGTGCCATATACTGTGCTAGACACTGGCAATGCAGAGGTGATTTATGTGTGGTCTCTGTCCTTAAAATACTTGCACAGAGAGGTAACTGCATTAAACAGATAAAGTTAATAATAAAAGTATATATAGGGTAACCCAGAGAAAAGATTGAACCCTATAAAATGGGTTTTAGAGAGTCAGAGAGCCCTTTGAATATTTGTCTCATTTCTAAGGTTTCTGTGATGATGTTCATCATGAAATAACATCAGGAAAATATCTCTCCTAATATGTGCAAACAAATTCAGAAATGACATATCCAAAGGTAGGTCATATCTGATTTAACATGCTCTGGCTTCCACCTAAGGAGTCAGCCCTTGCCTTGTTTCCTCTGCTTCTTTCCCCACAGACAGCCTAAGAATTTTGCATTATGAAGCGATGGACACATACTCACTCTAGATAGCAATGATTCTCTTTTTGAAGGACAACGGAGGGGAGTTTTGGGTGGATTTAATTTACGATTTTGCTTATGAGTGATCTCAGGTAGGACCTGGAGTAGATAGAGAATCATATGATATTTTCACTTATCAGAGGAAAGAAAGTTTTATGGCAAGGATGAAATGAAAAGTATCCTTGGGGAGTAGAGAGTGACTGTCACTATGAATGTCATCAGGAAGAGCAGGGCCCTGTTGCATTGCAAAACAGAGTAATAAAAGGCAGTGCTATGCTGGCATGACAGGAAGTATGCCATGTACCTTCCTTCTTGGACATTTGGGAAGACTGAGGCCGGTAAGCTTTGCTAAGGTCATATGTCAGCTGATGAGAGAAGCTGGGGTATTGTCCATCAGTCTTTTCCCCTTTCTACCACGAGGGTGTCTTGTTACTTGCGATCTGCACTGCATGTTCTGAGAACCTTTCCACTGATCTCTGAGGATCTTCAGAATTTATCCATCTATTTGATTCTGCATTTTTTTAGTGGGACTTTTTCATACTTTTTCATCAAGCTTGTTTTTCTGCCCTCTACCTATTGCTTGTTTCTCTGCCATCCATCTGACTGCTATGATGGATTTTAAGAATTGACTTCTAATCCTGACATCAAGGACTCAACCTAGAACTTTGAACCAACCTTCCCTCCATAGCACCATGGCTCCTCCCATATGCCATTCTTCCCCTTTGCTTTACCCACCTTCTGCTCTCACCTGACCCCATTTAGCATCTAGCAGAGTAGTGTATAACACAGAGCATTCAATACATATCTGTTACATTAAACAAAAGCAATGACTTGACAGCAAACAAAATAAGCATAATGGAACAATAATGTGACACATTGCAGAGGATAAAATGGATCCTAGCAGTATAGGGGAGGTCATTGAGAAGACATGACCACCAGCTGAACCATGAGCTAGACCTGGGCAATTAGAGGCTCCTTACCCATCCTCTGTCCTTGAAATATGGTTTCTGGTTGACTTCCCCTCTCCCAGAGGTTACTTTAAAGGACATAGCTTTGAGATAATGATGTGGTGTTGAAAATGTCTGGATGGTATACACGACTGAATCCAGTTAAGGCATCTTTAGAGTATAAACTTTTAAGGTGTGGTGGGCAGATGATGTGGAGATACTAATTTTATGGCTGTGCAAGACAAGCCTTTATATGTAAGTTCATGCCACCTATCCGTCTGGAGTGGCCTGCCTCTTTCCTTGGTCTCTCTCCTGCATATGGGGTCATGTTTCAGATTACCCCTGAGAGGCTCCCAGGGAGCTTGCCAAACAACAAATAGCAACACACAATTAACTGAAGCATCTTTTTGATCTGCTTTCTCCAACTCTATAGGAAAAGAGCTTCACTATGAAAGGGTAAAATTTCCTCTTTGCCTCCTTGATTTTTTTTTTTTTTCCTTCCCATGTCCCTTTGCCTTAGCAAGTGTCTGTCTATACTCCATTGCTGGGGCAGTAATCTCTGCATCGGCTAATTATGCCTTTATGGATCTGCAGTACTTCTCATGGTATGACTGGATGGATGACTTTCCCCTTAACCTGTTTATATTTCCAAAACACTTTGTGCTTTTCCTCCCTTGGGGGTGCCTGGGTATGTAGATAGGATGGCTCTGTGCACAGAAGACTTACTCTGCCCTGCCTTTGATTCAGCACAGGATCCTGAAGCCAATAATTAAAATGAAGCTTACAGAAGTGCTTTGAGACCTGTGGTTACTAAGGGGAGAACAATACAGTGGGGAGGGGCTATGGGTTGGGTGGGTGGCAAGATGTGGCCTCTGTGCCACACAGCTATAATTTGTTCTCAAAGACTCCTGAAGACTCTTTGCTCGTCACATTGTTCTGACATTACCTAAACCTCAGTATCATTGTCCCTCTGAGGCTGCTATAGGTTCTGACCTTTTTCTGTCTGATGCTTACACTGCCTTCCTCATTTCCTGGACATAATTATCTGGATTCCAGTCCTACCTCCACCTGTTCGGCCCTGATGTTTAGCATCTCCAACGCTTCTTGTTGTTAAACATTTCCTGTCCACTGTCCCCCACCTAGGTTAGGCTCTCAAATGGCTCTCACCCATTGCACTGTCTTCTTATTGGCTTTCCCCTTCAGCTGCCCTTACTGCCAACCCACCATTTCCATAAGACAGAGAGCATTTTCCATATGCCAGTCATCTGGTCAAGGACCTTCTGTGGCTCCCACCGCTTTTGGAACAGGCCCGCAAGGATTGTTGCTGATTGATGGATTGCTCTGTAAACTCTGCATGGTGCCTGTGTTTACGAGGCCCCGACACAGCTTTTAATGACCACTCACATTAATCTCTCTTTCCAAAAAGGTCTTTGGAGATATTTTAATGTGCAGCCAGTGTCTCTTTCAAGTAGATGGGTATGCCTGGGAGGTAGAAGTAACTCCAGAGAAACCATTGAGTTTAAACAACACTCTGAATGACATGTCTTCTTTTGGAATATTTCTCCAAACTGATCTGCTTGACAGTGGAATATGCCTTCATTTTCAGCATTACTCCAAATTTGAATGCTGTTGGTGTCTCAGAGCCCTGCGATGTTCCTTGTGACAGCTAGAGCAAATTCTAATTATGGAAAGATAAATATGAGTTCTAACTTCTCGCTTTCCCCCAGGATGTCACAACCCTAAATGCTTCGTGAGTTCAGATTTTTGTGAGTCACTCTCATTGTGCAGGAGAAAAGTTTATATTATTAAATCTATCCTTAGCTGTACAATTTCTTCAGAGACCTAGAGCTCTTCCTGCCTTTACAAATTTAAAAAAATTGGATAAAGAGACAATAACCTGAGCTTTCCTAGAGACACTGGATATTTTGATCTATTTTTACTGCAGCCTATTTCCAAGGGCAACACATCTCTGATTTTTTTAATCAAATGGTGTGAATCAAAAGTTGCAGCCTGACCTCTGGAGCAGACACCACGGGATATCAGCAGTAGCTGTGAATAGTGTGAGCACCAAAAAGTTGTCTTGGTCTTACTATGGGAAAATAACCTTGACTCTATGCTGAGGAAGCAGACTACCATCTCAGAAAGCCGGAGGGGTAGCACAGTGGTGGTTACTTTGCCTTTGGGATTGCTGCATTTTGATCTGCTGCTTACTCTTGTCTGGGCACTGGTTGAGTCTGAACCAGGAGGGCTACTGTGCCTGGCTAAGACAAGATTAGAAGATTAGTCCAACTTCTCACTGCTGTCAACTCTTTCTTTATTGAGTGAGTGTCGCAAGTAGGTGCTGCTGAGAAATCTCAGTGGAAAGGTGGAACAGAGGGCAATTGAGCAGAGAAAATCACATTTGTATTTGTTTTTGAGCAGCAGGGATAGCCATTAACAAATGTATGAATTAAAGTCTTACTGACACTTATATTGTAATTAGGATCACCATTTTTGTTGCTGTTGTTGTTGAAAAGCAAGACTTCTGAGTTTCAAATCTAAGAATCTCAATGCTTAGTGAAGTTCTGTGCACATTATATGGAGTGTAAAAATATTTAGTAATTAATTAGTGAAAAAACCGGAGAGAACACTGTTGAATATTCTTCTTCCCCCAAGAGTTGGGGTTATTTCATGTGTTCTTGTGGCACCCCTCGTTCCTCTCCCAAATTGATCTTAAACCTGGAATTACTTGTCCACTCTTTGGCTTCCATTTTAGTTGAATTCCAAGAAGGCAGCAATTATGTCTGCCTTATTATTCTGTGTAGTCCCAGCTTTTAGATTGATACTGGGTACACATAATGCACATCCAATAAACATGTATTGCATGACTCAATAATATTTGAAAGATCACACATTTATACTTCTGATTTCCATCCATAAACTTCATTTGATAAATTCTATAATCACAGTGACTCCATATCTTTGAGGCTCAAGTCTTTATTATTTTTATATACTGTATCACTTTACCCATCATCAAGGCACAGGGCTGACAAAATTAAGAAGACCCTTCTCTCCTGAAGGAAAATGAAAATGGGGAAAACACACACACACACACACACACACACACACACACACAGCCAAACCAGTTTTATTCACCCCTGAGCAAGTACAGAAGTTAACTAAGGAGGAGATCTGGTGGTCTAAAGGGATTTAGCAACTGAATGAGGGGTACAGACAAAGAGTTGTAGCGTGGACAGTGAGTGCAGAGGCAAATAAAGTCTGGCTCAGAAAATGTGCTTGGTGGCATGTCAATTTCTGAGAACTAGCTATATCCACAGTCAAAGACAGATAAGTTATATCTTAGGGGATACCAGCTGAGCTCATGGAATAGTCTCAGATGAAAGTTCTTCTCTCTAATGATTTCTGGGTTCCAGAAAAGTTCCCTGGAATTTAGCTGTGACTCTAGGAAAAAGTGGGGGAGAGAAATGAACTTTAATTGGTGTTGTCTCTCCAAAAAGACCAAAACTAAGTAAATCAATTCAATGTCAAATCTACTTGAACATTACAAAAAAAAAAAAAACAAAAACAAAAAAACAAAATCTCCTGTTCCCTCTTCCCTGAGAGAGCAAAAGAAGGAATAAACAAATTTAGAGAAAAATAACAGAAGCGCTTGAGTCCTTATATCTGGTTATCTGAAACTAATCATAGTCATTTTTGGAAAGCTTAAATTGAAAAAAGAAAACAGCCTGTAGAAAAAGGTAGTGCTTCCATTGCTAGAATAAAGACCTCCTTAACATTATTTCATACACTAGTCTACTTGTTCTTTTCAAGCAAATCTTCCCCTCACTTCTGTATATCATCTGCTAAAAGATGAATGATGAAGTTTAAATATATGATCTCCAAATGACTAAACCAATAAATAAACCTGATATTTACTTTCAAATATGCAACCTTTCTAAGAGCATAAGGTATTCCTTGTTGAGGTGTGTGGTTTGTTTGTTTGTTTAAGGGGAGAAAGGATGAAAGAAAAGAGCCTGCTGAGGCTGAAATTTTAATTCTCAGACTAAGATGTTTCCAGAACTTTCTTAATAGGATTTTTGAATTTGTGTTTTTGAGGAAACTTTCTACTTCCTGCTGGGGTATAGAAAGAAACTTTGTTATCTACTGGATACCTGAGAGAGAGGGCACAGGGCCTGCTGTGTACAACCGCAAACCTTGAAATAATCACTCATTTTGGCATGAAATTCATCCAGCAATCTGATTTTTTAAACCTCAGCATTAAAACAAAAATCAGTTTCTATGGATTCTACTCTATCCACATGTGAAAAGAGCAGATCTTACAGTTGGATTGTTAATTTTCTTGGAAATGTAATGGTAAGTTAACTTGAAAAATGTGTAACAATGTTAGTTTTTGAAAGATCCAGTGCAACTACCATGAATTTTTAAATGTCTGTTTGATTAATTTGGCACACTTGGGTTCAGAATTAGCATGTGATCTTTTATCACTGCCCTGCCATTCCCTCCTCCTGCTATTCCCTCCTCCCGTTCTTCCTCCACCTCTCCTCTCTCTGTCTCTCTCCTTCCCTCCTTGTCCGCTTTCTCCTCTCTCTTTAGTTTCTGTATGATCCGCATACATTTAAATACACTGATCTGAATTGTTTAGTTTGTTGAATTTTGACATTCACATACAGCCATGGAACCTGTACCCAAATACGATCTAGAATATTTTCTTCATCTCTAAAAGCTCTCTTGTGTTCCTTCCCAGTCTAGAGGCTCCCAATTTCCTGGTTTCCATCATTTTAGTGTTGCCCATTCTTTGATGTCCTCTGTATATAGCACGTACCTCTTGAGCTTGACTTCCATCTCTTAACATACGGTACCGGTTTACTCTTTTCTATTGCCGAATAGCAGTCCCTTACAGGAATACACTAGAATTTTTGTATTCATGTTCTTGTTGAGGAACATTTGGCCCATTTCAAGTTTTTTTTTTCCTATTATGAATAAGGCTGTTACAGGTCTTTTATACTCATGTATTTTTATGTCTCCTGGTTACAAACTTGGATATAGAATTGCTGAGTCATAAGGTGCATGTATCCTCAACATTTTTAGCAGCTACCAAACACTTCTTCAAACATATTGAATAATTTTATATTCCCACCAGCATGAGAGATTCAGTTACTCCAAATCTTCACCAGCATATGGTATCCTCCATCTTATCTTTTAGCCATTAGCCATTCTAGTGGTCATAAATGATAGCTCAGTTTTTAAATTTGCATTTTCATGGTGAGTAATCACACTGACTATCTTTCTTGTGTTTATAAATTGGCCATTTGTGCATCTTTTATTTACAAAGTGTCTGGGCAAATGTTTGCCCAAATTTTTATTGCATTGTTTAATTTTTTATTGCTGATTTGTGGGAATGCTTTATATTTTAGATATAAATTCCTTGCCATATACATATAATATATTCCATGTATAATATTTCACCTGGTCTGGAGCTTGCTTTTTCATTTTCTTACCTTTGTCTTCCAAAAGACAATTGTTTTTATTTTGGTAAATTCCAATTTATTATTTTTTTTATTTTAAAGCTTGTGCTTTTAGTATCCTCTATAATAAATTTTCCATACAGTGGGGTTTCGAAATTGTCCTGTTTCCTTCTAGAAGTTTCATAGATTTTTGCTTTTAAATGTAGATCCATGATCTATTTCAAATGGACTTTCATGATTGGTGTAAAGTAATGGTGTGAAGTAAAGGTTATGGTTAATTTCTTTTTTTATCTAGGTATCTGTATGTTCCGGTACTCTTTATTGAAAAACGTGATCCTTCTCTATTGACTTGCTTCAGTACTTTGGTCATAAATCAACATATTTGTGGGGATCTCTTTCTGGACTCTATTTTGTTTTATTGATTAAATATAATTATAGACATGATCTATCCTTAAGGTATCAGTTACAGACTTTTCTTGATTATTGTAGCTTAATAGTAAGTTTTGAAATCAGGTACCATACATCTTCCAACTTTGTTCTTTTAATATATTTTTTAACATTAAATTTTTTAATCTTATGAAACTTTGAAAAAATTATAAAAACAATGAAATTTGAAAATCTATAACCACAGTATAATATACCAAAGTGAAAAAAAATTAACGTCGATAAAATACTGTTATCTAATATTAATATTATACAAGTTTACCATGACTTTTGCTCATCTGAATTCCCATCCTGAGGAAATTCTCCTAATAGTTCTTGTAGTGAATATCTTTTGTTTGTTTGTTTTTAGGGAAGATCTTTTGAAACTTAATTATATTGACTTTTTTTTTCTTTCTAGAATGTCATTATTTTGCCTTTTTTCATGTGTGATAGAATTCTAAATTAACAGGGCTTTTTTCTTTCAACCTTTTCTATGTACTGTTTTAGAGTCCAGAACCCATTTCTCTACATGCTGTTTATTTGACTTCTGACCTCCATTGTTTTTGGTGACAAGATTTTTTGTTTGTTTGTTTGTTTGTTTCATTTGTTCTTTAAAGAAAGGGAGAGAGAAAAAAAGAGGAGGGGGAGATGGAGAGAGAGAATCTCAAGCAGGCTCCAGTGTACAGCATGGAGCCTTATGTGGGGCTCAATCTCACAATCTTGAGATCATGACCTGAGCCAAAATCAAGAATAGGATCCTTTAACTAACTGAACCACCTAGGTGACCCAAGTTGTGTGTGTGTGTGTGTGTGTGTGTGTGTGTGTTTAATACCAGTTTTTCCTTACATGTAATCTTTTTTTTTTCTGGCTGATTTTAATAATTTTCCCTTAGCTTTAGTTTTTAAAAGTATGGTATGCATTGTTCTGACTTAACTTATCCTGTTGGATTCAATGAGCTTCCTTCATCTGTGGATTGAAATTTTCACCCATTTTTGAAAATCCTCGATCAGCAGCTCTTCAGATACTTCTACTGACCTTTGTTCTTTCTCCTTCCAGGACTACATTACACATGTCTTAGACTATTTAATATTGTCTTACATATTTCTGATGCTGTGTTCAATATTTTTCACTACTTTTTTTTTTGTATTTTGTTTGGATTACCTGTATGTTTCAATTTATAATTCATTGGTTCTTTTTTATTTTATCAGTCTATTGTTAATGTCATCAAATGGAATCTTCATTTCTAATGTTGTATTTTTCATTTCCAGTCAGCTTATTTAATTCCTTTTTTTTGGTATATTCCATCATGCATTAAGATTCCTTATAATGTCATAAATGTAGTTCTGTATTTAGAACATGGGACTGAGGTAGCTCTATTCCCCATCCTTGCCCTCCCATGCACGAGATAGCCAGGAATCAAGAACCCTTATAATTCCTGCTGGCTACATGATGGGGTAGCAAAGAACAGTCTGGCTTTCAGTTACTTTCAATGTGTAAGAATACATATTTATTACCATTGAGACTATTAATTGAAAAGAACACCTGAAGGCAGCTCCTATAGGAAGGTTCCTGAAATGGCCTAAGCTTTGCCAGAATCATTGGGATAGGTCTTCAGCCTCCTTACAGGGTTCCTTAAAGAGAAGAACACACATAAGGAGGCAGGTACAAAAAGGTCAGTTTTGATGGGACATCCACAAATTTAAGTGTCTTATCACTGACATTGTTTAGAAGTGCTGACTCATGGTAATAACAAAGAGCACACTGACTTTTGGTCCATTCCATTATTGTTTTTAAATTCTCTACAAATAATAGTTCATTTATTACTTGCACCTGGGGTGGACATCTCCCAATACTCTGGCCTTGATGTGCTACTGCTCAGAAGCACAGGGGTCTTTTTGTGTTTGTTTGTTTGTTATGTTATCTATTATAGCTACAGGTCACTCTTTTTCAAAGGACCCAATAGAAACAGGATTTCCAGGGAAGGAATTTCCACATAATCTCTGGAGCTCAAAGATGTCTGGTTCCTGGACATTGAATTCTGTCAATTCTTCTGCAAGGTAGGCTATTCCATAGAACAAACAGCCGCATTTTTTCAAAACAGTTAGAAGGAAAGAAAAATAAAAACTGGAATTCAAACTCGTATTTTTTTTTTTTTTAAGTTTAAGAACCTCTCACCTCCTTGTTGCAGTGTACCTCTGGACATATCAGCTCTTTTGATTCTCTAGAGCTGTGTTTTATGCAGGGTGTTTCTAGCAAGAATCATGCCAAGAAGGAAGAGGAATTTAAGCAGAGAGAGCTTTAAAGCATTATGTATTGGTCTCTGGCAAGGGAGCACTTGACTGAACAAGAACCAGCCAGATGCAGTGTCTCCAAGGTGAATTTGTAATAACTTAGGTGGCAGTAATTTCCTAGGAGACTGGCATAATTATAGCCAAACAAATTGCCTGAACAGGCACATATTTATTAACATGAGATTAAAACTCTCAAGTTTGAGCAAACCTGGAGAGCAACATCAGAAGCCAAAGCAGGGAGGAGCATTGGTAATCTATCTGACACCCACTACCAGAGGGCTGATAAAGAGCCAGGGTAGCATCCAACCTGCAGTTAGAGCCTCTGAGGCCTCGGCTGTAGGTTCTTGCTTACTACAAAAGAGGATTAAAATCACTAGATGTCAATGCTTAGAACTTGTAACTAATGCATAACAAATCAGTGCAAAATTTAGTGGCTTTCATCAGCAACCATTTATTTAGTTTATAACTTAGGCTGAATCAGTTGGGCAGTTTGGGTTTCATCTTGGCCCTCTTCTATATCTGTAGTCAGCTTTAGGTTAACCAAGCAGGGATGCTTCTAGAGTTGGTTGGTTGTTGGCTTGGGGCAACAGGATGGCTATAAAAAGTGTCTGAAGCCCTCCAGCAGCCTCAGCCAGGCATGTGTTCATGGTAGTTCCAGGGTTCCAAAAGAGTAAGTAGAGCATGCAAGGCTTTAGGACGGTAGTCCAGAACAGGCACACCATCATTTCTGCTGAATTCTGTTGGCCAAAGCAAGTCACACAGCCTAGAATCAAGTGGAGAGGAAATGAACTCCACTTTTTGATGAAATGAGATGAAACATCACATTATGACACATTGCAACAAGTATGACCACTAGGAGTAATGAAGGGCTCTGGACTTTTTTGAATTCTGCAACAAAACCCTTAGAAAAAGCAAAAACCTACTGGAAGTGGTGCTAGTGCTAGAAGGAGTAAACACCGTACATTCAAGTCAAAGATCTTTATTCTGTATTTTTGTTCAGTTAAATTAGCATATATTTATTAACCAAATGTTAGGCACCCTGTGAGAAAGAACAGTTTTAAAAAAATGTTGCTCCTGATTTCTAGGATCTCATGCTATAGTGAGAGAGACAGCCATACAAATAGTTACTTGATAATGTCTTCAAAATCATCAATATTGTGATGTTTTCCAATAAGGGATATGAAAAAGGAAGAATGCAGATGAAGGTGACTGTGGGGTGTGTAAGATTACAAAATTATTACTTTAGGACAAGGCAGGAACAGTGGTGGGGTTTAACTACTTGGTTGGTTGAGCTGTGTTGAGGTGAGAGCCAAGGAATCCTGGAGTGATATTGTCTCTCTCGTGAGAGTGACATAAATGTGATTTAGCATGTTATGGGGTCACAGAGAAATCAGGTAAGCTCAGGTTTCTGATCAATGGGATTAATTTACCACCTACCATGTACTTCATGGTGAGAAGGATTTAATATTTGGAGGGGAAGAAGGGATAAAGCTAGATAACAACTCACATAGTAGTACAGAAAAAGCCACCGGGCAGGGGCGGTGGGGGTGGGCAGCACACTGGTAGGTGAAAACCAAGTAAATACTCCTGAGACCCTTAGTAGAGAACTAGTAACAGAGTTCTAGGATTAAGTCATGGAACTGTAATGGTTTATGTGGAGGGTGGACACATGCCCACCTTTTGCTCTTTATGATTCCTTGTCCTCTCCATACACAGTTGCTTGTTTGTTTTATTCCAAGAAAGATTTTGGCATTTCCGTATAGATAGCCTTTTCCTTCCAAATTATTGGTTAGAGTGAGACCAAAAATGAGTATCTATGTATTTTTATACTTTTAACAACTATTGATGGGTTGATTTCATGTATCTCAAGCTTCAGAAGCTCATATTATGAGAAATCTATAAAAATGTTTAAAAAAATATATTCATTCGGTTCTGTTTCTTCTTGATGCCCCACAATTCTGTGACCATGTTGTGAAATTCAGCCACTCTAACATATAAGAGTGTGTTACCTTGAGGATCGGGCTTTCAAGATGTCGAGTTTTCCATCTTTGACTGTGAAGGGGTGTGCACAGTGGGAAAGCATGGCTGAGGAAGGAAGACTGTCCTGTGCCACTATGAGCAGCAGGGCAGTATGAGAATGAGAGGAGAATCTCAAGATTCATACTTTCCTTTTCCAGTCATGGCCCTCTCTCTTTCCAGTCATATAATCGATGGTAAGTTATTTCATCTGTCAGTGCCTCAGTCTTTTCAACTCTAAAATGGAAAAACAATAATGTCTGCTTTTATGGTTTGTTCTGAGAACTAAGTACAATAATGCTGTAAAACACTTAGAACACTTGCATGGCAAGAACTAAATAATTGTCTGCAATTATAGCAATGACCATGTTAATTCTTCTGCTGCCTCCCAGCATGCCCTGTGCCAAGTTTTTCCCAACTAAAATTTACCACTAACTAAGTACCCTGTACTGCCTACAAGTTAGTTAACAGGGATTAAGAAGATGCCGTTTCTGTTTTCAAGGATTCATTAGGGGGATATCTGTATCTATATCCATATCTATATTTAATATCAAATGTACTACCTTTCATAGAGGGGTTGAGGCAAAGTGCTGCCACAGCACAGGAGAGGGAAAGAAAAGGGCTAAAAGTGTGGCATTTGAGCTGAAGGATATTTAGAATTAGGAAAGCTATGATGAGTTGGGGGCCGAGATGGGGACGGGAAGAGAAAAATCAAGTTAATGCTTCTAATTTAAAATGAGGAAATTGGTCCATATAATTTTCAGTTGCATCAGAGCTCTAAAATTCAATTCTGCAAAATCATGCTTTCATTCCTTGATGAATATATGAGAATTTTGTAAATGAGTTGTTGCATCCAAAAATTTTAGCTGCTGGGCATGAAGTTTATCCAGTATCCACAGCAAAACAGATTACTAGTGGAAATTTGAATTAGAAAAATGCTGACACAGTAGAAAATATAATTTGTATGCAGTGGCTTGGGAAAAAACAAAAAACAAAACCCATAAAACTAACCAGTAACTCTGCAGTTACTAAATGGGGCCTAATGGCACTTTCGTTTCTCATGTTGTCATTTCAAGGATGTTCTAACAAGCTTACCTGGGAGGAAGGGCTTTTAGCAAAATTGGCAAGATGGTGCTTCCTCCAGTGTCTCAGATGAAATGATGCTTTGAGATCATTAATATGCTACAAGTGGCAGTGTTCTTGTACTTTAGGCAAGGGGGTTGCCAGTTTTTGTTGTTTTTAAGAATTATCTGTTTGGAAAGGAAATTTAGATTCCCAAACATGGCCTTTGAAGATTCTGTCTGATTCACTAGGTCTGAGATGGCACCCAGGAATCTTCATTCTAACAAAGATAGGATACAGGTGATCTCCCAGAAACACTTAATAAAACAGTGAGTTAAGAAGAAGGTTGAGTTTTGTCCAAGGTCGCACAGAGTAGCTATGAAACCAGAATGTGTATTCTGGGAGCAGCCAGTGCCAAAGGTAAACCTGAAAACTGTATCTTTTTAAGAAGGTGGACATATAAGAAAATTTTAAGGTACTCACTGAAGGTGTAGGGGTCAGTATTTGGTCTTGGTTGCCCCCAGTCTTCCTCACTTGGTGGCCCTTAGCTTCTCTGTCGCCCAGAACATTAAACCTACTTTGTCACACCATGCCACTTTAGTCCCTAGGAACCTGCCTTCTCCTTCTTCAACCCAATTGTATACTGGTTTTTAGAGCTTCTCTCTGATGGGGACTGATTTTTTTATAGTGGTTAAGAGGCTACAAAGTAAGAATTCTTCAGAAGAATTCCCAGAAATTGGCTGCTCTAAAAAATTGTGATGCCATGCAGCCGCCTAATTCATAGTGCATCTTGCTGTCAGTAATAATGAAAGAAGACAGAGTATGAAAGAAAAAAATTCCATCTAAATCCAGTTCAGGCTTCTCATAGGACCTGGGACAGTGTATGGATGTAAAAATCTTATTGGGCCAAGATAAAAATGAGCTGCTGTCCTAAAGACTGTTCACATAGGCACTTTGTTAGAGGAAGGAGGCACTGGCTGCATGTGAGCCCTCATTCTAAAACAAATGCTAAGCTTACAGATGATAAGCCACTCAGAGAAGAGAAATGATGAGAATGATTTTTGTTTCAGAGGCATCCCTTTTAATGATAACTCAATTAATTTTCATGGCAGTGTCTACAAAGTCCCATATAAAACACTGTTCAAGGTGCCTTTATAAAACCTACAGTTTAACAGACAATTTAGTATGGGGAGCAGTTTCAAAGCAATGTGCAATGTCAAAGGCTGGAAAGAGGTTAGTTTGTATCTTCCTAGGAGTTTTAGCAAAGGGCCTACAGGGAAAGTGTGTATTTCTTTATCCAGGCTGGTGCTGCAGGAGACAGCCAAGGGTTAAGAAAAAGAGCAACAACTATCATATGATCTCCCTGATATGAGGAAGTGGTGATGCAACATGGGGGCTTAAGTGGGTAGGAGAAGAATCAATGAAACAAGATGGGATTGGGAGGGAGACAAACCATAAGTGACTCTTAATCTCACAAAACAGAGGGTTGCTGGGGGGAGGGGGGTTGGGAGAAGGGGGGTGGGGTTATGGACATTGGGGAGGGTATGTGCTTTGATGAGTGCTGTGAAGTGTGTAAACCTGGAGATTCACAGACCTGTACCCCTGGGGATAAAAATATATGTTTATAAAAAATAAAAAATTAAAAAAAAAAAAAAAAAGAAAAAGAAAAAGAGCAAAAGAAGCAGGCAAGAGAAGGAATGACCACTAGATGGCAGAGAGGAGTCTAGGCATAATAGCCCTCCAAAGGAGACGGAGCAAACCTCTGAGATTGGACAATTTCAGCCCGAGCCACTGCTCAGATTTCCTTTTCGGCCATAGCCATCTGAGTCACTCAACACTGTCTCGAAATAGAAAGGTTTAGACTTACTCTGACTAGTGAGGTATCCTTGCCTTCAGAAATTCCCTCTCCCAAACACCTATGTGGAAACATCCTTGAAGAGAGAAAAAAATGCTTAGATTGATAGTTAGAGACCCCCGTTCATGGTTGTTCTAAGTAACGACTTTAACACAAAGATGCGGGATAGAAGGATGTTTTTCCCCTGCAAACTCATTTATATGGAGTATTTATGTTGCATATTTGAAGGAGATTAGAATCACTTTACACGGTCAGCTGTGTTGGACAGAACATAGGCAAGCAGTCCCTGAGCCAGATGTTTTCATGGTGTGACTCTGAGAGCCCTCATGACCTCCTTAGGCCCTGCTCAGCCTGGCAGAATGCCCCACACAGAACAGCCCGCAGCAGGTGCACCGCCTGGTAGTGGGAGCGCCCCTTGAGGAGCAACTCAGGTTCTTTTTTCCGTTCCCACAGGAGGCCCTGAGGATAAAATTCTGGGAGAAGTAGCAGCACAGAGCAGTCTTTATCACAAGATCACATTCTTTTGCACATTTTGCTGTTCCTTTGCCCTCCTGTCACCTCTGACTTTCCCCATGTTTCCCATCTTTCAAGATCAACTTGAAACATTTTTGGACATCTTTTATCACTGTTTTTCATTGTCTGAAAATCCTGCAGCCTCTGTAGCTGATACCTCACAATGAACAATTATATTCTCTGTGGTTATATATGATTCTCTGGTGGCTCCAGATGTGAGATTTTGTTTTCTTAGTGATACTCTGTCTCAAGAAAATCAGCATTTGCTTTTCTGGGTTTAGTCAGGGTTAGATACATGGCTCTCAATAATTTGCTTTTGATCCTTATCACTCACCCAGGATCCAGGTTTTGTCAGCCATAACCATCAGTAGACAGAGAGGCAAAGTGTTACAGTGAAAATACCATTGAATAAATAAAAGGCGTTACTGGGTCTAGGGTTCCCACTATTTAACTCGATGAGGACCTTTGGATTCCTTTTTTTATCATTAGACTATGACTTGTTCTACATGCTTGTTTTGAGAATTAAGAAATAGAAGCAAAAGGGATTCCCAAAGAAGCAAACCATTAGATAAATGGGATGTGTCACTATTACCAATTGACAACCTAGAGAAAGGGAACTTGAGCTGACCACACTCTACCTGGGGTGGAATTAAGGAAATAAGGGTTCGTATCTGGAAAGGAACACAGGTATCTATAGACAGTGTAATTGTTAACTGTAGGGTGCCGGCTGCAGCATCTGTAGGATTTTCAGACATTGGAAGAGAATGCTAAAAAGATGTCTAAAAATCCTGGAGAGAGGGTTGGGAGGCACCAAGAGGGAAGACCTTTAGGATAGAGGCTGCTCTTCTCTGAACCACAAGGCTTAGTTGGTCGATTCTTCTCCCACTGGCTGATAAATAGCTCCCTCTGGGAACATGTACTTTGTTGATAATTCGGAAGGGTCTCTAGCATAAAAGCTACAGAATTCCACTTACGTCACCTGCTTTTCCTTCAAACCTCTTCTCAGATGCATTGGTTAAAACCACGAAAAAGGAAAACAAAGCCAGAAATTTCCCACAGCCTCCTGCTGCAAAGTAGAAAATTGCACAGAAACTACTTTAGTGCTAGAGCGGTCATCCTACAGAAAATAAGAGTATATATTCACTGTGGTTTCCAATTGTTTGGAGAATGGAGGCTTAGACCCAGCCTAATAAGAGTTGAGTTTTCTGAAAAGGTTCTCTGGCCTGGAGGCTGCCAGCAGTGTGGTGGAGGCTAGTGGGGATCAACCATCTTTCTGGCTGAGGATCTTACCCGAGGAGATGCAGGGCCTGGACCACAATGGATGGCATCCGGGAGGAAGGCTTAAGTGGCTTTAGGAATTCTTCAGATCTCTATTCATGAGGAAACCTAAGATACTTTAGGAACTTTGATCCCAGCTCCTAGCCTCCTTCCTAGAGTGGAAATGTAATCAAGAAGAGAAAGCAAGAAATAGGCTAAGTATTCATGAATAATGGAATTCATCTGCATTTGCCTCTGTGTAGTCAGTTGGAACATTGAGAGGCCACATGTGTGAAATGGAAGCTTCTTGCCAGAACAGGTGGAGGGGTGAGATCTTAGTCTGGCAGAAGTGCTGTTGACTCCTAGGATCCGTCCTAATGCCTAACACTGAAGACCTCTTGCTTTGCTATTTATGATATAGGGCAAGTGTTGCTTGCTAATTGCATTCACAGGCACATCTTGCAGAGCAACATAGTGACAGATGAGAAAAGCTTCACTCTATTTGCAAGGAAGTGCTAGTTAAATCCCAACTCAGATTATGGCCCTATGGTTGATATTTGACTACAGAGTCTTCATGATGGCTCTGCTTAAGTTCTCTGTACAATAAAGAGCTGGTGCTGTACTTGGTGCCATGCAACCCCTAATAAATTTAAATCTTGGGGCCCCTGGGTGGCTCAGTTGTTAAGTGTCTGCCTTCGGCTTAGGTCATGATTCCAGGGTTCTGGGATCGAGCCCCACATTGGGCTCCCCACTCAGCAGGAAGCCTGCTTCTCCCTCTCCCACTCCCACTGCTTGTGTTCCCTCTCTGGCCATCTCTTTCTCTGTCAAATAAATAAACAAAAATCTTAAAAAAAAAATTTAAATCTTTGGTGCTCTGATGACAGTAAAATAGCTGGACCTCTCCTAGGAGGCTAGTACAAACTCATGTGGTGGGAATCATCATTCTATTCCCGTTTCAGATGAGGAAACTAAAGCACAGACAACACAGATGTTTTGCAGAAATCTCCTATGGTGTCAACTACTCTCAGAATTCCCCTCCCGTTTCCACTTTTGACACACCTGTTACTTACTGAATTAATCCAGAGCTCTTGAAATCATCCTATACAAATCTACCTCTTAGTAATCATATCCCCTAATTTTCAAGTCAGACCAATTTATAGCTCAGAAAACTCTTATGAGAAACTGCAGTTAAATTACTAGAAATAATAAGAGGGCTTAAGAGTGTGGGTAACACGATGCAAACATCCTCTATCTTTTTATACCCCCAGCAACTGAAGGTTAAAATATACAATTTTAAAATACTGCTCCTAATAGCTCACATTAATTGACTGCTTATTACAAAGTACTCTGCATATATTATTTGGTTTTACTAGTACACCAATAAATTTGTTAGTATGTTAATTGGAAGAAAACATGGTGGAATATTTATCAAACTCTTCATCCTGGATTCAGTTTAATTCTTATTGAATTACATTCTTTATCGTTTCTTTCAATAAGGTTCTATGAATTACTAAGGTAGTCTGAAAATGTCTCTGTTGTTCTCCCCTGAATGAAAAGATTTCTAAATAGTTTAAAAATAAATAAATGAAATTGAGAAATAAAATTTCTAAATAGTTTTCCCATAGTATTTTGTTAACATGACTTTATTTTTTTTAATCTCTATTTTTGCTAATGACAGGTGTGATTATTGATTCTTTGTAAATACTCTGCTTTTTCTCTGGATGCTCTTTAAGATTCTTTGCTTATCTTTAGGGTTTTGCAATTTAGTGGCAATTAAAGTGCCACTTTAATTGTGTACCAATTTAATTTAGTGTATAACTGTGGATTTTGTTTTTTTCTTTTTAAGTATGTTGACTTTGTTAAGGTACAGAGGATTCTTACCTTTCACTGGTTCTGGAGAATCCTAAGATATTATTATTTTTTAAGGATTTTATTTATTTATTAGAGAGAGAACGCTGGGGCAGAGGGAGAGGGAGAATGAGAAGCAGACTCCCTGTGGGGCTCCATCCCAGGACCCTGAGATCACAACCTGAGCCAAAGGCAGACAGACGCTTAACCGACTGAGCCACCCAGGTACCCCAAGATATTATTATTTTAAATATTGACTTTTCAGTGTTCTCTCTAACTTCCTGGTAGAACATTCATTAAGTATAGGTTGGATGTCTCCTTCTGTCATCCATAGTTCTTAAATCTTATTTCATATTTCCCATATTTTAATCAGTATGAGGAAATTCCAGCTCCCCAACTTAGTCTTTGGCTCTGTTTATCCACTAAATCTTGAATTTCTCTGAAAAACATTGTATTTATGCATGTAATTGTTAGACATTGCATTCAAATTTTGCTTCCAGAGGGCCTACTTCTTTTCCAAAATCCCCTATAAAATACAGTTTTCCCTTGCAGTTTTTCTTTTGTCTGTGTACTCCCTTTGAATATGCTATTCTTCTACTGTCAGGTTCTCTGGGATTATTCAAGAGATCATTTCCTCTTGTGTTTGTTTGTTTAGTGATAAGCTTTAGTTCATAAGCACTGTTTTATTCCCAGGGTATTTGCTCCCATAAAAGTTTCTTATGGACCTGTTGCTTGAAATAGTTTTATTTCTTTGGGTTTAAGAACATTTTTTCCCAGGTAATCTGGGAGCTTTATAGGTCTAGAACCAATTTTTTGATTCAGTTATCACTCTGGAGATATGAATTTCATTTTTGGTAGAAAAAAATGTAGGCTTTACAACTTAACACAGGTTATGTTACCTAACAAAAAGCCTTTTCAGCTACAGATCTTGTAAAATTACTTTTTGGTTTGTATGTTGTTGTTTTTTTTTTTCCACACTTTATGTTTTTATACACTGCTCCTGAGACACATTTTTTTTGCCCTTTGGTGTCCAGGCTAGTGGGTGTACTATTGTCACTATCACTGAGGTTTCTCATTTCTATCATCCTGCTTCACATGTGTGAAATATCACATATCCTGTCCTCAAACAGGTTCAGAAACCCAGTTCTGTAGGTCCTACATCCAACAGTCCAATATACCATACTATATTTCTTAGACCATTATAATTTTGGCTTTTTAGTTTACCATGCTTTCATTACATTTCTTCTTTTTTATTATACAGAGGAATTTCACATTTTTTTCCTTTGAGTTCAAATATAGGTTATATTATAAATTATATGTAATTGAACAGCATTCTACTATGTGTATAAGCAGGACTCTTTGTTGGCTTGGGTTCTCCATGTTCCCAGAACATCATATCCTATAAGGTCAGTTGACATTTTAAAAAATGAAAATATCATTAAGAAACAATATTTAAGGTAGGAAGCCTCTGGTTTCCATCTGAATTACTACTAAAGAAACTCACAACAGGATAAATTAAGACTGACAGTAAATCTATTACCAAATCTAGCAGGAATTTCTACTATTAAGTTGATTGAAGTAGATTGAAAAGTGCAATTGATGGTCCATTTTCTAAGCTCATGAGAAATCTGCCCATTCCAGTGTAGCTGGAAAATCCCTACTTTCTTCATGCATTCTTTGTCCTCCTGATTAGAAACACAAGCTCCCTAGTAAGCAATAATCTTTTTCTCCACTGCATGACAGTTTTTTTTTTTATGATACCTAAACAGCATTTCTTTCTCATTTCCCGCTTTCCCCCATATCCCAATTCCATCTCCAAATCACACCTTTATTGCTTCTTTTTCACCATCTAGTAAAAGACTGAAATCATCAAAATAATACTACATGAAGTATGTGGGAAGGAGAAGGGCTCACATTGGCACGCTAAATTTTGGCTGTCATGAACCTATTAAAAAAAAACACTGCAATAAGTTAGGAAAACATTGATAGCAGTGCATTTGGGGGGTTTAGGTTGCTATATATTGAATCAGTACATAGCATAATTTATAGTATAGCAACGAGGTTAGGGAAAGTCTTGAGATGTTTCATAAAGTTGCCATCCAGTTGGACGTTCAGCAATTCAGTACCGAAGGAAACTTCACCTCTATTGTGATTTTTAGCACATATTAAATCTAGGAAGAATAGTTTCTTACCAGGGATGAGGGCACAGAAGAAAACCAACATGGAGCCTATGACAATGTACTGTATAGGCCAGGAAGGAAAGATCATTCTGGAGATTAAGAATTTACTTTTAAAAATTATTTATTAGAAGAAACAGAAGGAAAATAGTTTAAAATATTTCAATCAAATGCATCAAACCCTGGCATTCTTGTTTCTGTATTTGAAGACAAAAAAGAGGTAGGGGCAACAAACGACAAGAAATTAGATATTTTTTTAAATGTGGGAAAGCAAGGAATAATTAAGAGAAAAATTCAAATGGTAATGACAAACAAAATTCACACAGAGACAGTGAAGGTAGTATCTGATAATATGGAAGTAGATATAATAATGTGGGTCATACAGTTTGGAAATCCTCTTAGGTTAGATGGAAATTTTTGAATAAATTACAGTATGAGAGAAGATGGAAAATAAATGAGTGATCCAAGATCTAAGATAAACATGACCATTACTTCTGAGGAAGATGTCAAAAACAATTGGAACAAATCAACAGATTGAGAAAGAAATTATTTCCTGAATTAAAATAAAAAGATAAACAACCAAAGAATGCAGATCAAAAGAATCACTGTGCTCCATGTAATATGAATAAAAGCCTATATCCTGTTGGGTGAGATTTAATTATCTGAATAAATGAAACATAAGGCTTAATTAGCAGTTTCACCCAAGAACTCACAGATATAAATATACCAGTATGAGTTACAGGACAAACCATTCAGAACAGCAGATGGTGCAGACCTTTCAAAGTAGATAGCTTAGAACAAGTTACATGGTTCTTAAACTCAGTATACAGGGACAAAACTGATCATTGATAAGGATTAAAGAGAATTCTTGAAACTTTTAAAAATGTTATTCAATAACATACAAATAAAAAACTCATAGAGTATATTCTTTTGGAGTCATTACCTGGCTCGAGAAAGAGAACACTACTATCTCCCCTGAACAATCACTATTTCTTCCTCCCCTACCTTTTTTTTTTTTTTTTTTTTTGGTTAAGAATGACCTTTTCTTTATTATAAAAGCTTTCTTTGCTAAATAATATAGTCTGTTTTGGAGTTTTATATAAGTGTGTTCATACTCTGTATATTCTTTTGTATCTTAATTCCTCATTCAGCCTTATTTTTATGAGATATACGCATGCTGGTTGTGTGTAACTGTGGGTCTTTTCATTGCTATTTTTTGTGCCTTTCAATGAGGATGCTCTAATTTATGTATATTAATTCCCTCTGGTTTTTGGCTCTTGCAAATACTGTCACCATGAAATTGTTGTTCATGTTTTTTTGGTGAACATCTGTACATAACTTTGTAGGCTGTATGCTAAGAAATACTATTAGAGGATCATAGGGGATGCATAGGTTTAGCCTTAGGAGATACTACCCAACAGTTTTCTAAATTTAAACATTTTTAAAAATTTTAAAAAATATTTAATTTATTTGACAGAGAGAGATCAGAAGTAGGCAGAGAGGCAGGCAGAGAGAGAGAAAGAGGAGGAAGTAGGCTCCCTGATGCGCGGAGAGCCCAGTGCAGGACTTGATCCCAGGACCCTGAGATCATGAGCTGAGCTGAAGGCAGAGGCTTAACCCATTGAATCACCCAGGCGCCCTAAATTTAAACAATTTTAAATAAGCTAATTATTTGTGAGTTCCATTTCCTCCACACCATCATCACTTGTCATTACCAGTAATTTACATTTTAGCTACTCTGATGTATCTAAAATGGTATTACATTTCACTTTTAATTTACATTTTTAAATGATTAATATTAAAATTTTGCATTCTTATTGGCCATTTAGCTTTCCTATTTTATTAAATTTAAATTCAATTAGCATATAGTACATCATTAATTTCAGGTATAGTGTTCAATAATTTATCAGTTGCTTATAACACCCAGTGCTCATCGTGTCATATGTCCTCCTTAAGGTCCTCTTTAATGAAGTGGTTTTTGGTTTTTGTTTTTTCATAACTCTTGCCTATCTTTCTTGTCTACCTTTTTCTTATTGGTTTATAGGAAATCTTTATGTATTTTGAAAAAGGTCCTTTGTTTATGTGTGTAACAAATATATTCCCTGGTTTGATTTTTCTCTTTTTATGGTATCTTTTAATAAGTAGATAATTTTTGAATATTGGCATTTATCAATATTCATAGCTATCACATTGTTATTTAGGAAATCACTTTATATTTAAAGTCATGAAGACATTCTTTTCTATTGTTTTCCTTTCACAGTTAAGTTTATGATCTATCTAAAGTTAACATGTTCTCTATGGTAGGAAGCAAGTTCTAACTTTATTTCTTTTCCCTATGGCTTATCAAATTACCACAGAAACATATATTAAAAAAAAAAAAAACGGTTCCTGCCCCACAGCTCTGCAGTTCCAACTCCTGTAGAAACCAAGTGTGCATGGAGAGCCAGATCTCTTTAAGGCTCTCTATTCTCCATCATTAGTCTATTTTCCTTTTCTCATTATCAAAGCTTTATAACGTAGTAAGATATATGGAAGGCAGATCTTCCCACTTTGTTCTGTAAGTGCATCTTGGCTATTTCTTTTTCTTTCTTTCTTTTTTATTTATTTTGCATTTTCATACAAGTCATACTACTCACTTTGTCAAGTTACACACTTGGGGAAACTTAATAGATTTTGAATATTAGTAAATTGAGTATATTTGGGAAAAACTGATAACCTTAAATATGGATACTCCAAGCCCATCAATACCATCTCCTTTATTTAGCTCTTCTTGAATACAAGTTGGTAAAGCTTTATTATTAGATTTGTAGAAATCTTGTACATTGGCCATATGATTATTTGATATTTCATATTTGTAGTGATATTACATATAATATTTCGATTACTTTTAAGGTTGAAGTGCAGATTTTTGGATGTAGAAATCTTGCTAAACTCACTTAGGAATTTTAATAAAATCGAATCATCTGTGAATTATGATGGATTTGTTTCTTCCTTTCTTTTCCTTCTGTCTTATTTTTCTGTCTCTTGCCCTTCTTATCCTGGTCAGTACATCTAGTAAAATGTGGACGAGAAGGTGGAAGAGAGTAAAATCTTGTTTTGTTTCTGATCTTGCTGCATAATTTTTATATATATATACTTTATTTTTAATCATGTTTATGTTTCCTTCTCTTCTTAGCTTGCTCAGAGATTTTAATTTTTACTATAAATGGATGCTGAATTTTGTCAAGTACTTTTTTCTGTGCAATATGAGATTATAAAATTATCTTTATCCGTATTTTTCTAATGAGGTGAACGGGGTGTTTATGTAGTTGATAGGTGGAGCTACATTTAAGGTGATTTTTAAAGAACTATTTACATGGAAGTGTTGAAATGATATTTTACCATCATTAGAAATATGAGTAACCTTGCATTGAAAAAACGAAGTATTGGAAAAATATATTTTGATTTAAAATGAAAACAGCTACTGGAGGAAAATAAAGTACTTGAAGTAACAAGAGAGCTCACGTGCAGAACAGAAATTCCTTATAATGAAGGACTAAGGACTGACTGGCTCCGAATTGTAGCTGTGAACCAGGAGAGCAGATGTCCAGGTTTCCTGTCTCTCAAGTTCTATCCTCCACGGCAGCATAGATTGTGAGGTCAGGAGACCTGGGTATTATTTTTGGCTCTAACTTTGGCCATGGCATTGACCCTCTCAGAGGTTCCCGAGTCATTTTTCCCCATTTTTTCCCACCTCATCTAGCTCTTACCTAGATAATAGCTTTTATCTGCTATTCACCTGAACATTCTCTCTCAGTTTCAGCATACATCTTCCATTCAGTATCTTACTCTGTGATTTTCCATTAGATTGTGCTCATCTCATCCAGCTTTTAAATATCTCGAGAAAGCATTTGGGACCCATATATTAATAAATAACCACGGTTGCTTTTATTTTGTGGGAAAGCAGAGAGCACCCTGAGAATACGGCAGCCATTCATTCACAAATGATTTAAGATACACTTCATCATGCTTTATTGTGTTTCATGTGCTATAAACACACTTCTCAATTGAATTATGCTTTATGTTCAAGTGAGAGGTTAAATTACACTGAAGATAGAAAAGTACAGTGATTTTAAACAGAGTTGGGGAAGAAGATTTTCGGTCATTAATAAAAATGTGTAAATATAAAAAGTGTACACCAAATCCTTTAGCTCCATAGTTCATACATGATGTTTGAAAACTGAAAACATACTAAGGAACAATGTAGGTTCTCTTGATTCCTAGTTACTAGTTAGTACATTAACTAGGAGAAGATCTAATAATTTTTTATTTGTGGTGTTATTATTGGGGATAGGAATAACTCTTTAGAATTTCTAAGAGACAATGAGACAAAACTTGAAGATAGTATAACGTGGATCCCAAACAAAATAAAGTATGTTTCTCAAGATCATACTCAAGATCATTCTCAAGAAGAAAGTGTTGTCTACCTATTGTGTTGTAGTGGAGAGATGGTACTACTCCAATAAAAGGAATAAACTATTGATGTGCTCAGCAGTATGAATGAATCTAGAAGTGATTATGTTGAGGGAAAGAAGTCGAGACAGAAAAGAGTACATATTGTAAATTCCATCCATATAAAATACAGGCAACTCTATCATGACTGAAAGCAGAACCATGGTTCTGTAGAGATGAGGTTAGTGGGTTGTGGGAAGGCACAAGACGGATGGATGGGTTATGGGGGGGAAGGGAGAAGCTTTTCTTGGACGATGAATTCACAGGTGTGTACATACATTGAAACTTATCAAATTATGTGCTTTAACTATAGGTAGTTTATATCATATATATATATATATATATATATCTCCCAAATAAATCCCAAAATAAATGAGACCAATTCAAAAGATTACTGTGATTATGAAATTAGTAACCCATATTGAATGCTTAGAACTGTTCCTGGCAATAGTATAACTTCTCAAAATACTAGCATGTATTGTGTTTGTGTGTGTGTTTTTATTGGACCAGTGAAAGAATATAACTCTGAGAACAGAGAGAGTGCTTTCTGAGTGAATCTTGCATGTGGAGATTGAGGGGCAACTACTCATTCCTGCTAGACTAAATTGTGCCTCACCCTCAATTCCAATGTTGAATTCTTAATCCCTTATACTTTAGAAGGTGACTGGTGCTGGGTATTAAGGAGGGCACATATTGCATGGAACACTGGGTATGGTGCATAAACAATGAATCTTGGAACACTGAAAAAATTAAATTAAAAAAAAAACCCATGAACAACAACAAAAGAATGTGACAATGTTTAGAGATAGGGCCTTTAAAGAGGTAATAAGTCATTATTATATATTAATATTATATCAATTAATTAATATTAATAATATATATTATTAAATAAGTTAAAATGGGGCCCTTAGGGTAGAACATGGTCTAATATGGCTGGTGTCTTTATAAGAAGAGATTGGGACAGAGAGAGAAACACCGGGAATGCACACACACACACACAAAGGAAAGGCCACATGAGGACACACAGAGCTCGGCCATCTGCAAGCCAAGAAGACAGGCCTCAGTAGAAGCCAACCCTTTCAACACCTTGATCTTGGATTTTTAGCCTCCCGAACTGTGAGAAGGCAAATTTCTGTTGTTCAAGTCATCCAGTCTGTGATATTTAGTCACGGGGTCCTAGCGAGCCAATCCACAGCCCAGACAGAAGGCCTCTTGCAATAGCACTTCCATCTCTGCCAGCCGGCCGGCTCAACAGCACGCCCCCCTCTACGGAGCACCCAGGCTTTCCCCACACAGAACAGCAGTGAACTGTCACTCCTCTCAGGACATACTGTAATGACAGGCCTTTCAAAATCCGAGCCCAAGCCAGCCGCAGACCCTGCGGCGCCTCCTTCCGTGGGGGTCTCGCCATGGTCTGCTGCTGATGGGCCTGTCTGCGCCAGGCTCTGAACACCCACTGCTCAGTGTCATTGTCAGGTGCACTGGCACCCAGGCTTTCTATAATCAAATGCTCTGTATGGTGAGACATCACAAAGGAAGAAAACAATCGAAACACACAGATTACTTTACTCGTGGGGGTTTTATTTCCTAGTTTACTTATGGCGCTTTTCATCCAAAAATTTTCTCTTGGAACATAGAAGCTTAAATATCTTCAATGGAATTTCTATACATTTTCTAAGACTCGGGTGTTCTTCTTTGTATAAAGGAAGGCCTGCTCCTGCTCTCTCCCTTAAGATACCATGTCCTCATTTATTTCCCTGCCTTTTAAACTTTTCTCTCTATATAACAAGCCCCTTGAACACCTCTTAGGATTTTTTTTTTTTTTTATCATAAACCAGATTTTTCATTCTTTGAATGCTTGTTCTCTCCAGCCCTCATATTAAACTTCCTGCAGAGTGAATCCATGAGTGATCTGTGGTACATAGACACACAAACTCCTTGGAGACAGAGACGTGAGATTTTATATCTCACACATAGCCTTTCAGGCACTAAGTGTTCTTAATAAATTTCTATAATGGCTGTCTCAGTGTCTAAAGCACTTTCCCTCCATAGAACTCGATGTTTTCACATAAAGGAAAACTAATTGGAAAGTATTCGTTAATTTAATCATCAGACACATATCAGCAGATGGGTTTGCAAAGTTGAGTCAGAAACATTATTTGCTCTGAAGCGGTTTTCAACCTAAAAGGGGATTCGAACATGTATATAAATATGTGTAGGAAAGCATAGGTCTGGGTGGAGTTAGAGGTATGGTGGAGGTTTGAAGTGGATGGACCACCAGCAGAGCAGGGACAGAATTGGGGGACTTTTGAGAGAAGATGACTGTAGAGCAGAGACTTGAAGTATATGGATGTTCAGTCAAATTCCCTTGCCTCTTCTCTCAGCTCTGATGTATTTGTCCCAAAGCATGTGGGACAGGGCACTTTCCCTTTAAGGAACTTAGAGCCCAGTCGACATATGTTAGGACTTGGTATCTGAATACTTTTACTATTTTTTTTTTTTTTTTACTCATAAACATGTATTGACCATGGAGATTCATAGAGAGTGAAATTTGGCTCTTAAAAGTGTGCTAAACTGAGCAAACATGTAGGAGTTTATTTGTAAGTTTTTTCCCTTTAAGTTCCATTATGTGACAATTTTGTATCAGCTTTGTGAAGTATATTCCAACCTTCACTAAAAATGACAATCAATTTTCTTGAAATGCTGGCAATTCAGAAATATACCACTTTGAAAGCGACTGGCTCCTGGCCTCTAGCTTTTTCCAGAAGACTTTTCTGATATTCAGTCTATCAGTGTTCTTCCTTCTGTTCATTTCTCAAATCCTAAAATAGGAAGATGTGTAACACAGCAATTTAGTCCCTAACATGATATTTTTAAATGTTTGTTATTTTTTCCCCTAGTGTTAGCCAAAGATAAGATGAGCTCCTGGAGAAGAGTGATCATGTCTATCCCTTTCATTGCCTTCAAAATGCCAGGCAGAATATGTGATACACGTTGTCATTCTGGGTTATGAAGGACTGAGTCTCTCTCAGAAGGCCTTCTACCACGAGGGCAGCCCACAGCTTTCTAGCTGGTGCTTGCTTTGCAAGGAGAGAAGTGCTATTACCTTAAAGAAAGATGATTTTTAAAAGATTTTTATTTATTTATTTGAGAGAGAACATGAGAGGGGGGAGGGTCAAAGGGAGAAGCAGACTCCTCACTGAGCAGAAAGCCTGATGCAGACTCGATCCTGGGACTCCAGGATCATGAACTGAGCCAATGGCAATCGCTTAACTGACTAAGCCAGCCAGGCACCCAAGAAAGATGATTCTTAAGATATTCCTGTGTACTTTGGTGCCCATTTTATCCAACGAAGGTATTTCTAGTAGAAAAGTTGTGGATTTTATTTTATTTTATTTTAAATTTTTTAAAAAAGATTTTATTTATTTATTTGACAGAGAGAGATCACAAGTAGGCAGAGAAGCAGGCAGAGGGGAAAACAGGCTCCCCGCTGAGGAGAGAGCCTAATGGAAAACTTGATCCCAGGACCCTGATCATGACCTGATCCAAAGGCAGAGGTTTAACCCACTGAACCATCCAGGTGCCCCAAGTTGTGGATTTTAAAGGTAAAGAGGAGTTGAACTTGAAGCTAAACAATGGCATTTTCATAAAGAAGAGTACATTTCCAGAATTAATGACCTCCCCTTCACATGGCTCTACTGTACTTCTCTTCTAAGGTGGGTCCCATCACTCAGAGTTTACTGATGTGTTGTCAGACTTAACAATAAATGACCCTGCCTGGCTCCCTCACTTGAGACCAACAGAAAAGCAAAAATAGTCATTGGTTGGTTTCTTGGTTCCCGCATCTTTGAATTGGCCCACGGTGCATACAGAGCAGCCATGTCCTGCCTACCTATTTGCAGAAAAGGATATTCATTTGCTAGCTGAATACTGCACAGATCACCATTTTCAATATCATTACTAATGAAGCGCACTGTGCTGCTTTGATTACCATCCGAATGTGAGCAGCTAATTAGATTGATTGTCTATTTGATGCCTGCTGATTAGCTTATGAAAGCCCTCTGAATTCCTGACTTTGTGAGAAAATGCCCCTGACTTTATGATTACTGATTGATGCTCCAATTTCTGATTGCTGTGTGAATAGACACTTAATAGCTCTGTCACCTTGACAAGGGTTTTGGTATTCATCTGATGAGAAAAACAGATCTGGACGCCCTGTTTATCAAGGTCTACCAAACATTTTAAAGTTCTTTAGAGTGTGAAGACCACAAATCGGGGCAGCTGTGGTCTTCTGACAAGGCCTGAAGTAATGCCCTATGGTTATCAGGAGCAACTAGAGGGGAGGGAACTGGCAGGTGACCTTGAGGCTCTGATCTTCCTAAAGACTGGTTTTAGGATGTGGATTAATCTGTAGGGAGTTTCCTTTCAGGAGTAAGTGTGCAGAGGATGGCTTCAGCTCCTGATGCAGACCTAGTTTCTCATGCGGACACTGAAATACCTAGGAAGACACCAACAAAGATAAATTACTCACTGAAACACCAGAACTGACAGTTGACCTGCTGCTGACATCTAGGAGAATTTCCTTACTCTGTGGTCTATAAAACTAGACTCTGAAATGAAAACCCTGATTCAACTAAATGCTGATTGCTGAATAGGTAAAAAAACCTTTTCAGTCTCACCCATGTTTTTTGTCTGGATTCAGAATGATAAGTTGTGCTCCATGCAGAGAATCGGAAGGATACCTTTTTCTCTGCTATGGGCTGTTTTTAAAACAGATTTAATGTTTCCTTCATTGTCTTTCTGTATCCAAGCAGAGAGTACCACATCTAGGCTCACAGTTCACCTTGTGATACAAAGGTCTGAAAACATACTCCTTCCTGACAGTCAAGAGGGTGTATACACACTGATTACTTAAAAGGAGACGTATTGGTCTGGAGAGGAGTATGAGGATGACATTTAGAGCAAAGTGGGAATGGAAGACAGATTTGACTTCCCCCCAACCCTTCATGTCTTGTCTTTAGGACTGATGCTGGCGATTACTCACCTTCCCTGTGTTGTAGAGTCAGAAAATACCAAACATTGGTGCGGATCTGAACAGTGCAAATGCTCATGCAAACTAGCTGATGGGAAGGTAACAGACAAACTACTTTAGAAACAGTCTGGCATTTCAATGGTGAGATTGGACAACTCCGCCTCTTGCTACACACCCCCAACCTGAGGCCAGCCATAGCTAGAAGGCACCAGCGAAAAGGCACAAGGAGACCAGGGTGCTAGGGAACACATGAAATGCCATCTTGCATGGATATGATTCCCATTCTCTTGATCACCAATTGTCACATAGTCAAATAATCTCTTTTATCTATTTTGCTCTATTAAAGAAGGCATGGATTGCTTGGAACATTGGGTGTTACATGCAAAAAAAATGAATCATGGAACACTGCATCAAAAACAAACATGTACTGTATGGTGACTAACATAACAAAATTTTTAAAAAAGGCCAATAATTTCTATGTTTTTTCCTTGAGAAACTTTCACCACTCTGAAATCATAAAGATATTTTTGTGATGTCTACACAAGGTATCCCTAAATCAAATGAAGGCCCCAAATTGGGGAAGATTATGGGGTGGAAGCCAGTGGCACAAGGGATAAAAGAATTCATCTGAAGGAAAACAAAAGAGATAGTTTATTGAATACACAGCAAGGGGGTAGTGGGCAGGATGTCAGAGGAGAGGCTGTCTGCCAGGAGGCAGTGGGTGGGGCTCTTTTTAAAGGGGAAAGATGAGGAAGTGAGGGATGTATGGGATTGTTTCTTTTTTGGTAGCTGTCCCTAGTGGTGAGTAGCCCATTTGTTAATTAGGGGCTATGGCTGTTTTGAGGTGGTCACCTGCTGGCCCTTCTGTATTCAGCCAGGGGGTTCTCTGTGGGCCTTTCTACATTCTCTCCATCAAGCCTGGTGCCAGCCTCTACAGTTTTCACGACATTTCTTCTAAATAATTTAAAGTTTCATATTTTACATTTAAAGTTTTTAATCTATCACAGTATGACAAAAATTAGGGATTCACTTTTTCTAATATATGGAAATCTAATTTTCTTAACAAAATTAATTGAAAATTTCATCCTATGCCAATTGAATAGCAATTCCAGTTCCTCCATATGTGCTCTTTTCATAGGTGTGTATATTTCATTTTGGGGGTCTTTGTTGAGAATTTGAGTAGAATTATAGCACAGCCTATAGATCAATTTGGGCAGGATCTTTGCACTATTTAGTCTTTCTGTTCATAAATATTTCATTTATCTTGACTTATATAAGTCTTTTATAGTTTTAAAATTGTTTTATAGATTTTTATGTAAAAAATTCATAATCTTTTGTTGGAGTCATTCCTATGTAGCTTTTTTTTTTGCTCTTTTAAAAGGGGATCTTTGTAAAATTTGCATTTTCTGTTTATTGCTGGTATACAAAAATGCACTGATTTTTATATACTTGTGTCCAGAAACATAATTAACTATTGTTCTCTCTTATTTATACTGATGGTTTGTCTCTAGATTCTTTTGAGTTTCTATGTGGACAGCCATATGATCTGCCATAATGATATAGTTTTCTTTTCTCTATTTCTTTAGTTTTTTTTTATGGTTTGTTTTTGTTTTTGTTGTTTTTGTTTTTTTTTTTGTCTTATTTTGTTTTTTGTTTTTTGTCTTACTGCAACCAAAGTTGAAAAAGTTGTCTGTTGAAAAGGGCAGTAGAGGGTATTGTTTTTCTCCTGCTTTTTAAAACGAATCCTTCAGTATTTCACTGTTAAGAATTACATCTATTTAAAATTAGTATACATAGGATAGGGAAGTTTTCTTTCATTCATTGTTTCCTAAAAGTTGTTTTTATTATGAAGACTTTGTGTAATTTTGGTAATTGAGATCATATATTAATTTTCTTCTTTAATGGGACTGTGTAATAATTACATTACTAATTTTTTTAAATTACATTTTTGGATGACCCCTTTATCATAGTATATTATATTTTTTTAATCCACTGCTGAACTTGGTATATATTTAGGAATTTACATCTAATTATATAAATGACATCATCTTATGAATTTTCCTTCTTGTGCTGTTGTTGTCTGATTTTGATGTCAAGATTTTACTTCCCTCAAAACAAGTTGAAGAGATTTTTGTGTGCGTTCTTTGAAATGTGTAAAAATACAGAAGTATCTTTGTTACTCTTATCTGTTCTTTGAGATTTTATGAGAACTTGTCTGTAAACTTATGAAGGCCTGATGGTTTTTTTTTTATGGGAAAATTTTTACTTAAGAATTTTTTTAATGTTTAAAGAGTCATTCAAACCTAAATCTTCTTCTTAGGTAAGATTTTTTAATTTGTATTTTCCTTAGAATGCCTCAGTTTAACCTAAAATATCATATCATATCTTCACTAATATCATAATAGATATTATCTGTTAAAATCTCTCTTGTTGCATCTGTAATTTATATCCTAATGTTAGTTATTTATCTTCTTTCCTTTATTTTCATGATTATTTTTGCCAGAGGTTTGTCAATTTCGAATATCCAAAGAACTTTAGTTTCTTTTTCAAGAGGAGTAATTTACTTATAATATTATATTAGTTCAGGTATACAATATAGTTATTTAATAGATATATACATTACAAAATTACCATCAAAGCAAGTCTAGTTTTTTGGATGTTTCATGAAATTTTGTCAAGTCCAGTATGATGAATTTTTTCTCTTATGTAAACCTTGAGGATGGATTTCATACATATGGATTTATACCTATCATCTTATTTTGGGGTCTCTGCCCTGCTTTTGCTATTTCTATTCTTTGTCTCCTTCATGACTTTTAAAAATTTATTTATTTTATTATTTTTCTTGTATATTTTGCATGGTATATATTATAGTGTGTATTGTATGATTTTTTCCCTATGTATTTTTTATTGTATATTTTTTCTAAAGTTTGCAAATTTAGGATTGATATCCTCTTTACATTTTTTATGTTGTCTCTGTATTTGTTTCCTACTGCTGCTATAACAAATTACCATAGATTTAGTGGCTTGCAACAAAATGAATTTATTATCTTACATTTCTGGAGTTTAGATAGTTGAAATGAATGTCACTGAGATAAAATCAGGGTGTCAATACAGCTATCTTCACTTCTGTAGAGTGTAAGGGAGAATCTGTTTTCTTTAAGTATTCTCTCCTGGTTCTCTGACTGGATTTATAAGGCCTTGCTACTCTGTGTCCAATACATCTTCACCTCAATTTTATATGTTTTCCTTATTTTCCTCTGTTTTGCTTTTTAGATAATTTCTTCAATTCTGTTTTTCACATGACCTGGAAAATACGTCATGATTCTAATACATTCATCCATTGGGGATTGATTTTGTATCTTACTTCTGTTTTTCTATTTACTTTATTCATATGTGAATCATGTCTACACTTGTTTAGTGGTTTCTTATTGTTAGTTAATGTTTCTTGAAAATTTCTGTTTGGCAAGGAAGGTTGGTATTTGTTTTTGCTAGGTACTTGGATACCCAAACAATCCAAGACTTTTTGGCTTGAGGTTTTCCTGGCTACATAGGCATTATGAATTAGAGCCAAAACCCCATGTGATTCAGGGCTCTGGTTTAGGAATCCTCTGAATTTTGTTGTTTTCTCTCTGTTCCATTCATTCACAGCTGAAATCTATGCAGCATGCCTTGTACCGGAGGAATGTTTTTGGTTCTTATTTCACTTACTGAAGGGATGGCCCTTTGGTGGTCTCAGGTTTATTAGGGACCCCCTAAGCCAAGCTTCCTCCAGATACTGGAGTTCTAAGCCATGTCCACTTTCTTTTGATTCAATGTGACCCATCAAAACTCTGAATCTGTATTAGGTATATATCTCAGAAAAATTTAAAAGCGACTGGGACAGATGTATGTATACCAGTGTTCATTGGAGTGCGTTATTCACAACAGCCAGAAGATGGAAATAACCTGAGTGTTCATCAACACATGGATGGATAAATAAAATATGCTACATGGACATAGTGGAATATTATTGAGCTTGAAAATAGGAATGAATTCGTGCAACATGAATGAATCCTGACAACAATATGCTAAGTATAATAAGTGAATCACAAAAGAACAAATATCGCATGTTTCCATGCATGTGAACGTTTCCATGCCCACGAACTATCTAGAATAGGCAAATTCATAGAAACAGAAAATCGATTATAGGTTACCAGGAATTGGAGGAGGGTGCAATGCAGAGTTATTGCTTCATGGGCACAGAGTTTCTGTTTGTGGTGATGGCAAGATGTGGAAATAGTGATTATGGTTGCACAACAGTGTGAATGTAATGGGCGGCACTGAATTACACACTTAAAAATGATAATATGTTATATGTATTTTAATCACAGTTAAGGGATTTTTTAAAGATTTTATTTATTTGAGGGAGAGAGAGAATGAGGAGAAGGCAGGTGGTAGGGAGGAGGGATAGAGGGAGAAGCAGGCTCCCCACTGAGCAGCGACCCTGACGCAGGACTTCATCCCTGGACCTTGGGATCATGACAGGAACCAAAGGCAGAAGCTTAACCAACTGAGCCGCCTCTGTGCCCTTAAAATAATTTTTTTAATTTTATAAATTTATTTTTAATTTTTAATTAGTCAATTTATTTTTAAAGAGATTTTATTTATCCACTTGAGAGAGAGAGAGAGAGAAAGAGAAAACATGAGAGGGGAGAAGATCAGAGGGAGAAGCAGACACCCTGTGAAGCTGGGAGCCCGTTGCTGGACTCAATTAGGCAACTCTGGGATCAAGACCTGAGTCGAAGGCAGTTGTTCAGCCAACTGGGCCACCCAGGTGCCCCAATAATTTTTATAAAATAGCTTTATTTAGGCCTCCACATATTAGCAGATGCCCCTATTCTCTCTGGTGTGCTATCTCCCTGGCATCTAAGTTTTGCCTATCTTTACCTCTGCCTTAGCTATGCTTTTAAAGTAAATTTCAACATGCTTTATCCAGTAGTAAGATGTACAGTTGAAATGTTTTTAGATACAGTATTTCTCTGGATAAATTTAAGAAGCAGAAAGCACATAAGTGATAGTTGAAAGTAAGGGAAAGGACCCCATATCCAAACCATGTTGGGTGAGTTTGCCCAGCCCTGCCATTCATTTCTCTAAGGCTTGTCCCTAGTCAGAGGCTTTGGGTTCGTGGACATGATAGCTACAATTGAAACCCACCCATCTCCAGCTGCCTGCTGATTATTCTGGCCATTCAGGAAGAGAATCGAAATCTGCTCTTTTGTTCCTCTCTTTTGTTCAGTAATTATATTTACTTGTACAAAAGGCTGAGTGAAGGCTAAGTCAGAGATTTGTATGATGCAAGATGTCTCAGTCTGTTTTCTATCCCCAAATGGAAGATGAGGATTAATTCCTTTATTTTCAGGGAAATCAGTGTGGATCCATTGGCATGCCGCTAGCAAAAGTTCCTTGATCAAATACATTTTTCACAATGTACAGACTGCCAACTGTTGTTATAGCACTTTGAAAAGCACATTTCTTGACTTTAGTGTCAGTTTGTGTTGACTTTGAACTTAGAGGGGAAAAAAAGCCATTAACCTCCAGAAATTATAGAAAAATAGTGTAGCTGTATGGTATGGCAAAGTAATGGATAAACAATTATATGCAAATGAATGTAGATACTAGAGGTCTCAGAGTGCAGACTCTATAACTTCTCAAATGAATCCCTTGCCATCCTCTTGTTAATATCAGAGCACATGTTGAATCCTAGCTGGCCTTTTAACACTTTAGGGGGGATGTAGTAGGATTAACAAGTCAGCCCAAACCATGGCTTTCTCCATTGGGTTCCTAGGAATAGCTAGCTGTGTGAGAACCCAAAGTGTTTTAAGCAGACTGATTACATACATTGATTGATGATTGGATTCAGAATAATTTTCATCCTTGGGTGGGAAAAAGTAACATTATTGACCCTGTTCATTCAGTCAAAATAGTAATGCAACATAAGCATGTCTGCTTGTAAAAGCAGCAAGCCAGGAGAAAGTCTGACTGTTTGCAGGCTCTGCCTCAAAGCTGTGCTTATGCATACGACTGATTGACATTGACTATTGCCTCTCCTCAACACACATGAGTCCACATGCACTTGTCTTATTATAGATAAACAGGACACTGGGATTCCAGAAATTTTTTTTTTCTCCATATTTCATCGGGAAGATAATCACTGCTATTCTTCATTTGTGGTTAATGTGCCATATGTATAAAAGGGAAAAATGATTAAATGAAATGTATTACCAGAGACACTCAGACCTTATATTTGGTAAAGAAAGCTGATTACTCAAAATATCTGTCAAAAGACTTTTGTGTCCTTTAGATCACTTAAAATAACTCTCTCATTACTGACTGTGTCATTGCACTCTTGTTTCCTCCATATTTGACTAGTCCCTCCAGTATTGGCTCCTTGGCCTACCTCTCCAGGGAGTCAACTTAACCTCTTCTGATCTCTTGCTTTAGAAATACTCCCAAAGGTGCCCAGAACCAAGAGGCATGTTGCTATCTCCTTCCACAACCTAATTTTTAAAATAAGGTCATGTACTATGGGTGGAGGGACAGAAGAGACTTAGAGCAGGGCTGAATGGGGGTTGGGGTAAAGGCAGGTTCAAGAAGTGTGAAAAAGGGTGGGTCAGAATTTAAAGCAAAACAGTGTGGTGGAAAAGTGTTACTTTTCATACTCTTTATGCTTGACCCTTCTTCTGGGACATGTGCCATCTTACTTGTAAGAGATTCTCTTCTTCCAGACCTATCATGCTGGTGTGGAGACTACATTCTTAATGACCTCACACTTTGGGTCACGGAGTGGGTGAACTCCCCCACATTGTAATCATCCTTCTTCAGATTTTTACATCAATTTAGAGAAGTACAAGTGTCAGACCTTTTCTTTGTGGAGACTCTGAAATACATAAATTTAGAGGTACCAGTAGGCATGAAAGAAGCTCTTAGGAGTGAGAGATGCTGACAGGGAGAAGAGAAGGGGAGGTGGAGAGAAATTCTGATACTGCAGAGTTCATCTGGTCATCTCCAAGGCCCCATACGATCCTCACCTTTCTCAAAGTTTTTGAACTTTTGTTGAAACTAATTTGGTTTTGTATTTCTAGCACTTTCAGCCCCCAAGTCCTGACTAAAAGCACAAAAGGAAATTTTTCCTGGAAACTGCATTACTAAATCAGCTCTTAGGTGTTGTCATATTGCAAGGTTTTGAGACTCTTCCTTGAAGCATAAAAAGCTTTTTCAATTGCTGGAATTTGTGAAAATTGTGTGCCTTAAGCAGAAGTGATTGTTCTTTCCCTCCCATTGTTGCATTTCTCACCCAGATAATTATTTATTCACATCGATCTCTCCTACAAATTTGTGAGCTTCTTAAAGGCAAGGGCCATATTTTTGTTTTAAACTCTCTTTAGATCCTTGAAATAGTTTTAGGCCCAACTTAAGCTTCGAAAGAAGTATTTGTTCAGTTGGGTTTAATGGAGCCCCAGTGTCTCCTCCGGATTTTACGTTGTGCCTTGAATGAATTCCCAGGCATTTCTCCCTCTCCCTTGCTTAGGTAGGATCTTTCACTTCTCTTATACCTACTGCAATTCTTCCCTATTGTTCTGATTCCCAGCCTGGGAGCTCTGACTCTCAGGAACTTCCAGAAAGCAAAGACAGCTTTGTGGCTTCAAGCAGAATAGCTTCTTGACATTCCGGTGCATTTATTTTCAGAAACAAAGCTCCATTTTGGAAAGAAACAGTGAAACTCCACAGGTAAGAAATAATTTCAGTAATGACTCATTTACCTGGTTGGACCCTTTGGATGCCTTATCTCAGCAGGTTTCTATTCAAAGAACATCTGTTACTTTTTTCAAGTCTCTTAATGAAGTAGATTCAGAGGCAACTCCCTAAAGAACACACAAATATTAAAACCCCAAGCATGTATCTCCTCCACTTCCCATTTATTTAAAAGACATAGTTAACATGAAACACGTCCTCAGTGCCTACTGTACAGCTTATATATGTTTTCATATTACGCCCCTATTTCACAGAGAAGAGACTGGTATTCAGAGGTGTCAAGTCCATAAGTAGTAAGTACTTAACAGAGCAGGACTTGTGAAGGAGGCTGGACTTTGTCACTTCCTAATCTTTGGAAAGTCCACAATCCTTGCCATCCAATCAGGTTATGGATGATGTTGAAGTAAGCTAACCTTACTTCAAAATGTAGCTATCTCCTATTTCTCTACATTCTTTCAGAACAAAATAACATGCCGTTTAGATATTGTGGGTCATCTACAAAACTCCTATTTGCATGGCTTCAAGTAGTACTGACTGGATTTGCATCTGTTAATTTGTCATTTTCAATATTGGCTTAACTTCCAGTGGTACTGATGTTCTTTTAAAAATCCAGCTCTTTGCCTTTGTGCACGACCATGTCTAGCTATCCTATGCTGCATCCATCAAAATGGGTCACTGGTGGGTTTTAGGACAGAAACTGCTTCTTACTCATTTTTTGTAAGTACACAAATCACTGATTTTTTTTTAATTTATAGAGTTATGCAACTGTCACCTTAATCCAGTTGCAGAACTTTTCATCACTAAAAATCTCCCTTGAGCTCTTTTGCAGTCATTTACTATAAAGAGTCTCCCTGACTGAGGCAACCGTTGATTTGCTTTCTGTCTCTGTAAAGTTACCCTTTTTAAAAATTCTACTTTATTTTAAAATTTTTCTTTAAATTCCAGCTCATTAACAAACAGTGTAATATTAGTTTCAAGTGTACAGTGTGGTGATTCTACCCTTCCAAACAGCACACTGGTGCTCCTCAGAACAAGTGTCCTCCTTCAGACCCCTTACCTTTTTTCTGCCTCCCCTCAGCCACCTCGCCTCCCTTCTAGTAACCATCCGTCTGTGCTCTATAGGTAAGAGTTTGTTTCTTGTTTGCTTTTTTTTTTTCCTCTTCTTTTTCCTTCTGCTCACCTGTTTCATTTCTTAAATTCCACATAGGAGTGAAATCCTATGGTGTTTGTCTTTCTCTGACTGATAAATCACTTCTTTATCCAGCAATCAATGGACACTTGGGCTGTTTCCATAGTTTGGCTATTATAGATAATGATAAACTTCAGGGTGCCTGTATCCCTTTGAATTAGGATTTTTGTATTCTTTGGGTAAATACCCAGTAGTGAGATTACTGGATCCTAGGGTAGTTCTATCTTTATCTTTTTGAGGATATGCCGTACTGTTCTCCAGAGTAGCTGTATCAGTTTGCATTTCCACCAACAGTGCAAGAGAGTTCCCCTTTCTCCACATCCCCACCAATACCTGTTGTTTCTTGTGTTTTTGATTTTAGCTGTTCTGACAGGTGTGAGTTAATATCTCATTGTAGTTTTGATTTTCATTTCCCTGAAGATGAGTGATGTTGAACATATTTTCATATGTCTGTTGGCCATCTATATGTCTTGTTTGGGAAAAATGTCTGTGCATGTCTTCCGCCCATTTTTTTAATTGGATAATTTGGTGTTGAGATTTATAAGTTCTTTATATATTTTGGAAACTGACTCTTTATCAGATATGTCATTTGCAAATATCTTTTCCCATTCCATAGGTTGTCTTTGGTCTTATTGCTTGTTTCCTTCACTGTGTAGAGCTTTTTATTTTGATTTAGTCCCAACAGTTTATTTTTGCTTTTGTTAACTTTGCCCAGGAGACATATCTAGAAAGACATCGCTACAGCTAATGTCAAGGATGTTACTGCCTGTGTTTTCTTTTAGGATTTCGTGGTTTCAGGTTGGTCTCACATTTGGGTCTTTAATCCATTTTGAATTTATTTTTGTCTGTGGTATAAGAAAGTGGTCTAATTTCATTCATTTGCATGTTGCTTTACAGTTTTCCCAGTGCCATTTGTTGAAAAGACTGTCTTTTTCACATTGAATATTCTTTCCTGCATTGTTGAGAATTAATTGACCATAGAACTGTGGGTTAATTTCTGTGTTTTCAATTCTTTACATTGTTCTATGTGTCCCTTTCTATGCCAGTATCATGCTATTGATTACAATAGCTTTGTAATATAACTTGAAGTCTGGAATTATGATGCCTCCAGCTTTGTTTTTCTTATAAAATTATCTTTCTTAAGACATCTCATAGAAATGAAATCCTACAATATGTAGACCCAGCCAGTGTCTAGCTTTTTTTACTTAGTGTAATGTTTTTAAGATTCATACATGTTGTAGCATGTATCAATATTTCATTCCTTCATTTTATTGAAGGAATGCTTCTATGAACATTTGTGTGAAAATCATTATATGAGCACATTTTCATTTCTCTGTGCTAGATTACAAAGAGTGGAATTTCTGGGTCAGATAAGTAAATTTATGTCTCACTTTAAAGAAATTGTCAAACCGATATCCAATCTGGCTATGCCATTTTACATTTCTACCAGGAGAAGGCAAGGAATCCAATTTCCTTCCCAAAATAGTATAGTCACACTTTTAAAATTATCCATTCTTGTAAGTATGCAGTGGAATTGCATTGTAGGTTTAATCTCATTTCCTAATGCTTAATCATGTGTAACAACTTTGCATATGTTTCCTAGCCCTTTGCATGTGTTCTTTGGTATGTATAAGTTGTTTTCAATTTTAGGACACTTTTCTTGTTTTTGAGTTGTCATACAGTATTATATCATATTATTCTGTTTTAAATTGTGTATTATACACTATGTTACATAATATATAATGAATGGAGTCCTTTACCAGATACGTTTTCCAAGTATTTTCTCCCAGTCTTTGCCTTATCTTTTCATTTTCTTAATGGACTCTTTTGAAGTGGTAAATATTTTCCATTTTAAAGAGTTATAATCTATTTTATAATTTGTATTTTATAACTGGTTTTATATCTAATAACTCTTTGCCTAAACTGAAGTCTTAAAACTTTATTCCTAGGTTCTGTTTGAAGAATTTTAGTAGTTTTAGCTCTTACATTTAGGTCAATGATTGATTTCTGAGTGGATTTTTGTTAAGCATTTAAAGTATTCCTTTTGCATGCAAATATCTAATTATACCACTACCATTTGTTTAAAGTGTAATTGCATTGCCTTTGTTAAGAAAAAAAAAAATTGTAAACATAAGGATTTATTTCTGGACTCTCAGTTCAGTTGTATTGATCTATTTGCTTATTCTTGTGCCAATACCACATTGTCTTCTTCACTGTTGCTTTATCATAAATTTTGAAATCTGGTACTTTAAGCCCTCCAAATTTGTTCTTCTTTTGCAAGTGTTTTGGCTATTCTAGGTCTTTGCATTTTAAATTTAGCTTGCTATCTTCTACAAAAAAAAAAAAAAAAAAAAGTCTTGCAGGAATTTTAACAAGGATTTCATTAAGTCTACAGATCACTTTGGGGAAAAACTGCATCAATTTGGGGAAAAATATTTCAATTCTCAAACATGGCATGTGTCCTCATTTATTTATATTTTATTTATTATGCCAGTATTTTATAGCTTCAGTATAGAGATCTTGTGCATCTTGTGTTAAATTTATTCCAATGTGTATTATCTTTTCGCTGCTATTCTGAGTAGAATGGTTTTTTTTTTTTTATTTTATTTTCTGATTTCTCATTACTGGTATATAGAATTCAGTTGATTTTAGGTATTAATCTTGCAGTTTGTGATCTTGTTAAATTCATTTATTCATCCTAGTAAATTGTTTTGAGGAAAAGGGATATTTCTTAGGATTCTCTACATATAGGATTATGCATCTGCAAATAAAGATCGTTTTATTTCTTCAAAAATAAGTAATAATGAATAGTAAATAATTTCTGTCCTCCTCCAGCCCTTCCTCCTCTTCCTCTTCCACTTTCACCTTCTTCTTGCCTTAATGTGTTGACTAAAGTCACCAGTGTAATGTTAAATATAAATGGAAACAACAAAGCAGAGTATATTTGCCTTTTTCCTCATCTTTGGGAAAAAGCACTCAGTCTTTTCACCACTAAGTTTGCTATCAGTAGGTTTTTCATTTTTTTCTTTTTTTGGTTTTGTTTTTGTTTTTGCGTGTGTGTGTTTTTGTTATGGAATATCCTATCCCTGATTTGTAGTGAAATTTTATTATGAAATTGTGTTGAATTTCTTTCACCAACTCTTTGCATCTGTTGGGATTATCAAGAGGATTTTGCCTTTATTTCATTAATACATTGCATTACAATAACTGATTTTCAGATATTTCACAAACTATGAATTCCTGTTATAAATTCTGTTTGGTCATGATGTATAATCACTATATGTTGCTGCATTCAGTGTGCTAATATTTTGTTAAAGACTTATATATCTCTTCACTTTTGCTACTGGTCTATAGTATTCTTTCTTGATTTCTTTATCAATTTTTGTTGCACGATAATACTAATCTTATAGAGTGACTTGGGAAGTATTCTATTTTCTGAAAGAGTTCATTAAGAAATGGTATTATTTCTCTTTAAATGTTGGGTGTAATTCATCAGTGAAACCACTTGTGCTTAAAATTCTCCCTGAGAAATTATTTTTAATTAATTCAATTTTCTTACATGTTATAGATCTATTCAGATTCTATTTCTTCTTTTCTGAGTAAATTTTGGTAATGCATATTTTTCTAGGAATTTGTGCATATACTCTGACTTGTCTAATCTTTTGGCATTCATTTAAACTAATATTTCTTTATAAATCTCTTAATTTTTATAGATTCCCTATAAATTCCCTATTTACTGATTCCCTTTTTCAATACTGCTTTTGGTAATTTGTTTCTTTTATTTTCTTAGGTTAGCTAAGGGTTTATGTTTTTAAAAATTTGTTTAGAAGAATTATCTTTTGGTTTTGTTTATTTTCTCTATTGCATTTCTGGGTTTTTCTTTTTTCTCTCTCTCTCTCTCTCTTTTTTTTTTTTTTTTTTTTTTAAGCTTCATTGATTCACTCTCATATTTATTATTTCCTTACTTCTTGCTTTGAATTTGGTTTACTCTTTTTATAACTTGGTAAGGTGGAAGCTTAGGTGAGTGATTTGAGAACTTTTTTTTTCCTTTTCTGATACAGACATTTAAAGTTAAGACCCTCCAAGATGTTATCTGCATCTCAGAAATTTTGATCTGATGTGTTTTCATAGTTTCAAACTGTTTTATGATTTCTCCTTTGAACCAGGGGTTGAAGTGTTATTTAATGTCCGTGTGTTGGCATTGTCTTAGATCTGTTTCTGTTGAGGATTTCCTATTTAATTTTAAGTGGTCGGAGATGATACTTTACATACTTTCAACCTTTTAAACTTTTGAGAATTGTTTTATGACTTAGCAAGTTGTCTATCCTAGAGTCTCTTTCATGTGTGCTTGAAAAGAGTGTACTTTCTGCAGACTTTGGTTGAAGTGTTCTATTGATGTTGGCTAGAAATTTTTTTTTTAAAGATTTTATTTATTTATTTGACAGAGAGATATCACAAGTAGGCAGAGAGGCAGGCAGAGAGAGAGAGGGAAGCAGGCTCCCTGCTGAGCAGAGAGCTTGATGCGGGACTCGATCCCAGGACCCTGAGATCATGACCTGAGCCAAAGGCAGCGGCTTAATCCACTGAGCCACCCAGGCACCCTAGAAAATTTTTTTGATAGTATTATTCTAGTCTTTATGTCTTTGCTGATCTCTTCCTAGTTTTTTTATGAATATTTATAAATAAGCCATTGAAATCCTTGTTGTTATTTGTGTTTCTACTTTTAATTCTATCAGCTTTGTATATTGTGTATTTGGGGGCTATATTGTTAGGTGTGCATGTATTTATAATTTTTATATATCCCTGATGATGTTTTTATTCTTCTGTAATGTCTGTCTTTGTCTCTAGTACAAGTTCCTGTCGTAAGGTTGATTTTGTATGATATGAATATAGGTACTCCGTTCCCTTTTGGTCATTGTTTGCATATTATACATTTTATTTTATGTATTAATATTTTTTAATCTACTGTGTATCTTTTGTAGACAGCATTTAGTAGGGCTTGCTTTTTTACATAGTCTGATAATCTATGCCAATTGGATGGGAACGTGTATACTATTCACCTTTAATGTAATTACTGATATGTTTCATATTACCTCTATGTAGCATTTTCATTGTTTTTTAAAAATTTTAATTCCAGTAGAGTTAATATGCAATATAGTGATTCAACAATTCTATACATTACGCAATACTCATAAAGATAACTGTACTCTTTAAACCTTATCACCACTTTTACCTATCCCCCCCAACTCTTTCCCACCTCTGCTCTGGTAACCATCATTTTGTTCTCTGCAGATGAGTCTATTTCTTCGTTTGTCTCTAATTCTCTATCTCTCTCCCCCACCCTCTGCTTGTTTATTTTGTTTCTTAAATTCCAAATATGAATGAAATCATATGGTATTTGTCTTTCTCTGAGTGACTTATTTCACTTAGCATTATACTCTCTAGCTCCATCTATGTTCTTGAAAATGGCAAGATTTCACTCTTTATTATGCTGAATAATATTCCATTGTGTGTGTGTGTGTGTGTGTGTGTGTGTGTGTGTCTCCTTTATCCATTCATCATTCTTCTTTATCCATTCATCTATCAGTGAACAGTTGGGCTACTTCCATAATTTGACTATTATAAATAAAGCTGCAATAAGTGCAGGGTCCATGTAACCCTTTGAATTAGTATTTTTGTATTTTGGGGGGTAAATACCCACGAGTGTGATTCCTGAATTGTAAGATAGTTCTATTTTTAACTTTTTAGGAAACTTCCATACTGTTTTCCATAGTGGTTGCACTGTTTGCATTCCCACCAACGGTATACAAGGGTTCCTTTTTCTCACATCTTCACCAACACTTGTTTCTTGTGTTTTTAATTTTAGCTATTCTGACATGTGTGAGATGATGACTCATCGTGGTTTTGATTTGCATTTCCCTGATGATGAACGATGGTGCACATATTTTCATGCGTCTGTTGGCCATCTGTATATCTTCTTTGGAGAAATGTCTGTTCTTATGTTCTGCCTGTTTTTTATTTTCTTATAGTTTTTAATTTAATTCCGATTGGTTAACATATAGTGTTATATTAGTTTCAGGTGTACAATAAATGATTCAATGATTCCATAATACATCACTAGGTACTCATGATGACAAGTACATTCCTTAATCCCCATCACCTATTTAACCCCTCTCTCCCACCACCCACCACTGCCCTTTACCTTTGGTAACTATCAGTTCTCTATAATTAGGAATCTGTTTTTTTAATTTCTTGCTCTGTTTTTCACTTTCTCCTGCCCATTTTTAAATTGGATTATCTGTTTTTTGGGTGTTGAATTGTATCAGTCTTCATGTATTTTGGATACTAACCCTTTATCAGATAGATCATTTGCAAATATCTTCTTCCATTCCATAGGTTGCCTTTTAGTTTTGTTGTTTCCTTTGCTGTGTAGAAGATTTTTGTTGTTGTTGTTGTTGTTTTGGTTTTTGTTTTTTTAATTTTGATGTTGTCTCAATAGTTTATTTTTGTTTTTATTTACTTGCCACGGGAAGCTTAACTAGAAAAATGTTGCTATGATGATGGCTGTCAAATAGATTATTGCCTGTGTTATCTCTAGGATTTTTATAGCTTTAGGTCTCACATTTGATCTTTTAATCTATTTTAAATTTGTGTGTATGGTATAAGAAAGTGGCTGTCCAGTTTCCCCAACACCATTAGTTGAAATGACTATTTTTCCCTTTGGATATCTTTCTTCCTTTGTCAAAAATAAACTGGCCATATAATTGTGTGTTTATTTCTGTGTTTTCCCTTCTGTTACACTGATCTATGTGTCAATGTTTATGTTAGTACCCTACTGTTTTGATCACTACAACTTGGTAATATAATTTGGTACCTCTACCGTTTTGCTGTTCATCATTTGTCCTTTTTTGTCCCCCTTTTCAGCCTTTACTGTCATTTTTAAGTCAATATTATGGAGTGCCATTTTAATTTCTATGTTAACTTTTTAAACGTTTATTTTTAGTTGTTTTTTTAGCAGTGGCTCTCAGAATTACAATATGTATCTTAACATATCCCAATTTACGTCAAAATAGCACTAACTTAATTGCAGCAAAATTCAGAATTTTTGCTCTAATATATCTCCTTTCATCTCTCCTTTATTTTAATATTATTATATATAAGTATGTGTTATAAGCCCCAAAACAATGATATATTTTTGCTTTACTCAATATTACATCCTTTAAATTTTGAAAAAAAAGATAAAATATATATTTATAGAGTCATTTTTACTTACCAAAGCATTTCCCATTTCCAGTGCTCTTCGTTTTTTCTTTTGGATTTATGCTACCCTCTGGTGTCATTCTTTTTAACTTAAAAGATTTCCTTTTGTATTTTAGGTAATTTAAGTCTGCTAAGAATGGATTTTCTTGGCCTTTGCATATCTGTGAATACCTTTTGCTTCAGTTTCATATTAGAAAGTAATTTTGCTGGATATATGGTGTTTGCTTGACATATTTTTCCCATTTCAATACTTCTAGACTCCATTATTTAAGAGAAGTCAGATGTTTATCCTTTCATTGTTCTTCTGTATATGATGAATTGTTTTTCTCCTACTGCTTTCAAGATTTCTCTCTATTTTTTAGGAAACTGACTATGGCATGTTTAGCTGTGACTTTATGTTTATCCTTGAGTTTTGTTGAGCTTCCCAGATTTGTAGACTAATGATTTTCATCACATTAAGGACATTTTTGTCACTTTTATATCAATTTTTTAACCTTATCTCTCCCTGTGTTCTTTCTGTGACTCCCATTACACATCTGTTGGTATGTTTTTTATTGTTCCATTTATCTCTGAGATTCTGTTTATTTTTCCTTGTTTTACTCTTTTCTTTAGATTGTATAATTTCTATTGATCAATACTTAAGCTTACTGATTCTTTCACCATATCAACTATAGTATTATGCTTCTCTAATGAATTTTACATTTCAAGTATTGATTCATTCAACTCCCGAATTTTCTTTTTTTTTTTTTCAATTTTTTTGTTGTTGAGATCCCCTATTTGTTGATTTATTGTCCTACTTTTCTGTATTTATTCTTTAAAGATTTATTTATTTATTTTTTAGAGAGAGAGAGAAAACAAGTGAGTGGGGATGGTTTATATAGAGAGAAAATCCTGAAACAGACTCCGCACTGAGCACAGAGTGCAACATAAGAGCTTGATCCCAGGATCCTGAGATCCGTGACCTGAGCTGAAATCAAAAGTTGGCCTCTTTTTAAAAGATTATTTATTTATTTATTTATTTATATGACAAACAGAGATCACAAGTAGGCAGAGAGGCAGGCAGAGAGAGAGAGGGAAGCGGACTCTGCTCAGCAGAGAGCCCAATATGGGGCACGATCCCAGGACCCTGGGTTCACAAACTGAGCTGAAGGTGAGGCTTTAACCAACTGAGTCACCCATGTGCCCCTCTTTTAGTTCTTTTTTTTTTTTTTAAGGTTTTATTCATTTGACAGACAGAGATCACCAAGTAGGCAGAGAGGCAGGCAGAGAGAGAGGAGGAAGCAGGCTCCCCGCTGAGCAAAGAGCCCGATGTGGGGCTCGATCCCAGAACCCTGGGATCATGACATGAGCCGAAGGCAGAGGATTTAACCCTCTGAGCCACCCAGGTGCCCCCCTCTTTTAGTTCTTAAATGTGATTTCCTGTTGTTTCTTGAACAAATTTATCATAGCTTCTTGAAAATCTTTGTTGGCTACATAGAACATCCAGGGACATCCATATAAATTTTTTATTGAAAAATTTTGTTCTTCTTGAGTATGATTTCCACTTTCTCGAGGGTATGTGCTTTGGTGAGTGCTGTGAAGTGTGTAAACCTGGTGATTCACAGACCTGTACCCCTGGGGATAAAAATATATGTTTATAAAAAATAAAAAATTAAAAAAAAAGAAATATCATAATATTTTATTGAATATTGAATATTTTAGTTGCTGTATTGAATCAACTGCAGGTTCTGGTCCATTCCTCCAGTTGGGGTAATCAGATAGAATGCAGACAGTGACAAATTAATCTGCTATGAATGTGTGAGATAACCTTATTGAAGTGGTAAGGACAAAAGATCCTGACCTAAGGAACTTTGGAAAACAGTGTTTTAACTGCATATTATTATAGCTAAAGTAGTATACACAAATACTGTACTCTAGTTAGTTAATTTATTTTTCACAAGGGTATGGGTTTATAATTATAAAACTACTTTATAATGTTAGTAAATATATTATGGGATAATTAAAGCCCAGTTTCACATTATAGGTGAAAGAAATGATAAATAATCAAAGAGAGAAGTCTAGAATGGACCCTGCAATATTGGATTGAGGTTGGAAATATAATTATGAGCCCATGTCTGTTAATAAATCTATCAGTATATCTATATCCTGATAAATCTATCAGGATACCTATCAGGATAAATAGATAGAAAGATAGATAGATGGATGTAGATGCATATCTATAGATAAATAGATAGATATGTGTATGCAACTGAGTTTATATTCATACACACATAAACACAGGATGCAAACTTTTCTAGGCCTAGAAGAAGTGACACCTAGTTTACCATGCTCCTAGATGTTGGTTTCTGAATATCATTCTTCAAGGAAAAGAACCAAGGCATCTTGGAGAAATGGCTAATTCTTGGGCTGGAGTGGAAAAATATGAGATGAGCCTGGACCCTCTTATAGTGTCAGAAAGTAAGAAAGGGGGAAAAAAAAAAAAAAGCCCCAAAGAATGTGACATGTGAAAAGGAGCCAATCTGAATGGTTGTCAGTGGCCCAGGTTAGAACAATGTGAGCAACGGAATAGGATTGTTATTTTTGTTTGCTTATATGTTGATAAACATAATTTGCCTGGATAAATTTGTAAGCTCTCTCTTCCCTACAATGTGTAGCCATTGATGTCTCCAGATTTATTTGTTCTGTTCTAAGTTTTAAGCCCAGATTCTTAATTTTTGGTCTGCGTCTTCAGAGAGACAGATTTTAAGAAACCTGAAACAAGTAAGTCTTCCTTTTTTTTTTTTTTCTTATATATCTGTGTGTGGGCTGGGAACCACATTCATGCTGTAGACTAATTAAACTCTCTCCTGCTTTAATTTTCTGATAGTTACTTTCATGTCTTCCTTGGGAACACAGTTCGATTCCATCAACTAGGGATATGTCACTGATTTCTACCTACTCTACTCTAAACTACACATGTACAAAGCGTTGGGTCTTTCCAGGATATGTAGAGGAGTTATCAAGTCTCATATGGCTATCTGATCATCTAGAAATCCCTGTTGACAACACAAGCTAATTTGTGAGTCCATAGCAACACTTCAAATCAAGTGATCCCATATACCCCTTGCAGTCGCATAGAGACTGCTGGTTTTCATGACCTGCTCTGCCCTGGTGGAACCATCACACTGGGAAACCAGAAGCAGTTCTAGGCAAGAACGTCACAGACTCTTACTGTTCCTATTTGTAATTTAATAGTTTTTATAAATAAATACTTGCTTTTTTCTATGCTTTTGGTCCATTTCCAGAATGCTAAAATTACTTTAACACTTTTGTGTGGCTTTATATTTGGTTACTAGGGAAAGACTTGCTGAGCTCCTCACTCTGTCATGTAAAACTTACATACATTTTTGTTTTCTTCGTGCCTAACACAGTTCCTGGCTCATAGTGAGTCTTAAATTTTGTTGAATTAATTGAGTAAGGGAATGAGAAAGGGACTGTCATCTCATGCGGTTCAGGGAATCCCAAGTATAAGTTGATAGCTTTGTTATGTTTTTTGTTAAGAGTGTACAAGAAACACAATCTGGAGATAATTGGTCTTCAACTCAGATGATTAACTAACAAGACTGACAGTCCCTAGAGATAAAGAGGAAAAAGTTGTATATACATGCCAAATTCTGACAGTTTCTATACACATCTATAGACCTCACATTGCTAAGACAGACTCCAGCTGTTGTTCAAAGTAAGGAAATTGTGGTTAACGATTTAGGCAACATTTTCATTTTTTTCCAGTTTTATTGAGAATAAGTAACATACATTACTGTATAAATTTAAGGCATAGAGCATGTCAGTTTTATTTACTTATATTGTGAAACAATTACCACAGTAAGTTCAGTTAACATCTATGTTGTCATAGAAATACAATAAAAGGAAAAAAAAAAAGAAAGAAAAAGATTCTTATGATGAGAACTCTTAGAACTTATTAACAACTTTACTATGTATCATATAACAGTGTTAATTATAGTAGTCATGTTGTACATTACATCCCTAGAACTTACTTATTTCACAACTTGTAAATTTGTTCCTTTTGACTGCTTTCCTGTAATTCCCTTCTGCCCCCACCTTCTGCTTATGGTAACCACAAGTCTGATCTCTTTTTCTATGATTTTATGGATTTTTGTTTGTTTGTTTGTTTTCTTGTTTTTGTTTTAGATTCCATTATAAGTGAGATCATATAGTATTTGTCTTTCTGATTTGTATCACACTCACACACATACACTCCACAACTTCTTTGGCCATTTATACATTGATGGACATTAGGTTATTTCCATGGTTTGGCTCTTGGAAATAATGCTGCTATGAATGTGGGAATACAGCCATTTTTTGAATTAAATGTTTTCATTCCCTTTGGATATATTCCCAGAAGTGAAATTGCTAGATCCTATGGTAGTTCTATTTTTAATTTTTTGACTGTCCTCCATACTGTTTTCTATAGTGCCTATACCAATTTACAGTCCCACCAATGGTGTACAAGGCTTCTCTTTTCTCCACATCCACACCTGAATTTTTTTATCTCTTATCTTTTTGATGATGGTCATTTTAATAGCCATATGGTGATATCTTATTGTGGTTTTAATTTGCATGTCCCTAATTAATAGTGATTTGGGGCCTCCCCCAACTTTACTCTGCTGATGAGCAAAAGGAGTAGTTGGTCGGGATTACTACTTGGGCACTGCAGATATAAACTCAGTGTCCCAAGATCCCTGCTAGTTGTTGCAAACCCCTCCCCACTTCTCTGTCACAGTTAAATTCCCAGGGGTTGAACATCACAGATTTTCCTGAAATCCTCCTGGTGTGAGATCAAAGTAGGGGCTCCAACAAAGCAATCCACAAATGCTCTGTGGGAGATGTTGTCCCCTGGTTTCTCTATTTACCCACTGGAGAAACCACAGGCTCAGGGGGAGACCTCTCTACATGATGCTGTCCTGGCCTGGGTGAAAACAGTGTGGCCAATGTGTAGCTGCTTCCCTTACCTTGTACAGCAGGCTGTATTGGTCTGTAGTGCAGAAGGGTACTTCAGGCTTACCCTTATGTTCTAGGATTCTATTACTAGTGCTTATTCTTAAATGGTTTTAGCTGTTCTTGTGATGGGGATCAGAGTCAGAAATAACATATGTCACCATTTGAGTGACACCTGTCTAAAAAATAGCATTTCCATTCTGACTTTAGCTTCTAGTAGTAGTTGTTGTTTGGAAAAGGATTCCTAATTCAGAATGTTTATGGCATACACAAATTCCTTATTTCATGCCAGGATTTCAAATCTAGCCAGACTATTTTAATGTGCTTATGTTATATCTCTGCATAAGAAAGCATACTGAGATAAATAATTGGTCTCATAAAGGGTCAAACAGTTAAAATGAAATGGTTACACTTGGGTTAAGCATACCCATACAGACAGTTTAAATTTTATAGATTTTTTTCCCAAAACAAAAATGCTTAAGTTTTGTAAGAAAGCATGGAATAGAAGCTGAGTTCCCAGTTTCAGAGGCTGTCACTAAACTTGCCTGCACAGCCATTTAACCATAGTTATCCTTACCATATCTCCAGCTTTAGAGAGAACATAAAATCCAAGCACTGTCACTTCATTTATACTGCCATATGGCATGATTCTACTTTCTTTCCAAACACTTCAAACCTCTGGTATTAGACTCCAAGTGTCTCCTTCTATACTTAAACCCATCCACACAGACAGACAGATACACACACACACACACACACACACACACACGTACACATGCACACACTCTTATACATATTTCTATTGACAGCTGCATTTTTCCCTAGGATAAGTGTACTTAGTAAGTTCCCTCCATATTTGTGTTATCTGAAAGATCAAATGGTGGAGCTTGCCTCCAAGACTCACCACCAAGTCGTTTGAGATAGTAATCAGCTTTATAGTGTTGGATGCTACTGGTACACTGGTAACATTCCTATTGCTAGGCTTCCTAAGACAAATATTGGACGTATGGTTATTTATGTTATGGTTGATCATTAAACATTTTGCTGAATTTCTGGCAGTAAAATTAAATGGAGTAAGGGTATCTGGACTCATAATCAATCCAATCTGACAACCAGTGCAAATTATGTGGTAGTATCTACGTTATCTAAAGTAACATGGGGTAAGAAACTTCATGGAGTTAAATAAAGTGTAGAAAATGCCTTGGTATCCAATAGAATAGGGGATTCCTGTTTATTTTATCATTTGGAGAGGTCCATTAGGATTTTATTCAGGTCTTTCAGTGTCAACTGAAAAGTAAATGTAAGAGCCAAAGGAAATAGTTGTTGTTATTCACAAAGGTATCATTCTAGGAGCTCTATAGAGGATTATAGGTAGAAGCACTCCTCCCAACCCGGAGTTCCTTGCCCTTTGGTTTTAATGTTTAACTCCATCACAACTTTTATCTTATGTATCATAATAAGTTATTGAATCAATAAACTCCTTTTTTAGACAATGGACCCCTTTAGGACAGGGACTCTCCATTACTAGTTGTTTTTGTTTGTTTTGTTTGTTTGTTTTTGAATCTCTAATGCCTAGCTTGGTATATGATACATAGTAGGCTCTTGCTAACTTAATCAATGTACAAAAGAAAGAAGAGGGGAAATGCAATGATGTGCCTACTCATACTTGGTTCACAGTAATGCTCAGACACTTGCAGTGATAAGGATTGATGAATTGTACTTTTTTGATAAGCGATGAATGACTTTTATAAGAAGCCTTATTACTGGAACTTGTTCTGTTGTTCCAGAGTTCACCATATTGTTCTGCGAAGTTGACTGTGTTCCTTGGAACCAATTAAGGATTTTGAAAGACCTTGAAAACAAATATTAAAAAAAAAAAATGGAGACACTACCAACAATGCAGACAAGAAAGATACAAAAGTATAGTTAATGTGAACAGACTTTAAGAGTCTTTATTTTCTTTTGATAAATTTTGATATAAGCAAAAATACCTCATTTCTGTAAAGATTCCTTGCAGATGTATGTTGAGCACTTATATGCTGTCATAGTACTTTACGTTAGGAATACAAACATGGATGTAACCCAATCATGTCTTCAGAAATCTTAAATCCTAATTAGAGAGATAAGGTCACACATAAAGGCAAAAATTTGTCACAGGTGTTCTTTTTGAAATGTGTCCAAGGCAATGCTCGGAGAGAGTATGTGGTCCACTGCACAGTGAGTCTGCAAGGACAAGAGTCAGACTTGGTAGAGGAGGTGACCTTTGAGCTGGGCAGAGCACTGAAGATAAATAAGGCTGGCCAGGGAAATGAGGGAAGGGAACAGGAAATAGCATTGTATAGACAGGATAATATGATAGCCCAGAAGGCATATGCAAGTGGGGAAGGCAGCTGTGGGTTTCACTGAAATGAGATCTGTACCATCAGGGGCTGTCAGGTGGAAATGGCAGGGTAAGTAGCATATTTGATAGCACCTAAGATAAAGCTCCCTTGCAAATTGAACTTGAAACAAGCTAGATACAAATACAGATCCATCAAGGCAAAGCGTTTCATGTGTCGGTATCTATTAACTGGTTGAAGCTAAGATGTATTTGTGCTGAATGGCAGGAGCTGGTGGGCCTGCCAGTCCCAGTAGGGTGTAAAACCAAGGGAGATTTTTTTCGCAAAAAGAAATATTTGCTTACAAGCACACACAACCCCTGTTGTATTACAATGTGATTATACTTCAGGCTCTTCTGAGAGATAAAATTGTCTATGATGGAAATCAGAGGGAGAGCACAATGCAAGGCTGGGGGCTGGCTGGCAGCATGCAAGATCAAACTCTCTTTTAACTTATATCAGACAAGGGATTAACATTGGATTTTGTGATATTTTTGACTGATACTCATATGGTTCCATTAAGAACAATCTTGGGAAATTATCTGAAGGCATCTGCTTAAATGACAAGAATGGATAATAAACTATATCGCCAGAGCTGTCTTTAAAAAGAGGGGAGGATTCTATAGTTGCACACGGGATTAGGCTTTGCTCTCTATTTTCACAATTATATTATTTCCCCATCTTAAATTAGTAAAGTGGAGCTGATGGTTCTCCCTGTTTCCAGGGAGAGCAAGTGTATCACACAATCGAGAAACCAGAATTCTCCTATTTTGTCTATATCACCTGTAAGATACCATAATACAAATGTCCCTCACTGTGATGAAAAATGCACATTTCTAAGCAGAATGATATCTGATTCAGCATTGTATTTGTGTCTATCCAGTATGCCCCTCTGAAAGGACAAATGCATGCATTTTATTTACCATCTGATTTTTTATTCTATTCTAACCCTCTCCTTACCCATGCAGGGCTCCATAGCTTCCAGCACAGATTTATGAGATCATACACAGGTGCTATTGCCACAGGGATAATATGCAACAATGAAAGTTCTGAGTTCAATAAAATTTTTAAATTTTTTTTTTGCTGTTTTCCCCCAATATTTATTATGAATTCTTACACTTACTGAGTTTTATGAAATCCAGCAATAACCAATTACAACACTTTGTCCTTTATCCTTTGTTTAAATTGGGTTGAAGTAGGACCAGGTCTGAATGTCCAATGACCATTTTAAGTTTCAGCAATATTCATAATGTTGCTTCATCCATGGAAGTACTTTGGAAGGTTTAATTGTACCAATTGAGTAGAAGTTGTCAATATTATCATCTCTGTGATTCACATACTCTAGGCTACAATAGTAAAGAGGTAAGAATAGTGTTTCAGTAACAATTACACAAACAGTTATACATTCATCAATCCTTCCTTTCAGTTCTCCCAGATGGTTCCAGGAAATCCCAGTATCTCTTATATAACTGATGGGCAAGTTAGTGTTCTTAGCAACTTAAGAAAATTAACCATTTTTCTCTTCTTACGCTGTGGCTTGCTCTAATGATGTCTGCTATTTCAGTATTCTGTCTTGCTTTCCCCATTAAACCATTTAAATGTTCTAGTAATTTTAATATCTTTCATCTAGGTCACATCATCTCAGCTCCTTCTTGCTCCTGAAACCAAGATAAATATAATTATTCAGACCATGAGCTACACTTCCAGATGGAAAATATTGTCATAGCTTATATCATCAAGTTTTCCAGTAAGAAGATCACTAGCTGTTACTTGTAAATCTTTCTCTTTTTCAGATTTTCTATAAAATAGGATATGATCTTGTAGTCAAATGAGGCAAATCTATTCTAGTCATTAGGTTTCACTGTCCACTGGGGGAATGGGGGAAGGTACGAGAAAATGTTCCTGGTTTCACAACACTATATAATTTACTCATCCAGTGAAATATCCTCCCTGGGTCAAACCGAAATGAGCCACCTTGTCAATTAGGACGAGCATCCTCTCCAGGAAACAGAGCTCTTTGTACTGCTTCATTGTGTAGAGAAAAATGTTCCTAAAAGTGAGTTGTTAGTTTATTCTGGTTTATAAGAATTTAGTTTTGTGTTGGCTGAATGGCTTGGATTTTTAGAACAAAAGATTATCCATTTAAAAACTATTCCCCCTGGGGTCACTGTGATTTCTCAGAGACTATATGGCAGATGAGGCATCTTTGGGCAAATATTTATACATTATGCTTTCCAGTTTGGCCAGAACTGAACTTCTGTTAGAGTAAGTGAACACCTTCTTCCCAACATCATTTGAATATCTGATTTATATGAGGTTGAAACTCCTCCTGGGAAGCCAACTCAAACAGTAATAGAGTTGATGAGCACTGGGTGTTCTATGCAACTAATGAATCATTGAACACTACATCAAAAACTAATGATGTACTATATGTTGGCTAGTTGAACTTAATAAAAAAAAAAATTAAACCAAACCAAAACAACAACAACAACAACAACAACAAAAACCAATAGAGTTCAGACTGTCTGGAAGACTGGAGGATGAGTAAATTCAGTGGTAACCAAATACAAAGTGAGCGTAAGTAGGCACCACAGAGTGAATTTCATCATAGAAGATGAAGTCTGGCTCAGTGGACAAGATTTGCAATGGGGTATGGGGGTAAAAAGAGAGAGGGAATTCTATTTACAGGATGTTGCTAGTGGAAATAACATTATCTGGAGTATAATAGGTGACCCTTGCTGGTCCTTTCGTTTCTGTTCCTATCAATAGGAACACATATGGACACTATTTTTTTTTCTAGAGGAACTAAAAATACAAATACATATTTACACACTTATTTGTATAACAGATTAAAATCTCATTCCATGTATTGGAGCAGCATAATTACATCCACATATAATGATTTGCATATGAAAAGTCCTTGATTTGCATGGACAATTATAAGTACTCTTTTTTTTTTTTTTGCTGATGCAAATGAAGAAACACCTTTGGAAAATTGGCTTCATAATTTCTAATCATATATCATTGAGTGGTGCATACAGTTTTCTGGAAGAAATCGGCATCATTTTAAGAATAAGAAGTCATTTAGGCAGATTTTCTCTGGGAAAAGTGCTTGACAGAATATTTATTTTTCTAGTAATACTTAAAAATCGAACATTCAGTAGACCAAACCTGAATGAGTTGAAGGACAGACTTGGCGTTTCCTGTATACTTGACTTCATTTAACTATCATATGAAGAATTTTACAAATGTTTTCATTTGAAACAATCAGTGAATTATTTGTTTATAATCTTTGCACCACAGAGGATTAAAATCCCTAGGAACTGTAGGAAGACACTGATAGTTTAAAAGGGTCAAAGCCCTGGGTTTAGAAGGCAAGGGGCTATGCTAGGGTTTTTGGTCACATTCTTGAGGTTTCTGGCTCTTTAAATTTCAGTGTGTGTTAAATATTTCCTAAGGGAGAGTGAAATTCACATTAGGATTTTAGCAGTTGTCAAAAAGCCCAGGATCTCTCAGAAGACTGATTTTTAAACATGATCTTTAATGTTGACTTTCTATCCAAAGTGTTCCGTCTCTCTTCAGGTGTTTCTTCACAGTTATCAGTTATTTAGATACGTGAAATCGCTTCTTGTCATGAGCCTGAGTGGGAGGAGAAAAATTTCCATTCTATCATTTATGTACTTTCAGTAATTACACTTCATTTATATTGGGTCATGAGAAGTGGCATTTTGTTTCTAAATGAATAGAGTTATAATGAATTCACCTCAGATAGTTAAATCTTAAGTCTGTAACTGAGGTGACTCTGCCCTTATAAAATCACTCTGTAATAAGCCTTCTTTCCCCCCTCTTTATCTAAGAATATAGCCATCTTGAACACATAAAACAGATGCCTCCTAGATGGCTGCTGATTTCTCTACCCAAAGGGAGGTTGAAAACAGATCTTTTCGAAGGCATTGGGAAGCTGTGTTAGGAACACATATCAACAGTTCACTAATTCAAGGTTCAAGTAGGATGTATTCCCAGCTTAGAGGACAAACCATCTTCCTTCAGTTTCTTCAAGGCCCACTTGGGTTTGTGTCTCTGCCAGGAAGGATTCTGGTATCATTCTCCTCACACATTTCATTCCTGTATTTTCAGATCTGTTAGCAATTCCACAAACTGTCATTGCCTTGGCATAGTGATTAAATTTAAACTTAGAATTGATTCCCAGTTGTTTCATTCATATACACACACACAGAAAAGTGTATATGTATATAAAATATAAAACTGAATATATATACATACAATATATGTATATAATATATTTATGAATCACATATGTATATATGTATATTATGTATTTGTGTGTGTATATATATATATATTACACAAAATATGTGTGTGTGTATTCCATCTGAAGAGTTCATCCATAATGATAGTGAAGTTGTCTTTTTTTTTTAACTGTCATGAAGTAGGTTTTGAAATCTGAAAGATTTTTTAGAGCACATTAATAATTATAAGACCGTTTATATCTGTGATATATCTTGTGTTTTTAGTAACCTTATCAGGAAGTTGAGGTCAATACAATAGTTTCTATTTTATAGATAGAAAAACTGATCCTGAGAGGTTTTAAAGGATCATCAAATTGATAACACTGGTAACTGAAGAGCCATGGCTGAACTCAACTTCAAAGACTCTCATTTGGTTCTCTAATTCTTCTAGGCTTGTGTATTCCTCTCTTGTATGTCCAACAGTGTTACCATAGCCTTGGATAAAGCATAGAGTCTAAGATAATACTTAGTAAATTAGCAGAAGTTACTTCCTTAGAGATCACAAAATGTGTCCACGTTGAGTATGCCTGGTGGCCTCCCCTGTTAGCCCAATTATAACATCTTGCAAAATACTGAGAGAAAGGGCTACAACTTAGAAAATAAAATTGTCATTTTAAAATCCTGAGTATTCACACCATGTTGTATATAACATATTTTGAGTTGGATATGAGCGATTATGGGGAATAGCATCAATATGTATCTCAGTAAACAACAATAAATACCAGTATACGGTGACCTACTGAAGTTCTCAGCCTCTCTTCTGTCCTTCGGATTTCTTCAGGGAACACTCCAGTTCCCAAATCTGCCATGCAACCTCATCTGCCTGTTCAACACACCCTTGTTCTATCTTTTCTGGCCTTCTACAGGGCGCACCTTTACTAGAACACCATACTGCAGTTTTTGCCCCATGTTTCATGGGTAGTTCTGTCAACCCCATCACCAGATTAATACCTGGAGTTAAACAACAGTTCTTGAGCTGCTTTTTTATTCCCCTCAAAGCCAACTCAATCCTTAATACATGCTTCTTCTTTGAATAATAGAATCTAAATAAACAGATTTTGTTTTACATCTGTCATCCATCTGTAGGCATATTATATCTAATTTGAAGCATCACAGTTTAGGAGATATGAGAGGATGTAAAAGGGAAGCGTAATGATGATGGCATGAGTGCAGAATGAGGTCTTATGGGTAGGTAAACACCTGGAATGACTGTAGGTGTGGTTGAGTTTATGTTCCCTTGCATGTTTCTTTAACAGATTGTAAGCTTTTGGAGATACCGATGGAGCTTTTTAGCATAGTGCATGGAAAAGACTATATACTCAGTGAATATTTGTTAACCTAATTAATAGAATATATTTATAGACAGGTGAAGAACATACCTGCATCCCTACTTCCTCCTCTGCATCATCAAAATTCACAATTTGGCTAAGTATTTACCTTCCTAGCCCACAAGGTTAAAGTTTGGTAAGAGAAAACTATGAAAAGTAGGGAGGGCAGACAATGCCCTTGTAGAATAAATGACCAGCAAGATTAGTAGCTGTGCTACATTCCTCAACAGTCAAGGGTACTTAGCTGCTCCATAGGAGTGGAGAAAACATACTCTTAGTGGCATGTAACACTTGGAGCAGAGATAGCATGTCTTACGACACATAAACAGGCCTCACACCCATGCTCAGGGAATCCAAAGACACAGTCATGGCACTAGATATGAACTCCCAGCTTAAGCTGGACTTTGCTAAAACTTTGAAATGCATCTCATGAAGGGAACACCAACTTTTTAGAAAAGCACATTAAACCAAAAATAAAAGGGTGCTGAATTAACTATTTCATTAATGCTGGCTGATTTTCAGGTACTAAAACTTTAAATGGATAACCCTTTCCTGTAAGTTGAGTCATAGCTCATTTTGGCTTCTCCTATGAGCTACATTGTCTGTTAAGGTAGCATCTTGGACAAGGGGAATCAGAATTTTTCTGCATTGTGAGGGAAACGTGTCATCATTTGCTCCAGGATGTGACTGGTCTTCCTGGGCCATTCCCTGGGATTTGAATGGGATGGTCCTGAGAAAGATCTCTCCCCTGGAGATCCTTTATTGTATCTGCTGCTCTGGGTACAAGCTGATAATGGTTATGCACACAGAATTCTGGGTTTTAGCGGATAAGAATTCAGACTTAACGTTGCCCAGGATGTTCAAAATCATGTCAGAGAGAATAATTTCATATGAGGACGAATAAATAATACATTTGCTACTTAGCCTGCAAATAAATGACGACTCCTGAAAACTGTACCTATTCACATCCTATCTTTTTGAGCAAAATTGGACCTGCCATATAGGCAGAGCTGCTCCTCCATTTCTAACTTTAATATTTCTGCTTTGGCACAGGTACTCCTTTTTCATTAGAGCTTTTCAACCAGAAAAGCTAATATCTGAATATATTATTCTACATATTTACTTCCAACTTAACAGGACTGAAGCTTGGTGGAAGAGTTTACATGCAAGGAATAGTAAGAGGAATGGGCAGAGGAGTGGAAGGAAAGGAAGAGAAATTAGATAGACAGTGACCATGTCCCTTATATATGAGTAGTGTAATAGACAGAGCAAGATTCTTAGGAAATCTGGCCAAAAGCAAAGTATTTCAAGAAAGACTGTGGACTCTTAGAAACAAACTGAGGGTTTTGGAGGGGAGGGGAATGGGAGGGTTGGGCCAGCCTGCTGGTGAGTATTAAGGAGGGCACATATTGCATGGAGCACTGGGTGTGGTGCATAATGAATCTTGGAACACTGAAAAAAAAATAAATTTTTAAAAAAGGATAGAAAACTACTATTAGATGTTTCTACAACTTTTACAAAATGGTGGGCGTGTGGTATTAAAAAAGAAAGTACACAAATATAGGTGAACTGCTAAGATTATTAGTAGACGAAAAACTGGATAATGGATTCTCATACCAGAGTGCCTGCAAGTAATCTGGATTTAAAAGGAATATATGTATATAAAAAATATATGTTTATAAAAAATAAAAAAAAAAAAAATAAAAGGAATACATTTTGATACTTCCACAGATAGAATTCACAGAAAATTTATTTTTGCTATTTGTAACAAAAAATAAAGAAAATCACCAATAGCATATTTGAATCCATGTGGGCAGTGATATTGTTGGTTCCTTTGCATTTATCAATTGAGCGTAGAATACATGAGTATAATGTTGGGAAATGGCTAGAGGACAAGAATCAGTAATTTCTGTTTTATGATATTCTTATTGTGTTCTTAAACTCTGGTTTTCGTGGTGCATCACCATATAACTTTTCATATATATGTGTGTGTGTGTATTTTTATATCTTGTCATACCAACTAAGCAGCCAGCTCCTTAGGGAAAATCATGTATTTTACTTTTTCTTCTGCCATATAGCACCTAACACAATGCTTGCCACATTGGAACATATACACATACACAAGACAACCTCTTTCCCCCCAAAATACTTACATGTGGAGAGGACTGGATTAGAGCTGTGTGGTGGGCAGCCCCCACAGTGCTGACCTAAGACACAGGGTGATTGCTTATGGTAAACTTTGTGCAAACTTTCTGAAGAAGCGCTTTAAAGGAGCATGTGATTCTATTTAAGGTGCAAGACCTCTTTGTGACCTGCACCTCTACAGCCCTTTCACATCATAGTTATCTCCAAAGATTATTAGGCATGAGGTAGAATTAAAATTCAAGAGAAAAGCTTGGGTTAAATAAACCTCAGGTGTTGAATGTGACAAGAGAGAATCTGTTGACTCCCTGAGCTGAGGTACTGTGTGTCCTGAGATGAACCCGGCAGAGGCGAGGGGGAGGTTGACAGTCATGCTGAGAGGCTGGAATAGAAGCGGAGACAGAGACTTGAAATGGCACAGCTCCAAGACTGGGGAGCCATCGCCGAAGCAGGTGATGATTTGTTGAGCTATCTTAGTCTCCAACAGAACGAAAAAAGACAGTTTCAATGAAGAAGTCGAAAAGGGATAGAATGTGATAAAATAAATCCAAAGAAAAGTAGGCATTCAGCAGGCACATGTGTGAGTATACTAAATGTTCTTCCACTTTGGGGACACTGTCCAGAGTGCCCTTTCTAGAGAGCCAAGTGACTCCTTTCTTCCCTTCCTTCAGATCCTCTCTCATTCACTACTTCATCAATAAGGTTTTCCTCGACCATCATATTAAAAAAGAGTTGGGGCAAATTGGAAGGGGAGGTGAATCATGAGAGACTATGGACTCTGAGAAACAATCTGAGGGTTTTGAAGTGGCAGGGGGTGGGAGGTCGGGGTACCAGGTGGTGGGTATTAGAGAGGGCACGGATTGCATGGAGGACGGGGTGTGGTGGAAAAATAATGATACTGTTATGCTGAAAATAAATAAATGAAGAAAAAAAGAGCAATCCATTTTCTCATACTCTGTTTATCCTATTCTGCTTACTCTGCTTTTCTCCATAGCAGTTTTCACTTCCCCAAATACCATTTATTTACTTATTTATTTATGGTCTGTCTCATTCGAGTATAACAAAAGGTCCATGAAGAAAGGAGTGTTGTCTATGTTTATTCTCTGTTGCCTCCCCAGTGCACAAAATTTAGTAGGTAATGAATGAATGAATGAATGCACACTCCCTGGGAGAAAGCACTGAGAACCAGAGAGTGCAGAATTCTTGATCCATGCCAGTTCTTATTTACTGGATGGTGAGCTTTTCTCCACTAACTTCAATGCGTCATCTGTAATATTATGTGAATTAGGAGAAGTTGGGAGTAGGAATAACATCATATTTCCCCAGGGAAGAAACTAGATTAGTCCATCTCTTTGCATCTCTTCTGGTTCATAGTCCTCTGACTCTGTGACTCTACAATTTCATGATCTAAATGTTCTATTTTCTCCCACAGTAAATCCTTTGCTTTTAAATTCAATGAATATCTCAATTTTATATGAAATCCAGATTGATTGATTGATTGATAAAAGCAAATATAAGAAAAAAAGAAACCAAAATAATTTTTGATGCCATTAGTCTTCCAGTTATTCTATGTTGGAAAATCAGCTGAAATATCCAGTTCAACCAGGGGGAAGGACACTCAAAGCAGTTTAACTGATGTATTTTCTTTTTTACCACGGTTACTTAAAAGGATTGACCAAATACAGTAGACAATTCCTCAGCTGTTATTTAGAGAAAGCTTTGTGCTTAAATCAATATGATATTTTGCTCTGTAGGTATTGGAAATCATTCTGCCGTTGTCACTAATTGCTTTGGTATTCTGCAAAAGTACAAAGTGTCAGCTATTTATTAATAAATCTGTTTTTGTAGTAGGGGGTGCATCTTTCCTGTTTATCATGTAACAGCAATAAAAAATACTGAAGCCCTGAATGGAGCATGTAATGAAAGACTCTGTCAGTGTGTGGCATATCTCTTGATTAAAAACCAGGTAAAGGAATGTATAAGGAGAAGGACAAGATACAGACAATTCTTCTATAGCCCTCATTGCCAGTGATCACTCTTACATGGATTAAAAGCTGTCAGATATTATCATTTATCAAGCAATTGTGAAATGGGGAAATATAAAATTAAGGAGAAATTTTTGATGGCTTGTCATAGTCAGCCACTGGGCTAGGCATCCACAGAATTCATGAGATTTCGTAGATAAAATACACATTTATTTGATTCTCTGGTGCAACTAAATTGAGAAAGGTGGTTTGCAAGACAGATTTCTCATCCCTTTTACTCAACGGTGAGTGATAGAGAAAGCAGTCCTCTATCTTTATCTTTTTAACAGAGCTTTTCTAGACAAAAACCATAGCTCCAAACCATTCTGGGAAACAAAATTGTTTCCTCAGAAAAGAAGTAATGGAAGAGTATACCCTTTCATCATATCCAAGTCATCATGTACCCGAATTGAGTGCTACATAATTTGGGGAGCATTGAGACAAACTTCATAACCTCCAGGAGTCATCTGTACCAGCTTACCCAAGTTCCTGAAATCGTTTCTACACTTACCAGTCATAGGAATCAAAGTCCCATAGGTTATTTTCTCAGCCAGTTCAGTTTAAGTATGTATTTAAGGGTGGTACCAGTAAATAAACTGTATCTGGGTGAAAAATATGAGATAACTCCTGGGAACCCTACCTTGGAAACTAAGAGAATCTCAACATGGTAACAGAGCCTCCAGTTAGTCTAAACAGACAACAGGATTCTGCTCTGACTAAAGAAAAAAAAAAAATCTAAAGCTTTTCAATGCATGTGAATTAAATGCCCAATACTATGTGCCAAGCAAAGAGGGAGAAATACAAAATGACTTCTGTTCTTGGTGGGAGGCAAGTAATAACAAAATAAATAACTGCACATATGCAGTATGCCAACCGAGGAATGCATTATGTTGTTTGGGGTTTATAGAGAAATTAGTAGCACACTGGGCTTAAGGGAAGAGTTCAACAAGGCTTTCTGGAAAAAGTGGCTTCAGGGTAAAAGTGCTAATAAGGACTAAGAGGTCCTCAGGTAGACCAGGAAGATTAAAATAATGCAAAAGAAATTCAGAAAAAGGAGCACCTGGCTGGCTCAGTTGGTAGAACTTGTGTCTCTTGATCCTGGGATGGTGGGTTTGAGCCCTATGTTGGATGGAGAGAGTCCTCAAAAATATAATAAAAAAAAAATTCAGAAAAAGGAAACCACCTTGGACAGTACCTGATACCTCTGCTACTACTATTGCTTCTACATCTCCACCCCAACCTGATTCATTTGTTTTTCTCTTCTGGGGAAGCTTTCATTTGTATAATCCTGTGTAGTTTTAGAGTATGTACATGTACTTTCTCATTTGATCTTCTAGCTGCCTTCAGTTGTAGCAGAGATTGACCAAGCACTACAGAATATTGAAGCGATGATTTTCTCAATTTTTCCATGGAGAGTACATAAAGGGCTTTGTTCTATGTGCATATGAAAGCAGTTAGTTCATTACATGCCATGGGTGTCATAAGGCATTGAGATTTAATTCTCTGGTTGAGAAAACATAAGATAGACATTCACCAAACTTACCCCCACTTTGTCCTGACTATGAAGATAGACCACATTTATCATCCTCTCTAGAAGGGAAGTGGGGCCAAATAGCTAAGTTCTAGTCAATAGAATCATATAGAATTGATATGTACCACTTCTCAACCAAGCTAATAGAAATTCTCCTGCATGCTGGTCCATATGCTTTTCCTGTCCACTGACTGAAATAGGAGACCTCTGAAGATACAGGAAAGAATAGAGCCCCAAGGTGAAGGATCCTGAATCCCTAAATTACAGTGTCAAAAGCCACCTGCCAAATACCATTTTTGAACTATTAGGCAAATAAGAATTAAAGTTTTAGTACGTTAAACCATTGACTTTTAGGAGTTGTTTTCTTAATCAGTCTTCCTTTATTAATACAGCAGATAAGATACTGTTTTCCCAGATTCACAACTAAGTTAAGAATGACTCAAAATAAAACTTCGATCAAGGCAAAATGGCAAGTAGATAATAGAAACTCCACTTGAACACATATCATATAACTCTAGTCTACCATTCTCCATAATATCTTCAGAAGTTTGATGCTCTACCATAAAAGAACTAGGTCTAGCATAAAAGCTACTCAATAACCAGTGATTAGGTGAATACAGTCAGCTGAATATACACTTTGGTTTTGAGGATAAAGCCCTATGATTGTGCTTCCTTCTAAAGCTTGACTAAACATTTGTCCTAGTTACTATTAGAGGATTGCCTTTCATTTCTCCTACCCAATGCCACAAATGGCCCACTCTCTGAGGTTTTGTTACTCAACACATGATCTGCAGACTAGCAGCATAGGAATCCTTGGAAAGTTATTAGAAATACTGAATCCCACACCCCACTCCAAGCCTGCATCTTAACAAAATCTATTGGCAATTCTTGTGCATATTAAATTTTGAGAAGTGTTTGTCTACAGCATTGTTCTACCCTGATATTTACTTTCCTGAACTAGAGTGCCCTCATTACCTATTGACTCTTCTGACTGGTATCCTTTTCATCCCAGTAATTTTCTATTCATTCTCTTACCTTGACCGCACTCTCATCTGGCTGCAACTGTGTTAACTTACAGACCTGCTTTGACCCGTACTCAACCTGGTTTTGACTTCCCTTCATGTGATCTAGCCATCCCAGACTGAGACTCTGGTACCAAAGGCAGGCAACAGCTCTTGTAAAGTAAAAGTGTACTCAAAAAAGCAAATTTTTAGGTGCTTTATGGACATTAACACCTTAGTTAATTAAATCATACTAGCTTCAGGTACTTAGTTGGCATCTTTGGGAAATGAGCCCTAGAATAGTTAATTACTATGTAAGTCTGTATTAGAGGGAAAAGATCAGAACATAAGCAATTATCCTGGGAGAGCCTATCTTGTTAGGGACCTGTTTCCATTAATTTTTGGGCTAATCAGCATTTGATAATCCTTTCTACTACATAGCATGTTGGGTTTTTTTCCTTCTTAGCATTGTAAAAATAAAAGTAATAATATCAACTCCCTGCATTTACATATGAGAATATATCACTGCTCTTAACTGAAATGCCTCAGATATCAACAGAGTTGGGGGATACCATCCTATTTCAACCTTTTGAATTTTATTGCTACCTGGGAATCCAGTTCTGACAATTAGTCAGAAACAGACATGTAGAGGCTAATACTTAGAGGTAACACAGCTAGCTGTAGTCTCTAAACTGGGTGGCTCAAATATTTTAATAGATCAAATTTAGAGTCTCTGAACCTGAAATTCAATTGCTCAAAAATAATGCTGACCTGTTACAGGCAACCTGAGCATGTGACACTGTTCTCCAGCTGCTAACGTATAAGAGATTTTTAGTGGCATCATTGACAGCTGTCCTTAGAGAATGGTGAAAAGAGTATGGGTTTTGGGTCTCTGTAGCTGGGTTCCAATTCTGGCTTCATCCTTACTTTCTCTGTAAGGTTGAAGAAGTTGTTTAACCTCTCTATATCTCAGTTTCCTCATCTGAAAAGAGATTTATAGGGTTCTGGGGTGGTTGAATAAATAAGACATGAGAAGCACTTAGAAGAGGCAGCAATACAAGATCATAAAGAAAAATCAGCCTCTGTCTGTTGTACCCAATCTCAGTATTGTTATCCTCAACAGGTATGCAAAGAAAGGAGCTTTAAAAAAAAAAAAATTAACATTTATCTTTGGCTGAAGCATTTCCTTCTGTTCAGATGAAATAGCCCAATAGATGGGGACCTTAGGCTGGCAAGTGACCACATATGAGCATTAGACATAAAAGTTAAAATAGTAATTGTTGGGACACCTCGGTGGCTCAGTCAGTTAAGCGTCTGCCTCTTGCTCAGGTCACGATCCCAGGGTCCCTGCTCATGTTCTCCTGCTTCTTCCTCTTCTCTCTCTCACTATCTCTGTTTCTGTCTCTCTCAAATAAATAAATAAATAAATAAATAAAATCTTTTAAAAAAGTAGTACTTGTTTAATACATTTTGTTGATTATTGACCTTCCTTTCTTCCCTAAAGATAAACTAGTTTTCCTAAGTCTTCCTATCTGATTTCCCACATATTCACAATTACGCTTGGCTACAGCATTCCTGAGTTGATCCAAGACATAAAAACAAAATGTCGTCTCTAGAGTTTCTCTATCAGTCCCTGGCTGTGGGAGTTCTGCTTTAAGAGCAAGCTTTCTTATAGTGATCAATATTTGTCTGATAAGGAGTAACAGCTTAGCTGTCAACCATCATGGTTCAGATGCCTCTTAAGACTAAGTGTCTTGTGCGATTCTGATATTCCATCTCACATTTCCCTCTTCTGTGGTGTCCAATCATTCGCTAATGATACCAAAGCGTAAGACATTTACAGGGTATTGTATCCTCTTCAAATCTTTTCAGAACTGCTTTAATACCATTTTACAGGCCCGTGCAATTCATCCAAACCCTTAAATCATTTTTCTTTCCCCAGCTTAAAGCCTTTCAATTCTATACCTCCACCGATAAGGCTTAACATTATAACAGCTTAAGATGTTCTTGCTCTTAGATATGTAAGGGGAAATGACTGTCGTATCATTGTCCGTGTTTATCATGAGCTTTTTTATGGAGCACATCTCAGAGTACTAAGACAACCAACATTTACCAAATTCTATTTTCTTATTTAGAAAGTGTCTTTGAACAGGAAATGACAATTGTGGGAAAGTTAACTGACTTGTTCCCAGTAAATTTTCAACAGCATGAAGTCTGACCTTAGGGTGGTGAGATTGAGCCCTGTGTGGGGCTCTGTGCTCAACGTGGAGGTGGAGTCTGCTTGAGATTGTCTCTCCTCGGCCCCTCCCCACCTCTGCTCTTTCTTTCTCTCTAATATAAATAAGTAAATCTTTGAAAACAACAGCAATAGAAACAAATCAATGAGTGACTCACTGAATATGGATCTCCAGAGTTCTCTAATAGAAATAAAAATATCTGTTTACATTAATCACAGGATTTAAAAAAAAAGTTAAAAGGTGGTATATTTAAGAGCCCTTTAAAATGCTGGAACACTATGTGAGCATTGTATTTTAAAAGAAACACTTTATTGGGATTCCTGTGTGGCTCAGTGGGTTAAAGCCTCTGCCTTCTGCTCAGGTCATGATCCCGGGGTCCTGGGTTCGAGCCTCGTGTTGGGCTCTCTGCTCAGTGGGGAGCCTGCTTCCTCCTCTCTCTCTGCCAACCTCTCTGCCTACTTGTGATGTCTGTCTGTCAGTAAATAAATAAAAAATCTTAAAAAAAAAAAAAGAAACACTTTATTAATGTGATCCCATTTATTCCTCCAGTAACACTCTGAAGGATATAATGTTATCATCTCTCTCAAATAGTCCAGTGAACTGTTATACCTATTTTACAGATGAAGAGTCTGAATCTCAGAGAGGTCAAGTAACCAGCTGATGGCAACACAGTTGTAAGCGGGGGAACTCAGGTTTAAACTGACAAATATTAAATTCCAAACCCTGGCACTTTCCACTGATTCTTAGTAAACTGAAGTAGGCTGAGAAGTGTTTCAGACTCATACCCATATTTTAAATTTTCAGGATTCAACTGGTAAGATTCAACCTTTAAAAAAATTAAAGTAAGTAATACAATTCTTAGGTTTAATGAAGCAAACTCATTCCCTAAAACTCTCTGTCACAACTGTTTTATTTCTTAAAAAGTTTTATTTAATGGTGACAACAATAACAGCAAACATTTTTCAGGGGCTTACTGTGTGCTAGTGCATCTTCTGAACATATATCATGTATTAACTCAATTAACAAGAAAAGGAAAACGAAATTTTCCATTGATGATTGCTTACAATAAAATTATCACCTTTATATAACCTTCCTCCATCTTGGGAAGTAACCAAAATAAACCTGAAAAATTCATTTCTGTTCTCCAGTATGCTAGAGCTTGCTACATCATATTATAGAAATTTTGAATAAACATAAGTGAATAGAGAGGCTTGTGTAAATAGGACCAGGGACAAATAACGCTAATCTTTAAATCCTGCCTTGGCCTATAGGTGAACGCATTTGTTGGAAGGCACATTTCTGGTCTCTTGCTATTACTTATTCACTCTTTTGGGGGAACCTGATATCCATTGGGCCACTCTATCCTCAGATAGATTCATGATGCCAGAAGGACAAGAAACAGGCTCCACTTTCTGTGTCTCTAGATACATAATGCCTTAATCAGCTAAAACAGCCAGTGTTTTGATTCATACCTCCTCAACAGTAAAAAGATTAGGCCAGACAACCTCTTAAAGGCTCAGATGAGAAGGTATATCAAGTGTCCTTTACCTGGGGTGCATTAACTTCAAGCCTACTAGGAAAAGAGTAGGAACCCCCACTTTGGCATCAGGCCCAAATTGCCTTCTTCCATTCATCACGATCACAACTGATGCTTTAGCCCTACTTGTCTGTGTATACTGTTCTCATCAGTTGTGTTATGGAGGCAAGAGTAGTTAGTGATTGGCACCCCAAATTGTCAGTAGTGTATTTTTGCTAATGTCATTTTCCCTCCTTTGGAGTATGCCTTAAATTAAATATTTTTTTTTTTTTGTTTTATTTTGCACTTCATAGCCTTTCTTTTTAAAAGATTTTATTTATTTATTTGACAGACAGAGATCGCAAGTAGGCAGAGAGGCAGGCAGAGAGAGAGGGAAGTGGGCTCCCTGCCGAGCAGAGAGCCCAAAGAGGAGGCTCGATCCAAGGACCCTGGGATCATGACCTGAACAGAAGGCAGAGGCTTAATTAACTCTCTGTGCCACCCAGGCACCCCTGCATTTCATAGACTTTTATTGAAGTTGAGCATCTTTACATACGGGTTTCTTCTTACGTGAATTCTCCAATCATGTCCTTTGCTCCTTTGCCCGTCTTTCGCCTGGGCATCTTGCTATTTACGTGAAAAGTTCATTTGTAAAGAAGTCTCCATTAAAAAAATTTAACTTTGGGGGGACCTGGGTGGCTTAGCAGGTTAAAGCCGCTGCCTTCAGCTCAGGTCATGATCCCAGGGTCCTGGGATCAAGGACTGCATTGGGTTCTCTGCCAAATTAAATATTTTTTAAAATCTATGAAAATGACTCATAAATCTATAGTACTCTTTGTTCATCTAATTCTAGTCTAATTCTGGTCTAACTACATCCAACTTCTAACTTCTTCTATAAGTTATTCCCAACTGAATATTATATTGTATCTTGAAATTAACCACTTTAATTTCTAAATTATGATGAGCACTTGGAGAGGTAGTTAAACCTATGACTTTTCTGATCCTTCTTCATTAGATCTTGATTGGATCCTAGAATTTGTACATTTAATCAGTATTGGAAGTGATTCTTAAGCTTCAAGAATGTTTAATAAAGGGTGATTGACTTGAAAGTCAGCAAGACCTCTCAGTTACTCCTTGGCAATATCTCTCCATCCACTTAATCATTCACCATGCACCATGAGATTCATATGTACCTATATGGTGTCAGCTTACTTGCAGCCATTTGATGTCAGGGATGCTCAAACCCTAAAACAGATTCCTACCCTAACAGTGATTTTTTAAAAAAGATTTTTATTTATTTATTTGAGAGAAAGCAAGCACAGCAAGAGGAAGGGGAGGGGCACAGGGAAAGGGAGAAACAGGTGATTCCATTTACTATAGCCCCAAGAACCATATGATACCTGGATTAAACCTAACCAAAGAGGTAAAGGATCTGTACTCGAGGAACTACAGAACACTCAGGAAAGAAATTGAAGAAGACACAAAAAGATGGAAGACCATTCCTTGCTCTTGGATCAAAAGAATAAACATTGTTAAAATGTCTATATTGTCTAGAGCAATATATACTTTTAATGCCATTCCGATCAAAATTCCACCGGTATTTTTCAAAAAGCCGGAGCAAATAATCCTAAAATTTGTATGGAATCAGAAGAGACCCCGAATTGCTAAGGAAATGTTGAAAAACAAAAATAAAACTGGGGGCATCACGTTACCTGATTTCAAGCTTTACTACAAAGCTGTGATCACCAAAACAGTATGGCACTGGCATAAAAACAGACACATAGACCAGTGGAACAGAGTAGAGAGCCCAGATATGGACCCTCAACTCTATGGTCAAATGATCTTCAACAAAACAGGAAAAAATATACAGTGGAAAAAGGACAGTCTCTTCAATAAATGGTGCTGGAAAAACTGGGCAGCTATATGTAGAAGAATGAAACTCAACCATTCTCACAAAGATAGACTCGAAATGGATAAAAGACCTCAATGTGAGAAAGGAATCCATTAGAATCCTAGAGGAGAACATAGGCAGTAACCCCTTTGATATTAGCCACAGCAACTTCTTTCAAGATATGTCTCCAAAGGCAAAGGAAACAAAAGTGAAAATGAATTTTTGGGACTTCATCAAGATCAAAAGCTAAGTAAACAGTCAACAAAACAAAGAGGCAACCCACAGAATGGGAGAAGATATTTGCATATGACAATACAGACAAAAGGTTGATATCCAGGATCTATAAAGAACTTCTCAAACTCAACACACACAAAACAGATAATCATATCAAAAAATGGGCAGAAGATATGAACAGATACTTCTCCAATCAAGACATACAAATGGCTATCAGACACATGAAAAAATGTTCATCATCACTAGCCATCAGGGAAATTCAAATTGAAACCACATTGAGATACCACCTTACACCAGTTAGAATGGCCAAAATTATCAAGACAGGAAACAACGTGTGTTGGAGAGGATGTGGAGAACGGGGAACCCTCTTACACTGTTAGTGGGAATGTAGGTTGGTGCAGCCACTTTGGAGAACAATGTGGAGATTCCTTAAGAAATTAAAAATAGAGCTTCCCTATGACCCTGCCATTGCACTACTGGGTTTTTACCCCAAAGATACAGATGTAGTGAAAAGAAGAGCCATCTGTACTCCAATGTTTATAGCAGCAATGGCCATGGTTGCCAAACTGTGGAAAGAACCAAGATGTCCTTCAACGGACAAATGGATACGGAAGATGTGGTCCATATACACGATGGAGTATTATGCCTCCATCAGAAAGAATGAATACCCAACTTTTGTAGCAACATGGACAGGACTGGAAGAGATGATGCTGAGTGAAATAAGTCAAGCAGAGAGAGTCAATTATCATATGGTTTCATTTATTTGTGGAGCATAACAAATAACATGGAGGGCATAGGGAGATGGAGAGGAGAAGGGAGTTGAGGGAAATTGGAAGGGGAGGTGAACCATGAGAGACTATGGACTCTGAAAAATGATCTGAGGGTTTTGAAGGGGTGGGGGAGTGGGAGGTTGGGGGAGCCAGGTGGTGGGTATTAAGCAGGGCATGTATTGCATGGAGCACTGGGTGTGGTGCAAAAGCAATGAATTCTGTTACTCTGAAAAGAAATTAAAAAAAAAAAAAGATTTTTATTTATTTGAGAGAAAGCAAGCACAGCAAGAGGAGGGAAAGGGGCACAGGGAAAGGGAGAAACAGGTTCCCTGCTGAGCAGGGAATCCTACACTGGGCTTGATCCCCAGACCCCAGAACCATGACCTGAGACCAAGGCAGACACTTAACAGACTAAGCCACTCAAGCTCCCCCTAGTAGTGATTTTATAACAAGCCCCTGGCTACATCACAATCTTTATTCAATCAAACTATCATATATATATATATATATATATATATATATATATATATATATATGTATATGCATATATATACACATATATATATTTAATTTCATTATGGAAAATTGCTGATGAACAAAAGAGAGACTAGTTTAATGAAATTCTGTCTACCCATTGCTAGCTTCAAAATTTACCATTTTTCTATACCTCACTTGTTTTCCCTCATCCCTGCTATTTTTAAGAACAAATCTCAGTTATCATATCATTTCACTTATAAATATTTCAGTATGACTGTCTAAAAGTCATACATTTTAAAAAACCTCAGTACCATTATCATGCATATAAATAATAATTATTAAAATAATAATAAATTTCTTACTATTAACAAATTTCTAGTCAGTAAGTGTTAAAATGTTCTCAAATGTCAATCATCTTTAGTTTATATAATCAGATTCCAAGCAAGGAATGTATATTGACTTTAGTTGATATATCTCTTAGATCTGTTTTGAGTTTCATTTCCAAATCTTTTTCACACCTTTCTATTTGTTGAAGGAATCATAATTTTTTCTTGTAACATACACCACAGAATTGTTGATTCCATTTTCTCTATTCTTTTCATTTGCTGAAGTTAAAGTTAGACTCAGGTTCTGATATTTAAGCAAGAACACTTCAGAGGTAGAATTGTTTATTTTCATTAGGCACTCATCATACCTGCTTGTTTTCCTTTTTAGCGATGGTAGCATCCTTGATAGTTAACATATTAGTCCATTGTTTCATTACGGCACATCGTTATATGTAATGTGGAGAGATTCTAATCCTTTGATTTTTTTTTCTTTATTAAATACTTAGAATAATTCCTAGAAAGGGAGAGATGTCCTTCATTAGCTACTTATTTACCTTGAGGTATATTCCTCAAGGCAAATGAAGTGCCTCTTTCCCTTTATTTACCGATTTTCACTGGGTTCTTGAGCATCTTTCAAAGATGACCAGGGAGTTTTTAAAAATAAATACCATGATACATTTTTCATGCATTTAATTATATTTGAAACACTTCCATCCATTCCAATTATTATCCTCATTGATGCTCAGACTTTCTGGTCTCCTCTCCCAGGTTCTTTTGAGTTTCATGATTCCTTCTGCCTTTTAAGTCCACTCTGTTTACCATATGTTATATGGGAACCCAGCACCACTCGACTGGCTTTTGCTCCTAATTGTTTAACTGCTCCTGGAAGAAGAATAGAGCTAGGCATAGACTCTGCTCTGCACCAGTAATGATTATGTTGTTCTGTAAGCAGTCAGAAAAATGAATCTGGAGTTAATGGAGGCTAAATCTGGAGACAGAGGTGTGGGAAACATTTCTCATAAGTAGCACTAAAGCCATTAGAGGCGATGAGATTCTCTAGGGAGACCGAATTACTACGAAGTGTACAGCCCCAGAATGTTACTGTCATGGAAAGAGTGGGCAGAGAGAATGGACCAAGCACGAGGAAACAAAGAGGAGCATGAGAGCAAACTGGGCAGCAAGGACAGGGGGATTTTAGAGAAGCCAGAGAATGGGAAAGGAAGTATTTAGAGAACAAACACTAGATGAGGAGTTACGGAGTCTTTTGAATTTATCATTTAAGAGGCAGTTGATGACTTTCATCAGATGAGTAAAAACTAGCTCAGATTGGTTAGGCGACATGCCCCCCAATCATAGCTGATAAGAGACTGAATGAGGCTATAAATGCTGGTAGTCAAACTCCGGATACTCTGCTCTGGCCGCTGTGGAATGCTGATCAATCAACTGCATTGTAGTTTCCATGGCAAATTGCTATCTGCTTTATCCCTGGAGGTCTAATTCATTATAATGACATCCTAGCTAGAAGGGATTTAGAGTCTACTTGAATGTCCCTGATGGCTGCAATATAGATCTGAAATCTCCACACTCCTGGCCTCACATAAAATGTTAGGAAAGAGGCTAAATTCTCTATATCTTCTGGCATTAGTATTCTCTGCTCTGAAGTAAGATCCCTCAATTCACAGCTGCCCTAGGACAAATGAGTCTATGTGTGTTGGAGGAAGAGAAGTACACACATATATACATTTATTTGTATGCGTGTCTATGCTCACGACATTTCTGTGATTGAGGATTGCCATACATTTTTCTCCACATTCAGCTGTAGTTCTGAAATTTGTAAATTAAAATACCTGGCCTTGACAGAGTCAAGCTTGGTCAGTTCCAAGTTCCCCAGCCCTGATGTGGCAGGGACTATATAGGTCAAGAATAAGAAGGAGGGATCAACCCTATTTCAGAAACAGGTTATCTTTTTTTAATCAGAGAGCCAGAACCTTACACAGTGTGATGCAATCAAGTTGTTGTATTTTTTTTTCCCCCAAAGTTACTCTACCTAAGATTTCTAATGTAGACAAATTTGTCTCTGTAGTACCTGTTCTCATATTATTTTCCTCTTTTTGTTCTGTTTGTTCATTTATGCAGCATTTGTTCATCAGTTTGTCCTTCCTAGTATCTTTTCCATCCAACCTTATCCTCTCCCTCCTTGGTACCTAGTGATTCTCTTCTGTGCTCTCCTAACACTACCTTCATACCTTTATCATAGCACATCACAGTGAAGTTACCTGTTTTCTCTTCAAATGGAGGGAAATATCTTATATATTGTCGTATCTCACATAAGTAGGAGTCTAATAATAATTATTTATTTTAGTGAAAAATATTTGTTTAGAGCTTAGTATGTGAAAATTACCTAATCCTATCTGAGTTGAGTTTCCCAAATATGCAGGAATTGATAAGGTATAAAATATAAATGAAACACAGCATAAATCTAGTGCTTTTATTTTGTATTTGACTTAGCATTTACACACACACACACATATCATATAAATGCTATTTAATACAAACCTTCAATATAAGCCTGAGGGTATATATGCATCTATGTTAAGGGAAGGTAGATATAGATCTATATGTGTGGAGTATAAGCAGGTACATTTCGTAGGTCCCATTAAAAAATCCAGAGGAGAGCGAGAGAGCACTTACTATTTTAAAAGATCCAACTCAAATCTCCTATCCTTCCCATCCCCACCACCCCTTTTTTGTATCTAGTTCTCCTTATTTTATTTTATTTTTTTAAAGATTTTATTCATTTATTTGACACAGAGACAGCGAGAGAGGGAACACAAGCTGGGGGAGAAGCAGAGGGAGAGGGAGAAGCAGGCTCCCTACTGAGCAGGGATCCCGATGTGGGTCTCAATCCCAGGACGCTGGGATCATGACCTGAGCTGAAGGCAGATGCTTAATGACTGAGCCACCCATGCACCCCTGGTCCTCCTTATTTTAAATGTTTGTAATATTAACTATTTGGAGTACCCAGTATATTCTAGAATGTATATTCTAGAACTAATATTTCACATTAGTGGTATACTTACCTTATGCATTTTGAGCTACACTCTAAGCATCAGAGTGTCAAGGTGGGTCCTTATATCTGTGATACCTACAAAAGATCTAGACAGGAGCTGACACATAGTGGAAACTTAGTGAAATCTGAAGGGTAGGTGGATACCTATGGAGAATCCATGTGTGTCATACTAGTTCTAAACAGCACGCAGACTCAGGAACAGAGGCATATAATTTCTAATGGGATTACTAGAATGTGTTTGACTCTGTTCCTCAAAGAAAAATAGAGCCAAATACCTTTTTGGTTTGAGGTTATACCTGAAGTTTTCAAAGAAGAAAAAACTGATGAAGAAAGATTGTATCCTTGTGAATTCTGTGGGCTCTTTCTCAGGGTCTCACTGAAGCAAGACGATAGGATAATGATGGCTGGATTTTTCAGAAAAAGCTTATCACGCTGCTCTGTGAGAGAGTTTAGATGTGCATTTAGTGTTTGAAAGACTTCCCAGATATGAATACAGACATTCAGCCAAAAGTTATTGTGTCTTGAATAATTTTACCACCACCAGCAGAGACAAAAAATGACCATCTATTTATATTTCTAAGAATTATTCTTTTTCTTTGTGTTTATGAAATGTGCTCTCTTGAATGTTTAGAAGAAATGTCATCACTAAATATTTAATAATATTGGGTTTCCAACTTGAAAAGAAGGAAAAATTGGAAGGAAAAGAATACTTTCAGTGATAATTCTTTAAATTTTTGATGCCTGCTTCTTCGTCCAAAGACCAATGAGTGTTTCTCAACAAACTGATCTGGCTGTTTCACATTAAAATTTCTGGTTAGCCTTCATCTTCATCACTTCTGCAAAATTTGAAGAGATTTTCTTGGTACATGTTTGATATTAGTATGTGTTTCTCTCTAACTTTTTAATATCTCTTATTTCCCTTTAAGGGTAGGGACTGGTTTCAGTGATGCTGAGTTATGTCTCTTTTGTTTTTATTGAGATTTAATTGACATATGACATAGTATTAGGTTTAGGCATACAACATAATGATTTGTAAAATGTATATACTGTAAAATGATCACCATAGTAAATTTAGTTAATATCTGTCACCTCACAGTTACAAATTTACTTTATCTTGTTGAGAACTTTGAAGACACACTCTTCTAGTGATTTTCAAATATACAACACAGTATTTTTTTTCCCCCATTTTTAAAAATTAGCATATAATGTATTATTTGCCTCAGAGGTACAGGTCTGTGAATCATCAGGCTTACACATTTCATAGCACTTACCTCCCCAATGTCCATAACCCAGCCACCCTCTCCCTCCCCCCCTCCCCCCACAATCCTCAGTTTATTTTGTGAGATTAAGAGTCTCTTATGGTTTGAGACTCTTAATCTCACAAAACAAACTGAGGGTTGTTGTGTTATGGACATTGGGGAGGGTATGTGCTATGATGAGTGCTATTAAGTGTGTAAACCTGGAGATTCACAGACCTGTACCCCTGGGGCTAATAATACATTATAAGTTAATTTTTAAAAAAGAGTTTCTTACGGTTGATCTCCCACCCGATCCCATCTTGTTTCATTTTTTCCTTCCTTACCCCCTATAGCCCCCCACCCTGCTTCTCACATTCCTCATATCAGAGAGATCATACAATAATTGTCTTTCTCTGAGACTTAATTCACTCAGCATAATACCCTCTATTTCCATCCACATTGTTGCAAATGGCAAGATTGTGTTCTTTTGATGGCTGTATTGTATTCCATTGTGTAGGGGTGTGTGTGTGTGGTTGTGTTTATCTCCCATCTTCTGATGGACATCTAGCTTTTTTCCATAGCTGGGCTATTGTGAACATTGCTGCTATAAACATTGGGGTGCACATGGCCCTTTGGATCACTACATTTTATCTTAAGGGTAAATACCCAGTAGTGCAATTGCTGGGTCATAGGGTCGCTCTAGTTTCAACTTTTTGAGGAACTTCCATACTATTTTCCAGAGTAGCTGCACCAGCTTGCATTCCCACCAAAAGTGTAGGAGGGTTCCCCTTTCTTTGCATCCGCACTAACATCTGTCATTTCCTGACTTGTTCATTTTAGCCATTCTGACTGGTGTGAGGTGATATCTCATTGTGGTTTTGATTTGTATTTCCCTGATGCCGAGTGATATGGAGCACTTTTTCATGTGTCTGTTGGCCATCTGGATGTCTTCTTTGCAGAAATGTCTGTTCATGTCCTCTGCCCATTTCTTGATTGGATTATTTGTTCTTTGGGTATAAATTCTTTATCGATTTTGGATACTAGCCCTTTATCTGATATGTAATTTTAAAATATCTTCTCTGTTCAATGAGAAAAGGCATATCAATCAAAATATAAGTTCTAAGAAACTCATTGTGGTTTTGATTTTGATGTTGAGTTTGATAAGTTCTTTATTGATTTTGGATACTAGCCCTTTATCTGATATTATACAATATAGTACTAATTATAGCCACTGTGCTATACATTATATTGTCAGAACTTATTTTATTACTTGAAGTTTGCACTTCTACTGACTCCTGCATATGCAGCATTTAGGATGTCAAACTAGGTATTCAGAATTTTAAGATTATAAATCTTGAAATTACAAATCAGACAAGGTAACTTTCTGGTATGTATTTCATGATGAAAGATAAACACATTATATGGGTGCAATTTTCTCTAAATTGGATAAAATGTGCAATTTTCATGGGTTTGTTTTAAAATTTAATGCTCTTGAGGATTATAATTTTATTTATTGAGCTTCAAAACTCAGTATATTTAGGAAGTAAAGAAAGCCATTCTGGTGCCTGGTGAGTGGCCGGGTTCTTTTTCCCTTCATTGAGGACAAGCTCCTGAATCACGGATGGGCATTTCAGTCCTAATAAAAGCTACACTCATAATTGTCTGAACAGTTGTTGTGAGATTCAATACATTGATCAAAACACTTGTTCAAAATTGCTTTCTCAGTAATTGGTTTCTTGCCCTTTTGTTCCTTTTTGTTGCTGCTGCTTCTGCTACTGCCTGACCATAGCTGCCCACTAGACCACCCTCAAATCACGTTTTAGTGATTTGAAGAAATGAGGTCATTCCATGAACGTTGCCATCTGCATTGTCTTTTTCAACAGAAAAGGAGAAATGGCCACAGCATCGTCCTGCATCACCCCTAATTCTGGTTCTGGCTCTAACATTAATTGTTTTGATATTGATGAAGTTGTTTAACAACTCAGGGCCTCAGTTTTCTTACTTAAAAAATACATGGATTTGACAGAGTGTTTTCCAGGATCCCTTCCAGTTATGACTTTCTTTGATTTTCCATGATCAACTGAAATAAAATCCATGATAATGCTAAATAAACACAAGAGATTATGGTGAAGATTAAAGAAGGGGAGTGGGTTGAAATTTTGCCTCAGTTTATCCACAGAATCACTCATTACATCAGGATTCTAGTCCCTCTGCTCTCTGTTGAAGGGGGGAGAGTCAAGGAGTGGTCTCTCATAAAGGAATTCTATGAAGTTATTCATTTTCCATAATGTATTTAAGATGTGTGTGATTGTTGCTGGCAGCCTTCACACACATGACATGCACACACACACACATACACACATGTATCCAGTAGTTACTAGTGACTCTAGGATTAAAAGTTATGTTGTCAATGGGTTTATTTTTCTCTGTAGATGTTTAGTTAACTACATTTTACAAGGCTATTGTGGCCAGTGTTGGCTTTTATAACTTTTGTGCTGTGTGTCTGGGTCTTTATGCAATTTAAAAATTCCATTTGTATCCTTAATGTTGTTAATTTCTTCTAAAGTTCATTTTCTTTTTTTCTCTTTTTTTAAAAATTTTATTTTATTTTTTCAATGTTCCAAGATTCATTGTTTGTGCATCACACCCAGTGCTCCATGCAATACATGCCCTCTTTAATACTCATCACCAGGATCACCCAACCTCCACCCCCCTCCCCTCCCAAAGTTTATTTTCTTAGTCTAAGTAAGTATGTATGGAAAAACTTACAAAGTATTCTTTCCTTCCTTCCTTTCTTCTATCCTTTCTTCCTTTCCACATCTTTCTTGTCCCTCTCAACAGAATAAATTCTCCTGCTTTGAATCTTTTTTTTTTTTTTTTTTAACCTGTAGACAACTATTATGAAAATAACACACGTAGAACCAAGAGTGTGTGGCTTAGGTTAATGGGGATGGTGGATTGCTAGAGAAAGGAGACTAGGTAATCTGAGGGGAAAGATGGTGTCAAAGACAAACTGTACTTATTTCATACATCTCCTTCCCATTCATACCTGTTTGTGCATTTGCCAAAGTCACCCAGTTCTGGAAAACCTTATTTTTCCAGCCTCAGCCTAGGGCACTCAGGGACCTTAACTGTTTAAACACTTAACTCAAGTGTCTTGACAATTCCTTCAGAAATTTAAACCTATGAGGTATAAACTGTCTCCTTCTAGTGGATGTGATTAAACTCTGTTCAATGAGAAGAGGCATATCAATCAAAATATAAGTTCTAAAAAAATTCCATAAATATCAGTTGAGTACCCACTATATAATCTTTCCTGATACAGTGAATTTTCATAGGTTTTTGCTTGCTTAGCATCCATATCTCCTTTAATAATCATATTTTAATTTTCCACCAGGACACTGGTTTTCAAAATTTTTTTAGCATAACCTGCCATAACAGTTTATTTAGTATTGCAACCTGGTAAATACTGTTAAATATGAAAGAAAAATTTTATAAAGTAATATTTTTACTACCTATTTTATTTTCTGGTATTTCTCTTCTTGTCTCTTTTCTTCACATTTTTTTTTTAAAATTCTATTCTGTCCCCTTCTATTCCCTCTACTAAAACTAAAAACAAAAACAAAAAGAATATTTGGTGGCAACTTGCCAAATTGATTTCATGATGCAATAATCATTCTGTCCAGTTGTTTGAAAAGTCCTACAGTTCACCCTTTCCTCTATGTTCAATACAAGAGCTCTGGTAGAATTCGTAGAACTCCCAGATCTAATTGCCGGGCATGTGAATTAGCACAATCCATGTATAGTGTTTCCTGTGCTTCTGTGATCTGTTCAGCTAAAGAAAGGTGGCATAGCCTGATAAATCACTCTGAATCCTTGTTTTTTGGTAGAACCCTTTTTTCTTTCTGATAAACTGCAGTGGTGAGCATGTGGAGTCTAGATATGCTACAGCAATTTCACATGGAAGACAGGAGACATGTCTGAAAGGAACGTTACTTGCAGAGAAAAACAGAACCTTTCTGAGAGAGGGAAATTTAACAGACTAGAGAAGTGATGTTGGGATGGTTAATTGGTCCAATATTGATGAAGTCCCAGAACCTAAGTCAGGTTCGGTGGGGTGAGGAGGTTCGGAGCCGACGACTAAAGAAAGAATTCTTAAGACGTCATTGGTGCAAAATGGTGGTTTATTAAAGCACGGGGACAGGACCCGTGGGCAGGAAGAGCTGCTGCTGCCCCGGGTTGTGAGGGGTGGTTGGTTATATACGCAGGAGTTGGGTAGGTGAGGACAAAGGGGTATTCAGAAGGGCTATTGGGGCAAAGAATACTATCAGGATATTGAAGGCTTAGTTACTATCAAGTAAAGACAATTGAGAGTCTCCAGGTGGAATGTTACATTCCTGCTATCAAGCATCCTTGTTAATGAGATTTAGGTTTAGAAGAAATTTAACTTTATTTACTTTTCCTTCTACCTCCACCTCCTTTGGTTTTTATGGAGGGGAGGGTAACATTAGGCTTGAGGAACTGAGTTCTGTGTCTTTGGAAATTGGGCTATTGATAAGGTAACTTCTTTGTTGTAATCTCAAGGACATTTGCAAACCAAGGGAGACTCCTGTCTTGTAGGATTGTGATCTCAGCAAGTTAACTATTTATCATTTTATGGCAGTCAGGGGTGCCTGAGGAATGCTACACCTATGGAGGGGAGCGGATGAAGGGGGGGGTGCAAGGCGCCAGCTCTTGCTTTGTCCTCAGCCAGCCTCCTGCTCCCTCATCAATATCAACTATGTAAAAAGTTATAGAGTTAAAATAGGTTTGCTTGATTCCATAAGTGATGCTCTTTGTATTTTATTATCTTCTAGTAAAGAGCTTACAGTAGTGTTGTAGAGGCAAGGGCACAAGTAATGTTAGCTGTTGGATCTGGGTAAGAGGAAAGCAGCCCAGTAAGGGAACAGTATCATACAAGAAACGGTGGCAGAAACATGGAGAGATTGAAGGTGGGAAGGCGGGGGAGGTCCTTGAATTTGGACAAAAAATTTACATGTGGGGTCGAACAGAAGGTTGGAGAGATAAGCTTGGCACAGAAGATCTAGGCATTTATATTCTTATGGTAGTTTTACTTTATTTTTAATTAAAGTAAGGAAATTTTATGAATCTTGGAAACACTATCCTTCCCCAAGGCAAAAGAGATAATCACTTCACATTCAATTATATATCTCCCCAAAGAATAAACAATATATAATGAACTCCAGGTACACACCAAAAATAAATAAATAAATAAATAAATAAATAAATAAATAAATAAAACGGTCTTTCATTTTAGCAAAGTGTACCCTCTAAAAGTGAAGATTTTCTGCAGTGTAAGGTGGGTTGCCAGTCTTGTAGGGTTGCATGTTTTAAGGGTGGGTGATGAGAAGAGTATTGTTTCTCATTTAATTTTCAGCATTATAAAAGCTTATGTCTCCATTTCCTCTAAAAACATCTGTTAAACTACAAAGCTGATTCAAGCAAACAAAAGAACTTGAAAGAAAGACCAAATGCTCTGTCTCCAGGAAGACATTTTTAGCCTGGTTCAAATTGACATTCATATGCATTTAAAAGCAATTAAACTCTCACAAAAGCAGCACCACCACAGGAGTCTGGAGCACTCCTTGTTTTCAAGCATTGTAGAGCTCCTTTCAGGAGGAATGAGGCCTGTGGTTCCCATTCTCTGTAGTTGTATTTCTAGTCTCAGTAAGACAATGAAGGGATAGGCTTCTCCAACCCTATTTGGTTGGGAAGTCCAGACTTGATTAAAGACTATTAAGAGGAAAAAAAAAATTTTTTTTCTTATCACTTAACCACCAATCTAAAAGATCCACCTCCAGAGTTTTTATCCCCAAATCCCAATTCCACATGGTACTTATAACTGTTAGGAGTAATTACTTGTTTATTTTTCTATTGTGTATCTTCCCCATTACAATGTTTATTCAACAAGAACAGGAAATTTCCCTGCTGGTATATCCAAACACCTTGCCATTAATAGGTGTTCAGTGAATATTCTTAAATGAATAAATGAATGAGTGAATGAATAAGTGAACAAAGAGAATTTCTGTCCTAGAGTAATAGAAATCGTACTCTAGGCTTGCTCAAATCTTAAGTCACCATTACATCTCAGTTTATTATTTTACTCTTGAACATTCAAAGCACTAGATCTAGTAGACTGGTGAATCACAATTTTGACTTATGTTACACCTTTTCTCACCTTCTCAGCTAAGTAGCTGATAACTCTTTTGATTCTGGACTATTCAGAGGAGGAATAATAAGTAGCTATATTCTTTCTGTTTAACTTCATGAGAGACTCATAGATACAAAGGAGTAAAAAGGAAAAACAAGGAATAGATATGTATGTCCAAGTTTCTTCTACCAAGCTCCCAGAATAAAGTTGATTAAAAATCTTTCAGTCAGGGAAAGAAATAGAGAAGGAGAGAAGGCAGTTTTTGGGTTTGTGACAGCCTTTGTACTACGCCCTGGGTATACTGGGCAGGAGGATACAGTGAACAAATATGAGCAGAAGCAGTATATAGCAGAGATTTTCTAATCCAGCCCAGAGCTCTGGTGATAGACAGATGGTGTGTTTCTTGGATATAATGGTGCCGAGAATATAGAGAAGAGATGCTCAGCGGTTTGTTAGGGACAAAGTGAGTGTCTGCTGGCAACTCAGATCTTCTGAGACCACTAGATGGACTAGCAAAATAGGTTAACTTTCCCAGTGCCCCCGAGGAAAGGTATAGAAGACCTTGGGAGGACTGAGGATGTGAAAAAGGAAGACCCCCATGTAGCAGTACTAGACTCAAAACTTGAAAACTAAGCCAGGATTTTGGACCCCTGGGTAAATTAACAGGAATGGAGGCCTTCAACCCAAATCCTTGACCAGTTGACTGGTTACCTCCATGGGTGTCAGCATGAAGAAGGTATGTCTGAAGACCACATAAGACAAGGTACATCTCACAGAAAGGTAGATTAGAATCATTAAGTAACAAAAATTCAAACAAGTAAATATTAAAGATCTAATTGGCTTTATTAATCCACTCAGGAATTGGGCAGCATCCCATCTAGCAAACAGAGGGGAGCGCCAAAGGAACTTTCTGCAGAAAAGGAAGTTTTTAAAGGGAGACAAGGAGCAAAAAAGAGTAAATTATCAGCAAAGAATCCATTGTTTTAGGAAAGGTTGTGCTCCTAAGGAGAATGGAATGGTCTTTCAGTAAATTTCCTAGTGCTGCCTAGGAACGTCCCATGTTGACTGGCTAAAGGTTACATCTCTGGGATGTTGAAACTCCAGTTAAGTTAGGTATTAGTTTACTGACTTGTGGCAAGTGATGCTGTTTTAAGGCCCTTGGTTTTTTGTTTGTTTGTTTGTTTGTTTGTTTTTTTAGCAGGGAATAGCCATAAAGAGACTATGGAATGGAGCTTCTCTTTCTTTCTCTATTATTGAATTGGTAATGGTGGTTGAAGTTTCCCAGAGATTTAAATCAAATGGGGAAAAGGGAGAGAGAGAATAAAATCTGAGAGTGATTTAAAAAATGTGAATACAGCTGCATTATAAACCTGAAATGACTGAGAAGTGCCTGAATGGGAAGAAATTTACCTGAAAGCAACTTGATGTTGGTTTTCTGCTACTGAGCAGAAATGGGAGCTTAATGATAGAAATTATATTTGAATATAGAAAAATAAGTTACATTTTTGCATATATCAGTTTATGACTGAAAATTTAAATCCACTATATAGTCCCAGCAATTTAATTTATCTTTTACCATTTCAACTCCTGATGATTTTCTTTCTTTTTATCTACTTCCACTCATTTGTGTGCTCCACCTTTCTTCCTGGGGCCATTCATCATTCAACTAGTTCAGACATAGTTGTTAAAACAATGCAGACAAGTCAGGAGGCAAGGAAGCACTTATTCACTGTATTTATAAGAAAAACATTGGGGCACCTGGGTGGCTCAGTGGGTCAAGCCTCTGCCTTCGGCTCAGGTCATGGTCTAGGTCATGGTCTTAGGGTCCTGGGATTGAGCCCCCATGTTGGGCTCTTGCTCTGTGGGGAGCCTGCTTCCCCCTCTCCCTCTGCCTGCCTCTCTGCCTGCTTGTGATCTCTCTCTCTCCATCAAATAAATAAATAAAATCTTAAAAAAAAAAAGATAGAGAAAAATAGTACTCTGCCTATCTTCTTTCCTTGACTTTGCTTCTGTTGTTTCCTTTCCCTAAAATATTCTCTCCTGTCTACTTAATCAAATTCTGTTCATCAAGGCTTCAACCAGATCTCACCACCCCAGTGCAGGTTTTTCTGGTTGTTCTAGCTCACAGTGCAACCACCTTCCCTTAACGCTTAAAGGGTTTGAGGTCTCTACTGCATAGTTAAGAACTGAATTTTAATGGCTTGTCTTTGCTGTTTTTCTAAAAAAAAAAAAAAAAAAAAAAAAAAAAGTGGTTTTAAAAATTTTATCAATTAGATTGTGATCTCCCCCAAGATCTTCCCTATGTATCTTAGAACATAAGGTCTTGGACAAATAGGTAATGATTGCTGACTGATTGAAATGTCCCATTTGGATCCAAAGTAACAGTTTGATTTAGAATACAGGTTTAGTGGACTTTCATACCCTGGATTCTTCTGTGTAAACGTTGCCAACCAACTGGTGACTTTCACAGGAGGTAACCAACATGATTCTAATTTGAAATATAATGATCCTTACTAAATTCAAAGTGTGCTTTAATCTGACATATGATATGATTTCTAAATGTCATAATATTGGGTGGATTTCTGTGGTGTAAGAAAAATAGAGTTTATAGCTGAAGTGTATACGATTTTTGTTTCAGATTCTAAAACAGTCACTTTAATCCAGCAGAACCCTGCCTTGCCACTTTCTTATCCCTCCCTCTCTTGTCTACCACCACTTGGAGCATTAGCTTTAGGTACCTGAGGGCACATTTAGATCCAAATCCATTTAGAGGATGGGGCATATCTAATTAAAGTGGTAATACAACTGCTTGGATCACTGTTCTCAGAGGAATGTAAAATTTGTGCTGAGATACAAACTGAACAATAGAAACAAACACTTCCCGCTTGGTCTTCAAGTTGAAAATGCTTTTGAATTTATATCAGCATTAATGATTCTTGATGCCTATAGATATAGGCATCAAGATACTTAGTGATCTTTTATTGGCATATGTGAATTAGATATTCTTGCAAGTCACTCTTCATAGACATCCAGATGGGTGATGGAGATGGATTTGCACCCATCATCTGACCATCACTTTGGCTCTTATTTAACGTGGCAGGTTTGATGAAGAGCTGTATTTGCACATCAAGTTTCCTTGATGGGCCTATTTTTAATATTGACAGCATGAGGTGAACTTCCAGTCTGAGCTTTTTTGCTTGCTGAACTTTGTTCTCCATCCTTATGTTCTTATTCATTATCACATTTCTTCTGCATCTTTTGCATGTTTAGTATTAGGCAAATCTCCAACAGTTATTAAACTTATTATTATCATCATGTAATTTTTATGACAGTTCTAGAAACAAAAGATATCTTCTGTTCGTTGAGAAATTGGTCTAGCTTGTGAGATAAGAAAGGATTCTTTTATTTACCTTACAGGGTATCTTCATGGTGACTCCTCAACCTAAATTCTCAAAGACTCTTCCCCTTTCCATTACGTTCATTTAAGGGAATTCATTTTATTATGCTTCCTAAATAAATACATGCTGATTTGTTGCAGCTAGTAATAATGCATAATGAAGTCACTCTTTAGTGGCAGGGAGAAGACATATAGATTCTACTTAGAAACTGTTAGGGCAATTGATAACTCCATTTTAACAAGCAAACTTGTCTTAGAAAACTGCTTACTAGTGGGGACCTGCTGCACATTCTGTTACATTGAGCAAGAATGTCCAATAGTGGCAAAGGGTGATACAGATTTCACTAAGTAGTTAAGGAGCTACAAGGACTTCAAACTTGCGTGGTGTTTTGACAACATATTCTCTATTGCTTACTGACACGGCAGTTTTGCTTCCCTTATGGACATTGCAGTGCTTTTAACCTGAGACATCAGCATACTTTAGAATGGCATTTTCATTCTTTTTTTTGGAAGATTTTATTTATTTATTTAAGAGAGAGAGAGAGAGAGAGTAGGAGCCCGGAGGAGAGGCAGAGGCAGAGAGAGAAGCAGACTCAGCAGGGACCACCTCCCCCTCCCTTCGATGTGGGACCTGATCCCAGCATCTTGAGATCAGGGCCTAAACCAAAGGCAGCTGCTTAGCCGACTGAGCCACCTAGGCGCCCAGCATTTTCATTCTTTTCCCCTTCGCTTCAAGGCTACCCACAGTGCCTTGGGAAATTGCAATCAGCATTGGATCCATAGACAATCTATCCAGAAATTTTATTCCAAGATATTCATGGGTGTTTGCTTCTCTAAATTCTCAAAGTACTTATTTTCCTCGACAGAACTTTTGAATTCAGAGGTGGTACTTGATCTGCCATCAGTTAGAATGTGCTTAGAAATATATTGTGGATTTTGTTTTCACAACTTCTATTGGTAAATGGTGTGATCTGTCGTACTGTGATGTTTCTGAATCATACATTCTTTTGTTAGGCTACGGGAATATAAATCCCTATATAAATGTTAACGCTGAAAGGACAACTTGAACGATGTGTGGAAATGTAAATGAATTTCTGGATTAGATAGCAAAAATGTATTGAAGAGGTCATGGAAACTGATATTTTGGTTCTGGTAGATGGGGAAATGTGTTCATATGCATTTAACTACACTTGGTTCCACATTTCTAAATGAAAAAGTCACATTAAAATGAGGGGACGGTATTTATGTCACACCAAGAAACCAGAAGGAGTGGTACCTGCAAGTCAGAAGTCTCATGAAATGTAGTGTAATATAAAGTCAGTTTGAGGAAGGAATGGCCTGCTGGCAATTCATTTTATGAGAAGGAAAAGTCTTCCTGAGTAGTGAAATGGCAGAGGCTCCTGCAGGAACTCAACTAGCAACCCTTAGCCTGGAGCAGTGAGGAAAGGAGATTGAGGGGGCTTATGGGACCAGAGAGAGAAACGAAAATTATTAAATATTACTTTTACCCTTCGGGAGAACATCAGACGTTAGGGATCAATTTCGGTCCAGCTCAAAGTTATCCCTTTGTGAAAGGACATTCTCGTTAGGGTGCTCATCTGCCTTGTTGTAATGTGGGCAGTTCTGCCAGTTAAAGAAGGGCACTTTATCTCTGTGGAATTTAAGCCACCACAACTTCTGTGCTGTACAGGAAAAATTAATTTCTCATGTGTTTCTCTTTATTCTCACACTGCTACCACACTCACAACATTTCTGACCCCAGATGTGTGAGACTTTTTCCTATACCAAACAGTTCTTTGTAATACCAGCGAGTATATTTCAATTCGATTTCACACTAACTAGAGTTAACCCAGACCCCACAGTTTAAGGGCTCAGTCCCAAGAGACTGCTTCCTACTTCAGATGTCAATCACATTTGGTAGGTCCCCAGGTTACTGGGGTTACCCAGTATAGGTTACCCACAACTTTCAACCTACTTGGCTATGAATTGGATGTTCCCATGACTTCCCCCCTTAGATTTGATTATTTGCTAGAAAAGCTTGCAGAACTCAGGAAAACATGTTTACCAGTTTATTATATAATAAAGGATATGATAAAGGGTATAGATAGAACAACAGGTGAAGATGTACATAGGGTCAGGTGTGGAAAGATCTCAAAATAGGAACTTTGGTCTCTATGGAGTTGGAATGTGTAGCCCTTCTGGCATGTACACATGATCACCAACCTAGAAATTCCTAGAAGCCCATACTATTAGGATTTTTATGGAGGCTTCATTACATGGGCATGATCAAATATTAACTCTGTTCCTAGGGTGCCTGGGTGGCTCAGTTGGTTAAGGGACTGCCTTCAGTTCAGGGCACCATCCTGGAGTCCTAGGATCCAGTCCTGCATTGGGCTTCCTGCTCAGTAGGGAATCTGCTTCTCCCTCTGACCCTTCCCCATCTCATGCGCTGACGCTTGCGCTCTCTCTCTCTCTCTCTCTCTCATTCTCTCTCTCAGATAAATAAATGAAATTTTAAAAACAACAACAAACTGTTTCCAGACCATTTTCCCTCTCTGGGAGATGGGGAGATGAGACTGATAATTCCAAGCTTCTACTTCTGGCTTGGTCTTTCAGATTAGCAGCCCCCATCTAGGAGCCCATCCAAAGCCATCTCATTAGAACAAAAGACACTGCTATCAACCAAGAAATTCCAAGGAATTTAGGAGCCATGTGTTAGGAGGTAAGATCAAAGACTAAATGTTAGAACATAGGCCTCGTAGCACCCCTGTTTACAAAGGTTTTAGTAAGTGTGTGTTAGGAACCAGGGCCAGAGACCACTATATATACTTCTTATTATTTCACAGTGTAAAAGACAATTCTTGGTTCTTTGGTAAAAAAAATCCACTGGCCGATGACAGAAGGGCTCTTGCTATTTCTAAAGGCTATAGAATTATAAAAGGGCAAAGAAAAATTATACTAAATTTAAAATTCTTCTTTTCTATTCATCTATGCTGGAAATACTTGAATGGACACACCATGATTTCAGACAGACCCATCACATAAATGAACACATTTATATGTCAGTCAATAGGAAGAATAGAAAATTACCAGCCACATGTAATGCGGCTTTTTTGCAGTTCATAGTAAGGAAATAGGAGAACATATAACCATATAAATAATGTCTATAAGAAAGAGGAAAAATTCCTTAGAATATGTCTAATTTATGGTCTCAACCTGAGAGTATATTGTCTTCAAAGACATTGAAATGTTTTTGTGCCTATGATATTAAGACACTGATAAACATGAAATAATCCGAAGTTAAGAATGATTATTTGGATATTACAAATGTGATTGCTGAGTTTAAAACCGTGAAAAAAGCCTGGGACTGGCAGCATCCGTATCATAGAAAACCAAATCAGTGAATTAGAAGATGGACTTGGGGAAGTTGTCCAGGAGTTAGAGGAAACGGGAAGGGAACAACAATGAAAGAAAATAAGTTATTCATGAGAGCAAATACAGGCTATCTAAAAAATGGATAATAGACATTCCAAAAGAAAGAGAAAGAACATCAGGGAAAGAAACAATAGTGGGTATAACCTGGAAGAAAACATCAACTACTGGGAAGATGCTAAACTGTTTTGGTGAGATTATAACTAACTGTAAACTTCAAGAAACTATGAAACATGTAGTCTTGTGACTTTATATGACTTTATAAGTACATGCTTAGGATTTAAGCTCAAGGAAATAATGATGATGGCACTTTTTTTTTTTTTAAAGATTTTATTTATTTATTTGACAGACAGAGAGATCACAAGTAGGTAGAGAGGCAGGCAGAGAGAGGGTAAGGGAAGCAGGCTCCCCACTGAGCAGAGAGCCCGATGTGGCACTCGATCCCAGGACCCTGAGATCATGACCTGAGCCGAAGGCAATGGCTTTAACCCACTGAGCCACCCAGGCGCCCCAATATGACACTTTTTATGTTAAGTTTACTTTATGTTAAGTAAAAATGTCTTTATGAGGACACCTGGGTGGCTCAGTCAGTTAAGCATCTGCCTTTGGCTCAGGTCATGATCCCAGGACCCTGGGATCAAGTCCTACACCAGGCTCCTTTCTCAGCCGGGACCCTGCTTCTGCCTCTGCCTGCTGTTCTCCCCGCTTGTGCTTGCTCTCTTGCTGTCTCTCTCTCTCTGACAATCAATAAATAAAATCTTAAAAAAAAAAAAAAAGTCTTGGTCAAATACCATATATGCTGACTGAAGAGGACTTTGGAGCACCGAAGACAATAATATAGGGTTGTGGCTAAACATTCAGTTTCTGAAGTTAGATTGTCTAGATCTGACAATACTGACTCTCAAATCTGACTCTGCTTACTCCTATATGACTTTGGGTGGTCTCTTGACCTCTCTGGGCTTTAATTTCCATATTTGCAAAATGTAAGTGATAATATTCATACCTAACTCATAGGGCTATTTTGAGGATTAATAGGTATACCACATGCAAAGCATTTAAAGGGGTACTTGGCAAGTTGTAACAATTATCTTTGTTTATTAAGGATGTGAAACTTGACTTCTGGCAATATTAATGTCAGAAATATAAACAGTAAAATTAAAGGTAGTTTTTATTTTCTGATTTTTGGTTAACTGTTTTCTAATCATCATACAATGACTGTATATTACTAACCTTCTAAAAAAGAGAAAAATAACATTTATAATTACTTAAATTACTGGCAAGTTTTAGCCAGAAATGTAGAATTTTGTTTTTGTAGAAGAATTGCCTGATAGTTTTAAAAATAACTTTAGTTCTGTATTAATACTGCTGCTGTGGCATCATTTCAGTGTTTCAGTTACTCTTTATTGCATTTTCTGCTGTAGTAATTTATTTGTCCAAAGTGTTAGAGTTCCTAATCTACCCTGTTCCAGTCTGTTCTGGCATGTAGAAATTGTGAACTATGCTTTCTAGACTCTTCCCAGCTGGCTTCCCCTTAGTTTTGGCCAGTAGGGGCAGTAGAAGGGGCGTGGAAAGGAAGAGGAAGGGAAAGGGAGCTTCCTTTTTTCTGTATGCTCTAGGCCCTGTCAGAATCTCCCACCAGCAGCTCTCCAGGCAGTGCAGTTCACCCCAGCTGCAGCAGCTGGCGCAGCATCTTGCAGCAGTCCTGGAACAAGCCTAGAGATACCCTATCCCCTTAGAGAGATCAGAACAGCCCGGCAAAGTCCCCTTCTCAGAGGTCAGTGTGTGAACGTCATCACGCCTCTCCGAGACCGAAACTGAGCTCACTTCCTGGAGGTTTCTCCTCATCAAGAACTGGCCACCAACTCTTGAGGCTCCTTCTCTGAGCTCCTGAGTTCTGTTTCCACCTGCCTGCTCTCTTTGTCCCTCCAGTTTTAGGAGTAATAACTGCTCCCTGTTGTTATCTCTGGTTTATCCCAGTGATGTTCCTCCTTTGCCAAGATCAAATCCCTAATGTTAAAGCCTCCACTGAAGTATACAGTGTGGGTTCTATTTCCTTGACCGAATTTGGACTAACACAAGTGGTATTTGTGAATCTGAGAAAAGGAGGAGGTTTTGAGGTCATTATTTCCTGCATGTTAAGAGCCTGTTGCTTTTTCTTTTTTTTTAGAAGAGGGGATGAATAAGATCCGATCTCTTCATGAGGCGCTCTTCTGTCAATGCTCAGGTATATAGTCTAGACCCATGGAGTGAAAGAGAAATGGCTTTTTAGAAAGAGGTGAAGTAATCCAAAGCTGTTTGTGTTCTCCATCAGAAGGGACTGGATTCTGCTATCTGGAACACACCATCTGACTCATAGAGACTTAAACACATATACACCAAGAGACCTGGACATAGGCAATCCATGACTTGTAAGAATCCAGATGGCATTAAGAAATCAGTTTTCTTCTATCTAGCTTGCCATCGTCCGCATGTGACTTTTGTTTTCCTGGTTCCAAGTACTGGTACACTTCCTCCTTCCAGGCAGAAGGATGATGGGAGAAGCAGTTGTATCAGGAGATTTCTCCTTATATGTCATTGGTCAGAACTGTATCAGGACATTACCTGAAGCTGCAAGCAAAGATGGGAAATTAAATTTTTAGCCTTTTTTTTTTTTTTTTTTTAAGCTCTATAAATAGAGACTGGCGAGAAAGAAGGACAATTACAATACTCATTATACAGATACATAGTCCCATTATATTACATGGGTGCCCGACAGTAAACTGCTGTATTTAAACCCTAATACATAGCATTTATATTACTGATGCAAGAGGCTGATTATATATTGTCCATTTAAGTAGAGTGTTAAGTTCTTCATTATTTGCTTTCTGTTTTGTACAGAAAGGAAATTTTGTGAGTTCAAAGGGGCAGAGAACAAAGCAAGCTTATTCTAGCATACTTAGCCACCCATTTGGTAGCATTTGAACTTTCCTGATGATCATTTACCACGCAACAGTGACTCTCTTCTGTACTTTCACCATTTGCTACAAGGTCACCCTTGAAGAGCTGCAAGGCAAACTCACTGAAGTCTTTAGCACAATGCTTTACCCTCCTTCTTAATTAGCTGCTGGGAAGGAGTGGAATTGTTTTGCCATTCCAGTGTCCCCATTTAACTCATTGGGACTTGGCTCTGCCAGTGGAGAAGGGGCTGGTAACAGCTTTTGATGGCACCACCTAATGAGGCTATCAGTAACACACTCATGCGATTAGACCTCCCAGCATCTCAAATATGTAAGGAGGCAACCTGCACAATACTATGAAAACCCGGAGCAAGAAAAGGATTTGGTGATTGTGTTTTATTTAACAAAGATGAAAGCAGCAATCTTCCCATCAGGCAGTATTTATGATTAATTAAGATAGATTTTGCAAAGCAATCTATGCTTTTTATGCTCAAGCAGAGGCATGCTAACAAGAGAGGACAGTCATGAAGCTCCATAATCTGAACAGTAATAAGCCTGGCTTCAGCCCCACCAGCTAAATTTCATCTCAGTGACATTCAAGGTTTGGCAGCCACCTCCAAGCCGCATCACAGATGCTAATAGCAAATCGACTAAAATGGCTGGCGTGGGTGATGCCAAACCCACAACAGTTTATATCTTTTGAAAGTTCCATCTCAATTTTCTAGAAATTTCTCGGGTTGGATGAAATGCGTATGATATGCATGTAGGCTCTGGGTGGGTGGGGGGCTATTGCAGAGGTAAGGTGAGCTTCAGAAACCAGATATTGAAGGGGTTCAGGAAAAGGGCGGGGCTTGTCTGGATGGAACAAGAATTCACAGCAGGCCATGGTCCCGAAACATGCTACACAACAACTAGGGTTTATGAACCTCTTGTACCATCCCTCAGAGTGAAAGTTCTGATCCCCTTCAAGACCTTATTCTCAGTTGTCAAATCCAACAAAGAAGGACATTTTGAAACCCCAGGACTAATCTAGACAACAACAGAAACAATGGCAATAATAGCACAACGGTGAGTTTTTAGGTAAAATCTTCCACGTACCTTTTAATTTTTTAAAGTTATTTCTACAGGTTCAGGCTGATAAACTGATCAGGTACTTAATAATCTCTATGAATTATTTTGAAGGAGACAAAAGAAGGGATTTTTTTCACTAATTTCCTTTGAAGTATGGAAAAGATTTTATTCTTCCATTTATTTTATTTGTTGAATGCCAGCCATGTGCCAGGTGGTGAAATAGGTTTTGGGGACACATGACAGACCAATATAAACATGTGTTCTGACTTCACATAACTTGCCAATTATGTGAGATTTCTATGAGGAAGTAGGCAATTAAAACACAATGTGATATGGACTGTGAGAGGGGGAGAACGGAGTCCTAAGGGAGAGATGGGACAGTCCCCTGACAGACCTGGTGGTGGTAAGGCAGGGACAATGCAGGAATTTCCTAGAGAAAAAATGTCGAAGCTTCAATACAAATGATGAGTAGAAATTGGCTGGGAACAGAGGCCTGGTTTCCATGGGGAAAAGATACTCTGAAAAGATAAAACTTCCTCTGAAAAGGAATGAGAGAGAAAGAATGATATATTCAGAAAACACCATTCTTCTGTGTAGCTAGAGACAAGTGTGTGTGATGGGGTCCTGGGGACAGGGATGTGATTTTAGGAAAAGACAAGACGTAAGTCTGGGGGTCCCAGATCACAAAGGGTCTTTTAAGTTATATTAAGGAGTTCGGACTTACCGCACGGTATTTTTAAGCACGTATGTGCCTTGGTCTCCTTTGCATTTTAGGATGAAGAACTTTCTGTGATGATAAAGTTGAGGACTGGGAAACCTGTTATGAGGTTGTTGCAGAGATAAAGCCAGTTAAAATGTTGTTATAAGAAGCACATATAGAAAGACAGGTGGAATTGTGGATATGACGTTATTTGGGAACTACTGAGCAAGTAAAATTAGCAGGCATCAGTGACTAATTGCATAAGGACATTTTAAATAATGTGCAGTACGTGGTAGAAGACAATGGCATTCTCATAGGAAACCCAAGATGAAGACCTTGGGGGCTGGAGGAAAGGGCTTTAGTTCTCTCTTAGAGGTTTTAAACTTTAAGCGTCTGTGAGTGATGAGCTTTTAGGTGATCTTTTCAGCCATGAAAGTGAGTGAACTTGTTCAAGAAGACTGCATCAGGGGTGAGAGAACTGTAACACCTAAGAGTTGGCAAAGAATGAGTCCCCAGAAGAAAATTGATATCAGGAGAATCATTAATGGTTGAAGTAAATTTTCAGAGAGAGAATGTAGACCACTTGTTAAAGATGTTTGACTATGAAAGAGGAGAGAAAATCTAGTTGATATTTGCAGTGAATATGGGGGTTGAAGAGTAATTTCTTTTTAAGATGGGAAAGATGAGCTTAATACAGGCACACAGATATGGAGGTTATGATAATCCAACCTGGGGATAAAGTTTACCTTTGAACAGCTCATGAAAGGAGGATTTGCTGAGCAAAGGAAGGATGTTAACACATTTGTGGAGAGGCATATTTAACCTACTAAAGAGAACAAAGTGCTTCTCTGCACTCTAACAGTAGCTATTTGCATATGCACGGTGTGATTAGAGATGGCTCTTACTTTCTCCCTGGAGCCAGACTTGTCTTTGGCAAAACAGGCAGACCTCATTGTACTGCACTCTCCTTTATTGTGCTTCACAGATACTGTACTTTTTTTTTTTTTTTTTAAGCCATTTGAAGGTTTGTGGCAACCCTGCCTTAAGCAAGTCAATTGGACCCAACTTTCCAACAACATTTGCTAATTTTATGTCTCTGTCACATTTTGGTAATTCTCACAATATTTTAGTCTTCATTATTGTTATATTTGTTACGGTGATCTGTGATCAGTGCTCTTTGATTTTACTGTTGGGATTGTTTTGGGCTCCACAACCCATGCACACATAAGACAAATTTAGTAAATGTTGTGTGTGTTCTGACTGTTCCACAGACCGGTTGTCCCCCTATGTTTCTCCTCCTCTTTGGCCTCCCTATTCCCTGAGACACACCAGTATTGAAATTAGCCCAGTGACTAACCCTATAATGTCTTCTCTGTGTCCAATAGTCACATAGTTCTCATTATAAATCAAAAGCTAGGAATGATTAAGCTTTGTAAGCCGAGATGGGCCAAAAGCTAGACCTTTTGTGCCAGTTAGCCAAGTTGTGAATGGAAAGGAAAAATTCTGGAAGGGAATTAAAAGTGCTACTCCTGTGAATACCTGAATAATAAGAAATAAAATTGCCTTATTGCTGATATAGAAAAAGTTTTAGTGGTCTGGATAAAAGATCAAGCCAGCCACAACATTCCCTTAAGCCAGAACCTAAATCAGAGCAAGACCTTAATTCTCTTCAATTCTAAGAAAGCTGAGAGGTGAGGGCAGCTGGGAGAAGTCTGAAGCTAGCAGAACTTGGCTCATGAAAGAAAGAAGCCATCTCCATAGCATCAAAGTCAAAGTGCAAGGTGAAGGAAGCAGCAAGTGCTGATGTAGAAGCTGCAACAAGTTATCTGAAAGACTGGGGGGGTAAGATCATCAAGGAAGGTGGCTATGCTAAAGAGATTTTCAGTGTAGATGTACTAGCTTTCTATTGGAAGAAGATGCCATCTAGGACTTTTTTAGCTAGAGAGGAGGAGTCAATGCCCAGTTTCAAGTCTTCAAAGGATAGGCTGACTCTCTTAGGGGTTAGTGCAGCTGGTGACTAGTTTCAACTTTAACTTGAAACTAGTGTTTATTTACCCTTCTAAAATCCCAGGGCTCTTAAGAATTATGCTAAGTCTACTCTGCTTTTGCTCTATAAATGGAACAGCAAAGTCTATATAACAGTACATCATCTATTTGCAACATAGTTTACTGAATATTTTCAACCCACTGTCAAGAACTATTTCTCAGGAAGGAAAAAAAAAAAAGATGCCTTTCAAAATATTATTGCTAACTGACAATGCAGCTGGTCAGCCAAGAGCTCTGATGGAGATGTACAATAAGATTAATGATTAATGATTAAGATGATTAAGATTAATGATTAAGATTCTTTTCATGTCTGTTAACACAATATTCATTCTGTAGCCCATGGATTAAGGAGTAATTTTGACTTTAAAGTCCTATATTTAAAAAGAAATACATTTTGTAAGGCAGTAGCTTCCAAGTAGTGATTCTTCTGGTGGGTCTGGGGTAAGTAAACTGAAAGCCTTCTGAGAAAGATTTACTATTCTAGATGTCATTAAGTACATTCAAAATATCAACATTCATAGGAGTTTGGAAGAAGTTGATTCCAGCCCTCATGCATGACTTTGGGGGATTCAAGACTTCAGTGGGGGAAGTAACTGCAGATGTGTTGGAAACGATAAGAGAACTGGAATTAGAAGTAGAGCCTGAAAATGAGACTGAATTGCTGCCATCTCCTGATAAAACTTCAACAGATAGGAAGTTGCATCTTATGGGTGAGCAAAGAAAATCCTTTCTTGAGATGTCATTTGATCCTGGTGAAGTTGCTGTTAAGATTGTTGAAATGACAACAAAAGATTTAGAATATTACATAAACTTAGTTGATAAAGCCACAGCATGGTTTGAAAAGATTGACTCCAATTCTGAAAGACGTTCTACTCTGGGTAAAATGCTATCAAATAGTAGTGCATACTACAGAGACATCTTTCGTGAAAGGAAGTCACTCGATGTGGCAGACTTCATTGTTTTCTTTTAAGAAATTGCCAAAGCCTCCCCAGCCACTAGCAACCACCACTCTGATCTGTCAGCAGCCATCAACCCAGAAGGAATACCTTCAACTGGCAAAAAGCCCAGGTGGTGGCTTGCGCTTTTTAGCAGTAAAGTATTTTTACTTAAGGTATGTACATTGGTTTTTTTAGATATAATGTTACTATACACTTAAGAAACTACAGTATAGTATATGTACATACAGTATATGTACATATACATATATACGTATATATGTACATACATATATATGTACATATACATATAGTATATGTATACTACATATACAGTATAGTATATGTTTTGGGAAACTGAAAAATTCATTTGACTGACTTTATTGCCACATCGGCTGTCTTGTGCTGGCGGTCTGGAACTGAACTGCCGTGTCTCTCAGGTGTGCCCTTATTGTTCGTGATGAGTTTGAACATCAAAGTTTGTTCGTGTTATTTTCTTCATTCTTTAGAATTCCGGGTTCTTTTCTTGGTGTTAAGATTTCAAAGAAGAAGGCACAGTCTTACTCTTCCCTCCAGGATGTTTACAGTGCATGAGGGCGGGGATGGAGTCACAGGGGGTGTCTCAGGCACACAGAGCAGATGCTCAGCACAGCCTGTACCGGCAGTCAGGGGGCAATGTCTTTCTGAGACTTCGCTGAATTCTGGGAGGCTGAGTAAGAGTTTGATAAGCTACGATGCTTTCAGTACATTATTTAGAATTTTCACCAGTTCAACCAACCCCCCCACCCCACCCCAGTTCTTTTTATATCGGTAGTCAACACACTTGTTCTGTAACAGGGCAGATGGTAACAATTTTAGCTTTGTGGACTATCCAGTCTCCATGTAAGTACTCAACTCTGCCTCTTAGTCTAGAAACAACCATGAACAATATATAAATGAAGGTGTGTAGCTACTGACATGGTGAATTTCACCTGCCCCCTGTGATCCTAGAAAACAAAGAGGTTGAGAAATCTCCCAACCCTGTTGTCTTCTAGGAGACAGCTTACTGCAAAAAAAACCACCATTCCCCATATGACTTACATGAGACTCCTTGGTGGTCCCCTTGTTCACCTATGCCAGGCCAGATCCCCCCCGCTTTTTTTATTTTTGGCGTCATAAATAATTAGCTAAATTTTTTTTTTTCCATTGATAAATGAGAACAAAATACTTTTAAACCAAGCTTTGGTTAAGAGTCTCACTTTCCTCCGGGCCTCTGAACTTTGACCTGCCCTCCAGCAGCCTACAGACCCACTTTAGGGGCTGCGCCCAGAAAATAAACTAGCCTCAGCACAAAATATTCTGACATTCCATCTGCTACCCTTTACACCAACTTTTTGACTTACTTCCACACTTGGTTCTCTCTTGTCTCATTCATTTCTTTCTACAAAAGAAAACTCCTTTTTGTCTAACCCTTGAGGTGTTTGGTAATCTTTTAATTAGTGCTTTCTTTCTATTGCTATGGTCTCCTCCCTAATTGCACCAATCCCCCAATCACCCCCTTGCAATAATTCTTCAGTAAAATTTTCTCATTACTAAGTACAGATGTATTAATAAAAACCACCATATTTACACTGTGTTGTGATAATGCATGCTGAAATTTGAATATTCTATAATTCAAGTGGCATAAACTATTATTCTTCTTCTGATCCCCCCCACCTTATAAAAATGTAAAAATCATTTTTGGCCCACAATCCATACAAAAATAAGTAGCAGGTCAGATCTGACCCCAGGGATATAGTTTGCCAATCCTTGATTTATATTAAAGAGGCTTCAGGTTTAAGAGAATACAGTTAGTTGGCCTTTTAGAGAATTACCTACCAATTCAATTTAGTAAGCATTTGTTAAGTGCCTACTCTGTGCTCAGCATTATTCTAAGCCCTAGAGATAAAGTCATAAATAAGACAAATATTGTCCTACTCTCAGAGAATCCAAAAATGAAAGCATCAGTATTTAACTTTAGTATGCCCTGTTGCCTTGTATATGGCACTGTGCTATTTAATTACAGGTGTGTTGTAGATATGTTATGACTAGAAGCTGTTACTTTAGACACAAGTAGGCTATTGGTTGCCTCAATAAACATACCCCACAGTCTCTATCTGATTAAATGCTTTTCCCTATATCAGATAACCTAGATGCCCATGCACTAATTCCAACAATTCTGTAATCATTCTAAATAAATATCAAATTCCTCCTTGAAAACTGTCTTCAGACTCTGTAGTATGTTATTCTGCAGTGACAATCTTTTACATGTTGATTGTGAATTTTAATATTAGAAACTGCCAAGGATTATTTAAAGCCAAGTTAAGTAAATGAATTAGATGAGTAAGGGTGACTAAAAAAAGCAAGTAACGCTTGTTCCTTCGGAAACACAAAATCTCTGATTTCAAGGCAACCCAGTTGAAATTTTGTGTTATTTTTCTTAGACTGGCTTTTCGTGGACTGAATATTTTTGTCCCCGCACCAAATTCTTCGGTTGGTGCCCTGACTCCTGAATGTGATTGTGTTTGGAGTTAATGGCTTCATGAAGGTAATTAATATTAAATGAGGTCATGAGGGTGAGGTCCTCGTCCAATGGGATTAATGCCCTTATAAGAAGAGATACCAGAGAGTTCACTGGTGCACGCGCTCTCACTTGCTCTTTATCCCCTCCCCCATCCACTCCATATGCTCGAAGAGGCCGGAAATGGCAGGAAGCAGGTCCTTACAAGAAACTGAAGTGGCTGGCACCTTGATCACCGGCTTGCCAGCCTCCAAAACTGTGACAGATAAATTTCTATTGTTTAAGCCACCCAGTCTGTAGCCCTTTGTTATGGTAGGCTGAGCTGACTAATACATGGCTCTCTAGAAATTTCCTAAAGGAGACTTTGGAAAGTTCTGAGTAATGTCAGCCTTCTTGGAATTATTTTCCACTCACCAAGGAGACTCAGTAAAGAGAAAGGCACTCATTTGGTTACATAGGTTCTTGTCAGTTTTAAAAACTACAAATCATATCTGTATAAAATCATATGTATGTACGTGTATATATATGTATGTATATATGGTTTGCTTCATATTTATTTAACTCCCTAGTAACTATGAATTCTAAGCCCAGGGTCACCTGAAAATCTAAACAAGAGATGCATCTATGTAGGGGTGGCTATTTTGGAGTCTAATTTTTTAATATTTCTGGAGTGGGGGACTGCCTACAGCCTTTTTAGAAAATAAGTACTTATTTAGGAATACAAAATGAGGGGAGGAGGAAAAAAAGACATGCCCATGAATAAAACCCAACCTGAAACACATAAGGTGCCTAATTTACCTTGACTGGGAGCCGCCATCTGACATACTTCTTCCTGTGGCCTGTGCAGGAAGGCATGGGAGTCTGTATACATGGCTTGCCAGAGTGCTTATTCCTTCCCTGAATGTTATAATCTCAAACTATGGCATTGCCACAATAATTAAGAACATATGTAATTAAAAAAAAAAAAAAACCCTAAGAACTAGTGAACTCATGCTGACATTGATTAGAAAAATGGATTAAACCGGTGAATAATGTATTAGACTGAGATTTACAGTTACCTGCTTGTCGGACAAATAATCACTAATTACTGCACTTGTAAGAATCAGTTACCAACTCTCTCTCACATAAAGCATTTTCCTTTCTTTGGTTGCCCAGAGCAGAATTGGATTCATTTCCCTTTTTAATTTTACATTCATTTTTAAAAACAAGTGCCCACTGGGTGCCAGTGTGTGCTTGGAGCTGAGAATATGAAGAGAAATAAGTCGGGGTCAGGACTCGAAGTGTTGATGGCCTTGAGAAGGAGCGAATGCATACAAAGAATTGCAATGCAGACAAGGGCTATAATACAATATTGTCCAAAGTGCAGCGGGAACAAATAGAGACGTGAACCCTTCTTTGAGTGCAGGGTCCAGAGCCTCCTATAAACAGGGCCGCATGTTACTAAGAAAGGTGAAGGAATCACTGCACACCATTTCTTCCTCCTTCCATTCACTTAATAAAAATTGCAGGGTCAGATAAATCCAGGAACAACCCAAATCAATTTACCAAGCAAAAAAAGGAGAGGACAGAGATGAGAGTTTTTATGAACCCACTATTTCAGGAGAAAGATGCATTGTTTTGGTGGCAGTGGGCAACTAGGTAGAAAGAGATTGCTATTAAGTGAAAAATGAGCTTCCACAGGAAGCCATGACAATGAAAGTAATAATTAAATCTTCCTCTAACTTAGGTTGCATTGTAAGTGCTTAGCTGAAAAATGTGTCTGTACCTCCGGGCCTGCAGCAATGACATCTGTTATATTTTAGGAACAGAAAGCTAATGAGGTGGAATCTGGAGTAGTGAGCTTAATTGGGCTTGTTTTGATTAAGTGTATGTGCTGGGGATATTCTAATCACTTGTCTGAATTGCAAAACAGCCAACGTAAGCCCCCAAATTCTTGCAACCATTTGTGAATCAGTTTAGAATAGATGGGGAGATTGTACGGAAGAAAGAGTAAACTATAAAGCAAAAATTATCTAAAGTTGGGGTGAAGTAAAACGCATGTAGTGTTCCATGCCTAATTAGCAACTTCAGGCCTGAATAGCCACCCAGTCATACCTGTCTGCTGTTCACTCTAAGTTAAGGCATTGGCTCTGAGAATCAAAACATGTCAGAGCCTGAAGGACCACAGTGAGCACAGTGCCATCTGCCTACCTTGCTTCCAGAGAATCAGAGGCCCAGAAAGGAAGGGGCTCTCCCCAGACCACCACGGACTCCATGGCAGGGTCTAAAGAAGACCCAAGGTCTCCTAATTCTTAGTCAGCGACCCCTCTCTCTATTTGCTCCAGACCGGGGAATGAGAAGACAGTCAAGTGCAGACAGGGTTTGCTCTGACAGTTCCTATCCGAACATCAAAGATTGCTTCTAAAGGTCTGTTGGCCTCACATAAGGACTTTGGAATTTTTTATTTTCTCTATCATACTCTTTTCTCATTCTGAGCTTTTCCATCTCAGAATAGAAATTAATTCTTTGTATAAATATTTAACATTTTTCTTCTTCTCTACACTGTATGTTTCATGAATGCAGCCCTCATCTGTGTACCTTTGGATATCACACCATTCTGATTTTGTTTTTCCGTAAGGATTTGCCAAATCAAGGATAAATATGTGATGATGTCAGTGAACATCTCAACGTAGCAAGAAATGGCAAAAGAAAAGGACCAAATCTTAAAGGGAAAAAGAGTATTTCTTTGTACATAATATTTGTAGCGTGGCATCTCTGCTCTGGAAAACATAGAAATAGAGATACAAAGGTTGAAAGAGGAAGAAGAGCCTGGAAGTCAGAGAAAGGGTTCCTGTACTTTGGGCAGATGTCCAAGAGGGCTTTGGGGTTTGGAGATTAAAGTATCACACACGCAATTCACTTCTTCCATTCCGTTCAAGTTAGTTCAAACAGCATTTCCTGCATATCTGTTTGTTTTAGAATGCATTTGAACCCTGGAGAGATGAGGATAGTAGACCCACCCCTGCTTTTTTGACCTTGAGAGTCAATAGTTGATAAACTTTCTCACCCTGTAGTAAGCATAGCATATGCAGACTATTCGCCGATACTCACGATCTCCAAATAAGCTGCTGTGTGCCCTCGTGCACCTCTCGCCTAATGCAGAACATAGATAGAAAAAATGATGTGCCGATGGAAAAAATGCTATCTTGAGAGACTGAGATCATTAAGGAATGAGGTCAGAGACCAGAGAGAGAGAGTGTGTGTATGAGAATGAGAGTGAGAGCAAACAAACAACAGAAATAATATTTGCAATAAAGTAACTCCCAAGGTCAGCAATGAAAGTAACTAGAATAAATATTCTTAATAAGGAAGCAGACAAGCAAAAAAATATATGTGTGTGTGTGTGTGTAAGATATAGCCTCTGACTGGAGCAGCCATGACTGTGATTAAATTTGCAGAGCTGTATTTAAAACTTACCTCCATGATGAAGGGTTTCAGGCCAAAACCTCCATCTCTTCACCCCACGACCGTATTACTGACATATCGCTCTTTCCTGCCACTCACAAAGTTATTTCAGGTGCCCATTGGGTGAAGTGGGAATTGGATAGATATGGGAGTTGAAAACATTCACAAAACCCCAAAAAATATAAGTGCAGGTTACATGAAGCCAATTTCCCTTAACTGCTGGTGTAAAGGCCCAAACATGCAGAAAGAGTATGAATAATCGAAGGAAATTTTAATTAGTTTTAATCCTTCCTTGTTCTCCTAGAAATAGGGTGGGCTGTTTCCAAGGTTCTGACTATTACCTTGGCAGGTATGTAATATTTACTGGTACACAGAAACACTATGCAACAATTTAGGATAGATATTAAAGAAAAATGCCTTACTCCATGTACACTGCAAGGATAATTTAGGCTGGCAGAAAGTAATTACCCAAACTGGAACACATTCCTCAAGGGAGCAAGAAAGCATGAGAAGACGGTATGCTATTGCACCCCGTGATGAGAGCAGCAGTTTTGGAAAATGAAAAGAAAATGAAGTAGGGATGAAAGTTATACAAGAAGACCTGCCATTTCTGGCGACCTTTGGTGAGAGATGGAGAATTGGGGAATTGCATGAGAGTAATTGCTGCATTTGGAAGCACCTTTAAGTTCATTTCATCTGACTCTATATCCTCCCCAAGCGGGTGTTGGGTCTGTACTTGAGCACTGCAGTGATAGGGAGTTGACGACCTTCTCAGATGGTCAAAATGATCCCTCTTATGGATTAAAGAACTTGCTGCTTACACTGTCTACCTCTTTGGCCTCTGCGAGCCATAGGATATGCTCTTTCCCTCCCCCACCAGACACCGTTTAACTATTTCACTACGATTTCCATGAACTGTCTAAATCTTCCCTCGGCTAAATGTTCTCTCTGCTTTCTTCTTCTTCTTTTTTAAAATTAATTAGTTAATTAATTGATTGATTGATTTTGTTCTCTCTACTTTCAACGGTGCCCTAGATAACACATTTCTAGACCTGCCACTATTTTAATCCAGCACCTCAAAATAAGCTATCATTATATTTTTCTATCCTAGTGTCCTGAATTGGATATATTACTCTGATGACACGGAAGAGGGCTGGCCTCCCACTCTCATGGATCGGACGTTATACCTGTGTTAACTGGTCTGAAGAAGTTTCTTTGGTAGCTGCTTCCTTTTGTTGACTCAAGCTGAATCTAACAATGCTCTAACAAATTCAGCTCTTTTTCTGAGTCCCCTAAATGAGAGTGACCCAGAGATCTCCCAGACCTTGTTCTTCTTAGCTATTTGTAGTTATCTGGTATCTCTCATCCCTTTCTTAATATCTGTACTTAAAGTTTCATATATTTCCATATTATTACTCTCAGTGGTTTTTAGTAATAATAATAAAATAAGAATATAATCATGTCCATAAAGAAGAAATAATCCCCCTTCTGTTGTCTAAGCTATGGAGGATTTCAGAGCTATATGCTGTGGTGTGTTTGGGGATTTGACTCCGCAAAGGCAGCACCAGCTGAATGGGATGAAAAAAGAGGAAGCATCTCACTCCAGTTTGAGGTGAAATGACAGGGTGTGTTGTCATAGGTCATGTTGTCTTTACTGTTCTTCTGACCACACAGATGAAACCTATAAATGGCAGCACTACCTTGGACAAAAATTAACTAAAAAATTCATAGGTGTATAGATTTTCTGTTGAAAATTTTCTTGGCTTTGTTCCAAATTCTATTAATCTTCAGTATCCCTACTCAGATAGTAAAAATGTGTCATAATAATACAATAGAAACCCCACCTATTAATCACTATTACTATTTCCAAATGGGTGCCATGTCATTATACTGAGGTGCAGTAAGACATCAGGGCGTGGGGATGGGTGGGGATGGTCTACCGATATGCACAGTCACTTATCAAGGAAACATATTTGATATTGTTCTGAGTTTCTACCTTTATAGTGTTTTGCTAAATATTCCTTTCTCTCTATACTATTAGCTTTAACAAAGAGACTGTCCCCTATCAGTTGGTTTTTTTTTTTTTTTTGACTACAGTTAAAGCACAGATTTTTGAAAAGAAGCTATGTGAGCTTGTTAGTTTTAGTTTATACTGAATGTTGTTTGAATGATGAGGGCAGTAATTATGCACATTAATAAAAGGTGAATGGGTGGGTTAAGGAATCATAAAGATACATATTTATAAACAGTGCATGTTTAAATGGTGTATTTGGGGATGATGTGGATACGATCCCACAAAGATTTTACTAGATTCACACCATTCCACACTATGCTCATCCACACCACCTTATTCAGTACAGTACAACATTCTGCCATCTTACCATCTAGTGATATAAATGGGTCAGAGGACAGGCTCCCTGCCTTTACTGTGTTTCTCCTTATTGGATTAGAATCTAAATGTAAGTTCTTTTGATAGTTCTCCAGGCTAAAATATACATTTGATTTTTGTAGCATTGGACGGACTCATGAGAGTCAAGTTTTTCATGAACCTATCAAAACAAAAAACAATCCTTGCTCTCCTGTTCAGTAGGGAGAGGGGGCTTTTCCACAGACATAGTTGTCCACGCCATATATAGTATAGTGTGGAGACCACCATTACCAAGACAAAAAAAAAAGATACAAACCAGAGCTTATGAATTTACCATCCAACATCTTTTCCCAGCAACTTTTTATCTCGGAATTTCTCCACAGCTTATGCATTTTGATTTTGTCTTCTCTGTTTTACTTTTCACTTGTTTTGGGGGTGTGGAAGTAATATTACACTGCAGTAATTATTATTCCAACAATGTGAGGAAAAAGAAAATTATTGTCTCCAACTAGAGAATTAGATAATGGAATTAGGTTTCTTAGTTGTTTTTTTTTTTTTTTATCAATAGTTGCTACTTACTTGCCATTCTGAAAGAAACCAACAAAATTTAATTTCAAGTATATCTAATTATAACTGAAAGAATTGATTTTATTTTTCAATAATTTTCAAGCCTTGTTTTCATCTACTTATAACTTGTGTGACTATACAATTGCATTTAAAACCAAAACAAAATATATGTTAACCCACTATATATATAGTACATACACACAAATATATGTGCATGAATATATAAACAACATATTTGTAAAATGTATAACACACTTACATGTGTATTTATAACACACGTGATACATATACATACATATGCATACATATACACATGTGCTTATATGTGTATTATGTGTGTGTATAAGCAGTCTATGTATTTTTTTTAAGATTTTTTTTTAAAGATCTCTTGACAGAGAGAGAGAGAGAGAAAGAGCACAAGCAGGGGGAGCAGCAGAGGCAGAGGGAGTAGCAGGCTTCCTGCTGAGCAAGGGAGCCCCATGTGGGACCCATGACCCTAGGTTCATGGCCTGAGCCGAAGGCAGATGCTTAACTGGCTGAGCCACCCAGACCCCCCTGTGTATCTATTTGTTAAATGAACCAAATATTTCTTGGTAGAAAACACTGAAGGGAGGTTCAGGGGGTTAAAGCCTCTGCCTTCCGCTCAGGTCATGATCTCAGGGTCCTGGGATTGAGTCCCGCATCAGACTCTCTGCTGAGCAGGGAGCCTGCTTTCCTCTCTCTCTCTCTGCCTGCCTCTCTGACTACTTGTGATCTCTCTCTGCCAAATAAATAAATAAAATTTAAAAACAAAACAAAACAAAACATTGAAGGTTCACAAAGGGAGGAGAAAAATGCTCATTGTCATGTTGCATATCTAACGAAGGAAATAGTTAGAAATGCTCTAACTTAGTAGTATTAAATAAAGTAATTCCAGTGAAGCAATGAAGTCACAATAATTTCCTTTCCAACTCCTTTGGGTCATTGAGATGGATTTGGGTGTCATATGCAAACAATGAATCAGGGGATCATTACATCAAAAAACTAATGATGTACTGTATGGTGACAAGCATAACATAAAAAAAGGACAATGTTCACCATATAGATATGTTAACATTTTCTGTGGTTTCTGACTGAGTTTGTTTCATCAGGAGCCACTTTGCTTAGGACTGAACACAGAGTTCTCCAAATCTAAACTTGTTCCTAACACATTTCCGCCTTGCCTTCAGTACCTCCTCTCTAGGAAAACTTAATGTTCATCATAATAACTGGTGCATGGCATGCTTTTGACAAATGTTTGTTGATTGAATAATTGCTGATTATTTCGACAGTGGCTCATAGCTTTGGGTCTTTTTCTGGTCCTAGTCACTACTACAATGTTAGTTAATTCTTTACATTAAGGTCTTTTTTTATCTGATAAATAGTAGAAGATACAGTTGTCTAAGCAAATTTCTAGGGAATTCATTGTTTAAAGCTAACCCATTCTATTAGGGATCTAAACCTTCCGTTCCTTCCCTTGCCTCCCCTTCCCTTTCTTTTTTCTTTCTTTCTTGTTTTTTTTTTTCCCCCTTCCCCTGTCCCTTCCCTTTTCTTTCTTTCATGGCCAGGGATCTCAAGCTTCATCATCGGAGGAATAACTTTGTCCCCTTGCTTGAATAATTCTAAATTCTACTTTTTTTTTGTGCGGTATAACTGGATTTCAAAATCATAATTAAACGTCAACATAAATTCAGAATTTAATTTGGTATCCAAAAGTGCTTTCTCGGTATGTAGAAACTTGCTTGCAATTTAGCCATAATCTTTTTATTAAAAAAATGCCACCCAAAATTAATTAGTGTTTACCCTGTTTCCCACATAACCTCTGACAGCTACTGACCCTGAGAGGCCCCAGGGAAATAGGAGGCAACTTTATAGGCACTAGCCTAGGGCCCTTGATTAACTTTGAACTTGGAATTTATTATTATTTTTTTCTTTCTGAATATAGAAGCAACAGGATGTATGTAGGCTGCAGTGCAGTCTAATGATTGAAAAAAAAAAAAGAACTGGAAACATCACTTTGCCTACACACAGTCCTGTTTGTCTTTTTGCAGTGAGTTAAAGCACCCCTTCCATGAAGTTTTCCCAGCCATTACTTGTTCATTGTGCTGTTTATCCTCAGAAGTCCTTGGCACTTATGGTCTGTAATATGCAATCTGGCCCTCAGTTGTTGGATGCTGAACTGCTGATGAACCGCTCCTTCACGTGGGGTCCTTCCCCTCCTGATGACAGTGAACTCATTGAAGGCAGGGGTTAGTCTTTTTCTTTTCTTCTTCTTCTTCTTCTTATTTTAAAAAAAAAAAAAAAAACCTTTCTAAATCTGGCCCAGATCTTTATGCATAAGTAGGCACAATATAAATTTTCAGCACATATTTTCTAACTGGCTTTTCCAGAATATCTATCAGGAGAGATGGGGGCAGGAAACATAGGAATGTGGAAGGCTTTGGGAAGAGAATTCTAGGACAGGGTCTAGAGGCCATGAGCAGTTTTGTTGTTTGTTTTCAGGTGATACTATCGGTTATGACTACAAGGGTGTGTGTGTGTGTGTGTGTGTGTGTGTGTGATTGTTTGTGTGTGTCTATTCTTTGTATTGTGTTCTTAGTAATGTGTCACCTGGCAGCAAGCTTTAGAATGGGACCCTTGAATAATAGATGAGATTTTTCACTTAGTGGAAGGCGCAAGGATTCTGTCTTTTCTGATTCTCACATTCTCGGTCAGTGGACCAAAAAAAGACATCAGTAGTCCCAAAGGGTAATTTCTGCTTCAATCTCATAAGAGTCTGAGGATAGACTATTATCATTAGCGTTCCTCCAGTGGAGGAGACTGAGTGAGAATGATGTTAGTGGGGATCCAGTGCTTGTCCTCATGTGGCTCAGTGTTCTTGGAGAATCCAGACTCAGGCTCAAATTATTTAGAGATTGACATAAGACATTATGAACTTAGAGTAAAAAATGGTGGCTCTACTTTTAACATATAAACCTGTTCCCAAAACGTGAAGCTTACTATGGTATGCAGTACCCTGCCCAGAACATTGCGTTGTGTAGCTCAGCAGCAGCACTGAGCAAATGGCTTCTTTCATTTGAATATATGAGGAGTCCCCTTATTGATTCTAAGACAGCTAGTTTGCCTTACTGTATCAGTACGAAATATATGCTGTATATCCAGTGGTAGAACAAGACAATGTCTCTCACAATGTCATCCAAGAACATTAGTTGACACACAGATTAAATTTGTAAGGAAGAAGAGAATGATGTTTTATGGTTTATGTTGTAGATTCATTTGTATAAGTGATTAAGTGATTGTATTAAAAGAAAAGTGTGAATCAGCACATCCAAGATAACTTAGAGCTCCTGTCTCTATGTCTTTTTAATCAATGCCATATCTGGAGGCAGACTAATTACATTTTCACTTGGCCCCAAATTAGGAGGGTCAATTTAATAAGCTGTTTGACAGACAAGGTTCAAATAATCTTGCTAAGCTAGAATAACAGCCCTAAACATATAAAATCATAAATATTTATTTAACATCTACTATTTGTTAGGCGCAGAAGAAAGTGCTGTACACACATTACCTCAAAAAATGCTATGTACTATGTACCCAAAAAGCTATTGAAGAAACTTCTGATTTCCTGCCCAGGGTATAAGAAGCTTGGAAGTCACCATTTCATCCTAACAACAAGTAAAAAACAGAACAAACTGAAAATTCAAAAACTCTTTCCAGATCCCTAAAAGAAGTGAGGTCCTAGGGCAAAAGCTGCCATTCCACAGACTGGAGGGGCTGCCAGGCAAATACAAAGAATCAAAACCTACCAGAGCAGAAAGAAGGCCATGAGCTGAAACCTCCCTGGGAGCCAGTGCTGGGGTACGAAAACTGGAGCTTTAGTTCCTTATTTTGAAATATACCAAAGCATTCTCTTCTTCTTAACAAGATCTGCCCTTAGGAGAAACTATTAAACCAGGGCCTAAACTACCAGGGTTTTATCAGAGACTGACTGATCTAGGGGAGGGTAATAGCCAACTCCAACCCACTCTAGCTATCCTGTTCCACCTAAGGGAGGGCAAGAAAAACTAAGAGGTGCTCCTGAAGTTCACAGTCCAGAGGCATAGCCCCACTGAAAGACTGAAATCTACTAGGACCATAGAATACTTCCCTTATCACTGCACCTCACCACATCCTAAAGTTCTGTTGACATCAGTTCCTTTTACCTCCTACATTACGTACAGTTATCAAGAGTCTGTAAAAACATTTCCCTCATTGGGTTGATTTTTATCATTGAATTATGAGAATTTTTCACCTATTCTTTGCAAAAGCCTTTGTCATGCATTTTGCGAACAAAATGCCCAATTAATAGATAAGGAGACCGAGGTTCAGAGAAGTTGGGCCCTGTCCAATATTCACATAGCTAGTAAGTGGCAGAGCCAGGATTTGAACCTGCGTAGTTAACCAGCCTACTATATAAATTGTTTAGGTCTTCATATAGCTTTATATTACCTTTTATATATACCTTTTATATATTAAAATATACTTTATATTTTAGGTAAAATATGTAACTTTTGGGGTTCCTGGGTGGCTCAGTGGGTTAAGCTGCTGCCTTCGGCTCAGGTCATGATCTCAGGGTCCTGGGATTGAGCCCCGCATCAGACTCTCTGCTCAGCAGGGAGCCTGCTTCCCCTTCTCTCTCTGCCTGCCTCTCTGCCTACTTGTGATCTCTCTCTCACTGTAAAATAAATAAATTAAAAAAAATGTGTAACTCTTGTTCAAGATTGGGAAAATATAAATGCTAATATTCATGAGAAAGGACTTTCGTATTTCAGTAACATTAAGGTCAACCTGAACCAAAGGCATAAGATGGCTATTTGAAAAATAAATGCAAAAAAAAAAAAGGAAAAATCAAATGCAAATCTGAATTACGTAATGTGTAGCTCAAGGGAAGCAATAATCCTACCACACATCAAGACCCCATTTGGGATGGTATTGATTTTTAAGAAGAGCCTTTAAAACACAGTGTGTCCAGAAGAAGACAATAATAAGATTTATGAAGGCCCTGGAATATATTGCCAGATTAATTCAACAGTATTAATTGTATTAATTAATTGTATTAATGGAGTACCCTGTGATAGATATTATGGTATGATGCCAAACAAAACAGTGCTTATCAGAAGTTGAGGTTCAAGCAATTTCAGGTATTCATCCCAAAGAAGAGGTAACTTGAGAGTAGGATAAGAGGATAAGGTGTGATTCAGTTACCAAAACCATTTAAGTACATCCTCTGTCTCCCACATTATGTTTGATAACGGGGATACAGGGATGAATAAATATAACACGATGACCATTCTCAAGGAGATCACAGTCTAGTAAATGAGAGACGGACCACATATTCAACTGTGATAGGGTGAATAATGTACTAGTAATATGAGCAGTGGGCTAACACACTATGAGATGCAGCAGAAGTCAGCTGAAGTGCTTCTGTTTGAGGAGAATCACAGAAGAGGGTAACTTGATAGTTTTCTGCAAATATTTTAAGGAGCTGCTATTGACACAAGAAACAGATTTGTTAAACAAACAAAGCCCACCAGAAGGAGCATAAACATTTTGAAATCATAGAAAAGAACATCTATTCATAGGTAAAAAATTTTTTTTCTAGCAATAAAAGATGAGATAATAGGTTACCCTGAAAAAAAAAAAAAAAAAAGTGAATTTCACACCACTGAACATGTCCTGGCAGAGTCCAGCCCATCATCTGGCAAGGCCATTATGGACCAGATTCTTGCCTTGGTGCAAGGTTGAGCTAAGTGATTTTTAAGGTCACTCCAAATTCTGAGAATCTGTTACTGGCATGAACAGCTTCCTAAATTGGAAAGCTACTTATAGGAAATGTTGATTGGTTTGTTCTTTAGATATTTTAAAGCATTAGTTTTTTCCTGACATAAGTCCAGCATAAATCTTGTGGGTATGACCTCGTACCTGTGTCTTCATATTATCTGACTAGAGCTTATTTTAGGATTGTAGCCTGTTAATTATCCTGTAAATAAAGGAATGGTTTTTGTCCAATGAGCATACACTCCAAAAGACCAGAGCAGAGGCACAGAGTTATAGTTTCTAACCAAAGCAGTGCTGATTTCCCAGCTTTCAAGCTTGAAAAGGGCCAGGCAATTTTTTACTTGGTCCTGTCAGTCTGTGATCTGGAAATCCTACATCATGTTAGCTGGGGACATCCACACTTTCCTGGGGAGATTTCCTTTAATCCAGATTACTGAAGAAATGTTTATATTCTTTCATTCCTCGCTTTTTGGAGTAGTGGGAAGTATAAGGCACTAGGATTCAGGAATGCTGGATTCAGTTCTTTGCTTTGTTGCTTAATACCCATATAAATAAATGTTTGGAGATTTGATTCCTATAAATCATGAGAGATGTATTGAGTCTGTAGTTTCTAGATATCAGTTTGACTTTTTAATTTTTTTTTTTTTTGAGAGCTTATAAACTATTCAATGTGGAGCCTCAGCTTCAGGGAGTCTGATTCAATAGATCTTGAGTAGGTTTAAGAAATAATATGTTTCTTTAAGTTTTTCCAAGGATCCTGATGGCACAACCCAATTTGGCAAGTGGGTAAGATGCTAAGGTCCTTTTCAGTTCTAAAAGTCTCTGAGTTTGTGATTCTGTTTTTCTCTCTTCAAAACTTCAGTGATTTTATACAGACATATATATAATCTTAAAAAGAAAAGGCTTTTACGCACCACAGCCCAAGTGGGAAAATTCAATTCACTTGTGATTATAGGCAACATCATTTTATTTTAACAATTTCCCTTTCTAATGCTGTTCAGGTAGTTTGAAGAAGTGTCCAAAAAATGAAAAAGCTGAGAGGAATTAAATAAACATTTAGCCAAGTCACTGTACAACCTTCCCCCCTCCCATCTGCCTACCCTTCTAATTCCTTCCCTTCTTTCTGATCTCAAACATTTAAGCAACACATAAGAGAAAAACGCTCTCCCTTAAGTCCATTTCTGAAATGATTCTATTTTTAAACACTGCAGTTCATCTCAATTGTGCTCAAATTCAATTGACTTGTGACTGTGTGCTATATTATTTTCTTTATCAATTTCTCCCCAGACTCAGTGGGGCAGTGATTGAAATTTGAAAGCTTATGGGGGGAATAAAGTCCAAAACAGTATTGAGGAAAATGTGTCTTGAGTCTGTTGGCTGCAAGAAGTCCTTGCTTTCCCTCAACACCCAATCCACTTTCATCCATAGTCTCTCGATAAACCCCATCAAGCCAAAATGACTTAAAAAATAAATGTGAATAGATTCTTCCATCATCAAAAGAGTTCTATTCTCCCTAGTCTTAAAACATTTTATTTTTTGTTGTTGCATCATGTGCTTAATGCTTTGACTAAGATTGCTTTGCTTTTGGTTGCTAAATCTTTGCTGTGCCTTAGGTGAAGTCAGCATGTATCCATCTAAGGCATTAGGAATGTTGGCTGTTAGAATCTTCTTGGAATGAAAGGATAACGCTCATTCTGTTCCTAAACTACCTTGGCTTTTGAACACAACGAGAACTTATTTCAAATATAACCACCCTGATTAGTATCATATTTGCAAAACATGTGATATCATCTAATTATTAATTACATTCTAATTTCTCTCTCCCACATTTCAGTGGAAAAGCAATCACCAAGTATGATAGGGGCAATGAAGGGAACAGGAATTAACAAGACCAGGGTCCAAACACCAGTGTAAGGTTGTACAGGTCTCGTGTTCGTTCATGTTGCCCACAAGATAATTTTCTCATTCATGTCCGACCCCTCATCTGATGGTGGAAATGCCACACTCAGGTCATTACCTCTTCTCGTATACAGCTCCATGTTTGCCTATGACTTCTTCATTATATGCTTTCCTAGCTTATTGTTTTGCATCCCATTACTTTTAAAATATTGGTTTCTTTGTGTATTGGCCGCTTGGGTTTACTTATACTCTTTGGGGCACTGAACTTGGAAGAGAGTACAGTGATCCACTGAAGCACATTTATTTTATGGGTGGGTAGAATATAAGAGGCTGAAAAGTGCAATTTCTCCCAAATATATTGTGCATGTCCAGATCTTTATTCAAAATCCTACTAACCAATCTCTGCTTTCATGAATTTCTTTTCTCTTACCTATACCACTTAGTAAAAATAAGCCGTTTCTTCAAAGTCTGCCTCCTCCAACCTCCTGCCTTCTCTGACCACTTCCATTTCCATTCAATGTATACTTCCCTTGTGCTCTTATTTACTTCTCATGCAACTTAATGTTTCTAGTATGTATGTGACCTTAAACAGAATAAATAGATCTATGCCCCTGCATGGCCACACTGTGTCCTAACCTCCTTGTCACTATCTGGCACAGAGTTGGCACAGGCCAATTGCTTAAGCAGTATTTGTGAGACATTAGATAGTAATAACATTTTGTTGAACACTTACATGCTAAGCACATTATATGTTATCTCATAACAACTCCATGAGTTAAATACCATTACTATTTCATTTTTAAAAATGAAGAAATTGAGAAACTAGATGGTTTAAACAGTGTGCTTAGTGTCAGAGCTGGGATATGAAGTTGGGTTCTGTCTTAGAGCAAATACCGTACGATGTGATGATGTTTCTCTCCAGGGCTTTGCTCCGTGATTTATTCTTTTATTTCTTCTCTGTTTAATCACCATAATCATCTCTGGAAGGTGGGGTGGAAAGTGGTATTTTATGGTTTAAAAAAAAGGATGTATAAATAGTCAGCAATTCTCCATGGAGGAGCTTATAGGGGATTGATGTTGGGAACGAGGAGTGTATAAAGTCACATTATACAGTTAGCTTAGGTACTTGGATTCTAAGTGATTTAATTCCATAATGATGGTAGTATTTCTCAAAAATGGAAGAGGCACCAAAGGTGGAATCTTCACTTCCAGTATCACAAGTAGAGTGAGAGGCTATGGAGTTTGTTGATGCTGTCTAATCAGGTCACTCACCTGGGCCCACTTGACACCCAAATCTCCATCCCCTTCTGCTTTCACAGCAGAGGAAAGGGATGACGGTCCTTCCCCTCTCATGGATTTACATAATTGTAAAGCATCAATGACGCCATTGCCTTTTTCAGAATGATTGTTGGAATGTGATTAGCTACTACAAGTCCCAGAATAAAGTACATCTGTATATTTCCTGCCTTTATGAATGTCTGAGAACAGACAATGGACTGGAGAAACATCTGAGAGAAGCAGGCGAACATCTGCTAGATCAATAGCCCTTATACAATTACCCTCCTTAGAAGGCAAACCCTAAATGACCCAAAGCAAGAATTTTATTCATAAAGAGACTGAAACAAAGGAGACAGTGTTTAAAAAGTACTTTCAAAATTATAAGAAACTGTCCAAATGTGAGCTGTTTTGTTCAAACAGTTCATTAAAAGACCCCCTACTCTGGGTCTTCAGTATTTCTGGGGTAGTGAAACCATAAAGGAAGATGCCTGTGGTTTCAACATGTATTGGAAAGAACTGAGACCTATTAAAATAGAAAAGAAAAAAATTGCGTGAATGAAAGATCCTAATCTATGATTATCATTGGAATGATCTGTGCATTGAACAAGCCTCTGAAATGTTCTCTGCAGTCCTTTGACAATGCAGCCTCCTTATCAGAGTCTTTCTTATTTGAATTTTAGAGTTTAGGTCATAGAGACAACCTAGTTTCAGGAAAGTAAACATTCTATCCTACACCTGACAGTGGAAACCCCACAGGGAACTCAGCAGCATGTATTATTGGTGTGGAGCCTAGAGAGGGGTGATGGGACGGAGTGAGGATTGTAAGCAGCAGGAATATATAAAAATGTATGCAGTAATATTGCCTTTCTACAGTTCTTCTAAGTACTGCAGTGGCCAGGAAAGAATTATGATATCCCCTGAGTAATCTAAAAATACTAAGGACATGTTACTTTTCTTTTCCTTTTTTTTTTTTTTTTTTTTTTTTTTTTAAACAGTCATCTTTTATTGGTTGTTAATTCTGAACTACGGTATGAAAGTATTCAAGGGTGCCAAGCAAAGGTCATGGTCAGGAATGCCAAGTGTGTCTCCACACTGGGCCCTCTTCAGTGCTACTTTTGTATCTGTTCATGCTTGAGTCCCTTGTAACAAGGAAGGTAGTTGAAAACCACATAAGCTGCCAGCACCATAGAAACCCCGGCGATGCCCCTTTTCTTCACCTTGACATACTTGTAATACCGGTAGTAACTTCTTTGAAATGCGCCAAAAGTGCCTTTAGGGGTGAAATCCTGCATCAGTATCCAGCTGGGCAGCTCTCCTAGTTTCACATCCATGAGCTTCTTCTCCTTCACTGGTATGACTGACACCATCTTGGAGTCCTGGGTGTCTGCTTCCCTGTTAGTTTTCCTTTTTTTTAAGATTTTATTTATTGATTTGACATCACAAGTAGGCAGAGAGGCAGGCAAAGAGAGAGGAGGAAGCAAGCTGCGCGCTGAGAAGAGAGCCTGATATGGGGCTCGATCCCAGTCCCTGGGATCACAACCACAGCCGAAGGCAGAGGCTTAGCCCACTGAGCCATCCAGGTGCCCTGCCCCATTACTTTTCTAAAGCAACTTCCTTGTGGTGTACAGAGATGTGGATTGTATACACACACACACTCAGCTAATATTTATATGGCTTTTAATTTGTGCCAGTTACTTGGGAGTGTTTTTCCAAAATACTGAGAATAGTATGGGTTCCAACTGGGACTAAAAAGCTTAATGGAGATAGGATTACTTCAGTGATTTATTACAACATAACCCACGTCCCAAACCTAATGGCCCCAAAGAATGACCATTTATAATCTCTCATAATTCTGTTTGGCTGGTCTTAGCAAGGTAGTTCTTCTGATGGATCTGCTATTGGGTGGGGCTTCTTCTGAAGGCACAATGAGTTTTTTTGTTTTTTGTTTTTTGTTTTTTGTATGAGTGTAATGTCCAGGATGACTAACTCCTACGGCTAACAGTTGGTGCAGCATCAGGTCAAGCTCACCTGGGCTGTCACCCAGAGCATCTTGAATCTCCTCCTCTCCTGTGGCCTCTCTGCATGGATTGAGCTCCACACAGCATGATGGCTGGGCTTCCAGTAGAATTCTAACTTAGATAATGTGGGAGTTGAAGATCAGTTTAAAGCCTAGCCTCAGAAATTAATGGAGGCACTTCTTTTTCTTTTTGGTTACAGGGAATCACAGGACAGGCCAAGTTTCAAAGTAGATGGAAATAGACCGCACGTTTTTTTTGTGATTAGATGCAAAACAAACAAATGAACAAGTTATTATGACCATCTATCATCTATACCATACAGGAAGGAATATACTTGGGAGGAACTATAGAAAAGGAAGTGCCTCAGCAAATTGCTCATCAGGGTTTAATTCTGTGTGTCTGTGTAGTGGTTTGAGGTGGATGTCGGGGAGGGAGTTTTACTTTAACTTCTTACATATTCCATGGGTAATTTTAAAGGCAGTGAAAGGTCAGTGATCCATGTGTAAAAATCTAAACTGTGTGGGCTCCATTTACAGAGAAAGCCAAGGTACATGTCCCTCATGCCTGTGGGTTTGTGGTTGGGGATAGAGGACTGGCTCTTCTTTGTTTTCATGCCAAGGCTCTGTTTGATGCCTCCATCATCAAGGACAAGAGGATCCTCTTCATAGGGGATGATATTGATCCTAGCACAGGAATTACAGAAAACTTGAAATACATATCTCACTTTTCATTTTCCTAATTTCAGTTTTTTCTATTCTTAACTCCTTACTACACATGAAGCTCATGTTCCCAATTTCTCATAATACTAGTCCTTGTATTAGACCACGTATATTGTAAGAGCTTAGTCAATACTTTTTGATTGATTGAATGTATGCATAGTTTTAAATTCAAAGAATAGTTTTCTAGTTTCATTTTTGTGATATATTTGATTATTTATGATAATACATATTGAATCCATGGTAGAAATAAAGTAAAAAACCACAATTTTGTTTATGTACAAGTTCAGTTTGTTTTCCTTGGATACAGCATCTATTTTTCCATAGCTATTATGAACTGTAACTACCACCCTCAGCACTGGCCCAAAGCTATACTATTGGTTATAAGGGGAATGTGGTATGAATACAAATGATTGGTGGGACTCAAAATGCCACAGGAGAATGTTTGTGTCATCTTTGTATTCAAAGGAATAGATACATATTCAAAGGAATACATGCTCATATATGTATGCATGGTGATAGATATTTACATAATGTCTTGAGGATAATGATAATCCAGGAAATATTTGTTAAATCATTTGAACTGAGCTACTTATTTGCCTTCAGTTGACTCACATCACAAGAAAGGTGATTAACCTCTGATCAGGAATTAGTGTCCTGAGCTTTGGTCCCATTTCTTACTCTGAATAAGTCATAAAGAAATGCCTCACTTGTCCACAGGTCATGTTTCCAGGCACCCCATCCACGCAAAGCACTTGAAATTAGTTAAACATATTTCTAAGAAGCAAAAGAGTTTCACAAATAATATGCTCTTTCTCCTTTTGGTGAGATACAACACGACCTTCAGAACAGAGGAGACTTAGTATGGCTAGTAATGTTAAGCTTCTTAGGAGAGATCATTAGAAATAATGGAACAGTGAAGGTTTGGGTGTACGGATAATTCAGTAGAGTGGTTAAAATCTGTGGTAACGCAATACATAAGTAGTTTCCAAGTCCAAATTTGTTTTACCTCTCTGGCCTCAATTTCCTCATATGTGAAATGGGGATACTTCACAGGGTTTGTATAGACTTTACTTCACACGGCGCAGCACCATGGGACAGAAAGGAAACAAATTGCACTTAATTATATGGAAAAGTCACATATATGAAATAGATAATTTTCTAATAATATTGGAAAAATGAGTCACCTCTATATATATCTACATTTCTGTATTTCATGGTAAACCTAATTCTGAAATTCCAATGACATGCATACAAGATGCATAAATTCAGCTCGCGTCTCTATGCTCCATACAGAAGGTGATACCATAAAATGCATAAACATGCATTCAGATAAACATACTCAGATACATATGCATACACATGAAATTGTTTCCATCTCAGGAAGTATGGAAAGAAGGAGCCTACAAACTTTTGTTTACTTATGAGTTCTGTTCATTTTCAGCAAACAGAATAGTGATTGAAGAGAGGAACTTTCACTGTTCTCCCTGTCTGAAATTCTAAAGCCTGGAGGCCATCCGAGTTCTCCTTTTAGGTTTTGACAGTTATTTGAGAAGTGGTATAGGAGGGTAAGTAATCACAGCAGGTTCTAAGGAAGGAAGCACCACCTGAATTGCTATTCTAAGGTAGTAAACAGGATTCCGGCAACTTCTGAGAGCCAGATAACTTCTAAGAGAGTAAGCCCAAGACTGAAGTGGGATGTGTAACCCTGTTCTGTGAGCTTCACTCTGCTATATTGTTGATGGATTTATTATTTTTCTCTTTGGAGAGTAAGTACAGTTTCTGCCTCTTGAACTAGGTTGTTTTAGTCTGCAGGTTGCAGGAGTGGGTTAGTGTAGAACTTTTGTTAAGTTTGGAGAATCAAGGTTGGGTTGGGACAAGTATGAATTGAAGCTTGGATAGTGAGACTGGGAGGTCAGGACTAGTGGAGTTGCTGGACATTTTGCATTGTTGGTGTGTTCAGCACAGGTTGCAATCCTCATGTAATTGGCAGATCTCTCTGAAAAAAAGCCGCAAGTCATGGTCTTAGTCTAGACTCTGTATCTGCACTTTCCCATATAGTAGCCACTAGCCACATGTGCCATTCAGTGCTTGAGACATGGCTAGTCCAAACGTATGTATCTGTAAGTATAAAATGCATACTGGGGTTCAAAGATTTAGTATGGAGAAAAGGATAGAAAACACTTATTACTAAATTTTTATGTAGTTTTCATATTGAAATGACAGTATTTCAGATATCTGAGGGTTTTTTTTTTGTTTTTTTTTTTTTTTTTTTTTTTTTTTTTACATCTTAGTGTGGCTCCTAGAAAATCTAAAATTGCAGATGTGGCTTACACTATATTTGTGTGTAGAATATTGCTGTTCTACATAGTGGCAGACTCAAAATATAGGTAAAACTTACCCAGCCAGCTAATGAGCCTACTAAATAGTCACATCCCTTCTAGGAACCTGTTTTGCTGATTGTAACATAAGGAATATTGGTAGTAGATAGGAAAAAGTTGGGATTTGAGAGGGGTAGTAAGAAAAGTAGACAGAGGAGGAAGTAGGAAAGTGGGTACAACAAGCAACTATGTATGTGTATGGCGTTATACACATACAAATACACATAAATTTTATAATCTATTTACATATGTGTAATTATTTACAATACATTTTTGGAAATAGGAAAAAAAGAGAAGTAGGGGGGAAAAAGAGCAGAGACCAAGTACACTTAAGCTATCTATTAGGGTGGGAAGATTAACATGTGGATGAGAATCTGATGGATTTGTGTCAAAGCAGGCAGCAGACTTTGTCAGAGGGAGAAGTTACATTGTGATAAAGTTTCCATCCAGATTTCTGCTGACCACACAGAGATCTCTGACCCTGAGATGGCCTTTTAGAGTTTTCCAGAGATAGAGTGAAGGGCTGGGCCTTTAACCTTACCTTAGGCAGTCAAAGGATGTTGTTTGCATTGGCAAAGGGATGCATCTTTGCTTAAAGCAATTCTCTTTATGGAAGCAACTCCTGAAGAAGGTTGCTGATAAGCAGCACTCTCCATAGCTAGGAACTAAGGTCTTCACTTCTGAAAGGAGCATTGGGCAGACATGGCAGCATCCCCTATACTCATCATGACCAGCCCTATCATTTGGCAAGGAGTGTGCAGTATCCTGTAAGGCAATATTGTCTGCTGGGTTTCGAGGGGGTATTCAGCAAAAACAGCCTCTTTATTTTTCTCCTGAGTTTGAAGCCACTTGAGATGCAAAATAGAGGAATCATACACTTGGAGTTAGATGTATTACTGATAAAGGTGAATTGGAGAAAGTAGAGTTATTTCATTCAATAATCACCCTGTATGATATGCTTCCTCTCTGGAATTGGACAGCGTCTCAAAACTGTAGGTCTCCCTCTACAGCATCTGGGGCTGGCACTGTCTGAAATGCATACCACAGGGCTACCAGAGGACACCTGTGTCCTGAGGGCAGTCCGAGTGGAAAGAGGAAACATCCCCAGAAGCAACTGAGCTTTATATACTCATTGCCTTCTCTTCATTTCATCGGAGGTCATAGAAGAAAGCAGAAAGTGTTTCCATGCTCTTCTCTCATGGGGAGCAGAAAATGAGAACATTTCTCATTCTGCAAAAATGAGGAGTGGGATTTAAGCATTCCTTCTTAATTCTGCTGCTTCCTCTGGCTTCTTGTGGTCTCCCCCAGAGGCTTTGCGTCCTCAAAATAGCTCAACAGAAGATGTTGGTACCTTCTAACAAGGTCCTTCTGTCCCTGAGGCTAGCTTCAGGCTTATTGAAAGAGAATGTGTAGTTATGAGTCTGAACTTTGTAGACATGCAATACATTTTTTGTATTTCCCAAAGAACACATAGTTTAAAGACACAAATTCAACCAAATTAATTATGAGAAATATGATAGTCTTGCGACCCCCAATTACTCCTCCAGAAACTGGGAGCTTGCAAATATTTTTGCTTTCCTTTGTTATCTGACTTCACATTAACACCACCTTTACACTGACATTTCTTGATTTTACCATATTTAAAGCATTATCTGTTGACTTCCCATTGTGGAAGAGAAAACGCAGGGTGTGTTTTGTTTGTTTGTTTGCTGCTCACCTTCCACTTTATCCTACCATCATAATTATGACTTAATTTTGGCTAGATCAGAATTATGATTGTGTCAGTGTTATTCACAAGGAAGCCATGTACTATATCATGACCATTTTTTCTTTCTTGCAAAACTTCTTGGTTTCTCAGGAATTAGGAATACTCTTTTTTAATGTTTAATATTCCATGGTTTTACCACTAATTCATCATTAAACTCTTATCTATGATGTATGCATCTCTTCTCAATATGTCAAAACACATCATTTATATATTTGGTCACTTTTCATCTTCTTGAAGAATCTATTTTTTGGGGGGGTGTTATTTTGGTCCCTCTAACCTGCTCCAATCTGAGCAGATTTATCTTTAGGACTGAGAAACATCTTTTATTAGCACATCTCCTCCCATTATCTGATTGGGGATTTCCTTTTTCTGCCTTGATTCCTAGATCCCATGTGTTTTCATTTCCTGGTTTACTTATTTTGGTGTAACACCTCTTCTAGCACTTTCCTGAGAAAGGGTATATGGAAGACAAATCTATGCTATTACATGTTTCAAATGCTTTTATTTATACTCCTGTTTCAGTGAGAGTTAAGCTGATTAAAGAATTCAAAATTGGAAATAATTTTTCCTCAAGGTTTTGAAGGCTTTGTTCTTTTATTTTATAAATTTAAGTACTACTTTTAAGACGTGTGAAGCTTTTCTTATTCTCCATTCTTTGAAGTCGCTTACTTTTTTTTTCTTTTTTTCTCTTCAATTTTCAGATTTTTCTTTTTTATTTCAGTGTTCTAAAATTTCATGATGTTGTACCTTGTAGTGTATTTTATTCATTTTTTTTTGCAGGGAACTTGATGACACTGTTCATTCTAGGAGCTCAGATAATCATGTCTAAGAAGCTTTTTTGAATTATTTTATTCTCTATTTTTATTGTTTATATATGAAACCTCTTGTAGTAATCTTAACCTAATCATAATCTTTTTTTTTTTTTTTAATTTTCTTTTCTATTTACTAGTCCCCATCCTCTCTTCCACTTTCTGGAGGATACCTACAACTGTTCATAACTGTGTAGTTCAATCCACTTATTTAACTTCTAATTTTTCCCTTCTTGCATTCCTTTCCTCTGGTTATCCTTTCTGTATGATAGTCTGTTACTACTTAGGGGATGCAGTATTTTCTTTTATTTCACTAAGGATATGATTAGAGTAATACTTTTTTTTTCTTTTTCAAGTTTTGCTCTCTTAGATGATTTTTTTTATTTCCTCTAATGTATTTTTACTGTTTGTTTTGTTCTTCGTCTTCTGCATGCTATTTTCCTTGGATTTCTTGGTCCTTTTTTTTTTTTTTAACTACATGTTCATTTATGAGAATGACACAAAAAACCTGATTAGATGTTATTAAAGTGTTCATGTTGGTAGGTTTTATTATAGGTGGAACTGGTTAAGCTTTTCACTGGAGCTTTAAGTTTTTTCTCCAGGACTGAGAATTTTCTGCCTACGTTGTATAATTCTGGCTGCCTACAGTCTTAGAGCCTTGTGGGAGGAGGGTAGCATATCACATCTTTGCTCTCATCTCTTTCTGGTCTTTTACCATCTCCAGGGCTGATGCCTCCCCCTCCAATCTTCTAGCATGGTATGGGAGGAAAGTTGCTCAGCTGATCCAAGAGGAGAAGGGAATCTCTGACCTAGCTTGATAAAAAAAACCTTTTACCTAATCTTTTTTCTCTTTGTCCCTTCTAGATGGCTGATTTTGGCAATTCTTAAGCTTATGGGAGACTTTTTTGTGGGAGGTAAATTGAATCTCTTCTCTATTTTTCCTACGAGTTGAGTATTCAATATGCTCACATCTGATAAGTTAGATTCACTCATTCTTCAGCTTTCTTGTTGCAGCATTTGGTTATTATCATCCTTTCTCCTATTTTCTATCTGGGATACCAGTGGTCCTCTTACTGTTGTTTCAGTTGGATCTGTAGAGAGGTAACAGAGACAAATGTGTTTGCTCAATCTGCTGTCTTTAACAAAAATGTCTTCTTTAATACATCAGTGCTATGTGCTCCCCAGATGCACACATTTATTCCCTTTTCTTTATGTCCCATATATTCATATCTTCATGTTTAGTAAATATGTGTTCACAAATCTGGACATTCTGTGAATCTTTTAAAATTCATATACAAAACAGAGATTGATTTCCAACTGCTATCTCCCTGCATACTATCCAGAACAGGTTTACACATTTCATCTTAATGACTACTTTAGACCCAAAATAATTTTTATTGATAACAGTAATATGGTAATTCATTATGGTATGCTGTTACCCGAGTGCTAATTAAAAGGAAAGATAGTTGAAGGATAAAGGAGGGCTTGAAAGCACATCACACAAAAGTTCCTTCCTAATATATTTCCTGTCTATCACACTTATTACTGCAGGGTGGGTTGACAGGTTAATTATGTACTAGGCAGGAGAGCTGGTACAGAGGATGTTACAATCTCAAAAGCAAACACTTATAATCATTTTATCTAAATATAAGACAAACTCACCTTGATGAAGGACTACATTTAGTGATTATATGTAAGGCGACCTCCCTACCTATAGATTACAAATGGCACCTAGGTAAATGTTATACCATAGAGTTAGTACATAAATGCTGACCCTGCAGCAGCTAGCTATGACTTGTATCTAGGGATTCTGTCAAAATTTGCAAATTTGCTTTATTCTTTCACTGTTGAGGATTCTGCTTTCCCTATTTCCTTTTCAAACCATAGTTTTTAATAACATCTTCCATATGATATTCATAAACCTATCATTGAAAAATATTATATTCACAGTGAATGTTTATTTTACAATGCAAGAGTTTATTATTTTACTTAGGGAGGACTTTTGCATCATGAAAGAATCTTCTATTAACATCCTACCAGGGGCCTCCATCTTTTTCTGTCCTGTACTGAAATATATCTGGGGCAAGAAGCTCATTTCTACCTTGGACAGTTCATTGCACCATCTGAGATTCCCCTTGGAAAGTTATGGTTACTGTTGTTTTATATTGAGAAGGTACTTCCTTATTTTTTCTTTCCAGTGACATTAATTCTTACTTTCTGGACTCGTGCATCAACTCTCAACATTTTTCACAGGAAAGTTTTCTAATATCTGAATATAGTTGACATATCTCTTGAAAATCTGTTTTCTCTTTTGTATCCCTATTCAATTTCGTCTTTTGTTCCTACTTGTCATTTTTTCCCCAGAATCTTTTTTTAAGTTAGTTGCCATTCTACGTAAAGTTCTCCATGATCCTCTAAATGAATAGCTCATAGCTTAATATAATATGTCAGATGTATAAATATACAGCTTAGAGTGAACCTATTAAATTTGTTCCTATGAACATTATGCTTTCCCTGTGCATTTCAAGATCCCAATGTCTGTGCTGGTAGTAACTTTCCATTGTAGTGGCTTATAATGAAGCACAGATTCCTTCCTGTCCCCCCAATTTTACTCACTACTCCCAAATAAACATGACTTTTCTATTTCCTATCAAGATATTTTCAGACTTCAAAAAAATAGAAACAACACACAGCTTTGTGACATTGTCAATTTATTTTCTCTCCTAAAAATTCTACGTTTTCCCAAAATGGGTACATTTTTTCTAATGTGCAGACCACATGTAGAATTTAAGTCACTCCTCTTCACTGTTTAGCACTCAGAATATGGAGAATGGTTAGTAATACTTAATCCATTTCAATTTAACAATAAAATAAATATTTATGGAACAAATACAGACCCAGGTACAGTGCTAAGTTCTGCTGAGGTACATATTAGTAACCAAGGAAGATCTAGTCTGCGATACGACAGAGTGTGGACAAGTAGCTCTAATAAACTGATCAGTTTGGTAGAAGTTATATTATAGATATAATACAATGACAGTAAGGCAGAATGGTTCCCCCAACCTTCCAGGCTATCTTTAATATGCTATGTCTTTGAGTGGCCAAAATTGTAGGCCCATGAGTTGATATGATGCTTTGACAAATCTGAATTAGTTGACAGTTTATAAATGATAATACTACCTTGATAAGCCTGCCAGCTTGTTGATATTGTTTTATTGGTATCATCAGATGCTCAACTCTGAGAAAAATGGTAATCAACTGTGAACAAAGCCAAATAAAACTCATTTAGATTTATTAATCTCTAAAGTGCAAGAGCAATGTCATTCCTTCTCTGATCATCCTTGACCTAAGTACAGTGCTTTGCTCCTCAGAGAACATTTTCATATCTTCAATTCTGTTTGATCCTTATAGTAACGTGATGAGGTAGGAGGAATAGAGATTGCTTGTCTCCACTTTGCAGATTAAGAATACTGAGGAGGGGGTGCCTGGGTGGTTCAGTGGGTTAAAGCCTCTGCCTTCGGCTCATGTCATGATCTCAGGGTCCTGGGGATCGAGCCCTGCATCGGGCTCTCTGCTCATCAGGGAGCCTGCTTCCCTTCCTTTCTCTCTGCCTGCCTCTATGCCTACTTATGATCTCTGTCTGTAAAATAAATAAATAAAATCTTAAAAAAAAATACCGAGGAGATATGACTTGCTGGGCTGAAGTTTTAGGACCAGTAAGAGCCACAGTTTTCTGCACCCCAGCTTTTTGATTCTATCAAAAGCCAATCTGAGGGGCAATCTTATCTGTATGTACATTGGGAGAGAGAGCATTTGGGTGATGCCCACAACTCAAAGGGGTCATGCACAGCTTGTGAACTTTACTGAGCAAGTACTCAGCACAGATCCAAAGGGCAGATTTGTGAGAGGTAGTGCTGGGCCAACCTAACTGAGACCTTCCTTCGTGAAAGCTAAGGCATTCAAACCATGTGATGGATTCTTTTTAATATGGTATTATTGTCAGGGAATAGCTTCAATATGCACTGTAAGCATTAAATGCTAAAAATAATAACAGCAATTATAGATTGTTCTGACATCAGAAGAGTAGAATTATACTTCTTAACTGCATTGTCTTCAGCCAATAAAAATGCAAAATCACTTTTCTAGAAACTGTTTCCTCTGTGCTAGATTACCAAGAGATGGCAGCATTCTATCCATCATTCAGCAACTATATATTCCTTGTTGAGAACTAAGATTTCCTCTTTTCTCAAGAAAGTGTGAGAACAAAGAATAGAATTTAAAATATGAATTTGTTTCATAATCATCCATTGTCACACGGTCATGCAGCTCTCAGTTGCCGACATCTAAGTTTAGGAGCTGATGATACATAACTATAGAAATTCCAGTGACCTATTTTACAATAATACATGGCATATAGTTGATGGTAATATACAAAAGCCACTAAGTAATGATTCGAGAAAGTGAATGGTGATATATGATTCCACCTTGGATGCACCTGAAGCCTTTCATTGGAGGGTTTCCCTTTTCTGCAGAACTTGGTTATTCAAAGTCAAATATACTGTGTTAATAAAGTCAGGGACAACTCTTTGTTATCTTGTTTGGAGTTTGGCAGAAACTCCAGAAAATAGAAAATTTTAGGAAATGTACCATTACAGTCCTCTAGTATATGCTAGTTGATGCAAGAAGCCCCAGATATGTGGTCATTTCTGGGGAGAGGTGGAAGAAATTCCTTATTAAGGAGGATTGAGAAATGGTCATAAAGTTAAGTATTTCCAAAGTTCATATTTCCAGTACTCAGCTTGTCATAAATTTTTAAGGTTTTTTTTTCATAATTGAGTTATTATTTCATGACAGAGGCCAATGGAAAAATAATTTTGATATATTTCTCATACCAAAAGTGGATACTTTTAAAGTATATGGGTACATTGCTAGTGTCCTGTTTTCTTTTTTGGAGGGTAGTGATTATATACTTTTTAAATAAGTAATTGTCTTTAGTTGTCAAATACCACAGATTTGTTATAGAGTTAACTTGTCAGTCAGTGACCTCTTACAGTGAAGTTCCTTAGACTTAGGTTTGGAAACTATAGAATCTCTGCTAGAGATCTCCTTGCCTGAAGCTTTTATGGAGGTCATTGTATCCTCACCTGATCAGAGAACCATGGAGCTGGGAAGGCACATGCATTATTTATCTTCATCTCACTCTGAAGAGATGACTCATTCTTTCGAGAATTGAAGAAAGGTACTGAAAATCACACAAATTAGTGGTAGAGGCAGCCACACCCATCTCTAGTTTCCTGACTTCCAAACTAGCATATTTTCTATCATATTGTGATACATAAAAATAAGTTCAGAAAATGACACCTTTGGTTTTTAAGGTGAGCCAGTGCCACTGTCCCCTTCAGGTATCCAGGTTAACTGGAATGAAGGTATTTGAACCACCATTAAAAAAGAAGGTTTGGGCCTGGCAATTCACAGAACTGTACCCCTGGGGCTAAAAATACATGATATGTTTATAAAAAATAATAATAAAAATAAATAGTTGAGAGCAAATTTTTCAAAAAAAAGAAGAAGGTGTGGGGCAAACTGATGCAGCAGAAATAAGTAATGGATCTCTGCATAGCAAGGGAATCTGCCAGTGATTTCTGGGTGCTCACTTGGAAGGCATAGGTCCCCTTTCACAGACAAAAGGTCTGAGTATCCTCAGCTTTTCTCTATGTCTGGAGCAGGAATCTTAATCTTTTATAGGAAACCCTGTGCTCTTGTTACTATACACTCCTAAGAGAGAGGGTCAACCAAGCAGGACCTCAGAAAGCTTGCCAGTTGTTTCCTGAGGATAGGACATTTTCCCCCAAGCAAACTGGTACCTTTGATGGGAGGGATATCCTTCTCTCTTGGGGGAGCCCAGGATAGGTTGCACACAGATCAGGTCCTGGGCATAGAGTTGTTGAAAAGTGTCACGGGTACTGTTGCAATCACGGGAGCCTGAAAGATGGCTCTTATGTGGCTGTCAAACAAGTGAACTGACAGTCTTTCAGCTTCTGTCAACAGTGCTCCTGGTGGGGACTCCCAGCGATATGGGGTGTTACTGGTAGATTACATAACCTATCATCTTGGTTTCCATGCCTATTCCTATAATAAACAGGACAACATTGAGAAAGGAGCTGCCTCCTAAGAAGCATTTTTTGTTTTTACTTCTACAAAGAAATCATGAGAAGATATTATCTAAAGGCCTGCATAGGTGGACCTACTTGTCATTTTCCAAGGCCCAAATTAGGAAAAAGATATGAACAATTTTCGGTAATAATGGTAACCTTTTGTTATGTGTCAGATATTATTTGGAGTGCTTTTTTTCATATATTTATATTTATTCTCCATAACAACTCTGTAGAATTGCTACTCTCATTACCTCCATTTGCATGTGAAACTGAGGCTTAGAGAGATTCAATAACTTCTTATGGTCATCTAGGTAGTAAATGCTACCTAGATTGAACTCAGGGAGTAAATGCTACCAGGGATTGAACTCAGGGAGGCTGACTTCAGACTCTTTACTCTTAATCATATTGCCCCTGTGCCTGTTTCTTTAACACAAAGACAATGAAGGTGTGAGCCTGGACAACTACAGAGTTTCTTCATGGCTTGGAAGTTTCACAGGCTGCCTAATAGGACCATAGGTGATGCTCAGCCCTGGGGAGAGCAGCCTCCTTGCTGAAGCTGTCCTTCTTCAGATGGCTGCAAAGAATCCACTAGAAGTGAAGTTGCTCCATAGCAGGTTTGGCCCCTTATGTGGAAAGGTGACCTTCCTGGTCTTGCCCTCTAATGAGAAGGATCTCATGGGCATTGATTTTCCAGCAAGCTCCAGAGTCATTCTGTGGGGAGCCTTTACCTATTTGAGTCCATCAAATTTATCTCATTTTCATTTATTGCTGGAAATAGAAATGTAACTCTGATGTATACTTCTCACAGAAAGTAAACTTTTCAGCCATCGGTTTCCAAAGAGCTTCCTTTAGGAAATATTCTCATGGAAACATTCACCTAAGGACTTTTCTCCTCCTCCCCACCTAGTTCAGTCTGGACTAAAGAGAGACCCCGTAAACATCTTGCTCCTGTTTTAACCTCTGGCGCTTCACCAGTTTCTACACCCCAGTAGTTTTGATCTGGTCTCTGCTTCAGGGTCTCTACCTGCCTATCTTTCTTCCATAATGTTGAGTTGAGTCTAACTGTTCATGAATTCCTTAGTTGAAGAAGTTTGCCAAGATAAATTCGGCCCTTTCTATATTTTATCTGTAACCGCCTTTGAGGATCCTTAGAAATAACTAATGCCTCTGTCCCCTATTATTAACAGCATGGCTTATCTCCAAATATGTAAAATGGTTTGCAAGAGGACTTTTACTACTGTGCAAAGCTTCCAGAGACCTAGGAAATATTTTATGGCAAAAATTTGACAAAAGTCTTAGGAACCCCTTAATTACTGAGTGTCAGCAATGCAGTAGAAAATGATGCCCTTTGTAGGAGTAAGGAGTAGAGGCCTCAGCCTTGGACAAGAGTCAGGATGACTAAAAGCGTTAGGGCAAATGGATAGGTCATAAACACACTACCCACCTTCCCTATTTCTGTATCTTTGGACTCAAGGCAGCCTTAATTCATGCTGTGTGCTATGCATTGACATAGGAAAGAAAATTAACCATTTAAGTCAACAAAATCTACTTCCAAGATACATTTACTTCCTCAGTCACTGTAGGGGTTCAGTCATAAGGCTTCATATATCTTAGTAGCAATATCACTGACTAGAAGATTTCATTTGTTCTGTTAGATTCTATTATCTTGTAGGTGACTGGTTATCCTACCTTGAAAGAAGATGATGAAAGGACCTCCATTAGACTGTGTGCTTCATTTTAATAAGAGAATAATATCATTTATTAATACTCAATATAAGTTAATAACTATATAAGGGTTTTAACCATATTCTCATATAAATACATACATACATACATACCTTGTGAGGTAACTAGTATTAATTATCCCCGTTTTACTTGCCCAAAGGCGTGTTGCTGGTAAGAAGAGAAAGGTTTTGAATCTGGCAAACCTGCCTAAGAGGGCTACACTAGAAACAGTTATGCCTCTCTCTCTTTGTCTCCTTGGGGCTTTAATTTTGTCCTGGAGTGTAGACCCCACCTGTCTTGTTCTTTACATCCTTGAAGCCTGAAACATGGAAGGTGCACAGAAAATACTTAATGGTGTTGACATATTAGATTTAATGGCTCTCCTCAATGAAGTCTTCCCAGACGTGATGTATAGTTATAGTTGAAACAGTTTTTAGATGGCATTCTACTCCTTTGACCCTGCTTAGTTAGACTTCATACCATATTTGTGTTTTCTCAATAATGATTATAGGCAGACCTTAAGTTCCTTAGGAGTAGGGATTTTGTCTTTTGCTTCATTTCCCGACTAAGTCTTTTGAACAGGGATGACCTCACAGTGTGTGTGTGTAGGTGAATATGTGCATATATATCATTATATTCAAAGACGACATTGACTTAATGGATAAAGCATGGCTTGGAATGTGTCACAGAACATCATGCTGGGGCTGACTTCTCATAATGAGTGATGTGCCATATGCTTTCATTTCACTCTGTACCGTGCCTTTTGCTGTATCTGGTGTATTTTACAGTAATTGTGTCTATTCACTTTTCTGTCTTTCTGGCTGGACTATGATCTCTAGAAAGGCAAATACCATTTATCCACAGAACTCAGCACATGATTGCTCATTAAATATTTGAGGAATGATTGAAAGTGCTTATCTGTGGTTATCCACATCTTCAGATGCTAAATACTAAGTATGAGTCATTTGGATTGGACAAACTAAAGCACAATCCTGAGACCTGGGTTTGGCAAGCACGTAGAATCCTCAGAAATAGGTGGACTTGTGGCATTCTCAACAACAATGATAATAACCAAACGGGACGAATTTAATTCTGTGTGGAAGAATTTTGAATGCTCATCCTTCTGATCAGTCCTTATAAGTGGCAATTAGAGAATAGGAGCCTGAAATCATGCATATGGCACCAACATTGAGGTCCTCCAAATGTAGTGGATTGAGCCTTCTTGACATGTAGTCTTGACCCATTCAGCACATAGATGTGACTGAGACGGAGTCTGCGGAGTTTGTGGGCCACATGGGAAGGTCACAACCACAGAGCTGCAAGATACAAATTGAATTTGACAGATATTAATGGCAGAGCCATGTGCTTGATTCCTAGAATTCCACAATTCAGAGAAAAGCTGAAGAATCTTCTTTTTTCAAGCTAATAGTAGATAAAGGATTTAATAGGCCTCCCTCCATCTCTACAGAACTCCGGTCAGGCTGTGAATGCTTTTTCTCCTGTAACACAGATCCCTGCAGGAACTGCTTGCTTAGAAATGCCAGCACCAGAAAAAAGCTGCTCTAGGCTGAATAATTATTTCATGTCTGATCCCTAAGTCTAATACCAAGTGAGTGAAGCAAACCCTTTAGTAAAACAAATACCCACATTAGGCCAATAGGAACAAGGAGACAAATAGGAAGAGGCAGCCAATCTGCTGCAGATGCGGGCACCAGGCACTAGGGAGGACTGCCAGAGGGCATCTGCCCTGGCTAACAACAAAGCCCATTGCTGTGTGGAATCCAGGGGTGCACCTTGCTGCTAGCCAGCCCTAGACCCAACACGGAAGACAACACCAAAGGGGATATTAGGGCAGCCCCACTTCCAGCATGGCCGTGGGGGTTGGTAAATTGATTTCCATTTTTACTAACTGAAAGCCAGTCGCTAATGGGAGAATAATTTCTGGGTGCCATATGGGCACATGGATATTTTCTAATTTATTTGTTCAAATGTTATCTCTTCCTCTTTATATTAAGACATTTTATTATGATTATTTATACTGCCCCCCAGCTGAAACAAACAGAGCTATTTGTTGAAAGATTAAATGAGGAGAGTTGATGACTGCAGTTCATGTTTGGGGAATCAAAAGAGATATGACACCCACATTATTTCAATTATGTTCCAGGAAGCACAGCATGTCAGGAAAGAGTACGGTCTGCAGCATTGATCAAAGGATGGCAGGAAAGCTCAGATCTCATTCACAACCCTAGAGCTGTGGGCTGACAGAGCTGGAAGGACCTTAGGGATCATTTATTCAAAAGCTTTCATTTTAGAAACCCAAAGCCTGGAGAAGGGAGGTGACTCTCCCAAGATCACACAGCTATTACAGAGATTTAAAAATGTTCCAGGTCTTCTGAAGCTGTTCTGTGAGCTCTCCACTTAACCCCATTGCTCTACCTCCTCCTTCCGCCTGGCCTCTGTTCATTTTCTAGATATGATATCATAATTATTCTGGTTTCAAAACTGGAAAATGTGCTACAACACATATTTTTTTTTGTGATAAAAACGTTAAAGATTACTCTCTTAGCAAGTTGTATATATACAATGTAGTATTATTAACTATAGTCACCATGGTGTATATCATATCTCTATAAATTCTTTATTTTATAACTGGAAGTGTGTACCTTTTATATATTTTTGAAGAAAAAGATCAGAGTCAATAACTTACTACTGGAATGTGGTTGATATAGCACTTATGCGGTGCAGACAATTAAAAATGTTCCATCCGTACTTACAGCTGGGTTTCCAGAGACATTCAGTCCTTGACCTTGTTCTCTGGGCTGCTGAGGATGGAAGAGCAGAAGAGATGCTAGAGTGAAATCCTTGTCTGACGGATACCTGTCATCTGTTGCCAGGTCAAATTCTCATACACCGGAATCTCTCTCGCTTGCTCACTTGCTTGCATACATGTATAATTGTGTAAAGTTAAATTAATCAGGTGTTATCTGACAATTGCTAAATAATTGATTTCCTGAATACTGTAGAACTTAAACAAACTGATAGATTTATTTTCCTCAGAGAAGCATTCCTGGAGCTGGGTGGGACTTAAATTAGATGTTGAAAGATGAAGAGCATCTGGGTCATAATCAGAGAAGAGGATATATGATGCAGGACGAAACATGATGTATTGGTGATGGGGTGTGCCTGGGGTTAGGTGAAACAGTTGGAATTGGACTCACTGGCCCCAGGGGCATGAGGCATGTGTAGAGGCAGAAGTAAAATATGCTTTCAAGGAGATCCAGGAGATTAAGATTATTGAGAAGACATACTAAGATAACACACTATAAAGTTGACGCTATACACTATGTGTAGGAACAATACTTTTTTTTTTTTTTGTCAAGAACTAAACTGGATTCTATGTAAAATAGCTTTCTTTCTCTTTGATTGGTGCCATAGAGGGAGCTATCTCTTCCCTGACTCCCACATCCATCTGGCCCCAACCTCTTTCTCTGTCACTCCAAGTCAAATTTAAAGTAGGGAAAAAAAAAATCCTATAATTGAAGTTGTCTATTTTTTGCTAGTTATATCTGGCTCTTCACTGCTGTCTATGATTTAATCAAATGTTCAAATAGCTGCTAATAGGGATAGTTGAGATTAAAACTTTTTAGTCTCATTCAACACATATTCAACAAATATTTATTAAGTCTTACTGTGTACCTGAAATTGGGTTGGGACTTGGGATTTGAAACAAGAACAAAATAGGGTTTTAGTCATTAAGCAGCTTGAATCTAATAGGACAAATAAATGTTAGAAAATATTCCCGATGTGATACCAGAAATCTGTGCAATGAAACATGGCACATAGGGAGCATTTAATAAATGTCTGTGGAATAGGAATCCCTCCTCTTGTGCTCTAGACTCCCTTCTTTCTTGCCTTTCAAGGACTTTTCTCCAGTATTTCTCTCCCCTCCCCCCAATTCACTGAGGTTTCCCTTTCCATAAGATCAGTTCATTAGCATACAAACACATTCTGATTACTCCTATCTAAAAAGTAAGATGAGCAAGCACCTCTTTTGACCTCAAATCCTCCATCAGCTGTTGTCATTTCCTTGCCCCCTTAATAACCAATTCTGCTTCTTCATTGCATGTACTTTTCTCAAATTTATTCCAGGGAGGTTTCCTATAGTCTCACTCCTTCATTAACATTGCTTCTGTAAGAAGCATTCTTTATCCCACTGTCACCAGTCCAAGTGACTTCTCTCCTCTTATCTTACTTGATCTCCAGGAGCATTCAACAAAATGGACTCTGATTTCCTGGAGCTGCTTTCTCTTGGCATCATGGCGCCAGACTCCCCTGGTTTTCCTCCAACCTGATTTGATGGCTCTTTCCCTTCTGCTCTGCCTCCATTTTTACCTTCCATTTTCTCTCTTTGGACTCTCCCTGGGTGATTGAACCTGAACTCTGGTTTTAAATATTACCTATACGCCAGTAACTCTCACACTGTATCTCCGGTTCTTATCTCTCCCCAATAATCCAAGTACAAATATCCTCCTCCTCCTCTCTATTTGACATTTCCACATGGATGTCATATACGTATCTACAACTTAACAGAGTGAGTATAATTTTCTTAATTTCCCACTTCACCCCTGCTCTAACATAAATGCTTTACCTCTCAGTGTATGGCATTGTCATATACCTAGTTTTTCAAGTTAAAACTGAAAAATTATCCTTGTTTCCTCTCATTCCTTCAGTTCCTACATCAAATCCATGAGCAAGAAGTATATATTCTACTACTTCTATACTGAAGTCTCAAATTTTTAATTTTCTTCATTTTTCTTTAGTACATTCTAGTCAAAGCCACTGTGGCTTCTCAAGCAAATCAACTGATTTTCCTATTTCCCCTTTTTTCCTACTTTCAGTTTTCTGCAACACAGCCTGAACTGTCTTTTAAAATGCAAATCAGATCACGTCCTTGTCCTACTTAAGACCCTCTAATGGCTTCTCATCACACTTAAAATAAAATAAAAAAACTCCTTTACCCTGGCTTATAACGCCTTCAGTGTTTGGTCCCTGGTTACTTCTCCAGTTTCCTCTCATAGCCACCCTATGGTATGCTGGTAAATGTTTAAGAACAGGCTCTATAAATGGGGTGTTGAGTTGGAGGAGGGGGCTGGGAACTGTAGGGAAGCTGGATTTACAGTGTTTTTCCAATTTCTTTCTTGTAAATTCTCCCACCAAGGCCAGTTACAAGCTACCAAAATGATGTCCGCTGATTCAGAAATTTCCTGGCGATGTAACAATTGTCTCTCAGTAGCCAGGACAAGTCAGCCCCACCACCTGGTATAAATCTTCATCACAGTGCTCTAGCCACTCTAGCCATTTATTTCCTCTAACACATTATTCAAGTTTCTGGTTTAGGCATCATTTCTCTCTCTGCCTGAAATGTTCTTCTACTTGATCTTGATGTAGAACAAGAAGAATTCTGTTTACTTAGATCTTACCTGAGCCCAAAGTGATCCTCAGTGAGGTTTTCCTTGAATATCCCTTATAATTACCATTTAGTCATTCTGTGGTACACAGCGATATTAATTCTCTCCATGAGACTTGAATCTATCTAATGTTTACCTAATGTATATATTTATCTATATTCCATTTGCCTCACGAATGTAATATCTACAATGGCAAGGTTTTTGTCTTATCAGATTCACTGGTGCATCCCCAGCATCAAGAGCAGTGCGTAACATACCCTGGATGCTCAATTTGAAAAACAAATCAATGAATAAAATAACATTTCCAACACAATTGATCTCTGCTTGTTTATCCAGTCCTTGTAATAACTAGATAGTCAAATTTCTCAAGCACATCTCGCTTTTCTTTTGTTCTGCCATTTTGCAGTCACTCATTTCCTAGCCTACAATGTTGTGCCTGTCCTTTTGATCTTTATCTATGAGGATGTTTTTTATCCAGCAAGGCTCAAATCATGGCCCTTCTATTAAGAAGTGTTTTATGGTCATTGTAGGCTATAGAGTTCCTCACCTCTGATGGCCACCAGCACATTTTAACTGTATACATCCCTGATAATTGTTCACATACTGCCAAGTGACACTCTGTGTTGCTCTCTTGTCCTCTGATTTATCACTTCTCTTTTTATTTAGTGTTTCTAATGCCCAGATAGTCTCACCCCTCTTCTCTTTTAGATTATGCCCTCTTAGAGTTCCAAAATAGACTTGTACCCCCTTCAGCATTCACTAAGATTCCCAGGGCCATTCCATGAACACAGTGTGTCTTTAGTAAATGTCTATTTGTTAGATTTTTTTTATGGGTTTTGATTATCCATGAGCTGGGTCTTCTTTTGTTTATCTCTATAGATAGACTCTCCATCCCTCTTTCTCTTCCTTTGTGCCCTAGGAGACTGACATGTATGTACTTTATCAAACAACCATCATGCCTTCTGACTTTGAACTGAGATAAGTCAATAAGGAGCATAGGTCAGAGATCTGGAGAAATAAGGGAGAATGAGGGAAGAGGTTTTGTTCTCTGGTTCCTCCTCAGCCTGCAGGATCATCACAGACTCTTTTTAATTTTTTTTAATTAATTAATTAATTAAATTTTTTTTTAGATTTTTTTATTTTTTATAATCATATATTTTTATACCCAGGGGTACAGGTCTGTGAATCACCAGGTTTACACACTTCACAGCACTCACCAAAGCACATACCCTCCCCAATGTCCATAATCCCACCCCCTTCTCCCAAACCCCCTCCCCCCAGCAACCCTCAGTTTGTTTTGTGAGATTAAGAGTCACTTATGGTTTGTCTCCCTCCTAATCCCATCTTCTTTCATTTATTCTTCTCCTACCCACTTAAGCCCCCATTTGCATCACCACTTCCTCATATCAGGGAGATCATATGATAGTTGTCTTTCTCTGCTTGACTTATTTCGCTAAGCATGATACGCTCTAGTTCCATCCATGTTGTCGCAAAAGGCAAGATTTCATTTCTTTTGATGGCTGCATAGTATTCCATTGTGTATATATACCACATCTTCTTGATCCATTCATCTGTTGATGGACATCTAGGTTCTTTCCATAGTTTGGCTATTGTGGACATTGCTGCTATAAACATTCGGGTGCACGTGCCCCTTTGGATCACTACGTTTGTATCTTTAGGGTAAATACCCAATAGTGCAATTGCTGGGTCATAGGGCAGTTCTATTTTCAACATTTTGAGGAACCTCCATGCTGTTTTCCAGAGTGGCTGCACCAGCTTGCACTCCCACCAACAGTGTAGGAGGGTTCCCCTTTCTCCGCATCCTCGCCAGCATCTGTCATTTCCTGACTTGTTGATTTTAGCCATTCTGACTGGTGTGAGGTGATATCTCATTGTGGTTTTGATTTGTATTTCCCTGATGCCGAGTGATATGGAGCACTTTTTCATGTGTCTGTTGGCCATCTGGATGTCTTCTTTGCAGAAATGTCTGTTCATGTCCTCTGCCCATTTCTTGATTGGATTATTTGTTCTTTGGGTGTTGAGTTTGCTAAGTTCTTTATAGATTCTGGACACTAGTCCTTTATCTGATATGTCGTTTGCAAATATCTTCTCCCATTCTGTCAGTTGTCTTTTGATTTTGTGAACTGTTTCCTTTGCTGTGCAAAAGCTTTTGATCTTGATGAAATCCCAATAGTTCATTTTTGCCCTTGCTTCCCTTGCCTTTGGCGTTGTTCCTAGGAAGATGTTGCTGCGGCTGAGGTCGAAGAGGTTGCTGCCTGTGTTCTCCTCAAGGATTTTGATGGATTCCTTTCACACATTGAGGTCCTTCATCCATTTTGAGTCTATTTTTGTGTGTGGTGTAAGGAACTGGTCCAGACTCTTTAATTTGTTGAAATGCCTTGCTCCACTCTCATCACTTTCTCTACACACAACACTCTCTAAATTCCAGGGGCTGTTTCCTCACTTCAGTGCATCAATCCTAAGGGTAGTCACTAGATCTGTGGCTCTTCACCATTGCTTATGATTTCTATACCTCTTGCCCATATCTTTATAAATACTCCTTTACCTAACCCCTCTTTAAATTACCCAGTTTGGGGGCACCTGGGTGGCTCAGGGGGTTAAGCCTCTGCCTTCAGCTCAGGTTATGATCTCAGGGTCCTGAGATCGAGCCCCACATCTGGCTCTCTGCTCAGCAGGGAGCCTGCTTCCCCCTCTCTCTCTGCCTGACTCTCCCTCTCTCTCTGCCTGACTCTGCCTACTTGTGATCTCTCTCTGTCAAAAAAAATAAATGAAATCTTAAAAAAAAAAAAAAGAAATTACCCAGTTTAAGGGTACCTCTGTTTCTTGCTAAATTCCAGAGGAATCTTTTCCTTTTTCATAGAACCCAATCTATTCTTTAGTACATAGCTTAGGTCCTACCTCTGCTGTTAAGGTTTCTCTAATTACTTCTGATAGAAATGTGGCTCAATAAATTTTGGCTCAATTATATTTGCCCATGTCATGTTTTTTATATATTTAAATTCCTTTGCCTATAACAAAAAAAAATTCCTGCCTCTGACAGAAATTAAATTTCCTGAAAACAGAACTGTGGCTATACACCTAAATATCTCTCAGACTCTCCGGTATATCTTTCATCACCAACCTAACATAAGTTACCAACCTCTCCCTCACTGCCCCTGGTTCATGCCCGTTCTGGAGACTTTTGTAATTAATTTCCCTGTGTCCTCTTTGGATCTTCTCAAATCTGCTCTCCACACCAGGGGCAGGATTATGCCCAAACAATGCAATTCTGATCATGGGTAATCTACCACATCCCAAACACACTTACATATAGATACTATATCCATGTACACTTGTAGATACTACATCCACATATACTTGTAGACTTCCTGTGCTTTGAGAAAAAAGACAAAACTCTTGCATTTGATCCCACATCACATAATTTGGTCACTACCTGTTTCTCCAGTCTCTTCTCTGACTCTGGCTTCCTTGCTCCTTCCATATAAAGGGAACTGAACTTGTAGTGTCTCAGATGCCCCATACCTCCTCCTGGATGAAGACTTTGCTGCGGAGTCGCCATTCTTTCCTTTTCTCTCTTCCTCTTTGAATTCCTGCTTCTTGCTCAGGTCTCAGCTTAAGTGTCATTTTGCTCCAGGAAGTGTTCTTGATTTTTCTAACTTAGTCACATCTTTTTAATTCCAAGTTGCTCTCTTTATAGCACACATTGTAGTTGCAACTTTACATGTATTTGGGTGATTACTGATGTATCCATATTTCCCACAAGTTCAGACACTGCACAATCTATGTCCAGATTTTCTTACTCCATACCTCCAATTTCTGGCAGTACTGGGCACTCAGTAAATATTTGCAGGACAGATGTAGAATCCTGATCTAGTCGGGGAAGAGGGTCACCTCATATCTAGGTGACTTCCTCCACAGTTATGTCTGTTATTCTTTTGACAAGTACTTTTCTCTTAATTAGGTAAATCATCAGACAAAATCATTTGGACCAAAATATTATGTGCATTCTTTATAATGCAGTGGCAAAAGCAGAGAAGGAAAAGAAAAAAATAGAGAGCAATAAATACTTTTTCTATATCAGTATATTATTCAAGAATATATTTCTGTGTTTTTCAGGAGTCCTTTGGGTACAAACAATAGTAAGTGGACTGTGAGCTTGAATAAGAAGTGGATTTACTGGAAGGATATCTGGTAAGGTCATAGAGTTGAAGGAGAGGGTAATATTCCAATTTAGGAAGGACAGGGAGTAATTGGAACCCAGGTCTCAAATTCTATTAACATTTTTGTTCTTTGTCCCCCTAACTCACTGTCCCATTTCCAGGGCTGTTAACATCATTATGTCTTTCTCTAACACAGCTTCTTGCAGATGGAGGAAATGCTGACTCTGGAATGGACTTTACTATTTCAAGTCTGAGAAGAATTCTTATTCTAGAGAAAAGTTCTCATTGGTCGTATTAGCTAGAGTCTGATGCTAAACAAGAGAATTGGCATTATAGGAATATGGTTGGACTTGGGGCACAAACAGTCACAAAAAGAAAAGAAGTTCTGGAGAAGCTTGGTGGGAAGTATGCACTACTCTGTGTGTGTGTGTGTGTGTGTGTGTTAGTATGTGCATCCATGTGGCATGTTGTTTCATATCCTCTTACCTCATGTAATGATACATCATGGCCATCTTTAAAAAGATGGCTCTGTGACTGTAACAGATCTGTCATCCTGATGGGCCAGACAAAGCAGGGCCTGGCCTGGGCTGGATGGCAGGGGAGAACAGTTTTGGTCCTCATTTTATTCTTTCAGTTAAGATATTACTGATGAACAAAATATGGAGGTGAGGAAACCACAGGGCAGAGTAGGAGGCCTGGGCGCATTTTGAGCAAAAGGATCCCGGATTTAGGCCACAAGGAGGAAAAGTCATTCAAAGAAAAGGCAAGCAGCCCAAATGAGCTCATTTCTGAGAGAGGAAATGGGAGTTAATGAATAAAGATAGAACTAAGAATCCAAGGAGATAATTGGCCTTACTAGATATAGGGTCTCTTGCCAGAACAGTACATCCTAAAAATGCTAATTCAGAACCCCAGAAGATTGGAGAGCCTTAGATAAGAACAGGCTCATCAGACCTATTTGCAGAAAAGTCCGGAAGGGCTTAGAGAACAGGGATATATCTCAGCATCTCGAGTGCAAGAAGAAAGATGTATGTCACTCATTCTGCTCTGGCTGGGCCTCTTCATAATGTCTCCTGGGTTCAACAATTCCCCTCTACTATTCTGGCACATCGGCAGAGGGGACAAGATCGGGTCTCAGGTTCCTACTCATCATGTTCACTGCAGATGTGCCCTTCCATCCTGAGGTAGCTGTGCTCCAAGAGCTGTTCATTCCAGAGTTTTCCAGAAGTCCTGAGTGTATATTTTCAGCTACCTGTCCCAGTCCCTCAGGGATGCTTTCAACTCCAGGGTCCTACAACCCTGACTTTTTGGACCTAGACAATGCCAGCCACCTCCTGAGCAACCTTACCATTATTTAAATACCAGTTCTCGTTTTATATTCTCTGGGCAGGTAGCATGATCTTGAATTCATGAAGCATCTGCTCTCTCCTCATCCATCCACTCTGGAGATAATTTTTAAAAGATATTTTTTCTAATGACTTTAAATTTAAAGCTTTTTTTTTTTTTTTAAGTGGAAGTTTGGGAGACTTTGAAAAGTCATGCTCAGCAAAAAAAAAAAAAAAAAAAAAAAAGTAATTTATACTCTTTCTAGTTAATAACCTCTTATGTGCTTTAATAATTTAAACCAATTATCAATGGGAAGGTCTATAGTGTATACTTCAATGATTGCTTTTCGTATATTTCCTCCTTTCTTTCATGCCGTATGCCACATGTCCTCAATGTGTCTCCAGTGCCTATTATCTCTGCTACACACATAAAATAACTGCTTTAGCTAGGAGAACATGACCTTGACACTGAGAAAAGAAGTCCTTTAAAAGATAGCTCAATTAAAATCTAAGGCCTCTGTTCCTGATTGGATTTCATTATTATTCATAAGACTATGTAGCACTGAGTCACGTGTTTGCAGGGTCCTCAAGGCTGGTTTCAAAAAAGGTGTATTAAAGTCATCAGTGGGTTGTCTGCCTGGAGCCTGATCATGCTTAGTCACCAACAAGCTCATTAGCTTGAGTTGGCTTGTGAAGGCTTAATCCCCAAATGAATATATTTGTCCCTCTGTTAGACTGTGAACACCTTGAGGGAGACTGTGCAGTGGACTCGTGAGATTAGATTCACAGACATCTAAGTTCAAATTAAACATCTGGAATTTAAAAGTTGGATCCTGAGCAATTTACTTAAATTTTCTGAGCTCAGTTTACTCCTGTGGAAAATGGGAATAATAACATGGTTCTTACAAAATCGAGGTGGTACATCTAAAATGCTTATTAGCAAGATTCCTGGCTCATGAAGAGCACTGAAGCTCTTAATAATGATGAGATGCTGCTGCTGCTGCTGCTGCTGATGATGATGATAATGCAGGACAAAGTGTTTTTTTTTCTTTTTATGTTCCTAGTGCCCTTAATGACCATTCATGGCTAAGATAAGATTTATATCATCAGTAACCACTTAGTACAGGTAGGGGTATGAGGGCATTCCACACTCAGTTCTGTTTCTCAGAAAAAGGAGAGAAATGTGAACTAGAGCAGGTAGGGAAGGTTTCCCTGAAGAGATAGGATGTGAAACAGGTCACAAAGACAGGCTATGACATGCAACTTCTTAGAACATAAAGGTCTAAGTTGTGCCACGTTGACAGGAAGTACTTCATGGATGAACCACACTCAGTGCTAAGGATAAGACATCTGAACTAATCAGAAAGAGGCCAGAGAGGGTATTACCAACAGAATCTGTTCATAAATTATCTGAAGGCTTCAGAGAGGAGGGCCAATGCCGAATTATATGCCAAGTTCAAAGCAACGACTTTAATATTTTAAAAACGAACTCTGACTTTTGTTCTGCTATGTAGCAGGCCCTTTTGCCCCCTTAAGAATATTATGGGAAGTTGAACATGCATGGAATGAATATGTAGTGCGAGCACATATTGGAGGATGGAATAAAGGCCAGTGTCTTAAGTTGGATGTGTTAGTGAGGGAGCAACCTGAGAAGAGTCTAGAAACTTGCCAGTTTGGTTAGTGGGGTGTCATGTGTCCCAAGAACAGCTAGAAAATCTTTTTAGCTCTACAGTACTCTAGTGATTCCAGGGCAAGGCTTGTCAACTTTGACGCTATTGATATTTGGGGCCAGGTAATTCTTGCTAGCGAGGGACTGTTTCATGCCTTGTAAGACATTGAGCAGCATCCCTGTCCCCTTTCCACTGGATATCCGTAGCAACCCCTCAACTGCAACAACAAAAAATGTCTCCAAATATTACCTGGGGGTGGCACCTCATTCCAGTTGAGAACCATTGCTCTAATCTGAGCAATGATAATAAAATGGGGAGAGAGGCATTTCTAGACACCTACATACCTGTTGCCCAGAATCTCTCATCTGGACCATTTTTAATGTTGAGGCTCAACTCTGGCATTTCTGAGCCAAACTGATGTTAGTCTTTTGACATATGGACAGCTACCAAGATGTGAAGTTGTATGCATTGGTCTAACAGAATCAAGGAAAACCTAGTTACATACTAAAGAACTTTTCAGATGAAGAAAATCATTTCCCCAAGTTTATTTATTCATTTTTTCCTCAGACTCCATTTCAGCACTGGGGCAAATAGCAAACAAACTTGCTTTATCTGTACTCCCAGAATGTAGAACATATGTCCCGGTCCATTCCACTTGCAACAGAGATGTGACTAACATCAGAAGTTTGACCTGGATTTCTAAATCTTGCGACCTTCTCCATTCTGACTATGGAAAATTGACTTAAGCACAGAGGCAATCATGTGTGGTATAGGAGAAACACATTTCAAACAGTGCTAGTTTTTTAGGCAATGTTGGGAGAAGTTAAATACAAACTTTCTGCCATTGTTCTAATGATCCCCACCCAGTGGGGCCATTTAAAACCATGGACAATTTCTCCCATCATCCTGGTCCCCTATACACATACACATCCTAAGTGCTTTTTCCAAAGCAGTGTGGAACTAAATTGTGAACTCTTAACTACTTGCTAAACACAAATCACATCATCTTTCTTCTTCATATGAAACTCTTCTACAGTTGTCACTCTTGGCCAAACACTTTTGGAGGTTATCCATTTTGCTTCTCCTCAAGAGTGTCCGGGTCAGCTGCATAACCAATGGGGTGTGACTGTGCCTCAAAGCCACTGGCAACAGCACTAGGTACCAGCACTCAAGACACCTGTTAGCCTGGACCATAATGAGGAATACCAGGCACAAAAACAGAGGCTAACCAGACTTCATTTTATGGGGATGAGATGATCCTTTGTGAATTGCTCTCTTAATTTGTGTTTTTCTCTTTTTTCAGTAAGGTCTATTTTCCTTACAACATTGCAATCTACTTTGCTGTCCTCTTAAGCTCAGCACCTTTGGCAATGACCAAAGTTTCTGCTCAAGAATAAATGTCAGACCCAACAGAAACTACAGATGAAATACAAGGTCTGCAGCTCAGTCTTTTCTCCACTCCAGCCTTGCCATTTCCCGATATTCGTTTGACTTTATTTCCCTCTCTTTGGGTTCCCGTCCAGGTGAGATTTAGAGATGAGCTTAAATACTGAGAGACATCTGCACATAGTACTTAGATCTCTAGAGTCAAAATTTAAAATGATGAATGAAATAGTACAATGAACTATTATAAAGGGGTTCAGTATGCAAACCAAGTATGAGCTTTGAAGCACTGGATATGTTGCTCTTGAACCTTGAACTCCCAAAGACAGAAAGATCACTAAAACTATATTGACCTCATTTTTAGCTTTAAATAATGATTTAAAAGATATATCACAGAGATAGACTGTTGATCCATATAGAAATTAATTGCTTAATACCATGAGTTTTAATATAAAAAATCCTTTTACCATTGCTGCTCTTTAAACATAAATAGAATTAAAAGTGTACATCCTTTCTTATTAATTGATCAATAAGACCTACTACTGTCTTTCTCAGTTTAATGTACAAGTCCTGGGTTGCAGTCATCAAAATGGAAAAAGAGGGGTAGTCATAGAAATTGTAGAGTCGATGAAGAGTAGAAGCCCACTGTAAGTGATAGAAATGACCTGAAAGGGAGTGTTAAGTATTCCTTGCATTGCATGTATGATTAGGTCTCTCCTGCCACCTGAGCAAAGAAATTTCACTTTCTCACTTGTCAGTGTTTCCTTACACCTCAAAGAATATATGGACAGACTGAGGACATACAAGCACTATGAAGGTGTGAGCAGGAGGGAAGAATAAACACACTGCCAGCTTTGCAGAAGACGCTTGTTACTGACCACCACACTGTTGGTCATCTGATCCAGGCAAGAGGGTAACTAGAGGGTAGTGTTAAGCTATTTGGCTCAAAAGTTCAAAGGAAGAAGAATCACAGCTGCTCCCCTTGTAAACCATAAGGGTGAGATCGCTGCAAAAGGCAACTTATGAGAGTTAAGGGACATCTAAAATGAACATGGAAAATTGGAGCTGCCTTAATGTGCTGAGCCAGCATATGCTGCTGAATAAATAAACTGTGCGGGCAAAGCCCAGGCCACACAGAGAAGCTCCCACCCCTGGCCAGGCCAGGGTCTTGAAGAAAGACCTGCACATGTCAGCCTGTCAGCTGCCGGTCTGAGCCCACAGAACTTCTGCGGCTGTATCTTTGGAATGTGGCTCTCTTTGGGTGTGAGAATCTCCATGGATGAGAGAGAAAGACAGATGGGAGGTCTCCCATGGATAGGACAGGGCACTGCACATCCCGCAATGTAATGGGCTTATCTGATGCTCAACATGCCTGAGAGCTTTCTGCTTCTGCCAGTGTTTCTTCCTTTTGTTATCATTAATACACAGATTATCTTTTGCCAGCTCCCATGAGCTTCCTGCCTGTAAGGAAAAACGTTTCTTTCATCATCAGCTAATGAGGACATTTTGTCCCTGTAATCCCTAAAGAAGTATACTCCTCCCCTAATTAATCAACAAATATTTATTGAACAGCTCTGGCACAGAATCCTACCACCATGCCTTCTGAACCTGCCCTTCTTTCATAGAGCTCAGTTTGCTTGTACTTTTATAGCATGTTTACCACAATGTATGATCATTACAGGCCTGCATAGCTGATTCACTCACTAGACTGAGAGCTCTCAAAGTCAGGAACCATACTTTATTCATCTCTGTAACTCTAGTGCCTAGATTAAATCCTAGCAGAGAGTGGGTGTTCAGTAAATGATTGAGGGATAAATGAATGGACGAATGCATAGTTTCCATGTCCTTGGACATAAGAAAAATGGAAGCCACATCCTCTACCTCTTGAAGAGCTCAAAGTCTGGATGTGGGCCAAAAGAGAATAGACACAACAGACAATGAATTACTAAATAGACTCATGTAATATGTATTATAAGTGTTTAGAGGGGGTAGATAGGACGGGCTATAGAGAAACCAGGCAAGGTGCACAGAGTGGTAGGATTTGAGAGAGGTTTGGAAATTGGAAATGATGGCTCTGAATTCCAAGGAGACAATGGGGAGGAAATCCATCCCAGCCAACCTACCAGTCATTCCTCCAGAGGATGCAGTTTTCTCTAGTGTGTAAAATACATGGCCTCACATTGTGTTTGGTCTAGTGGGAAATCAAAGTTTGTGCTTTTCTTTTAAATGGTACACAGTTTCTCAGGAAGAATTAATGAAAGAATGAAACTATTAAGGAAAGCCAACTATTAGGGAAAGCCATTCCTCATCTGCTAAAAATCAGAGAGCTCCTGTGCCCCTATTAAGTGTCCTCAGAACATTACCTGATGCTGGTCCCTTCCTCAACCCTCCTGTTCTTTTCCCGTTTCACCTTGTTGGACTGAGGAGACATTCAGGGTGCTTCTAGCTAAATGCAAGCCATAACCAAGAGCATGTGGAAACCTTGAAGGTGGAAGCTGGATAGAATGAAAAATGGAAAAACTGTGGTAGGTAGTACATACTTTTAGTGAAGACCAGCATTAGTTTCTCCCTCCATAGCTATCCCTGCTACTTTCTTTTCCCTCTTGGGGTGTTGCTCAAACTAGTAGTTTAAATACCCTCTCTGGGATGTCCACTCAGAGCCAGGACTAATGTATTCCTGTTTGCACCATCCTATGTTTTGGTCAGTGACCTATGGCTGGAGTGCTCCCTCTGACCAGCCCAACAAGAGGGCTTTCCCTGCTTCCCTCTCTGCTCCTCCTCATGCTTGTGCCCCTGGACAGATACTTATAGAAATGAGGACTTGATTAAAGGAAGTCAGAGCAAGTTTAGAAAGCCAGGCTGTAGACCTAAAATAAGACATATGGCTTCTGCTTCATTTCATGTTTATGTGGTTTCCATGGGGATTGTCATCTGTAGGATGATGTCATCATCTTCAGTAGAGAGGTTGCCTTTAAACTGAAAATCGGAATGAGGGTAAGGGCTATGGGATTTGGGAGGGAAGAGAAGGAGGAAGAGGAGTAACCTTGATAAATGATGTGGACTGGTGGTCCTAATAGTCTTAAGACCCCAATAACACCTGTGAAATGTTTGTGAACATACAGAACAGCCCAGAAAAGGAAGAAGGTGTAGAGGTTTGCTTCCTTCCTCATCGCCCAGGGAGTTGTGGGTACAGTGGCCTCTTCTGTCTTTAGAAGAAAGAGATGAGCTAGCAATTGACAATAAAGAACTCCTGTCTAGATTTTGGGAACCCTGGGTCCTAAATCACCTAACATAATATGATGTTGAGTGCGCTCTGCCTTTATCTGAGTCTTCTATCATCTGTAAAATTAGAAACAAAAAAAATGGCCCTTACGGGTCCTTGCAGCTATGATGATCTGTGAATCTGTGGCTTCATGTTAAGTCATTTGAGGAGAGAATGCTGGTAGGGCATATTTTAGGTTAACATGTGGAGTCTCAAAAGCAGGATAGTTTACACATTATACATAGAGAGAGGTCTAGTTAGTAGCTATGCCAGTTACTTGTCAGAACAGCTGGCTGGATACCAGATTTCTGGGACACCTATGTTCACTAATAGAGTCCAATCCATGGGTTTCAGGCAATACATATTAATGGGAATATGGGTTTTATTTTTCACTTATTCTGTCATTAAGTGACCCATCTATTCAGTAAATGTTCTTGAATGCCTTCTACAACTGGCTCTGTGTTGGGGATAGAAGAAAAACAGAGAAAAACAAGATGCTGTTCTTGCCTCAAGTTGCTCATTGCCAAATGCACAGGACAGAAGCAATAGCTCAGGAGAGGCCCCCAGTCCAGAGTGGCAAGCCAGAGGAAGCTCCCTAGCAGAAGACTCTCAGAGCTAACTTTTGAGGACTGATTGCATTTTTACGGAACAGGGTGTTGGAGGGGAGGTAAGTAAGGCATTACTGGGGATGGTGCCTTCGCTGACATAAAAGGAAACTAAAAGTAAAATTCCTGCCTCACACAAAGGACAAGATAGACAGTGAGACTTGAACCACAGAGAATAAAGAAACCTGACTCCAACATCCCTCCCTGTTTCTGCCATGTTTTGTGGCTTTGTGCATCTTGCCTGGGATATATTCTGCGGCTTGTGGACGCTTATTATCCATAATAATCATAATAATTAATAAAACCTTTTAAAGGGGGCTTTAATCATGCTTGTGCTTTGCTTCCAAACACATAATAAAAAGGAATTACTTATAAAAGTGACAAATTTATTCCTAATTATACCATTATTTTGTTATGCAATACAAGTAAAGCAATCTTTGAAGCTGGAAAAATGTCTCATGCAGAATTAATTAGAACAGTACACGGTTTAGAATTAGGCAATTATTTTATTGATATTTCACAACTGGAACTTTGTAAGAGCACCTCAAATATTTTCATTATTACCAGTAAATAGTTATTTTAAACACTTACTGGTATGAGTGCAAAGATAAACTTTGGATTGTTTTTGGACCTCGTGGAAATGTTTTTAGTCTGAGGGAAAATGTCTAAGACTCACCAGTCACCGTGCCCTGGGGAAGTTGTGAGAAAGCAGATATTGCACTGTTCAGTGAATTTACTTGTTGTTCAACACGGTTCCACAAGGGAGGGGCTGCCGAGACACAGTAGTGTTCCCTCAGCTGAAAAAGACCCAGGTGTCCTCACCGAGCAGGTGAGGGAATCCAGGGAGGGAGAGTGAGTCCTAGGTCACGTGGTAAATTATGGGCTGAGGTCATAATTCTCATCCTTGTACACTCATCCCTGTGTTCTTACTTTCTTTGAAATTTTAGACTTGTTTTTTAGTAAAACCTATTCACATCCAGTGCTTTTTCTTATTGCCTTCTGACCCAAATCCACACTGACTTCTTTATTTCATTTTTGCAGTAAATTAAAAGCCTGTAGGCATATCATCTTACTTTGTCTCATGCATGTTAAAACTTGCCTCCTTATCCTTCTACTACTGCTAGGCTGTAGATAAATCAAAGGCCAAGTTCCCTTTCAGGCTTCTGCCTTCACCAGTCCATGTTCAGGATGAGGCACATAGGACAGGGACTATGAAGATTTGCTCAGGAGATTCCCAAGTTCACGGAACCTGAGCAATATACAAGAGACTCTATTCCTCATGAGATTCCTATGGGCTAATGAAGGGATTCTGGTCAGCTGCTTTTACTTTTGGGAGGCAAGTCTCCCTATACCAGCAAGCAATGCTCTGGACACCAGGTAGGTGTCCTGTAATTCAACTCAATTCCAACCCTATCTATCCAGAGATAACATCAGATTCCACAGGTTAAAATTTCAGTCCTATGAGACTCCCCTCACTCACCTACCCCCCTCAGACATGAGTCACAAACCCAGGCTGTCACCTCTGCTTCTGACCATCTGGCTATAGGTTGGAGGTTCCAATGACCCCCTCCTTGGACTTCCAAAGTCTGTTACAGGTCCAGGTTATTGCCTATACATTTGGCTGACGGTCTGTGAATCAGAGATTCCCACACCCCCCTTCTTTATTGATTCTCATTTGCTAAGTGGCTCACAGAACTCAGAGAAACATTCTACTTATTAGATTACTAGTTTATTATAAGTTGATATAATTTAGGACCAGGCAGGTAGAAACAAAACATAGGGCAAGGTATAGAGAAAGGAAACAGAGCTTCCATGCCCTCCTAGGCCTGTTACTCTCCCAAAATCTCCTTGTATTCACAAACCCAGAAGCTCTTCAAACCCTATCCATTTTTTTTTTTTTTTTAGATTGTATTTATTTATTTGAAGAGAAAGAGACCACAAGTAGGCAGAGAGGCAGGCAGAGAGAGGGGGAAGCAGGCTCCCTGCTGAGCAGAGAGCCCAATGTGGGGCTCGATCCCAGGACCCTGAGATCATGACCTGAGCCAAAGGCAGAGGCTTAACCCACTGAGCCACCCAGGGGCCCCAAACCCTATCCTTTTTTTATGGATGTTTCATTACATAGGATTGATTAAATAAATCATTGGCTCTTGGCAATTGTTTCAGCCACCAGGCCCTCTCTTCCTTGTGGAGGTTGGGGGTGGGACCAAAAGTTCCAAGTTTCTAATGACTTTTTTGCTTCTCTGGGCAACCAACCCCCATCATTAGATATATCCTGAAGTCACCTCATTAACATAAAACAAGACACCATAGTTATCACAGGAAATTCCAAAGGATTTAGGAGCTCTGTACTAAAAGCAGGGACTAAAGCTAAATATATCTATTTCTTATTGTTAGTCACAACATCACAACTAACATCTTGGATTCAAAGAGGTGTAGTGGGGAACCACTTCACAGTCAGGCAACCACTTTCTGAGCAGACCCCAGCAAGCAGCAAAACTGCCATGAGAAACATCACCCGCCCCCCGATTCCTTTCCCCCAGGAGAGGAAGCTGTTTCAAAAAATAGAAATGGAAGGAAAACTTCCAAACTCTTTTTATGAGACCAGCATTTCCTTGATCCCAAAACCAAAGACCCCACCAAAAAGAAGGATTGCAGACCAATATTCTGACGAATATAGATGCAAAAATTCTCACTAAAGTATAGTCAGTAGGATCCAACAGTACATTAAAAGGATTATTCACCATGACCAAGTGGGTTTTATTTCTGGGCTGTAAGGGTGGTTCAACATCTGCAAATCAATCAATGTGATACACTATATAAATGGAAGAAAGGACAAGAACCGTATGATTCTCTCAATAGATGTAGAAAAAAAATTGACAAAATACTGCATCCTTTCTTGATTAAAACTCTTCACAGTGTAGAGATAGATGGTATACACCTCAATATCATAAAAGTCGTCTATGAAAAGTTCGCAGTATATATCATTTTCAATCAGGAAAAACTGAGAGTTTTCCCCCTAAAATCAGAAACATGGCAGGGATGTCGTTGTTGTTCAACATAGTACTGGAAGTTCTAGCCTCAGCAAGCAGAAAACAAAAAGAAATAAAAGGCATCAGAATCAGCAAAGAAGTAGTCAAACTTTCACTCTATGCAGATGACATGGTACTCTATGTGGAAAACTGAAAAGACTCTACCCAGAAATAGCTAGAACTCGTATGGGAATTCAGCAAGATAGAAGGATATAAAATCAATGCACAGAAATCAGTTGCATTTCTATACATTAACAATGAGACAAAGAAAAAGAAAGTAAGGAGTTAATCCCATTTACAATTGCACCAAAAACCGTAAGATACTTAGGAATAACCTAACCAAAGAGGTAAAGGATCTGTACTCAAAAACTACAGAACACATAGGAAAGAAAGTGAGGAAGACACAAAGAAATGGAAAAGTATTCCACAGTTATGGATTGGAAGAACAAATATTGTTACAATGTCTATGCTACCTAGAGCGATCTATATACATTTAGTGCAATCCCTATCAAATTACTATCAACTTTTTTTCACAAAACTGGAACAAATAATCCTAACATATATATGGAACCAGAAAAGACCCCAAATAGATAAAACGTTGAAAAAGAAATCCAAAGCTGGTGGCATCACAATTCCGGACTTCAAGCTCTATTACAAAGCTGTAATCATCAAGACAGTATGGTAGTGGCACAAAAACAGACACATAGATCAATGGAACAGAATATAGAACCCAGAAATAGACCCTAGATTCTATGGTCAATTAGTCTTCGACAAAGCAGGAAAGAATGTCCAATGGAAAAAAAGACAGTCTCTTCAACAAATGGTGTTGGGAAAATTGGACAGCCACATGCAGAAGAATGAAACTGGACCATTTCCTTACACCACACACAAAAACAGACTCAAAATGGATGAAAGACCTCAATGTGAGACACAAATCCATCAAAATCCTAGAGGAGAACACAGGCAGCAACTTCTGTGACCTTGGCCACAACAACCTCTTGTTTCTACCTCTGAAACTAATACATTATGTTAATTAATTGAATGTAAATTAAATAAAACACAAACAAACAAAAACAAAGAGAGGTTGCAGATAGGGAAACAGCCATCTTTGTGAGACTCAAAATTTAGAGATGATTACCAGCCCCTCCTTAGAATGGATGAGCTCATTTAGTGTCCATAACCTCACTCCTGGGCTCTGACATTAGAGCCTGGTAAGAGAGCAGAGGTCCTTTAAGTTCCTTAGGTTATTAGGAACAGAACAACTTTTTTTTTTTTTTTTTTTTTAATCAGATCTATAATGCTGGGAATATGCAGGCACAGAAAACACCCTGTCAGATATGGTACTGGCTGTCAGATCAGTTGGTTCCATGCTCTAAAGGAGGAAGAAAATAAAAACTTGGGGAAGCAGAGAGTGAACAAGCGAAAGAACTATGAGAAGTCTATGGACTGCATGGTTGCCAACCAGCTGAGTTATGTTACTCATTCTGCACCTGAAAGTAAGCAGTATTTGCTTTGGGCCTCAGTTTCCCAAACTGTGCAATGCAGACACTGGGCTAACAGTACCTAGGGCTTTTCTGAGGCACACCGTAGTTATCAGCCATACCTCACAGGTGGCTTTTTTTTACCAGAAGCGCCGACACAGTAAGTTTTGTAAGTTAAAATAATAAAACATTGTCTTCAGTCTTCCATGGCAGCTTGCTCAATCACTGTAGCCCTCTCCCGGCTCAGCTTTGCTACCTAATATTTAACCTAAACCTTTTCACTTCTTTTGTTTTAGTTCATCATCACTTGTTCGGTTCTATCAATCTACCTATGCATTTCTATGCCACTTCTCACCAGAGTGCTTAGCACCTGTCCTCTCTGAGCAATGAGGTTAATATTGAAGGTAAAATCCATTTCGTAGAGATAATGTACTATAGACCTTTCAGAAGAGCTCTCTATGATAATGAGGAATGAGTTACCATGCAGAGGTTGTTTAAATGTCATTTATTTTAACAAGTGACACTCTGAATTTATTTAAAGTTGACTACAATGAAGGAAGTGTGGAAAGTTTTAAAGTTTCATGAAACAATAATAGAACTGCAAAGCAAGGAGCCCTGAAAGATGGATCTGAATGGTAATTCTGATTACAAGCTCCATGGGAGGGCTGGTTGGGTTGAATACTTCCAGTGGATTGTGAGAGACTCCGGGTGCGTGGAGAATAAGTATGTCACCAAGGGCAAGAGTTTGGACTCTGAACTTCCTCTCTTTCCCACTGTGCTCACATGTGTATATATGTGCTCATGTGTATATAGATATCTGGGCAGGTACATGTGTGAGTGAGCTAGGGTGATCATTCTCTTTGCCCCTTCACTGCATTCTTCCCACCACAAAATCAGGGGCAGGTATCTTGAGCCAACTGCCACTTAGTTGCCCCCGTTTTCTTGTCGAGATCAGTATTGGTCTCCAAGAACGAAGACCATGTTTACTACTCATTTCTACCAACAGAGATTAACAAAGTGAGATATAGTGATTTATTCTTGTTCATTGAAAAATGGAATTTAGAGGGTAGCAGTGGACAAAGACTGTGGAGTCTCCTTGGGAAAAACACGGTAAAGGGCAGAGGCACCTTTTAGCTGAATGAGTTAAGTATTGTTAAATGTCTAGGAAGAGATTCTTTTGATTGCAAGCAACAGAAACCAGTTAGAACTAATTTAAGAAAAAAAGCTGGTCGGATGAAAGTGGATTTATTGTCAGGTTGCTGGTGCTTCTTGTGGGACACATGTATAGGATCTTTTAAAGGCAGAAGGAGGAAATGGGAAGCCATCAGTAAACCATTTAGTGGGGACTTCTCTGTCCTTGGTCTCTACTGTTCTGCTTCTCTCCTTTTCTTCATTTATCCTCTCTTTGAGACTGTCCTCTGTTTCTCTCCCTATATACGAGGCAGAAGATGGCTACGCAGCAATCTCCCAGTTCTATTCTCTTAACTCCAGCCACACTGGCTGAATTGAATCCCACTTCCATATTCCTAGGAATGATCATCTGATGGATTTGACTTAAGAGTCCTCTCCCAATGGTTAACTCACTCTGTGTACTCACCTTGTTGCTTTGGCTGTTGGTGTAAATAAAGTACATCTTCCCATTGGTAAACAGTAATAATGATTAAAAAAAAAAAAAAAAGTTCAGCCTTTGAACCAGCCATTTATGAATTAACAAATATGCACTAATGGGGGCTTGTTCCTGTGTGTGGAGGAGGCAGTCATGGAAACTGGCCATTCTGAGCTGGGCAAATAGCACAGAATATTTCTAATACACCAGAGAACTTCAGAGCATACATAAAGCTGCATTCAGTATTGACTTCAATCTTGTCTTCCTTGAGACAGAACATGGCAAATGGTAGTTTGCCTATCTAAGTGAAATGATGTCTGAAGGTGGGTGATTTTATTAAGAGTTAGATCATAACAACATTTTTAAACTTAAATAAGTTATTTTCTTTTCAGTCCAATCAATTCCCTTATTTGAACATTTAAGATAATTATAGGTTACAGGTAAATTATATATTATGCACATGCTAAATTATAACCCATCTCGACCAATTAATATTTATTGAGCAATGAATGGGCAAAATATGCTAACTTGGAGATTCAAGACCTGTGTGTAATTAGGTATTTCTGCTGGGAAGGATTATAACTGCGTCTTCCCAAACAGCCCTCCCTTTTCTCCCCAGTGCATATAAAGGGAAATGTAAGGATAATATGCTAACCCTTAGCTTATCTCTGATGTTGTTTACACAGGGAAAAAATCAATTACTTTAAATATTTTAGGTTCTGTTTTCCAGAACTTACCAATGACAAGTTATGATGGTCTTAAGAGCCAAGCAGAGGACTCAAATGTAATGTCTTATATTTTTTATTTTCATTAGGGCTTCTTGTGGGTCTCTCACTTATAGGCCTAAAGAATATCACAGTGAACTTGACAGATCCCACTGCTCACGAGCTTAGGATTTAATGTGGTAGACAGACTGGTAACTTGGTACTTGGTACTGTGGATGGTTCAGTCTGGCTCAGAAAAACAGGTTATGATTGGGAAGAAAGTAGAAATCACAATATATCTACAGCTTTTCCAGCCAACTACAAATAAAGCTCAAGAAGTATTTAGCTATTTATATTTTTGAAGCACTTTGAAATATAGAACTTCAGATTTCAACCATGAAACACAATTTTTTTTTTTTTTTTAATGTAAACTCTACCTCCACCATGGGGCTCAATCTCACAACCCTGAGATCAAGCGTTGCATTCCTCATGGACTAAGTCAGCTAGCTGCCCCAAATACAGTTATTTTAAAGGGATTATTACAACATGCAGGAAGATAGGGTGGTGCCCAGCAGTTCAGCATTTGCTAAAGCTCCATGGTGATTATTCTTCACCAAAAGGATTGACACACAGACCTTGAGGAGGATCTGAGTCTCTGTGAACTCCTCGGGCAGGAAGGGAGAGGGGGCAGAGATGATCAGAGTCGGGTGAAGGTGATCCGAGGAAGATGTGACAGAGGGGGTGCCTTAGGTAGAAAGTACACTGATCATCAGAAAGGCCTTACAGAACCGATTTTCTGGGCTGAATCTGAGAAATCTAGAACTCTACTCATTGTAGGAGTCCATGCCCCATTTGCCAGGACATTTCAGGTTTATGCCTGTTTGCACTTGGATGATGAATTATTTAGCCCCCTATTGGCCCCAAGTATCAGCTCGCACCAAGGATTTAAAACCTACCATGTGTAATAGACTAGTTCACCTTTCAAGCTTTATGTATTAGTGGAGTCCTTTCTAAGCCGATATATTTTGTGTTCCACCCACATTGGTACCTCAGACAGCTCTAAATATCCCTACTATCACTGCAGATGCATACTTTTACTGCAATACCTACTTTCCAAGCTCTGTTCTGTGAGTTTTCTCCTTTGAATCTCACAATTGCCAAGGGATAGGCAGAGCCTGAGCTATTATTGCTGGGAGATATTAAAGTACTTGCTCACAGTGATCATAGTTGTCAGGGGCAAAATCCAAGGTAAAACTAAGGCTCCCAATTCCCAGGTCAACGCTTTTCCTGACATAGAAAGGGCAATGCCATTTACAGGCTGAAGTCTCCAGGGTAGAGCCCATTTCTGACTACCTGGGTATTCTCATCACCTAGCGCAATGTCTGGCATATGGTCAGCATCCCGCATGCTTATGAACCTAGAAGAAAGAGCCCAGAACTACCAGTGAACAACTGGGACTATAGTTCTACCACTAAGAAACTGTATTATGTGGCCCCTCTCCCCACTTTAAAAAAATCATGTCTGGATCTTTATTTCTCTTCTGTAAAATGAGGGCAGTAAGATTAGCCCTGCGTACTCAGGAGTTACAATGATAAATGTAAAGCGTGGGGTAATGTTTAGGAAAAAAGGAAATGTTCAATATTTAAAAATAAATATATGTAAAAATATAATGAGTTCTATTCCTGGGTGGGGGAGCCTCAAATGATCTTATGGACCCTATAGCCTTTGTTTTACCACATTCCAGGTAACCCCCAAAACTCTGAGAGCTCATGGTCACCTTTGCCACTCTGCATGTGAAGCAGAAGAAGAGGTGTGCCTGGCTACTTCAGAAAAAAAGTGAGTAGGAGACGCAGCGGGTATAAACCAACCAGACACTGTCTCTTAAAAAGAAAATTATGCCAAGTCCTAGGCATAATACCCATAATTCGCATTTTGGAAGCGAAGAAGGCGTATTTGTGCTTATTAGACCATATACAAACTTGTTTGAGTGGCCGTGGGTTTCCCTTTCACTTCCTAACTGCAACTGTTGGGTGTGCTGCTGTTTTGTGCTAGAGAAGGCATATCAGAGTCCAAAGGAAATGCTAGCAATTTAATAGGAGATAAAGTGATCCAACACAGCTCACACACACAACAAATGAAATGAGAGGCGACAGACTTGTAATGTGTCTTTAATGTAATTACAACTATAGTCTAAGAATGAAGGTGTGATCTCAATTTGTAGGGATGCACACGGGTTTCTTATTTGAGATCATCATTAGCGAGTTGTGTGCACCTTGTTGAAATGGGAATCCGTCCCATGGAAATTCAGTGACCCTAATGAAACTGGAAAATACAATTGTGACAAAAGGGACTGGGCTGAGTTAGATCACCCACACAGCTGAATGGCCCGATTTTCAGAGGTCCAGTTTCTGATCATCCTTTCAGTCCCTCCTTGTGCCTCAGCACAGGACCTGGCAAAGAGGTGGCTTGAGTCTGCTTGGTGAACAGAATTAAAGCACTTCCTCCATCCCCGGCAAGCAGGACCATCCCTCTGGATGAAATGCTATACAGGAAATAAATTAATCAATTTGTTACATTTTTTCCCCTCCTATGTTAGCTTAGTCATACCATGTTTATTAGCTATGAGGGAATTCTATTTAGGAAAACACTCTCTTACCAAACTTTCTACTTAGTTCACAAGTAAGTTTTATATATTTAAGATCTGCCAACCTCTCAAACTCCTTAATGAATGGTATGTATGATTAAAAATAGAGTATCCTTATCCAAACCTTACTATTAACCATAACTCAGGGACTTTAAGAATTGGTGTCCTGCGGCGACGTCATGAGAACTAACAGAGGTGAGTTCAGCTCAGATTGTGGATTCATTTGTCATGTGGCCTTGGGCAAGGGACAGCTTTGTGGTCTCACCTGGTTCAGTTATAATCACACCTGTGCTGTATATCTCACAGAGTTATAATGACACTAATGAAGTGATTGGCATGAAAATACCTAGAACTGGCAGAGCTGTGTGTAAAGGGATTATGGGAAATAAAGATGGTAAGGAATAGAAGTGCTAATGTCCCTTCATACCAATAAATCAAAGGAGGTCACCTCTCACAGTAAACCTACTCTATGTTCACGCTAAGATTCAAACACACCTGACCAGGACTGGCAAGCTTAAGAGGCAGGACCAAAGGCATCTAGGTGTACAAATTACCCAGGAGTTCCCCAAAGGGGAGGACAATTTATAAGAGAATGAGCACACAAGGATGTTGAAAGGATGGTGAGTAAGGGCCCAAGGGAGAGGAGGCATTGTGAGTGTGTGACTTACCCAGCTCTTGGCTTCTACCTGTTCCTTAACCCCTGAGCCCCAGAACTCTTCTGCTGTGCCCTGGAGAGTAGAAATGATAACCAAAGACAAGGAATAAAAAAAATGAAACAAAGGAAAATAATTCCACTAAAATCTCTGTGAGACTCTGTATGGTGTGGAAGACCCATGCCAGTTCCCATGTAGCAAAGCATAACTCTACGAGGGAATGGAGGCTCTTTTTCTGCCTTGGCATGGGATACAAAATGAGCTGGATCATAGTGAGAGTTTCAGAAGACGTAGTCTGGTTTGGGCATACAGAGGGCGTTGGTGCAGGCAGCAGGATTCATGGCAGTGATGGGACTCAGGGTGGGCGCATCCCAGTTGGAACAGTGGTGCCCAGCCCCTGATGCAGCAGGAATGCCACTCAGATACGGAGATGGAAGTGTGCCAGTGACTCTGGGAAAAATGGGACCCAATGGCCTTGCTCTGGATATCATTGCTTCCTACTTAAAAGTAGCAGGCAGTAATGATGGCGTCCCTGCAGAGGACATTTTTATCCCCTGTGGGCCTGTTGTTGTATAGCTATGATGGCATAATTGACAGGGATGGAGGAGTAGAAAGAGTCATCTAAGAGGTTTGGTGGAGTGGAGTGGCAGCTATAAAAGTTCTCATGAACTAATAGGAAAGCACCAGCAATATCAATTATAGGACCCTGAGAGAGGGTCATTGTTATGGTACATGTGTTTGTGAGAACCAAACCACAGATGTCACAAAACTTGGAGCTGAGTGTCTACATTGCTTCTGATAGAAAAGGACTAAAAGCCACTGGCCAGTGTAGTTCCAACCCCATTCCCTGATTCCAAATTAAACTGAGAGACCTGTTTGCCCCTAATACACATTAAATGATGGTAAAGACATTGGAACCCTTAGAGCCTTGGGGAAAATTATCTTCAGTGGTTAAAGAGAGTGAGAGAATGTTTTACTTGTTCCTTCCATTTACCATCCCTCAGAATCACAGCCTTCTTGAGCCCAGGAAGCACCACCTCATTCCTTAGAATTTACATTTCTTACAAGATAAAACAAGATCTGTTATAGATAATTTAGCCCCAGGAAGCTTAAGCCAGGGACAGTCAAACAGGGCTTTAGTAACAAGGAACACCAGGCCTCTTTCTTTCTTTACCCTGGGATTTTTATTTCTGAGCCAAGAAGATAACGCATCTTAATAGCAAGCAGCTGAGTTAACTAGATAAAAGGTTTCATAAACAGTTAGTGAAATCTTGAAATCAGAGAACCCAGAGATTCACAGCCTTCCCTTGCTTGGCTGGATCTAAATGTACATCACAGAAAGCAACACGGAATGAGATGGTGAGATACTCGGCACTGCTCCCGCGAGCCTATGCACACGGGTTTCCATTCATTCATTCATTCTACAGATAAATGTTGGATGCTATGGCATAGTTTCCTCTTGGCTTAAGTCTGAGGATAAGAGATGCCAAAAGAATCAATCAGCTAAAATGGATTTAATGATCTTACATGATAAAGATGACATCAAACCAATGAATACAGGATGCAAATAAAAGGCCATTTTTACTAGTTAATAGAAAATAAATAGAAAACCTAGAAGGTTTAGATCCATAAGTAAATAATGGTACTAGTAGTTAATATAAAACTGGGAAATGATATAAAAAGGATAATTTGACATGTTGTGAAAGGACCAGGATGATAAATGATGGTGATTCTATGGTTAAAAGGAAGTGGTAGACAAACAAAAGCAGGAAAAATTCCAAAAATTAAAAAAAAAGGGGGGGGGGACTAATCAGAAGGAGCTCAGTGAGCCTTTCAGGGAACTGACTTTGGTGCAGGATGAGGATAAAAATGAGCCTGGAGGACCAAGAGCCGGAGGCACTCGCAGTTAGGAGCTGTGGCTGGTGAACTACTGCTGTCCTCCAAATTGACCACCCATAACCAAAAGGTTTTAAATGAAGTACAAATTCAAGAAAATTCCAATTACTGTGGCAGCATCTAGAAAAAGGGAATATCAAAGGAAGTATCGAGGGGAAAAATGATTGATTCTGAACAAAGGAAAATTAAAGATCAAAAGCAAGAAGATAAAGGAAATCATACTGGTTTTGGACAAAGACTACACGCATTCAAAACCTATAAATAGATAAATAGGGAGCAATTTTCTGAAAAAGTTAATGAAATGGAGCAACAACTGAGATATGGGAAATAATGAATATGTGACGATGGGAATAAAGCCAGTCAAATGCTACCACATCAATTAAGGAAACAGCAGGCCTCCACAGCAGAGACAAAAATAATACAACTTCTGAAGACCCAACATTTACAAGACAACATAAAAGAACCAAGAGAAACATGTGCCTTTCACTACTAATCTGCCTTTACATGAAATATTACCAAAAAAAAAAAAAAAAAAACTTAAAAAAAAACCATGAAAATGATTCAAATTGCAAAGCAAATTCTTCAGAGCCACGTATGCCTCATCTGAGCATGTTTCTTTCTATGCTCCTCTATCATCTCTAGGTCGTGTGCCCTCATTCATGGAGGTGACCACTTTAAGTGGTGGCACCAACTCTGTAGTTGGTAAAACCCTCATTGGGAGCAGAAGGGCTCATAGCCTCTGCATTCCCTAAGCCTCTACATTGACTCTTAACTCCCTCCTAGGCCAGGGGAATGTTTTGAGTCAATCCTGTCTGGCTTCCCCCTCCCAATTTCTGATACCAGTGAATAATCCATGGATTTTGTCTCTAGACACAGTGACTGAGCACACCATTGTATGAACAACTGGACTGAAGTTTTCAGTGTCCTTGACCACCTCTTTCTTCCCAGTTACCAAACCAAGGGAGACACTAATGTTTTTTCTGATGTCATTAATTAGCTGTACTTTGTGGCTGTGAGTAGGTATAAATGAATTTTTGTTCTCAAGTGTTTCTTCTCTTCCACTTTCCTCTCATGTTTATTTTGACGTCTTTTTATTTCCTTTACATCTTCAGTGCCTAGCAGAGTGCTTACCTCATTGCCAACGAGGAAAGGTTTGCCAAATGAATGGATCTCTACACACTCATCTTCCTCCATGTTGAACCTACTCTGCCAACCCCAAATCCGTCTGACCCTCTTTAGTTGATTTTTCTAGGTCTCTTTCTTATATACTCTGGCTCCAAACCACAGGATCTTCCAGATTTTCTCTTTGAAGTCTTTCCCTCATCCCACTTTATGGTTTTCCCTTTTTCACTCACTTCACTTTCCTTCTTCTTTCATTATTTATTTGTTTTAGAAAGTGAAGTAATTCATTCAAGGCAGTGGATAGATCACCAGAAGACAGAAAAGCAATAGATGCCATTGGAAAGCCTAAACTCAAGATATTCTTTGGTTCTTCCTAGGTGCATCTTCCTTGAGTATGATTTCCTAGAAATAGGGCTTCCCACAAAGCTTATTTAAAAATAGCAAGATATAAATTAAAGTAACATATGTACTAATAATGGATAATACATAAAATAAATATAAATATCACAATCTTAACAAAACTGAAATACAAATATGTAGTTATAACTGAATGTGATTTACATCCATTTATACCTATTTCCGGTAATGTAATCCTAGCTTTCCCTTCATATTTGTCCGTTGTTTTTCAGCTCATCCTAAATTAAAAGAAAATTTAGTTATAAATTTCTCATGGTAGGTTTAATAGGTCCTACTATCTTATATTAACTTTGTATATCATTTTTTAAACTTTTATTACAGATACACAGAAATATGATTTAAAAATCAGATATCTCCTCAGAGTTTCTTATGAACATTTTACCTGCTTCATTGTTAATATTTCCCACTTCTCATGTGTATGAGTATTCTATTGGCTTAACAAATTACCACAAGCTTAGTGGCTAAAAACAACACAGAGATTTATTATCTTATAGTTCTGGAGGTCAGAAGTCTGACAGATTTTCCTGGGATAAAAAGAATAGGTCATTGAAGTTGTAGTCCTTTCTGAAGGTTCTAGGGGAGAATCTGGTTCCTCATTCACTCACATGTCAGCAGACTTTAGTTTCATGCAGTTGTGGGACAGTTTCTGGATGGGACCCCCGGCTGCCTAGAGCCTTGGTCTTTACACATAACCTCGTCCATCTAGAACAAGCAACACAACTTTGGGTTATTCTTACTCTGCTGTTTCTCTCACCGCATCTGCCTTTCTCTTTCACTTTAGTGACTCATGATTGGGCCTACCCTGATAATCTAGAATACTCTCCCCCATTTCAAGGTCCTTAAACATAATGATATCTTTAACGTTCTTTTTGCCATATAAAGTAACATTCCCACATCTGAGAATTAGGACTTAGACATCTTTTGGGGTAGGGGCATTATTTTGCCTACTATACAAGGGATATTCACATTCAGCTCTTTTAGATAATTATTTGGTAATTACTCCAGCTTCTCTGAATAGAATTCCTAAATTAGAATTTCTTGATTTTTTTTCAGTTTTTGTAATTATGTGTTGACTTCCCTTTATAGAAAATGAGGATTTAGCTACCTTTCATTCTCAACATCCTATAAAATGTGTCCATTTCTTGTCCTTTCATCTTCCTTTATGGTAAAATTAAAGTAAGATCAAATGCAACTTTTGTGTTACTACTATTACAAAAACACTATTCATAGCTGAATTATGTATTATAAAATAATTTTCTATTCTGGAAAGACTTTTTTCTTTATTAAATTTCCTATGCATTTACCTCTTAACCATACTCTTTTCCAGTTGTATAAATCTTCTTTCAGCTTTTCCAATCAAATTAGGTATTGCCAGTCCCATATTCTTTTTTTTTTTTTTTTTTTTTTAGATTTTATGTATTTATTTGTCAGAGAAAGAAAGAGAACACAAGTGGGAGGAGTGGCAGGCAGAGGGAGAAGCAGGCTGTCTGCTGAGCAAGGAGCCCAACCCAGTGCAGGACTCAATTCCAGGACCCTAGGATCATGACTTGGGCCTAAGGCAGATGCTTAGCTGACTGAGGCACCCAGGTATCCCTGTCTGTCCCATATTCTTGAAGAACTTTCTCCCACAATTTTCTGACCTGTTCAATCTGGATTTGTTGATTTCTAAGTATACTGCCCAACTGCATTGTGGGACGGAAACTCCCTGTAGCTGCATCTTGAAGAGTCTTTTTACCTCATATCATGTGGGATTTCAGCATCATTTCAGTTGAACACATTCTTCAGAAGCTTCTTGATAAAAAAAAAAGTAAGGGAGGTAAGATAATTTAGATTTATATACATTCAGCCATAAAACATCTTTTCCTACTCTTCAACTTAACTGAGAGTTTGGTTCTGAAACTTTATTGGCTATTATTATCCCTCAGAGTTTTGGGCAAAACATGGAGTTAGCAATCTTGAGTTTCATCAGGCTCTCTGTTTATAGTGTGTTTATTATCTCTGTTCTTGTTGGTGCCCGGTATCCTTCAGTCCAGAAAAATTCTGTTTTATTCTCTCCAGAGAAAAGCCCATTAGGCTCCTGCAGTGAGGAAGAAGTTACATGGAATAGGAAGACGATCTGTGGGAGTCTAACTGCATCATCAAAAGTTTCTATGAGTCATGCTGTTCTTTTTTTTTAAGTTTTTTAAATTTTTTTCTAATTTAATTTTATTTTTTTCAATGTTCCAGGATTTTTTTGTTTATGCACCACATCCAGTGCTCCATACAATACCTGCCCTTTATACCCACCACCAGGCTCCCCCATACCCCCACCCTCCTCCCTTCCAAAACCCTCACTTTGTTTCTGAGTCCACAGTCTCTCATGCTTTGTCTCCCCTTCCAATTTCCCCCAATTTACCTTTCCTTTCCTTCTCCTACTGTCCTCTATGTTATTCCTTGTGCTCCATAAGTGAGTGAAACCATATAATTGACTTTCCCTGCTTGATTTATTTCACTCAGCATAATCTCCTCTGGTCCTGTCCATGTTGATACAAAAGTTGGGTATTCATCCTTTCTGGAGGCTAATACTCCATTGTATATATGGACCATATCTTCTTTATCCATTTGTCCGTTGAAGGGCATCTTGGTTCTTTCCCAGTTTGGTGACTGTGGCCATTGCTGCTATGAAAGATGGATGGCCCTTCTTTTCACTACATCTGTATCTTTGAGGTAAATACCCAGTAGTGCAATTGCAGAGTCATAGGGTAGCTCTATTTTTAGTTTCTTAAGGAATCTCCACATTGTTTTTCCAGAGTGGCTACACCAACTTGCATTCCCACCAACAATGTAAAAGGGTTCCCTTTTCTCCACATCATCTCCAATACTTGTTGTTTCCTATCTTGTTAATTTTGGCCACTCTAACTGGTGTTAGGTGGTATCTCAATGTGGTTTTGATTTGAATCTCCCTGATGGCTAATGATGATGAACCTTTTTTCATGTGTCTGTTAGCCATTTGTTATGTCTTTTTTTAAAAAACAAAATTTAAAATTTTTTATTAACATATAATGTATTATTAGCTCCAGGAGTACAGGTATGTGAATCACCAGGTTTACATACTTCACAGCACTCACCATAGCACATACACTCCCCAGTGTCCATAAACCAACCACCCTCTCCCTAACCCCTCCCTGCAGCAACCCTCCATTTGTTTTGTGAGATTAAGAGTCTCTTATGGTTTGTCTACCTCCTTATCCCATCTTTTTTCATTTTTTCCTTCCCTATCGCCCAAACTCCCCACGTTGCCTCTCAAATTCTTCCCAACTATCATATGATCTCCCTGATATGAATAATTTGTGTGTCTTCTTTAGAGACGTGTCTGTTAATGTCTTCTGCCCATTTTTTGACATGATTATCTGGTTTTTTTTGTTTGTTTGTTTTTAAGATTTTATTTATTTATTTGACAGAGAGAAAAATCACAAGTAGGCAGAAGGGCAGGCAGAGAGAGAGGGGGAAGCAGTCTCCCTGCTGAGCAGAGAGCCCAATGCAGAGCTCAGTCCCAGGACCCTGAGATCATGACCTAAGCCAAAGGTAGAGGCTTAACCCACTGAGCCACCAGGTGCCCTGATTATCTGTTTTTTGAGTGTTGAGTTTGAGGAGTACTTTTTGATCTTGGATATCAGCCCTTTGTCTGTAGTGTCATTTGTAAATATCTTCTCTCATTCCATGGATTTCCTCTTTGTTTTGTTGACTATTTCCTTTGCTGTGCAGAAGCTTTTGATCTTGATGAAGTCCAAAAAGTTCATTTTCAGTTTTGTTTCCTTTGACTTTGGAGACATGTCTTGAAAGAAGTTTCTGTGGCCAGTGTCGAAGAGGTTACTGCCCATGTTCTCCTCTAGGATTTTGATAGAGTCCTGCCTCATGTTGAGGTCTTCTACCAATTTCAAGTTTTTCTTCGTGTATGGTGTAAGAGAATGGTTGAGTTTCATTCTTCTATACATAGGTGTCCAGTTTTCCCAGCACCACTTATTGAAGAGGCTGTCTTTTTTCCACTGTGTATTTTTTCCTGCTTTGTCGAAGATTATTTGACCATAGAATTGTGGGTCCATATCTGGACACTCTACTCTGTTCTGTTGGTCTATGTGTCTGTTTTTTTGTGCCAGTACCATGCTATCTTGGTGATCACAGCTTTTAGTAAAGCTTTTCAGAGTCAGGCTGTTTTTAACCCTATATTCCCACCCTCCGATACAAATGAATTTTCTGGATACCTGCTTCTTCCAATTCCAGAGCCTTTAGGGAATTTATAATGTAAATGTGTATGTTTCTTAGCTTCCACAGATTAGGGAGACAAACCATAAGTGACTCTTAATCTCACAAAACAAACTGAGGGTTGCCGGGGGGAGGGGGTTGGGGAGAAGGGGGTGGGATTATGGACATTGGGGAGGGTATGTGATTTGGTGAGTGCTGTGAAGTGTGTAAACCTGGTGATTCACAGACCTGGGGATAAAAATATATGTATATAAAAAATATATGTTTATAAAAATAAAAAGATTAGGAATTAAAGTAGATTTAACATTCTCCAGCCATGCGAAGGCAGTTAACACGGACTGCTTTCCAGCTTCAAAATTTTATTTGTCTTGTCTCCACTGATGTTCTTTTTGCCATTGTGTTTATGTCCTTTTACAATTACTTTATTGTGTTTTATATCTTGACTTGTTTCTTTTTGGCTGTGGCCAAATCCAATTTGTGTGATGAAACTACTGTCATTAATTGAAGGTCCTCATCAACTTTTAGAGTTCAACTGTATTTATTTTCTTATTGTTGTTGATAGGAAGATCGAAGTTTCTAAATGTACTAGCTCACTGAAGTTCTACTTTTAAAGGGTTACTTTCCTACAGAACAGCTTTACCTAGATATTCTAATCGGTTATAGCTCAACTGGAAAACACCAAAATACTTCTTGTAGCTTAGTGCTTGTAGCCATGGATACCACCATTTTCTAGATTTCCAAACTGTTATATTACATTGCCAATTTGTCCCTCAGTTCAATCTATTAGTAATGCATATTGATTTTTTTCTTCATTACATCTCTCAAATGTGCCCTCTTTTGTCTCTAACCATTTCTTTTTTAGTAGTTCAGGCTCTCATTACCTCTCAACATGATTACTGCAAAACAACCTGTTGGCAAGTTCTGATCCCTCTCATTCTCCATTCCCATTTTATTCAAACCTTCCTAAGACCACTGTCACCATATCTTCCAGTATATATGAATATACATATATATATATGGTTATATACATGTGTGTGTATATATACATATATGTGTGTGTATGTGTGGAGATATATATATACACACATATAATACACATATATAATATACAATATACATATATAATATACAATAATATAATATACAATTGTATATATATAATATACAATATAATATACAATTTCCCCCTTCTCTTTGGATCAAGTTTAGCCTAAACTGTCAGTGCCTGAAGATAGAAAGCATTTAATAAATGAAGGGAGGAGCTGAATAACATTCACAAATCTCTATCAGAGCTTTTTCCTTTGCCTAACAACATTTTTCTCTAACTTAATAATATGAATCCTCTCTTCCTATCATGACCTTCTCCCCACCCCCACTTGTTTCCAAGGTGAATCCTTATCCTGCTTCTATGCTCCTGTTTAAGCTCCACACTCCCTTGGGCTTTTCTTCTCCCCACCTAAATCTACATTTCCTCAAGGATCTACTTTAACTCTAAAAGCTCATGGAAACCTACCCTGACTATCCAGACTATGCAATCTCTGTCTTTCTGCAAACACTAACAAGACATGGAACTTGCTGCCTTAAACTCATATGTGTGCCTTTTGCCTGCATGTGCATTTTCTTCCTCAAGCCTTTGGGGGCAGGGATTCTAACATTTCTCTCAAACTCATTGATGTGTTAAGCACACGATTTGGCATACATAAATTGATATGTTTTAAAGTTTTCTACAAAAATATCCTTAAGAAAAAATGTCTTTAAGCAAAGAAGAGTAAGGATCTCATTCTAAGAGATACACTTAAGTTGGCCTTTCCTTGAAGTTGCATATGTGATTTTAATTTATTTTTGTTTTTGTTTTTTAAATTTTACATTGTAAGCCATAATATACCTGTGTCAAGAGACTGAATCCAAAATTTGACTCCACCAGTCTTGGGTCAATTACAAGACAGCCTTGGCCCAATTGCTCAGCTTCTTATACATTCATTTTCTCACTTTTAAGGCAAAGATTGCAGTTGTTTCTACCTTATTGTTGAGGTAAGCAAATAAATTAGTTAATTTATATAAAGCACTGAAGATGGTGCTAAACAATTATTAAGTACTCAACAAATATTAGTTACTATTTTAATAAGGATTAGATTATTTTTCCTGTGATAGTCAAGTTAAAGTAATGTTCCCTAATTTGTGCCATATTTGTCCTAGAGAGTCACATGGTGGATCCACATCATACAACAGATGAAGGAGTCAGTCAGGCAGGCAAGGTGTGATCCTACTTGGAGAGCTGCAGTCCAACAATCCGAGCCTTGACCCTCCTCACAGAAGAACTGACACCCATACACCCACACTGTTGAAGTCTTAGCACGGCCATCATAGCACACAAGCCTTCTTCACTCCTTATCCAAATCATGTGAATTTCGATGATTTGTTTCCCTTGAAAGATTTACTATAGTAAAGTATTTACCTCCCACATACCTGGATCTGGATTTTGTTTCCGGATTTCTGGAGGGTCCACAATAAAGAAAAGACGTTTCTGTCCCAAGATAAACCTGGCTTTTTTCTTCATTATTCCTTATGAACTGAAAGTGTTTGTTCTATCTCCAAATTATTCTACAGTCTCTTCTGTGATTTTCAGGGGAGCCTGAAGGACATTAAGTTGTAGACAAAATCTTGGTACCTTGATGTTGCAATGAGAAGTAAGAAAAAGAGGAAAATGAGAGGCTAAAAAAGGGATTAAGGAGTGCTGAGATTTAACCCAGAATGTTGTAAATTACCTTGAGCTTGGCACTTGTCACATTTGCTTCTCAATCTATGTCTGCTCTAAATATAAGTTCCCTGGGTTCCCAAAATATTTCTCCCTTCATATGCCCTTCAACAATCTTATTCTTTGGCAGATCTCAGACTGGCATGAATCTGTAAGTGTCCGTTTAATTTGCTAAGGTTAGATTCAGTGACGTCCTTTTAGCAGATGGAAAGATATTTTAGGGAGGTCATAGTGTTGCCTACTCAGTTATGACACATGGGGAGGCCACTTGATTACTGAAGACAGCAAATGATGTCTTCACTGAAGGTAAAAGCTTGTGCCATTTACACCCCTCTCATCACAATGTCCATTTGAAGGAAACATAGCACGGTCTCTGCTATGAAACTCATGTATATTCTTCAAATTCCTGTGCAAAAATTGTCTCATCTTGGAAGCCAGGGCTGATGTCTCCTCCTTGTTCCTTCAGCATGTTACTTGTACTGATTTTATGATACTGAGCTGTGTGCATCTTGTGCTATAATGAGTTAGAGCTAAGACAGGACTCACCGTAAGATTATGAGTTCACTCAGGGCAAGGGATGGCTAAATTTGACTTGTTTAGAGAGAAGAATTGCTTGCATGTGTGCTCTTTCTGGGCTCTTAGTTCCAGGGCCCTTCGGTGAGGCCAAATTTTGAGTTTAGGAGAGAGGCATCTCTTCTGTGATGGTCCTTCTTCCCTTTGTTGCCCTATTGATCTTACTTCCTGCCCTAACCAAGCATGCTCCCAGATCCTTGCTCAAATTTCTTTGGGCTCTTCCATCTATGAATAATCTTTCATGGGGAAAGGATAATTACCCCCCCCCCTTCCACTGAGATTTGAATTAGCAGCGTGAGCATTCCAGAAAGTTTTTTTTTTTTTAAATAGGAATCTTTGTCTACCTTCCTATGTCAATCTGCAATAGGTTGTTGTAGAGGTAGCAAAGTATAGGTCTTCAGTGGTTGCTGCTTTTCTCTTGGCCTGAAATTCACCTCAAATTTTTTTTTTTTTGAAATGACTGCTTTCCCCCTTTGAAACTGGTTAACAATAGGCACCATTTGGAGCACACCTGAAGCCTCTGTGCATATGAAATCAATGGAAAACTCACAGCAGTCTCCAAGGACTCTTTAAAATCACCTTGGACCCCCATATCTCAGAAAGAAACTAAAAGAAGAAGCTAAATATCATTGCCATGCACGAAGCATTCCACTACTTGCTACTTTAATTTCTAAAAAAACTACAGCTCTATTATAAGGAGCACATAGTCTATTATCTCTTGATAATAACCTTAAATAAATGCCAAACACAAAGGTCTAAAATTATTTCTGGCCTCATGCATCACTTACGTTCTATGTGATGGCCCTGCGATCGACTAAAAATAATGAAATGTATTCATTATGTAGAGGGTGTGTGTGTGTGTGAAGAGAGAGATGGGGGGAGGAGGGAGGAACTATTCTAGATGTTTGTGCCTAAATATCCTCTCTGATAGTGTTAAACCTTTGCAGAAATGGAGGGGCCTTGAGTGAGCTGCACTGTAATAAAAATGCACTGCTTTTCTTTACTTGCCACTTTCCATTGGTTACCAACTCTTCTGAATGGACCCTTTTGTTGTTAGTCCTACCTAAACCGCATACCCTCTCATTATTCTCATTCTTACCACCTCCATCCAGATCTTCATGACACCTTGATTGAGTTATCTACAGCTTTATAAGTTTTGTCCTGCTAAAGTCCTTTCACGCTGCTGTCAGAGTAGTTTTTGCTTTGTTTTGTTTTGCTTTTAACCTATAAAACTGAGCTTTCTTCAAGGTTAAAACTAAACTTAATATTCCAAATATTAAGATATTGCTCCTGCCTGACTCTTTTAATCTGTTTTGCAACACAACCTGGTAAATGCTCACCCCTTTGGCCATAACTATAATCCTCTAGTTACTTCAGTGCTCCATTCTGTTTCAAGGACTACTGTTACTCTATTCCACCTGTCTAGAATTTCTTTCTCCTGACTATCTGCCTAGCTTACTCCTGGAGGTCCATCCAAAGTCGGTAAATTGTCACCATCTCCAACAAAGCTACCAACATTGGCTTCTGAATAAAATTAAACTCCTCCCTTAATGTTCTCATAACACTTTATGTATAAAACAATTCTAAATCAATCTCCATGATGTCACTACTCTTTCTTTTTCCCCAGCTGCATTTCAAATGCCTTATTGGGAATGATTCTGTCTTTGTAGCCTTAGAATTTAACATAATATCTTTAGCACATCTTGCACCAAATTAATATCTTTAGGTGAATTAACAGGGTTGACTTAAACTTTCAAAAAATAAGTGAGAATTTATGTCTTTAAATAAACATTGTCTTTCCTGAAAGAATTTTCTTGGAGGTGTTGGCTTAATCTGGTGAGAAAAATTCAAAACCTTATGGAAACTCCTCTTTGGGGACTGCTTTGGAGCCTGCTTACAAATCACATAAGGAAATTGGGCTCAGCTTCAATAGCACATTGCTGCGTGTGGCATAAAACTAACTCCCAGCTTTATCACCCAGCTTACTCATCAGACTTTAACTCTGAATGACTTCTAAATGAGGGTGAATTTTATTTTTTTGGCAATAAAAGACATAATTTTCTGCCATTGAGAATTAAAAAAAATATATACTGGCTCTGAAGTCCATTCTAAAGAGGAGTCTAGACATATTCTGATCAAAGGCAACATCTTTGAAAAATACGTATTATCTCCTATAAAGGCTGTTTGGAAGAGCTGGTCTCAATTTTTGCTGATGGCCTGGCTTGCTAATTAGTCTTATGACACATAGTCACCTTGGGTCTGGTAACAAAGGCATGAAACTTAAAATCAGATATGCTTTAGACATGATTTCTTACCCTGACCCTTGCTACTTAAGTGGTCTTAAATAAGTGACTGAATTTTGGCGAAAAATAGATTTCAGGTTATTGTGCTAAAATGAGGTCATGGGAACTCCAGAATTGTAATAATCAAAGTAACTGTTATTACATAATTTATTTTTATTGATTATCTACTATGTGCTAAATTTTTCATAATTTCTTATTTAATCCTCTCAAAAGACAAGCCATGGATAAGGAAGCTGAAGCTCAGAGTGATAAGAAATTTGTTCAAGGTGACACAGTTATGAAAGGGTAGAGGAAAGCAAAGTTTTTCATTCAGTCTGACTCCATAGCTCATATTCTTAAACCCTCTTTCCCCATTTCTCCAAAACTATCACCAAATCCAGACCCTCTAGCAGTACAGATTCAACAGATAAATGAATTTGAATTTTAGACTATTTCCTTATCAAGCATATTCATGTAAATGAAAGTTTTTGGCGAACCTCATTGATAAACATTTTACATCACATACATTTAAAATTCAACATAGGGGTGCTTGGGTGGTTTAGTTGATTGAGCGTCTAACTCAATTTCAGTTTAGGTCATGATCTTGGGGTTGTAGGGTCAAGCCCCACACTGGGCTCTATGCATGGCAGGGTGTCTGCTTGAGACTCTCTCTCCTTCACCTCTGCTTCTCACCCCCTGTGCTTGCTCGCTCTCTCTCTCAAATAAATAAATAAATATTTTTTAAAAAGTTCCACACATATATAGATACACACACACACACACACACACACTTATTTTACTAAACTTACACTGTAATTCCCCTGGTTTGAAGATCACTTGCTAGCCATCTTTTTGGTAAGTGATGTATCTCCAAAGGAAAAGGAAATCTTTCTGTATGGCTGTCATGTGGAAGAGAGTACAGACTGTTCATGTAGCCTCTAGAATGGAGAAATAGAACCACTGGGTGGAAGTTACAGGGAGACTATTGCAATGTAATGTGAAAAGGAGGCAGGTAAAAATCCAGGCAATCCAACAAGAAGCGGTGTGCCTTATACGTCACAGAACTTCCTCTCACGAATGGTGTTCAAACAAAAGGAGAAAGACTCCTGTCAAAGATGCCATACATACTATCCTGTGAGGGAAATTGGGTCACATGTCCTGTAAGGTCCCTTATAACCTTCAGGATTTGAAATTTCATAAAGAAGCCTAGACTGTGGTGACCTCACCCGCCTCAGAGGACACTTTGTAACTCAGAGTGGTAGGGGCTCTGGGCAGGTCCCTTAGGACACAGGCAATGGCAGAAAAGACATCTCAACACCTCTTCTAGTTCTTGTGACATATAAGGTTATCAGTACTTAAGTCTGTGCACAAATTAATAATCACGTGGAAAATCAGTAGCTTATGGTCTCATTGATATTTGTCAACTTAATATTCACGTATTAAATAGACAATGACTGCTAGAAAAGGTGTTTAAAGATTGAAATGGTTTTAACAGATAATGTTAACATGAGTCACTGTGTCCATGTTGACTTATTTAATCCTTTCAACGGTGCTATGCAAGTAAGTATTATGCTCATTTTAAAGACAAGGAAACCAAGGCTTAGAGAGCTACATATTCTTCATTACCAGAAAGTGAAATGACAAGCATAAAGATATTAAGAGACAGCGTGGAAGGATGAAAAGTGTCTTTGGTTGAAAGATGTGGAAATATATTGTATAAAGCAATAGGTAATATGTCCCCATTTATAAGAATGACTTCTCAGCTCTCTGCCTTCTAGATGTTGGGGTCCACAGTTTTGGTCTCCATTTTCCTTACCAGTCACTCTCTGGATCCAATGGTTCCTTGTTTTTGAATTCCTGCTAGTGAACCTCAATATCTCAGTTGCTTCTTCAGAGTCAGTAGAAGCACCCAGGGAACTGTGAATCTGACCGGTTTGAATTGAAATTAATTTTCAGTCTGGTGTATTAAATGGTCTATATTCAGTAGACAGTGGAAATCGCTTTTGAAATTATTTCTTCTCCCATGTCAGTGAAAAATCATTGTGGTTTTGTGTAGAGGATGATCCAGAGTGGGTTTTTAATACTATCTCCTTTTTCCACATTTCCTCCTACCTCTTCCAATAAACTGTGTCATTAGAGTCTGAGGTCTTTGCATTTAAACCAACGTCAGTCACTAGTCTGTCCCGACAGCAAGCTAGTCTAAGAATTAGCTCGGAGTTCCTACAATGGAATATTAAGCAGCAATGAGAGTGAATGAACCACAACTTCATGCAACAGAATGGACAATCTCAAGAAACAAGATTAAACAAAAGAAGTCAGCCACAAAAAGAGTACCCTATACATAGTTCTACTTGTATAAAACTAAACTGTGGTACAGTATGGAAATAATGATGATAGTTATACTTGTGGAATAGGTATAGGAGGGACCCCAATAGGAGCTTCAGGGTGGTAGTGGTAGATTTTTCCCCCTCAAACCAGTATTTAATATTTCACAAAACTGAATGCTTCTGATGCGTGTACATGTGAACTTATGTGTGCTTTTCTTCATGAAAGCTATATTTCAATAAAGAGTTGAAAATAAATTTTAGGAAGGAAGTGTCCACATCCAGACCGCTGGTGTAAAGTTCTAGGGAAGTAAATAACTTCACTGAGTATATGCTAAGATTTACTTACAGAGATCTAATTGAGGCTCCTTAACAACATTCTTGTCTGCCACAGACCCTTCAACTACTAGATCTGCCAAATCTCATGGCCTAACTGATAGAGCAGCTCGAGTGGGTCTCTTGACTTGTTTCAGAGCCTTTTCTTGCTCTGGGCTTTTTTGAGGTCACATTTTGTAGTATTTTTCAATTGAACTTATTGTGAACATATTTCATGTCATACTTCTCCAACATAATTAACATTTACTTAGCAATTATTATGTAATAAATACTATATTTATATTCATTATCTCATTTTCTCAACTACTCTGGGGGAAAGACTGTCAACATCTTTATTTTCCTGTAGGAGGAAAATATCTCATTAAAGTTGTAACTTGGCCCAAAGTGTTGAAGCTACCAATTCTTTATTAGGTAGGGGCATATCTATCTAACTCTAATGTCAGACACTAAAAGAGCTGCCTCATTTCCAGCATACTGTCTGCTCCATGTAGTAACCTAACAGATCCACATGACATACTGCAGAATGAAAAGGCTACTGAAGACACTATGGTCTAGATTATGGCATAGTGCTGGAAAGTCAGTCCTGGGCAGAACAAGGAATATCTCTTGGTGACCTTGCCAGCTGAAAGTAAACTCTTTTTGATTATCTCTACTAACAAGATAAGACATAGATTGTCTCTACCTAAAGAGAAGACATTCATCAGATGAATTGATGCTTACCAGTTAGCAGGGAATGTGTTGAGTTTCTCCAACAATGAATTTATATATACAGTTATAATCATCACGTGAGTAAGGTTTTAATAATCCACTGTCATTCCCAAAATCAGATTTTGCATAAGGAGATTGAATTGGACTGTGGAAGGATTTCACACCTCTGCATCTTTCAATCCTTGATGGTAATACTAATCTCTGCAATCTCCTTAGGAATGTAGTATTACTTTTGGTTTTCTATTTTGATAGAAGCAATTAATCACAGTATTCTACCTTTGACTTTTCCTATAATAATAGCCTACATCCTACAGGTCAAGGAACTGATGGGGATATTCTATCAGATGCATAATTAATCTACATTAATTATGTACACTGAAACAGGGAAAATAAACACAGAGTATGATTTTGGTGACTCGGGTTCACTGTGAGTCAGAACCCAATAAAATTCCATTAATCTTTCTATCTTCTCAAGCCCTTTTTCTGACTAGTAGACCAAAATGATATTATGGATCTCTGGGATCCATATAATTTATAATAGTTTATAATCAATGCCAACAACCCCTAAAATGTGTGATTAGTTTCCCTTCCCTAGTGTATTATCATTCTGGTAAATAGTTTGGCCACAGATTTTTTTGAGGAAGGGGAGAGAAGATTTATGTATAAATGCTGGAAATATGGCAGCATTTTTCCTTAAGGGGTCTTAGCCTCCTCTTCATTTAAGAGGCTCTGTGTCTCAAAATGGGGAATTGACAGGTCATGACCATCTTTTGTGGTGATTCAAGTCAGACTTCTTCTCATACCTAGTGATTCTTCCTAATACAGATCAAGTAAGACTTTAGTAGTCTGCCCATCTATTTCAGTTCTGGGGACACCATTATCAAGTAACCAACACTAAAAGCTGTTCAATGCTTTGTGCAGCTTATTATGTTAATGTCTCTTACTTTGATTTTGGTGACTAAGTGCCATCACCTGGCTCTTGGATTTCTCAAATCCATTACTCCTAATGAATTCAGTTCACTGGCAGAAATTCCTACTGCCAATCCCAATATATAGAGAGTAAATATGTATTAGAGAATTCTTAAAGGGTTCTGGGGCTCTCCTTACCAGTGTATTCCTCATAGCCTAGGTGAAGGATATATCCTCTGGGAGACATAGTAACAGGGAAGGGTGTTACATGAAAGACTACTCCAGAATTCTAATTTTTCCAAGCAAATTAATATTTTCCTCTACAATATGATACCAGACAATTTTTGGCATCTTAAGTTAATTTAATATCGGTCACTTTGAGTCCAAATTTCAGTCAACCTACCAAGCAAGCTGGTAGGATCACTTCGGACACCTGAGCTAACATATTGAATCCTGAATCTCTTTGGTAAGCCCGTATCAATAAAATGGGCTCAACCCAATGTGGTATTCCTCCCATCCTTACTCCACAGCCTTAGGATTCATTCAACACACCATGGATTTGGTTGATAAATTGTAAAAATCATGCAATTATTTGGATGTGTATTTCCCTCTTCACAGGTCATGCTTTGTACTTCTCTGTTTGTGAGTCACCTGCCAGTTGAAGAAGTAACAGAAGGTGGTAAGGATATGTCCTTAGAACAATCATCAGGCCTTTGTAGGGAAACTGTATTACATACGGGAGAGGCCATTATCAGTCAAACCTCCTCAGGCTATTTGCCAAAATGTGGTGATTAATGGTCACCAGCTTCACTGAAATACCTTGTATGTCCCCATCCCAATTTTCACAGTCCCCTTTATTTCTAGTCAACGTCTCAATGTTATTGTAAGAGCTTACAAAATTGAGAATTCAGTTTTAATTATAATTCAACCATCTGCAAGATTAGACTTTGAGTTTGGTTTTCAAAAAATCCTGAGCCTGTGACCCTGAGATATCAAGATTTTATTTAAAGCAGTCACAGAAACTTCTAAGTCCTTGCTTATTAGTTTTCTGTTGCTGCACAAAAAATTACCACAAACTTAGAAGCTTAAAGCAACCTCCATTTTATTATATTTCACAGATTCCATGTGTTGGGATTTCAGGTACAGCTCAGCTGGGTCCTTTGTTTAGGGTTGCACAAAGCTGTAGTCAACACATGGGTTGGAACTGTAATCTCAGCTAAAGCCCAGGTCTTTTCCCAAACTCATGAGTTTGTTGGCAGAATCCATTTCTTTGCAACTGTAGATCTCAAGATGGCTTGTTTATTTAAATGCAGCAAAATAATTTCTCTATAGCCTTTTACGATGGAGTCTTATATAATTGCTTTATGGTAGGATCTACATATTTGCCATGCTCTGTTGGCTAGAAGTAAGTCACAGTTTCTACCAACATTCAAAGGAAGGAGATCTTACAAGGGTACAACTCACTTGGATTTATTGTAAGGTAGGTGTGTGAGACACATACCTTTGAGTTGGAAATTTAAAACTCCCAAATAATTTTATTTCTCCAATTTCTCTGATGCACTTAGACACAACCAGACAACCATATTATACAACTTTTTTTTTCCTACAGTGTTCTGTGACACCAAATACTTGATCACTTTCAAAGGGCCTTTAATTAAATGCACATGGAAATGATTAATTAAGTAATTGTTGCATTAATGCATGATATGAGCTATTAGAGTCTCTCACCATTATAGATTGGGTCAAACCATTGTAGATATGGTCAAACACCCTTCATTTTCAATACAGGCCAAAGAATCAACTCCAGACAACCCAGAACTCAGACAACCCAGAGAAGTCATCATTATAAAAAAAATATAGCTACTGTTTCACATTAGACCTCTGAATCTTCTGAAAAATGTTATTTGTGGCCCATACTAACCTAGAACTCTGTCCATTAGCTAAGTTGACACAATACTATTCCACCACAGCAGGGCAGTAATGGCTAACTCCAAGTTCATCTCATGATGTACATGTAATTTGACAACAGAAGTTAAGTCTCTGCTCTAATCACTTTGGTAGTACTTTGGCCATGATGCTGGACCACATCAGGTGAAGGCGCTGAGTCAGCTAGTTGGTCCTGTTGCCCCAGGGACAGAGATGTGGCCTGGGAAGAAGTGCTACCTTTGGAGTGAGGCTGATTAGTCATGGAGGGAAGGCTGAGTGAACTCCTGTAGTTTCAAGGCTATGTCAGTTATTACCAATTTTCTATTAATTTCCAGATTATGCTCCTTTGTGTCAGGTCTGCAAATGTGAAACGCAAAGCAAGTGTAGTATACTCTGAACTTTCTATATATTTAACACTATGTAACTATGTGTATATTGGGGTAAACAGAATACCAATTATTTATTTAGTTCTTATCACATGATTTTAGGAATAGGTTTTTCATATATTATCTCCTGTATTTCTTTTTTAAAAATAGCTTTATTGGGATATAATTCATATCCCATCTATTCCACCTATTTAAGGTATACAATTCAATGGTTTAAGTATAGTAACAGTTAAGTATAGCCATTACCACAGTTGATTGTAGAGCATTTTTATCCTCTCAGAAAGGAATCCTATACTCTTTAGCAATCACCTCTCTGTTCCTCTTTTCATCAGCCCGAAACAACCACCAATCTATTTTCTGTCTCTTTATATCACCTTTTCTTGACATTTCATATAAAAGAATTATATGTTATATTTTTTCACTGACCTCTTCTATTTAACATAAATGTTTTTAAGGTACGACAATGCACATTGTCACATCAGTGTTTCATTGCTTTTTGTGGCAGATTAATATTCTATTGTATGGATGTACCACACTCGGTTTATCCATTCATCAGTTGATGGACATCTGGGTTGTTTCCATCTTTTGACTATTATATATAATGCTACTGTGGATATTCATCTATAGGTTTTTATGCATCTTTAAAAAATTATTTAAATTCAATTTACTTAACATATAGTATATTATTAGTTTCAGATGTAGAATTTAGTGATTTAGCAGTTGCATACAACACCCAGTTCTCATTACATCAAGTGCCCTCCTAAATGTCCAGTTGCATATAATACCCAGCCCTCATTACATTCAGTGCTCTCCTTAATATCCATCATCCAGCTCCCTAACCCCATTTCCCTACCCCCTCCCCTCCAGCAACTCGCCGTTTGTTTCCTATAGCTAAGAGTCTCTTACAGTTTATCTCCCTCTCCATTTTCATCTTATTTTATTTTTCCTTCCCTTCTATGTTCATCTGTTATGTTTCTCAAATCTTACATAGGATTGAAATCACATGATATTTATCTTTCTCTGACTGACTTACTCTGCTTTGTATAAAAACTTGTATTTCTATCTATATCATTGGATATGGCAATATCCAAGGAATTTAATTCTTTTTGATAGTTGGGTAATATTCTCTTTATGCTTTTTTTTTTTTTAATGAGTTCAGTTTTCCTTTCTCTTGAGTAAATCCATGGGAGTAGAATTGCTGAGTCTTGTCTTTCTAACAATCTATCTAGGATCTATGTAGCTCAATCTATGTACTGATAAGGAAACTGAGCTTCAGGTGAGTTAAACCATTTGACCAATGTCATAGAGCAAATATAAAGTGAAATTAAAACTCTGTGTCCTTTAAGTCCATAGTTCATGTTTCCTCCACTATACTTCTGCCAGATGTGAGCACTAAATATGCAGCTATGTCCATGCATTTGATGAACATCACCCCCTCCAAGATAATTATGCAGACATGCATAGTTATCAGAATGACATCAGTTGTGGTTTAGGACAAACCTGATATCACCATGACCACTCTGTCCCTCACAACATCTCCCCTGCTTGGAAACATGCAGTTCTGCTATATCTACCTCCCTTCTATGGATTTTTTACAAAATGAACTCTGGCTTGTCTTTAGGGAGCAGAGTCAGAATTACCTTTCATATGAAATAGCCTTAGGCATTATGCAGTGGGGAGACACAAGAGCATCCCTAGTCCTGGATTCTCTCTGAGGCTCACACAGAATGAACTCGCCGGGATGCTGTCTGCATGTTGATCTCTTGACAAACAGGTTTCCAGATCATCAGACAACTTGGTCCCCAGAGCCTCCTTTCTCTTTCCCCTGGGGTCCTTTCTCAGCTTGGGCCCACCACCGCTGTGCACACATTCAAGGAACCAAAGCCTCATTATCCTGAAATATTGCTCATTAGGATTGACTGCCTTCTCCCCAACTAAGATACAGAAATCTTACAAACATATTTTTTAAGAGCAAGCAGTTTGGAATTGGATTACTTTTCCACATTTTCATACAAAGTGGATTAATGTGCCCCTGTCTTTATTACATTTTCCACCCTTGTCATTTGTGATTAAGCCAACACTATGAAGATGTATTACAGATCGGTATAAATGGGAACATTAAAACACTAGCTATATATCAGAGAAGCTCAAGGCAAGTTGATTTGTGCTTCACACACTCTCAGTGCAATACATCTGGAATATTTCACATCTTTTTGGACAAAACAATCTTTCTAGGGTACCAAAAGTAACAAGAGGTAAGAAAAAAAGGGAAAAATAAAGAAAAGAAGGGAGAGTGCCCATCTTTGTCCTAGGACAATGGAGGGAAACCACGCCTCTGCAACAGTCTCAATGTAGAATTTTTAATATTAAGTTCTCAGACTCTGCTTCCTGGGATCAAGGAAGCAGAAAAAATGTGGTTCATCACCATGATTCCTCATTCACCGGAACAAGAAGGGTGTTTGACCAGACCCCCACTCAATGGTTTTGACCTTATGTTCCATCTCTGCCAGGTCATTCCTGCTCTGTGAGTATATTTATGGCTCAGGCTTTCTGTGGAAGCAGCTAGCCCCAGAACAGTTCAAATCTGAAAGGCAAGGCCAGTGTCTGTAGAGGTGCCACTCAATCCCATGAGACATAGACACAAGGTTCCAAGGTTCATCACGTGGGGCAGGCTGTTCTGGTAGGAAGAGGAAGGGAGAATGTCCACTGAAGTGCTACCTTCTGAGCAGAGGCTGATCCTATTGCTTCCCTAAATACTCTTACCTGCAATATACTCTTCCCTTCACTTCATAACTTCTTTCCCAGGTTTAGGAGGAACTCTAAAGAGCTATGGGGCCTGTGGCTGCAGTTCCTTTCCACGACATGCTGCCCAAACTATAGCCACAGGCTCTCCCTGAACTGCCATCACCTCCTCTTCTGCTCTGCTAGCTTGCCTAGAGTCCTGCAAGGAAAAAAAAAAAAAAAAAAAAAAATATATATATATATATATATATATATATATGAACAGATCAAAGCAGTTTTCCCTCTGACTTCTTCACTTATGCTGATGACACAATCTCAAGTGTGGTTTAAGTAGCCTCTGTGGTGTGCGGAGAGTGGTTATGACTACATTGGAAAAGCCTCAGTGATCAGCATCCCAGGGCAAAGAAGGTGCTAAGCAGCTCTGAATTAAGGCAATCTTTGTTGATAATGCTGAGGTGGCTCCATATATTACCCCTCATTTTAATGTGATACTATCCAGTTGTCTTTTGTGGTTGATTATAGTAGAAATAAGACAGGGTAGAGATTCTGGGCTCAGGAATTTTGTGGAGAGTCCACCAAATAATGAGGAATTCTGTAAATTGTGTTAATTATGAAGAAGAAAGAAAAATAGGAAGATAATGATATAGAGAGTTGAAGAAACTCGTTTATCGATTTCAAGAAGGTGGCTTTTGATGTAGTCTAGAATAACAAGAACCTATGTGGATCCTAAATTAATTGGGGTGTTTTAGGCAGTAAACTCTGGAGTCTTTTGACATAAACTGTTACGGGCAAGGCCAAAAGCCCTATTTCTGGTGCCTACTTGGAATTGTAGTTTTTCCATACAAAAAGATGACTTTTCCGTATGGCATGAGGAAATTAGATGAAAGCCTGCTTGAAATGTTAGATTGGATTAGACTTATGTAGTTCAACCTGCTTTCCAAGTGTACATCCGAGAAAAGGACACAGATTCAATTATTAATTCAACAAATGTTGATCAAAACAGACACAGTTACCATGTGATGGGGATTTCAGTTAGATGGATGTACTCAATATTCAAATAATGGTAGAAATATAGTTTAGGGGTGCCTGGGTGGCTCAGTGGGTTAAGCCTCTGCCTTTGGCTCAGGTCATGATCTCAGGGTCCTGGGATTGAGCCCCACATTGGGCTGTCTGCTTGGTGAAGAGCCTGCTTACCCCCCCTCCCCCACGCACACACCCGCCTGCCTCTCTGCCTACTTGTGATCCCTCTCTCTCTCTGTCAAATAAATAAATTAAAAAAAAAAGAAATATATTTTATACCTTGTTAAATGTACCATAAAGGAAAATGGGAATCTGATCACAGGATATGTAACAGAAGACTAATTCTTATCTTAAATGTCAAGGAATGTTTTTCCAAATGATATAATTTGAGCTAAAGACTAAAATTTGTGTAAGTATTAGCTGGATGTTTCCTATGGGGTAAGGACAGTGGGGAGCCTTCCTTGTGGAAGAAACAACAAATGCAAAGAGCCAGGACGAAAGGGAAAAGGAAATGTCAGTCAGGAAGAGTATCAGATGAGTCTGGTGAGTTGAGCAAGTGCCAGGATACGTAGAATCTTGTAGGTAATGTGAAGTTATTGATTTTTCATCCTAAGAGCAATGGGAAGTTGCTGAAGAATTTTCACCCAAGAAGTCACAGGTTCATTTGCATTTAAAAGGTCACTCTGGGCAAGAGGAAGTAGATGTGGGAAAACCAGTAAGGAGACCTTCCATATTGTTCAAACCAGAGATCATGGTGCCTTGAGCTAGGAATATGGCAGCACAGAAGTGAAGAAGTGAACATACTAATGATATGTTTACGAGGTCAAACCCACAACACTTGTTAATGTGCTAGAATATAGCAACTGTGAGAGAAGAAAGTGTCAAAGTTGTTCCTTAGTTTTGTTTGTTTGTTTGTTTTTTAAAACACCACTGCAAAGATGGTGATTCTTTGATAGAAAAGAAACTTTGGTGAAAGGAAACAAACAGACTGCACACACTGTCTATTGACAAATAATGACTGAATTCGTCTTGCCTGGTTCAAGGATGGACAGAGGAGTGGAGGGGAGGGAGATTCTTCATGTGGTCATGTGGCCCTGGAAGAAATACTAACAAATGTTGGGAGACTAGAGGAAGATTTCTAAAAATAATGTGTTCTAATTGTAAGGAGAAAATTTACGGGCAGAGTTTGGCATTCTCCTTAGAGTAAAAAAAGATTTTACATTCTAAAACAGGAGCACAAATGATCAAGAGGGAAAGAATAAGATGATTTTGTTGGAGACACAGCAAGGCAAATGGAAAAAGAGAGATGATATGAGGAAGAATGCAAGAGGATTAAGAGCACAAAGGAGTGATGAGGTCATAAGAAATAGGTATGATTCTGTAAAAAATTAATCTGTAGTGTAGATAAAAATTTGAAAAGACCTCTCAAAATGTGGAACAATAGGATAAATAAATGTAAGAAAAATAATATGGTAGCGAATAAACAACAGAAGAAAAGAATAGTCAATATCCAAAAATATAGTAGAAGGAAAAATCAAACAGACATTTATTCCTTTTGCCTGAAAAAAGACCTATATGTGGAAGGAAGTATCTCACCATTTTGCAGGCATGGTGAGATAAGGAAAATACTCACATAGATAATAACAAAAATCTGAATTGCAATAAATATAAATAGATGTTATATCTCATAAGCATTTAGTAAGGTGAAAAAAGCAAAACTAGAAATAAGGGTGTTTTAAAGAGAAACCAGTTTCAGGGTAGCTTCAATTTTTGCTCTACAACACCAACTATAAGAAGATAATAGATGAAAAAATATGTAGAATTTTGAAAAATTTTTTTGTGATTTAAGAATATTTTATTCAGCTTGGTTTTTTTTTTTTTTTAATGTAAAAAATGGAGAAACATTTTCAACTTTGCAAACGATCAGATCCTCTACCAGCCAAGTATACTCAACACACATGCACACACTCCTCAAGCTCCTGAAATTACAGTCTTCTGATAGGGAGATAAAGGAAGAAGGAAAAAAAAAAGAAACAAAAGGTCAAGAATGTAGTTGTTATGAGATAAAGAGGTAGAGTAAAGCCCACTTAAAAAGTCAAAGTAAATATTCTCTAGCTCCAGTTTCAAAACTGAACGTAAATTAAAAATAAAACCTGGCTATTTGCATATTAATGACATTGAGAATAAAGTTAATAAGTTCCCAGATTATTGACAAAGGGGAATAGGAGTTTAGGAAAGCACAAAATTATGGTGTAAAAGGGTGGAAGATTAAGACATTGCATTTAATCTTAACTACAACATGGAAAACATAACTAAAGTGATAGGACTTGATTTTTCTTTTCTTCTCCCTTTCTGGAGTATGATTAATACTACCCTCTACTTCTACTATATTTTTCTATTTACATCCCAAATTAAATTAGACTTTAGGAAGTTCTTGACTCATTTGCAGCTGTGCTTATCTATAGCTGAAAGAGGAAAAGATATGTGAATGCAACTTATATACTGTGAGGCCAAACACAAGCACAAAACTTTTATATTATTAATGAAACAAGCTATTCCCATATAAATAGCAGTGACGTGAGGTCCCACACGTCCTATACTTGTTCTGATGTTTTTCACCTAAAAATATAAAAATATACATTTCTGATATTTTATTTCTATTAGTTTCAGCTCAGTATTCCCCCCATCGAGGTTCTCTCATCAGACTTTGCTTCCATCCCTCTTAGCTTTGCACCATCTGGGGATTTGGCCAACAGCCACCCATGCCTTTATCTAAGCCAGTGTTTTGCAAACTAATTATTTGAGGACCAATGTCACAGTTTTGACACATTTTTGAATATTCACATGCATCTTATAAATTTAATATTTTCACTTTTTTACTTATATAAATTTACTTTTAAAGAATTTTATAGCATGAGTTTGATGTACAAGATACCTACATACATAAACCAGTTTTGGTCTGTGTCCTAAATAAAACTCTCACGTGAGATACCTACCAGTAGTACAGTCCCACCCTTTGGAAGGGATGATATTTATTCCTGACATCTGTGGAGTGCTGGGTGCGTTCATAATCAAATGTTTGTCTCATCTATGATACCACTTTCTGTGGTAGAGCCAAAGGCCAGAGCTCTGGATGATCTAGGAAACCATAATCTGAGAATGTTGACAGATACAGTGAGGGCTGTATAAAAGTCCTTTCACTCAGAGGCATTTTTCAGTCTTGACATATTTGCTCGGTTTTAAAAAGTTCAGATTATTTTAGTTAGTTAATTTGGCTCTTTCATTAGTCTCTGACTCTAAAATTATCCCAATCCAACTTATATATGATTTCACATTCTAACAGCCTTTTCAGAGCCTATAAATATTCTGATTCAGGTGCAAATATATTTGCAGTATATCATCAGAATCTTTTTGGATTTCAGCTAAAAAATTCCAGATTCAATAATTTGTCAAATTCATTAGTGGTTTTGACCAATATGTTTATCACTCCATACAATTAAATAAGAATAAAATATATTTCAATCTTTTATGTTGGCAGGGACTTAGAAGGAAGAGATTTGTTTGTTTGTTCGACATTCTGTCTCTTTCCCCATAAACCATCTTATCTTCTTTTGGCTATAAGTTGTTATTAAGGTAGATTTCTTTAATATAATTTCTTTAAGATAGCGATGGTAATTTCTAATGAGGAGATCAAAATGACAAAAGCTATTCATCCTCCTTCTCCAGGACACCATCTGATCACCAGCTGGGGTCAGGAAGAAATTTTTCTGCCCAGAGAAATGTACCCTTCATGCAAACAGTTTCTTTTCTCAGACACAGCAGGTGTGAGCTACTCCTCATGATGCATCAGCCAATTTTCCTACAGCCTACTCTTCTCATTACATATCGCTCCTTCTTTTACCTACTTCCTGCCTCAGTGTCTCTTTTTTTGTACTACTTTTCTTCTTCATATCTTACCCCATTTCTCTCCCTCTTTACAGTGAGTTGTACATGTATCTGGGTTTAGGAGCTTTGAGAATCGTATCTGTCCCTTCACCCCTCTTGGTGTACTGGCCACCTATACCCTCTTGTCATCATTTCTTCTGCCCAGCCATTAATAAGGACATTCGCTGACATCCTCGTTTGAATTGCAAGAGCCAGCTGCTGCTTTGACAGTGCTGCCAGTGAGGGTGTAAAATGGAATACGGCAGGTTCTATGCTATCTAACGGGAGACATTAGCTTAAACAGAGTTTTCAGGGTTTTGGATTAAAGGTCAATTTCAGGGAAAACATTTTCTGATACAACTGATGTTTTGATAGCACATAAAAATAAATAGCCAAAGTTCCATATACATGCTACATCAATTTAAATACATTCTAAGATAGACTATCTTATATTTCATCATATACTTTATTGTGGTAGTAATATATTTGGCATATTACATTTCACAGATTCCATTTCAGATATCATTGATGGAGAACAATGACTAAGAGAGGAACAGTAATAATAGCAGTAGCAGTACTTCTAGCAGTAAAAATAGCAGTATACTACCTTTCTGTTTGAATAATGTCTTCAACTTTTAATATATTTGGGTTAACTACCTTCTCATAAATGCTTATTACATGTCTGGGATTGTGGCTGGCAAATTAAATGATAGATTTTTTGGTGTGTTCATGTGGCTCAATAGTCTCACATTTAATTCTTATAATAAGGCTATCAGGTAAAGACTATTCTTGTTCCCTACATGAGGACACCAAGGACCAGATCAGAAAACATTATAGGGAGTCAGGGCCTCAGACTGGAATGTGCGTTTGAACTACTGCTACACCAAACCCACCCTAATCTCATTTTGTGATTTCCATGTTTCCTTTTGGTTAACAAAAAGTTTCAGGGGAGAACTCAGTGTCCCCAGTGTGCTGCAGACCAAGAGCCTGTAAATTGTGAATATAAGCTGTTTTCATTAGTTCCTGACCAGGACTTTTTTCTTCTCCTCTTGAAAATACAAAGTCTGAATGTTAGAACCACAGAATCATTTACTAGAGTCAGGTTCACTTACTGAAGTATTTACATACATGTCACTGAAGCTCAGATGTCTTCAGATAGATCCAGGACTCGAACCTACCAGGACCCAGAAATGATGGCTTTTGGGGTTGGAGTTTTTCAAGCGCAGAAAAGCAGGCCCACAATTCTAATTCTTCACTTCTAGAGGAAGTAGTCTTATTAAAACCTCTTATACTCTTTATCCTCACTTCCTGGGACATGTTCCTACTGGGACATGTTCACACTGCCCAGCTCTTCATCCTGGGTGAGTCAGGAACTTTAAATTGACAGGATCTCCTTCCATTACAATTTCAATCACTACATCACTGTGGCTGAACACCTAGACTATTCATGATTTTTGTAGCATCCTCAGTTTTCCAGATGAATAATAAATGTAATTCTTCAAAAATTTCAGAAAACCCATGTATTCTTTTTATTCTTTTTTTTTCCCCTTGAAAAACAAGAAATCTATTTGCTTTTGCACGGTATATGGCAGTCAGAAGTACCTCATTCATTCACTTCTTATTCATTTGATGCATGAAAAAAAGGCATTAAATGTATTTCAGCGTGTCACCTCAAATTCTGTGCAGCCAACAGTGATGAATATGCTCACTTCCTCAGCTGGGGTACTGTTTCATTTTTTTGTGACAATATCATTTGACAAGCCAATTCTGCATTGGCAATATTGTATCATATTTTTGTCTGCATGTAAATTATGTTGACAGTCTCATAAACATAAATTGGCAAGCATACTGTCCCAAAGCAATGTTTGTTAAAATACACTAATGGAATAGAATAAATAAATTTTTCCAAAGCATTAATAACGCGGTGGTGTGTCACTACATTGTGCAAGAAGGTCTACAGAATATGTTACTGTCTATGCAAAATTAATACAGTATGTATTTCTTAACATATATTTCATTCCATCTCATGCTTATGTTTATTGATTAGTCATCCTATTTCATGGAGCTTTGTGTATTAATGATCACAACCTTGTGATACTTTGTAAAAGTCAGTATTGTGTGGGACAGCTACCTATAATGGAGCATGTGTGGAAGGTGTAATTTGAGTCCTGCATTGTTACATTGCTTCGTGCTTACCTGAGCTTCCCTTTCCTCACTTCCAACCTTAGGAGATGCTCCTAGCTGGCTTCTGCTCTGGTAGAGAATGCAGATGCTAAGGATTTGGAGGAGGTGTCTAGAACACCAAGTAGGCTGGGTATAGGTTTTATTTATTTACTTTTGAGCCCAACAATCAGGAATTTTCTTTCAGATATTTGTGGGCAGATAGCATGGAGCATTTTGGAAAAGTAGGGATTATTCCATACCATTAGTTTTTTCACTTATTAGCAGTGTAACCATTGGCAAGATATGAAAAATCTGTTTCAATTACGGTACAATAGGGATAATCACCAATAAGAACAGGTGTTATGAGGATTAGATACAAAGGGATGTTGAATATAAAGCCGTTGTCATGATATCTGGCTTATAACAGGTATCACAAGATGATATCTGAGGTAAAGACAGGAAAGAGATCCAGTAAGAGAAAGATAAAGGCAGAAGCAAAGAAAGAAAAGGAACTTAACCATATTCTTTGATGAAACAGAGAATAGAAAATTCATATGCTGTGTCTCCAGAAGTATAAGCATTCAGAGCAGGAGAAATGGATACAATGTGAAATTTCTACACATAGATTCAATTCAAGATATGTATCAGATTCCACATGGGCTGACTTGTGTACCTCCCTGAATGGCAGTGCATACACTTCTCTTCTAAGATTCCTCTTTCCTGTTGATAGATTCCTATTTTCTTATTTCATCTTCTGATCTTTGGAGAGTAAATATGAACCAAGAAGCAGAAGCTGAGATTTCATTGCTAAAGAGGAACTAGAATTCCACTGAGAAAAGAATTTTAGGAAAAGCAGTGGGACAGGTCCCTAAGAGTCATACCTCTTGAATCAGAGTTGGGCCAGAATGCTTGTGTGGCTATTGCCGCAAATACCTGCTGTTGCAACTTCACCCAGTATCTCTCAGGTTCTATTCTGAGATGCAATCTGAAGTATCATGAAAAATATTCATCCAGAAGTCCACATTCTTGGACTTGGGTGCTAAGCAAAGATTAGGCAAACATAGCCCCCACCATCAGATGTATAAATCCAGGCCTGTAAATATGCAAGTTATACAAAAGAGAATGAATAACTAATACATGACTCCACTCTAAGATATCGTGTTCAAATTTCACCATCCTTCCTAATTAACCATAAGGATGCAAGCCCCCATCTTCCTGCTAAATGTAAGAGAGTTTACTGAAGAGGTAAAATGTAAGAACTGCTTGTAAAAAATTAAGCAACAAGTCAGGCAACAAATTATGAATGACTATCCAGCTAAGATGGTGCTTATAAAGGAGAAAGCAAATACAGGAACAGGGACAGGGACAGGCAGTATTTTGTAAAAGTAAGAGGTAGGATTTTTGTAAACTTAAATAGCAAGTGTTATTGAGCATAATACCTACAAACCGTTATGCAGGATCTATCGGTAAACCAGAAACATTTCATAACCCCTCTTTGAGCTCTAGGAGTTTAAAAATTATTGGAGATATGAGGCTCATATATAGGCAAGTTCTTGATGTGAATACAAGTTGAACCCAGCTCAGTAATACAAGTTAGCTTGGGCTTTGTAGCGAACGTTATATCATACCTCTCAGATTCTGTATCTTTATGACTCATTCCTCAAGAGTGTTGCTTTCTGGTGGCTCACAGATCAGTATTCTTTTTTTTTTTTTTTTTTTTTTAAGATTTTATTTATTTATCAGAGGGTGGAGGGGAGAGCAAGCACAGGCAGACAGAATGGCAGGCAGAGGCAGAGGGAGAAGCAGGCTCCCCGCTGAGCAAGGAGCCCGATGTGGGACTCGATCCCAGGATGCTGGGATCATGACCTGAGCCGAAGGCAACTGCTTAACCAACTGAGCCACCCAGGCATCCCTAGATCAGTATTCTTGAAGAACTTCCTTTGGCCTGAGATAGTGGCCTTACCCAAGGTTACTCCCTTTCCCCTGGGACAAGATGCATCCAATGACTGGTTGATGGGGGAGGGTTCACAAAGGCCCAACCCGCTTGTCTAAATGAGAGATGTCTCTGAGGGCCATTGGAACTGAAGGGCTTGCCATTCAACTGGCTAGAGCTTATGTTGCAGTGCATCCTAATTCTACATTTTTCGGTGCCCAATTCTGCTTTCTTCATTTGGTTAGATTTGTTGTTCCTAAGAGCCCTTCCATTTGTGCACAAATTTCCATCTCAGAGTTTGTTTCCTGAGAAACATAATCTACCTACCAGAGCTTTTGTGTTTTAAGGCTCATAGAATGGTACAGATAATAAATGCTATATGAATATCTGGAAGAGAGAAATCTCTCAATTTTTATATAATTAAGTATCTCTTTATTTCCCCAGGCTTGCAAAATGTTTGTTACATGGTCAGCCCAATAGATTTTTGTGATCTGAATCGCTTGTGTACTCAGGAAAGTTCACTGGGTGTTGAAAGGCAGGAAGGAGAATAAATACAAAATGACTGACTTAGATGGCAGAGAACACATTTCATCATTCTCAAAAAATAAAGAATTGAACCAAGGGAGAAAATTTGAACTGATTGTTCTTTTCTGTGTCCTGCCTCAGAATGTTTAATAGACTGTAACTTATGGAACTGAATTAAGTGTGAGTTTAGGGTTTATGGTATCTGTGTGGTATCTGCCCTTATAGTCACTGAAGAATTATAAGAAGGTGTCACTTCTGGATACCATCTCCTGTACTTGCTGGTATTATAAAACCTTCTCTCATGAAGAGTCCTAGGGAAGTTTTAAAGATCATTTTTCAAATATATAGGTATAGATAGGAAAAAAAATAGGTATAGATAGGGGTGCAACGATATAGACTTTCTCATATTGTACACTGTGTGAGAACATGTTAGTCAAAACTTCCTAAAGTGCAATTTGTAGCTGAAATGTACTAACCCTTTGATACAATTCTATATTCAGACACTTATCTGAGAAACTAATTAAGATATATGAAAGATTAATCTCAGATTTGATTATTACAACAGTATTTATGATAGCAAATAATTGCTAACAATATCAGTGCTATACAATTGAAAATAAGTTAAATAAATTATTTTTCAAAAAAGAAATATTGTTTATCCATTAAATCGATGCTAGATGAATATTATTGACTTGGAAAGATAGTCACATACATTTAAAGAGACATAAAACCCTAAGCATAGTATAATACTGGTTTTTTTTACTTATAAAATGAATATGTATATGGTATATATGTGTGTATCTATATTTGTATATATATACTGTACATACAACATATAAACATGTTATATATAGTATATGTGTGTATATATATATACACACACATATACACATCTATGTCTATTTATACCTGTATACTTTTTTAAAATGTATCTTTTTATTTTGGAGAGAGAAGAATGGGGAGAGGAGAGAGAAAACCTCAGCAGATTCCCCACTGAGCATGGAGCCCAATATGGGGCTCAATTCCATGCATTAGATCATGAACTCAGCTGAAATCGAGTCAAGCACTTAACTGTCAGAGCCACTCAAGCACTGCTATGTCTGTATAATTTTTAAAGGCTTAGAGGAAATACACCAAAATGTTAATAGTGCTTATTCTCAGGTAGAAGGACTGTGAGAATTTTATTTAATACTTGTTTATATATATATATTTATATTTATATATATATTTGTTTTCTGTTTTGCTCTCATTTTTCTAGAACCCCCTTATCTTCTTATTTTCATCTCTTTCCAGACTAGAGTCTCTATTTTACTTAACTACTCTCTTGACAATATGCTAAATTAAGTTGTGATTATCTTTATCATATACACTTGATAAAATCTCACTGTGTTGACTCTAACTAACTATGGAACTATCTGGTTCTGTAGCTATACCTGAACTGCTAAGAACAGCTTGACCCATTGCAGCCTGGGTCAGTTGGAACCACTAGCAATGGGCAGTCATCCCTGTTAATACTGTAAAACCCAATCTTTCCAATATGCATACTATTTCCCCTAGTGATTTTACCATTTACACCACTGTGAACAAAACTGAAGGGTATTATGCTGAGTGAAATAAGTCAAACAGAGAAAGACAATTAAATGATTTCATTCATAGGAGGGATATAAGAAACAGCACAGAGGATCATAGGGAAGGGAGGGAAATTGGAAGGGGAAGAAATCAGAGAGGGAGACAAACCATGAGAGACTCTTAGCTATGGGAAAGAAACCAAGGGTTTCTGGAGTGTAGGTGAGTAGGGGGATGGAGTAACTGGGGGATGGACATTAAGGAGAGCATGTGATGAGATGAGCACTGAGTATTTTATGCAACTGATGAATTACTGAACTCTACACCTGGCACTAATGATGTATTATTTCTTGGCTAATTGTATTTAAATTAAAAAAAATACTGTACAGTGATCTTGCTATATCTACCCATTGAACCCTCACTCCCATTTCCCACATAAAATCTCCAAACACCTCAAACTGTACATTCTGTTATTCTTCTCAGTCTTAGCAGTCAACCTATGCTTCAGGTTGATCAAGAAAATAGAAACTGTTGGATGGGAATCTTAGCATTATGAATAAGCCAAATCTATATGTCTTCCTCTATCTGTTAGCTTTTTCTCATCAATTCCAGTCCCTATAGTGAGACTCCACTTCCTCCAATTTCTTGTATCCATCTCTTCACAAAGAATGAAGGGCAATGCACTATATTCTGCCTCCTTTCTACTTAATTCCTAGATATCTTTCTCCATCGTCTCTGTACCATTCTCCTTTCTGGTCTTAATTGGATCATCCTGTTCTCATTGTATGAAAAGATGTTTATACTTCGGGAATTGTCTTAAATTTATACAAGGTCAAGAAAGTAATGTCTTTTTCTACATAAAGAATATTCAGAGAGCAATATATGACAAGATCCTTATAGGCACTTGCCAAAATTAAATATTAAATATTTAAATATTTTAACATGTCATATTTTCTTCAGATTATTAAAAATTTTAAAAATATGCAAAATAGTGAAATGGGACCTCTATCTGGTAGCATACTCATTGACTCAAATTTGGCTCAAAATTGATTAAAAACTTAAACCTAATACCTGAAACATAAACTCCTAGAAGAAAACACAGGGGAAAATTTCCTAGACGTTTTCCTTAGCAGTGATTTTTTTTTTTTATTTTTGGATTTGACACTGAAAGCAAAGGCAACAGAAGCAAAAATAAAGAAGTGGGACTCTATCAAAATGAAAAGTTTCTGCAGAGCAAAAGACACAATAAAATGAAAGGCAATGTGGGAAGAAATATTTGTAAACCATGTATCTTAATATATGTAGAACTCTTAAAGTTAATAACAAAAAAATAAATAAACAATTAAAAAACAAAGTACTGAAATAAACATTTTTCCAAAGAAGACATAGACATGGCCAGCGGTATATGAAAAGATACTCAATATCATTAATCATCCGGGAACTACAAATCAAAATCACCATGAGATATCATCTTACAGCTCTTAGAATGGCTATTATCAAGGAGTCAAAAGATAACAGGTGTTGACAAGGAAATGGAGAAAAGGGAACTCTTTGTACATTGTTGGTTAGAAGGTAAAATGGTGCAGCCATAATGGAAAACAGTATAGAGGTCCCTCAACAAAGTGAAAAGAGAATCACCCTATAATCCAGCAGTCCCACTTGTGGGCATATATCCAACAGAAATAAAATCTGTATCTCAAAGAGATGCCTTCACTCCCATGTTCATTGCAGTATTATTCAAAATAGTCTCATATGGAAACAGTCTGTGTCCATCAATAGATGGATGGCTAAAAAATGTGGGAAAAATATAAAGGTATCAGCCTTAAAAAAGAAGGAAATCCTGCCGTTTGTAACAACATGGATGAACCTGGAGAACGTAATCCTAACTGAAGCCAAACACAAACAACAAATACTGTATGATCTCACTTCCATGTGGAATCTAAAAAAATGCAAAAAACAAAAACCAAAAAACCATTTGTAACATAGTAGAATGTAATATTGTAGCATAGTAGAATGGTGATTACCAGAAAGAAGCTGGGGTGAGGAGAAGAAGAGGAAATTAGCACTAACAACAACAACAACAACAACACGTACATAGAAAGTAAAATGGTGGTTACCAGGGGCGAGGGAGGTGGGGATTATGAAGGTTATTGTTTAATGGGGACAGAGTTTCAGTTTTACAAGAGGAAAAGAGTTCTGGAGATGGGTGGTGAGATTGTACAGATACAGATATCTACATCTCTATCCCTCTGTCTTTCCCTCTAAAATATCTAACTGAAAATGACATGAGAATGCAGAAGAAAATGGTACCATTGATATGGATTACTGTAAAAAGAGAAGAGAACATTTTGTAAACTTTTATTTTTTTTTAAAAGATTTTATTATTTGACAGAGAAAAAGAGAGATCACAAGTAGGCAGAGAGGCAGGCAGAGAGAGAGAGGTGATGAAGCAGGCTCCCTGCTGAGCAGAGAGCCCAATGCAGGGCTCGATGTAGGGCTCGATCCCAGGACCCTAAGATCATGACCTCAGCCAAAGGAAGAGTCTTAACCACTAAGCACCCAGGCACCCCTTAACTGTTATTCTTGAAACTAATATTTGGGAAACAGATGAGAACTTTCTGAAACCCAAGTGTGACTTTGTAAGAACTGAGCAGACTGAAATGCAAGGGCCCAGCTGAGATGATGAGGGTGACAGCTTCAGCAATGACAGTGACAGCAACATGACACTGAGATTCATGCTCACTGCTTAAATTGATTACTATCAGGAGCTCAGGACGACCCAATAAGTTACACCCTTCTACTCTACTCAGGTTTGAACCAATTGTTAAATTAAAAAATACATATATTAATACAGATGGGAGACCAAACTATCTCTGTTCTTGCAAATGAACATGATAACAGAAACTGTAGCTTTCATTTGGAGGCAAGGACATGCTCTTTCCAACACTGGGTCTCAGAATTAGAGAGACTTACCTAGCCAACAGTGCAGTGTCCAGGAAGACCTGTAAACCCAAAGATTCCTGCATGGCAGGGAACAATCAAAAATACGTGGTCTCTTCAAGCAGGCAGCTTGCCCATCAGTTGATGAATGGAGAGAAAAAATATGGTATACTTACACACTTCAATATTATTCAGTCATAAAAAGGAATGAAATGCCAATTTATGATGCCACATGGATGAGCTTTAAAAATATTATGTTAACTGAAAGAAGCCAAACATAAAAGGCCATATAGTGTATGATTCCATTTATAATAAATGTCCAAAGCAGGCATCTGCATAGGGATAGAAAGTTGTTGTCAGGGCTAGGGGGAGAAGGTAATAGTGGGTGGCTGTGATGGGTATGAGGCTTATTCTGGGGCTGTTGGAATTGTACTGGACTTAGTGATATTGGCTGCACAACTTTGTGAATATGCTAAAAAGCATGAACTCATACACTTAGCAAAGTAAATTCTATGTTATGTGAGTTGCATTAACCAAAAGAGGAAGAAAATCTTAAAGCCACATCATACTGCTTAAAGAACAAACAAACAAACAAAAACAACAACAAAAAACCAAAACTTTTTAAATTGATGAGCTACATGAAAACCAAGTTGACAGAGGCTTTTTTGTCGAACATCTGACATTCTCCATGGGTTCAGCTAGTCCCAGCAAGTCAGAAAGATGTAAAGCATCCATGATTAGCTCAAGCTCAGAGAAATTCTCTCTCCTGTAAGTTAGGACTGAAGAATAAGAAAGCAATGCATGCTAGAAGAGGTGTCATCTTGTTATTTTTATTCAAATGTTAGCAAGAACTGTAAACAACACAATAAAAACAACACATATTTGAACATGAAATAGAAAGTAGAGATATGTTCCCATGAAACAATAAGTGTTTTCTTCCAATCTTGGAACTCTAAGTTTACTCTTAAAATATTAAATTCTCTGAGAGGGAAATATTTACAGTTTCCTCGTAGAAGCATTAAATATAAAGTCTTCATAGCAAAGGGAAAATCCCGTGTGGACATTGTCCAGTACAGTGCCTTCCAGGCTGGCAGCCACACCCTTTGGTGCCTTACTCCTCAAATTCCTCGTGTGACTCTGATCTCCCAGAATTTTTTCTATTTTTTTTTTCCCTCTCAGGATTCCCAGCTTAGTGAACCAGATACTGGGAATTTAAGGTGTTCCAAGAAATAACATTCTTCTTATCCACCTGAGTTTGAGCCACTGATTTAAAAGGAGGGGAAAAAAAAGGTTCAAAAACAGTAAAGAAACTGCTTATAATTATTAAAAACTTAAAGTTTAACTGGTAGCAATCAAGAACACACATGCTGCTCTCTTCAACTAGACAGGGAGATTCCAAAAATAAAAAAGAAAGGCTGATAATTTCTTCCTTACCAAACCTTTAGGTAACTTGAAGGGAAAAGGCAAGAAGGGGAAGAGAGAGCTGGGAATATTCCTCTGTTGGATGCTCTTCTAGTGGGAAGGAAACCAGCAGCAGGGAATGAACGTCCCTTTCTGTACCTTTTAATGTGCCCAGCTCCCATGTGCTTTCTATATGCTGTTATCTTTAACCAGTACAAGTGCGTGAGATTGATACTGCTATAAGTTTCATTTTACAGATAACTGAAGCTGAGAATAAGTTATTTGCAAGAGGTCACATACACCTGATCTTTCTGCCAACAAACTAGACTATCTCCAAAGCAAGTGTTCTTAAGCATTGTATGCTATAGAGATATAATTAAAAAAAAAAAAAAAGCTGAATTAAAATCCTGACAGGAGACAATAAATGATAGAACTTCCACTGCACAAAATTAAATCAGTGTTGAATAATAAAAATTGGAATGTAAAGGTCACAGGAATGAATACGTAGAGAGCAGAGAGCTAACTGAAGAATAGTGGGGTTTTCTATAAAGGAAACCAGAACAAATGAAACAAATTAAAAAAAAAAAAAAAAAAAAAAAACAACCCAGAAATGTAGCTCAAGCTACATGATTAGCTTCCATGTTACATCTTTCCCTAAGATGTAACAATAGCAATAACAACAACAACAAGATTTGAATTTTTCAGGTAAAAAGTTCTTGCCATGTTTTGAACAAACAGGAATTATATTCAGTAATATGTTTGAGCACCTAGTGTTTGGTGGGTGTGTTATTAGTACTATAAGAGAGATAGCAAAATATAGTTTTTTTGCCTCAAAGGGATAAATGTCCATTGGAAAAAAACAACAGAAAAAAAGATGGTTATTTAAAATATGGCCAATTTAGTGATAAAATAATCATGCATATCATTGTAGCATCAAAGCAAGGCAAATGGTTGGTTGGTAGTATCTATGGTTCGTCTGTTGGTGCAGACTTCTAAAAGAACTTAAAATATAAAATATTCATTATGTCTAAGCACTAGACCCAAGGAAATGGCAAGGATATTTATTCAAGTTTTCAGGACAATAGGGACAAATAAAATAGAAACGTGTAACATTTATGTGGGAGAATATACAGTTTCTGATTTTTGCATCAAAGAAATCCAGAGTATGGGCTGGAGAAGTTCAGGGCCAGGAAAGTAGGCAAGTGAGAGTTCAGAGGATGTTACATGCTATGTTTCAGGGTAGGAACTCTATCCCAAGATGACAAGACATCACTGAAGGGTTTTATGCAGGGTCAAAGATGTCATGCTACATCAAACACTCGCTGCTCCTCAAGAACATGAATTGGGGGTGGGTGACTAGTTGAGAGGCTGTTCGTCCAGGTGAGAAAAAGTGAGGACCTAGAGGAGTGAGAAGTAGATACAAGGGAAATTATTAAATTCCAGGGATATTTAGGAGGGAAGCTAGGTAGAATTGGGTAATTTGTTGAAAAGTCTGATGGAGAAGAGAGAGGCAGTGAGAGTCCAGGGAAGACTTCCATATTTGCTGCTTGAGTGATTGGGTCATGAGGATGCAGCCTTCTGAGTGGAGAAATAAAATGTCACACACTAAATTCCTAATCCTCCCCAGACAGAGCCTCATTATTTCTGATTTGAGGAACTATATACATACGGGTTCAACTCAGTTTTCTAACTCTGAAACTAGTCACTAGGAAAATTGTAAGTTTGCACCCAAATCTCCATAAAAGGTTTTAAAAAGAAACTAAAATTAGTCAACATAGTGAAAAAGCCATACTAGAACAAATCCACCTAGAAAACATGAAATAAGTTGACAGGAGTAAACATAGGCAGGGTTCTGAAAATAAATATGAAACTTTAAACACTTCTATTAAAGAAAAAGGTTCTCAAATTGGGTCAACAAAATATGACTTCTGGCTATTATGGCAGCAGCCAGGTCATGCCTAACTTGCCTTTCATCCATTTTCAGTGAAAGACTCCAAAGTGTTCAACTTGAGATAAAATCTGACAGCAACACAGCTGACTGATGAAAAGTGAGGCCCACATTCAGATTCCAATACTATGCCTGCTAGCAGGACGTTTGACGAGCTGATCCCAGAAACCGAAGCCTGAAATGAGCATGCCCTTCTCTCTGGACCGGAAATTGGTTGACTTTGGCCAAACTGAACACATCAGAAACCTTGATTCTCTCTGTGTTTCCCTCATCCCTGTTCTGGGCACCTGTCAGTGTTCTCCATTTCAACGAATGGCACACTATCTACTTGTTTCAACCAGGTCTTGACACCTTCCCGTTCCTTCCACTCCCCACTCCCTGTGTAGTCTGTCCCCTGCTCTGATAATTTTACCCCTGAGATATCTCTCAAGTTTGAATGCTTCTTCCTGTCTTAGCACCATCACCATAGTCCAGGCTCAGCAGGTGACTTCCTAGGCAATTCTCTAATCCTCGTTCTCCATGCCTCTCTCTTCCATCTACATATTTTCATTAAGTGTCAGGATTATGTTGTATGCGCCTGTCAGTCTTTTTGACACAAGAGCTGCTGAAGTGAACAAGACAAAATCCCTGGGTGTGATGGAACCTACCTTTTAATCAGGGAGATTGACAAACAGCACATGCTTACATGACTCAATATTAGGTAGTGATAGACTCCAAGGATAACTAAGCAGGGTAAGGACACGCACTAGCGTGGATGCCATTTTAGACGGGACAGCCAGGGTAAGTCTCCCAGAAGATGACATTTGCAACAGAATGAGCCAATGATCCTATTTAGAAATGGAATTGATCTTCCCAGGTGGAACAATAAGATCCAAGACCTTAAGTGGGAGCAAGCCTGCTGTGTGGAGGAGAAGCAAGATGACCTCTTTAGACGGAGCTGAGTAAGCAAGAGGGAGCAAGGCAGGGACTCAATCATGCAGGTCATGGGAAGGAGTATGGATTTGGATTTTTATTTTTATTTTTCTGAGTGATGTGAAGTATTGGGATTCAGGAGTGAATGGTCAAGAAAGAACTATTGAGATGTCTTCGGTACCGAAACGGTGGTTTTATTTAAGCATGGGGGACAGAAAGAGCTATCCTGGGGTTGTGATGGGTGACTGATTATATACTTTTACATTGGGAGGGGGTTAGTGATAGTGTTAGTGATAGGAAATTGGAAGCAAGGTTTCCAGGACTAGCTGCTGTTAGGATAAGGTCATTTACTACTGTCTAGTAAACCATTAGTCTCTTTAGATGTCTATCAGTGGACCATATGCTTGGCAGATGATTGCTAACATTTATCTTAGGTGGGGCAGATAAAGGAAGTTTCCAAAGGAATTTTTTAATATATTTTAAAACATTTTATTTATTAGAGAGAGCATGAAAGAGCATGAGCTGGGGAGAGAAAGGGGGAGAAGCAGGCTCCCCGTTGAGCAGGGAGCCCCATGCAGGGCTCAATCCCAGGACTCCAGTGTAAGGTTTTCTAGGCGAGATAAACATGACACCAGGCAAAGTGGGTGCAAGGCAAGATTTATTAAAGGCACTCTCCAGCGAAGTTTCAGGGCTCAGGAGAAGGGGAGCCAGGAAAGTTGTGCCGGGAGGAGGTGGGCACCCTTGGGTGAGGTTCCTCCACCCCGAAAGGGGAATGGGGGAAGTCGCACTGGGAGGGAGTTGGTGGGGTGTCTTTTATCTGTTTCCTGCATAGGTATTGGGTTGCCTATGGAGATGTGACCTGGGCATAAATCCTTTTGGCGGAGAGTCAAGGGTGAAGGAAAGGGTGGGGAGGAGGCTGGAAGACCTAGGGACCCGGCAGTCATTTCTATTGTTCATTTCTATTGTTCCTCCTGCGCTCCCGGAGCCTGCCTACCCAACATCCGACCTAACATCCAGGATCATGGCCTGAGCCACAGGCAGATGCTTAACCTACTGAGCCACCCAGGCACCCATCCAAAGAGGTTTTTCTTTTAATTTAAATTCAGTTTATTAACATACATGTAGTATTAGTTTCAGGGGTAGAGTTTTTCATCAGTTGCATATAACACCCAGTGCTCATTACATCAAGTGCCCTCCTTAAGGCCCATCACCCCGATGAAGTTTTAGAACATACGTGAGGTTCATGTGGTGAAGTCTACAGCTGATGACGAAGAAAGAATACTTGAGACATCTTTGGTGCAAAATGGTGGTTTATTAAAGCATGGGGACAAGGGGACAGGACCCAAGGACAGAAAGAGCTGCTGCCCTGGGGTTTTGAGGGGTGGCAGGTTATATGGGGGGGGGGGGGTTGGGGAAGTAAGGAAAAAGGGAGGTTTCAACAGAACTTTCATTTGCTGAAGACAAGGCCATTTTTCCCTTCTTCGCAAGATATTAAGATAGTTGGGAGATTTCTAAAGAATGTCACATAGGTCCCGCCCAGTAGTGGGAGCAGGGAAGGTTGTAGGGTGTCAGCTTCTGCTTTGTCCTCAGTTAGCCTTCTGTTCCCTTATCAACCCAGTTACTCCATCCCCCACCTACCTCCACACAAAGGGATTTTTACATGTTAAAGAAGACTTACAGGATCCTGGAGGTCAGGCTACTGTCAGGCTAAGGTTGGCTTTTGTTTTAGCAAAGTACTCACAATGAAATGGTTGAGTTCCTGGGGGAAGGTCACTCTGCTTGTGTCAAGTACTTGTCAGTGGGCTGTAAATTGTAAGGAAATTTTATTATTATTATTACTATTACTATTATTATTTTTAAACATTCCTTTTACCTTTGATCTCCACATCACCAAGCACACGTCTTTTTGACCAGGAAGTAAATTACATGATTTATATGTTAAGCATTATATTTTATTTTATTTATTTTTTAAAAAAGATTTTATTTATTTATTTGACAGACAGAGATCACAAGTAGGCAGAGAGAGGGGGAAGCAGGCTCCCTGCTGAGCGGAGAGCCTGATGCAGGGCTGGATCCCAGAACCCTGGGATCATGACCTAAGCTGAAGGCAGAGGCTTTAACCCACTGAGCCACTCGGGCCCCCCAAGCATTATATTTTAAAAGATAATAGCTGGTCTTTTGTGAAGAGGACTGTGGTGGGGTAAATGGGAGTGAAAAGACTATGAAATCTTCCAGAGACATGTGAGGCTGGATGGGGGGTGTGGCAGAGGTAGTGAGAAAGAATCAACTAAGGACGCATTTTCAAAGGAAAGCCAGGGAATCTGAATTGGAGGCAGAATCTGAAAGAGTGTTCATGACTGAGTGAATGAGAATCAGCACTGAATTGTTTGAGCCATTTGTTAAGTATAAAACAGAAGTTTGCTGCCGAAGTGAAAAGAATTGTGTTTTTAAGATTTTTTTTACTAATATTATAATCTGTACATATCAACTTTCATAGAAAAAGCTCTTTAAAATGACTTAATCTACTTCTGTGCTTTATTCAGTGGAGTGTAATGAAAAAATTGGGTATTTCTTTTCGGCCTAGTGCTTCTGTGGGTTATTATCATTCTTACTCTGAGTATCAGTTGTCAGTATTCAGGACTCTGACATTATCCCTGGAAGACGAAGGAGAATAGACACAGAGTAGAACACAGAACGTGGCCCAGATATTTCCGAATACAAGAATTTGTATAATGCACACTCTGGTTGATATGGGTGAATTTTGTAGAATTTTGAGTGATTTTTTTTCTGCCTTTTAAAAAAAAATATTTTGTGTTTTCTAAATAGAAAATTCTAAGTTGAATAATAATTTTGTTGTTTTTATTCAGAAAAATATGTGAATTTATTTTCACTGTTAAGATCTGGGCAGTACTTAAATATTCATAATCAAGAGATGAAAGTGGTCCCCAAACTTCCCTAAAGGTACCCATGCCTAGAAGTACAGGTTTTAATAATTCACTATACATTGTCCTAGGTTTTTTCTAAGCCTTTAAATGTGTTTTTCATATCCTCACCCTAAGTTTTTTTCTTATCTATATATCTGTTTCTATACACATATACAAATGTACATTTTTTAAAGTAAGTGAGCTCATATTGTATGTATTATTATATAACTTGCATTTTTTTCACTTAGTAATATGTCTTGATTTATTTCCATATTGGAATATATAGGTACACTTCATTATTAATTAAACAAAAATTAATATAAACAAAATAGAACAAAATCTGCCTCATATTCCATAAAATGGGTGAAATGTCACTTATATATACATACACACACACACATATATACATATATGTGTATATATATATGGACAAAGATTTTAAAAATTAAAAAAATATATATATGGACAAAGATTTTTCTTCCTTCTTATATAAAGGGCTTTGCAGATACACTTTTCAAACCCACCCTTACAAGCCAGATTGCTGCTTAGATTGCTTTTCAACCCAATAGTTATTTAAACAACAGTATAAAAGTTTCCAAGCTAACAGAGTCTCTGGACAGTCTACTTCACGTTTAATTTCTGCTTTTTTTTGCTGCCTTGCAGTTAGAGAATATGGTTGTAATTTATTGAGCTCTTTAGTACAGTTATCCTGTATGGGTGTAGGTTTCATGTGCTTTTGAAAGAATGTTTATTTTCTTTCGTTTGTAGGGGTATGGTGGTTTGTTTCACATGGTAGGACCTTTTCCTTGCAAGCCTATTATTTTATTTAATCCTTGATACCCTATTTACTTTTATTTATCTATTTGTTTTATCAATACAGAGAGATGCCATTAAGTTCTCCTACAACAGTTATGGATTTTTCAATTTTTTTCTTGTATTTTTTATGAGATTTGTTTTAAATATTTCAAAGCAATGTAGTCAGGTGAAAATATTTTAAAATATCATCACCTTTTGGGTGGATCGATTTGTGTGTCTCACTTTGTCGAGTTTACAGCCTTTTTTACTCATTTAATCTTATTTTCACTCTATCGCATCATCTTTTTCCCCCTCATCCTTTGCCTGGCCTCTCGTTCTCAAAGCCATTATTTTCAGACATTGGCTTATCTCCATATGATCTATTCAGAATTTGTGTTTGGCCTTTGAATGAAAAGATTTGTATCTTGAAGCTCCTCCGTGGCTTAATCTTTAAGCATCTGCCTTTAGCTCAGGTCCTGATCCCAGGGTCCTGGGATTGGGCTCTCTGCTCAGCAGGAAGCCTGCTTCTCCCTCTCCCACTCCCACTGCTTGTGTTCCCTCTCTCCATGTGTCTCTCTCTGTCAAATAAATAAAATCTTAAAAAAATAAAAAAACATTTGTACCTTGTCCAGTTATTTGTTGATGTTTTTCCATTTTACACCCTGTTCTCGCTAGCTGGACTTTCTGGAGCTCTTCTCTCTGGCTCTTAATTTAATTGCCAGACTTCCCATCTGTCTTACCTTTTATGCAGAACTGGAGAATCTTGGAGAATACCTTGACTGTATCTTCCCTGTCACTAATTGTCTTCATATCTGTGTACATCCTGCTTCTCAGCCTAGATGCCATGACTCTGATCAAGCCCCACTTTTACGGTTGTGTGTATATTATGTGCTTGAAAACTTTGAGTACTCAAAGTTTCACAATCTGTAGCAGTGATAATTTCATGCCAGATAACTGTTACAATAAAAAAACGTTTTTGAAAATGCTATCTCATTTATATTATGTCCATTGACTGATTCTATCCTTTTAATATTGATCCAACCTTTAAATTAAAGATTGACTTCCTTAGTCTTGGTCCAAATGCTGTTTGCAAGCATAATATGTATTTTCTAGTAATATCTACAAGAGTTTATGAGAATAAGTAATCAGCCAAATTATAAAGCAAAACTTGTTACAAAGAAATACATTGTTGTATTACAAAATAATACTTAATATGAACTACTGATGTAATTATTTTCATTTTAATGGGATTTGACATGTTTTGGTATAAAGGTATATCAAGTTGGAGGCTCAAGAATGCATAGTTTGGGTTTTTTTTTTGTTTTTGTTTTTTGTTTTTGTTTGTTTGTTTGTTTTTGTTAAGTAGGCTTCATGCCCAGTGTGGAGCCCAGTGAAGGGCTGGAACTCATGACCCTAAGCTCAAGACCTGAGCTGAGATCAAAAGTCAGATGCTTAACTGACTGAGCAATACAGATGCTCCTTAAAATATGTATTTTTTAATACAGTAATTACTCTCATAAGATGGGAAAAATCTCTTTATTTCTTGGGATATTACAACTGCTAGTGAAGTTGGATAGTACATGCATATGACAATATGGGTTGTTTCCTCACCTTTGCTTTTATGATTGAATGGGCGATAACTTTGCTCAACCTGGTCTGCCTTCAGTAATTCCATGGGGAGGAAGGACTTGCCAGAGGTGGTGACTGGACACCCAGCTCCTCGGTGTGCCAACATCTCTCTGGGGATTAGGAGCTACCAGGGAAGCGCCCGTCTCCTGCAGCATCATTCTTGCCCTGGTGAAGATGAAAATCCCTCTACATCCCTCTGCTGGTCTCAGTCCAGAAACAACCATTTAGGTGTTCTGTGGAGTTCTCACAACCAACCCCTGTGTAAGGCCCAACTCATCCCCCTGCTCCTTGATTCTTGTACGTCTGGGCTTCAGAGTTCCCCAGAACTGGCCCTGCTTCTGCAGGAGTCTTCATCTGTGTGTTTTGGCTGCATTCCCTTCTTGGCTTGCTTTTACATAGATCCAGTTTTACTTGTCATCCCTTAGGAAGCTCTGAAACCTTCCAGTTTGTTAATTGCAGTGATACAGACCTTTGTTTTAGAGATGAACTTACCACTTTTTCCTGTGATTTGTATTAGTCGGGATAGGGTTGTGTTGAATGCTTAGACATCATCTAAGCCAATCTCTTCCACATAAATTGCTGTATAATTGGAAAAATAGTCTTGTTAAAAGATGGTTATAACAAAAATAACCATAATGATTGAGTGCTTCTGTGAAAACAAAAGTTGAGCAAAATCCAACTTAGCCACTGTGTGTTTTCAGGGAAGAATCTGGCCCTCTGTGTAGAGCTGTAGAATATTTGATACTCATGATGAAGGTTTAAAAAATACTATTAATAGCTAATTGATGTCCGCTCTGCCATTGTCATCCTGAGCAAGTAGAGAGCCGTGAGAAACTAACCTGAGTGAATTTGAATAGGAGAAGGACACTCGAAGGTGACAGATTTTATGTTGAGGCTTTCTGTGTGTTTTCCAGCACCACGAATTACAGCTGCTGTGAGATTAGCTGTGAAGGACTCGATAGGCCCACTTTGCCTAGCTGCACTTTGAACAAAGGTGACATCAGGCAGGACTGGCTGCGGTTGCAGGGCTGGTGAGGCGAAAGGCCCTCCTAATTGCATCAGGGGTGGCTCAGAAGCATGCGGATTTTTCTTCTTCTCTAAAATGTGCTCAGAATCAAGAAAAAACTCAATGCTTGATATTCTCCAGGTCCTGCAAGGCTGCCTTTCTGTTTGGCAGAACTTCCATGGGAAATGTTTTATTTTGCTCTCTCAGCATGAGTATTTTTGTCAACTTCAATTAACCAGAATTCAAGGAAACAGATGTTCAAGTTCAGTAGTTTGACTTTTGTTTTTAGCTACATTTCCATCTTAAGAGAAGAAAAATTCTGGGCAAAAATCCATGATTTAATTTAACAAAATACAATACAACGACACGTGCATACACACACACACACACACACACACCCCTCATATTGAAAGAACTGATGGAGTATGTCCATTAAACTTGTATGAAATCTATGGCTTTTGTGCCTCGAGCGGTGAGAAATGACATTCAAAATGATGCCTTTTAAGAATATGCAAGATAGCCAACTGATCAAGAAATAAATATTAAATGTTGTTCATTAGAGTCTCCTAACCCAGCAGGGATGTGAAGAAAGAGAGTTGTAACTATGAGAGGTTTTGCCTGGCAGGAGCTCTGGTCTTAGCAACATTGCCATGGGCAACTTGCTCTCTGACAGGAAGTCAGCCGGGGGGAAAAATACTCTGCAAAATATCTCTTCTTTATCCTTCATTTTCCTGTTGGTGTCTCACAGTAGCTGAATCCAGCCAGAAGCTGGCAGAGGGCTAGAGGTCTTGGTGTTCCAGTTCACAGAAGTCACTCTTTCAGGACCTGGAGCTGGGTAGAGCAGTGTGGAGAGACAGTGTGTGGGCAGGCTGAGGGTACCTATAGGAGGGAATGGTGGTATCTTGTTAGAAGGTGGGGGAGAGACAGTAAAGTTTCTCACAAACCGAGAAGGCACTTTGCGACTGGAAAATGAACCAGCTACTCCACACAATCTACACAGAGATTTATGCCGGGTAGCTTCCTGAGGGGAGATCAGGCAAAGGATAATCCAGGGCAGCTGCAGAGTTATTCTCCACAAAATCTGGACCTTAGTCCACAGATTTATAAAACAAGGAGACAGGCAGAAGAACACTGTATGGCGATCAGAGGGTTTGCACACACCCCAGAGGGTTTGCATGCACCTGATGGACAGCTAACCTATGATTAGATCTTATGGTACCTACCACCTGTGCATCAAGAAGAAGAAAGACTTTGTTATCTTTAGCAGATTCATGGGAGGCCAAAACAAACCTCATTACATCCTGGCCCTTGCAGGCATTTCTAAAGTTATATATATTAATCTCCAAGGGGCCCAGAACACATAGTGTCAATAGAGGTCTCTGAGCAAACATGAACAAGATGGCGGGCCAGAGACGGAGTCAGTATTGTTAGCACTCCTCTTGCTTCTCTCTTCATTAATACTGGGATAGCCTTCCTTACAGCATTACTGAATTGTGGGGTCGTTGGTATCTGTCAGTTCTAGGAATGGCACTTCTTGCCGGGGATGGATGATCCGCCCTTTGATGTTTCTCTGAATTTAGTTTGTGGGACATTGGGGTTCTCAGCTCTGGCCTAGAAGCACAGGAGCCTTCTCAGTTTCCAAACCATGGGATGACACATATGTTCTGGTTTGGAAATTCAGTTTCTGAGTGGTTAGTAGTAAATTCAAGTCAAGTCACAGCTAACACATGGTAGTGGAGTTGAAATTAAAACGGAGTTCTCTTTGGCTACCGTGTATTTGCGTTCTCAGTAGTCTGACAAGTCTATCTTTCTACTTTGTCCGCTGAACTTGGTTTTTACCTTCTTCGTTTTCCAGAGTTAATCCCGTAAAATTTCTCAGTGGCATAGTCCCTTGCTTTTCTACCCTGCCCATCTGTGATACTTCACTCTTTCTCCAGCATCTTCAGCAATTTTGACCACTTAAATCAAAGAACCAGGTGATAAATCCCAACTTGAGGTCATAAAACCATCTTTCCTCTCTGGAAACAAATTGTGTAACCAAACTTATATGCTCTGTTCCACAACAGTGCTTTCTGTTCCCATCTGGACACACAGTAGTTTTAAATGTTTCCCCCAGTGCATACACATTTCCACTTTAGGTTTTTTTTTTTTTTTTTTTTTTTTTTTCCCTTGCATCCTCCAGAGCAAAACCTTTACTGATTTCCTTAGGAAATCAGCATAATTTATGTTCTTCTCCCTCACAATAGATGGCTTTTCTTCCTATCACACTGAGAAAATAATGATCATCAGACACGAAATTTCTTAACTACTTTCATTCTACCTGAAAACCATCAATATTTCGATCTGTCCTTGTCTCCTTTCCTATGGATTCCATTCAATGAAATCCAATAGGCCTTTATCTGAGTACCTACTGTGAGCCATCAATATGCCTGGCGCTTAGGATCTAAAGATTAACTATATACAAAATGGCAGGTCCTGTTTCCAGTTGTGCAGAGCCTGATTTGTGTGCAGTAGAGGAAGAGGGGAGACCAACAGAAACAGATGCAGACACAGGCGGAGCAAAACCCGGAATACTGAGTGCTGTTATAGGCACGTGGGAAGGTGCTGTTGCTCATAGAGGAAAGGCAACTACCCTCTCCTCAGGGTGTCAGGGAAGGATTCCTACAGGAGACAATGCTACCTCAGCCACCTGACGGCCCCATCAGCTTGTTCCAATTCCTTCCCTACTTCTCCCATAGCAATCATTCTTTCCACTTCACTGGGAAATTGTAAAACCTCTCCAATTCCTATTCAACAAAGCCCACACTCTTTGACATGCTTCTAAGGGGTGCTCGGTGCCCTGGCTGCCACTTTAGCTTTCCACCTCTCATCACCATGTCCTCCGGGACAGTCCACCCTGCAGCTATCCTAACGTGCTCATTGTCCTCTAGTGGTATACTTTGCATAGAACCCTTCTTCCCATTTCTCTACCTGTCCATTTTCCTTTTTTCTTCGTTCAAGGCTAACTAAAATAGCTCTGAGATTTATCTGATTTCTCACCTCTGGACAGATTATTCTCCCCCTGCACATGGTCTTATCATACTTTATTTACATCTCTATTATAATACCTGTGACTGGAAAAAAAAAAAAGACTGTTCTACATGTTTTTCTCCTTAATTTCAGTGCGGAGTCCATAACTCACACATCTCTATACCTCTTCTGGTACATTGTGAGTGCTCAGTAATTGTGTATCTGACTAAGACTAAAATACATACACACAACACACAAGCACACATTTTGAAGCAAAGATCAGACTCCATTTCTGCCTGAACGGTGTTCAGTAGAATGGTACACCTTCTGACTCTTGGTTTTCCAAGCCACACATGGGCATTATAATCCCCTGCCAACTTTACATCACTCTTGTAGAAAAATCCATGTGAAATTATTTTAAAAAATGGCAATCCAAAATAAATGAACATTCTTATAGGAGAGGATGTCTATAGCAGGAAAGAACACTTAGTGAGTCCACAAAGCTTCATTAATTTTATGAAATATTATCCCCTTTTACTTATTCAGTAGCTACATGGAGATGTTGCAGTTGCCAAAACAAACAGACAAACAAATCCACATACACACAACAGGCGAATCCCAAACACATTTGCTCCTGGGTAATGTTGCTTTGAGTAAGAGCATGGCATTTTGGTTAGTAAGAAAGAAAAGGCCTTAGAAATGAAAGGACAGCATAAGTCTAAACCTTCCATTCATGCCCTTCTCAAACATGAAACAGGACAATTATGTCTCGTGCATTAGACAAGACATTTGAAAAGCAGGTGTGCTGGTCTGCCTGTTGGAAAGCTAACTTTTATCAACCAAAGGTATAGTGGTGATAAGCATATGCATGTGTGTGCATGGAGAATGCATTTTACATGAGCCTGCCTACCTACACTGCACAAACCTCTATGTACACAAAAGCCCAGTATTATTAAATGGCTGAATATGAATAGAAATGTGGTTAGGAACAAGGGCGTTGGATTCACACCCCCCTGAGATCTTGGTTAGCTCTTCTGAGCCATATAACCACTCTGGGCACACGTTTCCTCACTTGAGAAATGAAGGGAGTATTATTTGATGAATTTGTCGTGCAAGTTAGAGAGGAATAATAGGAAGAACTTCACTTGGTATCTGAATCTTACTAGGGATAACTTGATGAGCTCTGGATCAAAGCTAACCTAAAAACTTCACGTAATCAGACTCAGGCTTAGCTAGCTGGCCCTGCCCAATCCTTTTGTCCATAGAGCCAGAATCACAACCAATTCATGGCCTATGTAGCTTAAATCAAACGTAAATTTGAAATCAAATGCAAATTTCCCCATTGTTCATTGCGGCGCTTTCAGTATAAGTCTCATTTGCAGAAACTTGTCAAAGACCAAATTCACATCCTGTATAACTCGACTGGGAAATCTGGGATAAGCAAAATATAGGGCTTACCTAGTTTTGGCTATGCACACAGCTCCTCTTGTAGTGTGTGGTGTGGGGTGAGTGGTCCTGCCCCTTAGGCTGCCTTGTGGGAAATCCCTCCTGCCTGTTTCAGAACTCCAGCCACCTCCTGTGGAAGGAGGGTTCGAGTGTATTTGAGGCTCTTACTTGGTGTGCTTCGTTAATCTTCTTCTGGTATCCCATTCTTCTATATGCTGAGCTTAACTTGCTGTGACTAGAGTTGATGGAAACCAAAGAGCAAAGGCAATTTACATCTTGTAAACCACGGATCACTGGAAACCACCCCCCATGGCACAGCTGGAGAGATCTGCATTATTTAGTACTTCTACCCTCGCCACCGCCTCCAGAGTCTTAAAGCACGCAAAGCAGCTGTCTCTCAGACTCACACCTGATTATACACTGTCTTATTTTATTCTTTAATTGTGGCATGAGAGTCACCCTCTTCTCCCTGCAGACTATCAACCTCCCCCGGACAGGCCCTGGGTCTGACATTTCTTTCACTGCCTAATGACAGCACTCAGCTCGGTGCTACCAGCAACTAGATTGACACGTGGCTATTTAATCAGCCAGAGTCAATATGTAATAAGGACATAAGTTTAAAAAAAGGAAGAAGAAGAAGTTAATATGTGCTAGTTGCAAGGACTCTGCTACTAATTTTTCCAGAAGAAATGGTGCTTTCTCTAATTAGAATGCTCTCTCACCCTATCTTAGGGGGTATTCCCTCAAAAGCAGATGCTGAGGCAATGACTTGGGTATGCGCAGTTTATTTAGGAGGTGACCTTAGGAAACATAGATGAGGGAGGGGCAAAGGTGACAAGGAAGGATAAGACTCCAGTAAAAGGTGCATTAATGAACAAGTTGCCTGCCACCAGGGGCTTCATCTCTCAGGAGATCCTCTGAAGAGTCCTATAGAATGCATTTCAGTATTATCTTACCAAGGGGCATGGGTACTGAGGTGCACATCTATGGATTCCCATCCATCACTAAGGATTGCCTCTGGAGAGGTAAATTCCTGAGCAGTCCAGGCAGCACACAGAGAACCAACATTTTTGGAGTGGATAGCTCCTGAATGCACCCTGGGCACCTGGCTTTGGGAGGCAGGGGAATATCCCCATGTCCCTCTCTGTGAGGAGCTCTTGAAGATGGTAAGGAACCAGGTCCCAACCAAAGAAGAAAAGGCCAAAGAGACTATGTAGTTTGATAGCCCTGGGCCTTACCCCTACTTGTGCTACGTTTTACTGCATGATTTTGGACATAGGATTTGTCTCTCTTAAATTTCATTTTCCTCATCTGTAAAATTATGATTATATTGCAGGAATATATTGACATTTAACAACATAGTGAATGTGGAGCACCTATTGTGTGCCTGGTATGCAGTCAGTGCTCCAAAATTCGTAGCTATCACCATCATCTTCCTCATCATCATTTTTCAGCATTATGTCCTTAACACAGCCTCTCAGAAACAGTTTTGCTCTATCAACTAATTTAATCAAATTCTAACCCACTGGTTTTGCTCATGGTTTGAGAACATGGTAAAAGTTGTCGAGGGACCAGTCGAAATTCTCAGCAACGACAAAGATGCTCAGTAGGGATTTCAGACCTCCACGTGATCCTTGTGTTCCCTCAGGACCACTGTTGGAATTCCCTGCTGTACTGTCTAGGGTCTGAATTCCTATGAGGTTCTGAGACTGACTCTGTTTCCTTGTGGTTCCAGCTTCTCTCAAACAAAAGGAGAGGCAGATAAGAAGTCCTAAGAGAAGGTTAAAGACCCATCAGCTTAATAAGATAATAATGAAAATATTTTCAGTGCTTATTCTCTACTAGACACTATGTTAAGTATGTTTATATATATATATATATATATATATATATATATATATATAAACAGACTCACACCTGATTATACACTGTCTTATTTTATTCTTTAATTGTGGCATGAGAGTCACCCTCTCATATATATACATTATATATGTATATAATATATAATTGTTAAACAAACATGATATAAGTACTTCATTTTTGATAGATGGCTTGAAAGGTTTGGGCTTGTCCAGGCCACACCCCTGCTGAGTTGGGGAGCCTGGCCATGAGCCAAGCGTGAATGCATGCAGAAGCCCTACTGGGCTTCTTGACCACAACCCAAACAGGAGAATGGAAAGCTTAGAAAACCCCTTTAGAGGCAGTTAATAAATTTTGATAAGTCTTCACCCCAGAAAATTATTTCTGTGCTAGAAGGCTAGACCCAATGCCTCATGATGTGTCCTGCATATCTCTCCACCAGCTAGCTGTGTGACACAGAGATGAAATAGTAGTTCAAACATAAGCTCTGGTACTGGACTCCTAGGCTTGAAGACTAGATTTGCTTCTTAGTAGCCATATGACCTGGAAGGTGCTTAACTTTTTTGCAGTTTCTTCCACTGCCAAACAGAGATAATAGCAGTAAGCACCTGGTAAAGCTATTGTGTGAACACACATGTACATATTGTACTTAATCTCAGAACAATGCTTGGTGTACATTAAGTATGATACATTGTTTGCCTTTTTTTCTTTTTCTTTTCTTTCTTTTTTTTTTTTTAATTTAGAATATATTCTCTGGGAGATTAGGGTATCTTCACTGTTTTGCTCACTGCTGTATCTGAAGAACTTAGAACAATGCCCATTATATAGTAAAAGCCCCCTAAAACTTTTGCTCAGTGAATGGACATATCACTTTCAACTTTCTGAACGTCTGTAGTCCCATCTACAGGATGGAAACAGTAGCAGAAGTCTTAAGGACTTCATCACTTTGCTATACAATAACCAGATAAGCTGCGGACTGCCTGGAGCCCTTTAGAAAAATCCCAGAGGCTAGAAAAATGAGAAGCTCTAGGACCTTAGCTTCCATTTATTTTCAGTGGAAAGCATGGCTCAGGAGAGAAAGTGTTAATAAGAATGTCCTGAAGGTACAGATGGTGCTTATGAAGAAAAAGTCTATTTTTCAATTTATAAAAATGATTAGCTGGGATCCCACTGAGTTCACTGCATGGGCCACTGCTAGTTTTAATTTGTGCCAATAGGATGGAGAGATGGACTTTAATGAGTATCTGTGTTTTCTAATCATGGGCAAAGTTAGAGGAAGTGGCAAAGCGGGGAGGGAGGGTGAAACACAATTGGGGGATTCAGAAGATGAGGCTGCTTCTTTAGGACAGATGGATACTATGCTGCCTTCCCTGCTAAGGTTCTATCGGAGTAGTTCTCACGTGATTGAGGGTAGGGTTGGGGATGTCATCATTGTCCAGGGAAGCAAGTAGTAGGGGGATTCCAAGCACATTCTGGAGCCAGAAGCTCTGGGTTTGCCACTTGTGAACTTTATGATTCCGTTTCCTTTTTTTGCAATCGACAGAAATAGTTATGTCTATGTCATTGGATTATTATAGATATTAAGCATGATGACACAAATAAAGAACTTAGAGTATTTATATAATATATCCATATATATTAAGTTCTTAATACATTTCTTTATAAGTTTGCGACATTACTTTAGTTATAAATGCCCATTCATCTGCAGAAATGGCACAGGATTCCTTAGCTTCCAGAAGTTACTTCTTTCAATACAGCAATCACATTTCTTGAATGTGGGTTTCCAGTGGGGAGGGAAGTGGGATATGTGTACTTTAGTAAGAGCCTATTGAATGATTTTGATATCATTCCCCACCTTTCATATGAGTTGAGAACTATTCCACATTTATGATGAAGATGCCTATAACAAGTGTATTGTTGGTGGCAATAGCAAAACATTAATTCAAACCACCAAGGAGAATTGCCTGTAGAAATCATTTCACTGCGGCAAGAGTCCAAAATATTTTTCCCTCCTAGAATTTCTGTACGTTTGTCTGTGAGGTTTGCATGGTGGCCCTGAGTGCTAGAGCAGCTCATGTGTTCTTCCTTTGTGAATTTCAGAAGTAAATATATACACCTTGAAGGCAGTGATGATCATTTTTCCAAAGGATTCAAAAATGACTGGATTTTGTTCTACCTGTCCAAAATTCAGATGTGGGACCATGGTTGTCTTTGATTGGTCAGCTCATGCCAGAATCTCAAGACCATTTTGGGGAAGGGGACAGAAATAATGCAAGGATTCTTGTGGAGCAAGTATGTGTGTTTTGACAAATGGGAGAAGTTCATACATTCCCTGCAATTTTATGAAAAATTCATGTATGTATGTATTTCACTTAGGAGAAAGTCTGTTGACTCATGGAAGTCTGAGATCAAGACTGTTTAAGGACTGGTGACTTAAAGACAAGTGAGATGTATTCCTGTCCTTTCTTTCAATGAGATTGGAAGATAAGATTCTGATCTAGTACAGGAGAGAGTGTAGTGTAGGTATGTTAAACAAATAAAAGGATAAGTCAAATAAGTGTTATGTGGGCACAGAGTGTTAGCAGGTCAGGGAGGATTGAAGGCATTTGAGCAGAATGAGAAAGGTTTGTCAGGGAAAATTGAAAAAAAAAAAATCATTCTACAGATGAAACTGTTAGTTTGGCAGTTGTCAGCCTCTGACACAATCCCAGGAGACAGAAGAGCTTCCCATAACCTGGTCATCTGTTTGCCTCTGCTCAGATGCTTATCCTAAGCCACCATAGGGAAATGTCTCCTCATCGGTCTCACTCAGAACCTTTTACCCTTCAGGTTCCGAGTCTTCCTTGGAGGACACTTCAGTTCATTTGCTCTGGGGACAGGAGTGAAAAGAAAATATAAAACAGTTCTCTGAAAACACATCCAGGAAACATATTGTCATGAAAGCTAATTAGCTTTTGAAAAAGCAGTACTCTAATCAAGATTTCCATATACCATGCATGGCCTAATTATAGTGACAATAATACCTTGAATTTACAAAGAGTCTTTCAATATGTATCTCTGCAATTATTTCAATTATTCAGCAAATATCCTCAGGAAAGGAAAGGAGGTAGACCAAGAAGCTGAGTTTTTCAGGGGCCAGTATAGCATATATTATCTTCACATCTGGAGCTAGAATCTTGATCCCAGTCTACCCTCAGGGTCTAAAGCCCTGGTTGCTTAGCTCATTAATGTTTACAAAAGAAAAAGAAATAAAAATCCATGATAATTCTAGGGATTATGCTAGCCCTGGTTATTTTTTGTTGCTGACTTAAAGATTCCAGGTATACAGTCCAGCTCATGCTTATCTTTTAATTATTTTCTGAATGAATGAATAAATTAATGAATGATTCAATCAATGAATCATATAGACCTAGATCTCGACAGGCAACGTCAATACAAATGTAGTGGTTCAGGAGTCTAGTCCGGACATGTCAGGTACAAACCGGTGAAAAAATGATTGATGTTCAAACTGACTGACATGTGGGGGGGTTAGAATGGACATCTTCGAAGAGAAGGAGTCAAAGAACACAGTTCCATGGGAAATAAGTGGGAAGTTGTTTAAAGCCACAAAAAAAAAAAAAAAAAAAAGAGCAATGAGGATGAAAAAATGAAGGAAATATTCAAGTATATAATTGTAACTTAGTGAATGATAGAAAGACATAGAAAATATGTCTTTTTGTCTGGTACCAATGAACTTTTTTTTTTTTTTTAAGATTTTATTTATTTATTTGTCAGAGAGAGAGCGAGCGAGAGCGAGCATAGGCAGACAGAGTGGAAGGCAGAGTCAGAGGGAGAAGCAGGCTCCCTGCGGAGCAAGGAGCCCGATGTGGGACTCGATCCCAGGACGCTGGGATCATGACCTGAGCCGAAGGCAGCTGCTTAACCAACTGAGCCACTCAGGCGTCCTCTTTTTCTTTTTAATGTATAAAGCATGGAGTTTCAGTTGCTTACAGGACAGTTCAAGGGATCCTCTTTTAAATGAAACGTTTCCTTTACCTGTGATTAGTGGTTTCTGCAGAAATTTCTTTTAATGGTTTCTATTTCAGTTATACTTATGACTTTGAGGTGACTTGGGCTTCTTAGTGAAACATGGCACATAGGAGTATAGATTCTTCAATTCCTCTTCTCATCTAAAACCCTGGGGGTGCCTGGGTGGCTCAGTCAGTTAAGTATCTGCTTTCAGATCAGGTCATGATCTCAGGGTTCTGGGATGGAGTCCGGCATCGCCTCAGGCTCTCTGCTCAGGGTATGTGTGCTTCTCCCTCTCATTCTCCCCCTGTTCTTTCTCTCTCTGGTTCTCTCAAATAAATAAATAAATCTTAAAAAAACAAAACATGCTTGCATGAAGGATTCTCTTGGTTTCTTGCTCTGAAACCCATTTTTTGTTTTCAGAGACACGATGGAGGTGAGTAGTTGGTAGAGGACACCAACAGTTGACTAAGCATATATAATTCCCTAAGTACTGCAGCTGTGATTGAGAAGAGGCTGTGAATCTGACAGGTCAGGGACTGGAAGGAAGGGCAGAGAAGTCAGGCAGGGAATTCAAATAGCAGGTAATTGAACACTATGCTTCGTAGAGTCAAGTCAACAAAGGTAGAAAACATAGAGTAAGTCAAAGTTTCAAGATTTACCCGAGGACAGAAACAGATAATTGCATTTGGAGGGGTGAGTTCCTGCTTCACACTACCTGATAGTGGACATGGGCCTGAAGATGCACACTAACAACCAAACCACATGATATGCTTCAGTATGGTAAAATTGCTCCTGATTTGATAAGAGACAGACATCTAATCTCTCTGGAGAGTCTAACGGATACCTTACAAATTATAGGTAACAGGGTGGACAGTACAAAATGACAAGAAGACCTATTATGACCAGAAATGACTGTCTTTACATGTGAGCACCTTTCTCTATGGCATTCCAGTATAACTATTATTTTTCCTCTGGCAAATAATCCCACAATAATCTTTCTTTTTTTTTTTTTTTTCACACTGAGTATGCATATCCTAGTTATATTCCTACATTCTCAATCTGTAGTTTCCTCTTCAATTTAAACAAACAAACAAAAATCATGTATCCTTTCATAGTATCTATCTGGAATCAAAGTAAAAAGCCAAATGAAGACTATGCTACAGATGAAAAATTACCAGGAAATTTCAATAGAGATACTCTGTTATAGAAAGAAAATGCCAACAGAGAAAACCGTTCATACATAGAGTGACTCAGAATGATTGATGGGTCAGCTTCCAAGATATTTGGGACTCTGCAAACTGTTCAGAAAATAAATTGAAAATGAGTACAATTTTATGGATTTGCATCTCACAAAGTAAGCTTTGATTTTGACTGTTCATTAGTGCCAAGGAATAAAATTTTAAATTGTAAACAATTCATAATACCAAAGGATTTTCCTCCAATTAAACTCACAGTAATACATTTTGCTCTACCGGATAGATACATCCCTTGTAAGTTGTTCTGTGACATTTGACTTAAGGCGAGTGATGCAAGGTAATCGTGGGCAGAAAGGCTGCCAAAGGGAGAAGCGATGTGATCAATAGGCTTCTTTTGTTGTTGGCAAACACTGTCAGGGGATGATCAGCATCAGAGCTTGGAGCCAGAGAAAGCTAATAAGATGAGTGGCATGTTTCCCACAATATGCTCTAAGTATTTATGTGCTGTTCAAAGCGAGATCTGTAAACACGATGAGGACAAAGAGAATACAACATTATTGATGATATCCTCCTGATTTATGTTTACAGCATCTGTGGATAATAACTCCATTTGTCAGAGAGACCCTCATGCATACTAATTTGGGGTGACAATCCAACCATGACCAGAGTAGCTTTGGGTGATGCTCTTCTACTCTGATGTGTTTTGCTAGAGCTATAGTACTTCAAGTGTTTTTAATCTCTGAAGAAGCACACTGGATTTGGGGGATTTTAGGTATAGTAATTTTGCAGAAGTTTGCAGATGTTTACAAGGTCACATTTAATAGAATTAGAGGCAGTATGGTATCTTTGAAATAGACTCTGTGTTTTCTGAAAGTGATTCCAAATTTAATCTTAAATGTCTTTAAATCTTAAAAAAAAAAAAAAAAGTGCCTAGTCCAACTTTTGTTTTGGAAGAAAGATGACAACAGAGCAATGTCCTTATACTTATTTTCTTTAAGCAAGTGATTTTTTTTTCTCCTAATATTTACTATAGTACCACTTGTTAAACTGTTAGAGATAATGTCTTGGATCTCAGAAAGGTGTGTACTGCAGAGATGGAGTTTGGACTTAGTGGGGTCATTGGAAGGTGTGAAATGAACCATTTTCCACACAGTTAATCCACCAGGATATCTCCATTCTTTTTGAGAATCTTATCCAGACTTCAAGCAACTTAATGTGCTCTTTGCGATTTTGAAAATTCCTGTGTTTTATGATTTTCAATCCATATAGGAAGAAAGGTACACATATTTACCATTTAAACCTTAGCATTCCTTTGTCCATACGCAAATGTATGACCTCCTGCCTATCCTACCTTCCAGAGGTGGCACTCTCTACACTTGCCCTGGCCCTATTCCTTAGTACATGGTTAGGTAAGTAAAGCATGCTGAGACGGGAGAAATGAGAAATGATGTTGGAGATGGGACAAAGGAAAAATAAGTAGCAATGTAAACCATGAGGAGACTTTCATAGAGCTATCAGCCAAAGAGGAAGTCAACATTCTGGATAGACTAGCTTACTGGGCCCTAAAATGGGGCTCTGTTCACTAAAGAAACTTTGTTTCTCCTTAAGCTCACCCAGCAGAATCATTTTTACTAATCATTTGGGGATGTTGATAAACACATATTATTCATGCATTTGACACCAGTTGGTTTTTCTCAGGTGGGGTCTCCACTAGTGGTCTTCAGACAAATGCTCTATAAAACATTTACAAGTTCTTCACACCTTTATTCAATTTATTAACCTCATACCTATTGTTATACTGCATTTCCTTCTCTGGATTCCTCGATCACTTTCTGGGAGCACCTTAAACACCTTTAAATATTCTGTATCCTTATTCATATCATTCTATGGAGAATTTTGCTGATAAAGGCAGAACATGAGGGTCAATATCTGTTGGGTCTTCTAGTCTCTGGACTCAAGTGTCACATCCCAAACCATGTGAACTTAAATGCATTATGAAAGATATAGAAATCCAGACCCACGTGAGATTATTTTTATGTCAAATCACATTGGAGAACACTGGTGACACCCACCCCAGAGCACATCCTATCCAGGCCTGAATTTGGGCTGAGCTTGTTTTGAAAACTGCTCTTTTTGTACCTCCCTAGGAAATACTTATGCTCAGAAAACACAAGGAATTGTCTATAATACAGGGTTGAGTGATCTTGAGCCAAATTGTGAAATATGTCATTTCTCATTTCTTAAAGAAATGGACTTGGATAATCATGGATATGATGTCTCAAGTACCTTGGCTGGAAAAGGAGAACAAATTAATGTTTTCTGAAAAACATATCTTTTTAGCTCAATCTTATTGGCTCAATTATGTAAAGGCCTACTCATTTTTTAATAACTTCCCTACCATATCTCTCCTTCCTCCCTCTAGTACACCTTAAGAACATCTGCTGTGCCCACAGCTGTTAAGCACTGACTCTATTATGCCAGCCTCTGTCCCTGATTCATCCGGTTGGATGTTTAACAGCTGTGATTTGCCCACAGCTGCCACCACTGTTGCTCCCACAACAGAGCAAATTCAACCACAAATGAAGTCATGGAGGAAGAGATGTTAAAGCGAAAATGGCCTAACTGTCCACAATTGCTAATATCTCAGAAAACAACTCTATTCCAATTTCAGAACCAACAACAGTCTTATTCTGCTGACCCCAAATTACATTGTAATTGAGTCAAAATCCCAGAGACTTTGGTAGTGCATTGAGAAGAGAAAAGTAAGGGTCACAGTCACTTTTTGTTGAACTTTATAGACTTTATCTGACCCTCACTGAGAAAAAAGATGATATATTATTGTCTTCCTGGGGCTTGTGTTAAGTCAGGTGTGGAAATAGCAATGGAAACAGGATCTGTCTTGCCTCCAACAATTTCTGAGCTAGGGATGGGCCCCTGGAACCTAACTCTATATTCATCACCTCAACCTTCTCTTTAAAAACATGTATTACACAGGGAGAGTTGAGTGGTCCACGGGTTACTCATAACTTCCAATTTTAGAGATTGAAAGGACCTTAGGGGTCTGGTCTAACCTCCCACCAAGGATAAGAATCCCTTTTATAGCATTTGTAATAGAAAATGTTCAAGGCTCTGAGAACTTCCAGTGACAGAGCCAGTTTCCTCAGAAATCAGCCCTACTCTAAGGAGATTTCAGAACATTGCTTTCTTTCTAATATCAGTCTTAAGGCACTGCAATGATGAATGGAGTCTTGGTTTGTAAAGGGGTGAAAGGTTCAGTATGTAGGGATTGGATGGGATCATCCTAACTGGGTAGACACTTGAAAAGATCTGGAGATTTCCCTGGCATGCCGAATTTTTGGAGCTTGGAGGAGGAAATTCCAGGGTACACAGAAGAGGGACACAAAGTGTGGTTTGAGGAGTTAAGAGAAAGCAAAGGAAAAATGTTATATTCTCAAAATGTACCCTGAAAAAAGATGTGCCTCACACTTTCCAGCTCTTCAGAGTGATTAATGGCAGAAAGGTAAGAGGTCTTTGAGGATTTTACTGGCATAGCTATTATGCCTCTGCAGGTTGTTGGTAATGCTGAAGTGCTTTCCCATGGCATCAGTGAATCCACCCAGGGACTAGATCCATGGGATCAGAGGGAAGTATTGCTCTGCATTAACAAGACTCAGATTCATTAAACTCAGGGCAGGGGTCTGTGGATGGCCTCCACCTGGGAGCCAAAAATGAGTTTTAAACTTTCCAATTTTTCTTTTGGGTTGATCATTGTACTTATAGAATTCTCTTTATTCTTCAATTTCCTGTAGGAATGAATCATTCGAAGGCATGAACTGCATAGGCTGTAATGATTTCACTTTGGATCAGGTCCACTGGAGCATTAATCATGCCTGAGGGCTGAGTTAGGTATCTGAAGATAGAAATGGCTTTTTTTTTTTTTTTGAAAGTCCATTTCATAAAGTTCTATTTCTCTGAATTAAAGCAGAATCTTATAATAGCATGGTGAGGACATGAACCAATGTGGTCAAATGCTGTTCACCAAGGCCTTCTTTATTCTGTGTTTTGCATCATTCTTTTCTATCTCACTTGCTCTTTTACCTTGGATCTTAAAACACAAATATGCATGCACGCACACGCACACACACACACACACACACTCATTCCAAGAATCTCTCACTTAATACTGCATTGTCTTCTGGGTCTCTCTCTGTTTCTCTTCTACTTTATAAGGTCTTAGTACTTGGAGGCAAAAAAATTCTACACATTGTTTTTTTTTCTTTTATGGTATTTCTTAGCTCACTCTTTCTGCTTCAATGATAATAGGTAGTGTGCATGTGGAGAGTTGGGCAGTGACACTAAAATTGGAATAATAGCTAAAAATGGAAGAGTTATGCAAATGAGTGGCCAGACTGAGACTGCAAATGGCTATAGAAGCATCTCTTCTATTGGCACAGTAGTTATTAGTATGATCACCACTGATTTAGAAAACTAAAAATTTGCATACCAGTAAGGGATAGAAAATTCAAAGGCATCCGCTAAAGTTAATTATCTGGGAAAATTAAGCCAGAAAATCTTTAATTGTTTTTTTAGAACTCTGTGGCATCCTCTGGTGCTTCCTCTGACCTCTAGCTCTTGGGGTCCCAAGGCAGTTGTGCCTTCTGTGGACTTTGGCTAGTAGGGAGATCAGGGTCCTCTCAATCCTCAGTGCATTTGGCCTTTTTTCCACCTTACAGATGCTTGATCATGGCTAAACTTAGCTTTCTCTGATGGTGATGTGAACTTTTTGGAGCATTCACAGATGATTTCTTGATTTTCTTGGGAAAATGCCAAGCCATGAACTTAATGGTAAACCAAGGTCCCAAGCCCTTAGGTGGACAAATCAGGGGCATGTCCTTATCTGCTGCAATTTCTAAAAGGTTTGAATTAGTTCTGTCATATCAAAAGCAATGTGTGTAGTTCTTAGGATAGAAACAGAAAAAAGACACATTTCTGATATAAGGAAGAACACTATAAGCCCAGCTGATGACCCACTTATGAAGAAAAAAAAATCTTGGCATACACAGTATAAAAAATAGTGTGATTTTTACAATTCTTGGGCCTTGCTATAACTTTACTTAAACATTAGATGAGAAAGATAATATTAAAATTTATAATATATAACTTACAGTCATTTGTTACATTATATTTCTTTATTTTATAATGCATTCAATAGCCAAATGCTCTCCTACTATACCTCTGTACCTATAGGAGATAACAGAGAAATTGTTACTAACAAGCAACTTGTATTTATGTACGCTTTAACTTATGCTAAATCGGTTAACACCTATTCCACCAACCCTGAACTGAGAAGTGTTCAAATGCAGACACCAGAATCAACTTTAGCTCATTTAAGAAGAAATAGAGTTAGTATAGATTCTTAAGTAGCTTGTATAATTGTTGACAAAGCCAGAAAGGGCATTCTAGGATTGACTTCCGAAGTTATGCAGTACCAAGGAACCATCAAGGGGAGTTGATTATTCTGCCACAATCAGGAAATGTCCCCCATCTAACTGGAAACCCACCAATGCAGCTCTTCTTTCAGAGCCACTTCTCCCAGGGTCTGAACCAGCAAAATGACCTGTATCTCTCCTTCTTTGCCCCTTGGTCAAGTCTCATGCGTGTGCTTATAATTAATGGGAGTAAATTGCCTCTAAATCCTTAGCTGCAAAGGATTTGGGGGGAAATGATTGTTAGTTGTAGCCCTTGCAGTATGAGAAAGTGGTAAGAATACATAGGTGCTGTGTTCCAGCCTGTCCTGTGCCTGCACACAGATCATCTCCACCACCAGCGGCCAATAAAAATGTAAAAAGAAGGTGTGTGTGTAATTTTAAGTTTCCAGATAGCCACACACATGAAAAAAGTAAAGAGAAGTAGACGAAATTAATTTTAGCAATTTGTTATTTAATCCAATGTATACTAAATCTTACAGTTTTCACAAGTAATCAAGGTAAATTTATTTATTTACCTATTTAAATTTATTTATTTATTTATGACTTTATTTATTTATTTGACAGAGAGTGCAAGAAAGTGCAAGCAGGCAGAGTGGTAGCAGAAGCAGCCTCCCCTCTGAGCAGAGAGTCTGCTGTGGAGCTTAATCCCAGGACCCTGGGATCATGACCTGAGCCAAAGGCAGAGGCTTAACCATCTGAGCCACCCAGGTGATGATGCAATCAAGGTAAATGTATAAATGCTCTTTTACATTATTTTCCATTTGAAATCTTCAAATTTTGGTGAGTATTATATGTATGCAACATATTGCCATGAGGAGTTACCACATTTCATGTGCTTACTAGCCACTTATGGCTAGAAGCTACCATATTGGACAGAAAAGATATACAATTACCCAGTGTTTGTATTTATATGTATACTCAGTGGAGCAATTTCACTATGTTACTCTAAGCTTAATGTTTTTTCTGTCTTTGAAAATGTCTGTAAGTCATTTTCTTTCTCATGTGTGTACTTGACCTGTGCAGAACCTCGAGTTCCTGAAAGTTTAAGGACTATGTTGATAAACTCCATGTGCCTTATACACCATCATGTCCATAACAGTATTCAGAACCTATTTTTATGGTGTAATTGGTTGAATGAAGTACTAGATAAATAAATGAATAGATACAAATCAACAGTGGGAATTGGCTCTCAGAATTGTTCTAAATGAAACAATTACATTGAAATTATATAACTTGTACGATGCCCAGTAACTCTACAGAGCGAGTGTCACTGGCTCTAACTTCCCTGAAATTCTTTTTGCTGATTCCACCCAGACCTAATGCGAATGATTCACACAAGAGATGACATAAAAGCATTAAAAATGACATTTTCTGGGTGGGATTCAGGTTTCTGAATATCTGAATTGATAATGATAGTTGAGGAGTACATTTTTCAAATGGTTTAGCAAAGACTTCTGATTTCCTTGTGACTTGTCAGATATACTAGCCCTTAATAACGAGGTGACTAAAAGACAGCACATTGAATAATTTCCTTCATTATTCATGGGAATGCAGTATCCATTTGTGTCTTCTATGTGTCATTATGAAGCAAGGTGAATGATACTCCTGAAATCTTTAAGAAGCAATTTAGGAAGGACAGAAGAAGTATAGAGGTGGCTATACTTCTGTAGCCTATGGTTATGCTACTATACAGAGCACCTGGGGGGGCTCAGTCAGTTAAGTGTCTGCCTTGGGCTCAGGTCAGGGTACTAGACTTGAGCCCCCGAGTCAGGGTCTCTCCTTGGCATGGAGTCTGCTTCTCCCTCTCCCTCTGTGCTCGTGCTCTCTCTCTCGTGCTCTCTCTCTCTCTTTCTCTCACTATCACTCTCCCTCAAATAAATAAATAAATAAATAAATTCATTCTTCTTTAAAAAAAAAAAAAAGGACGAAAGAAGTATAAAAAGTATAAACTAGTTTAGATGCTGGGGCCAGGTCTGATAGTATCCCCTACACAAACTTGTCCTTACTGCCCGGGAGGGAGCTCACCTCTCTTCTCCATGAGGGGAGAGAACAATTTCTGGAGAGGATGAATGATCCTTAAGAGACCTTGAGGCTCATGAATTTATGACTGATGGGTAGTTTTTATAGATCTTTTTATGTACATCAATGAATGTGAAAAATGCACAATAAAACTTCCATTTTAAGATATTTTCTTTGAAAGGTAGAAAACTCCAGACAAGCTCCATAGTAAATGAAGAGACAAGCGTGGCAGAACTAGATAGATAATTTGAATGGTTCTTCTAAAGCTGAGAGTTCATGGTTACGTGGCTCCATCATAGCCAAATTAACAGAATGATCCAGACATTTGGGCCAACAAAATGACCTGCCATCATTTTGATAGGGAACAATCAAGCCGTTCTTGTTTGTTTTCTGTTAGGACAGCACGTTGCAGTCTTAAAATATTGCAGGGAGGTGCACAGTCAGGACAGGATACATGATATTTATGCTTCTTAGAATTCAATGAAAAGAACTTTGTTGGATAAGCAAATTAATTATCTTCCAAAATAGACATGGAATACCTTTTATGTGCTAGGCACTATGTTAATCAGTAAATATAAAATAATGAATAAAATATGGTACCTGACCTATGGGGGGAAATGGCCTAAAGAGGTAAACAGACAGATATATAGGTAGTATAGTATGGATGGACTATTATAAAGGGGAAATAAAGTTCTGGAGGAGCCAAGGAGATAAAGCTTGGAGTATAAAACCTGGAAGCTTGACTCATCTTACTGAAGAGCTATCATATAAACTGAGTGTTAAGAAATATGTGGGAATTTGCAGGTGAATTTGCAGAAGAATGTTTTCGAGATAGAGAACAACAGCATGTAAAACGGCTTGTGAATATCCTAAAGCACTTTGTGTTCAGGGAAGCATGGGACTTTTGATTTTAATGGAACTAGTACATCTGCGCTGAAAATGGAGAGACTGGAAGAGAGCAACAGGGACCAAAGAAGTTCCACAGAAAGAGGACCAAAAAGTTATGCAGAATCTAGCATTCTCTGGTAGGCAATTCCAGATGCTTTCACCTGTGTGTCATCACCTGTGTTTTGTGTGTGTCCCAAATAATGCTGCAAAAAATATTAATGGATGCCTCATTAAACAAACAAACAAACAGAAAACCCTGATTCTGTGGTCAAATTACATTTTGATTAAAAGAGATAAGTAAGGTTTCTTCAATGAAAAATTCCTCAGAGGGTTTAATATGCTAATATTTACATGTATTATGAATCTTAAAGAAATGCAAAATACATTTCTAAAATGTATTTACAAAAAAAATTCTGAGCATGGTAACAATTTAAGAGTGGTTTAGTGGGACACTATTTGGGAAATGTTCTACAGGCCATGGAGAATGATTATCTATCTATATATCATCTATCCATCATCTATCTAAATTTTGTTACCAGTATACAATACGAATTTGTAAAGACATTAATTTCCAGCTGATTTCCAAATTTACATTTTCTGAAGAGAACTACTCCTATGCGTAAGCTAAGCACTGTAAGAACCAAAAAACAATTTCGTATTTAAGTCTGTCGTGAAAAGATGGGATAAAGGGCTTTGTTACAGTTCCCAGAGTAGGGTTGATGACAGGAGAGAGGAGAAGCTCGGTGGGAGAAGGGCGTGATGAGGAGAAAAGAATTGAATGAAAATGCAGGGCACGTGGTTGGGTTATTCTCAGAAAGGAGGGGTCCTCTTCTTGACACGACGGTGAAGAAAGCAAACTCATGATCAATAATTCTGTGATCTTTGATCCATTGGTTTTTAGACCAGTGGGATCTTGACTGGCCTCATTTAAAGGGTATATAGAGATAAAACCCTGGCTATTTAAGTTACTTTGAAGAATTCTGAGAAAGAAGTTAGACATAAAAGCCTGCTTTAAAATAGATGTCTACTAGACTGGATAGTGTCTGCAATAAAAGTTGACAAGAAAATGAAATATGGACTAAAAGACAGTGCAATTTGGTTGATTTGTAACTAGTTGAATGATTATACCCAAAATGTGATCATTCATTCTTTCATTTGTTCATCACTCCTTGATTGGCAGGAAAATGAATACAGGATTCACAAAAGACATACTCTGATGACCGAAAGTGTTACAGGAAAAAAAATTAACTCTACTTTGGCTGTACCTCCCCTATTCTAAGGGGAGCTGGTCCACTGCTACTCCATGTGGAACACTCTCCTTTACCCGCTACCTTGCAGGAATTCTACCCTGGGAAGGAGGCACATTGATGCTGGACAGTAATATGCCAAGGCTACAGCTTGGCCGTAGTATAAGGAGTTATTATGTGCATGTGTGACTAAAAGGCTTAAGGAACTTTAGGGACCATGCACTTTTGGAACTGTGTGCCTGAGACAATACAGTGGGTCTGGAGCTGCATCCCATTTGGGAAGTATCATCGTCCTGACAAAAGCACACAAGGGAAATACTACATTTTTTAAGGCACTTAAACTTAACTGAAGACTAAGGGAAAAAAAAAAAAAGCTTGCAGTTTATACTCACCAGGGCCAGAATTTCTGCTTAAATCTAGTAATAAAAATCTGCATTTCTTGGCTTTGTCCCTTAAATACGTGTATCTCATTCGTAGACTTACCAGAAAGGGATTTTGTGATCATAGTAAGCATTCAATAAGGATTCAAGGATTCAGGGCACTTCTTCTTACTATTAACTCAAAAAAATGCAAATTGAAACAGCAAGATCTTTCTGGTCTATCAAATTGGCAAATATTTTAAATTAAGATATTATGCAGTGTTGATGAGGGTGTAGGGGCACAGATATGCTCATACTGCTGGTAGGAGTGTAAATTAGCTCAATCATTTTGAAGAGTAATTTGACAAGCTGTATCAAAATCTTAAAAAAAAGAAAAAAAAAACAAAACCCATGAGGCATTCCACTTCTAAGAATTAATCCTAATAGGATAATTCTAGGTGTGCTCGAAGATTTATCTACATACATATTCATTAGAACATTGTTTAATAGGAAAAAAAATTAGAAATAAGCTAAATGCTCAATGATAGAAGCCTTTTGAATTGTCTTATAGCCATAGTATGGAATAGGATGAAGGCTTTGAAATGTTTCTGTGAAATAATGACAGGGAGAAAATAAAATGAGCTGGCATGACTATAAAAGACTTAAAAAACACATCAGCCAATTTCAACATGAAGACTTTGGACACTGATTTAATAATTTAATAAATAAACCATGAAACAACCCCTCATGAGAAAATCAGGGAAACTTATATACTGACTGGATACTTGATTATATTAAGAATTATTTAAAATAACTTGGGGCGGGGATTCCTGGGTGGCACAATTGTTTGAGCACCTGACTCTCGATTTTGGCTCAGGTCATGATCCCAAGGTCATGGGATTAAATCCCATGTTGGGATCTAAGGGGCTCTGATGGGCTCTGTGCTCAACATGGAATCAACTTGAAATTATTTCTCCCTCTCCCTCTGTCCCTCCTGCTCATGCACTCTCCTTAATAAATAAAACTTTAAGATAACTTGGGGTGATAATAGCATTATGCTTTTAGTTTAATGTACATATTGAAGTGCTTACTAATGAAACACTATGATAGCTGGACTTTGCTTTAAAATAACTCAGAGTGAGGAGTGGGAAAGTAGGTGGAGATACGTATCTTTAAAAATTGCCACATATTAATAATTATTGAGTTGGGTGGTAGTTACATAGAGATTGATCATGCTTTTGTTTTACTTTGGTATATTTTTGAAATATCCTTAGTGACAAGTAAAAGTAATTGTGTTGTTGAATAATTATCCATGTGAAATATTTTCACAGTATACTGTTATTTAAAAATTATATGACTATATATTATAAAATGTTTTGATATTTTATACATATATATGTATATATGCAGACACTCTGAATATACATGAAAGACTAAAGCATATTATAATGTTAGTAATAGTTTTATGTTTACTTTTATTATTTTTAAAAAATTCTTCTTATCATTTTCTTATACTAGATTGGACAGTGTGCTTTTAGACTGATAGGTGTAGAGGTATAAGCTATAGCCACTGGCACAAGATTCCCACAGTCTAATGGTGAAAGCCCAGGTGGTACTACATAGTCACTCCTCACTGTACTAAGTGTGGTAATAATGGAATGAACAAAGTGCTGAGAGAGCACAGGGACTGCCACACTCGACTGGACAGATCTGGGAGACACTTCACCAGAGGACTATTTGAATCGATCTTCGAGGAAAGTAGCAGATAAGGAGAGATTATGGTTGACATTAAATGAGGAGCCATTGGAGAAATACGGAAAGTTCAATTCGAAAAGGTTTTTCAACCATAACTGTTTTACTTAAAATAAAATCATACCACTTCTAAAATATCACTTTGATTAGCATTAAATATATGCCATCAACATGACTACATTAATTTGAAAGATTGGGGTATTACAACATAAAAAAAAAAATGATAATTCTTCAGTGCAATCCCCAGAATGTTACCCATCTGCAGTATAAGAAGTGAAGTTGCGGGCGCCTGGGTGGCTCAGTGGGTTAAGCCTCTGCCTTCGGCTCGGGTCATGGTCCCAGGGTCCTGGGATCGAGTCCCGTATCGGGCTCTCTGCTCAGCGGGGAGCCTGCTTCCCTCTCTCTCTCTCTGCCTGCCTCTCTGTCTACTTGTGATCTCTGTCTGTCAAATAAACAAATAAAATCTTTAAAAAAAAAAAAAAAGAAGAAGTGAAGTTGCAATGGTTATATGTAGACCTGGGGTCTTTTTAAGAGATATAACCAATAAAACACTGGTTGGTGGTAACAAGGGCCAGGTTGAGTAACGGCTAAATTGGAATAATTTCATATGATGTTAACAATGGACTTGCCACTATGTTACATACTTGAGTTAATAAAAACTCACATTTAATCTTCATTCCTATAAAATTTCAAACTCTGGAAATACATATGCATATAGATTAGATTATAACCAATTTCCCATTACTTGGTTTAGTTCTCCATAATCAATTATTCAGCCAGTCTTTCCACATATCTCTGCCAAAACCATTGGCTACTTAATTTTCTGAACTTTATTTTTCTAATTTGTAAAACATGTTCATTAAAGTTTTTATGGCATTAGTTTAAGAATAACCCAGAAAAAAGAATAACTCGTATATAGTTTATGTGAAATTACTCTAATGCAGTGCTCAAAGTTCATCTTTGTACTTCTCTTATCTCTTCTCTCCTTTTATCCTTTTTTCTTTCCTCCTGTTCTTTAGTATAAAAAGTATTTAATAGACACGTCTTACCAGGTGATAACTTGGCCTGTGATATTTAATAGAAGCATCTGAAAACAAAGAGAGAGTGTTCGAGAAATGAGAACTCTGTGGAAGTTCTCTGTGGAAGAAAATTAGATGTTCTCTTCATGTAATGGAACAAGATAACTTCCCAAAGTCCTAAAGAGATAATGCAAAAGAGTTAAATATTTTGAAAATATTATTAGTGCCATAGTCTTGCCATACCTGATAATAAGAGAGGGAAGTAAAGTTTCTGAGCAGCACTGACATTAAAAACTATAAAATGTTTATACAGATTTTGACTGCAGAAAAGTTGGCATCCTCAGTTCCTTGAGACTCCAGTCTTCTGAAGTTCTTCCTCCAATATTTGAAAGTTTGCAAAGTTGTTTGCATCCAAACTCCTCTTCTAAAATGGCAGTTTATCCAAAATTGCTCACAGAGTTTTAGTGCTGTTTTAAATAGTTAATCCAAGGCCTTGATTCAGAAGATTTGCTTCATTCATACAGCCAAAAATATCTTTCAAGGAGTCTATGAATAAATCTTTCTCTGATAAATGTTCTGAGAATGGGTTTTTACTTTACTTGCAAAAAAAAAGTGAAAAAAATTTCCTAAAATTCCGTGAGGTACTCTAAATATCTTTTCTTAAAAAAAAAAAAAAATTCTTTGTTTAAAAAAAAGGAATAACAATATTAGATTTTGACTTTTTTTTTCTTTTTCTTTTTTTTTTTTTTTTTTTTTTTTTTTTTTGCCAAAAGCCTTCAGGCAGTAATTTAAGGCCCTGGCTCTGAGAAGTTATCAACCTTCATGGCCTTAGGTGCTAATTCCTCCAGCATATGGCAGAGATTTTTCAGACCCTGATTATGAATCTAAAAGCAATACACCAAGGTGATTTACGTGGCTTCTTACTTCATCAGTGCCATAGCCCTACACTTCTGTGAAAAACTAAAGTTGTTCCATATGTGGCCAAAGTAATGTAGTTTTTCTGCCAGTAGAACTTTGGTTGGCAGGTTGCATTTCCCATACCTCAAAGGTCTCAACAAACTATGCTGTTTTCTAGAAAGCCTCATTTCATTTTTTACATTTTTTTGACCACCTGGTATTCATCATGACAAGTACGCTCCTCAATCCCTATCACCCATCTCATACTTCCAACAACCCCCCACACCCACACCCATCAGTTTTTTTCTTTAGAGTCAAGAATCTGTTTCTTGGTCTCTCTTTCTCTCTCTCTGCCCCACCCCCGTCACTTGTTTTGTTTCTTAAATTCCACATATAAATGAAATAATCCAGTATTTGTCCTTCCTGCACTGACTTACTTTATTTAGTTTTATATTCTCTAGCTCCATCCACGTCCTTGCAAATAGGAAGATTTCATTCTTTTTTAATAGCTAATTAATAGTCCATTATAATTACACACACACACACACACACACACACACACACACACACTCCTTCCTTACCTGTATATCAGTTGTTGATGAATTCTTGGGCTGCTTCCATAGATTGGCTGTTGTGAGCAATGCTGCAATAAACATAGTAGTGCATGTACCCCTTTGAGTTAGTGTTTTTGTATTCTGTGGGTAAACACCCTGTACTGTGCTTGCTGCATCTTAGGGTAGTTCTAGTTTCAACATTTTGAGGAACCTCCATACTGTTTTCCAGAGTGGCTACACCAGTTTGCATTCCCACCAACACTGCATGAGAGTTCCTCTTTCCCAACATTTTCACCAAAATTTGTTGTTTCTTGTGTTTTTTATTTTAATCATTCTGATTTGTTAAAGAGACTGTCTTTTTTCCATTGGATATATTTTCCTGCTCTGCCAAAGATTAATTGACCATATAATTATGGTTTCATTTCTGGGTTTTCTATTCTGTTCTGTTGATCTATGTGCCTGTTTTTGTGCCAGTACCATATTTTTTGATTGCTACAGCTTTGTGATATAATTTGAAGCCCAGAATTGTGATGCCTCCAGCTTTGCATTTCTTTTTCAAGTTGCTTTAAGCTCTTCAGGTTCATTGGTGGTTCTGTACAAATATTAGGATTGCTTGTTCTAGGCCTGTGAGAAATACTATTGGTATTTTGATAGGGAGTGCATTAAACGTGTCAACTGCTTTAAGTAGTATAGACATCTTAGCACTATTTGTTCTTCTAATCTATAACCACAGAATGTCTTTCTGTTTCTTTGTGTTGTCTTCAGTTTTTTTCAGTCAGTATTCTTAGTTTTCAGAGTACAGATTTTTTACCTCTTTGGTTAGGTTTATTTTTTAAGTATCTTATTTTTGGTACAAATTGTAAATGGAATTGTTTTCTTAATTTCTCTTTCTGTTACTTCGCTGTTGGTGTATAGAAATGCAACAGATTTCTATTGATTGATTTTTGTGTCCTGTGGCCTGGCTGAATGTGTTTTATTGTTTTGCTTTGCTTTGCTTTGTTTTTGGTAGAATCCTTTAGTTTTTCTTTATACAATATCATGTCATCTGCAGGAAATGAAGGTTTTATTTCTTCCTTATGGAACTGAATTCCTTTTCTTTTTGTTGTCTGATTACTATGGATAGACCTTCCACTACTATCTTGAATAAAAGTGGAGAGTGGATATCTTTGTCTTGTCTCTGACTTACAGGAAAGTCTCTTGGTTTCTCCCAATTGAGTGTGATGTTCACTATGGGTTTTTCATGTAAAGCCTTTATTATGTTGAGGTGTGTTCCCTCCAAGCCTATTTTATTGAGGATTTTTATCATGAGTGGATATCATAATTTATCAAATGCTTTTTCCATGTCTATTGAAATGATTAGATGGTTAATATCTTTTCTGTTATTGATGTGATATATTTGTGAATATTGAACCACCTTTGCAACCCAGGAATAAATCCTGCTTGATTGTGGTGAATGATTTTTAAAATATATTGTTGGATTTGTTTTGCTGGCATTTTGTTGAGGATTTTTGCATCTGTGTTCATTGGGAGTGTTGGCCTCCACTTCTGTGTGTGTGTGTGTGTGTGTGTGTGTGTGTGTGTGGTTTTGGTATCAGATGAATAATACTAGCCTCAGAGAATGAATTTGGAAGTTTTTGTACCTTTTTTAGTTTTTGTAGTAGTTTGAGAAGAACAGGTATTAACTCTTCTTTAAACATTTTCTGAAATTCACCTATATAGTCATCAGAACTTAGACTTTGGATTGTTGGGAATTTTTGTCTATTTGTTTGTTTTTTGTTTTTTGTTTTCTTTTTTATTACTGTCAGTTTTTTGTTTGTTTGTTTGGTTTTTTTGTGGGGGGTTTTTGTGTTTTTTTTTTTTTTTTTTTTTGCTGGTTATTGGTGTGTTCAAATTTTCTATTTCTACCTGTTTCAGTTTTGGTAGCTTATGCGTTTCTAGGAATTTATCCATTTGTTCCAGGTTGTACCATTTGTTGGCATGTAGTTTCTCATAATATTCTCATAATTGTATTTCTGTGGTGTTTATTGTTATTTTTCCTCTCTTATTTGTGATTTTATTTATTTGGGTCTTTTCTCTTTTTTTCTCGATAAGTCTGGCTATAAGTTGATCAATTTTATTGATTTTTTTCAAAGAACCAGCTCCTGGTTTTATTAATCTCTTCTATTGTATTTTCAGTTTTTATATCATTTACTTCTGCTGAGATCTTTATTATATCCTTTCTTCTGCTGGTTTTAGGTTTTGTTTGTTGTTCTTTAGGTATAAGATTAGGTTGTTTATTTGACATTTTTCTTGCTTCTTTTTTTTTTTTAAGATTTTATTTATTTATTTTACAGAGAGAAATCATAAGTAGACAGAGAGGCAGGCAGAGAGAGAGGGAAGCAGGCTCCCCACTGAGCAGAGAGCCCGATGCAGGACTTGATCCCAGGACCCTGAGATCATGACCTGAGCTGAAGGCAGCGGCTTAACCCACTGAGCCACCCAGGCACCCTTTTTCTTGCTTCTTGAGGTAGGCCTGTATTGCTATAAACTTCCCTCTTAAAACTTCTTTTGCTGTGTCCAAAAGATTTTCAACCATTTTCATTTCATTTGTTTCCATGTACTTGTTTATTTCTTCTTTGATTTTCTGGTTGACCCATTCCTTGTTTAGTAGCATGTTATTTAACCTTCATGTAGTTCTGGTGTTTCCAGATTTTTTTCTTGTGGTTGACTTCCAGTTTCATAGTGTTATGGTCAGAAAAGTCACATGGTATTATTTCAGTCTTTTTAAATTGTTGAGTCTTGTTTTGTGGCCTAATATTGATCTATTTTGGAGACTGTTCCACGTCCACCTGAAAAGAATATGTATTCTGCTGTTTTAGGTTAGAATGTTGTAAATGTAACTGTTAAATCCACCTCATCCACTGCCATTCAAAGTGGCTTTCTTGTTAATTTTGTTGAGATATTCTGCCCATTTATGTAAGTGGGGTGTTTGTTAAACTCTCCTATCATTATTGTATTATTACTGATTTGTTCCTTTATATTTGTTGCTAACTGTTGTATTTTGGTGTCCCCATGTTAGTTGTATAAATATTTATAATTGTTATATATTTTTGTCATACTTTCCCCTTTATTATTATATAGTATCCTTCTTTCTCTCTTATTACAGTATTTGTTTTAAAATCTGTTTTGTCTGATATAACTATTGGTATCCTGATTTTCTTTTGACATCCATTTGATAATAGATGTTTCTCCATCCCCTCTCTTTCAATGTTCAGGTGCCTTAGGTATAAAATGAGCCTCTTGTAGGCAGCACATTTTTTCTTTATCATTTTATTTTGCCATTTTCTTTATAATATGTCTTGGTGTAGATCTGCTTTTGTTGATTTTGTTGGGAGTTTTCTGTGCTCAGAAGATGTAAGGAGAGGGCTTCTAACAAGATCATGATGTCAACTTTGTTCTTCCTTTCTCAATTCTCTTGAAAAACTCTACAACTGCATAGAAAATGAAAATAAAAGCAAAACTCTCATATTGAATGAAATCATAAGTTTTCTGTAAAAATTCTAAACTCCAGGGCACTTAGCTGGCTCAGTCAAACAGCCAATTCTTGATTTTGGCTCAGGTCATGATCTCAGGGTTCTGGGATCAAGCCCCACACTGGGTTCCATGCTTAACATGGAGTCTGCTTGAGATTCTCTTTCTTGATCTCCCTTCGCCCCTTCCCCCACTTGTGTACTCTATCTCTTGCTCTCTCAAATAAATAAATAAATCTTAAAAAAAAAAAAAAGTTGTCAACTCCAAGTTATTATTAGTTATTTTTAAATGCACAGGGACCAGCAGAGCAAGAGCACACAAATCTTGAGAAAAGGGGGAGATGCTGAAACACTGGAGGAACAGAAAGAATAGTGAAGATATTTTTAAAAAATTTTGTTTACTTATTGATGAGAGACAGAGAGAGAGAGAGAGGTAGAGAGAGAATCAGGTTCCCTGTGGAGCAGGGAGCCTGATGCAGGACTTGATTTCAGGACCATGGGACTATAAATGAAGTTGAAGGCAGACACTTAACTGATAGAGCTGCCCAGGTACCCTAGAGAAGATATTTTGAGGATAGATTTCAGAAATCTCCAGAACTTACTCACTTTTGGAAAGAGTCCCCACCTTAGGTGGGAACTGCTATGAGATCAAATTAACTAGGCTGAGATCAAATTAACTAGGTTTAAGTGCAACAGAAAATGGAAGGACTCATACAACATCAAGTACTATAAATGAGTGCAACACTTAAAATTTAGAGGCTGTGCACTTTAGTGACTGCAAATTATGTTGGAATCAATAAGAATAAGTCAGTCATAGGATGGATGGTAGAAGTCCTAAGAAAGTTAAATTTTAAATTGCAAATGAGCACTAATTACACATTCATTTTCTTCATTAAAACTATTTTATTGTTATAGCAGCCAATATCAATGGCCCTCTCCTTCCCTGCATTATCTCTCATCTATTAAAAATAGTTGGTTCAGTGAAAATCCTGCTTGTTGTTGTTTCAAACTGAAGGAACCAATTTAACAACTATGCAAATATGTTATAGGAAGAAATGTGCAAAATGTCATTGCAAGGTTCAAAAACAAAACAAAAGGTAAGAATAGGATATATCTGGGGTGCCTGGGTGGCTCAGTAGGTTAAGTGTCTGACTCCCTGTCTCAGCTCAGGTCTTGATTTCAGGGTCATGAGTTCAAGCCCCATGCTCAGCATGGAGCCCACTTAAAACAAAACAAAGCAATAAAAAGAGTAGGGTGTAGTCAGAAATCAGAAAGAAATTTGTTTTTCAATATTCCAATAATAATAATTTTTAAAATGTCAAATGAAACCCCTGCTTCCTTGAAGGAAATCACTCATCAGAAGGAAAGAACTGAGAAGGTACAGCCACTCTGGAAAACAGCATGGAGATTAAAAATAGAAATACCCTATGACCCAGCAATTACACTACCAGGTATTTATCCAAAGGATACAATCATAGTGATTCAAAGAGTCACATGCACCCCAATGTTTATAGCAGCAGTGTCCACAATAGTCAAAATATGGAAGGAGCCCAGATGCCCATTGACAGATGAATGGATAAAGATGTGGTATATATATACATATACACACATATATATGTGTGTGTGTGTGTGTGTGTGTGTGTGTATATATATATATATATATATATATATATATATATATATATAATGGTATATTACTCAGCCATCAAAAAGAATGAAATCTTGCCATTTGCAATGACATGGGTGGAACCAGAGTGTACTATGCTAAATGAAATAAGTCAGTCAGTGGAAGACAAATACCATATGATTCCACTCCTATGGGGAATTTAAGAAACAAAACTGGTGAACAAGGGTAAGGGAAGGAAAAATAAAATAAGATAAAACCAGAGAAGGAGGCAAACTCTAAGAGACTCTTAACTATAGGAAACGAATTTAGCATTGCTGGAGGGGAGGTGGGGAGAGATAGGGTAATTGGGTGATGGGAATTAAGGAGGGCACGTGATGCAATGAGCACTGGATGTTGTATGAAATTGATGTATCACTAAATTCTACCCCTGAAACTAATAATACACTATATATTAGCTAAATTATATTTAAATTTAAAAAATTTTAAAAAGAAGTAAAGAACTCAGGGAAGAGATGAAATTAATACTGGAAAAATATTAGGAAGAAAAACAGAAGAAAAAGAAACTGTTTAAGAAATGAAGAGTAAGTTTCAAGGAGCCAAAGGGAGATGATGGAAAATAGAGTAAGGAATTCTGTTATTTATTATTACATAATAAACCATCTCATATCTTAAGGATCCAAAATAATAACTAAGTCTTAAAATGCTGTGGATTGGCTAAGGAGTTCTGCTGGTCTTGCCTGGGCCCTTCTTATTGCTACACTCAGCTGGCAGGTTGTCTAAGGGGTCTGAGATCAAGCAGGATGGGTAGTTCAATTGGGCAGCTCGCTTAGTATAGTTTTCACCTTCAATAAGTCTAGACCAGGTCTTTTAAAATAGTAAATGGTAACAATCAGTAAGAAAAAATCCAAATATGGAAGTACTTACTAAGCATCCAAAATTTGGATTAAAAATCCAAATATGCAAGTACTTATTAATCATCTGCTTATGTCATATTTTCTGGTAGCCCAGTAGCAACACTAGACAAAGCAAAAACAAAAATGAAAGTTACATGGTAAGCTCAGTCAAAGTAGGAGAAGTCTACAGAGGAGAATAGAGGGGAATATGATTCACAGAGGGCTACTGATGTAACAATATAACACAATCTGCTCTCTGGCCCTGATGATTCATGTTGGAAGTCTATCCACACTCAAATGCCATGCTTTTGTCTGTTATTTCTGGATACAGAAAAGGCTCCTCAGTTGTAGCCCCTTGGATATAGCTCCTGTTGTTCCAGAGACCCCCAAACAAGACAACTTATCTGCCCCACTTTCCTCCACAGACCCAACATCGAATTGTGAGACAGGAACAGTATGGCCACAATAGAAAGTCCCACTGAAAAGGAAAATAATTGGAAGCTTATAGCAATCACTAGTCTAACAATTCTGATATCTAGGTGAACATATGTTGTAGGAATAATTACTTAGGGTCTTGGAATATTCCTTAATTAAGATTTCGGGGGTTCCCCCCCACCCCTTGAAATGGCTTCCTAATCCATTCTTGTCCAGGGCTCTTGGCTTTGTTCTATAGGCTTTTGGCTCAGTTCTCTTGGAGACTTTTCTTCTTCTCTAAGAAATAGCTGAGTAGGTTTATCAGTGAATTTTCTGTATGTAGGAAGGTAGAGGCAGGAAAAGCTCTTTTCAATTGTCTCTCTTCTTTTTAGTCGAAACTGATACAGCTACCTTAAAAATCCTGATGATTTCCTGTGTTTATTGATAGAATCATCCCATGCCTTAAGTTCACATCCATACTCTTTAACATAGACCTTGCTATATATTGGGTATCTCAGAATGCTGTGGGATACTGCTTGTAAAATTCCTGCAAGCCCTTCTTTTTAGTTAAAAATCATTTTCAATCATTCTAAGGTCTAAAAAATGGTTTTACATCCATATCCTTGGTTTTGTCTTTACCCTGAGGCCTTTGATTAAACTGAGTTGCCATCTGGAAAGTCTGTAAATGTTGCTTTATTTTCCAACCCAGGAAGTTCTGCTTTTCTTCATGTCTAGTTTCTTCTTGCAAACTAAATAGTTCTCTCCTTAGCTTATAACTCTCTTCCACTATACAACCATATGCACCTAAGAGAAGCCAATAGGCATTTTCAATATTCTGCTAGGAGGTCTTCTTAGCCAGATCCACTAGTTCATCAGTATGATTCTATCTTTTGTGTACCAGCACTTAACTGGTTTGTCAAATGTTTTGTTATTATAGAGTATGGGCAACCATTTTTTCCCCCCTGCCACTAATGATTTCTTCAGCTCATTTCAAGTCTCTGCCAACATTCCTTTGCCATTCCTTCAGATCTTGCCAACAGACTCCTTATACTTCTCAAGCCTCCATCTGCTACCCCATTATAAAGCCAATGCCACGTATTTGGGGGTTTTATCACATCTATGCCACACTTCTAGGCCACAAATTCTCTATCAGTTATCTAATAATACATAATAACACCCCCACAATTTGTGGCTTAAAACAATGATTTCATGTATCTCATGATTCTGTGAATCAGATATGCCCAATAACATACTTGGGTTGGTTTTGCCTGGGCTCATTCACATGCATGAATTTAGTTGTTGAATTGGCTGAGAGCTATGTTAAGCTGGAATGGTTGAGCCTCTGTCTACATGTGGCTTTTCATTCTCAACAAGTTTAAACTAGGCTTCTTCACATGGTGAAGAGAGCAAATCCCCATGAGCAAGTGCTTATCAGTCTTCCTCATTTGCCACACTTAGTGATGTCCTGCTGGCCAGAGCAAGTCACATAGTTAAGAGTCAGTATGGGAGAGGACTACAAAAGGGTATGGATGTCAGGAAGCATGACCAATGGGGGATCACTAATTATCAATATACTACATAAACAATCATATTAGAAATTTAAGAAATGGAACAAAGTGAATGAGAAATAGAGAAATTAGAGGGCCAAATGATGGATATAAAATATAGGCAAAGGAGAATGAAGCAAAACAAGGAACATAGATGTTTAAAAGTATAACTCAAGAAAACTCTTCTGAAATATGAGGAAAATTATGCATATTGACAAGTCACTAAAAGAAAATTGACTAAAAATTGTCATCACTACACTGAGTAATGTATAGAATTGTTGAATCATTATAATATACATCTGAAACTGATATAACACTGTTAATTATACTTGAATTAAAAAAAGAATTGTCAACACTGAACATGATTTAGGTGAAAATGAAAGAAAAAATATCTTTATTTAGAGGAAAGATCAATGTAATGTAGGTAAGGAAAAGAATGTTGTAGATAAGATGATTAAAAAAAGAAAGGCTATTTTAGGCTCCCAAATAAAAAAAAAAAATCAAGCCATGTATAGGTGGCAAAACCATATAGCTCAGTTTACGTGGGGCAATCCAAATGTATGCTTATTGTTCCGTAAACATAAATAAATATAAATTGTAGTCTCTTTCATCTCAAAATGTGGTCAGACATGGGGCCCCTGGGTGGTTCAGTCGTTAAGCCTTCTGCTCAGGTCATGATCCCGGGGTCCTGGTATCCAGCACCCCCATCAGGCTCCCTGCTTGGCAGGGAGCCTGCTTCTCCTTCTCCCACACCTTCTGCTTGTGTTCCCTATATTGCTGTGTCTCTCTCTGTCAAATAAATAAATCAAACCTTTAAAAAATAATATGGTCAGACAAAAAGGTATGGTAACTATTGTTTTAATGGAAAGAAAATAAGATTTTCCACAGACTTCTTGATGGTAATGTTCAGTGACAGGAAATGAAAGAACACTTAACAATATATTCCAGAAGAGTGAGCCAAAATATCTAAACACATCACTTTTCTTCAAGTTTAAGTATTATAATAGATTTGATCCAGGGAATATTTTAATTAAGAGATGACATCTCTTAATATTTTAAGAGATGATACTATTTAAAAATAAGGGCAAACAATATTAGATAAAGATGCAAACAAAATGTAAGCACTATAATTTAAAATATTAAACTTTACAAATATCAGAATGACATAAAACAGAAAAAATACTTCATTAATAAATATAAACAAAAAACAACAAAAGAATATAAAAAGAAGACATGCCTGTTATATTAATAAATATAAATGAGTTTAACTCACTTATTTAAAGGTAGATTATTTGTTTATTACAAAACAAAACCCTACTCTAATTTGTTGAGACACACTTAAACAAGGTCACTTAGAAAAACTCTGTCCCCCCAAAAAGGTAAGCAGAGTAAAGCTATTCCACATTAATGTAAATTCAGAAAAAATATAAGTCTTGGTTTTAACTTTGGGTAAGCAGAATTTAGGTCAAAGAGCATTATCTGATACAAAGAACAGTTTATAATATTAAGCGGTATAATTCACACAAAAAATAACCATGATAAATACCAGTGTACCAAATAGCATTGCAGTAACTTTCATAAATCAGAAATTATGGGAGATAACAAAATAGGCTTAAAAATAATCAAATCTTCCTAGTCCCTAATTTCAAAAGTAAATATAACAAAAGGACAAAACATACTTAAGAATATGGTATTCCTGGGCGCCTGGGTGGCTCAGTGGGTTAAGCCGCTGCCTTCGGCTCAGGTCATGATCTCGGGGTCCTAGGATCGAGTCCCGCATCGGGCTCTCTGCTCAGCAGGGAGCCTGCTTCCTCCTCTCTCTCTCTCTGCCTGCCTCTCTGCCTACTTGTGATCTCTCTCTGTCAAATAAATAAATAAAATCTTAAAAAAAAATAATATGGTATTCCTTAACAATGTTATCAAGAAGATGTATATGGTACTCATTGCTTTAAAAATCAAGCACAAGTCTGGGGCACCTGGGTGGCTCAGTCAGTTAGGCATTGGACTCTATCTAGATTTCAGCCCAGGTCATGATCTCAGAGTCTTTATATGGAGCCTGGATAAGGCTCCACTTGCTCTTTCTCTCTGACCACACACACCTGCCACTCATGCTTTCGCTCTAAAAAATTAATTAATTAATTAATTAATAATAATGATATAATAAAGAAAGAAAATTAACCACATTCCTATAGTGACATTTAAGACTATATTCTAGACTGTAAAGAAAGCCTTTATGTATCTAAAAGGTATTCTTGTACAATAGACATCATAACAAGGTAGAAAAATAATACTTAAATAAAAATCTTTCTCAAACACTCTTGAATTAATGAAGAAAGCAAAAATAACCTAAATTTCAGAATTTCCAGAAAGTAGCAATACAGTCATCAGTGGAACAGAGTTAAATCAGAGCTCAGAGGAAAATTCATAGCCTATAGACTTCATATAAAAGAAAGAATGAAAATAAACCAACCATCTGACTAGATATTTTAGAAAAAGAACAAAACTTTTGCATATTTACTATTTTCTGTGATATAATGATATAAATATAATTTCTCTCTCTCCTTTTTTTTTTTTCTGATATTTATTTTCTCAGAGAGAGAGAGTGCACAAGAGCACAAGCAGGGGGAGGGGCAGGGAGAAGGAGAAGCAGGCTCCCTGCTGAGCGGGGGGCCTGATGTGGGACTCCATTGCAGGACCCTGGGATCATGACCTGAGCCAAATACTTGACTGTGCCACCCAGACACACATATCATTTCTAATGAAATATGCTTGGTCAAGAATTCTTAGAATCTAATCAGAATAGACTGAACTAAGTCAGAAAGGTCAGTGGGTCTGGGGAATTTTAGGAAAAGGTCAAAACGTTGTCTATCTGTTTTTCTCTTGTCTGTGGAAAAACTCACCAGAATTCATTTCAAACACTCCCCAATTCTTGTTCTTAATTGAAATCCTGCTTTAGGATCAGACTTTAATAATTAAAAAACAAGCCCCATCCTTAAATTTTATTACAATACATCAAATACTGTATTTAAAGACAATTAGGAAAATGGTAAAATATCACAAGGATTTATATCTATTTTGTACATTATACATTAGGTATTTTTAACATGGGAAAACTTTTTTTTTTCATTTTTATCAGAAAAGTAGTCTATCTACATTGAGTCTCAGAGTCATCTATATCTAACAAAGGTTATTGGTGAACTTAAAATGTTTTAATGGTTTTTTAAGTTGGTCTTTAAAATAGATCTTTAAAAGCAAATTGTCTCCCATACATACCTGCCATGTACTCTGTGTTTGCTGTCCCTCTGCCTGGATGTCCTTTCTCTTCCCAGCTCCTGATTGTCTCCTGATTCCTAAGCTCTGATTATCCAAGTCATCTTCCTTCTTAAAGAACTATTCAAAACTCTTTTTTTTTTTTTTTTCTTTCCAGGAAGCTTTTCCAGACTATTTGAGGAAACACAGATATATTTCTTCCCTGACCTTCTTTGTTTCATAATCTTCATTGTAAATTCTACCATGTCATTCTGTGATTTCAGAGCAAGATTTCCACAGCCAATGGGACATTGCCCCAGTGATTTTATCACTGTTAACGGTCTTCTTTGCGTGTGTTTATTTATGGTGTCTGAAGTTCCATCAGAAGTGATTATTCCATTGGTGTAAACAGTGTTTTCTCTGGTTTGTTCATTATTGAAACTCATATAATACTAGGGAGTATCACAAATTAAAGCTTCCATCAAATTGATTCATGTCTTCCTTCACAGTGAGAGAGACTAGGAGTTTGAGCCGCATTGTTATTTGGAGGTCTGGAGATTGTCATGCATCGTGAAGAGACTGAAAATAATTTGAGAAAATTAGGAAATAGTACAAAAAGAGAATTTAAAGATATTAATGATAGGCTTCGTGGACTTCAGGATTTCCCAGTGCCAAGCCTATCTGCTTTTATGTGTGTGTGTGTGTGTGTGTGTGTGTGTGTGTGTGTATGTATTTTTTTTCCTTTCTCTCTATGAACTTGACATTCTTTATGAAGAAGAAATGTATCCAAGATTATATCTATTATAGAATCTCATATAATTTTTCTCATACAGAAATTTCTGAGAACATGATGATTGAAATAAAATGATTTTCATTATGTCTATTTTATTTTATTATGTGAAAGAAGTTTAGGTTTCCAAAACTGAAATGTTATAATAGTAGTTTATACTTAATTTCAGCATTGATAATTTTTTTTTATTTTTAATGTCAGAGGGAAAATGCTGGAAAAAAGAAAACCCAATAGGATCTAGTTTTGGGGCAAGAATGAGGGGGAACATATAATGGTGATGTCCAGTCATGTAAAGTTCACTTAACAATTCAGTGCTACTGATCAAGTTTTTTTTTTTTTTCTTTTCTTGCTCTCATGCAGGAAAATGTGACAGAGAAGGTTGGTATGCTATACATTTCTGGATTATTTGCATTTTAGGTGAAGGGACAGGGGAGAATATTGAGAATGAATTATTAATGGGAATCCTCTCTGTGGCAAATACAGTACTGAGCCTGGGGTCCTACTTGATACTGTCAAGATTTTTTTTTTTAATACTGCTAAGATTTTTCTTTCATTTTAAAAATCCTTCTCTTGGCAAGAAATAAAAGGAATAGAAAGGAAGAACTAAAAGGGAATAGCCAAAGCTGTGCTGCCTTTTCTCCCTCATAGAGTTATCCTTTTTCCCCTATCCGTTTGCCTTCCAGGATTTTTTTCTGCTGAGAGGTCACCTCCTTCTTTTTTTTTTTTTTATTTTTAAAGATTTTATTTATTTATTTGACAGAGAGAATCACAAGTAGATGGAGAGGCAGGCAGAGAGAGAGAGGGAAGCAGGCTCCCTGCTGAGCAGAGAGCCCGATGCGGGACTCGATCCCAGGACCCTGAGATCATGACCTGAGCCGAAGGCAGCGGCCTAACCCACTGAGCCACCCAGGCGCCCCTGACCTCCTTCTTTTATGGCTGTCATTGTGCCAGTACCTGCGTGTCTAGTAGTCCTCAAACTCAATTGCACTCCCTTGTGTCACTGCTAGGGAGGAAAAACAAAAACAAAAACAAGAACCAAAACACTTTACCCTTTTAAGCTTATCCTAGCTGGGCTAAGAATTAAATGAGCCAGATCAACAGAAGAAAATCAGATTTACTTGCCTATGTACCGGGGATCCACACGACAAAGACAATCAAGCAAAATGAGGTATAAATATCATCATGAACTAAGAAGAGGGTAGGGGTCTGAGGCTTCAAAGGGAAGGAAAACAATTTGCAGGAAAATAAAAAAGAGTGAAAGTTTGATAAGCAAATGTTTGCTAGACCGTACAAAAGCAATGGGGCATAGAGAGGAATTTTAACAAACATATTTTGCTAAGTTCCTCCCTGCCTATCACCTCTCATTCCTATTATAATTAATTATTTATGGAGATAGCTCTCTTCCTAGAGCAGGTTTCTATCTAAATGCTTTTTAGGCAGGTAGGGAAAGGCCAAAGTTGCTTTTTTTGTTTTTTAACTTTTAATTTTATTTTTTCAGTGTTCCAAGATTCACTGTTTATGCACCACACCCAGTACTGCATGCAATATGTGCCCTCCTTAATACCCACCGCCAGGCTCACCCAGCCTTCTCCCTTGTTTGATATACAAACCCTCAGTTCGTATATCAGAGTCCACAGTCTCTTGTGGTTAGTCTCCCTTCCGATGTCCCCCAACTCACTTTTCCTTTCCTTCTCCTCATGTCCTCCATGTTATCCCTTATGCTCCACAAGCAAGTGAAAATTGCTTTCTGAGAGTTTGCGTCTGATTGTTTTCAGCTCAAAATAATCTGATGCCAAAGTGGCACATTTTGGGGGCAACTTGCCCGGGGCCTAACATTTGCTTCTGTCACCCCTCTGAGAAAGTGTTCTTGAAGTAGGGGCTAAATCCTAATCCTTAACATCAAATACATAGCGTGGAATACGGTAGGTGAATGAATGCTAGTTTCTTCAATAAAAAAATCAGGAATTATACAGAGAAGTTAAATAGACTATCCACCAGAATACAGATTCCCTCTCACACTCTCAAATGTTGGTATGTACTGCATGAAGGAGTTTCAAAATGCTGGGGTATTAGGACCAGGGGATGCAATTCTTCAAGGCTGAGAAAGTGGCATATAACTCTGTATCACATTGTGAACAATGAGATTTACTCTAACAGGTATGTATATTACAGTAAAAAATAGAAAGTTGAAGGAAATTAATGAGTGATAGCTGAAGAGATGCATATTCTACCAGTAACCACCTCTCACCTTTGAGGCCAGCTTCCCAAAGAGAATATTCTTTCGGTCCCACAAGTGCTGGGCTCTTCCTGCCTCACAGAGGACTAAGATTCATAACAGAGTTCCAGGATTCTATTGCAAACTTCATCATTCTGTTCTTCTCTCTGTGTGTTAAATGGCCTCTTAACAGCGGCTCCCTCTCCATTTCAACTTTTCTTCTCTGTGCTTATTTCAGAGTGAGCTCAGTGCACTTAGCAATAGTTGTCAAGAGGAGAGAGAATCACTCTTTAATAGACTTGTTTTCTCTTAACCTTCCTTTTCACATCAGCTATTTTCATAGCTAATAAATTTTAAACTGTGAAAATGGCTTTGATCAATTATGTATTTAGGTTTTTCATAAACATGCTGATTTTATTACTTATGGAAACGATTAAGAACACATTTGTGTAGAATTTCTCCTGTATTGTCCCAAGTGAATTCTTTATGTTTGCAAAGATTGTCCTATTTACTGATTTTATGAGGATCTTGCAGATATTTTTATTTTCATGAAATAAATAAAGATTTAGGTATTGTTTAAAAAACATTTTGAACACCCTCATATCCATGCTGACAAATAATAGTTAGAAGTACAGCAGGATCTCTAATTCAAGATAAACAGGTAATGCTACACCAAAGCACCCCCGCCCCAAGCCATCACCACGCATAGCCTTGGTGGTGCATAGGGTTGCCTGTAGGTGGCAGCAAGAATGTTGCAAATTGTAGCTACTAAATAATACCAAGAGCATAATTAAAACGAAAGGACAAATTAAAAATAGCTTCATTGTCATGTTCAAAGTATTGTATATTTAGCTTTAGGCAACAGATTTATTTTAAAGACAAAAAAAGAACAGTCCTGACGTGCATCTGGGAATGGAAATTAGATAACCTCACAACACAAAGGGCAAAAAACAATACCCTATTACTTTTATATGACCAGATTTAGGCAGCGAACAATAAGATGTTCTATAAAGGGATCAAATGAACCTGGAGTGGCTCAAAGGCAAAAGTTTGATAATCACACTGTGTTTTGCCTTACGGTCCTTTCAGCTCCATTATCCATCCACAGCAGTGAGTTCAGAATTCTGAACACACATGAGCCACATATTTGGACTACCAAATTTGGACTACCAAACAGTACGTTCTAGAAAAATCAAGTACAACATGTAGAAGGATAAAATAAAAATACCCTGTGATGTTTTTTCACCTTATTCTTAGTGGCCATCAGTGTTGCCAGAAAGAAATAGCTCTCATCTTGTGCCCTGTGTTAGGAATGGTGCTCTCTGAGTGATGAGGCACCAGCAGTGCCTCAAGCCTCCAGTTCTGTGGACCAGGTTGAGCTGGGTGTGGGATAATTAGGTGTGGGAGAAGGAGAGAAAGCTAATTCATAACTGCTAACCTCAGAGATGAATCATGGTATTATTTCCTGGAGAATGATAGGTTGTGGGAAAATTAACTGTAAGATAGAAGAAGGAAAGGCACTGAAAATAAAAATCCAGAAATTTGGGGCATCCGGGTGGCTCAGTCCGGTAAGTGTCTGACTCTTGACTTCAGCTCAGGTCATTATCTCAGTCAGGGTTGTGAGATCAAACCCCACATTGGGCTCCCCACTAGGCTGCTGAGCTTAGAGCCTGCTTGGGATTTTTTTTTCTCTCTGGCCCCCTCTGTCCCCCAGCCCCACTAATATGTGCAGTCACTCTCTCTGTCTTTCTTTCTCTCTCTAGAAAAAAAAAAAATCCAGAAATAAGAAATATACTGAACATTAACAGCCAGGAAATATCTCAGTTGTTGCAAGAAACAATGATCTATTAAGCAACCCTAATATATGTGTCTTGGTATGAACTATATAGAATGATTTACAATGTGTGTAATAGAGGAGTGCCTCTTCTCTCCATTAGGAAGTAATTAACTTCAAGAATAGGTCTTCGGCTGCTACAGAATGAATGTTTGTATTTCCCCAGCCTTCGTCACCCCAAAATTCATATGTTTAAACCTAATCCCTGCTGTCACACTGTGATAGTGTTTGGAGGTGGGGCCTCTGATAGGTATTAGGTCATGAGGGGTCTGCGGATTAGTGGACCTTATAAGAGATATTCCAGGAGGATCCATAGTCCTGTCCTTTATATGTGCTAAAAGGAGGCCATCTATGAACAAGGAAATGAGCCCTCACTAGACATTCAATCTGTAGATAACTTGATCTTAGACTTCCAAACCTCTAGAACTGTAAGGAATAAATTTCTGTTGTTCATTGGCTACCTAGTCTGTGGTATTCTTCTCTAGCAATAGAACACACTAAAATTTAACGTGCAGTTTTCAGAATTTCTTTGGTCAAATTGCATACTTCATGTGCTAATTGCTGGTGTTCACCCTCTAAAATGCAATCTAGAAGTCCCTATGTTATCTCAGATAAACTGAAGGTGACCACTTAGTCTCACTAGATCTCATTTATGATGATTTTCTTTCTTGGAATTTTCTGTCTTGGGGATAGTTATGATTCCAACAGAGGGAGTAAACGGGAACACTTGGGAATTCATAGAATGAGCAAAGAAAGGATTAGTGGAACAAGTACTGGCAAATGTTATGTGTTTCATGTCCCCTCCCCCATTTTCCAGATGGTCAGAAGAGTTCAAGTGCAAATGGTATCATTCCTTTCTCTTTATCCTACCTTGGTAGATCGTTCTGTTTTTTTAGCAACAGCCCTTTCTGCTGTGATGACAGAAATTAGGGGATTGCCAAATGATAGGGAAGAGATGAAATCCAGGTTGGAGGGGAGATTCAATTAGGTGGAGAGATTGATTGATGGATGGATTGTTTTATATGCCTAGACTGGACAGACCAGAGGACAGGGAATAGCATTTTTTTTTTTAAGATTTTATTTATTTATTTGACAGAGATCACAAGTAGGCAGAGAGGCAGAGAGGGAGGAGGAAGCAGGCTTCCCGCTGAGCAGAGAGCCTGATGCAGGGCTTGATCCCAGGACCCTGGGATCAGGACCTGAGCCGAAGGCAGCGGCTTAACCCAGGCGCCACAGGGTTAGCATTCTAAGTTGAGGAGGTTGCTCTATTTCTGCCACCTGAGAGTAGGTCACAGTGATGTACTGACAAATACATTGGAAGTATAACTGAACAGTAGGAAGAGACTAACACCCTGATTCCCTTTTTAGGGGGTGGTTTTGTCTTGCCTTGTTTTTGCATATTGAAGAATAACCCCGGATTCCAACACAGGGGAGTTTGAGGATGTCGCCAAGGTTGTACACAAAACTGGTGAAGCCAGGGTCTTCATTTCTGACAATGTCACAGTTAAGGTGGCATAGGAGGTAGAGGCTGGTCCAAGTTCAATCTGGAGTTTGATAGGGAAAGTTGTTTCTCAGATGCTAAGTAGAGTAAAAGCCCAGAAGGCCAAAGGGTACATCAAAATTGTGGAGTAGAGCCGGGAGCTCCGAGTCAGCAGAGACTGAATTAAAGGGGAGGGCAGGTAGGGAATATGTGAACAGGCCTCTGAACAAAGAGGACCTGCAGATTTGGGCAAAGGCAGTCCTGCTGCATCAGGTGCTCGGTCCATTGTGGGAAAGAGGCTGGCTGGCTGCGAAGGCCAGATCTCTAAGCCGCAGGCACATTGGAGTCGCATGTGGAGCAGGGGTGCCCTCCACCTTTGGGAACTGTGGAGTTGAATTTCCACCTTGGCACACCCTTCAATTTTTGACACATAGTGATTTGATATAAACTGTCATCTCTCAGAGACAAACTGACAATAAATACGACTACTCATTTCCCTCCGAACTGTGTCTGGAAGGTGGAGGGTAATTAGACACATGCCTGCTGGAGATGTTGCTAATACATTATGAAATGTATGGGAATTTGCTTTGAAGGGGAGAAACAATTAGGGATGGTGATTTACAGAAGACTATAAGAGGCAGGGGGTCTCTTATGTTTTATTTCCTAAAGCCAAAAAATTCCTATAAAATCCCTACTTAACTCACATTCTTAAGCTAGAGATCAAGCCTTTTGAAGAATAGGCATGCCTTAAAAATCAATCCACATGGCATTGCTAAGATCAAAGAAAAGATAATGCTCTAAGGGCCCTGCTGCTGGAATTGTTGACCCAAGTAGACCCCCGCTGACTTGCAGGGGTGGAGGTATCTGCAAAAACTGATCTCGTATCTTTTCTCTTCCTTAGCTCAATACTCTTAGGGATCAGAGAATAGAATCTTCTCTATTGCAGACCCTGGGACTTTCCAGAAACCCAGATCTTATTCTAAGGAAAATATATAGAGGTGTCCATATCATAATTGGTATAATGGGTTCACAGACATAATAGTCAAAGAAGCTATTGGGTGCCTGGGTGGCTCAGTGGGTTAATCCACTACCTTTGGCTCGGGTCATGATCTCAGGGTCCTGGGATCGAGTCCTGCATCGGGCTCTCTGCTCAGTAGGAAGCCTGCTTCTCTTCCTTTCTCTCTGCCTGCCTCTCTGCCTGCTTGTGATCTCTCTCTGTCAAATGAATAAATAAAATCTTAAAAAAAAAAAAAGAAGCTATCATTCAGGGAAATAATTAAATCGTGTTTTTTCTCAGCTAAGGCGAATCTATTATGAGTCTAAGGAAGGGTTTATGCAGGTAGAGATGAAGCATCTCCTTCTCTGTTCTCAGGTATGGGAGAGACATAAACGACTTAGTGTCCACACACTTGCTCTCAACTGAGACTTCCTTAATTGCTGTTCTTTTCCTAACATCACGTCTGCATGATCCCATGGAGGGTCAGCCACGGAATACACATGTTCTTTGAACTCAGGCCATGCCTTGATTTGGTATCACTCCTAGTAAAGACAACATAAAAGCTTTCAGGGTTTCCAACCTTCTGGCATGACCCTTTTCTCTAAAAGTCTATTTAAATATTGAATCCCCCCATTCTGCATGGCCATATTATATTAATATAATTATTATCTATCCCTCCCTTAGTTAGGATTTCTGTGCATCCTTGATAGGGAGCTTACATTGGCTTCCTCACACCTTTTCCTCTTGCCTAGACCTCTACTTTCTCTTCTCATTGCCTCTGGTGGTTTCTGATCTTCTCCTGGTCCACTTTGCCCCAGCACTTGGAGAGACGTATGACAATTTCCTTTCAAGGCATTACTGACAAAAGTTGTTAAGTTTAATTTCTAAGGTATTAAGATTAAATAATGGAATTAGAATGCAGAAAAGGAAATCTTAAAAATAGCTATTGGGTACGACAGCCCCCAGATTTCATCATCCACTCCTCTTCACAGGGACTTCTACTGTAATTTCTGATGTGAGAAGCAGACATGCCACCATCCTTGGACCACAGCTCCCTTCTTGGTCTCTCTTTGTTAGATTCCAATGTCTTCTGTTCTGGACTATCCCAGGTCCATAGCTTCCCACTTTGGAGCTGACTTATTGTTGAGAGCATTTTCTCTCTTTGTCTCAGCCTTAGGTAGTTTTAAAGGCAACATTAAAATATGAAAGGAAGCCAAAGAAAAATTCTGTTTTAACTTCTACTTCTCAATACTATTTTTTTAAAGATCTATTTGTTTATTTGAGAGTGAAAGCGAGAGCAAGAGAAAGCTAGAGAGAAAGAGAGCACGCACAGGGGGAGGAGCAGAGAGAGAGGGAGACGAGAAGACTCACCAGTTAGAGAAGACTCATCACTGAGAGGGGACCTGGAAGTGGAGCTCAATCCCAAGACCCTGAGATCATGACCTGAGCCAAAATCAAGAGTCTGATGCTCAACTGACAGAGCCACCCATGCACCCCTACTTCACAATAGTATTAGTCACCTGAATTATAGGTAGTCTCAAAAAATAGCAATTATTGGGGCAACTGGGTGGCTCAGTGCGTTAAAGCCTCTGCCTTTGGCTCGGATCATGATCCCAGGGTCCTGGGATGGAGCCCCACATTGGGCTTTCTACTCAACAGGGAGCCTGCTTCCCTCTCTCTCTCTCTGCCTGCCTCTCTGCCTACTTGTGATCTCTGTCAAATGGATAAATAAAATCTTTAAAAAAAATAGCAATTATTGCCTCTCTTCTGATTAATAACAGTAATAATCATGTTAATATAATTCTTTCACTTTCACCTCTAAGCTCAGTAATCCTGACTACCGTTTTACTTTGCATTGGCTTGCAACCTTTTCTGCTTGCCCCGACAACTTTAAATGCCCATCGTTCTTCTTGAGACCTCCACACCCAAGCCACAAGTCCAGAATTTGCAATGTGAAATCTCTTTTTAATTTTGAAGGAGAATTGGAGAGCCTTTTGCGTGATCACCCTCAACTTTCAGCTTCTCAACTTTGTTTTAACTTACCTGTACTCCCATCACAGCTGCTGCTTTCCTTGGACCCTCAGAGGATGGGCTCTTTCTCCCCTTCTCAAGGGCTTCTCTTTATTTGGACTCTGGATTTCATGTTTTCAAGCGAGTCCTTTGCTGTGTGCTCTTTCTCTTATTGGTCAGCCTGTTCTCTGCACTGACTAATTCCCCAGGTGATCAGCCACACTCCAGGTTTTTTTATCCTAAAATTGACCAATACTTACATTTCAGGATCGAGGCCATTTGATCTCAGTGTATCATTCTTTGTGTTTTATTATTTCATACTTTTAATCCACCATAAACTCTATCTGCTATTACTTTATTTAACATTTTTATCTATATTTTTAGTAATATATTTATTTTTTATAAAATAAAAAATTCTATTTTTATATTTATTTTTTAGTTTTAACATTTGGTGCTACCTTTATCTTGTTAAACCATAGTTTTTTTGATCTTTCAAATTAAGTTGGAAGGCTTTCCATCAATATATCACACAGTAATATAACTGGATGAGTGGGATAAGGATCTGAAACAATTTGCTTTACAGAGGAATAAAGTATTTCCTGAAAATTTGGTAGAACACAGCTGTAAAAGGATGCTTAGAGACCTTTTAGAGACATACTATTAGACACTTTCCAATATTTTAAATAGTTATTTGTCTATTAAGTTTTATCTTTCTTGAATGAATTAAAATTATGTTGCTCATTCCTTTTCACTTGGATTTTATTTTTTCCAGTGATATCTCTGTACGTTTTTCTTATTGTTTGTCTTTTTCTGACACAGCTCTCTAACTTTTCTTTTTTTTTTTTTTTGCATTTGCATTTGCTTATTTCTAAAGGCTCACTGATATATCATTTTAGGTATCATTCTTATAATTAAAATATACTACTTTGTTACTTGATTTAAGGATCTCTGTTTAATAGTGAATTTAACAGAGAATTTAATCAATTCAGACTTAACAGTGAATATGGTTTACGTTTACCAAATAGTTTTTTTTTTTTAATTTCAGTTTACTCCAGTTTGCTTTGTTTTTCTTAATTTCTTTTTTCCTCTTTTCTATCTTTTTAGATTTTTTTATTGTTTTATTCTCTTCCATTGGCAGTATAACAGTTGTATATGCTAATTATCCCTCTAGTGGTTATTATAAAACTTTTAACATACATTTTCAATCTTCCATTTTTAATACCTAGGGTTAATTTTTAGTTATATCTTCCCCTAGATTAGAGAAGACACTTAAAGTGCTTATATTCTTCTCTCTTCTACTTCCTTGGTCACTTCCTCTATTAAGATCATTAGATATTTTATTTCAAGATTTATTTTTTTTATAATATCACCAAGCTTTATTGTTTACTAGTGTCTTTGCTCTAATAACGTGTATTTTCTCACTCTTGGATTTACTTTAATTTCGATGGAGCATATATCTAAGTAAGATTTTTAGAGCCTGTTATAGTTAAGAGCTATTTACGCCAGACCCACGTGAAAATTTCTTGCTTTGGTTCTTTTCCAAGTGCTGTTTGCCTAGTACAAAACTTCTGGTTAGGGATTATTTTATCTCACATCTTTATAGAAATGACTCAGTTATCTTCCAGTATTTATAATGTTAATGGGTTGTTTTTATTCTTTTTACTCAAAGGTACTTTTTTTTCTCTGAACACATTTTGGACTTTATCATTTTATTGAAGTTCTCAAATTTCGCTTGGTAATGTTGAAGTGTGGCCTTTTGTTTATGTTTTGGACTTATCTTCCTTGGAACACATTTTGTTTTGTTTTGTTTGTTTTCAATTTGAGAACTTAAATGTCTTCTTTACAATATTGAAAAGTTTATTTTTTTTTCTTTTTTGCTTTACTATATCTCACCTCAATTATATTAATTTTCTTCTGGAAATCCTAGTAAATATGTTATAGAACTTCTGGATCCATCCTCTATGTCACTTAATTTTTGTTTTTGTTTTTTTTTTGTCATTTGTTTAATATGCTGCCTTCTGGGGGCACTTTTAGGCTCATTCTTTTCATTCTATAATGTGTTTCTTAGATATTTGGGGTAATATAACTAAAAACAAAACTTCCTATTACTCCAGAATCTCCTTCCTGTTACTCCAGAATCACCAGGTTTACACACTTCACCATAGTACATAACCTCTGCAATGTCCATAGCCCCAAGAAACATCATAATTTTAATGAGGAGTGGTTTTACAATTTGGTGGACTTTGGCCCTCTTAGGTTAACCTCCTCCCCTTCCCCAGAAAGTGGGAAATGGGGATACTTTCTCTCTGGATGATTGCATTTCAAAGAGATGACCCTGGGGTCCTTGGTAAAGACATTCTTGGGTTGTAAAGCTGGCAAAAGCCTTATTTAACCTTTAAAAAGATTTTTGTACATTCCAAAGACCTTGGAAAAGAACTTGGAATTAACAAGTTTTCCAAAGAAAATGCTCTAAGAAAAGGGAGGAGGGAAGTACATGCCCTTATTTCCAACAGAGATTTAATAAGCCTCTTGATTTAAATTTTTCTTGCCCTTGCTTGTGACTGTACTCTCATTGTTCAGGTTCTTTGATTGGTTCATATTTAGTTTGGTTTGTTTTAGCAACCTGTCCTCTTTTTAGGAATGTGGTAATTGTTTCAGGTTCTGTAAAGACATCAAATTTCCTTATTTTGTGTTTACGCTTTTCAATCTGATTTTTAGTTCTTTGGTTAATTGGGTGCCTTTCTTCCAGGGTTTTTTAACCACACTTTTCAGGGCTCTCTGATTAACAGAAGCTCTGCCTGTGGGGGTTTACCTTTGGTTGTGTTTGAAAGGGGAAGGATGGGCAATCCAGTGTGAGGGCTCCTGTGCTGCTTCTTGGGTCAGGAAGCCATCTAGAGCCCTGCTCCACCAGCCCAACCACTCATACTCACTGCTTTATCTAGTTTCCAGGGAAGCAGTGAACTCTGTGAAGTGCAAGCTGGAGAGATATAAAGGACGCACAGACCTCATTGCTTCAGTACAGTTCTAGTAACAATCATCCTAATAAATATTGCCAGGTCATTTCCAGTTCCTTATGTCACTTGACCTCTAATCTGAGTTCCCTATACCTGCTATATATTGTTACCCACCCATTGAATTATATCCTTTATTTCTTGCTAATAGGACCCTCACTTTGGGAGAACTATTAAGCATCAGCCTCAGAGTTTGAATAATGACTCGTTTACCTAATGATAGCAGACTCTGTAGTGTGTCTGTGTTGGTTAAGCAGTGAACATGTACCCCAAATGTGGCTGCAAGGAAAATAAGAATGAAGAGGTTGCCATGTATGTATCCTGAGCTCTCTGGGAAAGGTTTACTCCTTGTCCCATTATAAAAGAAGGAGATGCACAGGAAGAAGGCTTTTCCTTTAATTGCTCCCTTTTTCCCTGCTTGGGAGATTTCAAGTCAGGAATTCAGACCCCCCAAATCTTCTGCAACCCTGACAACAGAAGGTATTAGTAGAGAAGGAATACAAGAAGGGCCTGGAGGCCATTGATGCTGTAGTGGGGTCCGGGAAATCAGCCTGAAATGGCCCATATCCCGACTTTGTTGGAGGTGAACAGATTATATGACTTTTTTCTCTCTTCCCTTATTTGCAGCCAAAACCACACTCCACTCCAGAACCTGCCTCTACTTCTTTTTCTGCATATATTTGGGTTGTAATTTCCTATTATATTTCCCTATCAGTCTGATATCATCTGCTTTTTTGATTTTCCTCATACTTAATCTAATTAAGACACTTTCTGGATTTTTATCCTTTTAATAGATGCATTCTAAATAACAATTATAAAACATTGACACATACATCTTTTCTGACACGCAAGGGGTTTGGAACAGAATGAAACGATAAAGAAACATGTCCAGTCTGTTTTTAACCTATGATTGTCTGTTTCTGGTTTATGTTCATCCCGAACTTTCTTGTTTTTCCAGAGATAGCTGTGTCATTTCCCTTCATAATATTGCCATGATCTCCCCCAATTTCTGTTTTATCCTATGTGCACCTCTGTTGTATGTGCACACAGTATTGAAATTTTCTTACCTAAGCCTGTCCTTCCATTGGGTTGTGAAGCTGTCCTGTCATACTCTAGGTATTACTCATATTTTAATTTTGCAGAATGACTTATTCAAGGTCATCTCTCAAAACATTTTATTAAATTGAACCTATTCTGGGTCTTGAGGGGCTTATTTTCTACAAGGCTTAGAATCCACTCTGACACTTCTTATCAAGTTCTGAATTTTTCTTCTTGATTCATCCTACTTGAACCTAAGACTTTCATACTTAGATTTTCAAGATAAAGCTTTCATGGAGAATTTACAAATGTAACTATAAAGTGACCTTCTTTCTCGTCCCCTATTTATCTTACTTAGTCTCTCTTTTTTGTGTGTCCCTCTGTTTATAAATTAGGTTGTGTCTAAAAGTTCTTATTGATGTGATATTAAATGATTCACAAGTAAATTTTCCAGGCAACTGTATTCAATTAGATTACATTTTTAGTTTGTCTCAAGTTCACAGAATCTTCATTGAAACTTATTGTGTGATGAGCTTTGTGTCGAATTTGTGTACAGATACCACCTTATCTTTGTTAGGGAACATGTCTGTGTGTATAGCTACACCCGAATCTCCATTTCCATCCATACCACATCCATGTCTATATTGACATCTGTTACTATTACATTTAAACAGATAAGCTGTTCAATATATTCATTTCTAGATGTCAGTGTGTTAAAATGTGACATGTGAATTTTAAAGTATTTTCTAAAAAGAAGAACAAATCCATACCTGCTATATACTGCTAAATATTTTAAGGGGTATATGTTAGTTAAATTAGCGCTGTCTTCGGTCTTAGTCAGCTGGGCTACTATAATAAAAATACCATAGACTGAGTAGATGATAAACAGCAAAAACTTGTTTCTCTCATCTATGGAGGCTGTAAGTATGAGATCAAAGTGCCTGCATGGTCGTGTTCTGGCAGGAGTCCACATCAGGGCTTATAGACTTCAGACTTGTAGTTTTCCATGGTTGGGAGCAGAGTGGGGAAGCAAGTTCTGTTGTGACTCAGATAAGGGTACTAATGTCATTCACGAGGGCTCCACCGCCAGGACCTCATCTAATCCTGATTACCTCCCAATGGCTCTTCCTTTTAATTCCAACACATCTTCTGTGTGTGTGTGTTGGTGGGGGTAGGGAAGATAGGGTTTTGACATGGGAATTCTGGGGAGACACAAATATTTAGTCCATAACATAAAGTAACACATAATGCTTAAAATTTGAGGAGCTTAACACATACAAACTTACTTCTTGCTCATTTAAAGTCCAATCAGTGACTGTTTGGCACTGTGAAGCAGTGATGTCCATGTAGTCATTCAGCAACCCGGACTAAAAAAGTTCTGCTATATTTGGCATGTGGTTTATAAGTCACCAGGAGCCAAAAAATTTCAGAGGCAGACAAGGGGCGGGGTGGGAGGGAGAGAAGCTGTGCATGTGCCTATGGAGGTATCTTCTTGCTGGGATCTGAAATAGCATACTTCATTCCCCGCAGTTGGACAGCCAATGGAAGGTGGCAGCTGGTTGCAGGGGAGGCTGAGAAATGCGGTCTAGCTGTGTGCAAGAAGAAAAAATCTTGGACTCTGATGAATGGCCTATAGTCTGTGCCCCAGAGAGGCACCAGGGGTCAGTATGTCTGGCCCAGGGTGAAAACTGGCTGAGCGGTCGGGCACAGCTTCTGTGTTTCTCCACTAACTTCAGGTCTTATCCATTTGTTTAAATAAAACTTTCCTAATCAGGCCAGCTTGGGGAAATTGACCAGACTAATACATACAAAGTCAGAAGCGAAAATAGATACTTACTCAGCAGGTGGCTCTCCTCAAATCCTCTCAGCGCCAATGATCAGTGTATGAAAATGTATTTTCTCTTATTAGCCTCTGTAATGAGCCACCAGTCAACAAGGACGCGGTGTATCCGTGGATTTTTTTTTTTTCCTTTAGTTTAATGAGGAAAGTGAAAGAAGTTATTTTATTGATGTCATAACGATTAGCCAACTGCAAAGTTTTTACAGAACAAATTGGAGGACACGGGAGGAGGTAGTGTTGACTGGCAATGTGGATTTTCTAGGCTTTCCTTTTCTTTCTTAATTTTAATAAAGCAAATAAAAGTTATTATGGGGTATTAATAAAAAAGCACCTAAGAAGTGAATATAGCACTTAAAGAATTAGGAAGGGAGAAAAAAAAGTATACACTATTTCTTCCTAGGAGAGAAGACAAGATTTTCCTTCTCCTGTTCTCCAACTACATGGCATGGTGGTGTGGATGGACCATGGGCATTGGTGTTTTAAGATGTAATTAGATTTGAACCTTTCGTTCTGCTACTTACAATTACTATATATTTGGGAAGTGACCTACATTTCGTGAGCTTCAACTTCTACATCTTTTAAATTGGTATAATTATATTTATGTACAATATCTTAATGGAACAGAACTCTTTAAAGAATTACACCATGAACTGGAGCTCCTAGCATGGCACCCACCTCCTGGTAAGCACTCTGGAAATACTGTTTCTTTTTGGCTGGAGAAATAAGGAATGACTTAATTTTCTGGAACATGCTCTATGTGAAACAACAGATCCAGCGTGTAAAACCCCAGAAACTATTGCTCCGACATTTATTGAAATGCTACTGTGTCCTGCAGGCCCTCCGTCTTTGGTGATCCTGAAACACTTTGCAAGATGTCTGTGAAGGCATTACCACATTCACATAGGAGTCTTGGAACATCATGTCTCTTTTAAACACACTGTGAATGGATTCCAATTCCTTTCTTCACTTTTCCTTCATTCCAACAAGGACTAACTGCTATTCTGAAATTTTGATGACAGGCACTGTGTTAAGCACCATAGGAATCATGAATGGAAAGATAAGCATCTACTTCTACAGAGTTTATATTCTGTAGCACCTTTGGATCCAATCTGCTTCCTTGGGTATAGGTAAACCTAGTCCAGGTAAGTAAGGATTGTTCAAACACTTCTGGTGAAAAGAACAAACAAACATATTTATGTTCAACCCAAGAGGATGAAAAAGATGGAAACAAAGGGAAGATCAAGACCCACTTCCTCCCTCTACTCCACTAAATCTGGGGCATGGTGAAAGAGAATGGGAGGGGGGTATGGGTGGAGGGTGCAGCCACTCGCTTGAATTGCCCCCAGTGCAGGCCTACTTATTCCAGTGGTCACACTGCCTCCTGTTACGTCTCCCAAAGTGCCAGGCACAGGGCATGGCACGGCCCACTGTAGACCCTACAGCAATTGCTTTTGTATATTACTAGTTTGAAAAAGAAAATTCTTAAATACACCAAAGAATTTCCTTCATAAAAATGGTGGCCCTTCAGGAAAACATATGAACTGGCAGCCAATATATATTTCTACTACAAATCCACATCATATTCAGCTTGAATGTGGACATTTTTAATGTGTCTGGAGAAACTGCTCATACCTTGTGCATTGTGCTTGATCTGTCAAGATACCTTGACAAGTTTCAGAGCTCATCCCCACACAAACCCATGTGAGCACAGAAAAAGGAAACAGTCTAGCAAGTAAAAAAGAAATGAGAATTTAGAGGTGAATTGAGATTATGCTCAGGCCCAAGCAGTCGTGGTAGAATATTTATATTTTTGAAGTTAATTTTTTTTTAAACTGCTGTTCTGCACATTAATTTGTGATTTCTGTCCTTTTTCTGCACCACATGCACCAGATTCGGTAATTAACTTTTTAAGCTGAGTTCAGCAATTTATTGGGCTTAGTTTGCAGTCCAGAAACTGATCACATACCTACCCTGACAAGACAGTCTTAATGAGTCTGAAACCAGGAGCTGAAGTCCTGGATGAGCTAATTTTGCAACCCTTGGCCCCAAGCCAGTTGATGAAAATTATCTGAAATGGACCCAAACTTTTGCCACCTGCAGCACAACCGCCTACAAATGTCCCATCCAGGTGTTGGATGGCATGGCACCACCAAAATATCTTCAGAATAATTTTCTCCCCTCTATTTTAATTGCATTTAGAAGGAATAAAGAAGTACAGCTCTGCAATATTTATTGCCCTGTTCAAATGGAGGAAGAACCCTACATAATATTGTAGCAATTACAAAGGTCAAAAGATTTTCTCTCCTCAGGCCATTTGATGGTACAGAGAAGCAGCGCTTCTGAACACATAATGAACACCACAATCTCCATTTGGATTTGGAAGAAACCCCCAGATCCCAGGAAAGAGGTTCTAATGAGATCCTGTATTAGTATAATACTGCTTTCAAAGCAATCACCAGCATGCGGATTGTTCCCTGGGTAGGGCCGAATTCATGAGCCCTATTTTGTAACAAGATGAAGGCATGTTTGACAGAAAAGACTGGTTTTCGGAAGGGAAGGAGCCACTGAGATGTATGCAACTGAGCCCAAAGAAACATTGCCCATGCCTGAGGCTTTTAGCAGCTTTGTAATAGATGAAAAAAAAAAAAATCAGAAAGATAAAAGCAAGATACCTTCACAATTTTCAGGATATGGGACACAAAGATATTGGTTTTCCTTGTGGCTCGAAATGAAACTTTATGGACAAAATCACTACAAAAGGACAGAAATTGGTCTGGATCTAGGGCCTTCTTTTGGGAGAAGGAGCTTTCCCTATCCGGACAACCTCACCAGGCAGGACCCATCAGAGATGTGCAGTGCATTCTCACTCTACCCCCACAGGGTTAATGTTGGCAGGAAGAATTCTGCTCTGTTAGGTGGAGAAATGATGCACAAAGGAAGGAACTTGGGAAGTCAGCTCACTAGTCAGAGGTCTAGAATTGATCTTTATTAAAGAAAGTAGGCTAATTGGCTAACTGCAAGGTATTTATTGAGCCTTTCTGTGCCAGTCTGGTACAAAGCACAGTCAAAGACTTGAAAAGGTGTTTCTCTTCTGTTCAGGTGAATTGGTTACGATACCAGCGTACGACAATGTGACAAATGGTGTAACAAGTGTAAAGGGAATACTTGCCCTTGGGGTCAGCTGACATAGTCCTGTGGGCAGCATGATAGGAAAGACCGATTTGTAAGCGAGTCTGGAAGGGTAGGTAGAATTTAGGACAGGTGGATCTTACAGAAGGGGCAAGAGAATGAGCAAAGATACAGAAGCAAAATGAACATGGCATATTTGCAGGATGCCTCAAGCACTATTAGATTTAATTAGATAGTTCTTTTCTTAAGCCTTCTTTTCCAAATGAAATAGTCCCAATTTTAAACTATCCTGACACCCTGTTTTGCTGCTGTCCCCGTGAAGAAACATTTCTTTCTCTGTGCCTTTGTGCTCTGTAGACCGTTCCACTCCACACCTAGTGTTAGAAATGTTTGTCTTTCTCCCTCATGAGACCCTGAGTTCTTCAAGAGTGGAAGTAAGGCTCTGTATTCCCATGATGTTATACACTGATCAGTACTTAACATGTGAAAGAGTGTTTGATGAATAACCACTTCCTTCAACTGCACTTTGTTCATATGAGTCTCTGGTCTGCGACATCATTAGCTTCCCTGTAATCTGTCTGCTTCTTTCCCTCTCTAATTGACTACAGTCTTTACTTGACCAACCGTCCTCTAACCATGTGATATCTGAACTGGAAAACTCCCAATGCAGGGTTAACCTTCAGATTCCCTATGACTCTATAAACTCTTATTTATAAGTTCATGTAAATTCAGTGTTAGAATATATTATCTCCATGAGATCACAGGCTCATAACGAGCCTATTTTAAAAATAAAACTCTCAGAAACCTATGGTCTCTTTCATTCTATACTCATGCAAATGGATTTTTGATCCTACATATGGAACTTTATGCATTTCTAAGTATCAGATTTCATTTTATTGGCTGAGAGCATTACAAATTTTCAAGATAATTTCGAACTCTGATTTTGCCATTGACAATACTAAGTGCTCCCTTCTGACAACGATCAGGGGTCCCATGTAAAGAACATATATTCTTCCTTTTTTTTTTTTTTTTTTTTTTGTCAGTTTTTGGGCTGAGAATATTGAACCAAATAGACCTAAGGGAGAAATCCTGAGTGGGACCACTGGAAATTTTGTCTAGGCTGACAAGAAGCCACTAAGTGACCCTACCTTATTGTTTAAGCAGCTATAAAACCAGTTCACAAACAGATATGTACCCTGGCATACATTTTGTCATACTCTCAAAGAAAATATAACATAAATAAAGGTCATCTTTAATGTTTTCCTAAAACCAAGATAAACCTACTTTAACAGCCTTTGTCTGGATAACGAGAAGACAAAAACTAGTATAACCTTATGTTTTCCTCCCGTATTTTTCACCAAAGTTCATTGTCATCTTGTTCTTCATCTGTTTGAAGCTAGCAGTGAGGCTGAGTAGTGAGATGTTTCCACAGTACATCTCTTATCTCCTTCTGACAGTTGAGACAACATCTTTTTTTTTTTTTTTTAAATAATTTCAGGTACTTTTCCCATGCTCCAAAGGTTATGAAAGATGTTTGTTTGTTTGTTTATTTATTTATTTAGCAATAATCAAGCAAAGCTTTGTGATACATTTAGTTGGTGAAGTAATCATATTGAAATTGATAAAAATTTTGGTCCCACAGACAGATAACTTCTGTGAGTCAAGAATTCTATTTAATGTTTTCTTTGTCAAAACATCTAAGTTAAGTTAGTTTTCTTTTCTCTTTTTTTCAAAATGAGAGAATTAAGAATGAGTGGGATAGTTCCCAAAGTTCCATTTAGTCCTAAAATTTTATATTCTAAGTTTAGCTACTGTAGACAGCCAGAGAGTCGTTTATAACTTACCTGCTACCTATAGTGCAGGAATCTGCCACTGATATGGAATTGAATCCACATTAAGATCTATTACTTTCAAGAGTTTTAGTTAGAACTGCTGCCTCCTTTATATAAAGGGCAGAACAAGTCGAAGAGAAAGGAAATGCTACTTCTCAGCCTGTGCATGCCTGCCAATCAGAAAGACCATTTTGGGATTTGATGCAAAGTTATTTCTGGTTGATGACTCCACATGCCAGAATTCTCACTGATATTTTTAAATCCCTGCAATAAAGTCTCAGTAGAAGAAACCAGAAGATGAATTACACATGCTTATATATCTGTCTCTGACAAACTTCAGGGTTTTCATTCATCTTCATAATTTCAGCACTCAGTGTCCCAGAAAATCTTTGGAGAATAGAATTGAGAAGAAAACCATGATCTCTCTCAACAATAAAGACCAAGGGTTAAATATATTGTTTTTCTAATTGGAGACAGAAAAAATAATGTTTCTAAATCCTCTACAACAGTTGTTTTCCCCTTCAGTTCCCTTAGGCTTTGGTTGATGAACTATTTTCTAGAGAATTTCCTTTGTGGAATGCCTTTTCATTTAATGAAAAGGACTAATTGTTTTTCACAATTATATATAAAAATACAGTGGGCTCAACTCAGTACTCTCTATCAAGGCTCAGAAAAACATTGTTCTCAAGGCACTCTCTATTCAGAGGAAATTTGCTTTTATAAAGTGCTCTTGTGGCAGAGTCATTGTTACTTAAGCAATCATTAGGAACTATTTGCATATGTTAGCCAAAACAGGTTGATTATGCACATCTATAAATCATCAGGAGGAGCACATGAAAATCCACAGCGACATCTTTAACCAGGCTGGGACCTGTGCTTCATTCCTGCTCTTGGAGTCCCTTGACACAGAGGCAAACCTGCATTACTTAGCGGGTTTGTAACCCTTTCTGCCTGAGGCCATACACACCTGGGGAACAATCACTGTGTCTCTGGAAGCAGTGTTATTCCTCTTTCGCCATCCCACCTCCCTTTGTGAAGTTGCTTATCAGATGGTGGAGACAGCAGCATGCGGTGAAGTTCTGTTTCCTGATAGGCAAGGTCAGCCAGTGTTCAAGGGATCCTCTGTAAGTGGTTCTGCTCAAGGCTCAAGACTTGGATAGATTGCTCCCTTGTGGTTTTCTTTTACCCTTCACACATCCGGTGTTAGGATTCTTGCTCTCCAGAACATGGTGAGTGGTCAGATAGGGACCTCTAGGCAAAATTGTGGCCGGCCCTTAGATTAAACCAGCATTCCAGATAGGTCTCGGAAAGTCCTGTATGATAGAAGGCATGTGTCTGACTAATAATTAAGTATCCCTGATTAAAAAAGTACATGTTGACTTCCCATTGTCGTCTCTGCTCCTGTTTCATCTTCCTTTGGAAAGGAACAAAGAGAAGGGTTAGAAGGCCTTGCAGTGATAACAACAACAAACAGAACAAAACAAAAAACGGGCTTTGATGAAGTTATTAAAATAACAATAGGGAAAAGCTTTCAGCAGCCCTGTAAATAAGAAGGGGATGATCTCTTAGTTAAGGTTAAAAAAAAAAAAAAAAAGTCCACTCTGTATGGCACAGTTTGATCAGATTGAAGGAAGAAAAGAGGAGCTCTTCACAAGTCTGCATTCTGAGAAAAAGCAGCATTATCTGCTTGTCTCTTAGATAACCAAAGCTTTTTTTTTTGTATGCCTTTTAGCCTTCATCAGTTGCATAATTGTATTTTCTATTTCTCATCTTTCATTAATTGACTTGATATGTTTGCAAATACATTAGTGTTTTTTTTTAATTTTGAAAGTTCTCAGATGTGTTTAGAACTTTTTCTGTGTTCTGATTTAATACTTAAAATTTATTAGGTTTGTTGTGCTGCAACTTTGCTAGTTTCTGGAGTGGGATATGTATTTCATTTGATTTCATAATTTCTTATTTAATGAAAAATATAATTAAGAAAATGAGTTTTGTTCTTTTTAAAGTCTCAACCACACCTATAAATGACTAAATAGCTACAGTGAGATAACCATGCTACATAAAATCTTATTGTAGTTAATTTTAATAAGTTGTCATAGAAGCTTTGATTAGGCTTCGGATCCAAAGATTATTTAGCAGAGGTTTTTATTTTTATTTCTAAGTGATTAGATTACTTTTTTTTTTTTATCATTTTGTAATACATTTCTAGTTTTATTACATTGTGAATAGAGGATTTATGATCGTAATTGTGATCTTTTCTAAATAAATGTAGTGAAACAATGTTAGTGAATACCATCTACTGGGTTTAACTTATTGGTTATATTATTCTAATACTGTACCCATCATTTTGTTCTGATCAAGCTGTAAAGGATATAGTAATATAGGGGGCACCCGGGTGGCTCAGTTGGTTAAGCGTCCGACTTCGGCTGGAGTCATGATCTCAGGGTTCTGTTCTCTAGCCCCTGGTCAGACTCTGTGCTCAGTTCTGGGCTCTATGCCGAGCTCTGGGTTCTGTGCTCAGCTCCAAGTCTGCTTGTCCCTCTCCCTCTGTCCCTCCACCCCCTCTTGTGTGCTTTCTTTCTCTCAAATAAAAAAAATCATAAAAAAATTATATAGCAATATATGTCAGTCTCTTCCTCCTATTTTTTCATCTTGCTGGTTATTTTCTAAGTTTTTTTTCTTGTATACTTTGGAATTAATGAATTCAGAACACAGAACCGTGACAACTATATCTTCATTGTGAATTGTCTCTTATATTAAATAATTTCCTTTTTCAGAGTTAATGTCTTTTGCATGATTTTACTTTTGCTATTATGATTACTATTTCTATTGTATATAGAAAATGCCTGTGTATAGGCATTTCCCCACTATTTGCCCCTTTTTTTGTTATTTTGATTTGGGTGTGATTTTTTACAGAAATTATAAGTTGAGTTATTTTAAACCAGTCTCAGTTTTGGCCTTCATTTTAAGGATTCAGCCTGTTTTCATTTATTTTGGTACTGTGTATATTGTGGGTTTTTATGGGTTTTGTTGGGGTTTTTTGGTAAATTATTTATAAATTATTAACGAAAAATATAGGAAATTTTATAAACTTTACAGATCGTAAGTGGCTCCTACATGCTTCCAGGATGCTTCTAGGATGTAGCTCTAAAAGGGTCCCAACTGAGAGACTGGGATGCTCTTAGTGCCTCTATTTTTGGCAGGCCCTGGGCTCTGTCTTCATCTCCTCAATACAAGGAGACTTCCAAAAACTCAGCTCTGCATTTCAGTGGTTTTCTATTTGGCCTCCTAACATCTACCCTGCACAGGTTTAAATTCAGCAAATGCCTCCTAACGGAGAACCTCCACTCCAGTGTTGGGCTAGTTTCTCTGTCCCTGCTTTTCCTCTGGAGCCTTGACCTCTTAGGTCCTGCCCTCCTTGGTGGCCACGACTCCTCCAGTGATGATCTTTCCTGCCCTATAAAGTGGGTAAATAGTAATCTCTTAGCAGTGACCCTCTGGCTGGTTTGCCATCCTGTTGCCTGGAAGAATTGGAAAAAAGCCTAGGAGAAAAGCAGCTTACAGAATGTTGCCTCTTTCTCCTTCCTTTTCTCTTCTGCAACCTCAAGTGCTGAGAGCTTCATGACTCTGATGAATTTCAAGTGTTTTTGTTTTTTCTGTGTTGTCCAAGTTTACTACTAGATGTTCTTTACAGAAACAACTAACAGGAATTAGAAGTCCAAGTCCAGCCTGTATTTTGCTTTCTGTTTCTTTGCTTTTTTAGCAGCTTACTTTATCATCTATTTACTGTCCTTTAAACTTTTGTTCTTCCTTATTTCTTCTAACTTGAAAATTCTATAGCACATTTTAACTCTGTTAGTAGCATATTTTACATTTTTTTAAAGGGATTTTATTTATTCATTTGTCTCAGAGAGAGAGAGAGAGCACAAGCAGGGGGAGCTGCATGCAGAGAGAGAAACAGACTCCCCACAGAGCAGGGAGCCAGATGCGGAGCTCAAAACCAGGACCCTGGGATCATGACCTGAGCCGAAGTCAGATGCTTAACTCTCTGAGCCACCCAGACATCCCAGCATATTTTATATTTTAAACACACGTACCTAAGCTTATATTTCTGTATTTATCAGTGTCAAGAAAAAGAGCATCTGTAGTATTCTACTTTTTGTATTCCCTCAAAAACTTTTGAAATTTTTCCATTGTCTTTAAAATAATTTATATCAATATACTTCTTTTTCTTTATAGATGTGTTTTCCCTTCCCGGCTGCTGATAAATTCTTTTTTTCTCCAAATTTTGCATAGACTGAGCCTTCTGTTGTTGTTGCTATTGCTGATTTGTTTGTTTTCTTTTCCATTTCCCAGCTTACTTGACTAATCTTATATTGGGCAATGTCTGTATTAACCTGCCAATTTAAAACATTAAGGCATCATATGTGTGAGTGCCTTTAATGTCTAACGTTGATTCATTTTTAATTTAAATGAGCCATCAGGTGTCAAAGGCCAGTTCCTTCCCAATTACGGTCAGAGAAAGGAAATGAAAATATTAGAAACTTTTTAAAGCAAAAAGAAAATGTGAAAGAACTATAGAGCTTAGTTCCTTCTTTCAAAGAACCCATAACCATCTTGGCAAATATAGCTAAAGCCATTGGTTGCCCACCTAATATCCATGTATTCCTTCTTTCTTACTGACAGAACCCCCGCCTCCCGTGCCATATGTGCAGGCATGTGACATAATCTTTCCATTGAGATAGGAGTGAAATCTGCTACATGCTCTGCAAAGATGTTTGCTTTTAAGAGCCGGTATAAATGAATGCATTCAGTATGGCTTCCCCCACCCCCTCTCTGTCCTGAGACGAGCAGCCGTATTGAAACTGTAGCAGCCATCTTGCAACTTTCATGTGTTGATAGTGAGAACAATGTCAAGAAAATCACAGGAGTGCCAGTTTGGAAAATGTTGTGCTTGTAAACAAATGCTCTTGACCCCTTACCAAGAGATGACTGGTTATGTAAAGAAATAAGCTTCAACTTGCTTAGACCGTTGTAAATAACGTCTTCAGTTTATGTATCTAACGGATCCACTGATGTGTTAGAGAAAATTAACTTAAACAACCATGCAGGAAAGTCATAGTCATAATGAAGAACCATATAGGTGATGTAGATAAATGGTTGTGATTTTCTGGGGCTGATTCACATGTGAGGCAACGTTTCCGTGGCTCTGTGAGGAAAGCCCTGTGGGCCCTGGGCTAGTGTGCACCTGCAGTTCCAACCACATGCAGTTAGTTTGCACTTTCTGTTAAAATCTCTTCACTTATCTCCCTATTCAATGCCACTTGCTTTCTCTTTTCTAACGACAAGATTGCAAAGTAATTGTGTTCCCTAGCCAGCCAAACTGGAATCAGGGTTTGTGCAGCCCATTTTACAGGGTGCTGAGAATAATTTTTTTTTCCCCCTCTTTAAAACTTTTAAGAGAGTACATTGAGAGAACTTTCTTTCCTCTAATGAATTACCAGAGTAAAACACAAATGGTTAGACCTGCTAGACAATGTATCTCCAGACGGTTTTGTTGTGGAACATTAGGAATCCTGACTAAACACTAACATGTATGAAGGGAGAAATTAAATTCAGGAAAATAAATACAAGAACTCAATGATCTGGGACTTAATTTTTTCCCTTAGCATTCTAGAAATCTTGGCATCTCAGAACTAACAGCATAGGCAGAATCAACTTGAACTGTGGAATTATTTAATTAAATTAATTTGTTCTTAATTTATTATAATTATTGGTCCGTACGATGTTAACACTTTGCTGAGCATTTAAAAGAAAACAAATGCAGAAACTGGATGTGGATAGCCTTGGTCTTTTACTGTTAGAAATTTTTACAATCACCATGATGATAACAAGTGACAAGCAAATTGTGTCATAAAGTCTATATTGGAACTACAGTGAAGCCAAACTCATTTGGAAGCTATTTCATGGAATGAATGGAAAAGGAATTTTGGGGGGAAAAGTCAATACTAATCATCACTTTGTACTTTCCACATATATGTTTTTCATTTTTGAACCTCTCATTCATTCATTCATTCATTCATTGTTTGGGCCATGTAAATATATTAGACTCTGTTTTTCACAGTTGATCGACCCTCCTCCAGTTACATTCCATACCTAGTAGCTTCAACTTATCATACAATATATGCATTGATCAGATCTCTTTAACTTGCAGGCAGAAGAAATTCAAGTTGAGTTGCCTTAAATGCATAAAAAGAATCATTAGTTAACAAAATAAAAAAGTGAACATCTGTGGCTGAGATGTATAGGAGTCAGGGCCTCAAGTGCTCACCAAGAGTTATTTCCCAAGCACTCCCCACCCTTCTCTCCTAGGCCTCCTGTTGGGTGTCATCATTTCGTTTAGCAGAGTTCTTAGTGTGTGGTTCTGGGATAAAACTAACTACATGAGAGATTTGCACAGGTGATTTTTACGTTCAGAAGGTGGGGGTTAGGTTCAGGTGTTGTTGAAGTTAAGCCATGTTGTTACAGATCTGCAGGCTGACCTTGTCAGCAGGAGTGAAGAGCCAGGCATGCAGCCTACAGCAGCCACTGGGTTATCTTCTTCTGTTTCCCTAGCTTCTGGGTTAAATGTGTGTTTGGATCTGGGAAGAGGGGCACTATCTTCTATAATTAACCTGCATTATCCCATGTGAAAACTTAGATGCAGTGAGAATTTGAAAGGGTTCCAGTTCATCGTCACAGGTTCTAGGTCATCTCCTGGGTCCTGTTCATCCTTTCTCTCCAGAGCTTTATATCCATCCTTCCTTCCCAGCATCCCACCATGGGGACTTTAGCCTCTAGCACCACATGCAAAAACAGAAATTATACATAGACTATTAACCTACTGTGTAGCTGCTGCAATTGTGTAGTCAACTCCCTTTAATCAAGCCATTCGTCTAGATCACTGCGAGGGATTTGGCTTCTCTAATTAAACCCTGGCTGATAAATTGCCCATTTGAAGTTAAAAATAAAAAGCAGTATGTTTCACTTTCAACGTCTGTTGAATTACTGAATGAATATAATAAATGAAGGTATTCTTGGTACACAGCACTCATTCATTTACTTACCCATTTAGAATACATCCTGCTATCTTTACTTATTTATTTATTTATTCTTTATATCCATTTGTCCATCCTTAAGGCTAAGCACTATTTTTAAGTACCCATGAAAGCAACTGTAAATAATGGCTCTCTTACACATACACTTGCATTCAAATGGAAGATGACAGCAGACCTGGGTCAATAACCTTTTGCAACTGACTTCAGCGTGGGGAAATGAGGACTAGCTTTTCCAGCAGAATGTGCTGGAGAGTTTTAGGTTGATGAGAAGTAATTACCTGGGCAATGAAGCAGCATAGAGCACTATAAATGGCAGCATTAAAACACTGATTGGGAATCAGTTGATTTCTCGGGTGAGTTTTTCCATGAAATCTCAGTTAAAATGTAACAAAATTTAGGGCAATTTCCTTCCCTTCCTCCAACCAATATCTGTCCTAGAAATATTTTATTTATCTCTTTTTATATGTGTGGTCAAAGTAGGTACGTGTTTGATCAGATTTATCCATTCACTTCTGTTTGACTCTCTCTTGATAGTTTACATGATGGGTTATATCAGAACAAGTGTTTGCAGTGAACCCTGGCCGTAGTTCTATTTGCCACTAGACTAACTCACCCAGAAACTCCAATAAGGCTCACGGTCATGATGCATAAGAAACGAGAGTCAGTTTTCTACAATCTCTCTCTTGGCCTTACCTACTAAAACCCACTCACTCTTCTTTCAGTTTCTCAGCTGCTCTTTCTGCCAAACACAGTGGAAAATGCCCTTACCCTGTGAACATCCTTTTCCTACCTTCTCTTCAGAGATCTCTCCTACTTCCTATGGTTCATGATATCTTTCTCTCACTCTCAGGCACATACCTTTGAGTACAACTGCCAGCAGCAAATGTCATCCTTTTGCTTTTATCAGTAGTCTCTCAGAGTTTGCGCAAGTGACTTGCTTCTTAACTGCTGCTGAGCAGTATAGAGAGCACAGGAGGATTTTACATGGAAAGACCATTTCGACTGCAGGGAGAGTCTCCAGCTTTCTGAAACACTATTCTTGGTATGTACAGCCTAGAAGCTTGTATTAAGCATGGAAATGAAGTAGCGGCAAGCTGTGTGGCTACTCCACGCTCTGAATAACACTTCCCATTTCTGGGTTAAAGAAAAGGAAGGAGAAAGGGAAAGACTTCAATGAAGTCAATATTTATTAAATAAACACTGGGTCTCTATTTGTTTTGGGGATACGTGAAGAAGATATGGTCCCTAACTTCATGCTGCTTAAAGTCTAGATGGAAAGACAGAAATCAATTAAAAGGACAATTAAATACATACAAATGCCTATAAGTTCTAAGCAGGTATAAAGAGAGTAACTGAGAAGAAAGAAGAAAGGGGATTCTATTTTAGTTAAGTTGCTATGACCAGCATCTGTAAGGAATTGACATGTAGCTGAGGCATGAAAAATGAGCAAAAGCAGTCATGTGAAGGACCTTACTCTTACGGGTTTCTAACCATCCTTCTTTGAGTCTGGGGAGGAACCATATAATGTAGATTCTTCTAGCACCTCCTGGTACCTGGCTATGAGCTCTGTCGTCTGTCCCAGTGCCACCAAGTGTGCATTCTATTTTTCCAGAGAGACAAGAATCGTTATCTTTAGTGATGCACATACTGTTGACCTACTGAGTACAAGTCACCCAACTGGGCACAATGATAAATGCATCAGAACTATAATATACAGATCCAGATATTAAGAGATGGACTTGATTATTTCGTTTAAGGACAAAAGTGATTCAGGATATCTTGGAGAAGTGAACTCTAGGATTTGTTAAAAATAAAGAATGAAACAAGACCACAGTGCTAGCTCAATTGGAAATGTGATAAAATATACAATGTCAGTATGAATTGGAAAGTTCCCCAATTTATAACCCTTTCAGCTTGACAAATATTTATTAAATGACTACTCTGTACCTACATGATAGGCCCTTAAAATAAGAGCATATTTAAGATGTTTCTATCTTTCAAAGACATAGAGTTACACTTTTACCAGTTTATTCAACAAAAGTGCAATATTACACATATTGTGGCTTTCTTTTGAAGCTGACAGGGTCACACACAGTTGTTTTCTGTGTTGTCTCTGCACAGCCTCCTCATTTTCCCTGCCTCCACTACGTTTTTACCTCAAAGTAAAATTCTTGTTCATAGTCCCTAGTGTTACAAAGCAGTGTGCGTGCTGTGACATTCATCTGCCAGAACACAATAGGCACTTTGAGCAGAAAGTACGGAATAAATAGAAAGTCAGTAAGAAGGGAAATAAGGTGTTTATTAGATGTTGTTGAACGAGCACAGAGAAAGAAGGCAAATCAGTGAAAAGTGGCACTGCCTGAACCAAGTAGCATGATAGCACTATGTCGTAAATACTCTGTGCCCACAGCTATGGCTCTCTACATGAGCAGGCACACACACACACACACACACACCAACAAATATGGCTTTGCACGCCCTTCCCCTGGAGGCCGCCAGCACATCCCTACAGTCTTTCTTAATGCTTACGGGAGACTGGTTGGTTTATCATACATGGGCTTCAGAGATGGACGAACCTGCTTTTAAATCCCAGTTCTGCCAGTAAATTGGGTATTCGTCAGAGAATAATTTACCTTCCATCCATCACTGTTTTCACATCTGTGAAGTACAGAAAATGATGCCCGGTAAACAGGAAGAGGGTAAGGATGAGTCCCTGGCCCATAGTCACACTAAGTAAGTGGCTGCCATTGTATTTGGTGAGTGGAGAGGTGTGGTTCTTGGAAGACGGTAAGAGAGAATTAAATGGAATTCACCCAGAGCAAACATTTTTTTTCTAATTTATTTTCTTAAATATTTTTTAAAGGCTTTTATTTCTTTATTTGAGAGAGAGAGAGAGAATGAGTGAGCAAACAAGCTGGGGTGGGGGCAGAGGGAGAGGACCAGGGGCAAGCTGACTCCCCGCTGGGTGGGAAGCCCAATGCCATGTGAACCTCAATCCCAGGACTCAGAGATCATGACCTGAACCGAAGTCAGACATTTAACTGACTGAGCTACCCAGGCACCACTAGAACAAACTTTTTTTTTTGTTTTGTCTTGTTTTTAATTTTCTTTTGTTTTGTTTTTTAAGATTTTATTTATTTATTTGACAGAGAGAAACCACACAAGCAGGGAGAGAGGCAGAGGGAGAAAGAAAGGGAAAAGCAGGTTCCCTAATGACCAGAGAGCTTGATTTAGGGCTCCAGCCCAGGACCCTGGGATCATGACTTGAGCCGAAGGCAAATACTTAACCAACTGAGCCACCCAGGTGCCCCTACACAAACATTTTTAAAAGCTAGATAAAATTTAACGAAAAGGCTATTAAAATCTTTTAAATACATAAATGGATTCTTAAACAAATTAAATGCCTGAGAATTTCATCCAGAAGTAAAGAGGGAACTGAAATTAAGATCAGTGAGCACATGAGCTGGTGCTTTAGCCACCTGCCTTTCTCTCCTGCCTTTACCTACCAAGCCCCATTCAGCCTTGGGCCACCCAGGGCAAGGGATGGAAGAGGGTAGCTGAGGGTAGCTCTGAGGCTGAGAACGAGTGTTAGTGTGGCTTTTAAATCCTTTAATGGGAAGGTTGATAAGACTTGGATTTGTGATAAATAGTGACCCAGTGACCTTTACAGATCTCATTCTGTATAAACCTTCATAGACCAGTGACCTTTACAAATCTCACTCTGTATAAAGTGGAAAGGAAAAAACCCAGCAACTTATACGAGTAGGACAAATAAGCACCCCATACCTCTGAAACTAGAAGTGAATGAGGAAGGCTAAAAACAAACAAACAAACAAGCAAAAAAAAAAAAAAAAAAAAAAAACCACAGTATTTGGGATAATCTGTTTGAGAATGTAGATGTCCTTCCTCTTTCTGGGATTTTGGGGACTAACCCATCCCACCTCCAAGGAATCTAGAGGTTTATTCTCTAGGGATGGTAAAATGGATGGTCTCTGAAATGGGGGAATCCCAGCATAGTCATGGGATGAAAACGAGCATGAGTGTAATAAATACTGAACCTGAGACCCCCAGCCCCTTCTCCCAACGTGGCTCCCAAAACCATGGAAGATTGGGAGATTTTTCCCAGACCACCACCAAAAACCAAAAGCAAACCAAACAAAAACCCAAAACAAAAACACTTGAAATTACAATACATTTTAACAAAAACAAAACAAAAAAAAGGAATATAGGATTAGATAAAGTGAAGGAGGAAAATATACATTTTCAGAAAAGTAAAGTCTGAGAGTTTCCCATTCACAAACTCTTTATGGGAAAAAAAATCACTAAATGTACACATTTTCAGAAATAACTGATAAACAGATGGATAAAGTACAATGTGAAAAAAAAAAGGATGGGGAGCAATAAATTAGTAAACATCTGTTAATAAATATGCATTCGTTTGAAAAATAAATGTAAAATTAACTTATGACATAAAAACAGACTGAAATTGTATTATCAGAAAATAATTGCAAGGAACCTGGAAGGTTGGCTCCTTAAACCAACTTGAGGTCTCTGCATCATACAAGAGAATAATGTGATTAACTTCAGATTTTGACAAGCAGGCATGATAAGGAACAAAAAGTGAAAAAAGATATAACTTAAATTAATGGATGGGAGGGACGCCTGCGTAGCTCAGTCAGTTAAGCATCTGACTCTTGGGTTCAGCTCAGGTCATGATCTCATGGGTCCTGCCTGGGATGGAGCCCTCATTGGGCTATGCTGGAGATTCTCCCCTGCTTGGGGATTCTCTCTCTCTCTCTCTCTTTCTCATCTCCCTCCCCCCACTTGCTCACTCTTTTTCTTTCTCTAAAATAAATAATCTTTAAATTAATAGATGGGGGAAAAAAAGACTAAGAAAATGTAATCCAATGGAAAGAGGCAATTGAAGCAAAGAGAAATCATGATAAATGAGAAGCACAAAATAGAGAATAGATTCTTCATGCAAGTACACATATACAAACATATATGTCTTTGTATATACACTTATATATAAATTAATTTTGAATAATAAAATCACCTGTAAAAATGCAAATATAAATGAGAATTTTGAAGAATAAAGAATGCTAAGATCAACCTGAGATAATATTATGTCCATCAAATTTGTAGAAATTTATAAATCTAATAAAACTGAATTTTAGAAGAAATTATGTAGAAGTAGGCAAATTGTATATAGTTAATATGGGAAAAAATTGACACAATCACTTGGAGAGTAAATTAGCAGTATCTTTTAAAGGTAAAAGTGTACATACCTGATACCCCAGCAGTCCCAACTACTCCGTAAGTGTATTCTCCCGAGAAACTCTCAAACATGCTTAACATATTTGTTGCAATAGTTGTGACACTGCAAAAATGTTGGCAATAGTTAGAAAATGGAAACAACCCAACTGGTCCACAATAAATTAAATGAATAAACTGATTTTTTTCATCTGTTGGACATATGTTTGACATTGTCATTAAAATGCATGACTTATATTTGTATGAACCGCCATACTCATGTTTATGGGTATAGTAGAAGTATAAAACAGTGAATGAAACATATCTTAGCCATAGGAGATTATCTCAAGAGACGTAAGAAGGAATGGGAAGAGATAGGTAGATATTTTGCTGAATCTGTACAATTACTTTATTTTAAAACAAGGGGAGCTGAAGCCATTCGGTAGAATATAAATGTGTTTTTCATCTTTGTGTTGAATGCACAAATAGCTATGATAGAATTTCCTGTGATTTTCTATATTTTTGAAATAATTCATTATTTAAAATTGAAAGACAATAGATGAATGAGAAGGTAGATAAGTGGGAGGAATTAGCACCCTCCAAGTCATGTAAATTTTATATTTAGCTTGTTATTTCACAATAGTATAATTAAAATGAAAACTGCCTAATGATAAATTCCTTTGCCATATCACTCTACATACTAAGAAGGACTGTCTCAATAATAAGTGACTTAGGGAAGCTTATTGTGGATGCTATCAGCAGAACAACAAATTACTCTTGGAATTTAGAATTTAGAGACATACAGGATTTTCTGAGTGCAATACGGATTCATTCCTACCGTGATATTAAGACACTTGAGGGTGAATCTGTTTTAGTATCGCTTGTGCATGCATTTGTGGCTTAGTTCCTGAAAAATATATTTTAGAAAAAACTCTGAATGAGGTATACTGCTGAATTAACCAAACTTCTCATTACGGGGGCTATTTGGAAGAGGAGTGAGAAGAATGCAGGTTCTAAGGTTTGTGTTGAACCCATTGCCAAACCCATACACTTGTTCATTTTGTTGGCATCTCCCAGTGCTGAGAAGTTCTCAATGCACAGGGAGGAAATGTGCCTGGGCTCTGTACTAGGATAACCATGAAGCCTAGTATGGTTGCAGTGACCTTCCTTTGAACTTAAAAGCACCCTGAAAAAAATCTCTCTCATAGTACTGACCACAAATACTGTGAATGTAGTTTATTTATGGGAGTCTTCCATTGATTGTGTATGGCACTGATTTTTTTAAAAAACAAACTTTATATTTAAAAACAGACATTTATCTAGAATTCACAATATATGAGATAGGGAAAGATAAAATATAACATTTACTCAACAGCAGCCTACAGTTCAGTGTATCATTTGCAATCCTAGCTGCAAACTGAAACTCTTGAGGGAGGAGTGTGTGTGTATATGTATGTGTATATGTATACGTATGTATACATGTATACATACGTATACATATACACACATGTTTTCCATCTCTCTAGAGTATTTTAGAGAGTTTCCATTAAAGGTTGGTTTTAGTTACACTTTGAATATACCTATATACATGATTTTTTTAAGACTGCTTTGTGGATACGTTTTAGGTTTACAACAAAGTTGAGAGGAAAGTACAGAGATTTTCTATACATCTCCTGCCCCCATACTTGCATAGCTTTCCCCATTAGCAACATCACTCATCAGAATGGTAGTTTTTGTTTGTTTGTTTGTTTGTTTCATTTTGTTTTGTTTTTACCAATGATGAAACTGTAATCATTCAAAGTACATAATTTACCTTGAGTTCATTCTTGGTGTTGTAAATGCTATAGGTTTGGAGAAATATATAATGGCATGTGTCCATCATTATAATATCATTTAGACTATTTTCCCTGCCCTAAGAATCTTCTGTGTTATGCCTATGTGTCTTCTTTCCTCCTCTTCCTCCTTCCCCAGACCTGCAACCACTTATCTTTTAATTAGCTCCGTAGTTTTGCATTTTCCAGAATGTCATATGGTTGGAATCATACAGAAGGCAGCCTTTTTGGATTGGCTTCTTTCACTTGGTGATATGCATTTAAGTTTCTTCTGTCTTTTCATGGCTTGATAGCTCATTTCTTTTTAGCACTGAATAATATTCCACTGTCCAGATGTTTCTATATCCATTCACCTACAAAAGGCATCTTTGTTGCCTCCAAGTTTTGACAATTATGAATAAAGCTGCTATAAATATCCATGTGCGGGTTTTTGTGTGGACATAAGTTTTCAACTCCTTTGGGTAAACACCAAGGAGCCCAGTTGCTGAATCATATGGTAAGAGTACATTTAGTTTTGTAGGAAACCACCACACTATCTTCCAAAGTAGCTGTGCCATTTTGTATTCCCATTGGCAATAAGTGACAGTTCTACTGCTCCACATTCTCATCAGCATTTGGTATTGTCAGTGTTCTAACTTTTGGTCATTCTAATAGGTGTGTGGTGGAATCTCATTGTTTTAATTTGAAATTCCAGATGAGCTGTGATGCGGCATCTTTTTTTAGGCTAGTTGCCATCTCTGTATCCTCTGTGGTGATGCGTCTGTTAAGGTCTTTGGCCCATTTTTTAACCACGCTGTTTGTTTTCTTATTGTTGAGTTTATTTTAGGCAGCATTTCTTAATCAGCTATATCTTTTGCAAATATTTTCTCCAAATCTGTGTTCTGTTTTCTGATTCTCTTGATACTGCCTTCTGCAAAGGAGAATTTTTTAACTTTAATGAAGTTTAGATTATCAATGATATCTTTCATGGATTTTGTCTTTGGTGTCATACCTAAAAAAAGCATCACTTTACAAAAGGGCACCTAGGTTTTCTCCTATATTATCCTCAAGTGGTTTTATAGTCATTTACATCAGTGATCCATTTCTAAGCTAATTTTTGGGAACAGAGTAAAATCTGTGTCTGGATGTATTTTTTTGCATGTGGATGTCCAGTTGTTCCAGCACCATTTGTTCAAGATACTACACTTGCTTCATTGTATTGTCTTTGCTCCTTTCCAAGGGTTGACTGTACTTATGGGGGTCTATTTCTGGGTTCTCTGTTCCATTCCATTGATCTGTTTGTGTATTCTTTCTCCAATACTATACTCTTTTGATTAGGTAGCTTTACAGTAATTCTTTTTTTTAAAAATATTTTTATTTATTTGACAGACAGAGATCACAAGTAGGCAGAGAGGCAGGCAGAGAGAGAGGAAGGGAAGCAGGCTCCCCACTGAGCAGAGAGCCCGATGTGGGGCTCGATCCCAGGACCCTGGGATCATGACCTGAGCCAAAGGCAGAGGCTTTAGCCCACTGAGCCACCCAGGCGCCCCAGCTTTGCAGTAATTCTTAAAGCTGGGTAGTGTCAATCCTCAAATTTTGTTAACGTCCTTCGATATTGTGTTGGATTTTCTGGTCTTTTATCTCTCTGTAAAAACTTTTAAAATAAGTTTGTGGAAGGATGCCTAGATGGTTTAGTTGCTTAAGCCTCTGACTCTTGCTTTTGGCTCAAGTCATGATCTTAGGGTTGTGAGATCAAGACCCATATTGGGCTCCATACTCAGCAGGAAGTCTGCTTGAGATTTTCTCTCCCTTCCCCTCTGTCCCTTCCCTACTTCTCTCTCTCTCTCTCTCAAAAAAAAATAAATCTTTAAAAAAATAAATAAAATATGTTGGCTAATTAAATTTAAATAAGAACAAACAAACCAACAAACCCAGGCATTTTAGCTCCAATAAAAAATAAGTTTGTTGACATCCAAAAGTTAACTTTCAGAGATACTAATTGAGATTGTATTGAATCTATAGATCAATTTGGAAATAACTGATATCTTGGTAATATTGCATCTTCCTACCCATGAACATGGATATCTTTCCATTTATTTAGTTCTTCTTTGATTTAATTCATCAGAGTTTTGTAGTTTTCTTCATATAGATTCATACATATTTTGTCAGCTTTATATCTAAGTATTTAATTTTGGGGGATGCTACTATAAATGATATTGTATTTTTTGTTTCAAATTCCAATTTTTTATTGTTGGTATATAGGAAAGCTGTTGACTTTTATATAATAAACTTGTGCCCTGAACCTTGCTATATAATGCTTACTAGTTCCATTTGGATTTTCTACATTTGGATTTTCTGCATAGATGATGTGTCATCTACAAACAGAGACAAATTTATATCTTCCTTCTTAATCTATGTACTTTTTATTTCTTCTTCCTGCCTTATGGCATTTGCAAGGACTTCTAATGAAACAGGTGAGTTGTACCTAATCTTAGTAGAAAGCTGTATGTTTTTAACCAGATGAACTATAGTACTCTATAGTGCATGTGTGTGTGTTTGTGTGTGCAGGTGTGTGTGTGTGTGTGTGTGTATACACACTTATATACTTATAGTACCTTACTCTAAATCTTCACAAAGATAAATCATTCTGTAGTGTTGCACAGGGTTCTAAAGAATAAAAGAATATCTACTTTGTATTCTTGTATTCTACATGTGGCAATTTTTCAAGCACCCTAGGCTATTTACTCTTATTTGAGGCCTTAGTATTCTACAGGGATGCCATCTTGCAAGCAACTGAGGAGAGCAGAGCCAATGGGATTCGATCAGAATAACTGTATCTTTTTATACAACTGTCTTTTCTCTTCCTCTCCCAACTACTTTTGCTTTCCCCTATTGATTTCCAGATCTATTCTTTTTAGAATCCATCTAGCTCAGTTAGCCTACTGCTTTCTTATTCTCATTCTTCTTTTCCAGTTTTCAAAGGCGTATATATTTTGAAATTAGAGTGGCTCCTTACGTTTTGGCTTCTTTTAGGGACCATCTGAAAGGCCCTGATCATTGAATTTTCTGGCTGAGACATGACTAACGCAAAGACCTGTTGAGTCCAAATTTTTCCACTTCCAATAGTCACAGAACAGTGTTCTATTTCTTCCTTTCATTTCTCTGGGTATATGAAATAGGTAGTATGAAGATAAGAAGAATAAAGTGACACAAAATGCTTTGTTGTATGGGGCTAGCATCTAAAGCCACACAGTTTGTACACTGTACAATCCCAGGAGAACTTCTTGTCTAGACCCTAATGTAAATGGTGTCCCTGGAGTTGCAGGATATGGTAGCCATGCCTGGAGGCATACATCTGGTTATTGGGGGGATACTACCAGATTTTAGTTAAGAATGTCCCATTTGGGGGTGCCTGGGTGGTTCAGTTGTTTAAGCATCAGCCCTCAGCTCAGGTCAGCATCCCAGAGTCCTGGGATCAAGCCTTGAATCTGACTTCCTGCTCAATAGGGAGTCTGCTTCTCCCTCTCTCTCTGTCCCCCGAACCCCCGGGCTTTCTATTTATTTATTTATTTATTTATTTTAAAAGTCTCATTTGGGGAAATTTAATTATCTGCAAACAGATCTAGAAAATCCAGACCTCTTACATTCTCACAATTCTTTCCTAGTCATAGCATTTTAAAGGATCAACATACCAGCATTAAATTTTCCAGTTTTTAAAGCGATATGTTCTCATTCCACGTTGGAATCCTCTAACAATAGAATGTTAGGACTGAAAAATCCTTTGAGATCATCTGGTATAGCCTCCTTATTTTATAAATAATAACTGATGTAAATTGCAATGAATATCATGTAGATTTTTTTTAAGCTATAAAATCACAATGCCTGGAGCCAATGGGCCTGTTTCTTATTAGGATGTTGTGTGATTATATTAAATGTAGGTTTACAGGCCATTTTGAAATATTCAAATAGAGGCTACTATATGGATGAAAATCATTTGTCTCTGAAACAAGAGATAACATAAATGTGATAGGTGCCCTCTTAACTGTAGTGGCAGTTTAATATGGAAGGTGTGTCCTTAAGTTATTTTATAATGGATTAACAGTGAACCTAGATTCTCTACAATTTCTTTTTACGTGTTAAGAACTGACCCTAATTTTGACTAGATACTTCATTAATATTCATTTGTATATAATTGCCTTAATTTCAGTGATAATGACTTCAGCTACCAACTGTTTGATTGATGGAACTTGTGTCTTCTCTGGAAAGGAGCTAAGATATAAAAATCACACCATTCATGCATGCCTGGTATTTTTAGCTGCCTTTAATTACTAACCAGCTAAATAAGCATGCAAACCATGCTGTGATTGATAGGATCTCTTGGTTGAAGTGATTTTTTTTTCCCCTCAGAATTTGGAATATGCTTGAATCAATTGAGTACTAAAAATAACCACTGAAAGCTGAATCTTCCAGAATCAGGATGCTCTTGAATAAAGCATCTAACAAGGAGGAATTAACCTGCAATCTTTAAGACATTCTCACTGGAAAAAAAGAATCAACAGAAAGTTCTCATTGAGTGCAGCAGTGTGAAAAAAATCCTGTAACATGCCAAATCTTTATTTACTGAAGACATGCTAAGTAGCATCATGCCAGAAGCAAAAGCAGAAATGAACTGAAAATCATATGAGGCAAGGAAAAGAACCAGACACAGAGTAGGAAATTTGCAGTTGAGCCCTGTGACCTGAAGACTGGGAACACATGGTAGCTCAGGACTGTGTCCAAACCTGGGCAGAGGGTAGTATTTCCCACATCGCAACCCGATGCTGATGAGTAGAATTTTGAGAAAGAGTCTACTCCAGAGATCTTTGGATATATCTCCAGTGTGAAAATAAAAATGCTTTCAAACTGAGCACATCACAATAATTAAAAAAGAAAACTGCCGCAGCAACAAATCAAACGATAAATCTGGAGAAGGTTGATGTAGCCAAGAATCTACTTGGCCAGAAAGTGTTTCCAGACACTTCCTTTGTTAATAATAAACAACATTATCCTAAAGAAACATGGTGATTAGAAAGTTGCCACCCTCTAAAAGTGTTTTTACTGTATTGAATATCTAGCGTCTCATAGACTGAGAAATTGGCTTTTGGTACTTCTTGAATTCTTTTATGTTCTCTTTTTACTGTCTGGCCCTAGTTTATCACTGGCAGAGTTTGTTCCCTCTTTCTCTCTTTCCCTCTTTTTATTTTTTTTCTTGGCTAAAATCCTAGACTCCAGTGTCATATCCAAGTCCAAAACCCTCAAAATAACCCACACACCATAATACTCTTTCCTCCAGCCATTCAAAAACTTCTGTCCACATGGTAAGGTTAGGAAAAAAGCAATCTGTTGACTTAAATTTACACTCTGACTGTTCTTTCTTCTTCGAGAATATCTGGACTTTTAAGGAAAAATACTTTATAATGCATTATGAATATATAATGGATGAATTCAGAAGACATTAAAGGCAAGGCAAAAAGTTTTGAGGTTGGTTTCTTTGTTTGTTTGTTTGTTTTTCCTTAAATGCATCCTCTAAGTGACTCAACTGGATAAGGAAGCCTGGGGGTAGAAAGAAGATAGCTCTGCTGGACATATCAAATCCCTTTAATATTTATCAGTTGTTTATTTCTGTAGGACTCTGGGCATTCAGTAGCTTTTGGATTTACCTTTCTAAAGGCTATAGCAAAGTAGTAAAGGCTCCATTGGTCTTCTGATTAAATGGGCTTTCCCCCAGGGGCATGTGTTATCTGTCTTCTCATCACTGATTCTGTAATTGTGGGGATTCATGGCTGTCTTTCTCCTCGCCTTAGAGAAATCATCAAATATAGAATTGGGGTCAGGGTGGGCGAGAAAAAGGATAGCAATGTAAAAGAAAAACAACAACAACAACAACACAAAAACGAGATTATTTATGATAATCTCCATGTATGACTTTGAAGGCTTGATTCTAAGAAAGCTGACCCAGGTAAATGGGCTCAGGATCTGCTCATTTCGCACATAGTGTAAAAGATTCTTCTAGGGACCTCTCAGCAGTGGTATTGTTTATCAGAAACTTTCACAGACTCCCTGACACTTCAACTGTGTTACTTTCTTATTTTTATATAATGAATATAGCTCAACTTTTTTTTTTTTTTTTTTTTGTAGCACATACTGAACACAAACAAAACAAAACAAAAAGAGAAAAAAAAAAAAAAAAGCAAAATAAGAAAAAAACCAACAGTGAGATATTGCATTTAAGAGAGTCTGAAGGCCATGTGGGAAAGAAGAGAAGTGGCAATTATGTTTACATGTGGAGAAAAGTGAGTTGCTAATGCCTTTTGTTTCTTTTATTTTTGTTCTTTCTTCTGTTCCAAATGGCCTTATAAGGCTGTGGGCACCTGAAGATACTCCCACTGTGCCACGGTGTGTTCATCTTGGATCCAGAGCTGGAATAGGTCAGTATTTTCAAGTGACAAATAAAAAATGGGAAATTAAATTCCACAGTGAGGGTTCATTGTCTACCTAAGTCTAGAGCTGGCTAAGTCTGTATGCTCTCGGGCCCCCTGTGCTAAAGAGGGCAGAAGGTAACCACTGATCTTGATTCTTATTTGCACACGGCAGTCACTCACTCACATCTGCCACTCCTGTAGTTCACCAGTTCATCCTGACTCAGGACAACAGAGATTCTCAAACTGAGGAGGACAGAAAGTGTGAACACTTCTTTGCTCTCAAGGTAATTGCTATACTGAAAGGAAGTGTGGTAGGTATTAGGAGAAGAAGGTGAATGATGCAGACAGGGCTCAGTGAATATTTGTGGAACGAATGGATGCATGCCTGCAGGCTGTATGTCTTCTTAACGATTAGAGATTGGGTTTGTTAAGTTTGTTAAGTAGAGAGACTAGAGGGGAAGAAATAATAGAATATTTCCCGTTGGCCTGGGCTGAACACTTGTAAACGTCATTTAATATTCAAAACAAACCAGTTGAGTTTTATAAGGTAAAAATTTTCATTTCATATAGGGAAAAACATGAGGCCCAAGAAATGAAATAGGCTTTATTTCGTTAATTTTTAGAGGGTGGACAGCCAGGATATGAATCTATTTTGTCTGAAGCAGTTCTGGATCTTTTCATTGCTATCTTGTTTGCACATCGACTGAGCGAGGCCATCTACGGCCTTCCTTTTACTCATTTACTCCCCATCTTTATGTAAGGAAGTTCTTTCTGTCCACTTATCCAGAGTGCAGCTGAGACATCAAGGGTTTCGGAAGCCTTTCCTGATTCTCTGGTCATGTGTGAAGCTCATCTCTTCTACATCACGTGGCCCTCATCCATACCTATCACAGCTGACCGTATTCTGCCTCATATCACTCATTCAGCTCCAGCCTTCTATTCCACAGTGAACTTCTTGGCGGAAGAACTATGTTCTACAACTCTTTGCCTCTACCTCCCTAGAATGTCTGTTCCTAAATTGTGCTCTATATTATTTTGAATTGAATTGAGATAGGGAATCTGGCAGTTTTCTTATTACTTATATTATTTGCTTATTAAATTTTGGATTAGAATGTTTATAACATGTTCTTCTGCTTTAGGTATAGATTATAAAATCATCTCAATTTGTCTATGTCTATAACTTTATGACAGTCTTGGAAAATATGGAAATAATCACTTTAGGGAATCCATATATTTGTAAAACTCACAAATCACCTATGTCTGTTGATACCATGTGTTAAGAAATAGGAAGACCAGCAAAAAGGTGTTTTCAAACATATTTTTGAATGAACAAATAGTTGCTGCAAGAGTTTCATGAGAGCACAGATGATATATAGCCATATTAAACATAGTATTATCCCCTCCTATTTAAAATCTACTACACTCTTTTTTCGTATAATAGTATTTAGTCAAAGCTCTCTGGGTAGAAAGAAGATAAATGAAGACTTACTTTTCAGGGGTAAGGGAAGGTTATCTTGACTGAAATGTTTATGTTTTCTCACCCTATTTCCCAATCTCAGTAATGGAGTATAATAAATTACCTTCCTGTCTGTGGGAGAATTATTAACATGGATATAATATTACTCACCCCATCTAGCTCCCTAACATACTAAAATCTTAACAAATACTTCACTTTCTCAAGCACTGTGTATTCATCCCAAAGAAGAAAATATCCATGGAAATTATGTTCTTCCATAGAAATATAGATAGAGGGAAACTTTGAAGATCCTTATATCTACTCAGTAGCAGGCTGTTGCATACATCTGCCCTAGGGAGCATGTATGAGTGATCAACTGAGGATCCCGAGTCCTTGATTAGAGAAGATACACGGAGTATAATGGAGGGACATGCCACTCCTCTAGGCCATCAATTCATGTGAATGTATCTCAGTACATCTTGAGGTAACTGAAGTTGAATTTAGGATACTCTCATATATGTCAGGATAACTGACTATTTTTAGAACCTGAGAAACATTTATTATCTCTGTCTACTATCTTCCCAAGATTTTCTCATCTCTAAAAGCCAAGATCTCACTGATGCCTAAGTATAATATGCGTTTAGATCGCTTGTCTTCATAGAGGACCACTTGTCTGCATTCTTTGTACAATTTTTTCATTGTTATGAAATCATTGATTTCTCTCCAAATGTCTATCATCCTTCACTTGTCTCTCTTACATTGTTTATTAATTTCCACTTTGACTTATACGTATGTATGGATTAGCTTCTTTGAAGACAGCAAGATTAGGACTTATTCTGAGTCAGCTTTGTATCCTTCATATTTGCTCTAAATATGTTATGAGGAAAGAAGAAAAATTTTTAAAAAAGGGAAGATAATAACAGAAAAATAATTTTAAGAAGGAAGAAGTGGAAAAGATGACCAAACAAAGTCTTTCTCAACATTTTTTTTTTTTTTTAATCTAGGCCTATTAACCCAGAAACAAGACAGAAAAAAGATAAATATCTTTATCTTTTTAAGTCAGGCATGCTGGATTCATATTCCAACATGTTAATTACTGGCTCTATGATCTTGGACAATTTACTTGACCTCTTTGAAAGCTAGTTTCTTTTCCTAGAGAAATGGGTTTAATAAAACCCAGGTCATGGAATTATTTAAAGATTACACGATTCTGGTACATTATGAATCACTTGGGACATATGGTTAGCAGGCAATGGATGGCAATTATATTGGATTAACCCTTTCCAAGTAGACCTGCTTCCTATGAAACCAACTAATTGAGTGCATTTATTCTTTCTCTAAAGAATATACACGTAATAGAATGCTCTTCCAAGCCTGCATTACTATTTATATTACTAGATATATGACAAATTCAATAAGCTTCACGGTACTGAGAAATGGCTCCACTTTGAATGTCCCTTGAGTACATGTGATCATTAGACCATGTTATGGATTTGTTTTTGTGAAAGGCAGGAGGAACATCCGGTTTGGATCTTTACATTATTTCTAAAGAATTAGATCTTTTTATAAGGGTATGCTTTACCTTCTTCCTAAAAGAAAATCAGTTGTCTCTCCTTTCCTCTTAATAGACACCATGAGCAGTGTAGCCTTCCGTTTGTCCAAATCAATTAATCATCAACCAACCAGCCAACCAACCAACCACATAGTTCCAGCCAGTGATATCAGGACACATTTGATGGCAATTAACAAGAAATCCCACCTTAAATTGGCTTTCACACAAAGGAAAACCATGGTCTCAAGTAACAAGAAATCTAAAGGTAGGGCAGGCCCTGTGAGAGGTTAGTTAAGAGGATAACCTCCCTTTTAACTAGTGTGGTGACTGGAGCAATTTCAGCATCACATTTGGTCCTAATAACATTCAGAGGGTGAAGGGACCAACATGATTCTTTCTTTATCTTCTCAATGGACTTCCATAGACCCCCTTCAAATCTCAATGATCAGAGTTGGGTCATATACGCCCTCTAAGCCAATCCCTGGCAAGGAGAATGGGATAGCCATTGTGAAATTGAGGCACATTGTACGAAGTAAAGATAGTTATATGAAGTAAAAGGGTTTTGTTTTAGAAAGGACCAAAAGTATTCACAGTATGGGGCAGGCAACCAACAGTGATGGCTCTAGTGGCTTTCTGAATATCAAGTTGACTTTCTACAACTTTAAAATGGAGTGGTTGCTCTTTGGTGATGTAATGGGAAAAACAATGTAGAGTTAATTAATTGTTTTTATTGAATGAGCAAAAGTTGACTTAGGTTTTTCAAACCTTGTTTCAAATGCTTTCTTTCTTCCATTTTTGGAATACACACTGACCCAGACACTTTACCAGATTTAATATGGAGGTGAAGGGGATTATTTATAAAATGAAGTATTTTATTTATAAAATGGAGTGAAGGGGATTATTTATAAAATTAATTATGTAGTATTTCAATGCTTGGATATCTTCAGAATATATTTTAATGGCAATATCAAAACTACATGACTTTCAAGATTTCTTTTCATCTAGAAAAACAGATATGCAAGCGGATCAGGAGTTGCCTTGTTTTGTTCCTCCCTATCTTTTTTCTTTCAGCATTTCTATGTATAGTTCTCATTTTCTCTTTTAGCTCCACACATTCTTTATTTTAAGCCATCCCTTGGAGTGGAATTCTTATGGGAGGCAGTGCCTATTTCCCATTATAGGAGTCTAAAGAGTTCAATCAGTAAGCTAACACAGGAACATGTAATCTAGGCTCAACTAAGCTAATACTCCTGCCCAGGGCTTCAAATCAGGGAGAAGCAGCTCAAGGCCCTAGAATGCAGTTGAGAAATTATCCACATATAATAGAAGTGTTGAGATTCTAACACATGAGTTGTCAGAGACATAACCTAGGCTGTGTTTTGTCACCTTGTTTTTTTGATTCCTGCCCGTTTTTTGAATCTGATTCACTAGACTTTTATTGAATCTGTAAGCTACCTTATATCCTTTGTTACTTAAATGAGCCAGATCTTGTTTGTGTGCTGGCATGCATAGAAACTTACTAATAGGGCTCTCTTAAAAATAAGAGACTGTGGGATATTTAAAACCAGAGATTAAGGTCATATGTCTACCTCTCTCACTTTCTTAAGACTCTCAAGAATCATATCCTTGAGCCATATACCAACTGTCTCCTAGTTTGTATCCAGATCATTTCTTCCACCTCTGGAGGTTTTCTCATCAAAAAGAAGGTCATATGCCTAAGTGGCTCAGTCGGTTAAGCATCTGCCTTCAGCTCCGGTCATGATCCCAGGGTACTGGGATTGAGTCCTGCATGGGGCTCCTTGATCAGTGGGGAGTCTGCTTTTCCATCTGCCTTTCCCCCTGCTTGTACTCTCTCTCTGACAAATAAATAAAATCTTAAAAAAAAAAAAAAAGAAGGTCATGGCTAGATGACATGTAGGCTAAGATTACATTCCAAGAAAACAGGTATCTTGGATCAGAAATTTCTTTTAAGGCTGTTCTTGCTTTGGGGAAAAAAATAAAGGAAAAATAAAGAGCCAGAGTTATTTTGTAGCTCCAATGATTGTTTTCAGAAGTCTGTTCTGGGCAGGAGAGACTTGTATCCTAACAGACTTCTATCCTCAGATGAGCAAATCTGTCAGCTGGAGGAGAGCAGGAATTCAGCTGGCTTTGGTTCCCATTAAATTAATGTATTCTGTTTGTAAACAAAATAACATTCTTACAAATATACTCTTCACAATTTTACCAAGTTCTTTTGTCTACAGTGGTTAGATATTTTATTCTTAAAAAAACAAAACAAAACAAAAAATATCTCTTATGGTGGAAATAAAAAATAAGTATCTTCAGCATGTGAAAATCCATTTAGTAAAAATTTGTTGAGTGCCACATATATGTAATTTCCTATATACCACTTGCTATTCATAAATGGGTTGGTTTTGGGGTAGCAGAAAGCTCTGATTTGTAGCATTTGCCAATTTCTATTGTGCAAATACTATACTCCAACCACCAAGGCTGGTCTCAAGCTACCAACTTCGATTTAACTGAATGTGGAATTGGGAATAGATATGCATGATCTATATAGCACACCTCTAGAACTCCAGAGTCCCAGAGTCTGAGATTAAGAGAAATGACATTTATCTGATAACACTGGGGAATATGAAACAAAAACAAAAACAGTTCTTCTGAGCATTTAGAGTAGACAAAGTAGTCAACATGAGAGGAGCAGGGTCATCAAAATGACAGAGCCAGAAGTGAGTGGAGAATATTCCGGAATGGCAGGAATAGGAGGTGAGTAAAAAAGCAGAGAGGAATCAGGGAAATTAGGGAGAGTGTATGTTGGGAAATGGGCATGATAAGTATGGAAGGAAGTGGCACACTGTCAAGGAGTAAAAGTGATAAGGGGGTAATTTAACATAATGGAGCCCCCCATGCATCAGAGCAGGCATTGATTGCACCAAATGAAAAGTAAAGTCACAGGTCACATTTCTTGGAAAGTATGCTAAATAAAACAGTGACAGAGGCTCCAGGAATTATGCTTTCCAAAGGTCATCCCACGGACATCTGCCTCTTGGTGCATTGAGTGTCTCTGGACTTATCTTAGGTTAAGCCTATTTTGTGTCAAAGAAAGATGCTGGAGCTCAGGTGTGAGAGCTACTTCAATATCTTTGTGCATGCACTATGACTCTAGGATGTCACCAGAGGGATTTCACTGGAGAAAAATACCTGAATTATCTATGTCCCTTAAGCATTTTGGACCTAGCCGGGCAGCTAGTCTTGTCGCAACACCAGGTCAATAATTGTGCAGGTCCAGAATCTCCGGACAGCAGACATTCATCAATAAGGTGCATTCTGAGACACAAAACTCCCTGAACAGGGGAAGGCTGTGCTTCTAGTATCAGTTATCCCTTCTGTTTCCAGGACTCATCTTCACTGCGGTAGAGCAGGATAATAATGATGATCTTTCGCTCTCTGTGGAGCCCAAGGCCCATGAGGAAAGATTCAGCCTCTCCTTTGTTTTGTCTGCTTGACTGTGCTGAAGACATGAAACAGCTTCAGGACACATTGTGTGTTTACTACCTCTTTTCTCTTCCCTCCCACTCTCATGCAGCATTGATGTTAGACTGCTTCTTTACATTTTATAATCAGGAAGTTGGATGCTGTCTTTGAATCAATATTTCTTTATAGCTTCCCTGGAAGGGATCTTAACTCCATCTACCCTGTCCTCAGGGGATATCAGGAAGGAACTGAGGTCCAAAGAAAGAGCCTTCCAGGTTCAAAGAGTCAGGTTCATTTACCATCTTCAACTGCTTTACCCCTAAAGAGTCTTGACTCACAGCAATTTGCCATACAGAGCATAGGGGGACTGTACCTGTAGGACAAGGGTGGAACCAGCAAAGAGAGGACCCAGCTAAGAGAAGAATAGGAGCTCATAACAGAAGCAGGTGTCCATAAAATTGAGCTCTTTCTTTGCAACCATCATGCTTATTTTAAACATAGGCTGAAAATGCAAACAATGCAGTAAATCTGTTGGGTGTCCACTTATTACTGACAGCTCTGCTTCTCTTAGCACACTAGAGTCTTGTCTCAGTCTTGTCCTTTCCCTATGGAAGAGGGCCTTAGTATCTTGTGCAATATCTCAGCTGTTTTTCTTTGGCTATAGTTTTTTTTTTTGTTTGTTTGTTTGTTTGTTTGTTTTTGGGTGGCATAGCCATGTTGCCCTGCAGCTCATTCCTGGGCCACAAAACACTCTCATACTGGGTGATGATCATGGTTAGTGAGCTGCCTCCTATTGCCTTGCTTGTGTCTTTGAAAGAAAGACCACTTGACCTCCTGTAATAACGGTCCCTTCTCCTCAGCTATATTCACTCATTCTTGGACACAGGTTCTTCCTACACATGAAGGCTCTGAGATTTCTCCATGCCCTTATCGGGGATATTTAATCACAGTTAGGAATGAGGTATCTGTCTTGTTCCACAAAGCCACATGCTGATTCTATCATGTACCACATTGCTCTGAAGTTCTCTTTCTTGTGGGCAAGGAATGTGGCCCATTCATCTCTGTACATCTGTCACCCAGCATTGGGCATGACAAACATTAGGAGATTCGATAAGTGGTTGGATTTCATTACTATGAACTAGCTAGGTTAAATATTGGATTAAGGCTCTGCCTTGCAATATTCTCCATGCTATTCCTTTAGTCCTGGGTCTGGAAGAGCAATAAAGAATTAAAGCCCCAACACCCTCTATTAAGACCAAATTATAAGCCCCACCCCAATTAAGAATTCCCTTGCCACTTTTTCTCCCTGTTCCCTGGATAGCTTCCCTCCCTCTTTGACTGTTGAGAAATTTCCTCTGGTCATGAGCCCAACGTGCAGACTTATGGAAACCTTGGTTTCTGATGCCCATTCTTACCTATCTGGTCCACCATTAGCCCAGCCCGAGGGTCAGAAGGGAAGGCTGGATTCTGAGTCCAAATATGGGAAGGAATATGTGGATGTTTATTTGGCTGCTATTTGTCATCCAGGTCAAGCATCCTTTCTTAATATCTTACTAGGGCTTTATAAAGCCATATTGACTTCACCTTCTCTTATGTAATATAGCTAGGAAATAGGCTTCAGAGCTTCCCCAAGTTCTTTGAGGCGGTGTTATGTAGAAGAGAGAAAAAGTCTTAGGACCTAAAGAAGACCTAAAAGAAGATCTAAAAAGCTTTAGAATATTGGCTCCATCCTTCCCCCAACTAGCCGAGCAATAATAGATCAAGTCACTTCAAGCTCTCTGGGCCTCAGTTTTTTGTGTTTTCTTTCTTTATTTTAATTTTTTTTTCATTTTTGTATTCATGTAGCTGCATAGATTAGAAGGTAGATTTCTAGTTTCTGTAAGTCTTTGATTCTAGCTCTTCTTCTCAAAACATCAGTGTAATTAGGTTATTTGGATTTAAATGAGCCTATTCTAACCTATTGTGAGCAAATGCAATAGTGCTGATAATTGTCTTCTTTCAAAACTATGAAGTTAATATCTTCTCTAAGGCAAGGATATTGGTATTTTATTGCCTCAAGCACAGATTTATTAGATGTTCCACCAAGATACACCGTGACTACCCACACCCCAAACCAGCCATTACTACATTCTAAAAAAGAAAATTGAGCAATGCAAATTTGTGGTAGTCAAGTGGAAGAGAAGCCAATACTTTTGCACTGTCTTTGTAAGGTGTCTGTTTACATGCTAGTATCTGGAGTTACTCTTTTCATGAGGCTCCCAATCTCAAGGAGTATTTTTAATTCACAGAGTTTAATACAGCTGTGTTTGAAATCTGTTGCAACAAGTCACCATAGGGACTATATATCTCTCTCTTTCAGAGGAGAAGCCAAGCACAGCAGTTCAATTAAACTAGCACCAAGTCCTCACTCCAAAGACTGAAGGGCCTGAGGGAAAGGCATCATGGGGAGAGTTATATGCTCCTGTTCACCCCTTTTGGCTAGAAAAATCATGGTGTTTGTGACCAGAAAATTGAAACAGAATGAGACCCAAAATGGCAGCCACTGACTCCTTTTCTATTAACCTCCAGGCTGGTGTGCTCTATGGAAGGAAGAGTGACCAAGATTAATTACCTTTTGGATCTCAGTGCATTGTTTCACTAATGTTAAGAAAGCTTTCTGAAAAGTTTGCGATTCCCACACACACACACAAAAAAATGCCTAAGACTATAAAAGTCATTAGAATGATTAGAATGGAGGTTTTTAGACTAGCCAAGAAAACCAGGTATCTAAAAAACAAAAACAAAAAGTCTGCTTCTAGGATTTCAGAATAAATGAGAGACGAAATGGTAGAACTGCTATGATAATTATTGGCTCTTGAATTAATGGTAATAATTACCTTAGCAAATTGCCATGTAACTGTTCAGTGAACAAGTTCATAATCTAATCCTACATTGTTTATTTTTTTAAAAGCCAGTTTCTCTCTATATGTATGTCTTGAGGCTAGAGCTTCTTGCTTTAGAATAATTTTTTCTTTAATCCTTGCTAATCTAAGCCCTCATTGTGCATAATGAGAATAAAATGGTTGAGGGAAAATAATGGACATCCATCTTGTGTCCTGCACAAACAAATCTTGAATCTCTTACCCAGACAGACCTGTCCGCATACTGTTGTGGAAGAATGAATTGTGATCTTCAGGTCACATTCTAGACTTTTCTCAGCCCAGAGAAGGTGTCTGAATTGAAGCACAGCTGTTTCACTTCACTTTGCTTAAAACTCTAGGTGGCCTTTTTCTTAGCTCAAGCCACATAGCCTCTAGTTTACTCTGCCCTGGACCCTTTCTGATTCTCTGTCTTCTTCTAGGAATCATTCTCTTGGCTTTGATATATGGTATCGTTCTCCCAAAAGGCATAAAAACTTGCTTTTAAAAATTGTATTGTGGGGGCGCCTGGGTGGCTCAGTGGGTTAAGCCGCTGCCTTCGGCTCAGGTCATGATCTCAGGGTCCTGGGATCGAGCCCCACATCGGGCTCTTTGCTCAGCAGGGAGCCTGCTTCCTCCTCTCTCTCTCTCTCTGCCTGCCTCTCTGTCTACTTGTGATCTCTCTCTGTCAAATAAATAAATAAAATCTTTAAAAAAAAAAAAAAAAAAGATTCTCTTAAAAAAAAAATTGTATTGTGTTTTATTTGCTGCTGTTTTCATTGCTGTTTTGAGCATGTAATCTTTGGGGTACTTATTTAATCATCTGATCATTTAAAAGGAATTCACCAAGCTTAAGCTGGGCACCCAGTTTTATGCTCAAGAAAGACATTAAAATATGTTCTAAACAGTATTACAACCAGAATGGACAAAAGGACATATGGTTCAAATTGCTTATTATGAAGTGAAATAGCATAATCTTCAATGAGAGAAGAATGTCTATCCATTGGGAAGGTGAGGAGAAATCTGACACTGAGGGGGAATTTAAATTTGCCTCAGAATAATTTGTCATGGCACAATTGATGAATATATGGAGGAGGGGAAAAATAAACACTGTCTTAAATAACAAAAGACAAAAACCAGGAGAATTCTTGGGGCACCTGGGTGGCTCAGTGGGTTAAAGCCTCTGCCTTCGGGGACCTGGGACCAAGCCCCACATCAGGCTTTCTGCTCAGCAGGGACCTGCTTCCCGCCCCCCTCCTTCTCTGCCTGCCTCTCTGCCTACTTGTGATTTCCATCTGTCAAATAAATAAAATCTTAAAAAATAATTAAAAAAATAAAACCCAGGAGAATTCTTATAAGAAAAATACTCCAGTATTACTAAAAGACATGAGTGGTATTGAATTTCAAAGCGGGAAATGGAGAGAGGACTGTGTATATGATTGGAAGTGCAAGATATTTAGGAAGGCATATAGAATTGTACTTGACACACTCTAAATAGTTATTGAATGAGTTGTATCAGGTAGTTCTATGGACCAGTTGAATGCATTGGCTTTGGAATCAGAGAAGTTCTATGGACCGGTTTAATGCGTGGGCTTTGGAATCAGAGAAGTTATACTTTGGAGTTCTTTCTTTGCTATTCATGGGAACTTAAGCAAGTCGCCCAACCCTTAAAATTCAACTCTCTCAATAGTAGGATGGGTGTGGTTCTTATAGTTGAATCAAGTAGGGAATTTATGAGGTAGAAATGGGATGATATATAGATAAAATACTTGGTAAGTTATGTAGACATGGTAACATCCAATAGATATGAGTTATTAGTATTATAAATTTAATACTATTATTATTATATAGATACAAAAGGTTTTGTGAGTGTCCATATATATATATATATATATATACATATATATATATAAATGTGGAGAGAGGCATATAAATATTAATATGGAAGTGAATTTATGTGGATGAGTGTTTATGTGCATGGTGGTAGTAGTAGTACCAGTCAGTAGAAGAGAAGAAAACAAAAGCTGATAGCTCTTCATTTTGAAATGCTGAGGAGTCTTTTACTTAGCCAATGACACTGGTTTGGGGAAGGACTTCTTGAAATTAAAATACAAAATAATACCCAGTTTGGGCTTCTCACAGCATCAATGTCCTGACTCCCTTCTCTGCCAATACTTACTATCTTGGAGCCAATTTTATTGAACTTACCTGGTAGTTTTTTGCAGGTGATGGGATCACGAATTTGGGCATTATTTGTCTCAAAGCCATTTCAGTTTCTCAGATGTGTCATAAAGAGTAACAGTCATCCTGACAAATGTCATTTTATCCATATTTGCTAGATAATCTTAGACTTGCACTTCCTTTAGACAGCTGTAAACTTCTTGTTCTGTAATTCCATACAAGTTTCTTATCTTTTTAACACAAGAGAACCCTCAACTGCAAATTAATTTAGGGAAATTGAAAGTCTTTTTTCTCTGTTCACCTGTTTGTAAATGATAAGGGCCATAAACAACAGTTTTAATAATTCGGTCCTTTGCTCAGGAGCAGCAGTCGATGATCCCAGCCACCATCTCATCCCCACATGAGCTGATCCCCCATTTCAAGCCAACACTCACTTTCTGTGATGAAATGCAAGGGCTCATCCCAATTTAATACATGGCTTCCTTCATATGGAACATGTGAACCAGAATATCTGCTACAGTCTGGGGCCGTGAGGGCTCCTGTCTGTACCGAACTGCCAGGGAGGATATTAAATGGAGAAAGATCTTGCACTTATTTGTTAAAATGGTTTAAGTAATGTTTATTATTGTTGTTGTTTTAACTTCATTTCATGGAATAGCTATCGCTCAAGGGGTGTGAGAGGAAAAGGACAATGGGCAAAGGAGCCAAGGACCAAAAGACTCTTGACAGTCTAAGACAGATCAGACTTGAATGATGAAAGCAAAGTAGAAGTTTGGCATGCATGTTATTTAGAAAGGAGCAAGTACTCTTTAGGAGACAAAAGACCTGTTTCTTTATTAAAAAAAAAAAAAATTAGGACCCAAATGAATCAAAATTTTATTAAAGCACCCATTCAAACTCCCACATGTAAAATTTTAATTGGAGGCTGGAAAGTTCTGGAACCAATGCCTGGGTATTAACTCATTTTATTTTTTATCATCTCTGTCTTGGGACCTTTAGGGCAGGTGTGATGGTAGTTGCGGTGGCATGCCAGTGCTGGTTCAGCCATCTCTGCACCGTCCCCAGCCCTCAGCTGTGACAGACCTGGCTGGTCTCTATATGGACCTTCTCCTCAGGGCCTCTTGGAGCACATTGCAGCCTTTAAGCTGAATTATATTGTGCTTGATTTTAAGCTTAGGGAAAATAACATATTAAAATGAATTTATTTTTAAAAATAATGGCATAAGCCAGTTTCACATGGAACACCTTGGACAAATCCACAAGCACTCTCCAAACTCAGAAGCAGATGTCCTACCCTCTGGACCTATGGGAACTATCCACTAATTAAATTTAACACTGATGTAAATAGCTATTTCCCAGTTTTCCCTACTAAAGTTCTCTAAATCAAAATGTCTATCCTCAGAAAAATAAAAATGATTCCACTAACATTATAATTCTTCTAATTTTATATATATATATATATATATATATATATATATATATATACTTCTGAAAAAATCAACATAATTTATATTAACACAATAAAGAAGAAAAATCATATGATCATTTCAATAGATGCAAAAACATTTTTTAAAGATTTATTTATTTATTTATTTGAGAGAGAGAGAGAGAGAGAGAGAGAGAGCAAAGGGAAGGCCAGAAGGAGAGGGAGAGAAAGAAGACTCCCCACCGAGCATGGACCCCAATCAGGGCCCTATCCCAGGACCCTAAGATCATGACCCAAGGTGAAAATCAAGAGCTGGAAGCTCAACTGACTGAGCCACCCAGCCACCGGAAAAAATGTTTTTTGAAAAAGTTTAACATGCCCATTCATGAAAAAAATTTTAAGCATGCCAGAAATAGAAGAGGAATTTCATGACTTGATAAAAAGACACCTACCAAAAATCTGCAGATAGCATCATATATAATATGAAAGAGTGAATATTTTTCACCTAATATTAGGATTAATGCAAGATTTTCCTCTTTCGCTAATCCTTTCAATGCTGTACTGGAAACCCTGGCCAGTGCAATAAAAGAAACCATAAAAATAAAAACAAAAACATACACATAAGAGAAGAAGAAATAAAATTGTATCCATTCATAGAAGACATAAAATTCCAAATAATTGATAAAAAGCCTTCCTAGAACTAACACACAAGATCTGCAAGGTCACAGATAATGCAAAAATCAGTTGTATTTTTCTATACTAACAATGAACACTTGGAATTTAATTTTTAAAAAATAATTATTCATAACAGCACCAAAAAAAAAAAAGAAGAAGAAGAAGAAGCAGCAGCAGAGGCAAATATGAATCTAACAAAATATGTACAAGATCCTTATACTGGAAACCCCAAAACAATGATGAAATATATTCTTCCTTGACCTCAAAACGTAAACTGTTAAACAAAATTCTTTGCAGTTCTGTGCATACACATGGCTTTCGTGCAACATCAGTCAAAGCCAATAATGATACTTCACATTTATTCAGCACTTAGCAGGCAGGAAGCTAAGTCGTTAAGATGCAGTGTCTAACTCAATAATTATAATAACTCAATGAGATTGATTTTTTTATTATCCCCAAATTACAAATTTGTAATTTGCCAAAAATCGCATGGCGTCAGAACTAGGAATTGAGAGAGATTATGTAATTTGCCAAAAATCGCATGGCGTCAGAACTAGGAATTGCTTCCATATGTTTCCAGCTTTTCATGCCAAGTTCTGAATGTACACCAATTGCATGGTGAGGTGATAGCAGGAGATGGGATAGGAAGTGTGGCTTCTGCCACCTCTGGGATCATTGGTCTTAAGGTAAGTTAGCATTCTTCTGCCTACTGGCATTCTTTTTTGGGTACCGTCATCAGCTTCCGTATTCTGCTGTTTTGGGGTATATGTACCAGAGGGCCTTGTTATCAAAGGAGGAGATGTTACGGTTTGTATGTGTCCCCTTTGTGTGGTCTTCATGTTCTTTTCTACATCAAGTCCTTATTTGCTGTTTAGCCCACATTCTCCAAATTTGCCTTCCTTTCAGTTTTTTTAGGAGTGGATGGAGCTTGAGTACATCTCTCAGCAACTAATTCCATGTCTGGAAGGGGGCACTGAGCCTGCCGCCGGGGTAGGGAGCAGCTGAACAGCTAGCCATCCTTACTACCCTCTCTCAACTCCAAGGTTGTACAAAGCCCTGGAGAGTGGTATGAGCCTGCTCCACAGTAAATATGGTCCAGCCAATCCTCCAAAGCTCCATATTTACTGTCAGAGCTTGGTGTTTGCAGCCTATTTCCCAGTCTTGAAATGCAAAGTGCGTTGGATCTAGAAACTGACAAGTGAAGATTTTTATCCATTTGCTGTGTCTGGTGTGATAGCACAAGCAGTGTGTTTTAGACTTAAAACACAAGCTGGTTTTATATAAAAATGCATGCAAGTCATAAGCTTGAGCCTAGGGGAAGCTAGTTGATGAATGCATCTTGGTAGGCAATTAAGAAAGGGACAAGATAATGCAGGGAAATTATATTTCTCTCGTTTTGCACAAGATTCAGTGTCGTTCGCTTCTAATATATCAGCTACTCCTATCCTCATGCCACATTGGAATTTTCCTTCTTGAAATTTATGGGTGCACATTGGCTATGTATCATTGCTCTTATTTAATTTCATGGCAAACACAAGCGTATCCACACTCCCCTCTAAGCTGTACCTTGCTGCAAACAACAAATCGAAGAAACATATGCATTCACTTGGAGGATAAAGCAGGAAATAAACACTGTTCCAAGGTGAGGGGAGTGGAATCTAAGAATCTAAGCTTCTCCAGATTCTTCTCTCTGGATCACACAAAGTGGAGTCCCAGCACCCCAGGGCTCCCTGTGCTAACAGGGAGTCCACTGCAACTCTGGCCATGGCAGGGTTGCTGAAAAGATGATTTCTGTAGTTATGCTATTACACACCAAATTCCCAGAAGACTGGATATGGCCTGGAGGCCTGGAGATTCAGCTACCTTTCAACTACAGCATATGTTTATCTCTTTACAAGTAAATTCCAAACCCCCATTTTGCAGGGGCTCTCATGAGACCCAGATTTTAGAGTTGGACTCAGGGCTTTTGTAATGTCTGAGGAAACACTCAGCCACATCTTTACTATGGGAAGGTGGCTGACAGCAGGGTAAGCACCCCTGCCTCAAAGCCCTGTCAGCAGTCTCCCATGGTTTATGACCTTCCTGTGCTATTCCGCAGCGTTCTACCTGGGTTTCAAGGATTCACATTAAGGCTGAACACACTTGTTCTCTGAGCTTCGGAGCACAATATACTGCAAAGGTGTTAATAAGCAACAAGAAGGGCCAGCAAAAGCACTTATTTTCCACTAAAGCTTTCTAAGCATTTAATGTCCATGATCACATTTACCCACACAACAAATTTATATGTTGGATCCTCTTAATGTCTCCATTATATATTTATATGTCATATATATATATATATATATATATATATATTAGTCTCCATTATATATATTTCCATTAATGTATATATATTTTAAAAATATATATTTCCATTAATGTCTCCATTATATATATATATATATATATATATATATATATATATATATATATTTGAAAAACTGAAACTTGAAGGGACGAGATCACCCATACAAAGTCATTAATCTTTTAAGTAGCTGACACAGGACTCCAGCCCAGGTCTTTCTGACTAACCTTTGTGCTCAGTCATAAGACCGTACTACCCCTCTGGCAACTGTCACTTCCAAAGTGATAATTGGTGTCCTAAATTAGGCTTCCGGCATCTGACAGGCTCAGGAGAAACGAGATAACGAATGGCAAGCTCCGATGGGTAGAGGAAAGAGGAAATTGTATGTTAGCAGACCCTTTGTCTTAACACAATTTGAACATCTCATGTCTCAGCTACAAAGTAATATAGAAAGGATTTTAATCAGACAAGAGAGTAAGAAACAGCAGTCTGTGCTGGGTGTGTGCTGGAGAAGGGCATATGCTAGGCCAGCATTGAGTTTAAGTCATGTTTTCCAACAGTTTCCTATTGGTTGCGTCTGAGTTGAGAGGAGATTTCGCATTTGGGCTGCAAGAGGGACCAGGGGCAGGGGATACGGAGTCACCCAGGGCATAGAGGAGGGTAGCACTGTTCTTTGACTTAGTGGTGACTTTCAAAATATTTGAGAGTGTATATAGCACAGGGCCTAGCCACTGGACAGACAGTGGCGCTAGGGTTGGAGAGAGGCCCTGAAGGCCCCCCAAGGGGAGCCCTAGAAGGTCATGGAGGAGGAGCTGTTGTGGTAGGGAGGTTGGAGGTTGCGTCATGGTTATTTACACACAGGATGGAAGATTCTTCATATTTTAACCACCAGTGTGGGTGCATACCACCTGAGTTTCCGCCAGCTTGCATAGAAGGGAAAGCCTTGGGGCCTGTATGTCGGAAGGTATAGGTCTGAAGAGCAGTAGGCACAGTTGTAGATCAACATCTCCCTTGGCAGGGAGTGTTGCCAGATCCAGCTGAACACAGGATTCTTACTCCCCTTCAGTCATTCCTGGGTATTGCTAGGACCGGCCTCTCCCTTCCCTTTCTCAGTTGTAAAAAGATACAGCCTCTCCTGAGTCAATACTGGCAAAGCAAGCCAGGGCCAAAGCGAGCTCAGAGACCCCAATGCAGTGTCGGGAGTTACTCTTCAGCCTTCGATCTGAGGTTTAGTGGGCCCTGGTCAGCCCCATCCTTCTCCTCATTCCTGAAACCCAGCTTGGTCTCCATGACTGCACTCCCTGAAGGGCACTGGGCAGCTTCTCTGGGTCTGGGATTGGTCCTCAATCCAGATGATTATTTGGGCCCTGCCCCTATAAGAAAGGGTCCTCACTGGCCTTACCCCGGTGATTCTTGGATCTCAACAATCGCAGTAAAAGAAGATGTTACATGTACCCATTAAGCTACATGGTTCAAATCCTAGCTCCAATACTTTCTAGTCTGCTATCCTCAGGCAAGTTATTATTATTATTTTTTTTCCTTTTTAAAACCATAGCTCTCCACTTCCAGAATGTAGATGTGATTTGAGAAACAGTGTTTTGTTTTCAGCTTGTATCTATAATAGTCATACATTATTAGTATGTAACTATCCCCTGAGAATCAAACGCTCCAACCTACTTATGGTGGGAAAAATAATTTATGAGCAGTTATCGTGTGTCCTTGGATATTTGTCTGTCTGTTAAAAGGCGCATGTTCCCCAAGATTCAGCCCAGCACTCTCTTTTCTGGGGCCTCCACTCTAGACATTCCTCGCAAGCGGGACTCCAAGCTTCTCCCCGTCCTGGTACACTTTATGGAGACAATTCTATCATCAGGTCATGATGTCCTTTGAAAGCAGGGACTGTATCTTGTCTTTTCTAATTTCTCTTTCTCAAATCCCTCACATAATGGCTGGGGCTCAGTACCTCTTGGGAAGATGAATGGATAAAAGAAAACAACTGGTTTCAGAAAGACTCCTCTAGGATCCATCCTTTCCATGGAGCAAAAACTAACTTCACATGATGAAATAACTAAGAAGACGCTAGGTGAAAATGGTTTGCTTAACTAGAGTCAAAAGGAGAATTATCATCAAGATTCTGGGTTAGAAGCCAGGTCTCAAAAAGTCAGCACTATAGCCAGTATCTCCCCGCTGCCCATCATGTACCCTTCCGGTAATATTTTGCTACTAGATCCTCTGTCTGAAATTTGTGTTTTCTGCTTCAATAATATTTCACTGATGTCCAATATTATCTTGAGCCACACATATAGGGTCCTTGATGTCATGAAGTGGTAATTATTGCAAAAAAGGGAAAAAAAAAGAAGTGTGCACTGTGTTTTTGGAGGCTTGCTCCCTGTTATTAATGCAGGTGCTGAAGGTTGTGACACTTGTCATCTGAAAGATAATTTTCCTCAGATTTAATAATCGCAGTTAAGGCTCAGATTTGATTTTAATTTCAGACCTTGATGTCATGAAGTATTAATTATCTCCATTACCTACTGATAATATTCCTGCAAACATGCACATGTTTGATTGGCAGGATTTTTTTTTATTAATTTACAAGGATGAACTGAATTAGAAAAGCTCATTTATCGGCACAATTCCACTTGCATATCTGCTGTTTCAAATGGAACAAAATCCCAGCCAACTTACGATTCCAAGTATAGAGGGTCAGATTGCGTAAGGGTGGTCGACTCTAACAGAGATTGATTGACACGTATTTCATTGTATGATCTACCTGAGTCTGCTTTAAAATGAGTGAGAAAAACCTTGGGGACTAATTAAGGTTCTTAGAGTAAAGTAATGAGAGAAATTCTCCATGTCTGCTTCAAATTTTCTCCCCATTTCCATGCCCAGGGTTTTTCTTGGGGCCGGCACACTCACACCTCACTTAGGGAATACATTTATTTCCACATTGCTCTAATCATGTAAAGAAGAAACAAAACAAAAGAAAACAAACACCCTGACGATCGCTAATATTTTATGTAAAGTGAATCGGTTTCTCTTAGCTGCCTACCATACATCCAAGCAGAAAGGAAAAATTACCTCAGTGAAATGTCAGGCCATCACTTGACAGGGTAGGAACCTTGGGATTTGAGGAAGCGTACTTACCCCCTGTCCTTTGTCACTTACAAGAGTAACATAGTTTGACTTGGATAAATTCCTCCCTACAATATGAATATTTATGAAATTAAGGAAGAGTGATTTCACTTGAACTGGATTCTCCCAACATAAGAATGTGATACGGATAGTTTCTTGACCCTCCTATGGAAGCGCATCTTTGCCAATTGACTTTGTAAGAACAGTGCATTCATTCTGGTTCTGTACCAGCAGAGAAAACTCCTTACTTAGGCTTGGGAAGAACAATGCGGAATAATAAAACAAAGAAATTCCAACAATGCCTTTTACTTACAGAGCTCCTCCCAAAGGAGGGTATGCATCATATGCATACAACATAATCAAGTCATGCAACCTTAGATAGCCTTCACGGGGACAAAAAATCTTGCTCTGTCAACTGGGGCAGATTGGAGTTTGGGGACAGAAAGTCCAGCTAGAGTAAAAATGCTATCTTAGAGAATCCCAAATCTATTTATAAGAGAGAAAGATTGTTGTTTGTGATTTGGCGCTAAGGCAAACAACATTTTTTACTTTAAATATTTACCTTCCAAATTACTTTAGCCTCTGCTGTGATGAAAGCCCAAATACTTTCTGTTCAAAGGTAACCATATGGATTTTATGAAAAATAATACATGTTACTAGAGTTGTTTTCAAACACCTTTAAAGATATTTGACAGGGAGTTGCTGAAAGCAGGGCCCCTGACCCCTGAACACAGCTATGCTTTGCTCTGCTTCTCCTTTTCTCTACCTCCTGCTCTCCTGGCCAGACTAGTGCCTGGGTCTATCAGCTACTGCCTAAGAACTATCTTATCCTTAGTCAGCCCAGCAAAATAACATGTTGAGGACATTTCTCTTTAAGTCATGGGTCGGACACAGGACCAATGCTAAGAAATCCCAGGAAAGGGGCCAGAAAGTGAAAGATCTTGGGAGAGGTTTACCATGCAGAGATCTCACCTCAGAATGCTTGGTTTTGCTGATTTCAGAAAGGATTAGATGGATCTAAACAGTAGAATTTTTTTCTGCCTTCACAGACTGGGAGAGTCAAAGGTAAAGTATCAGGAAGGATTTGTCTACATGGTTCGTCAGGGAGGTAGCCTTCCTGCTTCTTTTCTCCTGGCCCATAAGAGTAATCATGAGCAAGAAACCTCTTGTCACTGGACTATATCTTCCAGAAGTGAGTTCCATAAAAACTTAAATGTTAAGTTTAACTTCATGAAAAGTTAATAGATACCATGAGCAAAAATCATCTCATGTTTACATAAAATGCTCAGTAAGATAAAGTCAAATGTTTAATAATTGCAGGACTTCTCAGTGCAATTTTGTATTTATGTATTTTGTTGTTGCTGTGAATATCCAAGCAGCGGTTGTGTATATATTCTCCTAAACTGCTACAACTACAGATTACTTGTAAACTATTCAACACCAGCTGAGAATTGTTTCCCTGGGCTTGATGTTAGTCCCATAAAATACGGGCATGATTTTATTCTTGGTTTAGGGATGTAAAATATTTAAGATGTCTTCATTAATTCATTTATTACACTTATTTTTGTAATGTAGATTGATGAAGTGCTCAGTATCCAAAATTATGTAAAATAAGAGACTTAGTTCTTGTCCTTGTAAAGCTAGCAATTTCCCTGAAGAATCAATTTATACACATAGAAGTCAAATTCATCGGATAATAAGAGCTGTGTTTCACATGCTGGTATCACCTGTAAGACTGGGCAAATGGAAAACCATGTTTTGACTCTCTAAAAGTCCAATTCTATTAGATACTTTTGACATAAATTGTTCTTTTAGTTTATTTCCTCTAGACCAACCCCATTTCTCTGAATTGGATCATCTTAGCTACTTCATAGCTCAGTATATTAGTCTTCCCTAAGATCTAGAAGAGTCACCTAATACTCAGGTAATTGAATCTGGTTTCTACTTTGAATCTGTATTCACCATTCAATCTCATATTAATAGTATGCCATCTTTAGCATTGGAACAATGCTATTAGATAGAAATATGATGTGAGCCATTTTTATAATTTAAAATTTTATAGTAGCCACATTAAAAAAGTGAAATGAATTTTAATAATGTTACACTTAAAATATTCAAAAATATTATAATTTTATCAAAAATCATATATATGTTATTAATATGGTATTTTACATTCTATTTATGTACAAAGTCTTAGAGTCTAAAGTGTATTTTATCATTATGGCACATCCCAGACCAGCCACATTTCAGGTACTCAGTAGCCACACATGGCTAGTACATACCTTATTGGACAGCACAACTTTTTAAAATTGTAATTCCTGTATAGTTAACATATAGTGTTATGTTAGTTTCAGGTGTATGATATAGTGATTCAGCAATTCCATATATTGCCCAGTGTTCATAATGATGTGTGCACTCTTCATCCCCTTTCCCTATTTCACCCATCCTGGTTACCTGGTAACCTGGTTACCATCCTGTCTGGTAACCGTCAGTTTGTTCTCTATGCTTAAGAGTCTTTTTCATGAATTGTCTCCTTTTTTCCTTTGTTCATTTTTTTTAAGGAGTGGGGGTATGCAGAGGGAGGGGGAGAGAGAGAACCTTCAGCAGGCTCCATACCCAGTGTGGAGCCCAACACAGGGCTCAATCTCATGACCCTGAGATCATGACCGGAGCCAAAATCCAGAGTTGGATGCTTAACTAATGGACTACCCAGGTGTCGCTGTTTATTTTGTTCTCTAAATTCCACGGATGAGTGAAGTCATACGGTATTTGTCTTTCTCCAACTGACTTATTTTACTGAACATAATACTCTGTAAATCCATCCAGGTTGTTGCAAATGGCAAGATTTCATTCTTTTTATGGCCGAGTAATATCCCACTATATATGAATATACATGACTTCTTTATCCATTCATCTGTTAATGGAAACCTGGACTGCTTTCATAGTTTGGCTATTGTTGCCACTAAACGCAAGTGTGCATGTATCTTTTGGAATTACTGTCTTCATATTCTTGGGGTAAATACCTAGTGGTAGAAATTACTAGATCATATGGTAATTCTATTTTTAATTTTTTAAGGAACCTCCATATTGTTTTCCACAGTGGCTGCACCAGTTTGCATTCCCACCAATAGTGCACGAGGGTTTCTTTTTCTTTACAACCTCTCCAAAACCCATTATTTCTTGTGTTTTTTTTATTTTAGCCATTCTGACAGGTATGAAGTAATATTTCATTGAAGTTTGAATTTGAATTTCCCTGATAATGAGTGATGTTGAGCATCTTTTCATGTGTTTGTTGGGCAATTGTATGTCTTCTTTGGAGAAATGTCTGTTTATGTTTCCTACCCATTTTAACTGCATTATTTGTGTTTTGGGTGTTGAGTTGTATCAGTGCTTTATATATTTTGGATATTAACCCTTTATCAGATGTTATTCACAAGTATCTTCTCCTATTCAGTAGGTTGTCTTTTAGTTCTGTTGATAGTTTCTTTTGCTATGCACAAACTTTTTATTTTGATATAGTCTCAATAGTTTATTTTTGCTTTGATTTCCCTTGATGTATCTAGAAAAATATTATTTCAGCCAATGTCAAAGAAATTACTGTGTTTTTTTCCTAGGATTTTTATGGATTCATGTCTCATATTTAGGTCCTTAATTCATTTGAATATTTTTTTGTATGTAATGTAAGAAAGTGGTTCAGTTTCATTCTTTTGTATGTAGCTGTCCAGTTTTCCCAACACTCTGATGAAGAGACTTTTTCCCATTGCAAATTTTTGCATGTGTAAAGGATGAATTGACCATATAATTGTGGGTTTATTTCCATGTTCTCCATTGTCCCATTGATTTCTGTGTTTTTTGTTTTTTGGGGGTTTTCTGTGCCAGTGCCATTATGTTTAGATTATAACAGCTTTTGTTGGATATTTTGAAATCTAAGATTTTGATACCTCCACTTCTTCTTTTTCAAGATTACTTTGATTATCTGGAGTTGGACAGCACAATTTCAGAACAATGGTTATCAAAATTGGTACCTGGACTAGCAGCATAGGAACCACTGGGAAATTTTTTTTATAAATACAAATTATTGGTGTTCAATGTAGGCCTAGTGAATAAGAAACACTGGGGGTGGGGCCCAGCTATCTTTGTTTTTACAGGCCTCTTAAGGAACTCTGATTGCTTATGAAAATTGGAAAACCACTGCTCAAATATCCAAGAAAAAACACTGTGGGTAGAGTACCTAAGAAAGGATTTATGCAGAAGAATCATCTTAATACTGTAATGCTCACTATATTTATTTCACCAAAGGAAGCAAATAGTGGAGGCTCTCCCACCCATAATTTTTTAAAATATTGGTGCTTACGACATTGGTCTCTATTTTGAATAAGAGCTAAGTCCAGTTCAAGAGCAAGGACTATATTGGGCATTTGTGAAGTGAAACAAATCAGACTGGCCAAGGCCAGGATGTGGAATGCTGGCCTCGCCAGCCTGAAGCATTTGGATTTTCTCCTGCAGAGGGAATACGGTACTATTTCTGCTCTAAGCAGTTGTTTCTTACTCTCTGACACTAACTTCCTCAAAGGGGCAAATTCTCTCCTGGGAAATGAAAACAGTTTTGTTTTCTTTGGTATAATTTCTTATTTTGAATAATATACACTGTGCATAAGTGGAGAAATTGTATGCAAACACATCTTCTTTCATTTGCCTCATATTTAGGCACTAGAAAAGTGATGCTGGGTTGGAGCTCACCTCCCCAGTAGAAGTCCTATTCATTAGTCTCTACATTATCACATTAGCATTGTGACCACATAATCTCTCTGCTGGGTTTGGGAATGGCAGGCTTCAACCTGCTGCCTTGTTCACTAAATGGAATCAGCAGATAATTTCACGGTGGTATAGACATCATGAAAATCCTGCTCAGGATTCATAAATCCTGCTTTGAATTTGGCCAGCATATACACAAGCTCCCCTGTCAGCCCTGATCAACAGGAAGCTTCAGAGTCCCTCCAGGAATGGGAAATGGAGTTTGGGGAAGAGAAATGTATTTCTAGTCTCACTACATAGTCCCAGAGGAGGGTCTAGAGGGGATTTGGACCAGATAAATGGAGAGAGAGAGTCATTAATCATAATCTATAGTCACCAAATGGAGGAAGAGCAAGTCATATCACAGGGTGAAAAAGTTATCTGCTCTGAGAACCTGGGTCACTGATTCATATTGGGAAAACCTTCACTGAACAGGTGCTTCAGTCAAAGAGGAGGCTAAGTTCATCCCTGCCTCTACATTTATTTATCCCTATTCTCAGTTAAAATACTCATAGTACAGGGAATGCCTTAGAGGTCTAGCTGAAAACACTGAACTTGGGATGGAAAGATGAAGGAGGGGTAGGGGGAACCAGCTGGCATGCAACACCTGTGAGAAGGAAGAAATCTAATGCTGACTGAGCTCCTGAAGTGTGCGTGGCTCACTTAAGTCCATTTTGGATCTTCAGATCTCCATAATTTTCAGGGCACAGGATATTTCATAAATGCTTAAAAATAACAATTGTGATTAAATCTTCCTTCTCTTTCTCTCTCTCTCTCACACACACACAGAGTTATAGATTTGCAATCTACATTGATACACCAGGCAAAGTTTCCTGGTTATTTTCTTGGACCCAATTAAATTGTTTATTAAATTGACATAAGTCCGTTTTGGTGGAAAATTTCTTGAATTACTATGGACAGAATGGCCACAAAGCGGTCATCTTCACATGGCACTATGTGGGGCCTGCTCTGTTCTGTGTGTTCACACTTAGGCAAGCACAGCCACTCAACTTTGCAGTCTAATCAGTCTAACAGGTTTCTGAATCTGGGGAAAACTTCTGTTAGAAAAAGTAATGGATGATTGGTGGGTTTGACCAACGTGAAAAGTATTTAGGGAGTTAAGGATGAACAGACTATCTCAGCAAAGTTACTGAGTTCTGAGATATTGCTTCTAGATACAACGTTCTGGACATTAAGTGGACAGACCACTACTGGGGAAGCATTTTTTTCTTCTTTCTTTTCTTAATGATTCTGTATTTATTCAGGATAGCTCATAGAAGCAAACTTCAAAGCTTAGAAGGAATAAGTTCATAATTATTTACCCAGGCTGCTAAATCTAGGACCATACATCTACATGTATTCATTTCTTGATTGTTTAACTTTGGAAATGGTGTTTTGTGTGTGGAAAATGAGTCCCAATTCATTTGTAACTTCTTTGGTGAAAACCGCAAGAATATTAAGATGGCTTCTAGGATAATTATACACATGAGTATGTATTAGTCTGTCAGGCGGCTTTAACAAATATAGACTGGAGGGTTTAAACAACAAAAATTTATTTCCTCATCATTCTGGAGGCAGATTCTGAGATCAGGGTGCCAACACAGTGAGTTTCTGGTGAGAGTTCTCTTCTTGGCTTGTATGTGGCCTCCTTCTCACTCTGTCCTCAGACGGCCTTCCCTCCAGTCATGTGTGTTGGGGGAGAAAGCTCTCTGGTGTATTTTCTTGTAAGGATGCTAATCCTGTGGGATCAGCCCAAACTTGTGTCTTCATTTAACCTTATTTTTTTTTCCCAATTAAAAACAATCTTAGAGATTTTATTTAAGAAATTTTAAATGATAGTTGTATATATTTAAGGAGTACAATATGATGTTTTGATGTACAGCATGATAACTATAGTACTATATTGTATAATGGAAACTTGCTAAGAGAGTAGATTTCAGGTACCCTCACAAATACACACAATGGTTATTTTTTTTTAAAGATTTTATTTATTTATTTGACACAGAGAGAGAGATATCACAAGTAGGCAGAGAGGCAGGCAGAGAGAGAGAGAGAAGGAGGAAGCAGGCTCCCTGCTGAGCAGAGAGCCTGATGTGGGGCTTGATGCCAGGACCCTGAGATCATGACCTGACCCAAACACAGTGGCTTAACCCTTTGAGCCACCCAGGCACCCCCACAATGGTTATCTTAATTACTTCCTTAGAGATCCCATCTCCAAATACAGCCAAACTAGGGGCTAAGGTTTCAAGATATAAATTCCGGGGTGAAGGGGATTGTGTGAACACTCAGTAAGAGAGTATACCCAAGTGTTAGGGAAGGAGAAAGAACCACTGGTAGATTTTAAGATAAAGCTATTACATGAAGTGAAGTTCACAAACATTTGTCTAGTGCCTCCATTTCACAAATCTGAGTGACAGAATATAAGGATGCGGGAACTGCCAACTATGGGAAGTGATTTCCAGTGGGAAATGACTGCACCTGACCATAGAGTAGAGGCTGAGCCAGACTGAATCTCAGGGTTTCTATCCACACTGTCTTGGGACCATACTATTATTGATCATATAAACCTTTCCAGGAGAGGCATCATTAAGTCCTAGCAAGCCTGCAAAACTCTAATCATCGGGGAATGGATTAAAGCCAACAGATGAAAATTAAAAGAGGAGCATTATCATTCTTAGAGATTCTTGGATAAATTAACAAAATTCAATTTAGAGGGACTCAGGGGCCAATTGCCAAATGACTAATGGGTACTAAACATTCACCTTTGTGGTAGAGAAACCTTGACCTTGCCTCCAAGGGACAGAGTGAGTCATATATGCCCAAATGGGGTTGCTTAGTTCACAGTCATCTACATTCAGCTGCCTGGATCTGAACAGGTGATGTGCCTCATTTACATAGCAAAGGGAAGCAACAAGGGTCTCTATAGAAGACAGGTGTTACTGCCCAAGTCTGAGTGCAATAGATGAGAGAGTGATATGGCTAGGGATGAGAAATGCTGAATTCCAAGAGGGAAAAAAATGCATTTATTCAGAAGATGCTCACTTTCTGCAGAAAGGTTAGTTTAAACATCTGAGCTAATGTACTGTAAACTGTTAAACCATTTCCTAAACAAAGGGAGTGCATAAATGGCACATTGATTGTTTTTGGTTGGTGCATTGTGTATTTTGGGTTACAGCTTGTTTGTAACTGAAAGCAAACAGTAGCGATGTGATGGATTTGCCTATGTGTGAAATGGATCTTCAACAAGGGAATCACAAAACGTTTACACTTCTAGACATGAGCACTCCCAACACAGCACAGTCTGCCTTTCCAATTTCAACCAACTGTGATGGAAGGAAGAAAAAAATTCCATAACATCAATGTGCACTTAATTGTCAGAGGGAAATAAAATTACAAAGTTTAGTAATACCATAAAAATCTGTGCTGTTATGCAAGAACCTAAAATTACATGCTCTCTAAAGGAAAGTCATTATACTACAGGGACTCACAAAAGCTTTCCAAACAGAGCTGCATAATCTCACAGTTAAGAGCAGTTACTTCTGGTTGAAAGAGACAAAACAAAATAAAACAGAGCAATCATTGTCAGGTTGTAAGGATGGGCAGACTCAAGGTGACTTTGGGTCTTTCTTCTGTTTTGAGTCCATGGAGTTAAGGGTGCAAAGGTGAGGATAATTTGTTTTATAAGTATAAATTTAGACTGTGTCCCATTATTTGATTTGAACTCGAGTTAGCACATTATTTTATATTCCAAAAAGTGGTTCACTCTTCTGTTTTAAAAAAGCAGTTGGATGCTCTTAAAGGTGACCATAATTTAGGGAAAAAGAGAGAGAGAGAGAGAAAGACATGACATGGATAATTAGCTCATATAAATTGGGTGATTTTCCTAAATATAGGAGAGTTATCTCTTCTCAGTGAGGAGGACAGATGGAAGAAAGGGCATGGAGTTTGTAAATGGTTCTTAAAAGTAGGATTTAGGATTTGGTCTTTGTTTTGTTCTATAGATAGTGAGCAAAGCAAGAAGATGTAAGATGACTTATCTGGGCGGGGGGCTCTGAGAATAGGAACAAATGAATGTGCTTTCAAGTTACTGCTTTTTTTTTTTTTTATTTCCTGCATGTCTATGATGTCTCTTCACTGTTGGGTTTCCAATAGATGTCTTAGAAGAAGCAGCACTGTGAACTTAGCTCTGCAACTTACAGAGGTCCAGGCACCATTGCTCTAACCCAGCCTAAGATCTCAACATCAATATCTGGAGGATTTTTTTTTTTTGCTTTTGTTTTTATTTTATAAAATTTTTATATAAATTCCAGTTAGTTAACATACAGCATAATATTAGTATCAGGTATAAAATTTAGTGATTCAGTATTACATATAACACATGTAACATCACAATAAGTGTACCACCTAATCCCTATCACCTATTTAACCCATCTTTCCACCCACCTCCCATCTGGTAACCATCAGTTTGTTCTCCAGAGTTAAGAGTCTCTTTCTTGGTCAGCCTCTCTCACTCTTCTTTTCCCTATGCTGGTATATTTTGTTTTCTCAAATTCTGCATATAAGTGTACACAAAGATAAACTTGAAATGGATAAAAGACCTAAATGTGAGGCAGGAATCTATAAAAATCCTACAGGAGAACATAGGCAGTAACCTCTTCGACATCGGCCACAGAAACTTCTTTCAAGATATGTCTCCAAAGGCAAAGGAAACAAAAGCGAAAATGAACTTTTGAGACTTCGTCAAGATCAAAAGTTTCTGCAGAGCAAATGAAACAGTCAACAAAACAAAGAGGCAACCCATGGAATGGAAGAAGATATTCGCAAATGACAATACAGACAAAGGACTGATACCCAAGATCAATAAAGAACTCCTCAAACTCAACATACACAAAACAGATGATCATGTCAAAAGGTGGGCAGAAGACATGAGCAGACAATTCTCCAAAGAAGACATACAAATGGCTAACAGACACATGAAAAAATGTTTATCATCATTAGCCATCAGGGAGATTCAAATCAAAACCACAGTGATATACCACCTTATACCAGTTACAATGGCCAAAATCAATAAGACAGGAAACAACATGTGTTGGAGAGGATGTGGAGAAAGGGGAACCCTCTTGCATGGTTGGTGGCAATGCAAGTTGGTGCAGCCTCTTTGGAAAACAGTGTGGAGATTCCTTGAGAAATTAAAAATAGAGCTAACCTATTACCCTGTAATTGCACTACTGGGTATTTACCCCAAAGATACAGATGTAGTGAAAAGAAGGACCATCTGTACCCCAATGTTCATAACAGCAATGGCCACAATCACCAAACTGTAGAAAGAACCAAGATGCCCTTCAATGGACGGATGGGTAAAGAAGATATGGTCCACATATACAATAGAGTATTACATCAGAAAGGATGAATATACAACTTTTATGTCAACATGGATGGGACTGAAGGAAATTATGCTGAGTGAAATAAGTCAAGTAGAGAGAGTCCATTATCATATGGTTTCACTTACTTAGGGAGCATAAGGAATAACACGGAAGATATTGAGAGATAGAGGAGAAGTGAGATGGGGGAAATCGGAGGGGGAGACAAACCATGAGAGACTGTGGACTCTGAGAAACAAACTAACTGAAGGTTTTGGAGGGGAGGGGGATGGAGGTTGTGTGAGCCTGGTGGTGGGTATTATGGAGGGCGTGTATTGCATGGAGCACTGGGTGTAGTGCATAAACAATTTTGGAACACTGAAAATAAACAAAATAAAATAAAATGGAAAAAAAAAGAAAGTATATATTATTTAAGTCTTTATGAATGTGTGTCTTAAGTGTTTAGGTAAGAATGTTTATGTACATATGTATGTTTTACAAAACTGAGATTTTACCAGCTATACTGTTTATAACTTGACTTCTTAAAAATATCATGGAAACAAACAAACAAATAAATAAATAAATAATACATAAATAAATAAATTCTGCATATAAGTGAAATCATATGGTATTTGTCTTTCTCTGACTGACAGTTTGCTTAGCATAATACTCTCTAGCTCCATCCACATCATTACAAATGGTGAGATTTCATTCCTTTTTATGTTTGAGTAATATTCCATAGTATATGTATACCACATCTTCTTTATCCATTCATCTATTGATGGGCATTCAGGCTTTTTCCATAATTTGGCTTTGGGAGATAATGATACAAATATCAGGGTTTATGTATCCCTTCAAATTAGTATTTTTATATTATTTAGGTAAATACCTAGTAATGCAATTGCTAGATCTCAGTATAGTTCTATATTTAGCGTTTTGAGGAATCTCTATACTGTTTTCCAGAATGGCTACAGCAGTTTTCATTCCCACCAATACTGTAGGAGAGTTCCCGTTTTTCCGCATCCTTGCCAATACCTGTTGTTTCTTATGTTGTTGATTTTAGCCAATCTGACAGGTGTCAGATTATGATATCTCATTGTAGTTTTGATTTGTATTTCCCTGATGATCAGTGATATTGAGCATCTTTTCATGTGTCTGTTGACCATCTGTATCTTCTTTGGAGAAATGTCTGTTCACGTCTTCTGCCCTTTTATTAAGTGTATTACTTGTTTTTTGGGTGTTGAGTTTTATAAGTGCTTTATATATTTTCGATAGTATCCCACTTTGGTCAAAACTCCTCAATCAGTGCAAAAATATTGCCCACTCACCCACCCTGACACAACACTAAGTCTTTGAATTTCTCCTTTATTCTTCCTAATTGTATGATTAAATGGAAAGAGAAGGACTTGGTCTCAGACTACTTCATATTCTAGGATTGACTCCACTGGGGAGCTCTGTGATCCCAGGAGCAGTTTTAAACATATGAACTTCAGTTTTCTTCTTTAGACATTGGGGATAATGATACCAATATCACAGTTTTATTACAATTAAGGGGAAAAAATGCATGTTCCCTTTTTTTGTCTTGGCAACAGATTTCAGTTTATGGGCAATGAAAAATTACCAGAAGAATGAGACTCAGTTTTGACGAAAGTGAACAGAAAGAAGAGAATACTCAGTATGAACAGCTCTGCTGTTTAGAGGCAAGGCTAAGGTGGAGTCACAGGCAGTTGCCAGATTTAGTATAAGTAATATTTGGTATGTATTTGTACTAAAAAAAAAAAATCTCAAATTTAAATTTAACTAGATTTCTTATATTTTATTTGACAAAACTGATCACAAAGTGTCATGAATATGTGGCAAAAAAGGATTTCTCTCTATGTGAAGATCACCATGCAGTGTTAAATACACACAGAGAAATTGCTGGGTGATTATAACTGAGTTGGAAAAGCATTAGATTAGGAGATACTTGCTGAAGTTATTTTAAAAATTAAGTCTAATTGATTATTAAGATATATTAGCATTTAGTCAATCAAAAATTGATAATTATTAATGGATCATAATTATCATATTATGTTTAATCAGAAACAAATTGGCAGTAAAAGATTACTATTGATTTGTCATATCCACTAGTATGATGTATGTTGGTTTATCTGGAGTCCATTGTTTGTGGCTTAGGAAGGAAACCTACCATATTCAGGGTTACTCTCAGGAAATAAAAGATGAGATTTCAAATAAAACACTCACACCCAGGACATCATTGAGCAGCACTGAAGAGTGAGATCTCCCAGGAAGATAGGAGCTGAGGTCCTCAAGATACTCTGGGCATCCGGGGACAGCCATGGAGTGAATTAGGTAAGGCCTATCCCAACCTTCCTGCTGCAAGGGAGTGGAATTTTTGTCTTTTCTTTTGTTGTTGTTTCTAGATTTAAATGAAAACACACTCTGAATGCCAGCTGAACTGGCATTAGGATGAACTGATTTTGAGTATTGTACACTTACTATATTTCCGCTGCCATGTCTCCCATCTGAGATTGCACCCTCATTGGATACAGTGCTAGTGCCAAGGGAGCCTGGGTTCCTTTTGGATATTGCATTGCTATCTCTGGTACAAAAGAGTACACATCTTTCCTAATAGGTGCTAGTCATTAAAAAAAATTGTGTTTTTTTTGCCTTTCTTATGATGTAAAATATTATACCATAATTTCACTTGTATGTCTCTGCTTTGTAGTGAGTCTGATAGCTTCTTGTACTTAGTCAATTTGTTTTCTTCTATTATCTATTAATATCTTTGTTCACATTTATTTTGGGGTCCTCTCTTTATAGATACTGTTGTATGATCTGCCCTCTCCCTACTGTTATACTTCTGTGTTATTTGTGTCAAGGAACAGAAGTTCATTTATCCAGATTTTCCATATTTCTATTTATTTTGCTTTCTGTATCCATTTCTGTTATAAGTATAATAAAATCTCTTGCAACAATTGATTATTTATTTATTTCTCTCTTTAGTTTTTCCCATTTGGGCTTTATATATTTTGTGATTTTATTGTTGTAGTGATAGCTGTTTATGATGATTTTATGATCTTGTTCAATTGCACTTTTTGCCAACATAATGATCCCCTTTCATCTCTTGTGATTTTCTTTGCCATTGTATTTTGCTAGATATTGAGAATACTTCCCCATATTTCTTTTGCTTAATATTTGTATGACATATTGCTCATCCATTTTTTACTTTCCACTCTTACTTTATTTTCAAATATTACAGATGATATATTGTTGGAACTGTTTTTTTGTTTTCAGTCTGAGTTATTCTGTTTTATTGGTGAGTTAATCTTATTTTCATAATTACATGGGGAATTGTTCCTGTGATCTTATTTTAATATTTTCCCTTTAATGTCCTTTATTTTTGTTTACTTTGGTCAACATTGGTCATGTTAGGTTTTCTTCTATTGGTTTTAAAATTCTAGGTGCTTCTTTTGTTTTTATATTCCTTATTTCTTATTCCTTATTCTTTCAATAAAGTATCCTCCTGTTTATATTCATATTGATTTTTTTAAAGATTTTATTTATTTATTTGACAGAGAGAGAAACAGCAAGAGAGGGAATAAAAGCAGGGGGAGTGGGAGAGGAAGAAGCAGGGTCCCTGCTGAGCAGGGAGCCCAATGTGGGACTTGATCCCAGTGCCCCGGTATCATGACCTGAGCAGAAAGCAGACAATTAATGACTGAGCCACCCAGGTGCCCTTCATATTGATTTCTTAAACTTATTATTTTCTGCATCTTTCCTCCAAACAAATAAAATTATGACATTCTTGGGATGTTTTGGTCTTTTCTCTCACTTACCTCCCTCTACATTTTTGTCCTAAATGTATTACACAACAGAGTACTGCTTTCCTCTTTTATCCTTGTTTTAAGAAGTTTTAAGAAGTAAACTCCTTGTTTTAAGAAGTAAACCATAATCTGTGCTAAAATAGTTAATCATCCTTACTTTTCATATGGGTTGCATCATCCCTGTGGATATGTATTTTTTCTTCTTTGAATGTGTCTTCCAAGAGTGTTTTTCAAAGGAACTTTTGTATTTGAATCTCTGAGACCAACATGCTTGAAGATACTTTTTTTCACCATCATATTGTAAATGGTGATTTTGCTAAACAAAGAATTCTAGGATCTGATGTCAGTCTCATCCAGTTTCATTATAAGTAACCTATGTTCTTTCTGGAGGATAGTGTCCATGTGTGTTGGGTGTTTCCAACGTGTAGAGGTACTGATGTTCCTTTACCTTACATTCATTATGGATGTTTCCCTTCCTTACTTGGTACCATATGTACCCTTCCAGCCTGATGTTTCTTATCATGGTTTTAATTTTAGATTTATCTTCATTCTTTTTGCAAATATCTTCTTTCTCCTGCTTATTATTTTTTGTTCTGAAACTATTACATTGATTAGCATTCCTATTTCTAACCTCTGTATTCTCCAGCTTTTCCCTTACATCTTCTATTTCTTTTTTTTATTTTTTGTATTTTCTGAGTGTTCTTTAGTCTGATCTTTCAGCCTGCTCATTCACTCTGCAGTTGTAGGCATACTAATTAAACCATTTAAAAATGTTTAGCTACTATATCCTGCAAACTTAATATTTCCAACTTTTTATGACTTCTTGTTCCTTCTCTATATTAATAGTATACTTCTTCCTATCTTTGAGAATATTTAGTGTGCTTATTTTATATTTATTGGCCATCTGTTTCAATAATTCTGCTTCATGGAGCATATGCTGTTTGGTTTGTAGTCTTTCTTACACAGTGATTGTATTCTGTAAGTGCTTGAAAATTTGGCATGCCACTTCATATTTTCCTGAAGGTTATCACTTGTGGTAATGTACAAGCTCAAGTTTGAACCTACCTTGGCAGTCTAATAGTAGGAGGAAATAAGATCAAGGTGGACACTCCTGGGCACCTGTGGCAGACACACCTTTTGGTCACTTACTACAGATCATGTCCTTGTAACTCCTTGTAAGTCCCCTCCCTCTTCGGTGCCAGCAGAACCTGCATCTTGCTTCTAAGCAATAGACCTTGGCAAATGTTATGGAAGGTCTTCCTATGATTATTTTTTGTTGTGTATGATTTAATCTTTGCAGACTGGAGGGAGACATTTTCCTGCTAGTCTTGAAGAAGAAAGCAGATATATTGTGAATTGCCAATGGAAAATGTCATATGACAGGGAATCACAAGTGGCCTCTAGGGATGGAAATGAGCACTTGCTGACATCCAGCAAGAAATCGGGAATCTCAGTCCCACAACTACAGGAGCTGAATTCTGTCAACAATCTGAGAGAGCTTGGGAGCACATCTTTCCCCACCAAGCCACTGATGAGACTGCAACCCCATTTAACACTGGATTGCTGCCTGATGATAGTCTAAAGCAGAGGACCTAATTAAGCTGGGTCTACACTTCTACAGAAACTGGGAAATAATAAATGTGTGCTGTTCAACGCCTCTAAATTTGTGACAGTTGTTTATGCAACAATAGAAAACCAGTATATCCTTGGTCCTCTGTTGAGTATTCCTTCTGGCTCCCATACCACCAGGCAACAACACTTCCAGACAGTTTTTTTGTCTTTAAGTGGTTGGAGGCAGAAAGCATTGAGAGGAGTCTTTTGCTTTAGATTTTTTATTTTTAAGATTTTATTTATTTATTTGACAGACAGAGATCACAAGTAGGCAGAGAGGCAGGCAGAGAGAGAAAGGAGGAAGCAGGCTCCCCGCTGAGCAGAGAGCCCCATGTGGGGCTCCATCCCAGGACCCTGAGATCATGACCTGAGCCAAAGGCAGAGGCTTTAACCCATTGAGCCACCCAGGCACCCTTGCTTTAGATTTTAAATCACAAGCCAGAAATATTCGAGAAAGATGGAGAAACCCAGTGGATAGCCCCACATGGTTCATAAACTATCTTCTGTTTTCATCATTACTTCTCCTAAGTTTTCATTATATTCTTTACTTTTAGATAATCATAAGCTTTACTTAGTTATTTGATTACACTCATATCTCAAATTTCACATAGCATTGTCTAGGATTAATTTATTTTTTTTACTTTTTTTCAAAGAGGGGTATAATTATTCAGGGAATCATCTGCACTCTAAAATAGAATAAATAAATAAAACAATTGGTAGATACAGGTTTAAAGATCTTTAACACTTTGAAAATGTTAGCCTTCTGACATCTTGCTCCCAGTGTTGATAGTGAAAAATTTGGTATAAATCTTAAACTTTTTCCTTTAAAATAACTTCACTCTCTGAAAGCATGTAGAATATTTTGTTAAATTTCCTTAAGATGCATATATGTGTGGGTGTTTTTCTATCTATACTATTTTGCACATTACTATCTTACATGTTCATATTTTTAAATCCTGGGACATACTGGTAGAATATTATTATATCTATTTTGACATCTTCATTTATTTTATTCTGAAACTGCTATAAATGGCCATTGTGTTTTCATCATCTATGATTATTCTTTTATACTCTCCATTACTTTATTGCTTTCTATCACCCTTTAAATAATTTCCTAGATTTGATCTTCCTGTTGACTAATTTGTGGCTCTATCAGTTTTATTAACTATCCATTTCATGTGATTTTTAAAATGTATTTATTTTTATATCCAATTAATCTATTTTTTCTTCTGGATAATTGTGCATTGCTGCTAATGTCATCAGTATATCCTATCCTAGCTCTTTTAATATATATATGTTTGTTTTTATTATTTATTTATTTATTTTTTAAAAGGATTCACTTATTTGACAGAGAGAGAGACAGCGAGAGAGGGAACACAAGAAGGAGGAGTGGGAGAGGGAGAAGCAGGCTTCCTGCTGAGCAGGGAGCCCGATGTGGGATCCATCCCAGGATCCTGGGATCATGACCCAAGCTGAAGGCAGATGCTTAACCATCTGAGCCACCTAGGGACCCACCCCACCCCCGTTATGTTTGTTTTTAAACATTGGTCTCTATATTCCATTTATTCTGAATCATGGAATATACATTGTTCTATGTGCCTACATTCTGTTTTAAAGGCTGTACTCCGATAGCTTCTTTTGTTTCTCTTTAAGCTCATTTACCTTAACTAGTCATGTTTCCCAGAGGATAAGGGCTTCTGCTCCCTCTAGTGAGTTTAGTGTTGGATAACCTCAACATACCCATTTGCTTTGTCATTACCATTCTTTCATTCTCCTTTGGAAAATCTAGAAGTTTCCTAAGAATTTCTTTCTCCTGGTTGTAACTGCCTATACTTAGGGCTTAGAAGAGAAGATGGAAATGCTCAGCAGCTGCTGTTTCATAAAGATTTTTTATCCATTCCTCACTCAGCCAGACTTTTGCTTTGCCTTGTTATTATCTTGGGAACAGAAAAATGCTTAGTATGGTTTCTGATAAGTGCCTGGTTTGGAATTCTGACTCTTCTACATATTAGCTGAGGGATCTTGGATAAGTTTTTCAAGTTCTCTGTGCTTCAGTATTCTTGGGTGTAAAATAGGATAGTAATAGTCACTGACTTAGGATTGCTGTGATATTTCAATAAAATAGTGTATATGAAGTTATTAGAACAGTACCTGATACAAATTAGGTAGGGCTTACTAAACATTTGCTATCATTATCCTGACAACACTGACAGGACCCAGCACCTGTACATTTTCAATAACTGTCTATCATTGCATACTGCTTACACATATCCAGAGAGGCATATGTGAATCTGTGCACAGGTTACTATCAAATGCACCTATACTTCAAATCTCCAGGATTTCGATGTGCTTCCTGCCATGATTTGTGCCTCTAACTGTCCTAGGGATCTGATTCTTTTTCCTTTGACACTGTTTAGGAAAGAATAGGAAATCGAATCTTGGTGGAATGGAAGAAAAAGGAGACAAACATTTAAAATCTCTAATATTGCCATTATTTCCATGCTATAACTGCTTGCCTCATAGACAATATGTGAACCAACTGTGCTTGGGTATATATAGCCATTCAGAGTTACAAAAAAATACATTTATTATTATATTTAATATTGCACAACATCATAAAAGGTAAAAAAGACTTTCTGAACTTATTTTCAAGAGGAAACAAATCCTCAGGCTGGAGAGAAAATGAACTAAATTCGGATGCCTTGAGTATGGAAGATGTGAGTCAACCCAAATGTTCTGACTTCTAGTAGCATACTTTTCCCCTGTTCCCCTCTCTGCAAAGGAACCTTGAAGAAATAGCAAGAAAACTGAGCTTCTCTAGAAGATATATGTATGGTCAAATATGAGTGGAAACTTAGATATTTATGGTTTTTATCCCATTCCATATACCTAGAGCTTGGGGTTAGCTTTACACAGACTTTTCTATAAAGAGGAGTACTAATGTTGAGTTATTTACACTTAGCTGGGTGCAGTTAGTGTTGTGTGGTAAAGGTTGTAACGGCCATCCCAAAAGGCATCAGATTTGAGAGTCCTTTTTGGTAGTTCAAGCTCTGACCAAAGCATTGAACTGCTGTGAGTCACTTACCATATGCTTTCTACTGGTTGTAGTTTGTGGGATCTGATACCCACCTTTGTGCTGTTACTTGGGTAATGAATATGGTTTCTTCAGCTCAAGCATTCTGTTGTTATCACATGAGATAACACACTAGGTTTTTTGTTTTTGTTTTTGCTTAAGATTTTATTTATCTGAGAGAGAGAACGGGCACAAATGGGAGGGGTAGCGAGGGAGGGAGAAACAGACACCCTGCTGAGCAGGGAGTCTGAGGATGGGCTCTATTCCGGGACCCAGGAATCATGACCTGACCCAAAGGCAGACACTTAACCAAATATTTGCATGGGAAATCCATGTTTCTCAGTGTATGTGGACATACAAAAGGAAGTCAATAAGTCAATAAGTCAAAGCTGTTAGCTCTGATTACTTAGACAAGAGCTTATCACATGTAGTTATCAACACATGTTTGTAGAATGAAGGCAAGATCAGGGTGGGTAGATAATTATAACTGTCAGACTTTCTGTAAGTGATAGGATTTGAGGTATTTGAAAAATGCTTGGAGGAGAGGGCAGCCATCCCAAATGAAGTAGAGAAATAAAAACAAGAAGAGCAGTTAGAGAAGAAGGTGAAAAATGTAGGCATAATATCACCCATTATTATAATAAAGACATTGTATAAAGCTCCATTAAATTTACAATAGCCATATAATAACTTCCTAGAATCTGTAACTCATGTCATCTACTTTGATTTTTGAGAGTTGATTAAGCCTTCTCATGCTGATATGATATGGCCACTTTATTTTTCTTTTCTTTCTTTTTTTTTCCTTGTTAACATGTGTTTCATGAATGTCATTTACTTAATTTTTTTAAGGAAATGCTGATGATATAATGTATATATATTATATCATATAATGATATAATGTTCTCTCTTTATTGTTTATGACTTCAAAGTTACATATAGTTAAAAGACAAAATGAAACACTCCAGGCATTCACTAATGAGTGAATGGGTAAATAACATGTGGTACATACATACAGCAGAATATTATTCAGCCTTTTATTAAAGAGGAAGGAAATTCTGACACATTTAACAACATAGAACCTCATGTTATGCTGAATGAAAAAACATTACAAAGATCTTGTATGATTCTACTTATATGAAGTTCCTAGAAAGTAGTCAAATATATAAAGACAGATTTTATTGGGGGAAAACTTAAATATTCTAGAGATGGATAATAATAATGATGCTCAATAATGTGAACTGACTTAGTACCATAGGACTGTGCACTTACAATGGTAAAAATGGTAAATTAATTTTACATATATTTTATCACAATTTTTAAAAATAGAAAAAAATATATAAACACCAGAATAGTGTTGACAGGGAAAAGGCTAAGAGTTAGTATTAAAATTTGTTTTATTCCGGATGTTTGTATTTATTTTAGGAGTCATTCTTTTTTTTTAAATAGACTTTATTTTTTAGAGTAGTATTGAGTAAAAGGTATAGAGATTTCCCATATCCTCCTTACCCAGACACATGAACAGCCTCTAGTCATTTCTTTTGTATCTTTGGAAACTCAAAAATTAATTCTTTCTATAGCAAGTTATATACCTTATTGGGAAAATACTTACTTTCTGTTGTTCCCTGAATATTCTATTACATAAGTTAGAAAATATTACATAAGTTGGAAAATATCGGCATGAATGTTACATAGCAACCAGCATTCCTAGAGTCTAATATGTATTCCAGGGCCACTCTAAGTTTGCCATCGTAAAAGAGGTTGTCACTTTCCTAGGGACATGGCATCTTAGTGGTCTCTGGAAATGTAGAGAGTGGAAGACAAGGCAACTTGTCTGCTATAAGGAGACCTAGTGATTCATGGAGGGATGTTGGTGGCGACAAGTAGCTGGCCAATGTGGATCAGTCTCTTCTAGCTAAAATATTTGACTTAAGTTAATGTTGATGAGCAAGAATGTGTCCGTGACCTGGGTCAAACAAGGATCTGCTTTAATTCTAATAGAGGCTTTCTTGAGCTTCATCTTTACCTGGGATAGGAGATTGCTAGAAGATGGTTGCAGAAGGCTAAAAGGCTCAAGTTATCAAGCACAGGACAGAAAGTGTAAGTCTTGGGGGGGTTGGGTCCCTGGCACATTGATGTGAGAAGTTCCATATCCTTGAAAATTCAGAAGGAGAATCACATACAGTTAGTCTCAAGAACTGATGAAGAGTGAGATGATCATGAAAATAAGGAGGGGTTTACTATTTTATTTAGTTATCATTAGACATTCATCAAAAGGATCAGAGTTGGCTTCATCTAGCTTCTTTTAGACTCTTTAACACACACTCAAATCCTAGTATCTCTTCCATTAATCTCATTCCATTTCAACACATACCTTATCTTAGTCATGATTATTGGTTTGCGGTACAAGTGGCCTCCATCTGAGTTGGGTGATCTTATTCTAGAGGTTTGTACACTGAGTCAGGTGCAACCATAGACGTTCTGAGGGGTCTTAGCAATTGTTCAGGGAAGAGGAAGCTCTTGGGCTGGGGAAGGTTGGCTCAGAGATCTCCATAAACATTTCAGCCAGAGCCCTCTGGTTTATTCATTTGAATATATTGGATTTGGGGGATTATTTCAACTGATGAGAGGTATCTGGAGTAAAGCACAGGTAGAAAACCAGGGCTGTTGTAGAATTATTTGTTGATCTTAGACCTTGTCAATCCACTCATGTAATGTGACTAGTATCTATTTTTTTTCTTTTAATTGATAAAACTGACCACTCGCTTTGGAAATACTTCGGAAATATGTGTAGACACAATATGTGGTTGACGTCTATAAAGATGACTTAAGTGATCCGAGCGAAAGGAAGGCTAGAGATAGCACTTTAACTTGCTTTGCCTTTTGCTGAGGATGGAATAACGGAAAGGCAAGACAGAGGTACAGGCACAACCTTTCTCTCTCCAGGCTTAGGTGGTAGCATGATCCCATAGCAGTTTACATTGAGAATTTATCCAGACTGTTTTTTTTTTTTTTTTTTTTTTCTTTCCTGAGTCCTGAATAAGGTTGGCTCAAGGCCTAGAAGCTCTGCAATTTTTCATGTTCTGGCAACCTAGGAAGAGAAGGTATTTTGCAACTTAGCTCAGTTGTTTCTTAATGTTTGGAGAGAAATATGTCTCTTGTAGCTTGTTTTTTTAAGCTGAAGAGAAACACACTTTCTCAATGTACAGAAATGCCTACTCCATATTCATACTAGATTTGCATTTGAGTCCAAAAACAATACAATGATTTTGTTCCCTGATAATTCTTCAAGCTCAAAAATTAGTGTGAGCCACACTCCCAATGGGATTCCAATGAAAATTGGATTTGCAATAACTAGGGGGAAACACAATAAAACCTTCAGTGTACAAAGACAAGATTTATGCTCTCCATTTACCTTTATTTTACGTCCTGGGGAATAATCATCTTTGACATTTGTAAACTACCCTGCCTCTAACAGTCCTTCTGGACTTCCTCATTCAAGAGCTGCTTGCCCAATGTCACTTCTCTACTCAACAACATGCTATTATTCAGTGGTAAGAGGCCAAGGCCTTTAAATGAAGGAGGGCAGTAAGATGTGCGTAAAGGAAAGCTTGAAAAACTTTCCTCAGGGGAGAACCTCTAGGACTGTGAGTTCCTGTGCATATAAACTAACTTGCCAGTCTGTGTGGCTGGTTGGGACCCTGTGCCTTGCAGTACAGCTTCACCCCAGAGAAACTACTAAGTGCACCTTTGGTAATTTCAAGCCTTTGGAAGAGTCCCTTAAAGACCTACCTGGTTTAACTTTACACTTCAGTGTTACTGATAGACCAACAAACTGTGGTTCATAACAGGGCAAGCATTTCTTAAAATCATAACCTTCTTGAACACAAAATCAGACATGTAAATTACCAGTAGGTCTATTTTGGGAGCAGCTATCAAAGTAATGAATACAAATGACAACAACCATTATCCTAGCTTATTTGTGGCATCACACTGTCCTGGGAAACTACAGTTATGGAAATCAAGGGAATATTGCTTAATATTACTATTAATAAATTACATGCTAGAGCAGCAGTGGCGATAACTCACCAAGTTGATGTAACAGAATATATAAATATGCAGATGATTCATATTCTACGGAGCCCAATCTTATTTTTAAGTAATTTGTGATAAAAGATGTCCAGTTATAATTTTGCCTATCACATACTTTGAATTACAGTAACCTAACTATATGTTGGCCAATTTATAATACTTCGCATATATACATACATACATATCTCTGTCTGTTTATCTATCTATCTATCTGGGGAAAAACAAACAAAACAAAAAAGTTTCCATTAAGTTTCGGGCGCCTGGGTGGCTCAGTGGGTTAAGCTGCTGCCTTCAGCTCAGGTCATGATCTCAGGGTCCTGGGATCGAGTCCCGCATCGGGCTCTCTGCTCAGCAGGGAGCCTGCTTCCTCCTCTCTCTCTCTCTGCCTGCCTCTTTGCCTACTTGTGATCTCTCTCTGTCAAATAAATAAATAAAATCTTTAAAAAAAAAAAAAAGTTTCTATAACTGTACAACCAGAATAGAATTATCTACTTCTGGGTACTCATTTTTCACTTACAGCTCCTAAGATGCCAAAACTATTCTGTTTTACCTGTGGTTTCACTGTATGAAGAGAGAATCATTTTTCATCTTTCACTCAAATTCTCAAACCTTTTTTAAGGAGGAAAAGTCACATTCTTTTTTTTTTCTTTTGGAAAAAAGCATTCTGTAAGGATATATTCTCTACAACTTCTTCAAAATATAAGATGTGCTTGCTTTTTTCTTCCCCTTAAAATTTCTAGTTAGTATCAGTCCGAATTTACAGGAAAATTTGATTTATGGCTTCATAGGTAAACCCAAACACCTTATATATTTTTATAATACAATGAGTACAAAAAAGTCATAAATTAAAAGAAATAACTTAAAAGCATGTTTATAGCATTAATATTGATCTAGTGCAACTAATCTTAATGCCTGAATTCAGAAAATAGTTACATTTTTTTAACTTAATTTGAACTAATTGCTTTTTAAATCTTTGAAGACGGGTTTAAAATTAGTGTCACAGAGGCACCTGGGTGGCTTAGTGGGTTAAAGCCTCTGCCTTCAGCTCAGGTTATGGTCTCAGCGTCCGGGATCAAGTCCCATTATCGGGCTCTCTGCCTCAACAGTGAGCCTACTTCCTCCTCTCTCTCTCTGCCTGCCTCTCTGACTACTTGTGATCTGTCTGTCAAATAAATAAATAAAATATTAAAAAATGAAAAAAAATCAAATTAGTGTTACTGTTTTTAAAATTCTTACTAATTGAGAAAGGTCAAGTTGCTCATCTGGTTCTGGACTTCTCTACATTTGGGATTTGGAAAGGGCTAAGACCAGTATTTCAATTGAATGCACTAACTGTCCTGGTCAAATACTCCTTTTTTGACTCTCTCCAGTATTGAATCGATAGCATATATGCCACTTACAGAATCTTATTCTGAAAGACAAGGAGAATTAATCAGGCAAGTAGTTTTAATGCTAGTTTTCTCTCTTACATCTTGTTGGAACATATACTTGACATACTAACATTCCAATTGGAATACCTGTGGTATAGCCAATAAAACATGGATTCCAAAAGGACCTCAAATTTGTTCTAAGTTACCTCCCCCTATCCTGATTTAGAGTTAAAAACAGAGTTTGAAACCATATAATGGGAGTACAATTTTTAACCCAGATGATGTTGATTGGCTTGTAATGAGAAGCTAACCTAAGGATAAAGCACCCATTTACAACTGACACTTCTTAGTGAAGAACGAATGGATGTATTCATTTCATTATTTGCTGCAAAGATAGTGAAGCAACTTAGATTCTAGATGTAAAATACCAATAATGTCAAAAGTTCAAGAAAGATGAATAAGGCATTTTCTGCTCATAATGCATTAATGACAGAGAATATAATATAGAAATGTACACAGGTACTTAAATTCCAATATAACAACTTCCACATCAGGTTGACAGAGAACCATAAAAGTAAATGAATCTATCCTCCAAATAGTCAAAAGACAAATAAAATGTATGAAACATGGTTTTCAAGGCAATGGACTTAAACTTCACCATTTCAAAATCATACTGAATGTAAATGGTTTAAAAATAATCCCAATAAGGGGTGCCACGTGGAACAGTCAGTTAAGTGTCCAACTTTGGGGCTCAGGTTGTGATCTCAGGGTCATGAGATCAAGCCCTGCATCAGTCTCCATGCTCAGCATGGAGTCTGCTTAAGATTATCTCTCCTTTTCCCTCTGCCACTCCTGCTCATGCTCTCTCTCTCTCCCTCTCTCTCTCTAAAGTAAATAAATAAGTATTTAAAAAAAATAATCCTAATAAAAAGGCAAAGATTATCAGCTTGAAGAAAGCAAGACCCAAATGCACTTTCTTTCTAATGACATAAGTAAGTTGTAAAAAAAAGAAAAAAGTATAGCAATGTTAACAATAATGAAAATAAAGCTATAGTGGCTGTATTAAGGTCCCATGAAGTTGATTGCAGGAAAACGGTATATTTTTAGGGAAACAGAAGATTCATAACGGTGGAAAGTTAATTCATCAAGAGGTCATCACAATACCAAACATTTATATTCCAAATAACAGAGCTTCAAAATACACATGAAAACTTGATGTAACTGACAAAGAAATAGACAAGCCACAATTATATTTGGATACGTAATTATTCCCACCTCCATAGCAGATAAAACAAGTAAAAAGAATAATATCATTAAGTATATAAAAGACTTGTGTTAGTTAGGATTCTTTAGGAAATAGAACCAGTATAATATCTACCAAGAGCTACATAGAAAGAGACATTATGAAGGGTTGGCTCACATGACCTTGGATCATGGACAAGTCCCATGATCTACCACCTTCAAAATGGAAACGCAGGAAAGCTGATGGTGCAGTTTCAGTCCAATCCAAAGGCCTAAGCACCAGGGGGCTAATGGTATAAGCTCTAGTTTGAGTCCAAAGTTTTAAGAACCGTTACGTGCTGATGTCCAAGGGCAGAACTAGGTAGTCAAGCAGGGAGCAAATTTGTTCCTCCTCCATCTTTCTGTTCTATTCAGGCCTTTGACAGATTGCACAGCACTCACCTATATTGGTAAAGGTGGTCTTTACTCAGTTTACCGATTTAAATACTAACCTCTTCTAGAAATACCCTCACAGACACACCTAGAAATAATGTTTTCTTAGCTTTCTAGGCATCTTTTAGTCCAATCAAGTTGATGCATAAAATTAATCATCATAAGTGAACCAATTTGAAACTCTGATATTAATAGAACACTCCACCTACCAATAGCAAAATACACATTTTTTTTTTTCCAAGTGCACGTGGGACATTTACCAGGAAAAAACATATTCAGGCCTTAAAGTAGATCTCAGTAATTTTATTTTTCAAAAACATGGTCTCTGACTATGTGGGAACTAAATCAGAAATACAAAGGATCTATGGAAAGTTTCCAAATATTTAGAAACTGAATACCATGCTTCTGTATAACCCATGTCAAAAAAGAAGCAAAAAAGAAATTAAAATATTGTCCTGAATGCAAATGAAAACACGACATATCAAAGTTTGTGGATAAAGCTAAAGTAATAGCTAGAGGGAAATTTATCACATTAATGCCTATATTGGAAAACAAGAATTTTATCAAGCCAATGACCTCAGGTCACCCTAAGAAACTAGAAAAGGGAGAGCAAATTAAGTACAAAATAAGTAAAAGAAAAGAAACATAAATATCAGAGCAGAAATCAGTATACTAGAAAAAAGGAAAAATATAGAGAAAGACATGAAAACCAAATGATCTTTTTTTGGTCTTTGAAAAGATTTTAAGAAATTGACAAATCTTTAACCTGACTAATCAGAAAAATGAATGAAAGATACAAAATTGTCAGTGTTGGAATTGAGAGAGGTGACATTGTTATACATTCTACACAAAATGTTAATAAGATAATATTTTGAATAACTTTATTCTAATCTCTACAACTTAGGAGAGACGGACAAATGCTTTGAATAACTCAAGCTAGAAAACCTAATTTAACAAGAAATGTAATAGCTCTATATCAACCACAGTAGTGTGATTTCTAGTGAAAAATTTTCCCACATAGAAAATTCTACACCCAGATGGGTTCATTGGTAAATTCTACTGATCATTTAAGGAAGAAATACTGCTGATTCTACAAAAAACTCATCCTTTAAAAAATTGAAGAGAGCATGCCTCTTATGTTTTGAGGAAAGTATTACCCTGATTTAAAAAAGAAAAAAAAAAACTAGACAAAGCTATTACAAGAAAATGAACCTTCAGGCTCTAGCAACATTTTTCTAGATATGTCTTTTGAGGCAAGGGAGATCAAAGCAAAAATAAATTATTAAGACTGTATCAAAATAAAAAGCTTCTGCAAAACTAATGGAATAATCAAAATTAAAAGGCAACCTACTGAATAGGAGGAGATAATTTGCAAATGACGTGTCTAATAAAGGGTTAGTATCCAAAATACATAAAAAACCAATGCAACTCAACACCCATAAAACCAAATAATCCAATTTTAAAATGGACAGACGACATGACCAGACATTTCTCCAAAGAAGACATATAGTTGTCCAACAAACACATGAAAAGATACTCAACACTTATCATCAAGGAAATGCAAATTAAAACCACAATGAGATATCACTGTGCATCTTTCAGAATGGCTAACATCAACAAAACAAGAAACAATAAGTGTTGGTGAGGATGTGGAGAAAGGGGATAACTCTTGCACTGTTGGTGGGAATGCAAACTGGTACAGCCACTCTGTAGAACAGTATGGAGATTCCTCAAAAAGTCAAAAATAGAACTACCCTGAGATCCAGCAATTGCACTGCTAGGTATTTACCTAAAGGATTAAAAAATAGTAACTCAAAGGGATACAGGCACCCCTATGTTTATAGCAGAATTATCTACAATAGCCAAGTTATGGAAAAAGCCTGAGTGTCCATTAATAGATGAGTGGGTAAAGAAGATGTAATGTAGGGGCACCTGGGTGGCTCAGTGGGTTAGAGCCTCTGCCTTCGGCTCAGGTATGATCTCAGGGTCCTGGGATCGAGCCCTGCATCTGGCTGCTCAGCAGGGAGCCTGCTTCATCCTCTCTCTCTGCCTGCCTCTCTGCCTGCTTGTGATCTCTGTCTGTCAAATAAATAAATAAAAATATTTTTTAAAAAGATGTATATACAGACACACATATATAAAATGAAATATATTATTCAGCCACAAAAGAAGATGAAACCTTGCCATTTGCAACAGCATGGATAGAGCTATGAAGTATAATGCTAAACAAAATAAGTCAGAGAAAGACAAATATCACATGATTTCACTCATATTTAGAATTGAAAAACAAAACAAATTATCAAAGGAAATAAAAGAGGGAGACAAACCAAGAAACAGACACTTAACTGCAGAGAACAAACTGATGGTTACCAGAGGAGAGGTTGGTGGAGGGATGGGTAAAATAGGTGATGGGAATTAAAGAGTACACTTATAATGATGAAAAAATAAAATAATAAAAAAAGAAACATTTTGATCAATATTCTTTATGACATAGATACAGATATTCTAAACAAAATTTTAGCATACTGCAGTCCACAATACATAAAATGAATAATACATTATGATCAACTATTTGAATAGGTAAATATCATATAGATTTTTAATATTCATTACAGGATTACAGTTTTCCTGAGACAAATCTTAAGTAAACAACATCATATATTTTTTAAAGTCATCCACTGGATTTCCTACCACCAGAAGAGCCCCTTGAAATATTAAACATCCAAAGCTTTTCTCCACTTTCAAGGCTGTGGAAAACAATTGCCATGGTGTCTTTCTTTCCATATCAGTGTTAGTCCAGCCTCCTTGCTTTCTTAGGAAATATGTCTCTTTTGTTGGAAAGAGTTTTCCCAGAGTCATATCTAAAGATACATGAGTTCAGCTGTTCTTCTAGTGAGTGTATCCCAGGCTTATCCTCTGTACTTCTTTAGGAAATGCAAGTTATTATATTTTAACCATTCAGTCCTTCCAAAAACCAACTCTAAACATTTTAATCTAATGTGTATGACCTTTATTAAGACTTCTGAGACTTTTAGTCTTGAATGTTCTTGAAAGTGCTTCAGATTAATGTTCTGGGGTTCCCATCTTGTTACACCATGCGTTCTCAAAGGCCATAAACTGGGATTTTGTTTCCAGGTAACTGAAGCTTTGTAAAATATAACTTCCTTTTATCTGTGCCACATTTGTCTCGTTTCTCTCTGTGCCTCATTGTCATCTTTTTCTCCCAGATATCCTTATTTCTAGGTCATTGCCTGTACTCACCAACACACCTATCCTAAAATGTTGTCTGTGGCTCTTCTGGTCCTGCCTTTTCTTTCTTTTTCTCTGGTTCACCACCTGGAATGACATAATTACAACCAACAAAAATGAGCTATTCCTTTAAATCAGAAGCACTCATAAATGTCCTATTCCTCCTTTTCTTTCACTGTAAGGCTAATAGTTCAGGAAGCCAACTACAGGAAAAGGAAGAACATAAAGTTGGGATTCCCATATTTTACAGGTTTAATTTCTTATAGTCCCTAAGTAATAATTTTATGATCATCATCCATTGTGTTCCAAAAAAGGAAATAGCCAGAGTTGGTAAACACACACAACCACATATATACACTCGCACACATTAATCACATGTGTAATACCAATGGACAGCCAAGTATGTAAATGAAGGATCATAATATCACATCCAACTGCAGTAATAAATGCTAAATCCAATTTGTAGATACACTGTTGTATCTGAACCCATAGAAATGTGGCCATTTTGGAATTATACTTTATAAAATGCCCATACTGTTATTTGGAAAGAGGCAAATCTATTTTTCATAACTTTATATATTTCTATTGAATGTTTTCTTTACCTAAGAAATTTAATTGCTCTAAAGAAAGGTGGAAGTGTTTTGTTGTTGGTTGGGTTTATTTTTTTTTATTTATTTTATTTTTTATTTTTTTTCCCTCCAGTGCTGAACAACTACACACTGATGGGGTGACTCATTAGCTGAATCCATTAATCTCAGCCAAATATAAAGATCCAGATGGGATTGAGAGGAAGCAGGCCATTCCTTTCCAAGAGTTAGCATAAGGAATACTCAGCTCAGGGTGTCAGATTTTATATTTAGCTTTGGCTAAGGAACTATAGGTCAAATTTTATGTTTCTTTTGAGGATTACTAAAGAAATGAACACTGCAGAGACCATTATTTTTTTTCCTTAATTCCTAGGGATATAAGAACAATAAAAATCTTAAAATCTGCAAAAAAATACAAATATTTTCAAATTCCTTACAGTATAAAAGGGTTAATAACTTAAAATGAACTCAGATATAGCATGTGTATGCATACACACACAAAACTTCTTTTCCTACAAAATATTTATATTCATGTATTCATAGGGGATACAAAATGTTCCATAGCAAAGTTCTCACAATAAAATTCTGTAAGATTACTTTCAGGGAGTTGAATCTCCTTTACTCAAGACTGGTACTATTTCCTCTTTCCTTGAGAAACAAAGGGTTTTGGTAGGTGTAGTGTAAACCACACAGGGATGGGGTTGATACAATTTGGTTTAAAGTTTGAATGGTTGGTTTAATTCAGAATTGCTTAGGCAATTCACTTAATCTCTTTTATCTGCAAATAAAGTAAATAATAACAGCTGATTCAGTGTTATGAGGATTATATTAAATCATGTCTCTAAGCTGCTAGCTCTTGCCTGGCCCTTGTGGTGCATATCCAAATATGCCTGGCCCTTTGTTGATTTTTCCATCACTGGTAAGAGAGCATGAAGCTAAAAAACAACCTTTAAATGAAGAATATTGAGTTTCTGAGAAGCAAGATCTTTGAAGATATAATAAACCAAGATCTTTGAAGATATAATAAACCAAGAAAGGAAAGAGTTATTATAAAAGAGAATCGACCATCATTGTATTGGGAAACTGAAATGGCTGACAGTAAGGGTATGCAAAAGCTACTTAGGAAGGAAATAAGAGCTTGTATTTCCCGTAGTAAAGATGATGGAGAGCTCAAGGACCCCATTGTGATTTTCCTCTAAACCTTAGGCATTCTTACTCTCCACCCTTCTGTTTTTTCCATATTTGGTCACTTTAGTCCTCAGGCAATACTTTGGATAGTGATCAGGACAGGGCTGCTGGTAGACAATGGATGAGTGCTCATAGGACCATTTTAACTAATATCCTACTTCATGCTAATTCAGATCAATAGCATGTCAGCAACATTTGATTTCGGGCTAATGGAAGCAGTCTGAATTGAGTAGAGAGTGGACAGTATCACTATAGAGGCAATAGTCAGAATTCACTTAAAATAAATACACATAGAATATATATGTAACCATGTCTTTGCCCTATGCAATTCCAAAGCCACTGAGGTATTCTAAGACTACAAACTGTCCACCAACTTTTCCTATATATGCATAGCTGCCATGATGTTCTAAAACATAACTTGGTTGAGCCTGAAACCTGTGTAAAGCACCATTTTAAGTTCTTAGAGGCAGTGAAAACAGAGAAGACTTGATAGTTATTCAAAATATCTGGAAAAATAGATTTCACAACATAATTCATTCTTAGTTATATCTCATGCCTAGAAGAATGTTATATGTGTGTGTGTGTGTGTGTGTGTGTGTGTCATAAATGTTCAGTAATATTTGTAATTGAGTGGAATAGCTTCTTTATATTTATTGCCATATGGGTGTCGTACTGTTTCCTCATAAAATAATTTTTAAATCATAAAGGTTAAGACAAAGCACTATTGCCTTAGTTTCTTCTAATTGAATACATATTAGATGCTCAATAAAACCTCTTCAACCCTGAGGGACTATATCCCCTGGTGAACATTACTACGGAAATGTCTGTTGCTGATGGTGACAAACAAGAATATTATCTTAGTTTCCATGAGAGCCGGTTCTAGGAATCTGGGACCTCTGTTTAACCCTCATCCATAGCTAAAGCTATTCTTGATGTGTTTCCTTATGTGACCAACATTTTCCTTGGGGGAAAAAAAATTCTTACAGAAGTCAGGCCCCAAATGACTTATTTACCACTTAGGGCTATTTATCTTTCCAAGGGTAATAGGCATCTTGAAAATGTAAAGTGACCAGCTAGTCACCACCTCAATCAATGATTTATAATTTAATTAAATGATTCCTAAGCACTGGAGATGAATGAGGAAAATTGTTTTTCTAGGATCAAGTTTTTTAATACATGAATTGGATGTGAATGTAAGATGAGTAAAGGGAGGCATTGCACATACCAAGAGAAAGAAGGATTGAAGCAAGACTTGGAAGCAGAGATGTACGTGCGTAATAGTAAGAATGGTAAGAATTTCTGGCCATAGCTGTAGAAGCAACACCAGAATAATTTGTAGTCCTGATGAAATTCCCAGTCATTTCAGGTTTAAATTCCTCATTCTCCTCTTCTTTCTCCTTTCAGACCTTGTTCAGTTTGCACCTCCTCCAGAATGACTCTGGTGGATATAAGGACAAAACTCTACTTCCAAGTGACAATCCATGTAATTTTCATTGACCGTCTACTATGAACCAGACACTGGATATGGAAAATAAGAGAAAATACCCACTTTATAGAAACTTGCAATGCATTGGGGAGAGAGAGGGAAGCAAAGTGTCTTCAGCATATTATGTAAAGCATGATAAAGACTGGTTTGCACTCGTAGAAGTCAAAGGAAGGTGTCTATGTATGTATTTGGGGGAGGGGTAGAGAAAGACAGTCCTTAGATCCACGATGGGTTTGATAAAAAATTTTGAGAGTATAGGTAATTCCAAGTATTAGCCAGGCAAAAATGGGAGAGAGTAGTATTCCAAGCAGGACCAGCTTGTGTACAGGCAAATTGGAGGAAAACTCAGAGTCTGGAGTAGATGACTTTCCTTCACTTTAACTTTTCAAAATAATTATTGGGTAAATACATATGAATATTTATAAAAAAATAGATGAGTTATAAAGGATAACAATATATCAAGCACTCGTATATCCCCTGCTCCATTTAAAAATGATCATGACTCTTGAAGCCCATGGTGTACTCCTTCCCATTCCATTGTTTTCTGCCCTACTCAGGTAACATTGTCCTCATTTTTGTATTTATCAAATTCTTGATTTTCTTTATTCTTTTTCTTTTTTTTTCTTATTTTTTCCACATATTTCTGACTCTAAATGATTTTTGTTTAGCTTTCCATGTGTTTGAAAATGTGTATAAATGGGTCATACTACATATATTCTGCACCTTGTTTCAGTTTATGATTTACTGATTTGTTACACTGTATTAATATATCATAATGATAGTTAACCATTTTAACATCTTGCTTATTGTCATTTTGTCCACTATGAATATCCTAGTATATTTTTCTTAGTGCATATATGGAGCATGTGTAGAAGTAAAACTTGGGTGTGAGGGTGTGTCCATGTCCAAGTGTACTGGACTGGGTAATCTCCAACTGTTTCCTAAATTGATCATATCAATTTACATTCCTACCAGTTTTATGTGAGAAGATCTGCTGGTAGCAAATTCATACTTTTTTCTTGTCAAAACTGTTTTTATTGCACCTTACTCTTGAAAGATACATTCATTGGGAACACAACTTTACGTTGATAGTTATTATCTATTACACAATGAATATTTTATTACACTGTATTCCAGTTTTCATTGTTGCAGATCAGAAAGCAGCTGCCATTCCAATAATTGTTCCTATGGTAGTAATCTATATTTTACTATAGTTATTTCTATAATCACCTCCTTGTTTCTGATATGTAGCAGTTTGCCATTGTGTAAATGGGTGTGTGGTTTTCCTGAAGCTATTGATTCATAATTGTTAATAGTTCTAAAATTTTTAGTCATTTTCTCTTAAAATATAACTTCTATTCATTTCTTATCAATTCTTATTCTAGAATCATATTAGATATATTATGGATATCCTTACTTTGTCTTACAACCTCTTTCTTATATTTCCCATCTTTTTAAGCTACATTCTAGAACAATTCATCATTACTTCCTTAATCATGTCTATTTACCTTTAAACCTTCCATTAGAGATTTTTCAAAATGTATTAGTTCAAAGATGTATTTGGATTTTTTTTCAAATAAGCTTGACATTTTATATTTTCTTACATTAAAAATTTCCCTTTTAATATATTAACATACTTATTTTATATTCAGTGTTTCATAATTCCACGGTTAAAGTGTCTGGACATCTGATTCTAAGATCTGTTGTTTCTGTCTACTTTTGTTCATGGTGCCTTCTTTTCTTGTGTGTTTAGTGTCTTTTGCCTATGATGTCATAATCTAAAAAAATATCTTTTTAATTGGAGGCTATTGTTGAAGGAAAGTTGTGAGAGTACAGAGTTTGTGTTTGCTTTTGTTAATGCACTACAGAAAATAAGTTTTAAAAATGGCAAAGTTCATAGCAAGGTGAGTCAAAGAGCAAACATAGTAGAAGGGGCATGGTATACTGAAAATACGGCACATTATCCTATAAGTAATGAAAGGCCACCGAAGGTCTGCAAAGAGAGAAACACTTGGTACAGTAATTTGTTGTGTTTTAGGTAAATTTTCTGGATTTCTGAAAATTTCTGACAGTGCAAGATTTCAGGTAAGACTGATTAGGTGGCTCCTTACTGCAATATTTTAGGCAGAAACTGATGAAATCAACTAGAGCACCCGAGGTAAAACAGAAAGGAGAGAATAGATTTGGGAATTACCAGGGGGTGAAGTCAACAGTATTTGCTGATAGCATGGAGAAGAATGATATGGAAAAAGGACAATCAAAATGGGACTGGTTGAAGAAAAATAAAATATAAGATAAAAAATTATGAGTTAATATTCAAGATTTGAAGAGATGGGGACAAGAACACAAGTGGAGCAAGTAAGAACAAGGATGCCTGTCATCAGAGATGCGGGTGACACTTACAGAAGGGAGGGCAGAAAGTTGAGGAATTTTATACCTGGTCAATTCTACATTATTCACCCATATTTAAATGAAAACACAATCTCTTTCCACCCTCGTAACTATTACTGAGAAAATAGCTAAAACACAATATGCGAGGATGGTTCTAAGCAAGTGCATCCATTATCTCATTTAATCCTTATACTGGTTTTGTGGGGGTAGCAGCTCCCTTCCTTTCCTCTTCTCGTTCTTCACATGATGGAATAATGGAGGCATAGAAATTTTCAATACATTTCCCAATATCATAATAAGATGAACCTGTCAGAATTTGATCTGAAGCAATTTATTACAGAGCCAATCTCTCCTAATCTAAGAATTTACATATATTATCTTATTTAATTCTCAACCCTACAACCCTACAACCCTAACAACCTTTGTTGTTGTGTCTTCAACTGTTGTTTACCTCCTGCCTCAAGTATGATTCAGAGAAAGCACAATTCCTTGTGCCCCAGAGTTTAGGGATTTTCTGAATTTTAGGGATGAGATGATAAATCATGAGTGCTGGGAATGGATGTGGCTGTGGGCTTTCCCCATTACCCAGGAATCCAGCCCTCTGAGGGCCAAAGACAATGTTATGATTTGGGGAAAATGTGCTTGAAGAGAACAGGAGAAAGAGGATTTGGGGGAGGATCCTGTGAAGAAGAAAGAAATATGTTTAGGGAAGAGGAGGACATGTAACCCAAATAAAAAATTCTAGATGACAAATGCTAGCAATTTTGTGAAAGGACAACTTTTTCAGAATGAATAATAAATTGTATGTTTCACCTCCCACATACAGATGGTATAAATGTTTTAATTACTGAGGTGATGTAGCAATATTCAAGATAATATGTGAATTAAAAAATTACCTGTCATTTCATCATCCCAATAAAGCAGTTACTTTAATTTTTTATTTGTATTATACTGTGTGAAAGAAACATTCCATTGTCTACTTGTATTAAAACTGTCACATAAACATTTTGATGTGGCAACTTAGTATGATTTTAAAGAGTCTATCATACCCATCAAGTAAATGCAAGTTTAGTATTAGGTATTTTGCTCTTCTTTCTTCTATTTTTAAACTATTTTAACTTACTCTTCAATAGGCCTGTTGATTTATAAAACAATTTCCTTCTGTTGAATGATTTCTTTAGGATAAGTTCTCATGAAAACAATGATTAGGTTAGAGGGAATGAATATCTTTATGGTTTTTGTTATAGACTAGATATTAATGTTTAATTTTTATTCAGTATATTTTAAGTATTTTCCTTCTTTTATTTGCTCTTACACAGATACTCCAAGGTCCTCACACTTTTTCCAGGAGACCAAGAAATGGCAATTCAAAGGCAAATGAGTTGTCACAAAGAATTTCAGAGACTAAGCAGACACAAAGAATACAGAAGAGGTAACACCTTTTAATATATCACTGTTCCTGCGACCACCACACTGAGTTTCTCTATTTATTATTTCCCCTCCCCAGCACACTCCCAGTATCCTGCAAGCTCTTGGGCATGGGGGTGGTTGCAGAGGTTCAAATCCAGGATGTGACCAGGTGGACAATGTATGTGTCAGTGGCTGATCGAGGGAATTGAGGCATGAGGCATAAATTTTTCTTTTGAATTTTCTTTGTTGAAGCTATAATTTACCTAGGGGATTTTTAAAAAAAATATTTTATTTATTTATTTGAGAGAAAGAAAGAGAGCACGAGCAGGGGAGGAGCAGAGGTATAAGAAGAAGCACTGAGCCCAGATAGTGATCTCAGGACCCCAGGATCATGAAGTGAGCTGAAGGCAGATGATTAACTGACTGAGCCATTCAGGCACCCCTACCTAGGGAATTTTTTCATTTGTTCTACCATTCCCATGTTCTCCTATGAAATTCCTCTTTTTGAATTTAAATACAAATGAGTCAATTTACGTAACAGAAACTGGATTATCAATCCATTTTCTCTTGTCCCTTATTTTCCATACTTACTCTCTTTATTAGTTGGCTGAGAGAATGTAAATAATTCAGTGGAGGAGTGAGAAAAGGCCCTCAAATGTGATGGTGACACAAGTTGTAAAGAACTAGGATCCTGCGCAAGAAAAGCCAGGGGACTGTGAGATAAGTGGAAATATGCTTCCATTGTGTTAAATTGCAGAGATTGAGAAATTGTTAGTCTCTGCAGCTGTGTGTTCACTCTCCTAATACATTTTATACAGTAATGAGAATAAATCCATAGGACTTCGTTAAATACTGCTTGATGCTCATCACTAAATGAGATAGTTGAATGAAATCTTTAAGGAACTCAATCTGGGATTGAAGATTTGGCTTTGTTGCTTGAGTGCACAAGGCATGGGACTATAAACTTCAGCACCTAATGAGGTTGTCATTTATTTCCAAACTACCTGAAGAATCCAGGCTGTGGTGTTTTGAATATAAACTATAATCCTTCTTAGGTATAAGGACTTGGCAGCCTTGCCTTCAGAAATAAGCCTTATTCTAGGAAGCTTTCTGTTTTTTGTTTTGTTTTGTTTTAATATCAGCATTCTTCCACCCTGGTCAAAGTGATTAGGTGCTAAGATTGTGGACATGGCCTCTAGATCATTAAACCACTAGTTTTGCAACATAAATAATCTGAATTCAATATATGTAATGCCACAAGAGATAAATCACTGTGAAATCCCCTGCATATGGTTGTTCAGATGTGACTTCGGGGGCAAGCCACCTCACATGGAAAGATATCTGCCTGAGGTGATTAGGCTGGAATTTAATTTTACTTAAATGTGTGAACACTTTTAATAAGGCTCTGACGGTATTATGAAGTTTGCAGAATCTTTATATTTGAAAAATGTTTTATTTTGCTTGATAACACGTAGAAAAGCCCTTATTGTGATTAGCATTTGAATAGGAGGATCATGTTAATACTCTTGTTATTAATATGACAGATTTTATTTTCCCAAAGGTGACAACTGAACCCAGTTCTCAGATCAGTTAATCCATGTATTTATGTGAATTGAACTTTTCTACCTTGTAATTTGGTTCTGGAGTACATTGGATTTCCTCCTGCCCTGTGGGGTTCATGCATCAATTTAAATACCTAAGTTATTGCCCTACTTATTTATTTATTTATTTATTTATTTTTTGCTAAATACAAAACTTTTTTTCTTTCTCTGTGTTTTGATGGTTTTCTACATGTTTTATGGTGGTAACAGTCTCTATTGTCATTTGTGGGCTCTTAAACTTCTGTGAAGTTGCATCTGCTTCTGAGATACCTTTCAGTTGGGTCCCCATCTGCTTTAAAGACATTTGTAACAAATGATAGTACCTGAGTCTTTTACATGGAGGTGGGAAGTTGAGCCGGGGGGAGACAGAAGAGGAAATTATATATATATATATAGAAGATATATGTATATATATATATACAGTAGAGGAAATTTTATATATATATATATATATATATATATAAAATATAGTTTTAGAACCCTCAAATCCCCTCTTTCTGGAAACCTCTCACTGTTTCTTTTCCTTGCTAAGAATTGGCCTTGATTGTGTTCATGGCCTTCAGCTTCTTTCTTGCATCAATTAATGCAAAGCTACTTCTATCTATTCCAGAGTACTTCTGGGAAGTCAAGTCTATGGTTCCTGAGGCTGCATTTTGTGTTACTGCTCAGTGCATTTGACCTTCAGAGAAACTACCTTCCCATAGGTGACTATAAGCTTCATTTAGAAGCTGCAGGGAATGTGCACCCACCTTTGAGTACAGCAAGACCATATAAATTATGACTGCAAGTTTGTGTCAGATATAGGGCTGAACAGAAATGCAGATTCTGAGAAATTCCAAGATCTCTCTCTTTCTCTCTCATTGCCAACAGTTTTTTGCCTTGGCCATTTATGTAGGCTAGCTCCCCTTGAGTCCAATACACTTAACTAGCATCCCCTCTCCAATAAGCTTTCAAGAGCCCCACATTTGGTCCTTCTGACTTCTCCAGCCTGAGTTACAGCTTCTCTTACGTACATAGTAATATAGTTACTACCACCAAATGTTCCCACTCTTTTCTCTTCTTGGACCATTCTTTAAAACCTCTGTCTTCTCTTGTTTGGCCTGGATCTCACTACATTCTTCAAAGGTCAAAGGTCAGCTCAAGTCCTACCTTCTTCAAACCAGGGTTAGAAATCTCCTTAAACTTCAGGGCATCTAGGTGGCTCCGTGGAGTAAAGCCTCTGCCTACGGCTCAAGTCAAGATCTCAGGGTCTTGGGATCAAGCCCCATATCGAGCTCTCTGCTTGGCAAGGAGCCCTCTCTCTCTCTGCCTGTCTCTCTGCCTACTTGTGATCTTTGTCACGTAAATAAATAAAATCTTTAACAACAACAACCAAAAGAAAGAAAGAAAGAAAGAAAGAAAGAAAGAAAGAAAGAAAGAAAGAAAGAAAGAAAGAAAAAAAGAAAGAAATCTCCCTAAACTTCTTGACAGCTGGTTCCCAGCTACTGTTTGGACACTGCTAGTAATACAAAACACAACACTTCCAAGATAAAGTCATCTTACCTTGGTGTACCATATATGGGCTATATTGTTAAAAACCATTTAGTCTATGCCATGGCGTTCAGGTATTTGCAAGATGAGTACAGAGCATAATAGTAATTATGTACTAGCAAATCTGGATTCTAATTCCTTTTCAGTCACTAACCAGATGTATGATCTTGGGAAACTTAATTATCCTCCTTGCATTTTAGTATTCTCTGCAAAAAGATAATACTATATGGGTGAGTGGATTCTCATGTAAAGCTTCTGTCAAAAAATGTTATTTCTTAAAATTGTAGAATAAGTGGCATTTCATATTAACCAGATTTTGTAGAAAAATTGCAATGTATCCTCCAATTTTGATAAACAAAATAAAATTAGTAGTGTTGATGCAATTTTTATAAAAATGAATCAGATTCTTAAGGAGATATATATCAGCTACACTTGAAAATCAGTTTCATTATTTTAGAATCCCACCATGTATTCATTCTTTAAATATATGGTACTTCTCCTGTGATTCTGACAGAAAACTTTTTTCTCTTCTTACATGATTTTTTTCCCCCCAACAAAGAGTTCCCTGCTATGCCTATGTATCAGATGAAAATAAACCTAAATATAAAATTTAGAAGAAAACTTGTATTGGAAGAAATGGTGCACAGCTTATATGGGTGTTATATTGACAGATCAGGACTTTTTTTATTTTATGTTTTATTTTATATTTAATTTAATTTAAATTTCATCTCATCAGAGAGGAAGCACTAGCTCGCAACGGAAGCAGCAGGCAGAGGGAGAAGCAGGCTCCCCACTGAGGAAGGAGGCCCATTCTGGACAGGATCTCAGAATTCTGGGATCATGACCTGAGTCAAAGGTTGATGCTTAACCAACTAGGCCACGCGTGTGTCGCAGATCGAGGCTTTTCCAAAGGAAATGATGATGGCATGTCATCCAAATCTCACAAAATAGGACTGGTACTACTGAGAACTACTGTTACTTTGAGTATTTCAGGATTTGCACGTTGGTGGCTGCATTCCCTGGCCTCTCTGAGGTTTGTTAAGTCTTCTTGAAAAGCAAGAAGCAGGAATGTTGGTGCAGGAATGATAGCTGAGTGAAGGAATGGAAAGTCTTCACAGTAAAGTTTTTTGATAAAGTGACCCTTCCAAGCAGCCAAAAGAATTCTGCTGGGCATTTGGAGAAGTAGGTGGATATGGCTTTCAAATATCAAAAGGAGAGGAAATTCTTTCTTCTATGCTGGTGTGAAGGGAGAGTGAAAGGGCTCTGCTCGGGCAGTAGAGGTAGGAACACAGCTTACTGCTGACAGTGACCGCTAACGGGCTGAAGTTTTGTGCCGTCACACTGCCAACATCCACCCTGTTGCTGACAAAGACATTGACCTTAGGTAGACTTCATTCACTAAAATAATGAGAGGGCAGAAGAAAATTCATTTGCATAATGTAAAGAGTGTGTGGGCTACTGCCGAAGAAGAGTGTCATGTATAATAAAAATGCTAAGCATTCTGTCCTCCCCATCTAAATGCATAACCCTAGGGTCAGTCACAACCAAAGTACAAACACTCAGAGCATAATTTGGATGCAGATCTGGTGGAGATTTCAGTCTTTTCAGGCATCTCTGAAGCCCTCCTTGGTACACAGGAGGGCATACAACAGACACAGTGGAAAGTGTTTAGAGTTAGAAGGTGAGTTCTATTTTTACACTCGCTTATTATAATCCTTAGCATAAGTCACTTATTCTTTCTGAGCCTCAGCTCCTAATGCAAAAAATGGGGACAATGTTGTATGTGGGCCAGATGAAGTAATAATAAAACAATTTTTTTAGTTTTTTTTTTCAGTGTTCCAAAATTTATTGTTTATGCACCACACCCAGTGCTCCATGCAATATGTGCCCTCCATAATACCCACCACCAGGCTCACCCAACCCCCCCACCCCCACCCCTCCAAAACCCTCAGTTTGTTTCTCAGAGTCCGCAGTCTCTCTCTCATGCTTTGTCTCTCCCTCTGATTTCCCCCATCTCACCTCTCCTCTCCATCTGCCAATGTCGTCTTTGTTATTCCTTATGCTCCACAAGTAAGTGAAAACATATAATTGACTCTGGGTGACTTATTTCACTCAGCGTAATCTCCTCCAGTCCCATCCAAGTTGATACAAAAGTTGGGTATTCATCCTTTCTTTTTTTTTTTTTTTTTTTTTATTTTTTATAAACATATATTTTTTATATACATATATTTTTATCCCCAGGTCTGTGAATCACCAGGTTTACACACTTCACAGCACTCACCAAATCACATACCCTCCCCAATGTCCATAATCCCACCCCCTTCTCCCCAACCCCCTCCCCCCGGCAACCCTCAGTTTGTTTTGTGAGATTAAGAGTCACTTATGGTTTGTCTCCCTCCCAATCCCATCTTGTTTCATTTATTCTTCTACCCACTTAAGCCTCCATGTTGCATCACCACTTCCTCATATCAGGGAGATCATATGATAGTTGTCTTTCTCTGCTTGACTTATTTCGCTAAGCATGATACGCTCTAGTTCCATCCATGTTGTTGCAAATGGCAAGATTTCATTTCTTTTGATGGCTGCATAGTATTCCATTGTGTATATATACCACATCTTCTTGATCCATTCATCTGTTGATGGACATCTAGGTTCTTTCCATAGTTTGGCTATTGTGGACATTGCTGCTATAAACATTCGGGTGCACTATTGGGTATTTACCCTAAAGATACAAATGTAGTGATCCAAAGGGTATTCATCCTTTCTGATGGAGGCATAATACTCCATTGTATATATGGACCGTATCTTCTTTATCCATTCATCCTTTGAAGGGCATCTTAGTTCTTTCCACAGGTTGGTGACTATGGCCATTGCTGCTATGAACATTGGGGTACAGATGGCCCTTCTTTCACTACATTGTATCTTTGGGGTAAATACCCAGTAGTGCAATTGCAGGGTCATATGTTAGCTCTATTTTTAACTTCTTAAATTCTTAAGGAATCTCCACACTGTTTTCCAAAGTGGCTGCACCAACTTGCATTCCTACCAACTGTGTAAGAGGGTTACCCTTTCTCCACATTCTCTCCAACACATGTTGTTTACTGTCTTGTTGATTTTGGCCATTGAAACTGGTGTAAGGTGGTATCTCACTGTGGTTTTGATTTGAATCTCCCTGATGGCTAATGATGATGAACATTTTTTCATGCGTCTGTTAGCCATTTCTATGTCTTCTTTGGAGAATTGTCTGCTCATGTCTTCTGCCCATTTTTTGATGTGATTATCTGTTTTTTGTGTGTTGAGTTTGAGGAGTTCTTTATAGATCTTAGATATCAGTCCTTTGTTTGTATTGTCATTTGCGAGTTATTTTCTATTCTGTAGGTTGCCTCTTTTGTTGACTGTTTCCATTGCTGTGCAGAAAAACAATTTTTAAATTATGATGTGCAAATTTTAAAACTCAGTGTCTCCGAATCAGATATTTTTTTATTGGGGTGTTATTTGGGGTTCTCTGAAAAACAGGCACAAAAAGAAGGGTTTAAATCTGCAAGATTTTTACTAGTGGAAATGCCTACATCAGGAAAAATAGGGAGGGAGATGAAGGAAGCTGGGGGAACCAAGTACCTTGATGCAAGTGTGACCCTGAGTGAGGGAGAGAAGTAGGAAGTTTGGGCAAATGTGTCATAGATTGTTGTACAGTCTGTGGTTTGGCAAAGCCATTTGTAGAGCCTTCAAGCTAAAGATGGCTATCAGGGAAGTTCCACATCTCCTACCAATGGGTGTGCCTTAGTGTCTCTGCCAAACTCAGTCATTATTTAAAGTAGGCATGACTTTTGTGCAAAGATAGTGATGAATACCAAAATACAATAGTTGGTTCAGTTGTGTTCCCTATGGTTGAGTGTCTGAGAGCATGCTCACTTTTCTGTAACTTTTATAAATATACCCAAAGAAGTTTTCTTAGAAGAGACATGGATGACAAAAGGAACCAGCCATGAAGAGATATGGAACATACTGGTATATAGAGGAAACATCTATTATAAGGGTTCCAAGACTAACTGAGCCTTCACAATGTTCAGTGACGCTAGTAGGACTGGCAATGCAGCAAGAGAGGGAAGAGTTATAGGAGGCGATATCTGAGAAGTAGCCAGATCAGATACTGTATGGCCTCATAGGTTATGTGAAGAGTTTCAATTTTTTGGCATAAAATGTAGAACCACCAGAGTGTTTTTTTAATTAAAAAGATGAATTTTATTTGAGTATGGGTGACATGCAGTGTTACATTATATACAACCATCAGTTCCCTATATTTATAGATCTACTTCTGCTTTTTATTGGCTTATTTATTTTTCAAGTAAACTTGACACAGAATGTTACATTAGTTTTAGGCATACAACTTAGTGATTTGACACATTTATATATTATGCTATGTTCGCCACAAGTATTGCTACCATCTCTCCCATTACATTTTTATTAAAATACCATTGACTATATTATTTATGCTCTGCTTTTTATACCCATGACTATTCATTCAATAACTGGAGGCGTGTATTTCCCTCTGTCCACCTATTTTGCCCAGTACCTCAGTTTATTCACTGTGTTTATAGTTCTGATTCTTCCTTATTATATTTTTTAGATCCTAATTATTAATGGAATCATATGGTACTTGGCTTTCTCAGCCTAATTTATTTCACTTAGTATAATACCCTCCAGGTCCATCCCCACTGTCTCAACTGGAACGATCTCACCATTTGTATGGCTGTATAATATTCCATTGTGTGTGTGTGTGTGTGTGTGTGTGTACTGGTATATATATATATATATATATATATATATATATATATATATTTTAGACACTAACCCCTTGTCAGACTTATCATTTGCAAGTATTTTGTCCCATTCCAGAGGTTGTCTCTTTGTTTTGTTAATGGTTTCCTTTGCAGTGTAAAAGATTTTCATGTTGATGTATTCCCAATAGTTTATTTTTGTTTTTGTTTCCTTTCCTTAGGAATTGTATCTAAAAAAAGTGTTGCTACAGCCAATCGGAGAAATCATTGCCTATGCTCTCTTTTAGGGTTTTATGGTTTCAAGTCTCTCTTTGAAGTCCTTACTTCATTTTGAGCTTACTTTTGTGTATGGTGTAAGAAAGTGGTTCAGTTTCATTCTTTTACATGTAGTTGTCCAATTTTCTCATTTATTAAAGTGAGATTATATATAAAATTGTTAAATTGTATATTCTTGTCTCTTTAGTCATAGATTAATTGACCATATAGTTGTGTGTTTTCTCCCGTATTCTGTTTTGTGCGGAATCTTTTATTGTGATACCCCCAGCTTTGTTTTTCTTTCTCAAGATTGCTTTGGCTACTTGGAGTCTTTTGTAGTTCAATATAAATTTTTAGATTGTTATAACTTTGTAAAAAATGCTATTTGTATTTTGATAGGGATTGCATTAAATCTATAGTGACATTGGGTAATATGAATGTTTTAGCAATATTTTTTCTTCCAGCCCATAAGCATGAAGTGTCTTTCCATTTGTTCATGTTATCCTCAGTTTCTTTCATTAGTGTTTTATAGTTTTCAGAGTACAGGTCTATCATCTCTTTGGTTAAGTTTATTCCTGTGTTTTATTCTTTGGGGTCCATTATTAAATGGCACATTTTAAAAAAATTCTCTTTCTGTTACTTTGCTATTAGTGTTAATATAAACATTACCAATTCTGGGTATTAATTTTTTTTTTTTTGCCACTTTACTGACTTCATTTATTACTTCTATCAGTTTTGTTTTTTTTTATGGAGTCTTTAGGGTTTTGTATAAATAGTATAAGTTGTCTGTGAATATTGATACTTTAAGTTCTTTACCAGTATGAATGCTTCTTTTTTATTTTTCTTCTGAGTATTGTGGCCAAGATGGTCATATGATTTTTGTTTCAATAGTGTATAGAAATGCAATGGAGTTCTACAGTTTCATTGATTTTCTCTATTTTTATTAGTTTCTATGTCATTTATTTCTGTCCTGATTTTATTGTTTTCCTTTTTCTTCTCCCTTCGGGCTTCATTTGTTCTTCTTTTTCTCGTTCCTTTAGGTGTGAGTTTAGATTGTTTATTTTAGCTTTTTCTTATTTCTTCTCAGAACTCTCTTCACTCTGTCCCAAAGATTTTGCACTGCTTTGTTTTCCTTCATTTGTAACTATGTATTTTTGAATTTCTTCTTTGATTGCTTCATTCTCCTATTGGTTGTCTAGTGTCATACTGTTTAGTGTCCATATGTTTGTGGCTTTTCCAGTATTTTTCTTGTGATTTCTTCCTAACTTTATACCATTCTGATCAGAAAAGATTCATGGTATGGTTTCAGTGTTCTTAAATTTATTAAATTTATTAAAATTATTAAATTTAGGTTTCCTTATGAGCTAATATGTTTTCTATCCTGGAGAATATTCTATGTGCACTGTTGTTTTGGGATGGGACATTCCATATATATCTGTTATATCCATTTGGTCCAATGTGTCATTCAAAGACAATGTTTTCTTAGATAAATCATCCAGGCAGAAAATCAGTAAGAATCTTAAAGATTTTTTTTTTTTTTTGCTTCCATTTACATTGTCAATGTTTTTCTATCCCTTCATTTTCAGTCTGTATGTGTCTTTAGATGTGAGGTGAGTCTCTTCTAGGCAGCATATACATGATTCTTGGCATTTTTATCCATTTTGCTTCCCTATGTCTTTGAATCGATTAGAGAACTTGGGCCATTTAGATTTATAGCAATTATTGATGGGTATGTGCCATTTTAAAATTTGTTTCTGGTTGTTTTTGCTCTTCTATTTTGTTCCTTTTAATCTTGCTTTCTTTGCGATTGATGAGTTTTTATACTGTTATGTTTGAATTTCTTTTTTCTTTATTTTTTGTGACACTATCATAGGTTTTGGGTTTGTGGTTACCGCAAGGTTCATCTACCACATCCTATGTAAATAGCAATCTATATTAATTTGATGGTCATTTAAGTTCAAATATATTGTAAAAAAGAAGCACATTTTTTTTCTTTTTCCTCTTCTCTTTCCTTTTTACTCCATTCTCCACATTTTATGTATATGTTGCCACATTTTACATCTTTTTATTTATAATTTTCTTATAACTAATTATGGACTTTTTTTTTCTTTGACATTTCTCATAATGCTGGTTTAGTGGTGATAAGTCCTTTATCTTTTGTTTGTCTAGGAAACTCTTTATCTCCCTTGAAATCTAAATGATACTCTTGCTGAGTGGAGTATTGTTGGTTCTAAGTTCTTCCATTCAGCATTTTGAATAGATCATGCCACTTTTTTCTGGCCTGCAAAGTTTCTGCTGAAAAATCAACTCACAGCCTTATAGGTTTTCCCTTGTAGGTAACTTTTTGTTTCTTTTGCTGATTAATGATTCTCTAACTTTACCTTTGACATTTTAGTTATTATTTGCTGTGGTGTGGACCTCCTTGAGTTCATCTTTTTTGGAACTCTCCATCTTCATGGACTTGGGTGTCTTTTTTTCCTTCCTAGATTATGACAGTTTTCAGTTATTATTTCTTCAGGTGCATTTGCTATACATTTCATTTGCTCTGATAATGCAAGTTCATTTAATGTTATCCAAGAGATAGCTTAATCTATCCTCGTGTTTTTAAATCCTTTTTTTCTTTTTGCTATTCATCTTGTGTGCTTTCCATTACCCTGTCTTCCATATTGTTTGTATGTTATTCTGCATCCTCCAGTCTAGATTGATTTCCTCTATTTTTTTTTAATATTAATTATTCAATTCTTCAATTCCAATAGATTCTTTTTAATATTTTTGGTTTCTTTGTTGAAAGTCTCACTGGGATCTTCCACTCTTTTCTCCAGCCTTGTGACTATATTTATGATCATTACTTTAAATTTGTTATCAGGCATATTGCTTATCTATGTGCCATTTAGTTATTTTTCTGAGGGTTTGTTGTTGTTGTTGTTGTTGCTCTTTATTGTGGAACATATTCTGCCTACCCATTTTGTTTGAATTTCTTTGTGTGTTTCTATGGATTAGGTGGAATGGTAACTTCTCTTACACTTGAAGGAGTGGTTTTGTATTAGTATCCCTTATATAAACTGTGCACTTGGTGACTTTTGCTGGCTGCCTGGAACTATGGCTGTATATTCTAGTTACTCTCTTAAAATGCTGCTTTTTTCATAATGAAGAAAAAATAAATAATAAGAAAAAGAAAATAAGAGAAGGAAAAAATTAAAAGGGGAAGAGAAAAAGGAAAACAGAAAACAATACCAAAGAAAACCAAAATTAAATCAATTAAAAAAATTAAAAAGATACAATAAAATTTTAATTAAAAAGACAAAAACAAAATTTATTTTAAAAAATCCACTGTTGCATCCCCACTTCCTCATATCAGGGAGATCATATGATAGTTGATTTCTCTGCTTGACTTATTTCGCTAAGCATGATACGCTCTAGTTCCATCCATGTTGTCGCAAATGGCAAGATTTCATTTCTTTTGATGGCTGCATAGTATTCCATTGTGTATATATACCACATCTTCTTGATCCATTCATCTGTTGATGGACATCTAGGTTCTTTCCATAGTTTGGCTATTGTAGACATTGCTGCTATAAACATTCGGGTGCATGTGCCCCTTTGGATCACTACATTTGTATCTTTAGAGACCTGTACCCCTGGGGATAAAAATATATGTTTATAAAAAAATAAAAAAATAAATAAATAAAAAATCCACCTTTTTTTTTTTTTTTTTTTTTTTTTTTTTTCTGTGCACTAGCACTACAGAGGGTGGTGTGAGCTTGAGGACCCCTGGCTCACTGTGGTTGCAAATTCATTATGAACAGACTCCATTCCAGTCTGGTCTTTTAAGGTGGATGGGGAGAGTGTTCTAGAAGTTTCTTAGCTCTATTTAAAACTTGGCTATTTTTCTGTGTCCCAATGCAATGTGGGCTGGTGTGGGCTTATGGACTCTGGGCTCACTGAGGTCACAAGCTTACAGTAATGAGTTAGCCCACCCATTATGGTGTCCAGACCCTGCTCCGGTTTAAGCTTTTAAGGTGGAGTGGAAATGTAAACTGTGTTGTTTTCCAGTCTCTCTACCCTGGACAGCATTGCCATAGTTCCTTCAATGCTTTGCAGAGTTCTAGTGTTGTTTCCTTTTATGATAGTTGTTCTTTTCAACCACAGGGTTTTGTTTGTGTGTTTGTTTTTTTGTTTTTTAATTCCTAAGGACAAAAGAATTTGTTCCTTTCCCTCAGTAGTATCTTCCCCCACTCCTGTTGTGTCTCTGTCTGTCTTGTTGGTTTTGGGTTTTTTTTTTTTTTTTTTTGCTTGTTTGTTTTATTTTGTTTTAAAGATTTTATTTATTTATTTGACAGAGAGTTCACAGTAGGCAGAGAAAGAGAAGGAAGCAGGCTCCCTGCTGGGCAGAGAGCCCAATGTGGGGCTTGATCCCAGGACCCTGGGATATCGCCTGAGCTGAAGGCAGAGGCTTTAACCCACTGAGCCACCCAGGGGCCCCTTTCTTGTTGTTCTATCTTTAGTTATTCAGTGGCTGTCCATTTAGTCCTCAGTTCTTCAGGAGAAATCATTCGGTTAATAGGTGTAATTTGGTGTGTTCAATGGAGGAGGTGATTTCAGGGTCTTTCTACATTGACATCCTGGACCACAACCTCTACAATGCCTATGCAGTTGTTGTTGTTGTTGTAGGCAAGTGAGTAGACTGATCTTAGCTATGATATTTTTAAAGATTAGCCTCTCTGTTGTGTTTGGGACAAGAGTAGGGGAAGGGGGCTAGTTAGAAGGTCTAGTAGTGGTGAGAGAGTTAGGCCAGGACATGGACAATTATAGTCATTATGGAAGTCAAGGGAGTTAACTCATCTGGGGAATGTTTTAGAAATTGGGTCAACATGACTCTGATAGTTTAGACTTTCCGATAGATAGCCTCCAAAGGAAGGAAACATTATTCAAGGGTTATGCCTTATTTTTGGCTTTAGGAACTCTGTGGACAGGATTATATTATTAAGAGTGGAAGAGTAAGGGAAGAACAGATTTCAAAGATGGGAAAATCCAATTTTCTGTGTTGGACATGTTTAACTTAAGATACTTATTACACATACAGTATTCATTAAAAATGTTAAGAAGGGGTTTCCTGGGTGTCTCAGTTGGTTAAGCAACTGCCTTCAGCTCATACCATGATCCTGGGTCCAGAGATCAAGTCCTGCATCAGGCTCCCTGCTCAGCAGGGAGTCTGGTTCTTCCTCTGATCTTCCACCTTTCATGCTCTCTCTCTCAAATGAAGAAATAAAGTATTTTTTAAAAATGTTAAAAAGGTAATTAGATCTAGAGTTTGAAACTTAGGATATGAAGTCTAGAGATATGATTTTGGAGATCACTGACATATGGATGATATTTAATTCTGTGATACTATATGAGATTACATAGAGAAAAAAAATAACCAGAGAAGATAAGATGTTGTAGGACCAACCCTTGAAGCAGTCCAACTTTGAGAATTCTGAAAGAGAGGGGAAAAATAGCAAGATAGACTGTGATGGGACACCCAGTGGAGTAGAAGAACCAGAAGAATAGGGACACCAAGAAAAAACCACTGAAAATCACTGAAATCAGTGATATTCCATGTCATTTTGGGACTAAGAAGATTATAGAAGAGGCTATATAATTCTCTAATATAAAAGTAACTATTATCCTCCTGATATTGGCTTATAATGGTTTAATAATTTGTCAAGGGCCATGCTGCTGATATATGGTAAATCTAGGATTCACATGCAGCTCTGTTATTTTATATGTGTGTATACACACACACACACACACATACAGTGAAGGCATGGATGATATAGCTATCTGTCTATCTATCCATCATCCATGCCTTCACCGTTGCTACAATTGATCCCTCTGAAGTTTCAGTATTATCTCCCCAATCATATTGGAAGCCCTTTAAAGAAGGCATGGTGGGAAACACACCTTCACAATTCCCTCCAAAATCTAAGCATTTTGCTCACAGAAGGTGCTTTTAGTTTGGTAGTTGGTCAGGGAAAAGTTACATTATATGGTGAATCATGCTAGAAATACAAGCATAAAGAGCCAAAATCAATAATTGCCATACTGCCCATGTAGGTATCCCATCTCACTAGAGAGAAAAAAATAAATTTCCCATGACTGTCTTGCATTAAGTGAGTCTAAAGGCCATTTCTGAACCAAGTAGAAACTAGTTGGAGAAACTTAGTATTTTTTGAACATCCTAAAGCACTTCCTTATTCCCAAGTTTTCAAAAGTAAAATTTTGGAGTACAAATATAACTTAACTTTGTGACAGAATATTACCTTTACACACATTTGCTATTTCATGGTTCAGTTCATTTGACCCACAATTCTCATAAAATCAATGTTTTATAACTGGTACTTATCAACTACAAAAGTGTAATTGTGATTCTTTAAAACCAATATACACCTGGAATGTATAGTATATTTTCTGTTTGAATAGTAAAAGCAGAGCATGTATTTATCAATAGAGTAGTCCTCACTTATCCACGCTAGGCTTTTCATAGTTTCAGTTGCGTTTCATAATTTCAGTTACGTTTCATAGTTTTAGTCAATGGCAGTCTGGAAGCAGATGATCCTTGCTCTGCCCTATCAGAAAGTCAGTAGTTGCCTAATGTTTTATTATAGTGCCTATGTCCTTCCCTTATTTTATGTCATCATATAGGCTTTTTTTTTTTTTAAGATTTTATTTATTTGACAGAGATCACAAGTAGGCAGAGAGGCAGAGAGGGAGGAGAAAGCAGGCTCCCTGATGAGCAGAAAGCCCGATGTGGGGCTCGATCCCAGGACCCTGGGATCATGACCCAAGCTGAAGGCAGAGGCTTTAACCCACTGAGCCACCCAGGCACCCCTCATATTATCATCACACATCATCATCACCATCATCAGAAGGGTGAGTACAGTACCATAAAATATTCTGAGAGAGAAAGAGACCATGTTTGCATAACTTTTATTATAGCATATTGTTATAATTGTTATATTTTAGAATGAGCTGTTGCTAATCTCTTACTATGCTTAATTTATAAATTAAACTTTATCATAGGTTGCATATACATGAAAAAAACATACTATACATAAGATTTGGTACTATCCCCAGTTTCAGGCATCCACTGGGGGTATTGGAAGCCACTGTACAATGGTATAAATTTGAAGATGAATCATTTGATTTCCCATATACAGTATGCCAGTGGAACCCCAGGTGTAAATGTGACAGGATTTTCTTTATTTTCTACCATTTAGTATCTGAAACAGGTGTTAGTAGTTTGGAAATGAAGGATACATCATCTGTGTTGCCATAGTCCATTGATTCTGAGACAGCTAGGACCTAAGGGAGTTTGGCCTGGAGAAAACACTGGTGACATGCAAACTGTCAATAAATATTTGATGCGCTGTCATGTGAAACAGGAAGCAGGCTTGCTCCGTTTGGCTCCAGCAGGCAGAACTGGAACTAATATGTGGGAATGACGTGGAGGCAGATGTGGACTCAAGATTAGGAAGAACTTTTTATTTTTTAAGATTTTGTTTATTTATTTATTTTTCATTTATGAGAGAGAGAGAGTGAGAGAGCAGGGGGAGGAGAAGAGGGAGAGGGACAAGCAGGCCCTGTGCTCTGAGACTGATATGGGGCTTGATCCCCTCACCCTGAAATCATGACCTGAACCAAAACAAAGACTAGGCCACTTAATCAATGCCATCCAGGTGCCCCAGGAAGTGCTTTCTAATAATTGGAATTATTTGAAATTGGAAGAGAAAATTATATGAAGCAGTCAATTCTCCATTGCTTGGAGGATTAAAGGAGAAATTGGAGGATTTCTTTTCAAGGATGTTATAGAAGGGTTCTTATATGCATGCTTGGAGTAAGCTATCTACATCAAATGTATCTATTATACCAGACCAAAGTAACTGAGGTCTTTTAAGGTTGTTTTTGTTTTGTTTTGTGGAGCACAGTGTGGCAGAGTTTGAATTCACGACCCTGAGATCAAAGATCTGGGCTGAGATCAAGAGTCAGTCACTTAACTGACTAAGCCACCCACATACCCCTCTTTTAAGTTTTATATAAAGTTGGAGCTATAGTATGATGAGAAGGCACCATTTTTCCCTCTCATTCCCCAAGCATACCACTATCAGTACATCTCACTCTCTCCAAATACTTTTGAAAAGTATATTCCACAAACTGAATAATCAAAGTTAGACTTACCTGGCTTGAGATATCTTCAAAAGCTCATTATCCTTGGTAATATCTAATATTTTGGCTCCTCTGTTTCTCTGCACCTTTGTCTCTCTCCTCTAACCCTACATACTACCTTTTACTCCTTTCCCTCTCAAATCTTTCTAGACTTCTCTCTGGCACCCACTTTCTATGAAACAAAGCATTTACTAAATTCCTAAATGCATTTCTACATGTCACCTCTGTTTCCTACTATAACAAAAATATAGCTCTATCCTGAGTCTTTTATTTGACCTCCATTCCTCCAAAGTGAGGAATCCTTATTTCTCACAACCCATTTGTCATATTTTGGGGAGATGGACTCTCTTTTTTTCCCCATAATTCTGATTTCAAATATTTACTTTTCTCTGTCCTGTTCAAAGCTCTTACTCTTTGCCAAAATCTACCCTATGAATATTCTCAGGAATATTGCCAGCCAACCTCTTCATTCAGCTCTAAGTCATTTTAGTAGCTGACTTACAGGCTTTCTCAAGTTCTGGCTTTATGTGGAGGAGAATCAATGTCCATTTAAACAGTGTATCCAAAATTTGCCTGCTTATATCCTTGAAATTCTCAACCCAATGAATTTTACCTCCATTCTAATTCTGCTATCTATTATGGTCAAAAATTGGGATTTTCCAATTCCAAGAAGTATAATTATTTTTAAGGAATTTTATGGATGTATAATACACATACAGAAATGTATATTTCATACATGTATAGTCTGAGTTTTCTGAGCTAAACAGGCTATATCAAGAGTATGAGATAAAGAACATTACAGGCACCCCAGATATCCATTTAGTCACTACTTCTCTGATAATGAAACCCATGTCTAATTAGTTTTGACAATGCTATAGTATTTATAAATGGGATCATATATATTTCTTTGTGTCCAGATACTTTTGTTGAACACTGTTTATAGGTTGTATCAATACTATTATGTATAGTTCACTCTCATTGCTTTACAGTATTCCATTATGCTGGTCAAGGTCAGTTAGGTACTTTTCAATTGTTGTTTACTTTCAGATAGTGAAGATCTGAACATTTGGATGTTTGTCTTCTACTGAACATACGTGATTTTGTCTTTGGTTTATGGAAACTTTTGTCTGCAAACATGTGTTTTGTTTTGACACTTATTCTGCTTGGGTTTCTCAGACCTTATTGAATCTGTAGGTTGATGTCTTTCAGCATTTTTGGAAAATTTTCAAGTGATATGGCTTTAGATATTGCTTTTTCAATACATATATTATTGAAATTAACAAAAGAAAAGGACAGATAGGTCAAAAACAATACCAAATATAGTTTTCTATTCCTGTATCACCACCTTTCTCATAGTATTGCCCGTTTCTTGGGCTCAGTACATGCCCAGATTTTATAAATCCCGCATGGTGCCAAATGAATGGCAATTGGTAACAGTTTGTTTCAAGATAGTTCTCATTCTGGAATTTTAGTTCATCTAATTTTTGTTGCTTCTACATACCATACACAGATGTGTTTAAAAGTATGATTTTTTTCACATTTACCCAAGCTTATAAAATAAATATTTATCTTTACAGTGTTAGAATATTTATTCTGTTAAATGTTTCCTATACAACCCTTACCTATAAAAGGGTATTATAAATTCTTATTCAGAAAGTTTAACTAAGTTGGCTTTGTACATCAACAGATCTTTTAGTAAAGCTAACCTAATAACCAAAAACAAAAGACCATAGATAATATTTATTTAATTATTGATTGATTCATTCATTCATTTACTTATAAAATTAAGGCTTACCAGGGACTAAACTAAGTTGTTAGTATATCTTGATGAACACACTTAAAATGAATCCTTCCTTCATGAAGTTTAAATTCTGATGATATGAAGGAAATATTTTCACATATTTTGGGACTGTTTTAATCTGTGATTTTCTCTTCTTGCATCTTGCTTATTATGCAATTAGATTTTTGTTTTCTTCTAATGATTCCTGAAATCTTTGTGAATTATCATTTCTCTATTCTGTGTTGGAATTATGCTTAGAAAGGTCTTTTCTGTGTTAGATTTAAATAAGCCAGGGATTATTCACTTTTGGTAATTTTATGTTTAATCTTATATTTAAATGCTTAGTTAGAATTATGAAAATGATCTATATCTCATTCCTTATCCAAATGGCTATTTATTCCAACATAACATATTAACTGTATTATTTTTACTCACTGATCTGGAATGACTTCATTATTGCCATATACTCAATTTTGACATATTTTCATATGTTAAAGATGATATTCTTTTTATTTGTCCATTTTTTCATATGTTTTAATTAACACATACCAAACATACACATACACAAATTTTGGCAGGTTATTTTTAAAAATTTGGATTTTTAAATAATATTGCTTGTTGTTGTTGTTGTTAAGGGAGGAAGAATGTGGGGAGAATCTCAAGTGGGTCTACACCCAGTGAGCAGAGCCTAACACAAGACTCAATCCCACTACTCTGAGATCATGACCTGAGCTGAAATCAAGAGTCAGACACTTAATGACTGAGCCACCCTGAATGCCCCAGGTATTGCATTTTTTTTTTAAATTAAAGTATAGTTGATGCAGAATGTTACATTAGGTTCAGGTATATAATATATTGTTTTAGCAACTCTATTCATTATCCTATGCTCACCCCAAGTGTAGCTACCATCTATCATCATACAACTCTATTACAAGGATACTGTGTTTTGATTCTGAATGATACATACAGAAAGAGATAATAAGGAGAATGGAGAAGGACAACATTCCTGGTGTTACTGGCTGAATATTTTTCAGGTGATGATTAAGGTAACAACCTTAGTAATGGAATAGAGGTGTGAAAACATATGGGCTATATGACTGAAAATAAGACTGGTAAAAATATACTAAGTTTATAAAGAATCTATTGGCCATTTATCAGAGAACTCACTGTTGGCTACTAAACAAAATACCCCAAACTTCAGTGGCTGAATGCAAAAAAAAAAAAAAAAAAAAGTTTAATCTTCACTCACAAAAAGCCCACTGTGGATCAGATTGGACTTGGCAATTCTTCCATTTTCTGATTCTACCCTCTTGCTCTACTCAGTGATGATGAAAGAAAGAACAGGGAGGAATACATGAACTATTTCAAGGATCAGAATGATTCAGTCCCAACTCTTACTTTTCTTTTTGTGTTTTGGTTTCCAACTCTCACATTTGCCTGGCTATGGAGAAAGTGCATTCTGACTTACTCTTCTGCCATGAGATATGTTCATTAAGTCAGTATCTTCCTGTCCTGTGGAGGCCTGAAATTGTACATCTTGTCAGGGATGGGGAAAGTAAAGTGGTTTAATTTGGTGAGGGAATATCTGTAAGCGCATTCTGTCACAGTCCAAAGATCAAATTCTGTTACCAGCTTCATCATTTTCATAGTCATCTCCTATATTTTATTTTGTATTGGTTCCAGAGCCAAAAGAAGTTCTGTAGGCAGATCTAAGGTGGCCTCCAAGATTTTCTACTCACTCTCCCTGTGTATATGGCACAGTTTACCTTAAATAACTTAATCAAGGGGATCATGTGTCAAGGAATATAGGTATCATTCAGGGATTGAGAGCAGGCCCCTGTTGGCAACTGGCGAGAAAATAGGGACATAGCCCCACAACTGTAAGGAAATGAGTTACTCCAAAAAATAACAAGCTAATAAGCAGATAAATAATAATAATAAGCAGAGGGATGTTTTCCAAGGGTCTCCAATCATGGGGATGTGGTGACCTTCTCATAGAACCCCATTGTGCACAGAATACATGTCTATGAAGCATGAGTGTCATATCTTCCACTGTCCATTGTTAGTTTCTTAAAATTATGGGTCCTCTATAGGTATCCCATGATTTTGTTGAAAATGATTTCCTTGAAGAAAAAGGTTCAGAAGGTCACAAAGGAGTTACTTCTGAAAAGTGGAATTGGTGGAGGGATATTGATTGTGACAAGAAACTTTCACTCTTTCCTGAATATATATTTATTGCATATCTTTAAGATGAAAACTAAATATATACATAAATATATATATAATATATACACAGTATATATGCACAATATGTATACATTGTATATATGCAATATACAATATAGATCATAATATATACTACATATACACAATATATAATATACATAAATATATGTATTGTTTTATGTTTATAAAATTATATTTATAAATTATATATTACATGCTAATGATGTATTATATGTATCACATATGATTTATATATGTTATATATAAATATACATAACATATATAAATATGTTATATATAAATATACATATTTATATATGTTATATATAAATTATATAAAAATATATTTTATTTATATTTATATAGTTAATGTGGTATTTTTTTGAAGGAAGGAAGGAAGTAAAGGGTGACCTTTGGTAATACAGAGTTATACTTAGGGGCCTCAATAGTCATTTGTCAATCGTGACGGTGATGATAGTGAATAATGAAGACCATTATTCCCTTCAATTTTACTTTGATTTGAACAGCATTTGGGCTTGGATGTTCACTGCCTAGATACCCGTCTTTTGGTTGAAGCTTTGCTCAGCCTTCTTTGTTAAATACCAATGAAATTCATAGATCTTTGCAACCTTAAGCTCTAAGAAAATTCAGTGCAAAAGCCTCACTTATGTAACTTTGAATTCAGACCTTGACAACTAGACAGGATTTATCTCATGCATATGTATTAATTTTAAGTGCTTTTCTGTAACAGTCATTTGACATTTAATATACCATAATTGTATTATTAAATTTAAATGCATATTTGCAATTCTAAAAGCATTACTGAACTTTATGGGTGAAAAATACATTCTCCTTCACCTTGGTTCCTTTTCACCCACTGGTTTTCTAGCTTTATCCTCTCTGCGACCCTCCCCTTAATCGGTGTTCTCTCTTCTTCCTTCACCCTCAGTTTCTCAACTTCCTTTCTTTTTCCACTTCTAACATTCTCCCTCTCCTCTCTGCAATCCATGTTCACTCACTCTTGCTGCACCTTCTTTCTTCCGGTGGAAATGTCCAGTGCACCTATTCTCTGCAGTCAGTCCTTCACACAGTGGTGCCTCTCAAGCACCTGTGGGGGAATTTGGAGATGCCACAGAGGCTGTCATGTCTCATCTATGATTTTTCAGCACAGTCTAAGGAGCATTTCCAGACAGCAAAATGGCCTATCACTTAAAAAGCCTGCCCCCAGTGGTAATGAGCTCTCAGACAGAATTCTTTCAGGAAGTCAGTAGAAAGGATACCGAATGTGGGGAAGTTGGTGTTAAAAAAATAAATGACCTGAACAACCTTTGAGCTACCTTCTTCAGGACTTGGTATGTCTCCTCTTAGCGCCTTTGCTCTAACAGGTAATTAATAAGTGCTGCAGATGTCTAGCCCTCCACTGAAAATTCTTCACTTTGACCTTTTTCAATGTCAGGTGTCAAGGGGTTCTGAGAAACCAAGTCCTTCAACACCATCATTTTTCCCGGAAATAAAACTGAGGTCCAGAAAAGTTGAATATTGGCTCAATTTTCAGCTTCATAGTGGCAGAGCTGACACATGGACCCCAGCCTGTGATTCACATTTGAGTGTTCACTTATCCCCTCAGCTTCAGCCACAACGGCACAGTTTGTGCTAAGTTCCCTGAATATGGCCTTCCATTTAATGGCTCTAATATCTGTATGCACTTGCATTTGCTCTTTGCCATGCAAAGAGGTGCAAATTTTCTAACTTTTCATTATATAGTCCAGTCTTTTTTATCCTTCAATATGACAGTCAAGTATTACCATCCCAGGAAATCTCTCTTGATCTTCCTCCATTACTTTTGTCTCTGTTTACCTAAATGCCATTCTTCTATATTCTATTACCATCTTGAATTTAATTCTGTTTGCACTTAACCACACAATACTAAGTGTTTCTATTTAATGACCACCACCTATATTAGAATATAAGATTCTGGAGGTAAGGGTCTGTGCTCTATTCAAATTTCCATTCTCGGACCTGGCACAGAGCCTATCATACAGGGAGCTGAAGATTTTGTTGACTTGAGGAAGTCAGGCCACTATTCTCACTGCTTCTCATAATCCCTTTTTTAGTAATTCCAAACTTTTTAAATAAAAACTCTCTTTCACCTGACTCTTTATCATCTTCCAGTTCTTACCCAGGCTTCGTTCTGTCGTCTGCCTTCACCCCACCTGGAATTTCCTGTATTTCCTCTCAACCTAAGCTTCTCAGTTTCCTTTATTTCTCCATTTCTTAGTGTTCTATGTTCTTCTTTCTCTTCAATTCACATTCACCCACTCTCAGCTGCTGCTTTCCTTTTTGGAAGGAAAGGGAATTTCCGTTCTACATGGAAATGTCTAGTTCTTCTGTTCACTGAAGAACATTCCCCCCAAACACTCCCTTGCACAGTCGTATCTCTTGCTCGCCATACCGAGCAGTTTCCTTTTCAAGAGGCAGGCCATCCTTTGCTGATCCTCAGTCTGGGGAAGATCTGATTTCAAGCAGAGTCTAGGGTCTCTGATTTTTTTTTTTTAAGATTTTTTTTATTTATTTACTTGAGAGAGAGACAGTGAGAGAGGGCATGAACGAGGAGAAGGTCAGAGGGAGAAGCAGACTCCCCATGGAGCTGGGAGCCTGATGCGGGACTCGATCCTGGGACTCTGGGATCATGACCTGAGCCGAAGGCAGTCGTCCAACCAACTGAGCCACCCAGGCGTCCCTGTTCTCTGATTTTGTTGTCCTCTTCAAAAACTATTCTGGGAAGATTCTCCAAGGTCTAACAGTTTAAACCCACCATTATCTTTCGTGCTCAGCTGAAATTCTTAACATGTGGTAAAAAGGTACTGCTGCTTTCTTCCTCTTTTCTAGAAATTCCCTGTGTTTATATTCATCACAACATAGTTTTCCCCAATCAGTCCACTACACAAACACATCTTACCTTAAGGACCAGTTTTAGGATGTTTCAGTGGCCCCTTTACTCCTGCTTCTTTGTGTTTTCATCAAAACCTGAAGGACTGGGACGCCTGGGTAGCTCAGTTGGTTAAGCAGCTGCCTTCGGCTCAGGTCATGATCCCAGCGTCCTGGGATCAAGTCCCGCATCGGGCTCCTTGCTCCCCAGGGAGCCTGCTTCTCCCTCTGACTCTGCCTTCCACTCTGTCTGCCTGTGCTCGCTTGCGCTTGCTTACTCTCTGACAAATAAATAAATAAAATCTTTAAAAAAAAAAAAAAACAAAACCTGAGGGATCATGTTAGTTCTCTGTCACAGAAAAGATTCCATTTTCTCTCCCGATGGTCCTCCCCCCTTAAGGGAGGATTATTGACTAGTACATATTGATTATATGCCTTGCTTCAGCTAAAGAAATTTGAGCAGAAATGTGTGTCACTTCTGAGCAGCCATTTCATAGTTTTTGGTATGATTCCTTTTCCGTATACCACAAGACGGGCAAAATTCTAGAGGTTATTCCATTAACATGGCCTTAAGAGTGAAGATGATATGGAATAGAACTTCACCTGACCCATTACAAACATGCAGCCTGAGCAGGAAAGAACCTTTGTTGATGGTAAATTGCTGCAACTATGGTTAACCAACATATGATGGGGGGGCCTAAACATTCCATCTATGACACCAAGCCTGTGTTGACACATACAGGTGGGAAGAATGCAAGAGTGAACTTTTAACTGATGTGACAGGTGGAAGCATTTGTGCAGTCACTTTCAGGCAATGTTCTTTCAGTGTTCTGCAGTCATTGAAAGGGTTTGATAATTCATCATGGCCATTCTCTCTGATAGGTTGTGCATTGCCAGGGAAAGTCCTAGAAATAAAGCTGGACTCCTGTTTGTGCTGAACTACACTGAGTCTCAGGAACAAGACTAATCATGATTGAGGCTACTGCACCAAAAAATAGTCCAGAAAGCCTAATGAGTGAAGTCCAATTTCCCAAGTCTAGTTTTCATAGAAAATGTCTTACAAAATGTGAAATATATTCTTCTAGGGTAAATAAAAGAAGCTTGATATTACATATCATTTCCCCAGTGGGTCATCTAGATAAAAAAAAATATCTATAAAATGTATAGAGCTTCAGCGAAGTCAAGAGAAGTGGGCAGCCCCATAAATATTGATTAGAAAAAGGCTAGCCAACCTAATTGAAATTGAGCTTCAGAGATTTAGAACAGTTAATACAAGCTCACCTTGGGCACCCCAACTGAAACAGCACATTCTCCATAGGTGGACTTCTAGCTGAAACTCATGTGGCATTTACTCTCCTCTTAAAATAGAAAAGGATTTTGTCATTCAATTGGTAGCAGGTTTTCTTTTTTGCCTTTACACTTGCCACACGAAAGCTGCCTTTATATGAGTGTCACCAGCCTGTCTTTTTATAAATCACTGCTGCCTTGCCAAATAGATACGTGCATCGGTAAGACTGTCCTTTTTGCATAAGTCTCATAAATCAACATCAGTGAACAATTCCCAGCATAGGTAGTCTTTTAAATTTAAAATTGAGGAACATAAAAAAAGGAGACTATGATATAGAAAGAAAAATATCTCATAAGAAATTCTGTGTGTTTGTTTGAGAGAGTGAGAGAAAGGGAGAGAGACTGAGCCAGGGAGAAAGTTTGCCTCATTCAGATGTTCTTTCTGACGTATGAGCCAGAAGGTGCAGCCATGCTTGGAGGAGAAATACAGAGATGGAGTTTTCCTTTGTAGCTTGGCAAAGGTTTGGGTTTTTTGGGTCCTGGCAGGCAGGCTGTCTTTGATGCTACCTCAAGTGTCACTGGACTCACAGGTCTACCTTAAAAAGCATGTTCTTCAGGAAAAGAACATAGTTAGTGTGATATCCAAAGAAGATGACAAATAGATTAACTTCAATGGAAGAGAATACTAAAATCAGTGTTCATTGAATGTATGTATACTCTGTCGGGTACTTAATAAGTACTGTACATATAAAAACATATTCAGTGCCCACAAGAAACCTTGAAGATAAGCACCATAGTTGCCATCTTTTTATCAGGAAGAAAACCGAGGCATAGAGAGATGAACTTGAGCAGAGTCACAAAGCTAACAAGTGTGAGGGCAGGATTTGTACATGGACAGTACGGTTCCCAGTTCCACGTTTCCCTAGCTGCAAAGCTACAAATTTAACTACAGATATTCTCAAGTTAAGAAATGAACTCAATGAACAGGACCCTGCCTTTCAATGATGATCAGTGGGGATATTCTTAGAATGTGGGCACAGATTTGGTAAGGCCCTTAACCCGGCTTTAAGGTACTTTCCAAAACAGGTTCTATCTGGTGTGTAAATAAGACCACAACTACTAAGGGTCCATGACGTAGCCCAGGTTCAGTCTAATAAGTTGCTGAGATCTATGGGCTCTGCCCAGAATGCCCTCTTGTCATCTATTTGGTGCATGATACGTGGGAAAATCACTTAGTTTACTCATCCATGAAACAAGGGAGATAGTAAGACTGGTCTCATAAGGTTTGTTGGTGAAATTATATATTCATGGCCATTAGTAGACTGTCAATGAATGACAGTCATTATTAAATTTTAGCCTCAATGCCTATAGTCACATCCTTTGTTAGGTTAGGTTTGTAGAAGTGTACTGAAAGCCCATAGTGATGGCGTGGATGAAGCATTGACAAATTCCCCACTCAAGAATTGACAATGGAGAGAACTTATGTCAAAGGACCATTTAAAGAAAGAAGAAGCCTTTTTTTTTACTCTTTCTTTAGAAGAACATTTTAAGTCAAACTAGCAATGTATAGCTCAAGAAAAAAAAATAATACATTTTTTAGTGATCAGGGCAATGAGGTAGAAACTAAAAGATTCCACACCTTAATGGGACAGGACAAACCTGGGATATGAGTTAGATTTTCCTAAGAAAGCTAAAATCAAATAAATCCTCCCGATCACACTCGCCTCATTTAAAGAGCAGCGAAGCTGTCCGCAGTGACTGCTACCTTCTTGGTACTTGTCCTTGCTGCCGTAGCAAGTTTTCTACCAGGGACGGATATGGATAGGAAAGAGTGATTTCAATAACATTCCTAAACACAGATCCCTTTCCGGCATATCCTTCAAATCAGAATTTTCCGGGAGATGGGAAGAACGGGCACATTTAAAATGTCTCCCATGCTAATTCTGTAATATAATTTGCTCCAGCTTGATACCACTGTATTTTAAGAGACGTTACATATATGCACAAATGTAGGAGGAATAAACTGAAGTGATAAAGTGTTTTCTGAAGTCACACACACCAATTTTTCTGACTTCATTCACCTCCCATGCTAATTTAGCTAGCTAAAGGTATCTAAATGTATTGAAACAAATTTTAGAATTTATTTCCAGAAAGATTATTGTCCCATTCAATTAACCGTTATGATTTTATTCCCTCAGCTATTAATAATTAAGTATCTCACACACACACACACACACACACACACACACACACGTATATGTTTATGTAGGTTTGTGTTTGCTTTGGCTTCCAGCAAGCTAAATGCAAGGTTTTGTTGCTATAATAGTTCATATTTTTGGTGTCTTAATATCCTTCTCCATCTTTGTTATTATAATTATCTGTGCCTATTGTTGAACAAGCTTTTTTGTTGTTGTTGTTGTTTGTAAGACATCCAAATCATTATTAGAAGTAGGTTATACACAAATTTACCAAAAAGAAAAATATTTATTCTCTTCAAAAGCATAAACTGGATTCACCACTCAGATTTCTCCCTTCCTCTTCCCTAGGGTCTTACAGGTAAATGTGCCTGAAGCTACCTTCCTACGCATCTTGTGGTAATAATATACAGCAAACATTAATCCAGAAGGTCCCTGTGTCGTACTAACAAGGATTTTTCAAGGTGGTCTGTTTGAAAGGTCTTGGGTATTATGTGCTATGTCATAGCTTTTCACATAACAGGTCTGAAGGTAATCATTTCTGAGAAAAGATGAAAGGGACCCAACACGTGGGGCTTGAGAAATAATGACAAGTCTGGAGAACTGGCTGGATAAAAGGAGGGTAAAGGGTATTGTTAGCGTGCCACATGGAGGCTTTGGTTCAATCAGAACATACTGAAAAAAATGATGAAAAACCACACAAAGAGCACACTGTGCTTTGCTTCTCTCATGTGCCTTGATAAGCAGTGAGCAGGGAGATGAAGGTGCCTGTTCCCCAGAGACTGCGTTGCACAGGATAAGTACCTCGCCCTCCCTTCCTTGCTCTTTCCTTTCTCTCTCCTTAGCTCCTCTTCATTTCTTTTTCACATTCCCCTGGACATTATTAGGTTTCCTTTGTGCATACCTTTGAGATTTCTATTTCATCTCAGTCAGATTACGTCCACATTTATAGCAAAAAGTTGCTGTGGTTTGTTTTGTGATTTTATAAAGTAGAATTTGGTCTCTGGTTTGCATACTTCAAAAGCAGCCTCGTGTGTTTCTGCTTCTCTTCTGCTGGTACCCCGGTGATAATCCCTCCCTTTCCACCGGAGATGCTCAGACCTGTATCTGAGCCCCTTCCCCAGGCTCAGGCTTAGGTAGCCTGCGTATGGCAGGTATGTTCCAGCATTTTGTGATTACCTGGAAAACATAGTTCCCCAGACCTCTCTGGCATCCCTTCCTTCAGTTTCTGGGACATTTCAGGCAGCTCTCCATCACGGGGAAAGAGCAGATGGGATGGATGAAGACAATTCTGCAGGCAATGCTGCGAGATGGGTTTCCTCAGTGGTCTTTCCAGCTGGAGGCAGAGCAGCCAGAAAGCATTCATTCTCAGCCCAGTTCTGTCGCCTCAAGAGCTGCAGATGGCTTCCCCAAGCACCTGAAGTCTGTGCTCCCTCCCTGGATGGAATAAGCTTCAAGCTGTGGAGACTCTTTTGTCTTTCTACAGTGCAATTCGGAACCCAGTTTCATTCTGCCTTGAGAGACAGAACAAGGAGAGGACACAGGATAGGAAGAGCCAGAAGGTGGGGAAATTAATGTTTAAAGTTTGAAACTTCCTGAGACCGGCCAGCTGCTCAAATGGTGCATCAGGGGATATTTATAACCCTGCTTCCTGTGGGCACATAAACAGAACTTGAAAATGGTCCAGGTCTCTTCTGGAAAGATGTGGGTAGACCAGTTGAGTCTGAATTGATGACATGATTCTTACATATTACTAAGTGTGACAGTTTTTCTTGTCCTTTTCTCTTTTTGTTTTGTTCTGTTTTTTTCTTTTCTTTTTTGACTCTTACTTCATTGTTCATTCTATGAACACCAGTGGCACAGAGAGCCACTGCCACTGAATTGTTTTGCTACTGCTTACTGAGTCTTCTATTTGTTTTAAATTTTAGCTGAATTTTGGGAGCTGTAGGTAACTCGCAGATCTGGCACAGTAAAGGGTGTAGAAGAAAGAGTGGCCATGGGACAGATGCCAGAAAGACAGTAAAAAATGACCTTTGGTTTTGCAGAGCTACGAAGAGGGGGCCACCTGTGTTGCACCCAGGAATCTTCCACTGTCAGTCTACACTTCTCAGTTACTGCCTAGTACCATGAAAATTATGGAGAAAACCCAAATAATTTCCTGATTGACATATGATTTGCATTTTTATCATTATTCCTCTTTCCAAAATGAAATTGCAAGCCCTATGATTTTTCCTTCCACATGCCATACTATTTCCTAAGGCTGCTAAGTATAGACAACCATCTAGCCAGGTAGGAATCATTTCAGGTGAGGATTGGACTTGTACCTTTCATTGCTTCTCAACCACTGGGGCTAAGGAGCAAGAAAAGGGAGTAGCACTGATAACCTCCAGACCCTAAAAGCTAGTGGACTGGCAGTTACACTGAAATAACAATATAGTTCTTCAAGATGGCCTGTTTTCTTCAACATAAACAAGGAGGCTGACTGCTCATTCCTGCCATGACCTGCCCAATGCCAGGGGATTCTATTCCCTCCAGCTGGTGGCCAGGCTAAAGTAAAATGCAGAGCAAGACAGGTACAGGCTGATGTGGAGGGTGCTGACATTGGAACAGTCATTATACAATAAAATATCTTTATATTAAAGGCCTTGGAATTGGTCAGAGTATCTTTGTATTTGTTGATTCACTTCACTTTTTGTTCAAAACAGTATGACAAGGGAAACTTATCCCAGAATCTACTGGTTTTCTTTACAAGGCCTTGAAGGTATGCTATTTTTGTCTAGCAACTCAAGACTTGGCCAAAATCTCCCTATGTTGTGGGTTCTTTCAGGGGTCTTTGTAATGTGCAAAACAGAGCACTGTAAAGTCCAGGAGACCAGATAGACATATGTACAAATAATAAAACAAACTGTGCTGGGAATGACATTATGCAATTTGATTCCTGCTACATACACCACAGTGGGTCCTGTACATAAAATATTGTTTAACTTAATGCTTTTTATAACAATCCAGTCTTCACTGATATTAGGAAACTTGCACAGAGGTAAGTAATTTAGTAAGAAACAAAGTGCAGTGAATGATGTGAAGGATCCTAAGGCTGCTAAGTATAGACATCCACCAGACAGAATCTCTCCAGCCAGGTAGGAACCATTTCAGGCGAGGATTGGACTTGTACCTTTCATTGCTTCACTAAGTGAAGGATGATTCCTGAATTTAAGTCCAGGTCTAATTGACTACAGATTTTTTTAAGACCCAGTTTCCTCCAAATAGTGTATAATACTTGAATAGCACTGTGTCACCTGTAAAACATGCTCATGGATTCCATTGTGTTGGAGCCTTAGCACCCTTATATATAACCTTATTGATGAGGGAATTAACACATAGTTAACTGATTTTCTAGATCACAAGTCTAGCAATTTGTTGAGTCAGAACTCAATCCAATCTTCCTTTTTCATTTTTTTTTTTTTAACTAAGTTACACTGCCTTCCTGATAAATAATATCAATAATACCAACCATTGTTTCTGGAGCAATTACATTCTCCTAGGCACAATTCAAAGCATTTTACTTGGCTTCTCCCATTTAACCCTCCCAAAAAAACTAGGTAAGGCAAGTACCATTATAACTCTAATTTGGTAGATAAGAAACCTAAAGAATCTTCTTCAAGGTTCTATAGCTATAAGGGGTAAAACTCGGCTTTCATCCTAGATATCCTGACTCTGGTAACAGAATCCAAACCTTCATCACACAACTACAGTCTCTCAACTTGCTGCTTTCTCCAAACCTACTCCTCTATGGTATAGAATATACTCAAGGTGCACAGTTCTACGGGAGGATAGAAGAAAATATTGATTCCAGCTAAAGAGATCTCCTGAAACTTTGTGAAGGAAGTGACATTTGAGCTAGACCTTAAGAGACTAAGTATCTAAGGAACAGATAGGCTTAAAGACTTGTTTAAAATTTCATAAGTTCTTCAAATACCTGTTTTCTTATGCTTAGATTCAGACTTTTCTCAAAAATTTATGATATAGATCCATCAAGTTGTTCTTTTCTTTTCCCATGCACATGCATCTCTCTCCTTTCCTTGAGCTGCAAAGAAATATGCAGTTCAGAAGGGCAAGAGTCTGAGACTCTCCAAAGATTATGTATAAAAATGTATTAGCGTCATTCCATGGAGTCAAATACAAATTGTGCAAATTGAAAGCATATATTTATGCCCACACTAACTAAAATCCTCTTGCTAATAAATACTGCTTAGATTTGCTACGTTGGTATGTGGAATATAAAACCAGTATATTAATCCAAAAATGAGAAATGCCCTAGCACGGGTTCCATTCATGAAGTGATATAAAGCAGAAATAAAGCTTGATTCTATAGTCAAATTTTTAAAAGCTATATTTCCATACAGTTTTCGAACACGTGTAAAACTCTTTTCCATGTAAAATAAATACAAGTCCTGAGTAGTTTTAATTAGCGATCTTGGAGACACGTTGCACCTGTTCCAATTCATCTGCAGAGATGAAAACCCTTCACCCTTTTCATTTACTGACAAGTTAATAGACATTTCCAACCCATGCAAGCACATGGAGTTTTGCAGCTTTCTTGTGACAGGTGAATAATAAAGCCTCCCAAGAACGTGGCAACTGTACATAGAAAATCCCCAGTGAGTGTAAATTCCTGAGCAGTGACAGTATGTCCCCCCATTGTTCTGCAGGCCTGTGCATGTGTAGCAGATGCATCACTTTGTTTTTATTAACAGGCTCATTGAGGTATAATTTACAAAGCATACAATCCTCCCACCTAAAGTATACTACTCAATAATGTCTAATATATTTACAAAGTGGTGCAATGATTACTACAAACGGATTTTAGAACATTTCCATCTCCCCAGAAAGAGTCCTTACACCCATTTACAATTATTCCCTATTCACTCCTTCAGTATATGATGTTTCATTTTTACTCCATTTTGGCTTGGAGCTATTGGCTCTCATATGCCTGCTGCTTTGTGAATTGGGCCACTGAATAATCGACTGGCACTGGTATGCGTTGGAGAACATGATATGGCGTGGCTATTCTGTGGCTATATGTGTATGAGCCCCTATGTTCATGCACAGAAGCTAAAGGAAATATAAGAAATCATTCATGAAGAGAAACAAAGGTTGGAAGTCAGCTTACACTTTGAAAGCAAAAGCTGTCAGCAGAGGTATTCAAAGTGGTTATAACAAGATTTTACTTTTTACTGAGAAAAGGGAATTGTAATGAGAAAAGAACAAACATACAGTTACATGAATTCTCACTATTTAGGGATTCCGTACTTGCAGTTCACCCACTTGCTAAAATGGAATGCCCATCAGCGAGCAGACTGAGAGGCTGTGCAGCTTCTTTGGGGTCTGGTGAACACGTCCATGTTCATATTTGTTTAAGGGTTGTGTGTAAGACTGTTGAGGGGAGGTGTGCTTTTGGGGCATAGGTAGCCAGCACTGGATCTATGTTGACTGCATGGTGATTGCATAGGATGGACCTACTAGGTTACCTACTTCCCAGTTTCCTTTATGTCTCTGAAGGGACAGAAGTGAGTTGTGACTAATTGGATGGTAGAGACCAGACTAGGTAAAGTAGTTATAATGCATAAGTTTGGTGTGCTTTATAAGGGAAATGTTATTGTTTTATGGAGAAGGTATTAATGTGGGCAACCTCTGACACAATGTATTCCAAAAAATGAGTTTGTATTTTGAAATGGCTTTTATAGCCTAGGATTTGTATGTACTGCTCTGCTTGTGACAGATGCATGCCTTTTATTTTGTATCCAGCAGCAAAGTCTACAACAAAACTTTAAAACAAAACAAGAAATTGTTATTTGTAACCCCCAAATCAATACTCATGGTTTGCAGTCATTTGCAGACCTATATAGAATAGTGAAAAATGGGAATCCTTTCGTTTCCCTCCCCTATGTTCTCATCTGAGATCAACCAAGGCAACAGAATGACTCCTTGTTCGGCTTTAGAGATGACCAGAGGATGGAGAAGTTCAGGGGCAGAGCATTGTGGTACAAACTGTGGGTCCAATTGAATGAAGTCTGAATCCAGAACTGGTTCTTGTTAACGAAGCAGCCTCAGGGAAATCCCTTAAAATTTCTAAACTTCATTTATTGTTTTGTTAAATAAAGAAAATAGAATCTACCAGAATCAAGTATTTGATATTTAAGATTCTAATATATGAGATATCTAGATTTACATCTATATCTATTTCCTTTAGGGGGCACTGGTTCAGCATTCACTAATCCAGTGTTCCTCGGGAATTTTACAGAACATAACTACAGTGAATAATGAGAATCAACTGTATATTCTAAAGATTATTGATTGCAAGAGTGAGAAAGGGTAAACTTTCTTCATAAAGTTTCCATGGCCTAGAAAATAACTACAACTGTCTTCCAATTCCCTTCTTTCTTAATCCTCCATTCTTACATGTAAAGGTCATTCCCAAAATTCCAAAGTAAGAGAAGAAATTCTTGGAATGGTACCACTTCAGAATTTGTTTTGCTGCAAGTAAAGTGAATCTGACTTATAGGCCTTGAACACAGGACTTTATTACTCTTACATAACAAGATTTGAGTGTGAGATGCTAGCATGTGCTTAGCTGCTCAGAGTAGAACTAAGTTTTCTCCTATCCTTCCATTCCATCAACCTCAGTGATAGCTCTTATCCTCTTATCTTTTTTAAAATTAATTTATTTTTTGCCTCATAGATACAAGATCAGTGTGCAAGCCTCAGGCCTCATGAAAAAGGAGGGGAGGGAGTGCACAGAATTATATTCCTAATGTCTGTCCTCTTCTGTCTGGATTAGGGAAGGAACTTTTCTCAGAAATGAATCCCAGTGAGTTCTTCAAAGAGCTCATTGGTCAGAAATGTGCCATGTGATCCCTTAAGACTATAGTAGTCTAATTTTAGTCTATAGTCTGAGCTGGACATGTTGCTATTACAAACAAAACCAAGGGTTCTTTAGCCATGACAAAGAGGTAAAGGGTATTGGGTATCCTGGACACTAAATGGAATTAAATACGATTTCAGGTTGTATGTGTAGACAGGGCATAAGCTCCATTTGAATTTCTGATGTTATATCTGTCCTGGGAGGTAGCTCAGGTTCAGAGTTATGTCCTGACTTTAACCTTGTGCCATGGAATGAAAAACTGGCTTTCCAGAATTGGGATTCAATTTATCTATCCCACTACAACACAGGGTTCTTTCTTTATGGTATTCTGTGAAGGATTTTATTCTCTGGAAAAAATGTAAGTCTATTGTATGGATACAAACTTGAAGAATTATTTTTGCAAGTTGAGTATCTTGTTAAAAATAAGAGACATTTTCAAATAAAAATGTCAGAGGATGAGAAGCTGAAAATCTTCATTCAGTTTCCCATGTGTATTTATAACTCTTGAGCCAAAGTAGGATATAAAGACTGCCCTATGACAATGTAGAAGTCTCAGAAACCAGAATTTCCTACATAGACTTTTGAGAAGTACGCCAACATTGTTCTAGGCCCTTAAAAAAAAATTGTTGTTTAATGAGAGATAACATATTAAATTTTTAAAATTAATTTTCTTAATTTAATACATAAATACATGTGTTTATTTGATGGACCACTAATACTTTTGTTAGTACTCAAAATGATTAACAAAAAACACATTTAGAAAGTAGATTTCTAGTTAAAATCTTAACATTCATGCTACCAATGACTAATAGATTCTCTTCCAAGATCCCATAAGAATAACGACAGAATCATATAATTTAGGAAAAAACTTAAACATTCTTGGGATTTGGGGACAAAAGAGAATTCAGGCCAAAATATGACAATGATATTCACAGATGATGAGACTATAAATTTGACTTGGGAAAATGGTCTGCCACCTGAAGTAAAACATTCATCCAGCCAGGAAATGGTAACAAAAGCTTTTGACCCATTGCACTGTCTTATCCTTGCTTGAGGTCAGAGAAGATGATTCAAGTAGAAAACTAAGCAGCTACTCATCCTTATTTCTATCCCACCTCCATGTCATGGTGACTATTTCCTGGACCCCCCTGCCCCCCCCCCAAAAAAGAAATCAATGTGCAGAAGAATGTGGGTTGTATCTGAGGTTAGCAGAACCTGAATTAAAACTTAGCTCCACCACTTACTAGCTTAGACATTTTACTTAGGCTAAGTCTAAGTTTTATCATTTGCAAAGTGGGGATAGTAACAGTACCTATTTCAAAGAATTGTGATGCTTGAGGCAGTACCTAAGGCATAGTTAGCCCAAGATTACAAATATAACAAGTATTCAATTGCCATTCTTATTTATCATCTATCAAATATTATTATGGTTCTTCCTGCGACCATCTCCTATGTACACAAGGAGGGAAGAAATATGAGAAAAAGAAAAAGAGAGAAGAGGCAGAGGGAGGATGAGGAAGTAGAGATTATATAATTTGCAATCGTATTGAAGGTAAACAGGGTAGATTGTGGTGTGAAAAGCAGGGCATGCATTGTTAACAAGGCAAAGCAGGAGCTGTTCCTATAAAAATCTTTTTAAAAATTTATTATTTTTTAATTTTTAAAAAATATTTTATTAATTATTTATTGGGGGGGTGGGGAGAAGAGAAGAGGGACAAAGAGACTTCATGCTGAGCACAGAGCCCCAATGCAGGGCTATATCCCATGACCCCAAGATCACGAACTAATCAAGACCTAATCATGACCTAATCAAGAGTCCCAGACACTTAACTGCCAGGCACCCCCTAGAAAAATCTGAAAGTACTTGATGCTACGGTTGCTCGCTCGAATACATTACACATGAATTAAAAATTACAGATTAAACATCTCCTCACCACACTGTGATAAGATGAAGACTTTATAGCCTAAGAAAAGTCCACCATAGAAATACTGACTAGGCAAAAAACAAGAAAACTGGTGATTAAATCATCAAATCTGAGCAAGGATTTCATAGGTAAATCACTCAGGTAAAGACTAATACAAAGAGAAATCAAGACATTAAAACATGTTAAACTGCTAAACTGTAAAGAAGTGGTTCTCAACTGAGAGTGGTTTTGCACTTGTCTCTCCACAAGGACAGTGTGGCAATGTCTGGTGACATTTTTGATAGTCACGACTTGAAGGATACTAGTGATTATCTTGTGGCTAGGAACTGCTGCTAAATATTATACAATGCACATAACAGTCTTTCACATCAAAGAGTCATCTGGCTCAAATGCCACCAACACTTCTGGAGTGGAGAACTCTGTTTCTAAAAGAAGGTTGGTTAGTAGAAGAAATCAGAGGAATTAATCATCAGAAGTGACCCTCCAAGAAACTGAATTATGCAGAGGATGAGATTGAAAGGCTCTCCACTAATTCAAAAGAGAAACAGAAATTAACAACAAAGAATATGCCACATGTAGAAGAGGTGAGATCCAACCTTTGAAAAATAGATATATCTAGAAAATAAAATGAAGAAAGAGAGGTATATAACAGACAAAAAAATTACCCAAATGGAAAGACCAATTTTGTCTAGTTAAAGAAAGACATCTATCTGTTTGTAATTAAAAGTGGTTAAAAAAATTTCAGGTGTAAAACAAGGATAGCGTCATTAAGTAAAACCCAAGCTGGCCTCAGATTTCTCTTTCACAAGGTAAAATGCCAAAACAAATAAGTCAGCCCCCCAGAGACAAATGAACAAGCAAAAATCCATGGAGCAATGTCTATAGGAATTTAAGGAAAAAGCCTTCAGTGAAATAAATATGTATCCAATAAATAAACATTCCTAGACATGTAAGAGAAGGTACTATAATTCCATGTTTTCAAGTTAAAAAGTGCAAGTAATAAAAACAGGAAAGAAAAAAAATAACTTAGCATAGCCATGAAATAAAAATAAAAAGCCTAGCCAAATATTAGAAACAGATAAACTATATTTATAATTATTTAAATTTTGGCAACAAAGAAGAATTCAAATATTAAACTTATTCTTGAAAGTTAAATGGTACAGTCATCCTTTATGAACAGTGACTTGTATCTAAAACCTCAAAATGAAATACCAAAGACAAAGGTGACTTACCTGAAATGATGAATACAAAAGGCAGTGTTTAATTCATGACTTTTAGAATTTTAAAATTAACAATAAGAATGAGTTTTTGCAAATCAAATTATCTTTACAGTTCTATTTAAAAAGTGTCTCATTTTAACAATCACTAGTATTTTTTAAATAATATATGTAGAAGAAAAAGGATACATAGCACAAGTGTAATTTCTTAAAATTGCAAAACAATATGATAGAAATAAGACAAAATTCATCAATGTATTTTTGACATTCAGGTTACATTAGATAAAGAGATGAGTTTTTCCATTGAAAAATAACAGTAATTCCATAATGAAGCTAAATATCTATGTAGGATTAATTTTTTCCTCAAATATATAAAATAAAGCCCATTATGAATATAAGACTAAATTGACCAAACATTCAGCTTTTAATAGATAAGTAATTTAAAAAAATAAATTTATAAAAACTAGAAAACAACAAAATATTTTCAAACTTTGCCTCTCTAAGCATAGAACATTATTATTAATAAAGTTAAAATTAAAATTACTTAATTATAGGAATACATACCCTACAAATACAGGGTGTATCTTTTTAAGATCTGATGAAAAAGCTATTTTAAATATCACAGACCACAAATTAAACACTAAAGTATTATAAAAAATATGAAAGGAAACATACAAGATTATCTGACATCAAAACCATTGAAGCACAACGTTGGAAAGTAATAATAACAATTTAAAGACCAAACAAAATAAAAACACAGATTTATTATTAATAAATGAGAGGGAGAAAAGCTGCAGAAACCATAAAATTGTTTGTTTGTTTGTTTGTTTGTTTATAAAAATATTTTATTTATTTATTTGACAAAGAGATACAAATGAAGAGAGAGAACACTAGCAGGGGGAGTGGGAGAGGGAGAAGCAAGCTTCCCACTGAGTCGGGAGCTTGATGCAGGGCTCGATCTCATGACCTGAGCAGAAGGCAGATGCTTATGACTGAGCCACCCCTGTGCCCCCATAAAATTATTTTTATCAAAATTGGTAGAATGTATCCAAAGTTCCTCTCAGAGACAAATATATGGCCCAAGCTGATTTCATTTTTTTAAAAGATTTTATTTATTTTCTTGAAAGAGAGAGACAGCAAGAAAGGGAACACAAGCAGGGGGAGTGGGAAAGAGGGAAGAAGGGGGAGCAGAGAGGGAGAAGCAGGCCCCCCATTGAGTAGGGAGCCTGATGTGAGGCTCGATTCCAGGATCCTGGGATCATGACCTGAGCCAAAGGCAGATGATAATGACTGAGCCACCCAAGTGGCCCTGATTTCATTATTTACTAAGAAATAGCAATTAGCTAAACTTTCAATATCTATAAAATAACACGTCTAAGGCAGCAGAAAGATTTTTAAAAAATCAAAAATAGACGATTTGATTATATTCAAAAAGGATATTTGAAAAATTAATTTGATGAATTCACTCTGGAGTCATAGAGAATATGATAAATTAAATAGACAAATAGCTTGTTTTAATTAAGGGGAAAAAAAGCAAAACCACAAATATATAGCATTACAATGAAAAGGATTTCAACAGAGTGGTCATTAAAAGAGTAAGGAATTTTTTATTTAAGAAACTACACCAGGGGTGCCTGGCTGCTTCAGCTGGTTGGGCAGTTGACTCCTGATTTTGACTCAGATCATGATCTCGGGGTCCTGGGATTGAGCCCTGCATTGGGCTCTGTGCTCTATAGGGAGTCTGCTTAGGAATTCTCTCTCTCCCTTTCCCTTTGCCTCTCTCCCAGCTCCTGCTGTCTCTCCCCAAAATAAATAAATAAATATTAAAAAAAATAAAAGTTACATCAATGAAGTCAAACCTTAATGAAAAAGATACTGTAAAAAAGGACATTTTTTAAAAAGATTTTTAAAATTTATTTATTTGACAGAGAAAGACATAGCAAGAGAGGGAACACGGGGCTCAATCCCAGGACCCTGGGATCACAAACTGAGCTGAAGGCAGATGCTCAACAACCAAGCCCCCCAGACGCCCTTTGCAGGACTTTCTTTTTTTATTTTTTTTAAAGATTCTTATTGAAGTTCAGGAATGTTCCCTCTATCCCTATACTTTGAAGCATTTCAATCACAGGAATGGATGCTGAATTTTGTCAAATGCTTTTTCTGCATCAATTGAGAGGACCATGTGGTTATTCTCTCTTCTCTTATTAATTTGTTCTATCACATTGATTGATTTGCGAATGTTGAACCATCCTTGTAGCCCAGGGATGAATCCCACCTGGTCATGATGGATAATCTTTTTAATGTGCTGTCAGATCTCGTTTGCTAGAATCTTGTTGAGAATCTTAGCATCCTTATTGATCAGTGATATTGGTCTGAATTCTCCTTTTTGGTAGGGTCTTTGCCTGGTTTGGGGATCAGAGTAATGCTGGCTTCATAGAAAGAGTCTGGAATTTTTCCTTCTGTTTCAATTTTTTGAAACAGCTTCAGGAGAACAGGTATTATTTCTTCTTTGAAAGTTTGGTAGAATTCCCCAGGGAATCCATCAGGTCCTGGGCTCTTGTTTTGGGGGATGTTTTTGATCACTGCTTCAATCTCGTTACTAGATATCGGTCTACTCAGGTTGTCAATTTCTTCCTGGTTCAATTTTGGGAGTTTATAGTTTTCCAGGAATGCATCCATTTCATCTAGGTTGCTTAGCTTATTGGCATATAACTGTTGATAAGACTCCACCCCCAAACTACTAAAACTCATACAGCAATTCAGCAACGTAGCAGGATACAAAGTCAATGTACAGAAATCAGTGGCTTTCTCATACACTAACAATGAAAATACAGAAAGGGAAATTAGAGAATCAATTCCATTTACTATAGCACCAAGAACCATAAGATACCTGGGAATCAACCTAACCAAAGAGGTAAAGGAACTATACTTGAGGAACTACAGAACACTCATGAAAGAAATTGAAGAAGATACAAAAAGATGGAAGAACATTCCATGCTCTTGGATCAGAAGAATAAACATTGTTAAAATGTCTATACTGCCTAGAGCAATCTGCACTTTTAATGCTATTCCGATAAAAATTCCACCAGTATTTTTCAAAAAGCTGGAGCAAATAATCCTAAAATTTGTATGGAATAAGAAGAGACCCCGAATTGCTAAGGAAATGTTGAAAAACAAAAATACAACTGGGGGCATTGTGTGAGATAATTTCAAGCATTACTACAAATCTGTGGTCACCAAGACAGCATGGTACTGGCATAAAAACAGACACATAGACCAGTGGAACAGAGTAGAGAGCTCAGATATGGACCCTCAACTCTATGGGCAAGTAATCTTCGACAAAACAGGAAAAAATATACAGTGGAAAAAAGATAGTCTCTTCAATAAATGGTGCTGGGAAAACTCGACAGCTATATGTAGAAGAATGAAACTCGACTATTCTCTTACACTGTACACAAGGATAAACTCAAAATGGATAAAAGACCTCAACATGAGACAGGAATCCATCAGAATCCTAGAGGAGAACATAGGCAGTAACCTCTTTGATATCAGCCACAGCAACTTCTTTCAAGATATGTCTCCAAAGGCAAAGGAAACAAAAGCGAAGATGAACTTTTGGGACTTCATCAAGATCAAAGCTTCTGCATAGCAAAAGAAACAGTCAACAAAACAAAGAGGCAACCCACGGAATGGGAGAAGATATTTGCAAATGACATTACAGAAAAAGGTTGATATCCAGGATCTATAAAGAACTCCTCAAACTCAACACAAACAAAATAGATAATCATATTAAAAAATGGGCAGAAGATATGAACAGACACTTCTCCAATGAAGACATACAAATGGCTATCAGACACATGAAAAAATGTTCATCATCACTAGCCATCAGGGAGATACAAATTAAAACCACATTGAGATCCCACCTTACACCAATTAGAATGGCCAAAATAAGCAAGACAGGAAACAGGTGTTGGAGAGGATGTGGAGAAAGAGGAACCCTCTTACACTGTTGGTGGGAATGCAAGTTGGTGCAGCCACTTTGGAGAACAGTGTAGAGATTCCTCAAGATTAAAAATAGAGCTTCCCTATGACCCTGCCATTGCACTCCTGGGTATTTACCCCAAAGATACAGATGTAGTGAAAAGAAGGGCCATCTCTACCCCAATGTTTATCGCAGCAATAGCCACCGTCGTCAAACTGTGGAAAGAACCAAGATGCCCTTCAACGGACGAGTGGATAAGGAAGATGTGGTCCATATACACTATGGAGTATTAGGCCTCCTTCAGAAAGGATGAATACCCAACTTTTGTAGCAACATGGACGGGACTGGAAGAGATTATGCTGAGTGAAATAAGTCAAGCAGAGAGAGTCAATTATCATATGGTTTCATTTATTTGTGGAGCATAACAAATAGCATGGAGGACACGAGGAGAGGGAGAGGAGAAGGGAGGTGAGGGAAATTGGAAGGGGAGGTGAACCATGAGAGACCATGGACTCTGAAAAACAATCTGAGGGTTTTGACGGGGCAGGGGGTGGGAGGTCGGGGGAACCAGGTGGTGGGTATTAGAGAGGGTACAGATTGCATGGAGCACTGGGTGTGGTGCAAAAACAATGAATACTGTTACACTGAAAATAAATTAAAAAAAATATTCTTATTTATTTATTTGACAGACAGAGATCACAAGTAGGTGGAGAGGCAGGTGGGGTGAGGGGGGTGAAGCAGGCTTCCTGCTGAGCAGAGAGCCTGATTCCGTACTCAATCCCAGGACCCTGAGGTCATGACCTGCCACGAAGGCAGAAGCTTTAACCCACTGAGCCACCCAGGCACCCCTTATAGGACATTTTTAACTGATGAAAAGTGCTTCAAAAATCTTAGAAAACAAAATTAAATGTCTGATAGATCAAAGGCTTACTAGGTCTGACTTTTACCATGGATTTCATTTAGATTATTACTAAAGAAATTCTAAAGTCATGTCAAATATTTCATCATGTGGGAAGTATCGAAAGATTATTAAATTATTTTGTGGTGCAGATATCACCTTGAGAAGGAAACCATGAATAATATAACCCATAATTGTAGACCAATAAAATATATGAATGCAGTTTCAAAAACTCCTGATAAATTATTGACAAACAGTATATTAAAATATTAGTAGATGAATTTATAACCAACAAGTAGAATTTACTTCATTGCTATTAGGAAATTAATTATTAAAAAATAAGCATAAATGGATTTGTTCAATATGACATCTATTTTTAAAAAACACCATGGATTACTAGTCATTAAAGTTAATATAATAGTTACTGGAAAATGAAAAAATTTTTTACTTAAATGAGGATTATCACAAAGTTCCTACTATCCCTATGGTTATCTCATATCATTTTAAAACACAGACTAAGAAGACAAGAAATACAAATGAAATCTGTAGATATTGGTAATAAGAAGAGAAATATCAATATTTATGAGCAGCTTCTGTGTAAATACAAGAGAATTAATGGAAATATGACTCAAGATATAAAGTATGTCAAAACCTTTGTAATGCACCAAAAATAACAAATTGGTAGATGCCGTGAGAAAGTGTGCTAGTCTTGAGAGCAAAAAACAGACTATATGGAACACCTTGTTAAGAATTGTGGAAAATGTAAGGAATCTCTTCTTCCTAGCTGTCCTTAAGATATTGTCTCTAATTTTACAATTTGTGAATTTCACAATTGCATGTCTGGAGGTATTTCTACCCTCATCAATCTTGATGGTGTCCTCTCTGTCTCTAGGACACGAACACTTGTTCCATTCCCCAGATTAGGGAAATTCTCATCTAGGATTTGTTCAATTATATCTTCTAGTCCTCTTTCTCTCTCTATCTGCTCAGGGATCCCACAGGAATCCATCAAAATCCTAGAGAAGAACATAGACTGTAACCCCTTCACTATCAGCCACAGAAACTTCTTTCAAGACATGTCCCCAAAGGCAAAGAAAACAAAAATGAAAATGAACTTTTGGGACTTCATCAAGATCAAAGTTTTCTGCAAAGCAAAGGAAATAGTCAACAAAACAAAGAGGGAACCCATGGAATGGGAGAAGATATTCACAAATGACAAAGGACTGATATCCAAGATCTATCAAGAACTCCTCAAACTCAACACACACAAAATGGATAATGACATCAGAAAAATAGCCAGAAGACATGAACAGCCACTTCTCCAAAGAACACATACAAATGGCTAACAGACACATGAAAAATGTTCATCATCATTAGTCATCAGGGAGACTCAAATCAAAAACCACATTGAGATACCACCCACACCAGTTAGAATGGCCAAAAGCAATAAGACAGGAAACAAGAAGTGTTGATGATATATACCATGTTTCTAGATAGTAATATTAAATATTGTACAGGTGTCATGTCTCCCTAAATCAACTTGTAGTTTTAACATAATTCTGATAAAGATTTAAATTAGGTTGTTTCATTCTTCCTGGCAAAAGCAGCAGAGGTATGAAAAAGTTATTTGAAAGTTTGATTAAAAGAAAAGATAGATAATATTGAAAGAGAAAGTAACAATAAGTGCCCCCAAATTACCCAAATTTTAATGGATATGTAATTATAAAATTACAATAACCAAAAGATGGTTGGTGTAAGAAAACATGCTAATTGAATAGACTAGTTAGCCTTCAACTACACTATAGAATTTATTAGAGTCTAATGATAATAAAGCAACATACACCAATGGGGAACTAATTAATTATTCAGAATATGACTTCAGGAGAAGAGCTAAACACATAGGAAAATGATAAACTTAAATTTGAATGAAATCCATTAATATATATGCCATATGTATTTTGTATATCAAAGAATTGATGTAGAAAATAAAGATATCCTTCAAAAAAATTGGCTAGTCACCTCTGCAAATGTGTGTGTATAGAAGATAGATTTTCAAAGTATAAATCAGCCAAAAGATATTCAAGACATGCAGTTCACTAAAACATAAGATGCAAAATAAATATATAATTACAGTTTTGTTAATATATAATAAGGGAATTATACTATTACATGTGTATGTAGATAATTAAATATATAGATCATGTCTACAATTAAGCACAAAGGTTAATAAAAAGATTTTAGGGGTGGCAATGGAATTATGTAAAAATCAAGATAAACTGTCTTTGTTTTTCAATATTTTACAGAAAGGAAGATTAATTTTGATTGTTTAATTAAAACTAATTTTAAAGACAAATGAACAAATACATTGATGACATCATACAATGATTATTTTATGTACCATATACAATGTATATGCTTAAAACAGAAATAAATTTATGAAGCAAAGAACAAACTGAGACATTACTGTAACATATTATTTCCACTTTGTAAATAATTCTTAAACATTTTTTTTTAATGTCACAGTACAGAAGTGACCATTCCTGGGACAAAATATCAGAGCACACATAGCACACATCAGAGACACTCCTGAAAGTGCCAGGCCCTGGGGAACAGGACATTCCATGGCAGAGCATTACAGGACAACAAGAAAGGATCAGAGAAGCCTTCAGAAATAACCATTAAACAAGTAATAAAATGGTAATAAATACATATATATTAATCATAACTGAATGTAAATGGACTAATTGCTCCAATCAAAAGACATAGAGTGACAGAATGGATAAAATAATCAAACAAAACAAACAAACAAAACAAACAAACTAAAACAAGACCCGTCTATATGTTGCCTACAAGTGGCTCATTTTGGATCTAAAGACACCCAGATATCAAAAGTGAGGGAATGGGAGTGCCTGGGTGGCTCAGTGGGTTAAAGCCTCTGCCTTCGGCTCAGGTCATGACCCAGAGTCCTGGGATCAAGCCCCGCATTGGGCTCTCTGCTCAGCAGGGAGCCTACTTCCTCCTCTCTCTCTCTCTGCCTGCCTCTCTCCCTACTTGTAATCTCTGCCTGTCAAATAAATAAAATCTTAAAAAAAAAAAAAAAAAGTGAGGGGATGGAGAAACATATATCACACAAGTTGATGTCATAAGAAAGCCAGAATAGCAAGACTTATATCAGACAAACTAGACTTTAAAATTACTATAAAAAGTGACAAAGAAAGTATTATGTACTTATAAAGGGGATAATCCAACAAGAAGATAAAAACACTTGTAAATATTTATGTACCCAAGGTGATGGCACCAAAATATCTAAAACAATTAATAAAACTAGTTGATAATAACAATAATAGTAAGGGACTTTGACATCCCACTTATATCAATGGACAGATCATCTAAACAGGAAACAAAGAAGGAAAGAGGGGTCTAGGGCCAACTGGACCAGTTGGATTTAACATATAGATTCAGAACATTCTAACCTAACACAGCAGAATACATATTCTTTTCAAGTGCACGCGGAACATTCTCCAGCATAGATCACATATTATGCCACAAAACAAATCTCAACAAATTCAATAAGATCAAAATCATACCATTTATCTTTTCTTTTTTCCCTCCAAAGGATGCATCTTTTCTGATTACAATACTAGAAATTAGAAAACTAGATGTCAACCATAAGAGAAAATCTAGAAAGACCACAAATACGTGGAGGTTAAATAATATGCTACTAAATAGTGAATAGGTCAACCAGGAAATCAAAGAAGAAATTAATAAGCACATGAAAAGAAATAAAAATGAAAACACAAGGATTCAAAACCTCTCAGTGCAGCAAAAACCATTCTAAGAAGGATAGTGATAGCAATTCAGGCGTACCTCAAGAAGCAAGAAAAATCTTAGATTAGCAACCAAGACTAACACCTAAAGAGGCTAGAAAAACAACAAATGAAAGCTAAAGCAAGCAGACAGAAGTAAAAAATTATTACAGCAGAAATAAAATATATAGACACACATAAACAAAAACAAACATAAGCAAAAACAAATAGAACAGATCAATGGAACCAAGAGTTGATTATTTAAAAAAAAAAAAATCAATGAAACTGATAAACCTATGGCCAGACTTATAAAGAAAAATAGAAAAAGGACAAAAGTAAATAAAATAACAAAGGAAAGAGGAGAAATAACAGCACAAAATTGTATACCTAGAAGAAATGGATAAAATCCTAGAAACCTATATTCTAACAAAACTGAAACAGGAAGAAATTCAAAATTTGAATATGCCAATAACCAGCAAAGAAACTGATTCAGTAATAAAAACAAAGCAAAACAAACAAACAAACAAAAAACTCTTAACAAACAGAAGTCCAGGATCCTATGGCTTCACTGGTGAATTCTATCAACCATTTAAACAAGAGTTAATGCCTATTCTTCTCAAACTATTCCAAAAATTAGAAAAGGAAGGAAAACTTCCAAAGTCATTCTCTGAGGCCAGCATTACCCTGACACTAAAGACAAATATAGATACGACAAAGAGGGGTGCCTCATTGGCTCAGTTGGGTGTCTGCCTTTAGTACAAGTCATAATCCTAGGATCCTGGGATCAAGCCCCATGTTGGGCTCCCTGTTCAGGGGGGGTCCTGTTTCTCCCTCTTCCTCAGCCCCTTTCCCCGCTTGTGCTCTTGCACTCTCTGTCAAATAAATAAATAAATAAATAATCTTTAAAAAAGATACCACAAAGGAAGAGAACTACAGGTCTGTATCTCTGATGAACAAAGATGCAAAAATCCTCAGCAAAATACTAGCCAACTGAATCCAATGACTCATTAAAAAACTCATTCACCATGATCAAGTGGGATTTATTCCTGGTTGGCAAATGTGGTTTAATTTTTAAAAAACAATCAATGTGGTATATCACATCAATAAGAGAAAAGATAACAGCCATATAATCATTTAATAAATACATAAAAAGGGCACCTGAATGGCTCAGTTAAGCCGCTGCCTTTGGCTCAGGTCATGATCTCAGGGTCCTGGGATCAAGGCCTGCATTGGGCTCCCTGCTCAGTGGGGAGCTTGCTTCCCTCCCTCCCTCTCTGCCTGCCTCTCTGTCTACTTGTGATCTCTCTCTGTCAAATAAATAAATAAAATCTTTAAAAAATACATACATACATACATACATACATACATAAAAAGCATTTGACAAAATGCAGCATCCATTCATGATAAAAATCCTCACCAAAGTAGGTTTAGAGGAAACATATCTCAACATAGTAAGGCCATATATAAAAAACCCACAGTTAACATTATCCTTCATAGGAAAAACTGAGAGTGTTTCCCCGAAGGTCAGGAATGGTCAAGGTCAAGTATACCCACTCTCACAGCTTTTAGTCAACAAAGTACTAGAAGTCCTAGCCATAGCAATCAGACAACAAAAAGAAATAAAAAGCATCCAGATCAGTAAGGCAAAAGGAAAACTTCCACTATTTGCAGATGACATGATACCATATATAGAAAAACTGAAAGAATCCATCAAAAATCTGTTTAAATTGATAAAATGAATTCAGTAAAATGAAAAAATAAACAATTGGGACTACATCAAAATATAAAGCTTCTGCACAGCAAAGAAAATAGTCAACAAAACTAAAAGATAGTCTACTGTGGGAGAATATATTTGCAAATGACATATCTGATAAAGGGTTAGTATCCAAAATATATAAAGAACTTAAAAAACAGCATCCCAAAAATGAGTAATCCAATTTAAAATGGGAAGAAGACATGAACAGACATTTCTCCAAAGACACACAGAAAATCAACAGACACAAGAAAATACTCTCATCATTACTTACCAGCAGGGAAATAAAAATCAAAACTACAATAAGACATCACCCCACACCTGTCAGAATGGCTAAAATCAACAAACACGTGTTGGTAAGGATGTGGAGAAAAAAGAACCCTCATGCAAACTGGCACAGCCATTGTGGAAGACAGTACAGAGGTTTCTCGAAAACTTAAAAACTTAAAAATAGAACTATTCTGAGATCCAGTAATTGCATTATAGGATATTTACCTAAAGAATACAGAACCACAAATTCAAAGGGATACATGCACCCCTGTTTATAGTAGCATTATTTACTAGCCAAATTATGGAAGCAGCCCAAGTGCCTACCAACGGATAAACAGATAAAGAATATGTAGTACACACACACACACACACACACACACACGGGAATATTATTCAATCAAGAAAAAGAATCTTGCCACTTGTGACAACATGGGTGGAGCTAGAGAGTATAATGCTAAGTGGAGTAAATTAGTCAGAGAAAAATAAATGCTACAAGGTTTCACTCATATGTGGAATTTAAGAAAACAAATGAGCATTGGAGGAAAAAAAAAGAGAAAGGCAAACCAAGAAATAGACTCTTAATTACACAGAACTGATGGCTGTCAGAGGCAAAGTGGGTGGGAGGATGGGTTAAATAGGTGATGGGGATTAAGGAGGGCACTTGTGATGAGCACTAGGTGATGTATGGAATCATTCAATCACTATACTGTATACCTGAAAATGATAAGACTATGTTAACTAAGTGGAATTAAAATAAAAACTTAAAAAAAAAAGTGGCCGCTCAACATGAACAATTTACAGAGGTCAGAAAATGTGTTGAAAAGATCAGCCTCAAAGTAATCAGCAATATAAATTAAAGTCCTATAGATTTTTTTCATTCACCCTATTAAAACAGATTTTTTTTTAAACTTCAGTACTAGGCAGAATGCATTTTATGAGCAGTTTTATATACTCCTAAAGTGAGTATAAATTTGGTTTTCCTACTATAAAACAATTTTCAAAATTAGCTAAGAACCTTAATAGATACTTATACTTTACTTCAACAATATCACTTTTAGTAATCTATGTAAAAGAGAGAGACAGACAGACAGAAACAAAGGGAAAGAGAAAGAGAAAGATAGGCAAGAGATTGTGCAAAGTAGTGATTATTGTATCAGTTTATCATAGTGTAAAAATGAAAAAAGTCCAAGTATCTAACAATAGACAGTTGGAAACTACAGAATATCTGCATGAGGGACTGATAAACACGAACTAAAATTCATCCTGTAGATGACTGTCCACTATCATTATCATAATTGAAAAGGTAGAATACAAAACTGTTTAGCATTTTATCTAACATACATACACATTGAGAAAAATACTTGTTGAAAATAGTACAAAATATTCAAAGTCCACTTGTATGTTTGACTATGTATAGACAAGGAGAAAAGGAGATATCTATTATGGAGAAAGGTAGATACACAGAGATATATAAAATTTAATATATGTAATTGATTTGAAGTTGTTGTTCATTCTTTTCATTAACCTTTTCAGCTTTTACATGTGCTTTCTTTCTTTCTTTCTTTCCTTTTCTTTTCTTTTCTTTTCTTTTCTTTTCTTTTCTTTTCTTTTCTTTTCTTTTTAATGAGCATCCACTATTTTCATAGTCAGGAAAAGAAAAACAAGCATTAAAAATAAACTAAAAAGTATGAATGCCCTTTCCTCAGTGAGTGTCTGCCTTTTCACTGACAGCACTGGATCCACTAAACATTCAAACAAGCATCTTCTGTGACAGACTCTGGAGGCGTTTAGCAGGCATTTTTATGAGCATTTAATGACCAAATATTTATAAATTCTTGCAACACCTCTGTGAAATAGGTAAGGGAGCACATCATTCCTTCAAAAGCAAGCCCTGTTTGAAGTCCTTCCTTCACCAATGTTGTCAAGATTGTCAAATCTCCCCCATGCTGCAAGTGGCAATAGCAATGATTATTCTTTTTTCCTAGTAATAAGAGTAGTAAAATGCCATAATAACCAGGAATAAATTTACCCAAAGGGGAAATTGATGCCTGTTTTTGTCATTTAAGGTTTACAGGGCCAACAGAAAGTCTTCATGATTCCCAGAATCCATCTCCACCAATTCATTGATGCAGGGAATATCACACACTATGTTATTTTATTCATTCTTGAAGCAAATATCTATTAAGTTCCTACTTTCTAGATGCTGTGGATACAGCAGTAAAAAAAAACGACAACAGCAAAAGCAGTTTATGACTTCAAGGACTTCATAGTTAAGTGTAGTGAAACCTCTCCTTTCCCCATACATCCAAAAAGCTGATGACACTATGATGTCCCTGAAGGCTTAGTTCCTTCCAAGTTCTTAGAAAAACCTAGATATGAAATAGGACTAATATGAATAAACACATATGTATTGTTGAAAATTAAAACACTCCTAAGCGATCCTGTAATTCTTTGTCTCTATTTCTACCTTACCTCTTTCTGCCATTGCTTTCTGAGTCTCCATGCTGTTAGTTAAACCTCAGACCTGATGCTGTCCAATATGGCCACCACTAGTTACACATGGTCATTTAAATTAAAATCATAATTAAATTAACAGTTCAGTTCTCAGTCACACTAGCCACAATTCAAGTATTCGATAATCATATGGTTAGTGGTCATGAAGACACACTAGCCACAATTCAATTATTTGATAATCATATGGTTAGTGGTCATGAAGACACCATTGTGAAAGGTCTATTGGATGGCTCTGCTCTATAGTTTACCAAGATTTGCATTTTTAGAAGATTTTTATTTATTTATTTGAGAGAGAGAGAGAGAGAGAGCAAGAGAACACAAGCAGTGGGGAGAGGCCAAGGGAGAAAATCTCAAGCAGACTCCCTGCTGAGCATAGGCTCCAACAGGAGGCTTCATCTCAGGTCCCATGAAATCATGACCTGAGGGGAAACAGAGTCCATGCTCAACTGACTGAACCATCCAGGCACCCGATGTGATGTGCATTGTTTTTCAATAGAAAGTTTCCCAACCTCCAATCTTTGTTTCCAAATTTTGTTGCCTGGTCTTTATACTCAGTTCTAAACTCATTCCCAAGTATCCTGGTCTGCTGCTCATTAGTGGAATATCAGAAACAAGTGACTAGAGTTACGAAACTCATAGTCCACACTTTCACTATGTTCTTCCCACCCTGGAGTTCAAACAATCCACTAACTTCTGGATTGTGGCTGAATCCACCAGGCACAGAGACTTTTGCAGCAGTCCAGACCACTCTCTACTTAAGACCCTTACTACCATCTGATAGTAAATGAATCATCTTTCTACCATTCACTATCTCACTGATGTTAAGCCTATCCTGAATCTCTCATTTTTTCTAAATATAGAACTGCCTATCCTTAGACCTGGCACTATTTATAACTTTTATGATTCTGGCTTTATTTCTCATCACTCTGTGCATCTATATTCTTGATATGAGGAAGTTTGCTTTGGCTTCCTTGAAAAAAAAAACATGAACCTGGTCCTAAAGACTGCAACCTCCACTTTTGTAGGCATTAAATATTGATCTGCAAGAAGTACCTGAATTTATTGAAGTTTCTTCAACCTTGACTTGTCCACCTTGCTACAATTCTGGAATCAAAGTTCTTTGGCTCAATTAGTTTCCATGGTCCTAGAATGAATTGGTAGAAGGTTTTCCTCAAGATTCGACTTATCTCTCCACTTCCAATCCCAGGAACTGCTAATATACATACCTTGCACACGTTTTGAAACATTCGTCCAACAACATCAGAAGCTCATACTTTTTGACCACAGTTTCTATGAGTGAGTGTGCTACAATAAGAGGATATACAGAGAGAATGAAAACGCTCCTTTCCTTAAGGAGATCACTGTGTAATTACAACATGAGATTTTTCAGCACCGGAGACAGTCTTCTTCTTCTTTTCTTTCTCCTTCTCCTCCTTCTCCTCCTTTTTCTTCTCCTCCTCTTCCTTCTTCTTCTTCTTTCTTTTGACTTAGGAGATCATGGTCAAAATACAAGTAAACTTTAGGAGAAGACACTCACTGATCACAAATTTACTACTGCTATAAAGATGAAAACCAGAAATGGCAAGATGGAGTGTATGTGTGTATACACACAAACACACATATATATATACTTTTTTAAAAATACTAATTTTGCAGTTTATATATAATATAAATTTTGAAGAGACTGTCTTTTTACCACTGTATATTTTTTCCTGTTTTGTTGAAGATTATTTGACCATAGAGTTGAGGGTCCATATAGGGCTCTCTACTCTGTTCCACTGGTCTATGTGTCTGTTTTTATGCCAGTACCATGCTGTCTTGGTGATCACAGCTTCGTAGTAAAGCTTGAAATCAGGTAACGTGATGCCCCCAGTTTTATTTTTGTTTTTCAACATTTCCTTAGTGATTCGGGGTCTCTTCTGATTCCATACAAATTTTAGGATTATTTGCTCCAGCTCTTTGAAGAATACTGGTGGAATTTTGATAGGAATAGCATTAAAAGTATAGATTGCTCTAGGCAGTATAGACATTTTAACAATGTTTATTCTTCTGATCCAAGAGCATGGAATGGTCTTCCATCTTTTTGTATCTTCTTCAATTTCTTTCATGAGTGTTCTGTAGTTCCTTGAGTACAGATCCTTTACCTCTTTGGTCAGGTTTATTCCCAGGTATCTTATGGTGCTGGGAAAGCTATATGTAGAATAATGAAACTCGACCATTCTCTTACACTGTACACAAAGGTAAACTCAAAATGGGTAAAAGACCTCAATGTGAGACAGGAATCCATCAGAATCCTAGAGGAGAACATAGGCAGTAACCTCTTCGATATCAGCCACAGCAACTTCTTTCAAGATATGTCTCCAAAGGCAAAGGAAACAAAAGCAAAAATGAACTTTTGGGACTTCATCAAGATCAAAAGCTTCTGCATAGCAAAGGAAACAGTCAAGAAAATAAAGAGGCAACCCACGGAATGGGAGAATATATTTGCAAACGACAGTACAGACAAAAGGTTGATATCCAGGATCTATAAAGAATTGCTCAGACGCAACACACACAAAACAGACAATCATATCAAAAAATGGGCTGAAGATATGGACAGACACTTCTCCAATAAAAACATATAAATGGCTATCAGACACATGAAAAAATGTTCATCATCACTAGCCATCAGGGAGATTCAAATTAAAACTACATTGAGATATCACCTTACACCACTTAGAATGGCCAAAATTAGCAACACAGGAAACAACATGTGTTGGAGAGGATGTGGAGAAAGGGGAACCCTCTTACACTTTTGGTGGGAATGCAAGTTGGTGCAGCCTCTTTGGACAACAATGTGGAGATTCCTCAAGAAATGAAAATAGAACTTCCCTATGACCCTGCCATTGCACTCCTGTGTATTTACCCCAAAGATACAGATGTAGTGAAAAGAAGGGCCATCTGTACCCCAATGTTTATAGCAGCAATGGTCATGGTCGCCAAACTGTGGAAAGAACCAAGATGCCCTTCAACGGATGAATGGATAAGGAAGATGTGGTCCATATACACTATGGAGTATTATGCCTCCAGCAGAAAGGATGAATAACCAACTTTTGTAGCAACATGGACGGGACTGGAAGAGATTATGCTGAGTGAAATAAGTCAAGCAGAGAGAGTCAATTATCATATGGTTTCACTTATTTGTGGAGCATAACAAAAAGCGCGGAGGACATGGAGAGTTAGAAGGGGTTGGGGAGGTGAATCGTGAGAGACTATGGACTCTGAAAAACAATCTGAGGGGTTTGAAGTGGCGAGGGGGTGGGAGGTCGGGGTCCCAGGTGGTAGGTATTATAGAGGGCAAGGATTGCATGCAGCATTGGGTGTGGTGAAAAAATAATGATACTGTTATGCTGAAAATAAATAAATTTTTAAAAATCATATAAAAAATAATAATATAGGGTGCCTGGGTGGCTCAGTGGTTAAGCCGCTGCCTTCGGCTCAGGTCATGATCTCAGGGTCCTGGGATCGAGTCCCGCATCAGGCTCTCTGCTCGGCAGGGAGCCTGCTTCCCTCTCTCTCTCTCTCTCTGTCTGCCTCTCCGTCTACTTGTGATTTGATTTCTCTCTGTCAAATAAATAAAATAAAATCTTTAAAAAAAAAAAAAAAAAAAAAAAAAAATAATAATATAAATTTTGTAAAGTTTATATATATATTATATATATATACAAACTTTGCAAAATTATTTTGGTGAGATATTCTAGTCTTCATATACTTACACTTTAAAAAAAGATTTTACAAAAAATGATGACTGGGGAAAGGAATATTTGCATATTTTCTTATTTCCTTAATTTGGATTGCTCTAATAAACTGGAAACATTCTCTAATTGTGTCCCCAAACTGAAACATTCACCTGCCCACTTCAACTTTAGAAATAATGTAGACCATTTATTTGACTTCTGCCAAGTCTTGACCACTGTATAGTTACTCCTCCTTTGTTCAATGCACCCTTTTAGTGAGTTTTATGTTCTTGCATGGTCTATTTTGGGTATCTATTCCTTAATTTATTCAACAGATATTTTTCATTATCCAGAATGTGCTAGACCCTTCTTTGGGTTTTGGAGATACAGTAATGATTGGGCATGTTACATCACAGATAAACAAATTAATTCTTAAGTATCTGTTTCTGAAAAGTGTTAAGGAAAATAAAGCAGAGGAAACAAGAGTAACATTTGCTCTTAGGACATTTTGGGAACTTTATGAGGAGATGACATCCATGTAGAGACCCAAATGGCATGAGATGGTCAACTGTACTGATATCTTCAGAAGAGTGTCCCACAAAGAGAAAACCACTCATGGAAAGTCCCTGAGCAGGGGACAGACATGCACTGATTTTTCTTTTAAAAAGATTTCTCTGGCTTCTATGTAAAGAATAGACTTGTGTGCAAAGGCAAGACAGAAGCAAAGACACTATCAAGAGATTATGCATCCTTAACTAAGTGATTCAAAGGTATTGCAAGTCCCAAATGTCCATTACTTATGAATCATCTTGGCCCCTAATTAGGTGTTTTTCTTATCTCTGCTGTAAATTTATTCTCTGGAATTTTATGTATTTCATGGATCTGTTTTGTCAATGTTAAGTCTAAAAGCTCAATTATATTTTATGGAAGGAATAGGAAAAAAATAGTTCAATTTGATAGTTTTAGCCCTCAATTATTAAATCATGACAGTGCTTACTGGAAATGGCTTTGGTTGCTATAGACTTGTGGTTTGTATTTTTAAATGAAAAAGATAAGTCCAGTAAGTCCTTCCTCCTCTTGCCAAGAATAAAAGCCCAGCTTTACGAAAGCTCATCAAGACTGACTTGCTACTGATCCAGCTTTGAGGCATTTGGGGGAGCTGATTTTTTATTTTAATCCAGAGACTGCCTAAAGACATTTACCCTTTCCAACTAAAAAGCCTTGGGTAAGGCCATGCAAATTATATTCACGCCAACTTTCCTAATGAGAGCAGCATATGCTTTCTTCATTTAAATGGCAGAATGGTAAACACAGACAAAACACATTAGTTACCATTAGCAACTATATCAAAATTGGGAAATTTAGGTTATACTTGAAAAATTATAGCAGAGGGAGGAGGAAGATGGCAGAGAAGTAGGAGACTCTGTTTCAACTGGTCCCCTAAAGTGAGCTAATTATCTACCAGAACACTCTGAGCACCCATGAAATCAGCCTGAGTTTTGGATTATACATTTCTGGATCTCTATGGGGGCACAAGACACCAGTGGAAAGGTAAAGCAGAGTGGGAATGCTTGGACTGATATCGGAGGATAAACAGAAGGGGAGGGAGCCATCAGAATCAACCCATTGGAAACTAATACCCCAATATGAAAGTGCCCTGTGATTGGGGACCAGCATTAACTTGGAGTCTGGTTTAAAGCACTCACAAAGAGCAAAAGACCTTAAGGGGCAACTGGTGGAATTGGGCAATCATGGACATGGGCTTAAACCCACGGTCCCAGGATGGACACCACCGGTGACCACCCGTGCCAGAGAGAGTACAGGGGAGCCCCCAGGATTGCGTGGCTTGTACTATCACTCAGCTGGGTGCAGTCCCACCCCTGCATGAGGGAGTCTGATGTGGGCACCAGCCTGCACTCTCTAGAGCTACAGCCTTTTGCACTCTGCATGCACTGTGTGACCCAGGTCTGAACCATGCTCCTCACCTGCACCTGAGAGAGCTCTGTCAGGGTGTTATCCAGCCATCTGTAGGACCGGCCTAGAGTCTGAACACTTCCATCCCAGGCCTGGAGGAACTCAGCGTGCTACCTCTGGTCCAGGGACCTGTGAAACCCTGAAGTCTGGACCCCAGACAACAGTCCTGGCAAAGGCAGCCACCAAAAGCAGGCTCCCTGGACCAATAACACTTGCAGTTTAGTGGGATAGGGTGCAGAGACAAGCAAGTGCTTCGGGTGACCTCTGAGACAGTAGCTAGGAATGTGCACTGCCTGTGGGAGGTTGGAAAGTTCAGCAGAATTTGCAGGGGGGAGTCTGTGTGTTCTGGATCACCCAGAGGGGAGCAGACTGAGGCTTCTCTCCAAGATGGAAGTCTGGAGGTCTGGGTGCAATTTTCTTTCTTTCTTTCCTTTTTTTTTTTTTTTTTTTTTTTTTAGGATATTTATTTATTTGACAGAGTGATCACAAGTAGGCAGAGAGAGGGGGGCGGGGAGAGGCTCCCTGCTGTGCAGAGAGCCCAACGCTGGCCTCAGTCTCAGGACCCTGGGATCATGACCTGAGCCAAAGGCAGAAGCTTTAACCCACTGCAGTTTGCTTTCCACTGCAGTTTGCTTTTTGCTCCTCTGAAAAGCAAAAAGCCACCAAAGAATAAAAAGCTTCAGAGCCCATCCCCTTGATAGGGAGAAGGAGGACTCAACCCAAGGAAGACTGACTGAAAACCAATGGGACAGGCCCCTCCCCCAGAAAGCCAGCCAAAAGTATGAGAGGACAACCACCACAGGATCCCCATGAAACAGTAAAACCCCATTATCAGGAGAAAACAATGTATTAAGCTCCCGGTATTACCCTAAAACCTGTTTATTTCATAGATACAACTATTATTTTTAATTTATTCTCTCTATTCTTGTTCTTTTTAATTTTTTTAACCTAGTTAACATTAAAACTAGAGGTTTAATACAACATATTCCATATTAACCTTTTAACTTGTACTTTTTTCAAACATACACTCATTTTCTTTTCTATTTTTTTAAATATACATATAGATATGAGCTTCAAGGTAATCCTCTTTCCCTAATCAATACTACTCCTATATATAAACCAGTTTTAATCTCCTTTTGTCTCTGACAAGTTGAGTCCTTTAACAAAGATATCAAAATACACCCAGGAAGAATCACAATAACCTTCCTTGTCACATCGAGGATTTATAACCACCCTCCCACCTTTATCTGCTGTCAGTATTTCTCTGTATTTGTTTTTGTTCTGGTATTATATAAATCTTTTCCTTGGGGTTCATTTTGGCTCGGTTCTTCTTTTTTTTTTTTTTTTTTTTGTCATTTACTTTTGGCGGTCTTTTCCTTTGTCTGTTTTTGTTTGTATACCTTATAAAGCTTACCTTTGAGGCCCATTAAGGCTAGGTTTTCTCTTTTTTTTTTCCCTCTCTCTTTCTCTCTTTCCCTCTTTCTTTTTTCCTTTTCTCTTTTTCTTTCTTTTTAGTGGTGACTTCCGATTGCTCAGAAGCTTTCCAGGGTGCACCTCTCTTGGATCATGGTTGATATATTCAGCTATATATCCCCTCAACCACCTCTCACCAAAATGACTAGGAGGAGGAACACCCAACAGTGGAAAAATTCAGACACTGTGCCCTCTCCATCAGAACTGTTGGATATGGACATAAATAGTATGTCAGAAAGTGAATTCAGGGTAACAATTACTCAGGCAATGGTTAGGTTGGAGAAAACCATTACTGACAACATAGAATCTCTAAGGGCAGAAGTGAAAGCTGCCTGGGAAGAAGTTCAAAATGCTATCAATGAGATCTAATCTAATCTAAAAACTCTAACAGCTAGGGTAACCAAGGCAGAAGACAGAAGTAGTGATCTAGAGGACAAAGTATTAGAGAAAAAGGAACAGCAGTAGGCATGGGAGAAACAGCTTAGAAACCATGAAAACAGAATTAGGGAAATAAATGAAACCATGAAATGTCCCAACGTCAGAATTATTGGGATGCCTGAGGGGGTGGAGAAAGAGAGAAGACTAGAAGATATAGTCAAACAAATTCTCCATGAAAATTTTCCCAATCTGGGGAATGGAACCAGCGTTGATGTCCTAGAGGCAGGAAGATCACCCCTCAAGATCAACAAATCTAGAAACACCTCAAAATTCGATTGTGAGACTGATAAATCATAATTTTAGACAGGAGCTCCTGAGAGCAGCTAGGGAGAAGAGATTCTTTCTGTACAGAGGGAGACAAACCATAAGTGACTCTTAATCTCACAAAACAAACTGAGGGTTGCTGGGGGGAGGGGGTTTGGGAGAAGGGGGTGGGATTATGGACATTGGGGAGGGTATGTGCTTTGGTGAGTGCTGTGAAGTGTGTAAACCTGGTGATTCACAGACCTGTAACCCTGGGGATAAAAATATATGTTTATAAAAAATAAAAAATTATATATAAAAAAAGAAAAACATAAAATGTACTGAAGGACATAATAAAGATGTAAATAAATGGAATAATAAACCATGCTTAGGAATGAGAAGAATAAATTACTATAAAGTTAAAAAAAAAAAAAGATTATCCGCCATGACCAGGTGAGATTTATCCATCGATGCAAGGGTGGTTCAACATTCTCAAATCAATCAGTGTGATAGAACAAATCAGTAAGAGAAGAGAGAAGAAACACATGGGCCTCTCAATTGATGCAGAAAAAGCATTTGACAAGATACAACTTCCATTTGTGATTAAAACCCTTCCAAGTATAGGGATAAAGGGAATATTACTCAACTTTGTAAAATCTATCTATGAAAATCCCACAACAAATATCATCCTCAATGGGGAAAAGCTGACAACCTTCCCTTTGATATCAAGAATGCAACAAGAATGTCCACTCTCACCACTCTTTTTCAACATAATACTAGAAGTCCTAGCAACAGCAATCAGACAACAAAAAGAAATAAAAGGTATGCAAATTGGCAACGAAGAAGTCAAACTCTCTCTCTTCGCAGATGACATGATACCTTATAGGGAAAACCCAAAAGACTACACCCCCAAACTACTAGAACTCATACAGCAATTCAGTAATGTGGCAGGATACAAAATCAATGTACAGAAATCAGTTGCTTTCTTATACACTAACAATGAGAATATAGAAAGGAAAATTAGAGAATTGATTCCATTTACTATAACACCAAGAACCATAAGATACCTGGGAATAAACCTAACCAAAGAGGTAAAGGATCTATACTTGAGGATCTGCAGAACACTCATGAAAGAAATTGAAGAAGACACAAAAAGATGGAAGAGCTTTCCAATCTCATGGATCGGAAGAATAAACATTGTTAAACTGTCTGTACTACCTAGAGCCATCTATGCTTTCAATGCCATCCCAATCAAAATTCCACCAGCATTTTTCAAAGAACTGGAACAAACAAACCTAAAAGTTGTATGGAACCAGAAGAGACTCTGAATTGCTAATAAAATGTTGAAAAAAAGAAAAACAAAACTGGGAACATCATGTTGCCTGATTTCAAGTTCTACTACAAAGCTGTGATCTCCAAGACAGCATGTACTAGCACAAAAACAGACACATAGACCAGTGGAACAGAGTAGAGAGTCCAGATATGGACCCACAACTCTATGGTCAAATAATCTTCAACAAAGCAGGAAAAAATATACAGTGGAAAAAAGACAGCCTCTTCAATAAGTGGTGCTGGGAAAATTGGACAGCTATATGTAGAAGAATGAAACTCGACAATTCTCTTACACTGTACACAAAGATAAACTTGAAATGGATAAAAGACCTCAATGTGAGGCAGGAATCTGTCAAAATCCTAGAGGAGAACATAGGCAGTAACCTCTTTGACATTAGGCACAGCAACTTCTTTCAAGACATGTCCCCAAAGGCAAAGGAAACAAAAGCGAAAATGAACTTTTGGGACTTCATCAAGATCAAAAACTTCTTCGCAGCAACAGTCAACAAAACAAAGAGGCAACACACAGAATGGGAGAAGATATTTGCAAACGACACTACAGACAAAGGGCTATTATCCAAGGTCTATAAAGAACTCCTCAAACTCAACACACACAAAAGAGATAATCATGTCAAGAAATGGGCAGAAGACACTTCTCCAAAGAAGACATAGAAATAGCTATCAGACACATGAAAAAATGTTCATCAGCATTAGCCATCAGGGAGATTCAAATAAAAACCACAGTGAGATATCACCTTACACCAGTTAAAATGGCCAAAAGCAGAAAGAGAGGAAACAACATGTGTTGGAGAGGACATGGAGAAAGGGGAACCTTCTTACACCATTGGTGGCAATGCAAGTTGGGGCAGCCACTTTGGAAAACAGTGTGGAGATTCCATAAGGAATTAAAAATAGAGCTACCCTATGACCCAGCAATTGCACTACTGGGTATTTACCCCAAAGATACAGATGTAATGAAAAGAAGGGCCATCTGTACCCCAATGCTCATACCAACAATGTCCACAGTTGCCAAACTGTGGAAAGAACCAAGATGCCCTTCAACAGATAAACAGATAAGGAAGATATGGTCCATATATATAATGGAGTATTATGCCTCCATCAGAAAGGATGAATACCCAAATTTTATATCAACATGGACGAGACTGGAGGAGATTATGCTGAGTGAAATAAGTCAAGCAGAGAGAGTCAATTATCATATGCTTTCACTTACTTGTGGAGCATAAGGAATAACACAGAAGACATTGGGAGATGGAGAGGAGAAGTGAGATGGGGGAAATCAGATGGGGAGACAAAGCATGAGAGAGAGACTGTGGTCTCTGAGAAAGAAACTGAGGGTTTTGGAGGGGTGGGGGTGGGGGGTTGGGTGAGCCTGGGGGTGGGTATTAAGGAAGGCACATATTGCATGAAGCACTGGGTGTGGTGCATAAACAGTGAATTTTGGAACACTGAAAAAAATAAAATTAAATAATTTTTTTAAAAAAGAAAATAAAAATTATAAATATGTAATATTTTAATCATTTGTCAATATGAAGTTTCAATGTAGCTTGATGGAAAGATTTAGAAATAGATAATTTCTGCATAAAAATCAGTTGCAGTGGATTAGCTGTAAGATGTGAAATCTTAAAACAGCACTGGTAACAAAACAAAAGTATAATTTGATTCTGCTTTTATAAGATGTTATTTCACTTTCTATGTTATAAAGTCCTGAATGTAATGATAATAAAACTGACTGAACTTAGTTCCTTTAATTTTACTTTGATACATTGCTTTGAGTTTAACTATTACAGGCTTTAATGTACAGATAATGAAAAAGCTTAAGCTCTCTGTAGCAGTATTAGTAAAGAGTTTTCAGTATAATGTTGACAAATCATTCATTATCTCTTATATCGTGACATATATCACTTATATAAGTGACCCCTTATATGTCACTGCATATGAAGACTTTAGCACTTTTGTACATATATTAATTTTGACTTATGAGAGAAGATAATAAAATTGAAGATTGTTTGCTTAAGAAACAGATACATTTGTGGGAAATGTTTTACTTGAAATTTCAAAACTGTGAATATTATTACTTTATATCATTCACATACTGTAATAAGTATAAGTAACTTAATAACTAAATATAAAAATATGTTCTGGTAACATATGTAAACGAATGTGAAATTTCTTATTTAAGGCACTCTATTTTGGAATGTATTTTTAGAGGAGGGTAAAAATGAGGGATTAATGATATTTGAGGTTTAAAAAATGATGTTTGAAAAGCTTATTTGCTTACAACATTAGTGTATGGCTCTTTGTGGCTTGAGACTAGTCTAGTTACAGGGAGGTATGTTGTCCTGGAACTTTTTGCTACTGGCACAGTGCTTGCCTTAGATACTTTTTTGGGTCACTGTTCTCATTAGCTTAGAATATGTAGCAAACAAGTTACAGATGAGTTTTACTTTTGTGCTTTAGCATTGAGGTAAGATAGCATGAATCCTTTAACACACCTTTAGGTGCGCTTGGTACTAAGTAGTTGGCTGTGGAAAATAATTGTCAGAATTCTGACTCTTAATTCACAAAACATGATCAGTTCAGAAAAGCCATACTATATCATGATAAAATTGATTTTACTGATTTTATTTTTCCAGAATTTGGAAAACATTATCATAGGTAAAGCATGTATGTAAAACTAGATGTGTTCAAGGAGATAAAAGAATCCAGTACCTACTGAGCACTTGCTATATGGCATGCAGTGAGCTAGTTGGTTATACCAGCAGTAAATATTTATCAGCCATGATACAATTCATTTGTTATGGATCTTCTCGTTGCTATGTTATCAACATCTCATAATCAATTAATGTGATGGCACAATATGCAAAAGCAAAGCTATTTCAATTTCAAGGAGGAAGTGGTAAGAGAGGATATCATTAAAATAAGGCACAAATCAGAGCCAAGGTACTTGGCAGGATAGTGGATTTTGTCTGTTTGTCTTCTGGGAAACATTTTTCTGTGCTTTTGAACTAATATAGAGCAATACCCTAGTGTTTTTCACACCCTATGATGCTCTATTTATGCTCCATTTCCCTTAAGGAAAGTGAACTTTGGAAGTTTATTTCTCCCTAGGTTACATGCCCTGCCACAGTGACTCAGTAAGACTACCCCTTTCATCCTGGCCAAAGTGAACTATAAAAGTAACATGTAATCTAGAAAAGGTGGATGGTGGCAGCCTCTAAGACATCTGGGATCAAATTCTACTCAGTAAATTTCCTTCTCATTGACCTATGAAAAACAATGCCAATCAACTCCTCTCATGGTGGAAACATTACTTCTAGATGAATAGTAAGAAGGCAGAATAATTATCAGGAAGAATAGTGATACTGAGTTTCTGTTCTGGCTCCAGTCTTGAAAGGACTAGAGTCTGAATGCTTGAAGAGCTGCTGACATAGTTTCATACTAAATATGCATGCTACATTGTACAGACTATGTATCAGAGTATTGACCCCCCCCATCATGTAAAGAAATCTATGCAGCTTCATCAATATCAAGATAGCTAATGGACTTGCCACTTAGTTTTACATTTTTTCTAGACAGCCCTACACAACGTTTATGTACTACATTTAACTTGACAAAGTAAATATTAAAATGAACTCAATAAACTGAGTATGTATTTTAGCAACACATTATTTATCTTTACAGTTGCATTCTACTAAAAGCCTCTTCAAATTCAAAGAGCAAGTGTCACATTTTCCATTTTTTGCAGATGAAGAAACTAAAATCAGACACGGTGAATGACTTTTCTAAAGTCACAGCAATTAAGTAATAGGTATATATAAGATATACTTTATTCATTTCCACTGAATCAGTAAATGATATGTAAGTTCTTAGGCCCCTCTCCTTGGCACTCCATTTTCACATGGTATGCTCTGAACCTGATAAGTTATCATTTATATTTGTGGTACTCATATTGTTGGTGCAAATACACAATCTCTGTTCCACCGGCCTCTTAATTAACTCATAAGAATACATTCTGAGCCACATAGCACTACATCTGCCACAAGGGGAGGTTATAGAGGCATGGATGCAAATTAGAAATGTAAAGAACTGTCCAAATGCTGATATTCACATTTTTAGAGTACATGCATAACAGAGAGGATGTGATTTTGGAACTAGCCTGTCATTTTACATGGTTCATGGAACTAGAAACATGTTTAACCTCAATCACTGAAAGAAAGACTAGTCCAGGTAGTACAGTGTGTTTTCAAAGTGTCCACAAGTAGTAAACTAAGACAAGAGAGCAAGAAAGAGAAAGTACATCTAGAGAAACTAGAGAAAGTCTCACACAGCCCTTTAAAAGACAGTACAAAAGATTAACTTGAATCAGAAGGTGATGGATGTTCTAGGAACCACAAGCATGTTAAAAAGACATAGGAGCTAAGCTTGAGGGACTTGCATTGATTAAATCTGGGACAATTTGAGCCTCAAAATAAATAATGATAGTAATGAATGGACTATAATCTAATGAATAAAGTTAGAATTCATGGGTCCATAGAGTGACATAAATAAATGAATGAACATATAAATAAATGAACAAGGGAAGAGTCTCCCTTGCAGTGGAATTCTATGTAACAGTTATAGGAGAAGTAATGGAGTTAGAAAAATCAGTAATGGATGCTAAAATAAGCAAGTAAAAGTTTGATTAAAGAGTAGTTACATCATTTCAACCATAAATTACTTAGTATATCTTTATGAATTACATTAATTACAAAGGGAAAATAGTAATCTTATAGGGAAGGCTGGTAATTTAACCAAATGATTCAAAGCTAATATCATTGATATATATCAATACTCAGATGAATCAATATCATGTGTCTCTTACTATGAAACACTGAGAAGAACATAAAATTTCATATATAATATATCTGCTAAAATGTGTAACCTGAATCTAAATAAGAACAGATATCATACAAACCAAAATGAAGGGCAATTCTTCAAAAAATCATGTGTTTTGAAATTGCCCAGTTAAAGAAAGACCAAAAAAGAAAGAAAGAAAGAAAGAAAGAAAGAAAGAAAGAAAGAAAGAAAGAAAGAAAGAAAAGGAGGTCTGGGGGGATGAGTAATTATCCAGATTAAAGAAGAACAAATAAGCAAGACAACTAAAAGCACATATACATATGATTCTGGATTAGACTCTGAACAGGGAAAAACAAAAGGAGATTCTTGGAAAATTGATATTTAAATGTGGGCCACAATTTAGACAACAGTATTGCATTACTTCTTAACCTTAAGATTTTGATAACTGTACTATGATTATTTAAGAGTGTATCCTTGCTCTTGGAAAATATACCCTGAAGTATATGGGGGAAAATGGATATGAAGTTTTTGAACCTACTCTCCAATGTATCAGAAAAGAAATATGCACATATGCACATAATATAATACATGGAATAGAGGGAGAAAGAGAATGATAAAACAAATGGGTCAGAATACAAATGAGAGACTAGAGGAAGATGACAGTAGAGGAGGACCCTAGGCTAGTCTGGTCCCACAAACACAGCCAGGTAACTATCAAATCATCCTAAATACCCAGAAATTGGCCTGAAGATTGACAGAACAAACTCTACAACTAAAAGGAGAGAAGGGAGCCACAGTGAAGAAGGTAGGAAGTGTGGAGATGTGGTTTAAGGGATAAATGGATCACAGTGCTTTCAGAGAGGAGGGAGCCATGGTCTCAGAGAGGGGTGAGAGAGAAAGGTACACAAGAGGAATGCAGCTGGAGAACATGTCCTCAAAGTCATTGGCTTGTAAAACAAGAGGAGGTGAATTTTGTGAGTTCTTGCAACCAGTGTGGCTTAAAGCCTGGATTTCTAAAGGTCAGTGGTAGGCTTGGCTGGGATAGAGACCAGAGGGTACTACACTGCTCCTAAAGATTTGGCTGGGATAGAGACCAGAGGGTACAACAATGCTCCTAAAGATAAAGCAGGCAAAAAACTTGGGGGCAGACTCTGTGGAAACAGTTATCTGAAGAATGCCTGGGGTCCACAGTGGGAAGATTATTCACTCTTCTCAGAGCACATCTCTGAGAAGCAGTATTCATGGAGACACCTCACCAGGAACAAAGGAACTGGCTAGTACCATTTCTCTTCCCTGCCCCTCAGCATAAACACAGAGCTACCTGTGGGAAGTACTATAGCATGGACAGTGGTACTTAACTTGTTTACACCAAGCCCTGACCCACTGTGCTCTAGTGGGACTGCTTTTCTCAATAAAGCTGGCCTCGGTCCCAGTATGGTGGGCCCCTCCCACAGAAGGCCACAGCAAACCTGTGCCCACATCACATTTTCAAACCAGAGTGTTCTGCAGGGCCTCAGTTCTGGTGGAATTGGTGGAAGGTCTCATTTCACAAGCAGACCAGAGCACATCAGTTAAAACTCATAACATTCTGGCCAGGGACCAAACACTGCCCTGCAGGCAAGGAGAGACTCTGAAGATGACAGGCCTGAAGGATAGACCAAAACACAATAGCAAAGTGAATGAAGAACACATTAAAAATACTTTCTGAAATGCTAGGCCCTGTTCAGTACTTGATGTCTTCTTCATAAGGCCATTAATTTCAGGAGCAGGAGACATAATTGGCTTTTTTTTTTTTTAAGGAAATTTTATTTATTTGAAAAAGAAAAAGAGAGAGAGAATGTACAAGTAGGGAAGCTGCAGAGGGAGAGGGAGAAGGTGGCTCCCTGAGGAGCAGGGAGCCCAATGCTGGACTTAATCCCAGGACCCTGGGACCATGACCTGAGCCAAAGGCAGATGCTTAACCAATTGAACCACCCAGGTGCCCCCATAACTAGATTTTCTAACACACAGTAGAAGGCAGAGACTTAGATAAAAAAAAGCAACAATCGTAAGGATACTCACTGGGGGATTGAAAGAATAAAGATATTAGTGAGAGCCTACCACAGAGACAGAAGAATTTAAAAAGAATCAGAGACGAAGAATTTGAAAACAGGATTGATGTAATAAGCAGAGGCTGGAAGAAGCAGAGGAACAAATTGTTGACCTAGTAGACAAGATAATATAAAAAATAATGAAGATGAACAAAAGAGAGAAGAATTATGAAACACAAGAACAGATTTAGGGAACTCAGTGATTCCATCAAACATAATGACATTCATATTATAGGAGTTCCAGAAGAAGATGAGAGAGAAAAGGGGGCAGAAGATTTATTTTAAAAAATAATGACAGAAAACTTCCCAAAAGTGGGACAGAAATAAACATCCAGATCCAGGAGGCACAAAGAACTCCTATCAAAATTAACAAAAGCAGGTCAAGACCAAGAATTCTGTAACTAAATTTGCAAGATATAATGATAAAGAAAAAAATCTTAAAAGCAGCAAGACAAAAGAAGTCCTTAACTTATAAGGGAAAGCCCATAAGGCTAGTTAGAGATTGCTCAACAGAAACTTGGCAAGCCAGAAGAGAGTGGCATGATATATTCAATATGCTGGATGGGAAAAAATCTGTAGCCAAGAATATTCCATCCAGCAAGAATACTGTTCAGCATAGAAGGAGAGATAAAGAGTTTTCCAGAAAAAAACAAAACTAAATCAGTTCATGACCACTAAATAATAAGCCCTGCAAGAAATATTAAAGGAGAACATTTGGGTGTAAAGGAGAGGCCAGAAGTGACAAAGACAAGAAAGGGTCAGAGAAAATCTCCAGAAACAATAAAAAAGCAAGCAGGAAATAAATATTGATCTATCTATAATTACTTTGAATGTAAATGGACTAAAGGTGCCAATTAAAAGACAGGGTGACAGAATGGATTAAAAAAAGAAAAGAAAAAAGAAAAAAAAACAAGACCCATCTACATGCTGCCTACAATTGGACTCATTTTGGACCTAAAGACACCCAGATATTAAAAGTGAGGGGGTGGAGAAACATTTACCACACAAGTGGATGTCATTAGAAAGCCAGAGAAGCAATACTTATATCAGACTTTCAAACTAGACTTTCAAATGGACTATAAAAAGAGACAAATAAAGGCATTATGTACTTATAAGTGGGACAATCCAACAAGATAGTGGGACAATCCAACAAGAAGTGGGACAATCCAACAAGAAGATAAAAATATTTGTAAATATTAATGAACCCAACATGATAGCAGCAAAATATCTAAAATAATTTGTTAAAAACTAATTGATAATAACAATGATAATAGGGGACTTTGACACTCAAATTTTATCAATGGACAGATCATTTAAACAGAAAATAAAGAATGAAACAGTGGCCTTGAATGACACTCTGGACCAGTTGGATTTAACATATATATTCAGAACATTCTAACCTAAAACAGCAGAACACACACTTTTTTCAAGTACACGTGAAACATTCTCCAGAATAGATCATGTATTAGGTCACAAACAGGCCTCAACAAATACAAAAAGGTTGAAATCATACTATGCATTTTTTGTTGTTCATTTCTAGTTTCATAGCATTGAAATGCCTCACCACAATGCTATGAAACTAGAAATGAACAACAAGAAAAATTTTGGAAAGACCACAAATACATGGCAGTAAAACAACATGCTACCAAACAATAAAAAACAATAAGTGGGTCAACCAGGAAATCAAAGAAGAAATTTTAAATTTATGAAAACAAATGGAAATGAAAACACAATGATCCAAAACCTTTGGGATGCAGAAAAAGTGGTTCTAAGAGGGATGTATTTAATACCTAATACAAGCTTACCTCAAAAAGTAAGAAAAATCTCAAACTCACAATCTAACCTTACATCTAAAAAAAGAAAAACAAATGAAGGCTGAAACCAGCAGAAGAAAAGAAATCATAAAGATTAGAGCAGAAGTAAATAATAAACTAAAGAACAATAGACCAGATCAATGAAGCCAGGAGTTGGTTCTTTGAAAAAATTAATAAAATTGACACATCTCTAGTCAGACTTATCAAAAAGAAAAGAGAAAGGCCCCAAATAAATATAATCACAAATGACAGAGGAGAAAAAACAACAAACAGCACAGAAATACAATTATAAGAGAATAGTATGAAAAACTATATTCCAATAAATGGTACAACCTAGAAGAAATAGATAAATTCCTAAAAATATATACCATACCAAAACTGAAACAGGAAGAAATTGAAAACCTAATAGACTGATAACTAGGAAAGAAATTGAATCAGTAATAAAAAAAACTTTTAGTTAACAAAAGTCTAGGGCCAAATGCCTTTTTTGGTGAATTCTACCAAACATTTAAAGAAGAATTAATGCTTATTCTTCTCAAACTATTAAAAAAAGAAAGTGGGGGAAGGAAAACTTCCAAAGTCATTCTATGAGGCCAGCATTACCCTGTCACTGAAGCCAGATAAAGACACCACAATGAAAGACAACTTACATGACAACATCCCTGATAAACAGAATGCAAAAATTTGCAACAAAATACTAGCAAACTGAATCTGACAATACATTAAAAAACTCATTTACCATGACCAAGTGCGATTTATTCCTGGGTTGCAAATGTGGTTCAATTTTCACAAATCAATCAACATGATACATCACATTAATAAAAGAAAGAATAAGAACCATATGATCATTTTAATAGGTTCAGAAAAAGCATTGAAAAAGTACAACTTTCATTCATGATAAAAACCTTCAACACAGTAAACTTAGAGGGAATGTAATAAGGAATCCCCTCCCCCAGCTAATATCAACCTCAATGGGGGAAAAACTGAGAGCTTTTCCTATAGCGTCAGGAAATTAACAAAATTTTGTCAAAAATTTTGTCAAAAATTGAGAAAATTTTGTCAAAACTCTCACCACTTTTATTTAACGTAGTACTAGAAATCCTAGTCACAGCAATCAGACAACAAAAAGACAATAAATTGGCAAGGAAGAAGTACAATTTTCACTATTTGCTGGTAACATGATACTATAAGTAGAAAATTTTAAATTTTAAAGATTCCACCAAAGGAGTACCTGGGTGGCTCAGTCATTAAGCGTCTACCTTCAGCTCAGGTTATGATCCCAGGATCCTCACTGAGACAGGATCCTCCTGTCTCCCTCTCCCACTCCCCCTGCTTGTGTTCCCTCTCTCTGTGTGTCTCTCTCTGTCAAAAAATAAATAAATAAAAATCTTTTTAAAAATCCACCAAAAAAACCCTGCTAGAACTGATAAACAAAATCAATAAAGTCACAGGATACAAAATTAACATACAGAAATCTCTTGTATTTCTATACACCAATAACAAAGCTGTGGAAAGAGGAATTAAGGAATCAAACCCATTTATAGTCATACCAAAACCAGTAAGATACATATAGGATTAAATCTAACCCTAGAGGTGAATGATCTGTACTCTGAAAACCATTAAATGCTGATGAAAGAAATTGAAGATGACATGAAGAAATGAAAAGACATTCCATGCCCATGGATTGGAAGAACAAATATTGTTAAAATGTCTATACTACCCAAAGCAATCTACACATTTAATGTAGTCCCTATCATAATGCCAACAGCATTTTTCACAGAACTATCCTAAAATTGGTATGGGACCACAAAAGACCCCAAATAGCCAAAGCACCCTTGAAAAAGCAAAACAAAGCTGGAAGCATCACAATACCAGACTTCAAGTCATATTCATATTACAAAGCTGTAGTCATCAAACCAGTATGGTACTGGCACAAAAATAGACACATTAATCAATGAAACAGAATAGAAAACCCAGAAATGAGTACATAATTACATGGTCAAGTAATCTTTGACAAAGCAGGAAAGAATATTTAATGTGAAAAAGACAATATATTCTACAAAAGGTGCTGGGAAACCTGGACAGCAACATGCAAAAGAATGAAACCAGACTACTTTCTTATAGCTTATAAAAATTAATTCAAAAAAAGGGGCACCTGGCTCAGTGAGTTAAAGCCTCTGCCTCTGCCTTTGGCTCAGATCATGATTCCAGGGTCCTGGGATCAAGTCCCGCATCAGGCTTTCTGCTCAGTGGGGAGCCTGCTTCCTCCTCTCTCTCTGCCTGCCTCTCTGTCTACTTTTGATCTCTGTCAAATAAATAAATAAATAAATAAATAAATAAATAAATAAAATCTTTGAAAAAAAAATCAAAATGGATTAAGCCTAAATGTGAGATCTGAAACCATAAAGATTCAAAAAGAGAGGATAGGCAATAACTTCTTTGACACAGGCCTTATCAACTTCTTACTAGATATGTCTCTTGAGGCAAGTGGAAAAAAAGCAAACAATTTGGACTTTATGAAAATGAAATCTTCTGTACAGCAAAGAAAACAGGAAAACTAAAAGACAACCTATAGAATGGGAGAAGATATTTGCAAATGACATATTCATTTTGAATTTATTTGAATTTATTTTATTTGAATTTATACATTAGTTCCTCATACTATTCTTGCAACTTTTCCATGAGTTAGAAAACATATCAAAATTTAAAAATAGCCAAATGAGGCACATCATGTTTTTGACTATATTCCATCACAATAAGGCATGAAGAACTTCAGCTATGCTGGAGTTAAAGTACTTCTGAGAGCAAATAAGCTATTAAGAGATGTACAAACCTTGTTCAGTTTGGTCAGGCTGACAGGGAAGTTTGTGTTAAGACAGTTTGCGGAAGCACAGAGTATAATAAGCTACTATATTCATGTCCCAATAACTGGAATCATCGAAATGTATTTTCTTCAGTTGTAAAATAAGAACACAATCACTTATTTGCAGTGGACTTTTGTAGGTTGTACAAAATAATGGATATGCAGCAGTTGGGACTATGCCTAAAACACAGAAAGTGCTCTGTAGATAGTGCTCATTTAATGTCCACCTCTGTTGGCCTGCACAGATTTACTTTTGATGCCAAGTGTAAAATTTCTCTAATTCCACTTCAAGGACACTCAGTCTTGACCCTGTGGAAACCTATTCCTGAGACTCAGGCTACCATTTCATGACCCATAAGAAACTGCTTCTATTATAACCCTGAAGGGAAGAAACATAACACTTGAGAATTAGGATAATAATGAATACTTTTCTTTCCATTTCAGAATTATTCAAATGTATAGTCAATGGATCCCAGTGGAAGCATATTTCTCTCTTTAATTTCTGCCTGAAGACTTTGTACCACGTTTCTCCCTTAGAACAAACATGGGAAAGTGTTCTGGGAAAAGAAGTATTTTAGTGAATCAATAAGTAGAATGTTTTCTTTAAAAGGACTACAAATTCTTTCCATGTTTTTTTTTTTTTTCCTTAGAAACATGGGTGCACATGTTTAGAATCTAATCAGCTAAATTAATAGACTCCAGTGGCAGAGAAGTGAATTGAGAGCTAGGGTTTTGGCATTTTTATATTACTTCCATAGTGGGCATTTCTATTGCTTGGTGATGTTTTAATTTTATTTTCCAAGTGTAGTGAGTGCCATGACTGTGTTAAAAGCTAAGGGGGTACCTCAAGAAGTAGGAAAACACTCTTTACCCCTAATCATACTGTGCATAAGATATACATAAAAAATGCAATATGATGGAAAAGCAAGATCAATACCTCATAATACATGCTACAGATCATCAGAAAGGCAAGTGAGCCAAAAGGTGCCACCAACAAAATTCTGGGATCTGAGAGGACAGTGGCAGGGGGTGGGAGTGGGTGAAGATTAGAGATTTCAGACACACACTGTTCCTATTACCTCTAGACTCCCAGGCTCTGGGGTCCTTCACCTAAGTCACTTCCAGTTGTTCTAAGCATTGAAATTATATCTTTACTAATCAAATGATTTGTTCAAATAATTCTGGGTGTAAATTTATTATGGGGTACTTATCTCTGAGTGTTGAGTGTGTTGGCAAGCCTGTTGTTAAGCATCATCACTTAAAATCATACAGCAAAATATCCCTTTCCTTTATGAAAGCTGCCTAGTAGAATCTGCTACTTATACCAATCAGTTCTAACCACTAGTCAATCAAGTAGCAAGCATGGGGGAAATAAAACTCAATCATGCGTTTAATAAATATTTGCTGAATCAAATTAGCAGTTTTAGGGGCGGCAGAACATAACATGGAAATAGAACTGGGCTTCTAGCCAGGCAAGCACAGTTTCAATTCTAACTCTCCCGTTTTCAAAATATGAGACCTTGTTTATTCATCTGTTAAATGGGAGCAGTAATGCTTCCAGAATCAGTCTCGCAGGTCTGTTATGAGGTGAAATTAAATGCATATAAATTTGTTTTCTGAATTGTAAAGGGATGTGTCTGTGTATCTGAATAATTCTTTTATTTTCAGTAAAACTATGTTAGTCATGCTTTTCATAATTAAATCATTGCTTATTTTGTATCTTTAATATATATTTTTAGGTTACCCGATATTTGTGACTAATATGAACATGGAAATCAAATACAAAAGAAACCACACTACTATTTTTCAGAAAAGATCCAGACTTAGTTCCAACTCCTCTTGGAGGGTCATTTGAGGCTGAAAGCTGGACAGACTGTAGAGAAAAGAGTTCCAAAGCATAATGTGTCCCTGGAGTGGTGCTCATAGAGTTCATAAACCTAAAATACCCTCCAATAAAAAAAAAAAAAGATCTCTTGGAGGTCTTGTCTATATAACATTGTAGTGGCTACCGCCATTTGGGTCAAGTGAAACCAGTTGTGTTATTCTGGTTATTACCGCCTGAGCCAAAGTCAATTGTGTTTGACCATCTACCAAAAAAAGCCAAATTTCTTTTAACTGAAAGACTACTACAATGTAAGCTCAAAGGTCAGGTATTATTTAAAGAACAATGTTCATAGCAGCAATGTCCACAATAGCCAAACTGTGGAAAAAGCTGAGATGCCCTTCAACAGACGAATGGTTAAAGAAGATGTGGTCCATATATACTATGGATTATTATGCCTCTATCAGAAATGATGAATACCCAACCTTTGCATCAACATGAATGGGACTGGAGGAGATTATGTTAAGTGAAACAAGTCAAACAGAGAAAGTCAATTATCGTATAGTTTCACTTACCTATGGAACATAAGGAATAGCATTGAGGACATTAGAAGGAAGGGAAAAAGGAAGAGGGGGAAATTAGAGGGGAAGAGGAACCATAAGAGACTGTGGACTCGAGAAACAAACTGAGGGTTTTGGAAGGGAGGGGGCGAGGGATGGGTTGGCCCAGTGATGGGTATTAAGTAGGACACGTATTGCATGGAGCATTATATGTAAACAATAAATCTTGGAACACTACGTCAAAAACTAATGATGTACTGTATAATGACTAACATAACAACAACAAAAAGAGGATTGGAACCTCAATACAGTGTGAGGCACATAATAGGTTCTTGGACTAAAATGAATAAAAGTTGTGGTGAAAACTTCTGTTCGGGGGGTGATTCATATTGAAGAGTGACTGATCCATAAGGATCCTCTCTCTTTGAAGGTGCACCTGTTAAATGACTCATAATAAAACACTAAGTATCACACAATTTCTTGCTTGGTACCCTACCTAATGATTTTTTTTAAGTCTCATGATATGAGCTACTTCTTGGTATCCATGCAGGAACCCCTCTTACTAATGTAACCAGGGAGTATTCATCCTTGCAACTTTAAAAGCCCAGTTATTATGGAGAGAAAATCAAGCCTTCCCCTGAGTCCTCAGGATAAAAGATATTTTGTTCTACCTAAAGCCAGGAAGTTTTTCAGTACCTTTCCTTCCATTGCAACAGAAAACATTTTGTAGAAAACCAATGTACAAACAATTTGTAGAGAGCATTACCAGAATGTTTGCACTGGAAGCGTTAAGCCTTGACTGAGTTTTCTCTCTTATACACAATAGCAAATAATATCAGAAATGGCCAGAATCAAAGTATTGTCAGTGGGGTCTCTTTTGGAAACTAAAAGGGTCTTTATTTTAAACACTGACTTTTGTAGCGCCAGTACTCTGTAACAAAGAAGGAGAAGATGAGAAGGAGAAGGAAAAGAAGAGCTCTCATAAAAAGAGATGATCTTCCAACTAGAGATTTACAGAATTAGGACTACGAAACAGGAGTAAAATTCGACCTCAACCATTCAGTTATGGAACATTGGTATTGCGGTTAACAGAAGAATCATAATGCAGTTATTTCTGGATATCACTTATAATGTGAAAGTGTCTGTATGCTCCCAAGTCGTGTGTTTGGCAAACAGTATATAATTTATATTCAGTAGTGTATGCCCAACCATTTTCAACTGAAGCTTTATTGTCTTAATGTTGACATTTAAGTTCTAATTTAAGGATAGACATAAGATTGAGTACACACAGCCAACAACTATGTATATGAAAACATTGAACAGCCTAGGGATCAGTTCCCTTTAAAGAGTAGCATCCAGATTGGACCTCCTCTTGCTTGAGAGGGCAGGGTTTCCCATAGGCAAAAGATACTCAGATGCTTCCCCTCTGCTTTCCACTATGGAAATTCACTGAGCCTCCAAGTTCCCACTCACATCTCCCTTTCTTCCCACGGCTTCCCTTGGCTATTCTGGAGCATGTAACCATGTCATGTGCTGAATTCCCACAGACATTATTGTCTATAGTAATTTTTGTCGCTGTTATTTTATGAGAACTTCTATTACTGTTAACATTTTGTTTTGTTTTGTTTTTGTCTCAAAGAAGGAGGGTGTTTGGTTTTGTTTTGTGGGGATGAGGAGGACATCCCTCATTTAATATTTAACAAAGGAGGACTTAGATATGAGGGTTGCCGGGGGGAGGGGGTTTGGGAGAAGGCGGTGGGATTATGGACATTGGGGAGGGTATGTGATTTGGTGAGTGCTGTGAAGTGTGTAAACCTGGTGATTCACAGACCTGTACCCCTGGGGATAAAAATATATGTTTATAAAAAATAAAATAATAAAAAAAAAATTAAAAATTTAAATTTAAATTAAAAAAAAAAAAAAAAAAGAAGTCACTGGATGGATGTAAAGAGAAGTAAATGACTATTCTGCAGGCAGAGTTGTTTAGAGATATGTTTTTTCTGGCTGTATACAAGTGGGAGAAAGGTGACAGAGGAATAGCCAGGAAGGCAAAGACTTTTCCTCTGAAATTGCACCGTGGGTCTGGGATTAAAGAAGAATCAGTGGTATAAAACCACTGATTCAGTATGTAGAATTGAAAGTGTCTTCTAGGAAGCAAAAGCAGAGTCATTCTACCTCACTTCATCAAGATTAAGAGCTTGGTGTGATGACGTAGAAGATTCTCTCTCTCTCCCTCTCTCTGAACACCAAAGTTGAAATGGCAGAGATGAATACACAGTCACTTAGTAGTAGCTGCTGCCCACTGGAGAACTTTCTAGAGATATGTGAAGACTCAGTGTAGTTTACTCTGCATGGCCCATCTCAACCACACAAGGAGTAAATGGTCATATCAGGAAATATCAGCTTAAAATTATCCTAGATGAACAGAATTGCCAGGCCACAGTTCTAGGGGAACACCTGTTGAATTACTCCTGTTGGAGTAAAGCTGCTTTGAAGTAGCTTTACTCTGAAATTGAAGGTGAGGTGTGAATTCTGCTGCAAAATATCATGTAAAGAATGGTTTCTCTAAAATAATTAAATTCGGGGTGCCTGGGTGGCTCAGTGGGTTAAAGCCTCTGCCTTCGGCTCAGGTCATGATCTCAGGGTCCTGGGATCGAGCTCCGCATTGGGCTCTCTGCTCAGCAAGGAGCCTGCTTCCTCCTCTCTCTTTGCCTGCCTCTGCCTACTTGTGATCTCTATCTGTCAAATAAATAAATAAAAGGTTTAAAATAATTAAATTCATGTTTCTTCCTTCTTACATTGAACTGCTAAGTTAGGGACTGATAGATGTCTACCATGCCAAAGAGTTTAACCCAGAGCCATATAACTCTGCTTTGGTAAGGATATACATTAGAAATAAACCCGAGAATCCAACAGAGCCCATAAGCATTTCGGAATGCTTTTACATTTAATGTGCATTCTTCTAAATTGTTGGGTGCCCTATGTACCAAGTTGTTAAACTAAAGGACAGGACAGGACAGGAGAGGCGAGATGAGGCGAGGAGAGGCCCGGAGAGGTGAACAGAGAAGAGGAGAGGATAGGAAAGGGGCTGACTTTTTACTAAGGAGTATATATTTTTTCCTAGCCGTGTTCTTATCAGAATATATGATACTTGCAAAAAATAACAACTAATTATGTAGTCTCCATTATCAATTTCCTACCATTATTTTGGATGAATATCCCTTGTTATCCTCAAAAGGTTATACAGCATTTGAAATTCAAAAGGAAGGTGTTACCTGCTATCTTGCATAAATCTCTAACAATTGCAAATGGAATATATTATCGTCAGATCCGATTGCTTATATCCAATCTTGCCTCATCCCAGCATTTGTAAAGGTAAATGCATGGCAACTTGCTCCCTATTTTCCTGGAATTCAAATTGTGCATATAAATGAGAGTAGCCATGATTGTCCTTTTCTATTACAGCAGTCATACAAGTACATTACATTGAATGGTGAGAAGGACTGAAAAACTTTATTAACTTTAACTGAAATATAACACCACATTCGTTTAAACTAAAAGTGAGGGAAAACAAGTCTCAGCTTTATTCCTAATATTCAACATAAGGACTCCAAATACACATGATACATGTTTAAATGCTTCTGGGATTCTGTAAGGTCATTGAACTGATTGATTACTATTAGATTTTATACTGAAATCTCTTTGTTTAAGATTCCCAAGGTACAAATCCACTGGGACTATTGTTTCAATACTATTAACAATATTGATTAGTAGATTGGAATTACCTAACTCAATCTAATAAACATTTATTGAGTACCTACTCTTTACTCCTCACTACACTAGGTTCTTAGGGGAAAAAGAAAAGCAGGACCTTATCCCAGATTCACAGTTGAGTTGACAAGTAAATGAATAACTTTAAGTTTGAGTATTCCTTATGTTGCAGCAAGTATAATCAGAAGGGGAATTAGACAGATTCAGTATTAAGTTTGATTCATAACGAGAATCACTGGGCGGGGGAGGGGGATTTAAAACACTGGTGATTGCCAATCCCTTTGCCGACATACCAACCCAGAATATCTTTGGGAGCAACCCAAGGATATGTGGATATATACTTTTTAAATGCTCCCTGGATGATAATGATGATCAGTTGATTTGGGATCCTCCAAAGCAGGTGACCTTTGTGTTCTCTGAAAGCTTGGAAGTCAAAGATTCTAAAATTAAATTTGGGAAGTTAAAAATGGAGAAACAATGTGGGGGCAGGAAAATACATACATATTCAGGCTTATCAGGCTTATCATGAATGAAACATGAAGCATTCTTCCCAACTCAATTCCAACCAAGTCACTGATAATCTATGTTTCAGTAATATGCTGAAATACCCACAAGAGGGCTCCCTGAGGGGAAAAAAAACCTAAACACTCCAACCAAAATATTATAAAGTTTGGTTTATGCAGTACTACTTCAATAATGTACTTATTCATTGAAAAATACATTTGCAATGTTTTCTCAACAGCTTTTGAGCCATGTGTAAAGGGACTCATCTGAAGTTCTAAGAAGACCATTCATGTAGTCTATAAATTTTTAAGTATAAAGCCAGGGATTATTCTTCAAATACAATATATGGTAACCTTTAATAATGGTAAACAAGAAATATATCACCTCATAGCCATCTTGATTTTCTGGTTTTCTCCTATAACATCAGTTTATATACAGTTCATCTATTTTTTTTTTTTTTATAGCATAGCATATTCTAATGCCTAACCAATATATAGAGAGCACCTACGCCAAGTATTAAATTACTACACTGCCCTCGGTGACCTTGCTGAGGCACCAGAAAGGCCACTGAAGACAGAGTTTAGTATTTTTAAATATTCACATCTGGCCACTGTTTCTCATTCCTTGGGATATCTGTCCACTGTTTAAACTATCGGAAATGCAAGGGCAGGTCATTTGAGAGTCTGGCTACCCTGTCTAAGGGACCATCCATGGGCAGGTCATGTATGATTCAAAGGCACAATAGTTTTCCTCCACCCCTTCTTTTACTTGGCAGCTCTCCAATCATATTTTATTCTGTAAAAGTCCCTGGGTCTGTGTTAGCCTCTGGACAACATTTAAGTGCATATCACTGGAGATAACTCTATTTCTGCAATCAGGGGACTCCTCAGCCCTGCCCCAATAATGTATACTTATGTTCCCATTCTGGTTCTGCATATCTGAGAAGTAGCTCCTTATGTTTTATGGGCAGCAGTTAAATGCCATATTCTTGGTGGAAGTGTCTGCACACCCAAGTGCTACCTGGCATTGAAGCTGTTTCCTATCCAGTCCTTTGTCATAAATCTGGCTATACCTATTAGATTTCCATATCACATTCTGATAGGTGGTCCTGAAATTCCTACATTTGTTGGGTTTAAATGACATTGATATGGATTGATGATTTGTTTTTAGAATAATCTTGAGTGTGCAAGAGCTACTTCCCTGACTACAGCTGCCTCTTCCCCAGATCATGAAGTTACCTGTAGCAGAAGTAGCACGGATAGACTCACTGTAGCTAATTCTGATATCATTTGCAGGAGCAAAGAAGATAATCCCCTGGCTTCTGAGAGCTCACATATCAGCCAACAGATTAAATATGAGAAATGTATTACCTGAATGGGGAAAGAAGGTAACTGAACTGTACAAACTCATTTAGAAGTGTATGGATTCTGTGTTGCAATATATATTGATTGGCTATTGTGGGACTTAAAACCTTAATCTGTTTTGCTAACATAACAGCATGCAAAGCTGTTGGGCATATAATTTACTGCCTATACATAACACAGTACAGTATATGGCACCACCTATCTCAGTCTCACAATCATTCATTGAGCACATGTTCTGGTTCAGTTTTCAGGCAGGATTTTGCCAGGGGATTCACAGGTGAGTAGAATCTCCTCGGGCACTGTAACTGCCCTGAGGTGCTCAGAGCAGACTGGAGGAGAAAAGGTGTATACAGGCAAATCAATGTGAACCGAGCAACATCAACAGCACTAACTGTATTCAGAAGAGCAGTATCGCCAGAGGAAAAGTGAGGTTTCTTTAAGACTCAGACCTGAGACTTCTGTGATGGGAGGTGGAGTAAGGTTGGAAGTCAAGATGGGGAGGAGCTATAAGGGCAGAGGTAGAACATATGCCCGAGATCATTTTAAAGGATACTAAGCAGCAGTCAAGTGAGATGAACAATCACAACTATCACCATATATCACACTACCTGTGATTATACACTCCACACAAAAATGCAGGCTGCCTCCTTTCTGGTGTTCTCTTAAACCAGAGTCATCATCTGGTGGGAAAGCACAGAGTTGTTTCTGTCTTTACAGTGAGTCACAAGTTATGCATGATACACAGAATTTTAAGATGATCTCCATGATCTTTGCCTCCTGGCATTATTCCTGTGAATATGTTCCATAATTGGCAAAAGGGAGATTATACAGGTGGGAGTAATGTAATGTGGACACCTTAAAACCAGAGATGTTTCCTCAGACTTCAGGCAGAAGGAAAAGTGAGGAGAGATTCTAAGGATGAGTGGCCCTTACAGGATTGAAGATAGAGAAGGCCACTTGAGAAGGAATGCAAGTGGCCTTAAAGAGCTGACAAACAGCAAGAGAACGGGGATCTCAGTCCTACAATCACACAGAATTGAATTCTTCCAGCAGCCAAAATGAGTCTGGAACTGGACTCTTCCCAGAGCCTCTAGGTTAGAGCCCTGAAGATACCGTGATTTTGGTCTTCTGGCACCTTAAAGCAGAGAACATGGTCAGGCCTGCTTGGACTTCTGACCTATGTACTTGGGAGATAATAAACAGTATTGTATAAAGTCTCAGAGTTTGTGGTAAATTGTTATACAGACACTCTAAACTATTATATTATGTGTGGGCATGTTTGCTCTATGACCAGATTTTCCTGTTATATATTTTTACTTGTCAGTTCCTTTACATGTACTTTCTAAAATGGCAGTGACATCTAAAGAAGAGTAATGCTGTCTTGTATATAGACAGATGACATTCCTGCCTCCCCATTGTTACAGCACTTTGGCTTAACAAAGCACTTCTCCTGCCTGTGAGGAGACCATTAGCATACATAAGTCAGGTAGCTGTAGGAACTCCAGAAGACCATGACCAAAATGTCCTGACCTTAGGTTCAGTCCTATATCTTAAGTTTACACTTTGAAATTACTCAATGAAATGCACTTTTTAAATTCTGAGTTTTTATATTTTGATAATTCCATATGACTTCAGTACATTTGTGCCTCCTCCTCCAGAAGAGTTGGTAATCTGCATAGTTTGTGTTTATTCAACTTATTTTTATTCTGTAGAATACTTGAAATGGTTTTGAGAGCCCGTGAGGACAGTTCCATAAGTTTAATGGTTCCATAATAGACATTCCAGATGGCCTAACCATTTAGGACAGGAAATGCGAATGCCTGCCACAAGAATTTTTGGAAGTCCTGCCATTTTCTCAGGATATGGCTGGGATGTCGGCCAGACCCCCGAAAGCTCAGACTTCTGCTAATACCTCTTTTTCCTTGCTGGGCTGCCAGAACTAGAGGAAACAATTTTTATTTTCCCCATCAGAATGAAGTTATCCCATCAGTCTGAAACTTTTTGTAGTTATAGGAGTCTAGCGTAGTGCAGCTGCCCTTTCATTGGGGCTCCTTGATATGTCTTCTGAATCCTTTCTCTTTTCAGTTCTTGCAAAGTGTAACTCCTCCTCCTTTATGATCCTACTTCTGCCAGAAGAATGAACAAGCCCCGTTTTTCAATTTGGACCTGGTACTTCCTGTGCATTTGAATCCATTCTATGAAGAGAAATTGGCCTTCCCCATCACCAGCTGTCTCCTGTTCATCAGCTAACTGGTATGATATAAGGATCCCCCTTCAAGACAGTCTGGCTTGCATTTACCTTGGCCAGGAGAGGACCATCAGACATTTAGATTTCCTTATTAAGCTCTAGGTGTAGCCTCACAACTCCCCAGCGCTGCCACCCCCCTCCAAGTTCTCCTGAATGATTCTCGCCCATTGGCCCTTCCCCGTACCTGAAGCTCTACCCATTTGTAAAAAGTGCTTTTTGACATTGGTAGGAATTGTGGATTTTAAGGGCCTTGTTTCACTTTCATGGGGTAGAAAAGAAGGAAAGGGTTGTTTGACAGAGCAACCTTTGTAAATAGTTTTGCCTTACAAACAGCATCTCAACCAAGGGACAGGGATAAGATCAGGACGGAAAGGAGGAGAACTCAGAACTGCTGACCACCAACATGTGGCTGTCATACACCTTTTCTCCTTTTGCTAAGGGGGGTGGGGGGGGCAAGGAAGCTGTTTGCTCTCCTATTTCATAGGTTGTGAAACAGAAGTTCATAGAGATTAGTTTTGCTTCTAAACCCTGGGTGTCTCCCATCGGGTTAGATTATAAATGCCTATGGAAAGCAGGTCTCAGTTTCTCCCAGCACCTCTACATTTGGTCATCTGATGAGTTATAAATGCCTGCTTTTAATCAATATCCATTCCCATTTTTGCCCACCCCCAAGAAGTCCCTGGGGTCGTCATTCAATTTTAAAAGAGTACAACTTAAGTGCTTAGGGATCTGTTGGTATCTGTGCAGTTAATTGAACATGATTTAGAATCCCCAATAACTGGATTTAAAAGTGGATTCATTTTGGTTAAACTATTTGCTTAAATAATATTTAAAAATATTATTTTTAAGTTTTTGTCTTGGGGTGTTTTCTTGACCTTTTAACTGATATATATATATATATATATATATATATATATATATATTTGCAAATAAAAGATATATATATATATATGCTTTCAAATAAAAAAAAAATATATATATATCCTTTATTTTTTTGTAAACATATATTATTAGCCCCAGGGGTACAGTTCTGTGAATCACCAGGTTTACACACTTCGCAGCACTCATCATAGCACATATCTTCCTCAATGTCCATAACCCCACCATTGACCTTTTTATTCTTAAGTCAGGTTGTAGCCTTTCTTTCTTACAAATAATCAAAAAATTCTGCTACCATAATGAGTAATTGTATACATAAGATGTAGGGCTCTAACATTAGTGATTAACAGGGAAAGAAATAAAACAGGCAACAGATGTGATTATTTTGTAGCAAAAACTTCATTTTTGCCCCCCTCCCCCAAGTTAATGTGTAAATATAGAATTGAGATAGAAACACAGTTTGATTATAGAAAATTTAGTTAGCCTATTTGAGCCTCAGTTTGCTCATCTGCAATTTGGTGCTGATGCTGTTGACCTTAGACAATGGCTGTGAAGGTGAAATCACACAATGAAAGTTTAGAAACTTCCAGATCTCTTGCCACATTCTCATCATTAAATTTCAGCACTTGTTACCTTAGTTTCCACCCATGACCAATCAACAAATTAACAGTTCTTTACTGAGCATCACCAGTAAGCTAGGTACTTGAATAAAAGAAAGAATATGTGAACCTCAACCTTAAGGAAATTTACCTTTTTTAAGAGACAAGATGAAAATAAAAATCCCTGGGTCAAATTCTGTCCCATCTCTCCCAGTATCCTAGTGAAATATCCAGTTCTGCCTCTCATTTCTAATGGACTGTATTTTCTTGTGCAAGCAGCAGTTCCCACTGGTGTGTGAGGAGAGGGCCAATCTGGGGGAAGGCTCACTCTTCCCAGTGAAACCTGCCTTTATCACACTCCCATGAGATCCAGAGTCAGTTCAGCTTATATTGGACAACCTAGTACAAAGCCCATAGTATACTCTATTAGGGTGTTCACTATGGTATTCCTTTGAGAGGATGACATATTTTTTTTCTCTTATTAATTACAGAAAAGAAAAAAAATCTGGGACATTTCCAAGAGAAAACATTTGTTACTACAATATTTAATCGCTTGATTTCTCAACTAAGGTTGAGATTCCTAAAGTTTTTTTTCAGGAACTTTATCCCAAAGCAGACAGCTCCTCTATAAAGGAGTCTCAGTACCTAGGTTTCAGCTGGTTTACCAAAGCTGGAAGGGTTCTCTACAAGTGACAACAAATCAGTTGTACAGAATCCAGGGTAACCATATGTGAATAGAATTGAAGCAGTAAAACAATAAAGTTCTAGTAAGTCAGCAATAAGAGAAGGTTAATTTCCTGTTTTCTTGCTCATCCTTTTCATTTTACTTTTCCTCTTTTATTATTTTTTTGTGAGACTGCTTTAGCCATGAGAATGCTCAGTAGTGGAAAAATAACCAGTAAGGCAATCAAAACAGTAGAGAAGTTACTTTAAGACAACAGTTGATTCAATTTTGTTTGTTTGTTTGTTTGTTGGTTTGGTTTGCCTCCTAAAAACGAGAAGGTTTATAATATACACAGCTACCTGAACCACTCCCATGAAAACCATTCATGGATAATCAGATGTGAGTTTGGGATAGAAAAGAAGATATTGATGGGTTTTCATTGTATCCCTAGCTAATGTTAATTTTAAAATAGAATAGAAATAATATCTATCATCTTGCATTTTGGCTATGTGCTAGAAACTGATGTGATTTATACTTATTAGCTTCTAAAATTCTCATATTACTCTATGAATATCCCGTTTTACAGGTGAGGAGACTAAGGTATGAAAGGTCAAGTAACCTACCTAAGATTATACCGTGGAAGGCTGCAGAACTGGGTTAGATAACTGACGCTAGTCAAATAAGGGCAGTTTAAACATAATTCTTTATTAATAAACAAACATAGAAAATGAATATCATGCCACACTAGTATATCAATTAAGAAGCAAGAATGTGAGCAGGGATATGAGCTGTGTACAACAGACCTGAAAGGACCCCCATGTGATGCAGAGTTAACTCAGTATGCAAAATGTAACCAGGTCAAGGTCACCAGAAGAAGATTGGATGTAGCCAGAAAAACTCCTGCCATTTTGGGGGCACTAAATCTAATATGTTTCTCCTATCTGTGACAGATTTTACACTTGATTTTCTATTTTACAGTGTGAACTTCTTAAGAGAAGGAGCCATGAACATCCTTCATGGGTTCTCCATCAATAAATTATGAGCTCCTTTAGGTCAAGGGTTATGCCTTAGTCATCTCTCGTTATCCCCTTCCTTCAAATCCAGGACTAGGGACATGCATTAATGACACATATTAGATGGTCAGCAAATGGTAGAAGAAATGTGGAGTGCCTGTTATAGGTTTCAGAATATAGAAGGTACTTTGCAAACATTTAATTTTTTTGATAAATCAAAGAGCATAAGAGGTACACTTGGGGAAATCACAGTGACTGTCCTTCACCAAGCTCTTCTGTTGTTCATCCTGACTCACATTCTTGATTATGGTGAGCTTTCTGGCTGTAAAAATGGGCACGGTATATAAATATTTAAAGAAAATACAGAGAAAAATAAGTTGTAAGGTGATTAATGGAGTTAATTATCTAGTTATATAATAATGGAGCATTATGTCAAACGTACTTCATTAAAAAAAGAACAATTACCTGTAATTAAATTTTAAATTTGATTGAAGAATGTTGAATTCATTATTACATTGAGGAGTTCCCAGGATCATTTCTTTCACCTATTCCTTCTGTTTCTTTGAGGGTGAAGCTTCATTTCATTTGTAAACATTTCTTTTCATTTTAATAAAAATTTGTATTTTAAAAATATTCAAACAAAGATAGAATCTGCTACAGAGAAGTGACACTGTTAGAGGATAAATTTTTTCATTGCTAGAAGAGGACTTGCTGGGGCTAGTAACTGACTATCTCACTGAGCTCAGCTCTGTTTATCATTACCTCCTCTAAAATGGGAATGTATGGGAAGAAATGCTGGACACCTCCCATTTGAGATAGCAGAGATACTCCAGTAGCCACTGAGACAATAGAAGGGCATGAGAAAGCACTATCCTTCAATGAATACTCTTTTACATTAATTCTTTAAATCTAGGTGGGGTTCATTGTGTCTTTCATCCTTCCACCTATTGAGAACTGGTAAATAAGAAATAATTATTGCATGTCCCATTACAGTGGCTGCAGTTTCTGCAAGGGCAGAAACATAGGAATCAGAAGAGCTTTACTGCCAGCTCTCCCCTAAGTACCTCGGCCAATGTACAATTTCTCTTATTCTGAGACTTCTCTTACAACAATAATGTGAGAATACCTTCTTCTCCACTTCACAGGTTTGCGCTGGCTATCAAATGAATGATGTATATGATGCTGTAATCTTAGAACTCATAAAGTCCATTTTGTCCACGCAAAAGTTATCAGATCAACAAGACCTAACCTACAGTGCCTTGTCCTGGACATCAGGACGTTGGATATTTCTCATGCTTAAGGTGTGAGACACATGTTACATTTTTGTAATTCCAATTTCCATCAAGAATTATCAATGACTTAGAGAGAACATCGATTTTTCTGGTGGTGTTTACATGCATGCTTTCTTCAGCCATTAGTGGTCCTCATAGAATTGATAGCTTTTTGAACCGTGTCAATGAGATTATTGATTCTTGGAAGGGCCTTAATATAGGAAAACTTTTTAAATGTTTGCTATTGGCTTTTATTAACATATAATGTAGCAACATGATTGAAAAATTCAAGTATTGAATCTCAAAGTAAAAATCAATGTAGCTAATCTATTTAATAAGTCATGCAACACACATGCATGCATACACACACACACACACACACGCACACACACAAAGTTGGGGGAAGTCTGTTAAAGTTCATCGTCAAGAAGGTAATTTTGTGTGAGCATACTTTGGTGTGCTAGTTAGCTTACCAGCCAGTTGTCTGCCTTTACATACTCAGCTGTCTTAGCAGACAGAATCTAAAATGCTACGCTCTCTGTGGCTTGTGTAGGACCTCCTTATCCCCACTTGTGGCCCTTCTGTCCTTGCCCCGTCACACATTAAGTTTCTAGTCCCTCCATCTATCTCTTCATTCCATAGCTCCTGTCTTTAATAACCCAGCAGCCTGGAAAATACTATCAATCAGCTCTGTATAGTTCTAGATGAAGTATGCATCCTACCATCAGAAAAGAAATAGGAGCTGTGATATCTTCATAAACACAAGCTTAGCAATGGTTTATAATATCCAGGGAACCAGGCATGGAAAAGTCACATACAATAATTTTAAAAACCGTGATAACTAACATTTGAATGTCCAGCATGATAGTGAATCAGATAGGAGGTGCTACAGGGCACTGCTTACTGATCACAAAATTAACAACCAAAAGAATGACCCACGAGTATCTCAATGCCTCCAGCATACACTTAATTAACAGAAACTTGATCACCTCTTTTTCTTCATATCCAGAGAGAGTGAACACAGTGTATCTTCAAATAGTCATGTCTTTAAAAAAATATGTTGATATGGGCAAAAGAAATTAAAATGTAGCATGGACAATAATCTAGTCACAGTGAGGAAAATCTCCCAAGTAATAATTTTGGAATTCCTACTATGTTATGAAAAGAAGGAGAAAAATCCAATTCCATTTCTCTTTATAAATCCATTTATCGCTAGTCCTATGGAAAACAATGAAATATACTATTAAGGCGGATAAATCTGGATGTCCCTTGGTGATAATAGAGCCACAAGGGGAAATAAAACAGGGCAAGAAAATGGGATCACTTCTATATCCAAATTTCAATATGGGGTGGCTAAAAGGTAGCTAGTGGTTATAATACTCTGATTTTCAGAAAAGCCCACTGAGGCTATCTTAAAGTCTTAGGGAGTTAATCTGAGCTTGGGCATCTCATTAATAAGAAGATAACAAGGTATGCACTAAGAAATGTCCCTTTCCACCAGGCAGTATCTTTGGAAGTGTTACCTAACACAGACATACACACACACACACACACACACACACACACACACACAGAGCATATATACCTTTGGCAATATTAGCAATCTAGACAAGAGGTGATTAAAGACTACAATCTGTAAGGTACAGAGGAGTTGGCCAGTTCTTCATAGTGACTGCCAAGGCAAATACAATGTTGTCCCTGTATTTTTATTATGGATAGAAAGATAGATAGATAGACAGAATATATTACCTATATATAGATACAGATATCAATCTATACTATTCTCAGTGTGAAGGGGTAGCAGAGGGAGGAATTATACAGATAGATTTGAAAACTAGGTTTTGTGCATGGACACATATTAAGTTCTCCTCTATAAAGCATTCTACCCCACCACCCTCACTACAAAACAAAAAAAGCTACAAGGTTATCTGTGTCCTACCTTTATTGCCATCTTTGTACAAGTATTTATCAGCTACAGAGAAGCTAAAGGAAAATCCCAGCAGTTCTAGTGGTTAGAGAGAAGGCTTGGTTGGGTGTGAGAGGCATAGCCTAGAAAGGGGGACTGCTTGCTGGGATTGTATGAAACCATCATGAATAATGAGCTCCCTTAAAAACATTCTACCACTGTGCCCCAGATCTTTCATTCTCTTCTTCCCCAAATACCTGAAATGCTGTCATTAAGATGCTTCTCCTTTGAGTGGTGTATGGTGCAGTGGGAGGGACATACAGGCATATTCCTGACAAGCAACAATGATTACTCCATGACAAAATTCTCCCATTATGGAGGAAGCAAAAACAGTGAAAATCAATCAGAGCTGTGACCTACAGGGTTCTTTATCTGCCATAAAGGCATTAACTAGAATTAATTTTGTAATAAAAATTATAACATATATTTTGAGGTGATTTACAGTGCTCCTTTTCTCTCCTTTATCACATTTAATCTTCACATTTTTATAATACAGGTGTGGTTTTGCTCATTTTGCAGATAAAGTAACCAAGATCTAGAATATAAAAGCCTTGCTTTAAATCACCCAATTTATTGATGGCATTATCAAAAATAGAACTCAGATATATTAATCTAATTTTATTCTCTGCAATCTTAGAAATGTCAATCAGGAGACCTACATTCTAGTCCTGTATGGATTCTAGATCACTGCTTGGCTTTGGACCAACTACTCGCCCCTTCCTTGATTCTTTCCATATTTAGCCAGAATAAGATGAGACAGATATACACTTTTTGTTTTGTTTTGTTTGCTGTTGTTGTTTATCTACATTTTCATTTGGGATCATCAGCCTACCAAGAAACCAAAAGCTAACCATTCACATTCTGATTTCTCTGAGGCAATGGACATGTTCTAACAGAAATAAAAAACCTAAATTAAGGAAATGATGTACCTTTGGGAGGCTGTCAGGCACAACCCAACCAACTGGTCAAGAATTGGTGACTACAGCATTTTAAGTAAGGTTTGGAAATAATATGAGCAATTTATTTTGAGTAAGCAATAAATAATTTAAACATTTCATTTATTAACTACTATTTATAAGAAACTCAGGCATTTAGAATCAGATATTAATGTAAAATGCCAACTGTGAGTGAAACCAGCCAATTAAAATTAATGTAATACAATTGAGGTACAGGTATGTGTGATAAGATTTCTATGTAGGGATTTGCCAGAAATTTTACAAAAGAGCTAACATTTGAATTAGATACAAAATTATCAGGAATAATTTCCAGTTAGATTTAGGTGTGGAACTAGGGACATCTAGGCAGAAAAAGTCGAATTTGCAAATGCAAGGAAAATATGTATGACTGTAGCTTAGAACACAGATTCAGAAAACCTCAAAAGATGATGTTAGAAAAGTATGTCAGGACTTGGGAGATACTTTTTTGCTATGTCAGAGGGCTTAGGATTTATCCTAAAGGCAATAGAGAGCTAGCAGAGTTTAAAATAATATACCATCTTAATTTAAAAACTGAATAAACTTTGCATAGAGTTCATTTTTTAATCAACATCTGTGACGTTTCCGAAGTCTTGGTCATGTTATCGTCTCAAAACAGAGATACATCATTTAGATAATGAACACTGCCAGTTGTACCAACCAGACAGGTTTGGATAATCATAGACTACAAGGATTCACTTATACGATCTTAAACACAACTGCTTGGTGGCTCTCAACAGCTATTTTGTCAATAAGAAAATATTGAAAACCTCCCCACCCGCAAAAAAAAAAAAAAAAAAAAAAAAAAAAGTTGCAAATAAGAATCACTAACACACTTATAGGAGAGAATTTTAAGAAATAAACTCTAAGAAAAACCACAATCTGAGCTCCATGTGGAGGCTCAAGGTGGGGCTTGAGGTCAGGACCCTGAGATCATGATTTGAGCCAAAATCAAGAGTCAGATGCTTAACCAACAGGTGCTACCTAGGATCCCCTCTTAGGAATCTTTTTAAGAAGTCTAAAGGCTTCAAAAAAAGACCAGTAAGCCTCCAGAAAGGCAGATTCTAGTGGAAGACTGAAGAGTTGACAATTCTCCAGGGCGGGGAACTTAACACCTCTTAGGCATATACCACTCTTTGCTCACCCATGGAACAGCTACCCTACAAGCAGCTCTAGGGTTTTCTTCAGTCAGGCCATCAGACCTCTGCTAAATGATCTACCCAGTTCCTCTGGGTTTCCAGAAAAAGGGGTAAATGAGTCATAACTTAAGAAAGAAAAGGCTGCTCATATCTCAGCTTCAGGTCACAAGTGCATGTAAGGAACACAGAGGAAAGAAGCCCATCATTCTGCTCCTTTCTTGCATCTTTCCTGTGGACAGAAAATTAAGCAGAAATATTCCAATGTTCCAGAAGGTTTTGCTTTGGAGGATACCTAGACATCAGGAAAGCCACAAATGCCTCAGGGACCTCAAGTCAGCAAGACCATGAGGTATGGGAAGTTCAGCATCACCACAAACTTCCAAATCTTGGTGAGAAAAAAAAATTTAAAAAACAAAACAACTTTCTGACCTGGTGTTCCCTCCCTAGATGCAGCCTAGTCTTTTGCAGATCCTTCTCATGCTTCTTTCTTTCTTTTTTTTTTTTTTTTTAAGATTTTATTTATTTATTTATTTATTTGGGGGTGGGGGGTGGGAGAAGGAGTCTTCCTGCTGAGCGAGCAGCCTGATGCGGGGTTTGATCCCAGGACCCTGGGATCATGACCTGAGCTGAAGGCAGACATTTAAGGACTGAGCCATCCAGGTGCCCCCTCATGCTGATTTCTCAAAAAGGTTCTCTACTCTCCATCCAGTTTCCTTCTCTTCCATTCACTACTCAGTGTACTTTGCCAGAAGTGTTCTTATCATGTTACCATGACCTCCAAATTGCCAAAGACAAGACATTTGACCATTTCTTATCTCACTAGGCCTTTTTATATCACTGGATATTATACTTCCTTCCCTTTGTTCTATAGTAATAATAATAATAATAATAATAATAATAATAGCTAATATTATTGAGTGTCAAAATTTGCCAGGCACTGTGCTAAAAAAGCATCAACATTCTGTTTTGTTTTGGTTTTTGGTTTTTTTCCTGATGTGTGAATTGAGCATATTCCATGATGAGTAGATTAGGGTACCCATTATATAGAAGTTGAGTAGAGAGTCCTTTTGGGGTTCTGTATACCTGCAGATCCTGGATATCCTGTTGAAGAGTACAGCACTGATTCCAAAGCAGAAGCTGGTGGTAACAAGTCTCTTTTGCTCCCCTGTTCCCCTGTTCCCCTGGGTATATTTGGGAAGTGGTCACAGTGCTCAGATAAAGGCCTCAGAAAATCAGGGACTAACTCATGGGGCAATTAAAGAGGCAGGCATGCCACCCCACACCTGTGACCAGAGATTATTTAGTGATTTCCTGCCTTCCTTTCCCACTCACCTTCTCCCCATGATAACCTTCACTCTGAACTTTGTGTGGTCTCACTGAGAACAGGCAAAGCTAAGGCCTTAAAGCCATTTCTTTACACCCAACTTTGGTTCCATTCTGGAGAGCAAGTTCCATATAGCTAGCCCAGGAATAAGTCAATAAGGCCCAACCAAAACAGAAATGGAGCATGTTTGTTGAATTTGATGAGCTACTAATAGAAGGGAAGGTAATGACTAATGAAGTATAAATGCCAAATGAGTACGTTTTTGGGTCTGGCACAGATATATACAGCTAGAGCTCTAAACCTCTGAGGTCATATCGTAAGCCACAAGTTCTGGGGTCTCCCTGTGTCACTAAAGGCAGTTTCTTAATAGTTTTCATTACTATGGGTAATAACTTGCTAATGCATTCGTTAGATTGTGTTCCAATATTTTTCATGTTTTCTCTTTCTTGGTCTCTAATGGTATTTATTGAAAACACCTTCAAGTCCAACAGAAGTAAAATTTCATCAGATTTATTTTTATTTAAGGACATAACTTATCTAGAGTGATACTATATTTCCTCTCCATATTCATGTATTACTGTGACCACATTAATTTTCCTCCTCTTCTTTTTTTTAAATAGCAGGAAAATAATGAATTCAGGGAAAATCACTCTGCATAAAATGGCGAAGTCTTCTCCCTGGACCCAGAGATAGGAATTCTGCAAGATTTCCCTCTGAAGAGTCAACATTCCTGCTCACTACACATGTGGATACAATCAACTGAGGTCTCAAGATGGTCAACATTGATAGTAGTAAGAGCTTCCTTTGTTTGATTATCTCTCATGTGTTATGCCCTGGTGTATGAACTTTGAGGACCTTATCCCACTCTTCCAGGTCAATATTATCAGCCCTATTTTATAGATAAAGAAATTTAGCTCAGGGAAATTAAAGAAAATGTCTGAGACCACACAGTTGATAAGAGGGAGAATCAGTGTTTACACTCATTTCTGTCTTATTCCAAAAGCTCTTGTTCTTTCTTGTGTGATGCTATCTCTGCCTTCATGCGTCATAACTGTGATCTGAGTTTAGAAGTTCATGGTCTCAGCTTAGGTGGAGGGAAGAGTGAGCTAGACACAAACAAAAAAGTAATTAACTGGGCAGAACGCTGCATGTGTTATTTTGCATGGTAAAAGTCTATCGGATGAGTAGTTTAGAGAAACAAGAGAGCTTTGAGAACTGCAGCAGCCAGAAGTGGAGGCTGAACAAAACCTGTTGAACGTGGCTATTGCTTTTGTGACTAGAATGTGCGTGTTAACTGAATGAATTAAAAAAATGAATGATAGTGTTTATAATCACTGAATGTTTACCATACCCTTGAGCTTTGTCAGAAAGACTGCAGGCTTACTCTCAAATTTGAGTGAAAAATATGTCAACAGTGTTAGATATAATAGCTCTGGGATGATGATGTTGATGATGGTGATGAAGATGATGATTTTGTACTAGTTCTTAAACTTAGCTGCATTTGGGAATTACCAATTGTGTTTACAGCAGTGTTCCCAGGTCACCATGTATACCAATCATTTGAGAATCTCTAGGGATGGGACCCAAGCATCTGTAATTTTTAAAGCACCCTAGCTGATTGTGGCATGAAGCCAAATCTGAACTGCAGTTATAGAGTATTTTGTCTTCCAGGGCAATGTGATGTGAAGTGCCCTGTGCAAGGACCATAACCCAAAAAGACACATTACCCTACTTGGCTTTATGAACAACTCAACGTTGATACCTGTTTTTGCTAGCCAAAAGATATTCAAGGATGCTTTTCGCTTTATGAAAAAAGACTAAAAGCAAAAATCATGTTCAGCATTTGTTTTATAGCAAGCTGTGATAGAGGCAGTTCATAGCAACCAGAGTGGTACCACCCAGCTCCTTCCTCTGGAATCACACTCAACATCTCAGCTTCAAGCTGCCAAGACTCTGAACGGTGTCTGCAAGCATGTGTGTTTTATCTCAATTTATTTTGTGATTCTGTTAGCAAGATGTGTCTTAAGATAGCAGAACAACCTAAGAAAGGTATTTTTTGGGTTTGGGAACACTCAAAAAAACGTCCAGAAAAACGAATGGCAATTGCTTCTTTGCATCTTGCCATTATGACTTATGAAAGATTTTCACAGGAATGCTTTACTTTCAGATAGCAGGGGAAACCCATATAAGGTAAAGATTTATTTAGGAACTTTAGAGACCTAGGTATTAAAGAATTTGGGCAAAGTGGACTCTCTCCCAAATATAATCTGTCCCACATTTCAGTGACATAGGAGTCATAATTAGTGACTAATTAGACATATTAGTAAGAATTAAAGATAAGAAACATAGGGCACACAGGTGTTTTTTGTTATTGCTATTTTTTTGTTATTGCTTTAACTTCAGGCCTTTTCAGAGCTTTTAGAATTCCAGCATTCACTATAACTATCAAAAAGAGGATCTAGGATGTGGTGCTTTCTAAATGTATTTCTAGATATATTTACATTTGGTATAACTCGTGTTTCATGGAGCACATTCTGGGAATATCAACAAAAGGTTGATAAAACCAATCGTGGCTTATAGAGGTCTAGGCAGTCTATGGGTTGCTTTAAATATAATAGTTTGATTTAATCCACCCAATCATACTATGATTAGGTATTAGCACCTGCATTTTATGGATGAGGAAATTGATGCTCTAGTGGTTAAATAATTTGCTTAAGTTCACACGATAATTAACAGACCTAGAATTCAAATCAGGTTTTATGATTGTTGGTACAGTAACATTTCTTTGTGTGGACAGCTTCTACAAATGATTTCAGTGAAGCCCCTTGCCACTCCAGGCCCAGCTAACTAGTGATTACCGTACCCCAACAATACTGGCCACCTGACCCCAGCCAAGGAGTCTGTACTCTTTCAAGTGGTTCAATGTTGAGGCTACTTTTTTTTTTTTTTTTTATTAAAAAACTCTCTGGATTATGTCTAACTGACTAAATCCACTTTGGGTGTATTGCAGAATAACTGCGCACAAATGCCTTCAGCCTCCCTTTTACTTCTCTGAGAAACCCACTATCCAGACCCAGACCTCACATCCTCCATTCTGCCTCCCAGAGCTCTTAAGTTTTTGGTAGTGTCTTCAAACAAGCAAGCACTGCTGACACGGACTCATTTTTTTTTTTTCTTCTAATGATTGAATGACTATGCAGGGTACTGTGGGAATATGCATGAAAGCTTAATTATAGTTCCTGCCTCGCTGAGTGAATGCGGGATAGAAAGATGGCTCTGCCTTTGGAGTAAAACAGCAAAGAGATCAGATCCGTTCCCTTGTATTTGCACATGGCTGAGAATCAGCTCTCCCCATAAACAGGCAGACAGATGAAGCCAGTTATCTGAAAAGGTGTCAGCATCCTGTTAGCATGTGCATCCGTCTTGACTTTATATTCTCACAGCAAACTCAGCAGCAGGCTGAGCAACCCAGGTTGTCTCCTGATTGGGGGGCGGGGGGGGATGCTGCCTGGAAGTAGCCTATATGAAAACGCTTTATCTTTTTTTTTTTTTTTTTTTTTTTTAAATCACAAGAGAATCGTCTACTACCATGAACTTTTTTATCAGGCCACCAGAACTTAGATTTTGAAGTCCCCACACATTAAGCACATTCAGCTGAAATCTCTCAGTATACATAAAATTTCTTTCTTGGTGCGACACTCATACATTGACCACCAACTATGTTCAGAAACGGCAACAATTACTAGGGGCAAAAATAAGAACAGGAAGTTGGATATTAAGGGAAGGCTCAAGAGAATTTCCTTCAGGTAAAGCACAGAGTTTAATCACTGGCCTCATCGTCACCATCATGCTAACTGTTCAGAAGAACTTTCTATGGCTTCTCAGCTGTGGTATGTTGTGGTTGAAGCTGTAGAATGTGACCCTGAGAAAAAGAGGCGTTTTTGTGAGTGTACTGCCATTCATGCCACAAACATTCCCTAGGTGCCAACTGTGTGCGTACAGCACACTTTCGTCACTGGCCACACTATGTTAAATAAAACAAAATGTCTTCCCTTCTAGCAGAAGGGATACAAGTTAATCAAATCGTGGGGAGAGGCATATGCAAAGGGCAGCATCAGAACTATACCTACATTCAAATAGTCATATGTTTATGCAATTTCCAGATATTCTGCAGGGGCAGGATGGTTCGTCACAACTGAAATCAAATTAAGAGGGGTCCAGAGAACCGTCTGATGTGCTCCTATTTAAATTAGTGCAGCTTCTTCTATCGGAGAAAGACCTGACATCATTTCTATTCACTTGTATGCTCACCAGCCTCCTTAATACAACTTCAGGGATTAAATGTTTCCCAATAGACAATGCACGTGTCACTTCTGAGAAACGTGCACACTCTGTTAACACTAAAGGTGGCAGCCAATTCTGGAACTATAATTGGAGCTTTTCTTCTCCATTCCAGTTGCATGATTTTTCTTTCTCTTCAGTGACTTCCCTAACTTTATACATGAATACAAAGGCTCAGCCTCATGCTGTACCAACGATATTTGCTTAATCCCTTTAGCCATCTGTAGAGCAAGAGTAATGCACTCTATCAACTCATCAGTGGTGTGTCAGTGTGTCTGTGTGTGTGTCTGTGTGCATGAGGGCAGAGTGCACATAATACAACCAATGAAACCCACCTGAAAGCACACTGGTATTGACTTAAAGGTTTAAGTAAAAGAGGCAAAGCCCTGAATTTTGAGTCTGAAATAATCCTCAAAGTCAGAATTCTCATTGCCCATTGACACATGAATATGGTCACTGGTTGTCAATTTTGATTTTAGGTGTACACTGACATATGCTTAAGAAAGTGTACTGTATGTAATTCTAGAATTTGCTTTAGCCAAATTCAAATTCAATGTGGTGTTAACTCATTTGTTTTTCATTAAGTTCTTTATTAACAGCCAAATCCCTTGATTATTACACTTCTCTGAACTTTCTTGTTAATCTTACTTACAAGTCACATAATGCCTGAATACATTTCTCTGAAATGTTGTTGAGATAAAAGAGCTGACAGTGACAGTAATTAACTTCTAAATAAATATTAAAATGAGAGGGCATTGTAAATACCCCCAGTGCAACAGATACATGCCTAAGTCCCTAGGACTTTAGGCAGCCAGTCTGTCACCATTTGAGCTAGGGGCAGCTCTGCCACTGATTTTGGAAGATCTTCCTTTATACTATTTAGCCTACTTAGCCTCTTTTTTTAGTTCTCGGTTTTAGCTAAAATGCATATCTTATAGTTTGCTTTTCATACATTTGGCCTCTTAGCCATATGCTTTTCCATCCATTTCTCCACAGCTTATTTGCATACACAAATTTTCCTTAGGTAGGGACCAAGTTCAACGGTTTTATTTCCTCACCTCCATGTTGTGAAGGATCCTTGCACACAGCTGGCTGGAAACCCAATTGGTGTACCACATGCTTGTGTTGAATCGAGGTACATTTGTTCATAAGATATTCATCTCAAATCTGTCAAACAAAAACTGTGAAAGTGCCATGCGATTGGCTGGCTGTCTGTGCCATAGGAAAGCAGACACCCCACCCGTGCTTGTGTGATGTCTGGCATCTGACTGATGGGGCTGAGATACTAGCTGTGACCCTGATTTCAAGTGTAACTTTGGGCAGGTTGCTTAACATTGAAGTCTTAATTTCCTCGCATGTGAAATGTGAAAAAAAAAAAACAACAACAACAGTACTTCTCTGATAAAGGCACTGCAGTTCTTAAATGACATAATACAGTGAAGGGCTTCAGCCAGGGCTTGGCAAGAGCTCACACTTCACAGCTACTGCAGTCTTTATCAGGAATTCACATGGCAGATTTTGGGACTGTGATGCTTTAGAAAGCATCCCGCAAGAGCTAAATACGGAGTGGCTTCAAAAATTTAGATCTACCTGGGTATTCTGTCTGGTTTCAGTTTGGTAACAATCGTGAAAGCGATGGGGTCGAAGGGGCATCGTCAAAGGAGTCTTGACCTTTAGCTCCAACGTCTTGCCTGTAGGCACAGTGTGCTGTTTCTCTCTGACCCTCCTCTACAGTCAGCCCCCATCTGCAGAAGGACAGGTGTGACAGGTGGGTGGTGAGCAGCACCCTGTCTGTTTTCAGTTTTGTTACCCACATGGGAGTGGGTGGCTCCAGAAGGTAAACGTCAAAACGCTGTTTGAAAAGGAAGTTAACGCAGAAAATAAAAAAAAAAAAAAAAATCAAAAGAACCACTTTCCAAGTAGGTGACATACAAGAAGAATGAGCATAGATGAAGGCAAAAATACAGAGATTAAAGAGAGATAAAATATAAAAGTTGAGAGTGCAGCGTAACAGGGCAGATGGGGTTGAATCATCCTCAGGGTAGATCATGGAAGTGGCAATTTGCTTTTCAAATGTTCCTGAGTTTGGGTTACAGTGGGTAGATCAAGAGTACCCAACGGGGTAGACCATACTCTGTTTCTCTGCAGCTTCGAACTTCTCTGACCCCATAGGTCAGGCAGTTTAAGAGTAATCCAGTGGCAGAGCTTAGCCAGTTTAAATAGTGTGTATACACGTGTACATGGTTTATTTGAAGACTGTGATGCTGAAAACCAAGCAGACAGAATTGGCTAGAGGTCGCAGGACCTCCTCTGTCTTGTTGAATAATAGCTTAATTAATCCAAACTAGGAAACGCCGGAACAAATAAACACATAGATTGATGAATGCACAGACCATGGAGCCTGCAGGGAGAAGGGGCATACTGCCGTGGAACGAGCTCTGCGCCGGCTGTGAGGTTAACCCAGCTTCAGTCCTGGCACTGCACTCATCACTGGATGGTATCAAGGGGTGGTTCTCAAGGCTGATCCTGGACCAGCAGCATCAGTATTGCCTTGGAATTTGTTAGAAATACAAAATTTCAGGCCTTACCTTAGATCTGCTGATTGAGACACTGGAGGTGGGTCCCAACAGTGTTGTAACAAACTTTCCAGATGATTCTGATGTACAGTTAAGTTTGAGAACCATTTTAAAGGTGCTTATGTGCATTTGCACGAATATTATATTCTCTATTTGCACTGCATTCATAGGTCATTTTGTATTTTATCAATGTGAAATCAAGGAGCACCTTAGGATCAGAATTTTTCAGCCACAGATAAAAATAGCTCTTGTCATCTATTTCCTGGACTTGATGTCCCTTCAGTGTATCTAGATTCCCAGAAAGGGCAAAGTGACTAGTAACTGGGGATCCGAATCTGAAAGAGCTCTGTGGAAAACAGATCCTCAGGTTTTGGAGATCATCCTGTTCCTTCCTTTTGAGGGAATGATGACATCTTTGGAGTCTTTGTGATTAGCAAGAGCCAAGGACTGCCAGTTTTAAGGTAAAAAGCCTTCCTGCCTTTCTCCTGCCTTTCAGAGAGACCTAGCAAGGAGCTATTTTCAAAGCTAATCACATAGATAAAGCCAACGGCAGTCCGAAGATTGAGACTTCCTTCACTCAGATTACACATCTGTATTCTAATAATTGGGCCTTCGATAAATCTAGATCATAGCCTAAAGACTGACAAGAACTACAAACAAGATTTTTAAGTTAACAGCGACAGTTTGAACTCTCTTTGTATCTCAAAAGAGAAAATATTCTCATAGATATGCAATTAATAAGGCCTAGAAGATGGTGCTGGGGACGATGGAAACAAGAGCAATCACACCTGCTCCAGCTGTGCCTACTTCAGCAAAACACCGGGTCCTGGAAAGGACCAGATTCTTCCAGAAGGAAGTCAGACTGACACTTTTCAATCTCATAGCCCTCTCCTGTCCTTGCCTAGAATTTATTTCTCCATCCATCTTCCAATCTTTTTTCTCTATATTCAAATAGTTTACCTGTCCTGAACTGTAATGTTTATGTGCCACCATTTATAATTTTTCACTTTTTGTCCAACATTTTTCTCTCCTCATGTCACAAGCCCCCCCATTTTTCTTCACTGCTATTTCATTTGATCTTGTTTATAATTTATTCTGTAAATGCGCTCCTTGTGCTAACCTTATATGAGATGTCATTTTTGTGACAATACTAAGGGCAACCATTAAAGAAATATTATTTGCTTCTCTTTGACCACCTCCCATAATTTATTTTCATAATGTTGATTAATTTGTAATCAGCACTTTAAAAAGCAGCATTCCATCAGTAGCATGGGGGAAAATGCAATTTGAGATCATTTTGCACTGACACACATTCTTAAAATAAAGAATTAAATGTACTGAAAGCCAAATAATGGAGGTGCCTTTCCAATGAAGTAGAAGTTTTATTTTCAGGTCCTTTATAATTTTTCTCATTTTTCATGGTCTGCTCACTTCATCCTTCAATATCTACAAATAACCTTGTACAATATGTGTGGTAAAATAGTCCATTGTATTCTATACAAAGAATTAAAATTCAACCCATTCTGCAAGCCCTTGTGTAGTGCCTTCTGGGAGATTATATGCCACAGAGCAAAGAGTATTAGACAAGAAATAGGAGGCAAAGCTTCTTTCCTGCCCATCCCTTATACTTTCTGGGTGAACATGGATGATTATCTCCTCAGACTAGATTTCACTTTAGTTCCTAAAATGTCAAGTCAGTCCTACTTCTGAGGACTCTGGAAATCGGATATCATGCAGAAGATGGCTATACATTGTTAAGTTTTTACAACAAATTGCCTACTATACATTATCACTCAGAGATAACAGAACCATTTCCAATTACTCTGAACTCCTCATTCCCCAGCCCCAAACTTTCCTCTCTGTGCTTATTTCAGTAATTGACACCACCAACAGAAACCCAGGTATAATCCTGGAGTCTTTACTTTCCCTCAATAATCATATCCAGTTAATCAAGAATTCCTTTCGATTCTACTACTTAACTTTAATCAATCCCCTCTTTCTCATTCTAGCTATAATTATCCTTATAGCCCAATTCCATTGACTAGATTACGAATACTAATTCTTGGTCCCTGTCTCTATCTATAGTCCTGCATCTCTTTAATCCATTCTTTCTTCTACAGAGGACAGAATGATCCTTTTATGATGCAAATACAATTCTTTTATTCCTTTGTTGAATCATTCAATAGTGTCTCTTTCTAAGCCTAAACCCACTAAAATATCTCATAAGATTGTTCTTCTTCTTCTTCTTTTTTAAATTTTTATTTTTTAATTTTTATTATTTTTTTTTTTTTGAGAGAGAGCACACATATGTGCATGAGTAGTAGTGGGGGTGGGGAGCAATGAGGGTCAGAGGGAGAGGGAGAGAGAATCCTAAGCAGGCTCCATGCCCCGTGCATAGCTTGACACTGGGCTCAATATCAAGATACTGAGATCATGACCTGAGCCAAAATCAAGAGTCAGACATTTGACTGCCACCCAGGCACCCCAAGGCTATTCCTGACTTGACTTCAATTACATTGTATTACAGAGTTGTTTTTACATTTGGAGACTATACAATGGTGCCAAAATTATCATTACAGATGGCTGCCTTGCCCAATATTCCACATTTCCCTTCACCCATAAAATTTTATCTCCTTTCTTCCTGGACTACTCTTTCCCAATTCAACCTCTACTCTATTTTCCTATTTGCCTTTCCAAATCCTACTTGTTTTGGTGTAAATATCCCTTTTTATATGAATCCCAAGATACATATCTAAATCAAAACTGTCTCTTTTCCATTGTTAGTTATGATTTGGGAGCTCTGAAATGGGAAGAAGTTGTGACCCTTCAACAATATTCTTGAGTAAATAAATAGAGTCTCAAAGTAGATAGTAATCCCTTGGGTGGATTCCACTATTATATGTCCTCACAGTATGTTGTGTTTCCTATTATAGTTATTAACACTGATTAGACCAATTATAGTTTGTTTATACACACACACACACACACACACACACACACACACACAATATTATATATTACTTAAACAAACTTCTCCTGGACTGTAAGTTCCAGGTAATAGAGATAATGCCTACCTTGCTCATCATCATTTCTCCAGTGCCTAGTATAGACCCCAATAAACATGTGTTGAACAGATGGATGTGTTATAATTACTAAAATGAAAATGAGAGATGGTTTCTTCCTTCAAGAACCTTAAGATAATTAAATGTTGACAAATCACTATGACACAAGTTAATATATGGTAGGTGGCAAACAATAAGAAAGGTGATAATCAGAAGGCAATAACATTTGTAAAGCATCTATTCCATTCTAGGTGCTATATACTAAGTTCTTTATATATGAGCTCATTTTGTTCTCAGAACAACCTTGAACATTATAATTTGGAAATATCATTTTCACCCTTTCGTTACACTGAGAAGGGTTCTATGACTTACCCATGGCTACTCATTTGGTATGTAAGGTCTCACATTCCAGTTCCAGGTAGTCTGGCTATAGAGTGCATGTTCTTAACCTATTGTGCTGCCCTGACTCCTGTTATCTACTGCCTCCAGAGTAAGTTTCAGGCTGCTTGTTTCTTAGTCTCTGGCATCCTTGGCACTGCCTGGCCTTCCTATCCCCTTGGGGGAGTGGTGGTGGTACAGAAGCCTGTGTTCTACCATTGCCCTCCAGCCCAATAGGAGCCTGAATATAAGGAGGGTTCAGATGCAAGACTAGCAGAACCTGGCAATGCAAGATACATTCATTGAACAACTGGGGGGCTTCCCACCTCCCAGTCCAGGCACCAAAGACATTTCTAAGCAAAAAGAAAAAAAAATTAAGAAAGAAGAGAGGAGGGGAGGTGTAAAGTAAATCTTAAGTATGTTCCACAGCCAGCATGGAGTCTGATGTGGGGCTTGAACTCACAAATCTGAGATCATGACCTGAGCCAAAATCAAGAGCCATATGCTTACCTGACTTAGCCACTTAGGAGTCCATCTAAGCAGAAATTTAAATCCATTAGTACCTATCTATGATGAATTGGCACAGTGGACTCATGAGACAGAGACCCTGGCCAGAGTCCTGCATTTTCATTTTGCACTGGGCCCCACAAATTATTAGCAGGCCCTGCTCTAATGGTAACTGATGAATTCTAATTGCCTACATCTGATCCTTGCATACAATAATTACTCAATACATACTGTTGGATGGTTGTATGCCAGAGTGGGGCCACAATCTCTCCCTACTTCAGAGCTTCTGAATCAGAACTATGGCTAGAAATGGAAAAGAACCAGCTTTTATGCAGACATGTTTTTTGTTTTGTTTTGTTTGTTTTTGTTTTTTATTTAATTTTTTTCAGTGTTCCAAAATTGATTGTTTATGCACAACACCCAGTGTCTATACAAGATGTGCCCTCCATAATACCCATCACCAGGCTCACCCCCCCAAAACCCTCAGTTTGTTTCTCAGAGTCCACAGTCTCTCAAGGTTTGTCTCCCCTTCCGATTTCCCCCAGCTCACTTCCCTCCATCTCCCAATGTCTTCTGTTATTCCTATGCTCCACAAGTAAGTGAAACCATATGATAATTGACTCTCTCTGTTTGACTTATTTCACTCAGCACAATCTCCCATCCATGTTGATACAAAAGTTGGGTATTCATCCTTTCTTTTTTTTTTTTTTTTTTTAAATATTTTATTTGTTTATTTGACAGAGAGCTAGAGAGAGAGCACAAGTAAGCAGAGCGGCAGGGAGAGGGGGAGAGAGAGAAGCAGGCTATCCGCTGAGCAGGGAGCCCGATGTGGGGCTCGATCCCAGGACCCTGGAACCATGACCCGAGCCGAAGGCAGCTGCTCAACCAACTGAGCCACTTGGGCGCCCCGGTATTCATCCTTTCTGATGGAGACATAATACTCCGTTGTATATATGGACCATATCTTCTTTATCTATTCGTCTGTTGAAGGACTTCTTGGTTCTTTCCACAGTTTGGCGACTGTGGCCATTGGTGCTATGAACATTGGGGTACAGATGGCCCTTCTTTTCACTACATCTGTATCTTTGGGGTAAATACCCAGTAGTGCAATTGCAGGGTCATAGGGAAACTCTGGCATGTGGTTTTAGGTTTAAACTAAAAGGAATAGACTTTGACTAAGTGACAAGGTACCTACCATATCTCCCCAAAATATCATTAGAAAATTTATTTGCCAGTAGGAAGAAAATACTTCCACAGCATATTTTGGGAATAATCTTTGGAGAGAAGTGAAAGTGTTTCATGTCTGTATCTCCACTATCGAGTTCAAGAGCTAGTTAAAAAAGATGATACTCAGAGCAGTGTGCTATGCCCAGGAAGACTGCAAAACTAGAGCCAAAATAACTTGGAATCCAAATCTAGAGAAACTTAAGGAAATAAGAAATAGGCAAACTGAAAAGTGAATTAGAACAATAACAAGAGAAGCAAGCTATGGTGGGAGACATCAGAGCAAAGTGGTGGCAAAGTAGATGCCTGAGCATAGGCCAAAGTGGGACACTGCACAGATTCTGATATTTCCAACATAAGAAAATTAAACTTCTACCTTGGGACCAGAGTAGTACACTAATTTTGACCCAAAATTAGGGAACGTACTGAGGCTCCATTTTCTCCTATAAGCTTTTTCATTGCTCAAAAGCTAAGTAGATTGGAAAATAGTAGTTATAGCAGAAAGCCAAATAATTAGCTAAGTGGATTAGAATATAATAGTTATAGAAGAAAGCCAAATAATTCTGGAATCTTAGACAAAGTTATTGTTTTTTGGGGTTTTTTGTTTGTTTGTTTTATATCTGGGGACTATAGAATGGTGCCAAGATCATCCTCAAAAATGGCAGTCTTTTCTGACCTTAGAGGGAAAGTTCTTAGTTTTTCACAGTTTAGTATGATGTTAGCTGTGGGTTTTTCACACATGGACTTTATTATATTGAGGTATATTCCATCTAATCCCACTTTGTTGAGACTTCTTATCATGAATGGATGTTGAATCTTGTCATATGCTTTTTCTGCATTTATTTAGATGATACCTTTTTTTATCCTTTATTTTGTTGACATGGTATATGATGTTGATTGATTTGTGAATAATGAACTACACTTGGATCCCCAGAATAAATCCCAAATGATTGTGGGGAATGATCTTTTTAATGTATTATTGTATGCAGGTTGCTAATATTTTGTAGAGAATTTTTGCATCTATGTTCATCAGGGATAGATATGGCCCTATAGGTTTCTTTTCTTGTGGTGTCTGTGTTTGCTGTAATATCAAAAATGTCCACTCTCACTGGTTTTATTCAACATAGTACTGGAAATCCTAGCCATGGCAATCAGACAAGAAAAAGAAATAAGAGGCATAATAACTATCATTATTTGCAGATGACAGGATACTAAGCATAGAAAATGCTGAAGACTCCACCAAAAAAAAACCAGAACTGATGAATGAATTCAGAAAGGTTATAGGATACAAAATCAATATACAGAAATCCATTGGATTCCTATACACTAATAAGTAAGTAGCAGAAAGAGAAATTAAGAAAACAATTACAATTTCACCAAAAGATACCAAAATACCTAGAAATAAAATTAACCAAAGAAAGGACAGACCTGTACTCTAAAAACAATAAAACGCTGATGAAAGAAATTGAAGGTGGCACAAATATAAAGATATCCCAAGCTCATGAATTGTAAGAATTAACAGTGTTAAAGCGTCCGTATTACCCAAAGCAATCTACAGATTCAGTGCAATCCCTTTCAAAATATCAATAGCATTTTCACAAAGTAGATAAATAATAAATTAATAAATAAATAATAAATGAATAATACTAAAATTTGTATAGGACCACAGAAAACCCCAAATAGCCAAAGATGTTCTGAGAATGAAGAAAAAAAGTTGGAAGTATCACAATACTAGATTTCAAGATATATGACAGATCTGTAATAAAACAGTAAGGTACTGGGACAGAAATAGACATACAGATCAATGAAACAGAATAGAGCCCAGAAATGAACCTATGATTATATAGTCAATTAGTCTATGACAAAGGAAGCAAGAATATTCAACAGGAAGAGAGAGTTTCTTCAATAAATGGCTCTGGAAAAGTGGGATAGCTACATGTGGAAGAATGAAACTGGACCACTGTCTAATACCAACCACAGAAATAAACTCAAAATGGATTAAAGACCTAATTTTAAAATAAATTAAAAATAGAAAAAACATATAGCTGCCTTTCATCCTTGGTAGGGATGGGAGAAGAATGACAGTTAAAAAACAAAAAACAAAAAACAACAAAAAAATGCAACCAAGTTAGCACTCCCTTGGTTGATGGCCATAGGCCCTTGCATCTCAAGCTGTATAGTTTGTTGTATTTTGTTTACTATAAAGGCTAATATTAACTTTTATTTGTCTTCATGGAAGCTTTTAGGAATCTTGATATCTGCCTCACTGGCAGACCCATTTTAAGGAGAATTGAGATAAATATTTGCTGGTTGATATCTTAATCACTAGAGACCTACTAAAGGCCCTGTTACTGCTATTATATTTCCATTAGCAGTGTTCTGATCTACTCAGTTTCATAGCATCTTACTATTGGATTGCCCCACTCCTCCTGGCTTCTGAAGAGATGCACACAAGTCTATATGCAGACTAAGAAGAGGTAACTGATGATCTGTACCTCAAATCAAAGTAATTTTACATAGTAAGATAACCATGTCAACTAAAGAGGCCATAGAAAGATCTGATACAGTAGAGAGAAACATGGCAGTTGATACTTAAGAAAGACCAGATCTTTAGACATAACATGTAGAAAAAACAAAAACAAAAACAAACAAATGAACAAAAAAAACACCTCATTGTAGGACCAAGAATGAGAGCCTGCTTCTGTTCTCCTGGATACAACTGGGTTGATGTTTAAATGAGTCGGAAACATGATGAATCCATGAACTCCAGACTCCGTGTCTGATACCAATGAGGCCTGGTTGCCATGAAGTCTGGACCTAAAACAATTTTTCCCTACCCAGATTTATTTATGTGCACTTTTCAAATTCCTCAAAATAAATACTCCATTTATACCCAAACTAGCCTCACTATTTAAAAAATATCAACAGACTATGGTATAGTTTTTATTTTTGGTTAATATTCTCATTATGGTTTGTATTTATATTATAGAAAACAAAACATTTTTCTTTCTCTGAAGGTAGAACTTTTATTTAACTATGTGCACAATAGAGTATTTACCATCTAAAACATGTCAAGAAAGTAAAATATGTCAGCAAAGGAAAAATACACAATTTAAAAGATCAATATAATGAACTAATCAAGATAAAGCCTTTATGCCAAAAAACTTTTTAAAAAAATTAAAAGGTAGTTATGATTCTCACAAATATCAATAATTATTTAATCTATAATCAACTCAAAATAATTTTTGTGACAAACATCTCAGTGGAAAGTTGGAAGAAACTGCAAACATACCAAGTCAATCTCCATACAAATCTCAAAAAGATTTTTATGGTTTTGACAGGGTGTTTCTAAAATAATCTGAAAGAGAAAAAGTATATGAATAACACAAAACTTAAAAAATATTAAATGTAAGCCTTATCTGATGCCAAAACATATCATAATCTATAATATCTATTTCTGATTAGTACTAGTATAGAAGTAGATCAACACAGAAATGGAATAGGAAGTCCTACAAGAGACTCATATGCATATTTTAAAAAATGTATTTCTTGAGTTTGTGCTTTATTTATAATCACAATTAGGAAAACAAAGAAAGGCTGGCTAAAAAATTATGAGAACTTTTATAAAAATCAAAATGATTAATAACCATAGAGGAAATATTCAAATTTACTGAGGAATAAAGGATGAATAAAAAGAAATATGGGATAGTTTTTGCCTAAAATGTGAACAACTTAATTGACACAACTACATGAAATAATTATGTCTACTTATCTAATGAATTTATTTGGTAAGTGAAATATGTCAACTTCATACAGTATAAAGAGCACTACAAATTGGTATGACTTTTCTGGAAATTAATCTGGCAATATATGAAAAGGGACATAGTTCTCTTTTGAATCAACTATCCCTTGGCCCTGTATTCTGCTTGTAAGAAGTATCCTAAATAATGGTCAAGATTTGCATGCAGGAATTTTATCTCCTTCTCCTCCTTTCTTATATGACTCAGAAGTTAGATTTTAGGACTGATGAGGATATAGAGAACTCAGCCATTCTGTATTGATATGATTGTATGTAAACTTACACTGTTTTTCTGGAGATAATTTAGGACCAAAATATATGAAAGACTTTAAAGTTACACAAACTCTGTGGCCTAGCAATTCTGTCTAGGAATTTACCCTGAAAATATAATTGTGAAAATTATTTAAAATCTGCTTGTGACTCAGAGTTCCAATCTTCATTTTATATAGAGGTCAGTACACTTTTCCTTTATAGGGCCAGAGAGTAAATACTTTAGACATTGCAGGCCAGTTTCTTCTGTAACTCTTAATAGCACTAAGACCATTCCAGAAGATATGTAAACAAATGGGCATGCCTGTGTTCCAGTAAAACTTTATTTACAAAAAAGCAGGTTGCAGTGGACTGATTCCGGTCCTCTTTGATTACCACGCAGCCCATATAAAACATATTTTCTTTATTTAACTGTGCATGATCTCATCTTTCTCATCAGTTTCTACTTACTCTATTTAATCTTCATTAGTATTTAACCAAATATGATAATCTCAAAATTATCTCAGGTAATATCTAGTATCTGGGAAAAAATGTTCAGTTTTTCTTATGCCTGTCCCCTAATCCTACTCTACTCAAAAATACATTTAGGAAAATTGTTTCATGACCTCTTGCCTATATGGTAAAAGAATCCTCATACAAGATCCAGTTTGAGCTTGGCTTCAGAGACCTCTGTTGGGATATTTGGACTGATCTAATCTCCCTGGTTACCTTTTGCTGTGTTACACACCACCCGAAAACTTAATGACTTAAAATAAAGATTGATAGTAACTTTCATAGTTCTGTGGGTAGATAAGGCTCAGTTGGATAGTTCTATCCTCAGATCTCTCAGGACTGCAGCTACAGTGCTGGGACTGTCTAAAGTCTCATTTGGGCTGTATATCCAAGATGGCCTACTCACATATCTGACAGTTGATTCTGTCCATGGATGAGGTTCACCTTAGGCTGGAAGGTGGAAAGCCCACAGGTGGCCTTCTCTATGTGCCTTGTTCTTCTCATGATATGGTTCCAAGAGACCTAGTTGAAAGCTTCAAAGCCCCTAATGATGTAGCCTCAGAAATCCTAGAACATTACTTTTACCACATTCTTTTGGTGAAACAAGTTCCCAAAGGAAAATCCAGATTCAGAGGGAATAGTCATATATTCTACTTCTCAACAGTAATATTATCACATATAGAGTGAGAAAAGAAGTACATAGTGGCCACTTTGGAGACACCTCTCATAATATCCATTGGCATTTTTTTTTCTGGCAATTGCTAATATCTTTAGTTGATAAAATATAAATAAGTCCCTTAGCATTTCAATAAAGCCTGATGATCTCTGTGCTAATTCAATTGTTCAGATCTAGTTCCAATTCTAGATATTTCTGATTTTATATCACTTTCCCTGTCACACAATCTACCATATTATTAGTCCATTTTCAGCTTATGTCATGAGGTCACCTTGCCCCTGCCACAGTGTCCAGGCCACAGAAGAATTAGGGGAAACTTAGGAAAGCAAACCATAATCCTCTCTTTCAGAGTAAACATTTTATACATTAATTATTCAGGTTTCCTTCCTATCTGTACAGGACCAAATGAAGATTGCCTCCTGAACCCCCCCATTTTTTTAAAAATCAATATGACTCATTTTTACATCTGTGGGTTTAAATCTGATTAAGAAATGTTGGGGAACCCATTTGATTAACCACTTTTTCTTCCATTGCCTTCTTTTCTTTGCACGATACTTCAGGACAAGAAAGATAGGATTTTATATTACTTTCTTTACATGACAGTCTCCTTCTTCTTGAATCCAACCTTGTCGTTGAGCTTTAGTGAGTGTACATGTATCACTCTGAACGGAGTGAGAGAATATATGGTCTCAGTAGATCAAGCTTATTTCATCATGTACCAAAGGAATTTCAAGCAGTTTTTCTCTATATTAATCATTGTTTTCAAGGCAATTGTTTTGCTAAAAATATCTTTATTTTCTTGCTCTGGGACTATATACCTCTTGGCCTAAACTCTGAGGCAGAAAACTGCAACTAGATTAAAGGAGAAGATGTAAAAAAAAAATAACTGTGAGTAAGTAAATATCCCAAAACACAACAATGATTAAATAAATCATGTACAGCCACTAGATGGAACACCTAAAATTTTTAAAATATTTGCTTATAGACAGGAAAAACGATGGAGGATGTTAATAATTCAATGATGAGTCTGGTAGTCTATGTTTGCAATAGAGGGAGATTGGCTTGTTAAAAATAATATCTACTCTGTTTCCATCTGTACCTTCTTCATTTATTCAGCCTTTGTAGTCTTAATTAGGGATAATTCCTAATGCTCAGTCTTTGTTCTTTTCCAGTGTCATTCTCTGCAATCTCACTTCCGTGGCATTGACAAACATATCTATAAAGAAGTTTTCAGGATTCAATATTGTATTCTGACTGCTGTTGTGTGCTTCAAATCTTTGTAACTATGTGCCTGTAATTCCTTTTGAAAATCCCATCTCTGACCCACTTGTGCCAAACCAAAGCTATCATCTTTCTGTCAAGACGGACATCTCTTTGTTCTTTTCATATTTCTCTCAATAATAATCTATTTCCACACTTCCCAGGATGTGTGGTCTGTAATAGTCTTTGGCTCATCCTCTCACTCTTGTCTCCAATCGTTGTATCTGTACCACAGACACTATTTGTCATCTACCCAAAGCCACTCCCCTGCCTTACTCTTGACAATAGAAGTTTGTACTTTTTTTTTCTTTTTCTGTTTCTCTTTAGGATGAAGTCAATCTCTAATGTCCCATGGTCTAAATCTTGGTAAGTGTAAATTAATAACAGTAATTTCATTTTCCTTGCCCATAATTAGTTAGGATTGGTCATGCTATGCAATTCTGGCCACTGAGGAGTATCCTAGGAAGATTTTTTTTCATTCTTAAAATGTGGCACAAGGAAGGGAGAAGGCTTTTATTGGGGGAAAGGGGGTTATTTAGATGTTATAAGGATGTGCTGTTGTAGCCTCTATAGCGATGTTGAGGATGTAAGGGGATAAGCCTAAGAACAGAAGTCAGCTTTGCTAGGAATGATGAGGGGGAAAATGGAAATAACCTTGCCCTGGATGAGCTACTGAATTAACCCATTCTGTAGGCTTCTACACCTTTTTGATTTTTTTTCCAATTCACTTAGTAACAAGAACTTTTAAACTATGAAGACAATTCCAAAATTGTGGAAAGACAATGGTTAGAAAAATTTAGTTTAGTCCTTGGCTCTGCCACTTAAAAGTTGTGCGATATCATAAAAACTGCTTAATTTCTGTAAGTTTCCACATATATGAATTTGAAACTATATTAACCAGGGGCACCTAGATGGTACAGTTGGTTAAGCATCTGACGACTCTTGGTTTCATATCAGGTCATGATCTCAAGGTTGTGGGATCAAGCCCCATGTTGGATTCTGTGCTCAGCACAGAGTCTGCTTAAGACTCTCTCTCCCTCTGCCTCTACCCCTACTCTCTCTCTAAAATAAGTAAGTAAGTAAATAAATAAATCTTAAAAAGAAAGAAACTATACTAACCATTTAGTTGTTCTAAATATAGGAGAAAATGCATACAAAACAATTTTGAAAGGGTAAAGTACATATCAATAGAAGATCAATATTATTTAAAGATTTTATTTATTTATTTGACACAAAGAGAAAGAGATCACAAGTAGGCAAAGAGGCAGGCAGAGAAAGAGGGGGAAGCAGGTTCCCCACTGAGCAGAGAGCCCGACATAGGGCTCTATCTCAGGACCCTGAGATCATGACCTGAGCTGAAGGCAGAGGCCCAACCCACTGAGCCACCCAGGTACCACTAAGATCAATATTTTATCTTTTGGATTTGATAACCGAGTCACCTTTCTACCACTACTACTCTTGTTTTGGATTCTATCCTACTCTATATCAGGTGTCTGATTGTTAGCTCTACCCCCACTTCCTCTGCTCTCTAAATCACCTGGTCACCAGATGATGCATATAAAAATTTCCTTTCTGTGAGAAACGTGAGATATAAGAATAAAATCAGAGAGGAGGTGAGTCAATCACCAGACTTTATATAATTAGCAAATGTTCAAATCTATGTCTTATAAACAAACTAGACATGCTTTTCAGTTGTCTTCAGAATATTTGAGTAACAATGATCATATTCTACTCAGTAAAGAAAACTTAAACTATAAACAGTAAATACTTTGCAACCAATGAATTACTAATGTAATTACTTACTATTATATATCTCAATACCCAATAACTAGGAAATGAAAAAAAAAGCACTCTGCTAAATAATCATTTCATCAAAAAGTAAATAAAACAGTGATAAAAATCTATTTAACACTAAGAGCTCTGATAAACCTTTACCAGAACTTATAAGATAAAAACAAAAGTATAGGGCAAATTTTATAGCTTTACATACTTTTATTTTTAGAGCTTATAGAACACTTAAGATTAGAAAAGAGAAACACAGTAAATATTATGATACCAGAAGAAACGAATTTAAGATAGAAATATGATTGAAACAATTAGAGAAAGAAGTCATGGTACAATTGATTTACTCAATAACTAAAATTTTTAAGAGCCACAGAAGAAAATCCAGCAAGAATCATAAGTGAAATAAGACAATATACTCTTCCTAGCATTAAAAATGAAAACTAAGCTATAACCATAGCTACAGCTAAATTTTATACACACACACACACACACACACAGTATAGATAGATAGATAGATAGATAGATGATAGGGTTAAGGATCTATATCTATATCCCAAGATTAAAAACATTGGGAGTCCTGCACTAGGTTCTGATGTAGAAAATTACAAAAGAAACAATAGAGTTCACACCAAACACCAAAACAAGCTCAAGAAACTATAATATCACAGTTTTTGAAAAACATTTGAGGGTTGAGAAACCGAACTAAACTAAACAATGAAAGTGGCTTTCTTATAAAAAGGAAGAGGCCATTTCTGTTATCCTTGCCAATGCAGAAAGATGAGACTCTTCTAAAAAGGGATAAACCAGGACATCTAAATGGCCCATAGGCACATGAGAAGAAGCTAAACATCAGTAATCATTAGAGAAATGCAAATAAAAACCACAATGTGTTACCAGTTCACATATTTAAGAATGACTATCATCAAGGGACACCTGGCTGGTTCAGCTGGTAGAGCATGTGCTCAGGGTTGTGAGTTCAAATCCCATGTTGGGCATAGAGCTTACTTTTAAAAGGAAGGCTATCATAAAGAAGACAAGAGATAACAAGTGCCGGCAAGGATGTGGTGAAAGGGAGCCCTCATATGCTGTTTATGGGAAATAAATTAGTCCAAATACCACGGAAAACAATAGGATGGTTCCTCCACAAACTTAAAAGTAGACCTACCATGTAATCAAACAATTATATTTCTGGAAATAAAGACAAAGGAAATGAAAACATGAATTTGATGAGATATAATGTATGTACCCCCATGTTGATTGCAGCATTATTCACAGTAGCCAATATATGGAAAACTCACATGCCCATTCAGTGGATGAATGGGTAAAAGAGATATGGTACATACACAAAGGAATATTACTAAGTCATGAGAAAGGAGGATATCCTGCCATTCGCATCAACACTGATGGACCTTGAGCACATTATGTTAAAGAAAATAAGCTAGACAGAGAAGGACAAGTACTATTTTTCACTTAATGTGGGGTCTTAAAAAAATCAAACTTGTAAACAAAACAAAACAAAACAAAACAATAAAATGGTGGTTACCAGGGGATGGGGGGTGGGGGTAGGATAACATTAATTGTGTTTCAGAATACAAATTTATTTCAAGCGTTCAAATAACCATGGATATTTAATGTACAATTTATTGAACATATACAATATTATTGTATACATACATAATGTGATAAATATCATTAAATGGTAACTATATTGCAATATTTAAATGTATTAAAAATAACACTGTGTACACTTTAAATTTACATAATGTTACATGCCAAATCTATCCAATTAGGAAAAGAAGGGGTTAGACCATCAGACTATCCATCAGGTTGTGAACATACTGTGCGTGAGCTGACATTGTGTAACAGTGCAGAATCCCCAAATGGGAAGCCACCAAGCAGGAACCCATCGCCTTGCCAACATATCCGTATGTCCCTTTGTGGAGGACTTGAGGAGAATCCAAAAGGTAAGGGGCAGTAAGAAAAGTAGTGCTGGAAGATTCTCCTTCTCAGAGTAATGGGGGTGAAGGGCGGCAAAGACATCCTTCATCCCAGCACTCCGGGGTTCTAGCTAACGGAAATTGGGGAGCAGGCACAGAAGCTGAGAGACAAATCTAAGGATAGATGGTGAGTGGCACAGGCAAGATAGAGCCTCCTGTGTGGTGGTTATAGAGGCTTGTACATAAATAGGATCTCAAAAGCTTTGTACTTCAAATGTATGCACCTCCCTGAAAATAAATTATTCCTTCATTTAAAACAATGCTTTAGGAAGAGGACTTTCGTTGAGCTATGTTATACAGAATGAAAGGAAAAAATCTTAGAACTCCCAGGAAAAATTGTGCTTTATCTTCTTAAAATCAAGCATATCCTTCCCCAAAGATTTAGATATATGAAGGCTATATTATTATTTATAAAAGCAACACTGGAAAATGACAAAACATAAGAAATCTATGATTGGTTGAATAAACTGCAGCACATTTGTGTGTGTGCCAAACTATATACTTATTATACTTGATGTTTTAAGACATTTATCTAGGTAGAGAAAAAATTCTGCTATGATTGAATTTAAAAATAAATTATAAATCAAGATGTATAGTACCTTGAAAAATGCATGACAAAAACAACAGCCAACAGAGATGGAAGGGTCTAATGTAAAAACCTAATAGCAAGTATTGCCTATCTTTTTTCTTCTACTGTGTTTGATTTGTTTCTTCAATAAGTCTGTATTATTTGTGTAATTAAAAACAAGATATTTTCTAGTAGCCAAAAAGTACCATGATAATTAAGATAAATATCCCAAGGAAATAGTTGATTCATATTAGCACCTAAATTAATGAAGTTATATGTTTCAGCATTGCTCAATACATTAATATTATATGTTAATAATACAATAATTCAGGTTAATAATATGAATAAAAATTATGATCATAATGACTAGTGGCTAAAAAGTCACTTGCTAAACAGGACAAGTGCTAATTATTTGAGAAAAAAAACAGAAAGCAAGCTGCCTACTTCAGCTCATTCATCAAAATAAATTACAGTTATTTCTTTTTTAAACACTTTAAAGAACAATACAAAATAAGTGCAAACAGTTATAAACTGTTGAGATTAGAGGAAGGTTTTCTAACCATCCAAACAAGTGCTGATACTCTGATGAAAATATTGATATATTTGTGTAAATTTTGAAATAGCTTCTTTACATCTAAAAAGTATAAAATCAAATCTCTAGGGAAATATTTTCAATAAGTATTATAAAGGGATGATAACTGTACTCTAAAACATTATTGCAAATAAATTAAACAACAATGGGATCACTTGAGTCCTAATAAAGGAGCTATAATTAACATTACACATGAAAATATTTTACTTTCTTGATTAACAATCAAAAATTTTAAATTAAACTACAGTGAGTTATACTGAGATAAGCAACTATCAAAGATAAAGAAGAGATGATCATTTCTGGTAAGGGTTTAGGGATATTGATCATTTCAGTCTCTAATGGTACGGTGTGATTTGAGACAATCTTTCTGGAGAGTGATTTATGATAGCATATGTCAAAAATCCTTAAAAATATGCATATCCTTTGATCCAGTCATTTCACTGCTAAGAACTGAGTATTCCTGGAGGTGTGTTTGCAAAGATAAAAATTCATGCAGCTTCGTGTATCATAGCATTTTTCAAAAATGGAAAACAATCTAACTGTTGACCAAAGAGAGAACTCAGTAAATGATATTGTATATTCCTAACAAACAATAATATGAAACTATTAAGAGTTATTTTGTTGTAAAAACTTCATTGTTATTTAAAGATATGTGATAGAGCTATTAAACGTGCTGAAATCACAGCATAGTGATTTAGCAGAGTCTGGAGTACAAATGCTTGGTTCCTAACACTGCCTTTTATTCTCTGAGTATTCTTGGACAAGTTATTTGCCTTTCTGATCCTTAGTTTACTCATCTGTAAAACAGAGGTAATAGTAGTAATCTCATCAGATTGTTCTGAGGTTTACATTAGTTCATAAATTTAAAAGGAATGGTGCCTGGCATGAGTTACATGCTAAAAAAAGAAAAAGAAAACGTTAGGTTCAACAATATGTATTGCAGATTTAATTTCAAACATTATTTTATCATAATGTTCTTCCACAAAAGAACACAAAGTAGCTTCTGAATGTGTAGAGATCAAGCCTAAGCATCTTCACTTAGCAGAAAACCATCTGGATTATAAAAAGTAAACAGAAAATTCTGTGAGTATAAACATACCCAGATGCCTCTGCTTCTCCCGTGGTAATTCTCCTGGCCACTCCTGTTAGACAGCACTTCACTGCCTTTGCCCTTCTCACCTTTCTTAGATCTCTGCCCCAACACTGTTTTTATCACTAGAAATTCTATTTACCTAGAATTCTTCTATTTATCTAGAAGACACCTGGCCTCTGACACTCACATGCTTACCATATAAATCTTTCCCTCCTTCCTCCAGGACATGGAAATAGAAAAAAAAAAAAAAAATCTGACGTGTCAGAATGTATCATATTCCCTGGCCTTTCTTTACCATATACTTCCCTAGATATAGGACTATCTGATGTCCCTAAATAAAACACCCAAGACTGGGCCCAATGTCCCTTCTCACATGAAACCTATTAACACCGAATACTGATTCTAAATATACACAAATTCAGGCATGCATCTACAATATAATTTTAAAGCACAACAATACTTAAATGTATAATCTGACCCATGGGGGTGTGGCCTCTTTGGTCCAATCTGCAGGAATATTAGTTTCCCATGAAGTCATCTCAGACCGAAGACTTCATTTTCTGACTGATTCTGATAGAAATGCAGAGCCCAGCCTCACACAATAGCAGAACTCCACTGGGACATTCATGAAGTAAGATGCCTTCCTGGGATTTATGTCACACCACTCCTGTCTATAGAATCCCCAGATTTCTTCATGTATTTTATGAAGAAATTCTTTCCCTCTCATACAAAAACTAACATAGAGAACATTTCAGAAAGAGACGTGTGCCGTGTGCATTAGTCCCGAGCTTGTCTGAAGGCTTAGAAAGTCAGAGAATGGTCTCAATTTAATCAAAAGAAGTTTTCTCATCTTCCACAAATAATTTGATGTACTTGGGTGGTTGCAAGGACCCCAAGGACTTCAGAGTCTAGCAAAATCTGATCAACTCTCCAAAAAGAGTCCTTCAGTACCTCTCAGACTAACTGCAAATAACTTCCCATTTATCCAAACCAGGTGACAATATCAAATCACATTATGTTCATGTGGGAAGTAATTGAAAGGCAACTCTAGAGCTCTGAATTCAGAAGTTGGTCAAAAGTCTAATATTTTCAAAAGCTATATCATTTTGAGAAAGTGAAGAAAATTGCATTTTCTATCTTTCAAAAGAATCTAACTATCTTTTATTGTATTTTTAGGGTACCTTGGTTGCTGCTATGATGTTGAAGGAACAGATCAAGGACACGAGGTTGAAGGATACAGTGTGGCAGATTTCAAACAGGAGAGCTGTTGAGTACTTTACTACCTTTTGTATTTTCAAAATAAGGATTGCAATAATAGAAGAAATATGTCGATGGGTAAATATAACTAAAAAAAAAAAGTGATGTGAAGCAGCATTTACATTTGAACAGTGGTCAGAGATCTCTCTATTCATGCATTCATCCTTCTATCCATCCATTCAGTCATTTTTTTTTTCTTAAAAAATATTTTATTGAGCAACCCTTGCACAAGGTTCTATTCTATGTGCCAAGGAAGCAGCATCAAAGGAGGCAAACACAGTTTCTGGCCTCATAGAGCTTATAGTCTAACAAAGCAGGAGTGTATTTTAGGCTCTCATCAATTCATCAGAAACTGATGACAGACCAGATGTTACTAGAATAGGCATGTCTGGGGAAAAGGCACAATTGTTGTCTTCTCTTGAGACACTTTGAACTTTTCTGCTCTTGGACTTGTTCCATCTCTGGTCGACAAATGTGAGCTCTTTAAGGGCAGGTTCTGTCCTAGATTCACTTCAGGACCCATTACCACCTGGCTGTCTTGTAAACCAGAAGCATCTACATTCATGTGAAAGCATCTCATTATTTTATTTGCTGTATTTACTAGAGTAGACACTCAATAAATGGGTTTTTAATGCAAAATCCCTCACACATTCCAGAATTCCATGAACTGTAGCTACCATCCTGACCACTTGTGTCACCATTTTCAGAGCCTTCTTCCCAGCACTTACCTTGCCTTACCCCCATGTAATACCTCATTGCTCCTCCTATACTGAGGAGGAGCGGTAACTTTCAGTAACACTGAAAGTTAACTACATTGGTTTCCTGCTAATTGCTTGACTACTTTCTTTCTGGTGTACTTGATGACTCTATTCAACTCAATTCAGTTCAATGCAATTCAATTCAGTTTAATTAATATCTGACCAATTACTGTGTATTGGGTACATGACCACTTCCCCATGGAATACTCCAAAATCCAGCCCTCAGCTATCCAATGGATCTAAATTAGAATTGTCTATTGGACATCATCTCCTGCATAACCTATAGTCCCCTCATTCTCAACATACCCAAAATTAAATTTACCATTTTATTCTGAAAATAACAGTGTACTTACTTCTTGATGTGATAATATTAGTAACATGAGCATTAAGTCAGCCATATGTCTTTGTGCTGTATTTATCTACTTCTTCAAAAACTCCCCTAAATGAAGTTTGATTTTCTTCCCCATACAACTCACCTCCAATCAAAAAAATTACCTTACTATGCCTTACCACTTTTATAATCACTTCCATTCCAAAAATGCATTGCTAGGTTACAAAGATGTGTCAGATTTAATGCCATTCAACTCCTATAGAAGTGTGTCTATGTCCATCATCTGCCCCAAAAAGTTTGGGGTGCAGTATCTTCACTATGGCTGCCACTACTACTCCACATATTGTTTCAGGGAAAGTAGATGCCTTCTCCAATGTTATGTGATTTCTTGCTTCTGAATTGTTTTCTAACTTTTCTTACCTTTTAGTATTCCTACCTCTGTCATTCTGCATGTGAAAATTCTTTCCACTTTTTAAGCCCTAGTTTAAATCATGCCTTCTTGATGATTTTAGCTATGATAATAATTTAAAAAGAGAAATAAATAAAGAGCATGGCCTTTAGTTGCAAACAGACTTGGATTAAATCCTGGATACACCACTTTACATGCTGTTTGATCATTGACAAAATACTTAAAACTGTGGCACTGCTTTAAAGGAAAAAAAAGTTCTGTATGTTCAGAATAAAGATAATCCTATCTTGCACTTTGAAGTGAAGAAGGTTCATGCTTCGAATATTTTTTAGTGTTTATACAGAAATATTCTTGCTTAATAGTATTTCTGTCTTTTCAGTTCACTTTCAGTAGGAATAGAAATAAAAAAAAAATGACCTAAGTTTGCAATCTTGATCCAACTCCTCTGTCAGGTATTAATTTTGTATGTGGGAAAACAATAAACTCTAAAAATATTCCAGTGATTAAAAATAAATTAAAAAGGTAGTCTTTGCTTATGTGAAGAAACCAGCTAAGTGGAACACCTCACTTTCCATTGATGATCAATCTAATGAGGCATTTCTGTGCCATGTAAAACAAAACAAAACAAAACAAAAACAAAAACAAAAACAAAAACTTCCTGTAGGAAATTCTTTTTGTGAATTAAATGTACATTCTTTAATTTTCCATAATTTGGTTTTTTTCCCCTATGTTTTGCTGCCCTAAGAAGAAAAATATGGGGCACCTGGGTGGCTCAGAGGATTATGGCTCTGCCTTCAGCTTGGGTCATAGTCTCAGAGTTCTGGGATTGAGCCCTGCATGGGCTCTCTGCTCGGTGGGGAGCCTGCTCCAACCACCGCCCCCCCACCCCGCCTCTCTCAGCCTGCTTCTCTGCCTACTTGTGATCTCTCTCTCTGTGTCAAATCAATAAATAAAATCTTAAAAAAAAAAGAAAAGTGTGATGTTCTACAAGATTTGTAGTAACATGTTAAATATGTGTCTCTCTTCCATGGGTATTAGGGTCAATCTTTAAGTTAAATATCCAATATTTATTGTGCCTCAGTTGAGAAGGCAGTAAATAACAAAACACAAGTTCTAACCCACTATTTGAAATCCAAACTTTGAGAACTATAGTGTTAAAATGATTTGCAAACCTTTGGCAAATAGGATTAAAGAATAAGCCATAGTAAAGCATTTGATGTGTACTGTAACTAAGCATGCCATATCTTTAGATAATGCTGTATCCTTTGAATTCCACTAATGCAAATGCATATCAGGCATTACTGTCCAGTCCCAGGGGTATGAAGATAGCTAAGAATAAATGAGCATTTACCTGTTATTTACCTATAGTGCATTCACAATTTGTTGTATGTATGTATGTGTATATTCCAAAAGGCTTACATTTAGAAAGATAAGACATATATATAAGATATATATATATATATATATCTCCTTGCCTTGTTTATATTTTATACAATTATATTTATACAATGACTAAAGCATAAAATGACAGTTACTGTATTCTCATGCTAAACCCCGCTCCTCCCTGCCACACCTAACATCCTCTGCACTGTATTGTAGGGTTGGAAGTCTAGAAACTACAGTCGGGTTCTGGGCTTGGGTCTTAGTAACAGAATCAGAGAAAGGAAAAATATGAGCTCCAATAGCATCTGGGTCTTGGGGTAAGGAATTAATTCCACTTTCTCACTTTTCTTTCTCTAGCCCTGAGAGGTAGTGGTAGTGACTTCCTCTGTTTTCCAATCTCTTTTCTAGATTTCCCTATAACCCTTTCCAACAATTTGTAAATATGTTTCTTCTGTTTTGAATTCTTAGAGTGGTTTCTATCTTCCTGACAGGACCTTGGCTGATACAGGTAATATATACATGAATTATACTAATTGAATGAGGAAATGAACTAGGACCAAGTTCTGAAACTCTGCAGTGAAATCTTTGGAGAACAGATTAATGCTTTCCCAACAGCTTTCATCCCAACTTTCCTCTTCAGGAATAACTTGACTGCTTTGTTATAGATTTTAGTCCTAGAGACCTGGTAGTGTAGGAGATAGGCAGCCCCTCTTATTCCCACTGTCTAATTACACCTCTTCTGACTGATTGCTAGAGCACGTCAGCTCTCAAAGATTGACTTTTGTTACTGCCTGAGGACTGCTTACGTCTGTGCCTAAAGACAATGTGGTCTTTACATGGATCTCATATTATCCAAAAGCTTGAAGGATGTGGACAAAAGTGATGTGCCCTTTGAGGTAGTATCTTTGCTAAAAGCAGGATTGGTTTCAGATAAGATGTCATATTTTTCATGTGCAGCATTGCCTGCGTGATCCACTTGTCACATTACTTCTTCTACTGTGTGTCATATTATGTTAGGTCATGCCATCAGAGTTAACAATGAGACATGCTATTGCCAGAGCAGCAGCATATAGATTGCCACTGATTCAAAAGCCTTTGGTTTTTCTACAGTCTTGGGAGACACATGAGCTAGATCTTATACCACTAAGTTCTATAGCCACCACACAAAATATCTCTCTCTCTTTTTTAAAAATTTTTCCAAAGGAAAAATAGTCAATAGAACTTGAAGAAGTCATGAGGTGACATTCTGGAGAAAACAATCCGAGCAATATTGAATTCTGAACTCCAATGCTTCGGCAAGACAGTGCCGCTTTACATTCAGCTCTGGACTCCCAGCAACGACAGTCATTTTGGATAAATTGTGCCTTGACACTTTACCACCAGCCAAATTCACAGGAGCATCTTTATAGATTCCAAAAGGCTTACATTTAGAAAGATAAGACAGTCTGGGTCTTGCCACTTTGATTCATATTTAGAACCAGTACAGATTTCTCTTTCAGTTGCCTGTGGAAGACACATCCTCCAAATCGATGTCTGAAATTGCTAAATAAATTTCAAAGAATAGATTTTTTTTCCTGACCTCATTTGAATGTCTAGACATTTGTGGATTATTGAATCTAAACCATCTGAAACATCAAGGCAATGTTCCCCAAACCAAATTTAACCTGTAGATTAAGAATGCAATCAAGAATTGCAAAATCGAGCTTTGGTGCCAGGCTTCTTGGGGGAGAACTGAGAAGCGGAAGCAAAGAAACATCGTTTAAAAAACCTTCCAACTAAATGCCAAAACAGAGGACACAGACAATCAGGGAGCAATCACTGGCCAATTTATTGGTGCTAATATTGGGGCAAGAAAGGTTGGAGGGGGCAGAGTTCAGAGAAGGGTAAGGTAAATGGGAAAATTGCTAATTACACCTATTCAGATAATACACATTTACCTGGAAACATGGTTCATGGTTACAGGGTGCTTGTCAGTTTTCCTTTATCTGAAATTCAAACTGTTTTCAAGCTGTTTTATTCTATTAGCAATTGCTATTAGATGGTATTTTAAAGAGGAAATATATGACATTATGGCACATAGGAGGAGTCTGTATGAACATAGATGCAGCTAGAGAAAGGTCTTCTTTCCCCCTTTCTCCTTACAAGGGGCAACTTCCTACAGGGACATCCAGGGAGAGTCACTTCTTGAATGGGTGAGGGTTCCAGCCAGTTGGGAAACTTCAGGAATGACTTCCTGTTTTTAACAAGTATCTCTAGTCATGAGGGGGAAAAATGCTATTTCTCTTCCAGCCCATATTTAACCATCATATTTGAGCATATGATTGCAGCTTCTCTGAAAGGACTTAGAATGAGCTGCCAGGGATTGCATCGAAAGCCCCCTAACAGTTAAAGTGTCCATTAGCTCCTCTACACTTAGCATCCGTCAGAGAGAAGAAGGGCTGCGAGCCCCGGGCGAATTTCTAACTAGCCTAATGAGGACAGAGATTCTGGGAGCAGAAAAAGTTCATTTGCTGAATTTCCAGCAAGAAGTCACTTCAATATTGCTTCTAGGAAACACTGACAGGCTTTGTTGGTAAGAAATCATTATGCTGAGAGAGAAATGGGATATTGTTATATGAGGTTTTTAAAGAAAATTCATTTTGATAGATGTCTAACTGTGCATTCAATTAAATTCCCTTCTCTTTCTTAAAAAATAGATGTCAGGTAATTGTACTCAAGTTCTGTAAGCTGAAAAGTGTTATCCTTTCCTTCCAGTTATTAAAATTTCTTTATCAATATGTGTTCTTTCTTGTCTTTATCCTTTAACTATGGGGGTCCCTCAGTGAAAATACATGGAGTTCTTCCCTCCTCTCCTGTGGATATGTGTGTGCCTTCCAGAAGGATTAGTAAGGACTGTTTTTTTTTTCTGGTTTCTGGTTTTGTGTGTATGTGTGTGTGTGTGTGTGTGTGTGTGTATGTGTGAAAACTGACTTCCAAATGTAAATTAATAGGTTCCATGCCCCTGAAAATTCTTCTTAAAAATCAGTGGTCATAGCCACTTACTAGACATAAAGTCTGTTTAGTTATGTACTCACAAATCATCGTTGTTTATTGTGATGCCCCATTATTTCCTAGCTATGTATCCTGCCATTTTGGGATGATCCTTTTAAAGCTTCTAAAGATGATAAACCAACTACTCTTCAAAGCACTTACCCCTTTCAACCCATCCTCTCACTACCACCAAATTGAATATTCTAAAATATGCCTTTGCAAGTAATAGACTCCTGTCCCTAAATCATCTAGCCCTCCATGCAGTTATACATCCAGCCAGGTTCTTCACCTGTATATCTAGTTTCCCATACTGGCACTCTCTTATTCCTAAACAACCAGGTCCTGGAGTCATATTCATTTACCTTTCCATTTTTCTTTACATTCATTAGAGCCACTCACTATATTCTAAATCTACATTTCAAGTCATGCAGAATGCTACCTTCATGATACTCATCTCGTTCACCCACTCTTCACCCTGTCCATTGCCATCTAATTAATTAGATTTTTATTATATTTTGCTTTGGTTCTTTTAATAGCTCATTAATTGGTTTCTCTAATACCTACTTGCTTTATTCTAGATAATTCACATATGACAGCCATACTAATTTTGTGAAGAGAAACTTCAACTGCATTACTACCTCCAACAAAACCTCTATGACTCTCTCCCTCTCTAGAGGATTTTACACACATCTTAGCATTTAGAATGATGCAAAACATGGTTGACACCTACATTTCAGAATTTACTTCATTTTTTTCATCGATATATGGTTAACCTCCCACAAAATATAATTAGGCACTGTCCCTATCATGTTTCCCACTCTATTATCTTTGTATCACCATTCATATTCTCTGCATGTGAAGTATCTTCTCTACTCTGTCTCCCATGAAAATCTTAATCTGTATTTAGATTTCTTTTCAAATTCCAACTACTCTGTGAAGTCTTTCCTGATATACAAGCCAAGCATGATTCTCACTTCTCTGAGAAATAGTGCTTAATAATACTTTGTTGGCATGTCAAGGAGAGGAAAATGAAGAGGAATAGTAGGTCTTGGTTTCCATACCAGTGAGATTTCCAAACTTGTTTTCTTCCAATTCTTGCCTTCTATGAACAAAAAGGTCTTTTGAGTAATAATGAAAAGCATTATGGAAAGTATTCCAGAATGTTTCAACCCATGGAAATGAGATTTCTAAAAGACCAAGAACACTAGAGGAAAAAACCAAGTATGTTATCAGATAGAGTTGACCAGCCCATCTCTTTCCCAACTGTCAATATGGAGACTACTGGGGTATTTGGAACTTTCATTTAGGAAAACACTGAATGTTATACGTAAACAATGAATCTTGGAACATTGCCTCAAAAACCAATGACGTACTGTATGGTGACCAACATAACTACTTAAAAAAAAAAAAAAAAAAAAAAAAGGGGAAGCAATGGCCCCAGGTTGAAAATGTTGCAGGCAGGCTCTTTCTGGAGTCAACTTCATTTCTAATTCCTCCATATAGAAATAATAGCCCACCTATTAATTATGTTTTTACTTTCATTTTCCTATTTTTCCAACCCCTTTTTAAAGATTTATAGGCAAACAGAAAACATGGGCTGTGATGGACTCATCTTGATGTCCTAAGTGTTTAGGAAGAAATAGGAGAAATATGCATCTGATACATATTTACTGAACTGAAGACTCCACTATCAGACTTCCCCTCACATACCTGACTCTAACCCCTACTAACCCTTAGGTAATTTAGAGTCTACTACATGTGTAATAGATACTGTAGCATTCCCTTTTTATTTATTTATTTTTCCATTTATGCACAGGTCTCAACACATTAATTCCTCAAGCTCAAGCGCAGAATTTATTCTTATACTGTTACTCCACCATACTTCTCCAATCATGATGCCACATGGCTAGCCTAGCACAAAACAGAGATGGACAGATTCAAGAAAGCTTACTTCATGTTTGGATACAGTATGAAATAGTTTTTATGTTTTTATATCTATTTTCATATTAACAGGTTAAAGAGAAAAGGAGAACAATTAAGGAGTCGCCTGTATATAAGAGATTGCTTTGAGAACTTCCAAATGGCTCCTTCTTGTAGGACAGGGAGGGAGATGGAGCCCCTACACCCCCACAGACATACTCATACTTATCCACCGATAAGCACAATGTAAGTAACCTGTCATTGTTCCAACAACTACAGGGTGCTTTGTTTAATTGCCATTCCAGATTTTATCTTAAACTTAAGATAATTAAAAAAGTGAATTAAGTTGTAGAGAAAATTGCTTTCAGAAACACTGGTCTATGGTTATAATGCCTTTGGTTTTCAGAAGGAAATACAGTTGGGGTGTGTGTGCACACCCCAAAATCAGTTCTGAAAAGCCATTCCTGGGGGTACAATGAGCTGCTTCATATCTTTGTAATAAGACTGGCTGGTCTGCTCTAATCCCTTTCAGGACTCATTCTACAAAGCAATTTGTTTAAAACCCAGAGAGATGTAGAGATCTGGTATATAGGTGACCATAAACCTCACATCACCAATATTACTCAGTATTTTAAAGAACTACTGCTTTTCATCTCTGACTTCATCCCTGCCATGGGCTGTTGCTGGAGTTGAAGAGAAGCTGTTCTTGGATGCGTTTGGGAGATATCTGTAACCTCGGTGTCTTGCTGATTCTTTGTTTCTGCCTTTTTTCACCAAGATGGTTCATGGTTTCTAAAAGTCCTCTCTGATATCAAGTGTTTGCAGCTAAGAAAGATCCCAATTATTTGGCTCTGACACACAGTCAAGAGAATCCTGCCAACTTTTATTAAATCCTTCAGTCTTTCTTTCAGTCAATATGTTGAGCATATTCCGAATGTTTTTCTATGATACAGATTTTAATCATCTTTATTAGATTATTGCTTCTGCTACAAAGCATAATATGGGTATATATAATAGCACAGTAATAGCAATAGTCTTACAAATTTGTATAATTATTTCACAGGTTTTGACCTTCTCTAATATATATTAGCAATTTGCTCATCAAAACAATGATGTAAGATAAAGGAGATGCTACTTTCTTTCAAGTAAGTGGACAAGGGATCAGAAAAATAAACTTACTCTTGAAGCCATGGATAATAGTGACATATAAAATTTAATGACCAGAGACTTCATGAGACTTCAGCATAGTAAGAGTAAAAATGAAAAACAAGATCAGATTTAAAAACAAGCAAGACTGACTTAAGAATGGCATCTACCTAATGCATCATGAATGAATCTCGAGTGATTAACAATGCTGACACCATTATTATATGAAGAGGGAAGGGGGAAAAAAAAGCCTGTAAAAAAGTGGATTTTAGCAAAACGTAGAAACACTAAGAGAAGGGACTTTCAGCTTTCGGTTGTAGCTAAACCCTAGATCTCAAAAGGCATAAGTTCATCCAGCACTTAATAGTTAAGTGACATTCTGTATTCATTAAAAGATCCATAGATTTTATTACAGTATTTTCATTACTAGACACACTGACCAATTTCTTGACATCCTGGCTAATTAACAAGAAAGGTGGTTTGTGTTTGTGTGTGTGTGTGTGTGTGTGTGTGTGTGTGTGTATGTGTGAGAAAACAGAATATTCTAGGTCCTATTGTCAAAATATCAATAGCACTTTGAACTAGGGAAAATATGAAACACTGAGATCATATGTTATAAAAAATATATATATAAAATGTATCTCAGTATTTCAGGAAACTGCTGTCTTCATCAGTCTGTGTCAGGGAATTAATTTTCAGTCATACATCCCTGCTGATACATCTGCAACCTGAGAAAGTCCAATTTCCTTCCTTCATATGTGTCTAATAGAGTATGAATAGTTCAAGTGTCTGAGCAAAATCAGAGGCCAAGCCACAGACCCATTTCCTCAGTAACAAGGACGACAGTGACTTCAACCTGGTGTGGCTAGAGGAGCTTGCATCTTCTTCTCCCCAGGAAAGGTTTTCACACCTGGGTGAGGTGAAAATTGCAGTCAGAAAAGAAAGGCCCAGTGGAAATGGGCTGGACTACAGGGCCCAGGATGACTTTCTGCCCACCCTTGCATCTCTGCAAACTGCTCCATGTTGCCAGGGGAGAACTCTGAGTTAATCTCTCTCCTTTCCCCCTGGCAGAGCCCCAAGGTTACCAATAGGTCCAAAGGTGCAAAACTTCCATTTAGTAATTTAAAAGAAAATAGAAAAGAGAGCAGATTGCAATTTATAAACCACCCCAAATTCCCTCCCGGCAAACCATCCGAGAAAGGGGGAAGGAAACCTCATTTGAAGCATACCTAATTACAGGCAGTGCACACTGAAGAGTCATCTTTAAAGTGGTTCCATTCTTAAGTCCTAAGTGAGCTTTGCTGTGTGCTCTGCTCAGGGCCCATATACTCTACAATAGTGAGCATAAAAATGGTTAGTGTGCTCTATTTATGAAAACTATCAAACAACGATAGAGTCCACATCCTAAAAGTGACTGTGTTTCCAGTATTCAGTATATCACCTCATACCAGAAGTCATTCAGATCCTTCCAACAGGCTGTGTACCCAGAAGGAGAGAACTGGGGGTGGCTGTTGAGAGCTGTGTCATTTCAACGTCAGGGCACTTTAAAGTCCAAGAAACCCTGCCCTGACTCCTGTGTTACTCACTTTCTGAAATCAACAAGACATGTGGAGGTCTAGAGGTGGCAATGATGATGAATGCAGAACTCTGACCTGCTTGGGTGAGTCCCAGGGTAGTCCTGAGTCCCTGGGTGAGCCCCAGCACGGTCCTGAGTCCCTGGGCTACCTGGATCATTAGGTCATGTTAATAATGACTGTTAACCAATTAAGACAACTCTTCTGTGGGACTCCAGTCACAAGCAGTTACAAAAAACCATTTGCCTCCCTTTGTCTGAGTAGTGCAAGTTTTCTCTTATACTGAAGTCCATTCGTAGTGTGCCTTCATCATCTGTGTAAGGCTATTTTCAAGGAAATCTGAGAATGAAAATAAAAATAAAAAATAAGGAGTGAATTGGGGTACAGATGTGTCTCACCACTTTGGTGTCATCCTCAGGAGATGAGGCTTACACTAGAGCTGAGAATACCAGCCAGGAGGCACACCTTTGCTTGATAGATTTCTTAGCCTGCACTTCCTGGACTTGCTGTGGTAAAGCAAGTGGGGCATTAGGAACCACAAGCATCAGGTATAAGGGATGATGTATCTCTTTCTGTCTTCTTCACTAGGATCTGCGACAATTGTGTTACGGAAGGAGGCACGTGGCTCCCACATGGCTTTCTTTGACATGAAACACAGAAAAGAATAATAGTCTCTATCTTGTAGGAGGACATGCTCTATCCTGTATTAGTTGATTCTCCCAACACTTGAACATAATATATCGACTATTATCTTATCTTGTAGCTCAAAGATATCAAAAGACTTTCCAATAATTTTCTTTTTTTTTTTACTATATCTGACACATAATGTTACATTAATTGCAGGTGTACAATATGTGATTTCACAAGTTTATATGTTGTGCTGTGCTCACCACAAACATGGCTATCACTACACAATGCTACCACAGTATCATTGATTATATCTCTCACACTGTGCCTTTTTATTTCTGTGACTTATTCATTCCATATTCTTTTTGCATGTAAGTGACAGAACCAAGACTTGTTCCATTCCACAACTCATTCTCTTTAAAACCAGTAGGTTCCACTGCTCCCTAAATATCCATGGATGGTGCCCAGGAGATGACGGGGAGATCTTAGGACTGCCACTCATGCTCCCTCTTTAGACAGAACAGCTCTCCACGCCTTTCACTTGCCCACACACTTCTCTCTTTCTCTTTCTCTCTTTTGTTTATGTACTTGGTTCTTAGCATAATATTTTGTTAGAAGAAGGAGGCATGTAGGTAAAAAAAAAAAAAATATATATATATATATATATATACATATATATATATTAAAAATAGAATAGAATAAAGTAGTTTGAAAGCCTCTGCAGTGCTTTAACAATGAAAGAAACATCTCTGCACATTTCCAACATCAATTTATAGTTTGCTAAATACATAATTATGCTAAGTTAGAAAACTACACAGAGTTATTTCTATCAACTGGGTTTAGCCATTGTTACTTAATCTTTATTGCCTTTATGTACAGTTCTCAGAGCCCCTTCGGGGATTGTTAAATATAGGTTTTAGGGCAGGGAGGGTACAATGCGCAATTACCATCAAATTCTGGTGCCCACATGGCAGGAAGAGTAATATGAACCCCTCCAGTAGCACCTCCCCTCACACACACAAATGTATTTCCCACGAGATACTGCCTAAATAAACCTCCATATACTCTGCATGTGTGAACTGTAAAGATGAAAGAATTTCAACAAAATAAAACACCAAGAGCTGGTGGGACTTCCAAGTCTAGGTGGGACAGCAGCACAGAAGCACAAGCCCCCTTTAAGAGGGGATATGATAAGCTGTGCAGGGTACCTGTGATGAGGAGCAGGGGAGAGAAGATCACTGTGGTCTGGGAAAGATGGGTTCAGTGCCCCCCAGTCATGAATGACCAGAGAAGAGGGTAATGCTCTTTACCAAAGGTGGCGGTAGGAAAGAGCTTGTCAAGCTCCTGGATCAGGAATTCAAGGATGCAAGATTTCTCAGTTCCGATTCCTATAGTAATACAGTAGATCTCCAAGGAATGCCATTCAGTGGCCCCAGGAAGCAGTATCAGCAACATATCTTAGATACATCAGATGCTCCCTATTTGCCAGGGCATATTCCAGGCCCTTTCCATATGCTCATTCATTCTTCACAACAACCTTCTAAGGTTGGAACATCACTGGCACCATTTTACAGATGAGTAAACCAAGGCACAGGGAGGTTTGCTAACTTGCCCAAGATCACTGTGTTGACTACACTGCAGTAGTGAGCAAAGATGAGTTTATCTGAAGTTCTGTGGAAATTCAGATTCATGAATCAAAATGAACTCAGGGTTCCATTCCTTAAGCTCTTCACTGTGGAAGCTCCAATGAAAACTTTTTATGAAGATATAAAGGGCTTGTGAGGCAGTGGGAGAAGGTGTGAATGTTATTGGAGTCTATGGAAAATGTTCTCTAATGCAGGGGGAGAAGGTGGCTTGCCCAGGTCTTCTAGGTTCTCAACACAATACACAAACCAAGAAAACCCAAGGACAGACACCAGCTCATGTGCTTTAAGCACAACCCAGGGAGAGTTTAACAAAAGATTTGGGGATAAGTTTTCTCATTCCCAGGGGAGCACTCACTCTATAAAAGAACAAATCAGGTGGGGATTTGCTAGGTTGTTGCCATGCATTTTAACTTACTGTGAAACAGGGTACCTTCCAGAGGCTTCTGCCACACTATGGGTAGAGTTTCTCTGTCCAGTTCTATCTAGCCTAGCTCCTGGAGAGGATTTGCTCACTCAAAATCACATACACACACACACACACACACACACACACACACGATGGGAGTAGGATTTCAATCAACTCAAACACAGAACTCAACATGAAATGCTTGGAAATGATAATGTGGGACTAACCTTAATGATGTGGGAAACAGAGGCAGAAGAAAAACTATTAAATCTCCTTACCCACTGACAAGCCCTTGAAACAGGCAGGGTGACATCCCTCTAGGGACTTAACTACCTCCACCTTAAGTCTTTGCCAAGGGCAAAGGGCAATCCTACCTTGACTGACCCCTACCCCCAAGGAGGATCCTCTAAGTCTACTTTTAACAATTCCTTTGGAAACTTCCTTTATCTCTAAACCCTCCAAGATACACGTTGACATCATTCCCAAGCATATGGCCCACTGATACATATCTAAAGGGTCTCAATACAAAGGTTTATTACTGGTGATGAATAACCTTTTCCCCAACAATAGCTAGCCCATCAAGGTCCTGGAAACCTTTCTTCCAAAATTCCTTAGAGACTTATGTCATCCCTGACCCCCTCCCAACTTGCAAGTATATAATGGACCACTCCTCACAGCCCCAGGGTGGCTACTCTTTCCGCCCACAGGTCCTGTCCCTTGCTTTAATAAACCATCATTTTGCACCAAAGATGTCTCAAGAATTCTTTATTGGTCATCCGCTCCTGACCTCACCCCACAGAACCTCACTTATGTTCTAAAACTTCATCATTACCAAACACTAGACAGTGGCCAGTTTCAGAAAAAAGCATTTTGATTTGTGATGTTTGCAATGATATTTTATTTTTTTTTTTTTGCAATGGTATTTTAAGTGCATTTATAACCCTACCTTTCCAACATACAATCCTCTCTCTCCTGCCCTAGTAAAAAAGACAGGTATGCAAATTTGGCAGCAAATTAATTAAAGTTCATTTCATTTTTGTAATTATTTTGTGCCTGGTGATGTTGTTGGCTCTTATATACAAAATAGAAAGTGTTTATCCATCCAGTCACTCTTTCAATTTATGACTATATTTTTACTTTTGTAGAACTTTCAACTTATTGGAAAATAAAGCATTGGCAGATAAAATATTCAGAGCATTATTAAGTAAATTTTATTAAATTGACTTCTTCCCTTGCCAAACACCCTGTTCCTTTTGAACAAGCTGAGCAATTTGTAAGAGAACATCTGCCTCTTGACCTCTGTGTGTTATTCCCACTGAGGTACCAGTCACACAATGAACAGAAAAATACAGATATAAATCTATTAATCTTACCATATGAGTTGGCTATATGAGCCAGTTACTGGCTTGTGGAACTGTAAGAAAGAATATCAGAAAAGAGGAGAAATTTGTAGAGAGTATCCTTTTTAGATAAATGTCTGATAATATGATTTTCTTTGTAGGACTTGTGGGGAATTGAGACATTGAAAAAAAAATAAAAACCTATATCTTATACTCAAGGAGCTTGTGAGTTCAACAGGTATGTGTGTAACAACCTTAAATTTCAGACAACAGCAGGGCTATTGTATGTTTACTTAAAATTATTTTCATTCCATCATATCTGTTTTATTTCCATCATATCTGTATCTGTGTTCTCCAAAGTATATATGAGGACAGTGCCTGATCTTGCATATTTTTGTATCCTCCATGACCTGATCATAGTATGTCCTTAAAAATTTTTCACAAAATGAAACAGAATCCATCTCTTCATAAGTATGATTCTCTAAAAGAGAAACTTGAAGGCCTATCTGCTATTATTACACTCTAAACAAGTTCAGGAGTTGCAAATATATGATACATCATTTCTACTTAAGTGGAATATAAGTAGCTATACTTTCTTCTGATTTTTCAGAGGAAAAAAACTTGCTTATCCTAAATTGATTTGTCATTCAAATACCAACCAACCAGCCTGTTTTCTTTTTTGTGAATGTACTATTGTATAAAGACATTGTAAAAAGATATGATCCCAGGCTCAAATATCGGTCATACAGAGATGAATTAGACATAGTTGCTAGCCTTGTTCTATTTGAAAAGACAAGCCTAAAATATGTCAACAGATAATTAGCTATAAAGATCATGGGAGATCAGTCTGAAAATAGAAGACAGAAATGTAAAAACCACTGGGGAGAAAGGGTTCCCAGGACTTGAGGTACCCTAGTACCAACCCCTGATCTCAGCAGCTGGAGCCAAAAGTCAGGGAAAAAAGGAACATGAGTCTTTCTGGTCCAAGAGAAATCAATGGCTACTTGAAAACTCTTTTTCTTTCTTCCTTTTTAATTTTTTTTTAAAACAAACTATTACTGGCAGTTGTGGAAAACAGAATACTCTGTGTTAGTTTGTCACTGACAGGAGTTGCTAATTAGAGCAATTAGTTTCACAGTGCTAATGTATGCCATAATAATTCTTACTAAAGAATAAATGCAATAAAAAATATTTTCTGAATCTCAGCAACACCCAGATTCTGTTTGTATAGGGAAATGATTAAAGAAGCTATAAAAACATGTATGTCCAACAAATTTGGTATAAGACATGATCAGAAAATGATACAATAACCTTCCCTGCATGTGAATTCTCTCTTCTATTTCATATCACTTAATCACTGACAGTGACCAAATGTAATACTATGTGGGTCGATTGTTGTATCTCAGGATAATCATGTATTATTTGGGGCTACTAATAGCCTAGTTAATAAGACCTATGGGAATATTGTATTAAGAGGATGAGCAAACCACAACCATGGTTACTCTGGTTCAAATTAAAATGCTGGGTTTTTTGTTGTTTATCATTATGTGTGTTGAATATTGTGTCTTTACCTAAGGGATTATGTGAGGTTTGTAATATTTATAAAGAGAACAGCTACTCATCTCAGGGCCATTTCAAGAGTATGTATTATTTATTTCCTGATCTACCCCCTCCAATGCTCAATATCTTTTAAGAACTGTGATTAATAAAACATTCCAATTTGAACAGTGTGGGTTCTATTCACAAAACATGGTTATTCAGCCCATTTCTATGCAGACATCACCAGCGAGAGTACTTATCACCAAAAAAAGAAAAAAAAATGCATAATCGACATCAGATATTTTGAATTAATGATTTTAGGGGGAGGTTCATTAAACTCTTTGCTTCACCCCTAAGTGGGACTTCTCAATTAAGTATGAAGAGATTGGAAAAGAGAAGGGACGTGCACATTAAAAAATGGTGTGTCAAGTTCAGTTAAAGCTGTGCTAAAGCCTTTCATTCAAGATCTGTCAAGAAATCATTATCTTTTCTTTTTTCTAAGTTTTTTTTTTTTTTTTTTTTTTTTTTATAACTGAGGTTTAATGTATTATTAACAGAAGAAGAGGGATAAGGAACACCAGACCGTTATTGTGCAGTGCACCAGCAGTTTTAGGTTTGGGTACAAGCACTAAGAGGTATTTCTTCCATCTTTAATAAACGTAGGTGCTGGGGGATGGGGTCTGTGCTTATACGAGCAAGGCAAAGCAGGTGAGAGGCACTGCCCTGCGTGGCAGTATATCCTTAGAACGATTTACTGGATCCTCATATCACAAGGTCCATGGTACCGAATCTATAAAAATATTTAGTGTTGTTATGTTTCAGGCATCAGATAGCATTTTACATTCTGTTTAAAGACGGAACTGAAATGAAGCAAGAGAATCCATCAGCAAGTGATTATCAAACACATACCTGTGTCCTCTGCTGTTCTGCTTCAGAAAAGAGGAAATGAACCCTGTCCTCAAGACCACTGCCTTCTGGTTGGATAACAACAGTGATGTTGAAGTCATCAGTCTTGTCAGAGATTAAAGCTCAAGATAAAACAAAAACAAACGAAAAAAAAAAAAAACCCAGAAAACAAAACCAAAAAACAAAACCAAACTCTTGGTGCACCTGGGTGGCTCAGTTGGTCAAACATCTACCTTTGACTCGGGTCATGGTCTAAGGGTCCTGGGATGGAGCCCATGTCAGGCTCCCTGCTCAGCGGGGAGTCTGCTTCTCCCCCTTCCTCTGCCCTTCCTCACTTGTGCTTTCTCTCATAAATAAAATGTTAAAAAAACAAAACAAAACAAAAAAACTCTTGCTTTCCTTCTTTGCTGACCTCAAAAGCTCTTTATGGATATGCAGAGGCTAGGATAAGAGCCCCTTTCTCCCCCACCCAATGCTTACTGAATAGAATCTTAAAAGAATTTGGATTCCTTTTATCCAGTCACCCAAAAAATGCTTAAATGATTATTTTCTCTAGTCCGTCAATATCAAATTCCTTTAACCTGCCTCTATTTACATATTCCTCTGTTCTGAATATTGAACAAAGGAAGCTCTCAGGTATTTTGCAGCCAAATGTTTTATCTAAAAACGCTACCACAATAATAGTTTTTTTTTAAGTACAGATTTAATATTTGCAAGAAGCATTTTAAAAGTGCTTTCCATGTATATGTCTCATTGTATATACATAATAGTGTGAATTATTGTAAGTAATACATGTTGCTATTATAATAATTTTGATATATGAATACATTGAGTACCTTGACCAAGTTCTCATTGCCAGTCAATAGTGGAGGGAGGCAGGGCTCAAACCCAATGCTCTGCCCCACTGCTCTGCTTCTCTAATGGCCTAGCAGCTGTTTTGCAGATTCCCTTGAAATACTCAAATAGAAACTCAGTTAAGGGACGCCTGGGTGGCTCAGTTGGTTAAGCAGCTGCCTTCGGCTCAGGTCATGATCCCAGCGTCCTGGGATCGAGTCCCACATCGGGCTCCTTGCTCCGCAGGGAGCCTGCTTCTCCCTCTGACTCTGCCTGCCACTCTGCCTGTGCTCGCTCTTGCTCTCTCTCTCTCTCTCTCTCTCTGACAAATAAATAAATAAAATCTTAAAAAAAAAAAGAAGAAACTCAGTTAAAAATAACCTTCTTTGTTCAGCCATTATGAAAAACCATATAGAGAGTCCTCAAAAAAATTAAACATATAACTACCATGTGCTCCATCAATCCCACTTCTCCAAAGGATATGAAAACAGAATATCAGAGATATCTCTGTACATATTTATTGCAGCATTAGTCACAATAACCATGATGGAAGACAACTTAAATGTTCATCAGGGGGTGAGTGGATAAAAGAAGCTACACATACAATGGAATATTACTCAGCCACAAGAAAGAAGGAAATCCTACCATTTGCAACAATATAGATACACCTTGAGAGGATTATGCTAAGTGAAATATAAACCGGACAGAGAGCAGACTAGTGGTCGCTAGAGGCTGAGGGAGAGGGGAATTAGGGAGAGGTTAGTTAAAGGGTCCAAACTGTCACCTATAAAATGAATAAGGTCAGAGGAGCTAGTGTATAACCTGGTGACTATAGTTGATAACACTGTATTGCATAATTAACATTTTAGGAGGCTAGAACTTAAACTTTTTTTTTTTTTGTAAGATTTTATTTATTTACTTGGCACAGAGAGAAAGAGAGAGTGAGAGATCACAGACAGGCAGAGCAGAAGGCAGAGAGAGAGGGAAGCAGGCTCCCTGCCCAGCAGACAGCCCAATGCCGGGCTCGATCCAGGACTCTGAGATCACCACCTGAGCCGAAGGCAGAGGCCAAACCCACTGAGCCACCCAGACACCCCGAACTTAAATGTTCTTAAAAAAAAAAAAAAGATAAATATGTGAGGTGATGAGTGTGTGAGGAAACTTTTCACAGTATTTATGTATATCAACTCCTCATGATGTGCATTTTAAATATCTTACAATTTTATATGTCAATTCTACCTCAAAAAGGCTGAAAAACTACTGTTGCATCTTTACCATAAGAAACAAATAAATAAATACTACTTACTGGCAAAATTAAATATTCAATATAGACATATTTTACACACAAACAAAAGTCTGCCAGATTGTTGCAGACTCTATATCATAGCTCCTATAAAAGGGAACTGGCCCCGAGGCAAAGTTAACACTAACAAGGATATCTAGTTTTTATTATTTTAGAGATGGTCCTCCTCAGCATCCATTTTGCGAAATGACTTTAATTTAAAAATTCTACTTATTTCCTGCATTCAGTCAGAGAGCATCTTCTCTGGTCCTTAGGATTTAACACAGGATGGTGAACAAGAACATCAGCTTCTGGCCGAAATGAATGTGGCTGGAGAACTGTGTTGAAATCAATCACAGGCACAGCTGGGACTCCTTGGAGCTGTCAGGAAGTGGAATGGAGTCTGTGTTGCTTTGGAGAGCTTCTGACCTGGAGGCCAGGACCCAGCAGCAAGAGTCTGTTAGGGCTAACCCACAGCAGAGTGGTTTGATCCCCAGTCACCTCAGCATTCTTAGAGAAGGTCTTGATCACGATCACTGAACAAGGCTACACTGGCATGAGATCTAGTGTAAAACATGCACATAAATGTCTATCAACCTTTCCACTTGGTCAAGTTGGCATCACCCTGTCACAAGGACACATGAATGAGACTGGACAGGAGGGAGCTATCTGCCTACCCCATTCACATCAGAGGTTCTCTTGCTTTCACTGGTTTTGTCAGTTCAGCCAACACTTCTGACCTGCCATGGAACATGGCCCATATGGCACAGGGGGGATTATGTGAACAGAATATGCAGAAGAAAAATATCCAAGTCTACAACTTTAGATTGCTTTTGTTTTCCGTTAACCAGATTCAAAATAAAATAAACGCAAATTTCCAGTGTTCTTTTCCCATAAGACATTGAAAAGTCTCAAAGTAGGTGGGAACCCAGGTTAAAATCTACAGACCATGCTGAAGGCTTGAGTTATTTTTTTACCCAAGGCTAATTCTATTAATGAGATGTTTCCAAGAAGATATTATTTCTTCTACATCTTCTCTTCCCAAGTTCCAAGGAACTGTCCCACCTAACTCTGGTTCCTGCTCCCACTTAATTTACTTCTGAGGCAAAATTCCGGGCAAAGTAACTTCTGAGTCTCTGGAATATATTAAAAAGACACATCCATTCATTCATCAAGTATCTGAAAATCAGCTACAGGTTAGCCAAGACCAGTTTCATATTCTGACCCACTACCCCCCACCCACACCATCTTCGTCCTAGAGAAGCAGGAGTGTCTGGAAAACAGTTAAAAACAAAACAAAACAAAACAAAGCAAACAAACAAACCAAAAAAAACAGGCATTTCTGGAAACCATGCATCTTTCTTTTTAACTTTTCTATACAACTTCATAATAATAGCCTCTTGGACTAAAAGCTAAATCATTTTCTTATTTTCAAAGACAGTTTTACTAGGGAAAAGAGCAATAGATTATAATACTCAAAAATTTATAATAACAAATGTCAAGTCTTGGTGTATGTATGTGATTGCACTTTACACCTGAAACAGGACTGTTGCTTTGTGTAAATAGTAAATAGGATTTGTGGGTGTTCTTAGAAGGGCAGACAGATCTGAGAGTTGGGGAAGAATAACCAATATCATTGGAAATATATAGCTTTGATAGGGATGGACTGTAAGACCCTCAGCTGATGGACCCAGGCAAGGCTGAAATTCAAGTCAAACTTCAGAAACTTTGCTAAGACCATTCTATACAGGCTTGCCTGTTTACTACTGAGCCACTCAACACTATCTTTCTAGGCCCCACTTGGTGTGATATTTTCCCACCAATCTCTTCCCTGACCTTAATGTAGAAGAAGGTTTCCTTTTTGAATTCCCAGGGTATTGTGTTTATACCCCCCTTATAGCTTTTATCATATGTAAATATTTACATGTATCTGTCCCTGGCTCTACTGATAGTAAATTATTTGATGGCAGGAACTGTTTTATATTTCCCCCAACTATCAAGCATATAGCCTTGTCCATTGTATATGCTCAAACACCACCTGCCAGATAAATAAATGATCTGGGCAGTTTAACTTATTTCAGTAAAAATTAATAAGCATAGAGTACCTAATTTCAAGACCAAATCTGCAATTACAGAGAAATTAGTTTCACAGAGGCAAAGATCTCAACCATATTACTTCTTTAAATAAGATTTCACTCCAAAAGAACAAGTGGCACTCCATTTAGCATTACATGTCCCACCTAACAAAGACTATGTCACAAGATATTGAAAATTATGGTGAAAGCCTAATCTAAGAGGTTATTCATTTTTACAGAACAGGCTCAAGAAAATATAAAATTACTGTACATGAAGTTGTTTAATTTAATGTTGGGGGTGCACAAGATGAAAAAAAAAAATATGACTACCAGGTCTCTAGCTGGGAACCTGAGTGAATAACTCCCATGCTGGGAATCTTGGAAAGTATTATTCACTAGGTCAAGGAACATAAAAATAAAATCATTTTCGGGGGTAGATGGTAAGTTAAACTTAAGATATGTTAATCTTAAAGTTCTTGGGAAATATTCAGTTAGAGATGTTTGCCAGAAACTCTGTATGCAAGTGTGAAGCTCAGAAGACATGGCTTGAAATGCTGATGTTGGTGTCATCACCATGTAGGTGGTAGTTAAAATCACAAGAGCGGATGAAATCCCTGGGAAGTTTACAGTGTGTAGATATGTGGGTTGCAGACTAGCCCCTTGAGATGTTAATACTCTAAGGCTTAGGCAAGAAAACAGGTGCTAATGACAAAGGGAATGATCAAGAACATTAAATAATTTAGTTGGATAACGTGGTCATTGCATTTACTAATTAGAGAGTCACTGAGGTCTTAGCCAAGGGACAGCATGAGTGGAATGATGAAGCAAGAAGCCAATTGTTTGGGGTTGTTAAATGAAGGTGAGGTGAACAAAGGAATACAGCAAATGGTATACTAAGAAGACTATCAAGAACACACAAGCGATACTGAATAACTTTGAGAGGACGAGGTTACAGAGAGAATAGCCTGGGCAGCAGTGACAGTGATGTTGGTTGTGCCAAGGCTTGGTGGTTGGTGGCGTAAACTGTAGCACTTAGTGCCCAGTGTGGTGTCTGGTGTTGGTGTCCTCATAAATCAAGTATGCAGCTGATCTGAGCTTGTTCTTGGCTTTATATCCTTGATCTTAGCTATCCATTCACTTGTCTTTACTGCTTAAATCATCCAGAGTCAGTTTATTTTGTTTGCAAATGAGTATGCCTATGGATGGTTTGGTCTTCAGCATCTAGACCAATGGAAGATAAATGAGTGATAAATTTAGGATTTGAGAAGTCCAGATTCAAACTCAGATATCTAAGGAATCTATAAGTAAATATGCGTTCTTGCCAGTCTGGTTTCTTTCATTCATTCATTTCATGGCTTTTCAACTACCTGAGTAAGCAACCAACTAATGAACAAACCAACCAAATACAGTTATCCATAGTTTATTGATCCTTCTCTTGCTCAGTAATGTGAGGAATGTGGGGGAGTAACAGATTAAAGCTCTCATGGGGCGCCTGGGTGGCTCAGTGGGTTAAAGCCTCTGCCTTCGGCTCAGGTCATGATCTCGGGGTCCTGGGATCGAGCCCCACATTGGTTTCTCTGCTCAGTGGGGAGCCTGCTTCCTCTTCTCTCTCTCTCTCTCTCTCTGCTTACTTGTGATCTCCCTCTCTGTCAAATAAATAAATAAAATATTAAAAAAAAAAGCTCTCATTATCCAGGAATTCATAGGACAGCAAGGTAGTCTAGTGAAAACCATGAAAATAAAGTGTCAGCTGCAGTATATCTACTCAGCATGAGCCTTCCCAAGGCAGTAAGCGTTTCAGTGCTTCATGTGCACTCATTTCCCTAGGAGCGCTGCGGGATTTTAAAAAAGCTAAAGCCAGGGGCGCCTGGGTAGCTCAGTGGGTTGGGCCGCTGCCTTCCGCTCAGGTCATGATCTCAGGGTCCTGGGATTGAGTCCTGCGTTGGGCTCTCTGCTCAGCAGGGAGGCTGCTTCCTCCTCCCTCTCTCTCTCTGCCTGCCTCTCTGCCTAGTTGTGATCTCTCTCTGTCAAATAAATAAATAAAATCTTTAAAAAAAAAAAAAAAAAGCTAAAGCCACTATTTCTTGACCCCTCTCCCATGCAACTCAGGGGGAATAGAACAGCAACTAAAGTCTCACAGCAACTAAAGTCTCAAGGAAACTTAGTTGGGGACCCTATTATTATAGGGTCTCTAGATGCCACATGGGTATCTTCAGAAAAGCCCCTTACCTTCCTAGAACTGACACCAACATTAAGACTTTTCAACTAACTAAAATGTCTCAACGTAATTACTGAGAACTTTCAGAATACTAGTTCTCTTCTATTTTCAGTGATGTAAAATAGACTGACTACATACTCCCAACAGTGATATGCTCATACTTATTTGATAAGAATAAACTAGACAAGGTGATGGTAGCAAACAATTGATAACATCTTAGTGATAGCAGAATAGTTTATTTCTCTCTCTTAAAATCTGCTGAAAGCTAAGACAACTCTTTTCCATCCAGTGTCCCAAACTATTCTATTTTTGACACACTCATTTCAACATGTGGCCTTCAAGATTTCCAGAGTAGAGGGAAGAGAACACTGGAGGCTACACATTGTCTCATAAATGCCTTGGCTTAGAAGTGATATTTCCAGGCACCTGGGAGGCTTAAAACCTCTGCCTTCAGCTCTGGTCATGATCCCAGAGTTCTGGGATCAAGCCCCACATCAGGCTCTCTGGTAAACAGGGAGCCTGCTTCCTCCTCTCTCTCTCTCTCTCTCTCTCTCTCTCTGCCTGCCTCTCTGCCTACTTGTGATCTCTATCTGTCAAATAAATAAATAAAATCTCAAAAAAAAAAAAAAAAAGAAGTGATACATTTCACTTCTGCTTGTGTTTTATTGGATAAAACTAGTCATCTGTCCCTGCTAACTGCAAAGGGGCCTGGGAAATATGGAGGAGCTCATCAAATATTGGATTTACCTTACTGCCTCTTCCATAGCATTTTTTTGGAGGGGGGCGGGAAGGGTAGGGGCTGGCTAAGACTTAAAAAGGTTAGAAAAGATAGATCCGCATTTATTTGCACATGCATTCAACTATTCATCCATTCTTTTTTATAAGTACTAAATACCTGATTCTGTATGGGATGCCCAAGATAAAAATAATTAATAGGTTTCAAGCTGTTTAATGTCTAATATACAATTGAAATGATATAGAGACAAGAGACTGATCTATCATCTATTTATTTTATAATCTTAGGGAGTAGTAAAACAACAGATGCTTGATGAATGCTTATCTAATTATACCCCCTTCAGATTCTTGCTCAAATATTCCCTTCTCCATGAAGCATCCCTGATCATCCTCTTTACTACTGTACAGGACTCAAGCATTCCTTGTATTTGTGATAAGTTGTCTTCTCCAGAGCACTTATTATAATCTATGCTACCTATTTGTCTATCATCTCTTTCCCCACAATACACTGTACACTCAAAGGGGGCAAAGATCTTTGTTTTTGATAAAGGGTTGTTTCAAAGCTTCCACAATAGTGCCTAGAATACAGTAGGCTCAATATATATTTATTGAACTCTATGACTGAAGAAAATGATCAAAGTATAGAAGTAGAACTGATGAGTGATGAGATTTTAGGTAACAGCATTACTTTGAAAGGCACAGAGGACCAGGGAAGGGTTGATGGTAAACTGGGTAGCAGATGGGCAGGTGTGCATAGAGGTTTTCCAGGAAGAGCCCATGATGCATGGTGTCACCATCAAGATGAGCGAGTATGTGGCTGGGTGAGAGCTGGGTGGATAAATGTGGGCAGAGGAAAATTACTCCGAACCCGCAGTGACTACATGCTTTGCCTATGAGCTCTGAAGTGTGATGTGAAAGTCTTGTATTAGAGTCAGTCATAAAGTGTCAAGAGATTCCTTATGATAGCGGGATAGTGGAATGCTGGAAAGGTGTGTGCTGCAGACAAGTGTTGCAGAAACTCATCAGAGTGCATAAACTCGAGGTTGGGAGGCAGATGACAGAGGTGGTAGCTGTTCTTTTTGTTTATTTCTATGTTTTTGAGAGAATTCAGCTGAATAAGTGAAGCAGAGCAAGAACACACTAATAGGTTGGCTGGAAATGATAGAAACCTAAGTATCCCTCAAGGGCTAGTATGTCCTCCTTTCCTGAACATTTCATTCTCTCTCTCAGGCACATGTAGCATCCTCTGTACATTTCTATTTGGGGTATAAATGAATTTGCCAAAAGTGATTAACTGAATGCCCAGTGTGAAAAGTGAATGATCTGTTGAAAATATAAATACACTGACTATAATCTGTGACAGGAATTAACATAGTGCTAATGAGTTTTTAACAAATTGTCCTGCTTTTTGTGACCCAGCACCTAGAACATACTTGGTGATCAATTAAGAGCTCAGCAGCTGAAATTTGAATCTCAAATTTGTAGGCAAAAATATCTTTATCACTGTCTTCTTGGAAAGTCATTTTCCTAAATCAGAAGCCTAAGCAGCAGCATTCCATAAGATGGTAACATACATTGAAAAGCACCAAGTGGTGTGTTCATTTTTTGTTTCTGATTTATTTGTTCATAGACAGTAGATATGCAATAACTGGTTTTATTTTTACACTAGAATTCTGTGCCCTTTGTGTAAGATGTAGAAGTTAATTGGCAGCTAACTCACTTTGATGACAACTTTGGTGTGCTTGAGGGACATATTTTTGTAAATTGCCACATTTTTGATAGATTTTACCATGACTGGTTTACTTATAGATTGTTATTACGCTCCAGTAGGATTCACTGCTTCTGCTCTGCACAGATGATGGGGTAGAAACTCATGCTCTCTTACTTCTTAGCAACAATGGTAATAACAATGTATATGCAGTGTGTGTTTTCATAGCACAGCAAAGAAAGAAGAAACCCAAGAGAGCCCACACAGCCATCAGAGCATTTACTGTGAAACTAGAACAAAGTACTATAATTTCAAAGATGCTGTTAAAGGCATCTTGCCTTACAGAGAGTCACTGAAGAACACATCCATTAGACATGAACTTTTGTTAGATCTGGGAGCAGGCTTCTCTCTGACAGAGGTCAATAATGTTGTTTTCAGGCTGCTTTCTGCCTGAAAGCAGTTACCACAGGTTTGCTAAATCCCAAGGAACTGTACTCCCAATGGTTACATGGATCCCATTCTGAAAGAACACAGGACTGGCTCTCATTTCCAATCTCATGCTTAGTGGAGATTTAGAAGAATCATTCCCCTTCCTTCTTGGAGCCTCCGTTTTCTCATCTTTACAAAGAGAGATTTATGATGATGTGAACCTCAGGCTTCCAATCAAATTCCTCTTGGATGATGATGGATTCTCAGGTAGCCTGTGTGATAAGGAAGAGGATGCTGGAGAAGTACGATATCTCAAGATGTGAATGGTACAGTATGGGGCAATTTGGCCTTGCTCAGAAATGTGTGCAATCCTGATCGTGCAGGGCATTCTAACTTCACAAGAGGAGGTAGTAGGATCGGCAGAACAGAAGAACAAGGAACTGAAGAACAAGGATTGGCTCCTTGTTCTTAGCCTCCCTTGTGCAGAAAGTAACCCTGGACAGGTGGTCTTTCGACTTACAGTAACTCCTTATTTAGCAATTACTGTCAAAAAGTAAACTGTCATTATAATAAATAGCATTTTTACTATTAAAGTCTGCTCTATAAAGCTTAATTAAGGAACAGTTATTTTATTTGAATATTCTAGCCAACAAATAAATCGCCCATCTATCTGCCTTCTTAAGAAAGGACAAAAGACATGGTTTAATCTTTCACAGTAACGAGAGTGGTCATTATTATGATAATCCATCACCATAGTGGGGTGGTGATACAGTGGGGTGGTGTTATAGTCGCCAGTCATCCCACCCCTGGACCAGATATTCCTATTCCGGGATCCATCAAAGCAAAGACCCAAGGAACCCACCTATGCTCCCCAACTTGTTGATAAGTCCATAGTGTATCTATGCTTACATATATATGTGCATGAGAAAGAAGTCCACATTTTCCTTACACTGTCCAAGATGTCCACTTCCAAATTGTTATACTGAACTATGCTAAGAAGCCCACAAAGCAATATTCATATGACTGAAGACATGCTTTTAACAAATGTTGTCACCTTCATCACTTAGCCCTGTGTGGCCACAAAATGCATGGAAAATAGACTGTGTTTTAAAAACACATGGACTTGGAACTACTCTAGCAGCGCTCTTCTTTAGTGACTGAAAGGATTTTTCTGATAAACAGGACAACTGAATTGCATGCTGGTTCACTAACAAAAATCCACATGTTAACATTTTGAGTTCTTATTTCTCCTTTACAACCCCCTGGCATTTCCCATGCTGTGCATCGTTGCTTTGGATATCATTAGTCACCTTATTATTAGACATCCTTTCAAGTAACCTAAACTGTATGTACTTCCTTAGGTAGAGGTACAATGTAATATCTGGATGTGATATTTGAGGCTTCATTTTTTAAAAAAAATTCAATTACATTGTAACTGGGAAGAATACTGGCAATTAGCAATGTAAAATGCAAAAGTAATTAATAACCGTAAGCACGTGTCAGACCCATAAAAGTCCAGTCCCCACCCTTAGTCACTCTTACCACCTGCCAGATCCTCAATCTCGGTTATTATATTCCTCTAAATTCCAAAACTGCAAACACGGCACTTACTTACAGTATGATTTATTACACCAAACCCAGGCTCTGCTGAGCCCCTCTGGTTTATTATTAATAAGGTACCTGTGAGGTCACCATCAAATCTCAACAAGACACAAGGTTCCAGAGTGCTAGCAACGAAAGAAAATCTTGGAAGAGGAATTCTCTTCCAGATTTGAGCCCAGGGCATTTGGCAAAATTAAACAAAAAATGTACATCAGCAGTTTTGTGTGTGGAGTATCATGTTTTGCAATTTTTAAAACCCAGATGAAAAATTATTTCGCTGTGTATGAGAACCATTTAGATAATCAGCTACCCGCTTTCCAGTGGGACTTCAGAAGTTCATTCCTGTTACGGAGAACAAATGTGGTTGCAAATTAATGGAAACCTTCTCCTTGGAAACTGGGGGAAGTTAGACAAGATTGGAAACTGAATATCTACCTGGAGTTAAGGAAGAACCTAGATTACTGGGAGGATGCAAGTCATTGCAATGTTTTAAACAAAGGAATGGGCAATTTAAGTGATCCCCTAGTAATGTGTGGCTGAATTTCAAGAAATACACCTAGCTTAAAATTATACTGAAATTTATTTAGCAGCTATTATGGGGTCCAGTATTGTGTTTTTTAATAAGGGGGAAATGTCTTATCCACAGATCTTGTTGTCCATAAGCTTATGGCCCATTTGGAAAAATCAAACAGAATATTTAGGGAACATAATTAAATATTGGGCTACATCTCACGTTAAGTATCTGAGGAGGGTAGGTACATTCAGGGCAGGTTTTCTGGAAAAGATGAGGCTTGAACGCTACCTGGAGATTAAGCATTCGGGGGTGATGGGGGGTGAGTAAACAAAGGACAGGAATGGCAGTGAAGAAGTTGAGGAAAGAAAGGAGAGAGAACTGTAAAAGCAAAATACTTCCAACTCAAAGGAAACATCTGTGAGTTATTTGAAGTCATGGATTATGATTAATACATGAGCTGTGACATCCTGCTCGATGACTGGTACAAAGTGAGGCTAAATATACATGACGAATGGACAAATTGGTGGATAAATGATTGAATGAAAGGAGAGCCAGACTTCTTTCATCTTGATTTGTCTACCACATCACCCCTTCCTTAGATGTCCACTGTGATGTGAGTGTGACTTCCCGTTTCTTGGTTTACTATCAAGTACCATGTCCCAAACCCAGCAAATCTGAGATTAAATTCTAGTGCTTCTGCTTACCAGCTGGGCAACCTTAGGTTATTTATTTATTTGTTTGTTTGTTTGTTTATTTATAAGTGAGAGATTGAGTGGGAAGGGAAGGAGGGGGAAAATATCTCAAGCAGACCCCATGCTGAGCCCTGAGCCTGACACTGGTGTTGATCTCAGGATCCTGAGCTCATGACCTGAGCCAAAATCAGGAGTGAGATGCTTAATCAACTGAACCACCCAGGTGCCCTCTTGGGTAATTCATTTTAACTCTAAGCCTCATTTTTTCTTCATCTCTAAAACAGAGAAAATACCATTCATCTTTCCTTTTCTATTAGGAAGACTGAATAAGAAACAATCGGTAAAGTACTCACTCTAGTGCTTGAGACATTATAATTTGATATTAAATTTAGGTATACTAGGAAGAAAACGCTACCCAGAAAAAAAATGAAATGCCTATCCACAGTGAGTGTTATTAATAAATGTAAATTATTTTGAACTACAGCTTCTTGTTTATGGGAATAACTGATTTTAGAGTCTGAGATATGCAGGAGGACCAATTCTGAATTGTAAGCTCCTGAGATACCAGTCGACATTGTCAAAACACATGGAGCAAAGGGGAACACAATCTAAGTATACTTTCTTAAGTATTCTCCCTTCTCCCTGCACTTCTTTTTAGCAAACAAATGCCCTGCTGTTTTCTGGAATTGTTGGCTTTATCACTGGAAATAATTTGCAGCATGAAGGCTATTTGAGTCAGAGTCAGATATCTACTTATGTTTGAGAAGAAAAGCTTTGTTGAAGTCTGGAGTATTTCACTTAACAGAGAACTAGGAATGATCTAGATTCATTGGCAAGCACATTGGCTGAGAGTTTCTTAAGAGTATTATTTTATGCCTGAAGTTAACTGGGTACAGTTCTCACACTTCACTGGCTTATTAACCCCTGAAAGCAAGATACTATTTCTTACTTACCTTAGTGACATCACATCACTGAGATAATGGCTTTGTCGATCAAGCAAACTCTTCTTTCTCCCTCCCTTCCCCTCTTGCAGCCTTACCACTTTCCTTTCTTTTCATTTCATTATGTACGGAGTCTTGCTTCACTATACGATTGTTCGGTTTACTGAAATGTTTGCATATATTTACTGTCTTTCTAGATAAAAAGAATGAGGGCTTCTGGGCCTGTAGAGAAGTCTGCTGAGATTATTTCTGGATACACTTGCCATTAGTGCATGTAATGTTAGGCATTTGGGAGCCATAGCAGGAATTCAGTTATAGAGTCTTGGTGATTACAAAAAAAAAAAAGATTCTAGCTTTATAATAGGTTGGAGGAAGTGGATGAAAAGAGAGATATCACTGAGATCATTATGAAAATTAACAAAGGCCCTTTGTCAGGGAAGAGGAGAAACAAAGCAGCAGCAGAGGGAGAGATGAGCCTTCTAAAACCTCAGAAGTGTTCCTCAGTCTCCTCGTGTCCATTGTCCTTCCCTTCAAAATTCATATACCAGCCCTGGGACAGAACCATGTGGGTATTACTTTAGTTAGGGCTCTACAGAGAAACAGATTTAATAAAAGAGAGCGACTGATTGAGGCTGATTGATTCCGCATCCTAGAGACCTAGAAAGAGCAAGTGTTCCAGTTCATTTTCAAAGGCAGGAAAGAAATGATGTCCCAGCTAAAGGCAGTAAGTCGGGAGGAATGTCCTCTTCCTTGTGGGAGGTTCAGCTGTTCTATTCCCTGTTCTACTCGGGACTTGAACTAACTGGATGAGGCTGACCTATGTTGGGAGAACAATCTGCTTCACTCAGTCTATAGATTCAAAGATTAACCTCATCCAGAAACATCCTCACACATACACCCAGAAGAACGCTTCAACGGATGTCTCAGTATCCTATGACCCAGTCAAGTCGACACAAAATATTAACCATCACAGGTATAAACAGGCGTGAATGTCAACAGTCAGTACTAGATCACATGAGTGCTTTGACAGTGGAAGAAGAAATTGAACTCTTGCAGAGTGCGCTTTGTGCCAATATCTGGAGTGAGGTTTGCCTTAGCTCACCGTGTGCATGGGGAAAGAAGCCCACTGAAGACTTGATGTTTATGAAATATGCCTTTCCTACAACCTGCTTTTTATTCCACCTATTCCTGAATGTAAGCTTGGATATGGGGCTGTACGTAAACACTCAACTTTTCATTCTGTATTAATCTTTTGCTGCCCACTCAGTGCCTATTGTGATCCTTAGGTGAAAATGACAAAACCTACCTCAGCAGTGGCTCAATAGAGGCCAGAGAGAAATGGCCATAAAGAGTTATTTTAATGTTCAGTTTTGGGGTTAAAATCTATAAAGCTCCAAATATTATTTGCTTACAGGCTTTCTTCTTCTGCTGAACAGAACTGGCTCATGAAGGGGAATTGAATCATGAGAGACTATGGACTCTGAAAAACAATCATGTTGGCTCATGAAGGCTGAAATCTAGCTATTTTGTTATCAGACTCACTTCTCTGTCAAAGCTTTCATTCACTATTAACAAAACAAAAGAGGAAACAGTATCTTCCTGAAGCCACTTAAATCTTTCCCATTGAAAGAAACATAGGAGGCTAACACAGATGGTAGGAAGACAAACTATGGTTGAACAAGCTAGAGGATTGGTCCTCATGTTGCTGCCTAATTGATTTGACTGATTTCTGAATTTACCAGATTAGCATGCTGCTTTCTTCAGTGCAGTCCTTTCCACTAAAAAAAAAAAAAAAAAAGAAGAAGTCCTTTGTCCCATCTATCAAAGACCCTTGCACTGTGATGATGACAGGACAACACAGGCCCTGCCCTTCCAGCTAACGCTGAGCACAAGAGGGAAACTAAAAGTTAAAGCCAAGAACTGTGTGGGGAGGTTCTCACATGGGAAAGGGCTTTCATCCCAATTTAGGTTAATGGGATGAAGTAGACTTTCAATATTTTGAAACACAGACTGACAAATGGATACGAAAAGAAAACAAGACCTTTGTAGCATAGGACCTCGATGATCTAAGAGGCATTTTCTCAAAGTCAAAAATGGTCACATTATTCTGCAAAACCTTGGCTGTATAAATGAGACCTGTGCTGAGGTCTGCAGAGCATACACACAAAGATGCAAAGATTAGAAGCACAGAAGTAAGAGAATTCCATTCAGGCAGTATGAAACGAAGAAAAAAAAAAAATATTTTAACTACTCCCAGCTAGCCCTAGCTCCTTCTTTAAAAAAATCCATTTCTGCTTTTATTCATTTTAAAAAATTGCATATTGTCTGTTTGCGTGCTACTCACTCCCATTTACTCTTCCAAGTGTAAGACCACAAGTTCAGGAAAGTTGTCTTATTCATATTTATATTTTCAAAATCTAGACCAGTGCATGACATAAAGGCTTCCAGGAAACATATTTGGATTAGTTGACCAAAAACATACAAAAACTAGGAAATATTTTAGCACTTGTAATCAAGGAGAAACCAAGGGCAAACATGTTCAGCTTGAGAAAGAAAAGGGTTAATTGACCCAAGAGTCCCACAAAAAAGAAAGGGTAGTCCACAGGAATAAATGAATAAGGTCATTTAATGTTATCCCATCTGTACTCTTAGGCTCCAAGTCAAGATTTGATTGGGAAATGTTTAACTGATAACTTACGGAAATTAGTAAGAGGCTTGTAAATGAAGCATCAGGGGATGGTTCTCACTCACATGTAACTTTTACCATGCATGGCATGTAAACTGAAGAGTATTGCATTTCTCTGGTGGCATCCAACAGTACTAGAAGCAAAGGACACATGGAAGAAACTCTCTTCAACTGGAAAAAGTAGCTTACTGCTTCTACCTTACATAAAGCAGGAATGTTAATCCAGCAAAAACAAACAAACAAACAAACAAAACATATCAGTGTTGTTGCTAGTTTTAAATTTAGGATGTAGGCTTGAATAATATAAGCTAAAGTGAACAAAATGGGCATGAGAAATTGAAGCTCTAGCAAAGACCATGAGTGAGTGCTGGTAAATACAGGGATATGGAATTATAGTTACAATTGGATGGGATTTTTTCATATAGGAAAAGGGACCTCTTCCCCCAGGAGAAGGAGTTAAATATAGCCCTAAATAAGCAATAGGGGTTTTTGTTTGTTTCAAGTTTTTAAATTCTAATTAATTAACATGTAGGTTAATACTGGTTTCAGAAGAATTCAGTGATTCATCACTTACATATGTAAGTGTAAGTGCTCATAAGTGCCCTCCGTAATACCCATCACCCATATAACCTATCCCCTGCTCACCTTCCCTTCAGCAACCCTCAGTTTGTTTTCTGTAGTTAACAGTCTGTTATGGCTTGCCTGTTTTTTTTTTTTCTTTCTTTTCCCATATATTCATCTATTTTCTTAAATTCCACATATGAGTGAGATCATATGGTATTTGTCTTTCTCTGACTTATTTCGCTTCACATAATACACTCTAGCTCTACCTATGTCATTGCAAATTTCTTTTTGAAAGCTGAGTAATATTCCTGTGTGTGTGCGTGCGTGCACACACGCACTACCACATCTTCTTTACCCATTTTTCAGTCAGTAGGTGTTTGGGCTCTTTCCATAATTTGGCTGTTGTTAATAACAGTGCTATAAACATCAGGGTGCCTATGCCTCCTTATATCAGTATTTTTTATGTCCTTTGAATAATACTTAGTAGTAATAAGCAATAATTTTAATCTTGGTGGAAGAGAGGACATTTTTAGAGAAATTGTTCATGAAGTCTCCAAAATTCTTCAAGAAATAAAAGGCAAATTTGTTTGCTGGGAATTAAATTATGTACTGGGATAACAGGTTTAAGAGAAGACCTAAATTTTAAGAGTAACTAAGAAGAATAAGAGCAACCCTTCCCAGGAAGAAAACTGAACTAACTGCTCAGTGTTACCAAGACTCTTGTAATAGTGGACGTGGATCTAGTTGTCATCTACAGGCGTGGTGGGGTTTTCTTCAGAAGTTACCAGTCACCTAGGCATGCAAATAGAGTGCAGATCATGGCATACCCCAAGCCTGGGCTGCAAGGAGACAGGTGGCAGAGAGCAAGATGACTGATGCTTCTACTCAGAGAGGAGTTCAGATGCATCACCCCACTCAGTTGGTGGCACAGCTATGACCCTGACCCTGTCTCTTTGCACCTGTTATAAGTATAGAGTGACTTACCTAAAGTAGAACCATCCTTTATATTCTTTAGGCCCCTCACCAACAATAGGAGAAAATTCATTCCCTTTTCTATGGATGCTATGTGACATGTCCCTTCACAATATGGACACAATCTCCTTCTTCAGCCTTACCTCTTAATAAATGCCTCTTTGCCTAATCTTGCTTCATGCTTTGTGGATTCTTTTCCAAATGGGGACCAAATTCTTCTTTCTCCATTAGGATACAAGGACTTCCAACTATAACTACTAGAATGGTTCAGTCCTCAGTGGGTTTCCACAATCTGTTCCCTCTTCTTAAAATACTCTTCCCCCCACATGTGGACTCAAAAGCATTGTTTTCCACACTTACCATATATCACTCTGTCAAGCTCCACTTCCTAATCTCAAAGAGTTTTGATGTATGCAAAGGGAACCACTCTTTCCTTTTACAAATTTTATAACTTCCCTATATTTCCAAACTTACTTGATTATAAGTATGCATTTAAATGCTTCTCCTACTAGATTGTGATCACATTAATAACAGTGACTTTCTAGCACAGTTATTTATTTATTTATTTTAACCTCAGGACCTCTGTGAAACACCGGAGTTGCTCAATAAATATGCATTGGCCTGAAGACACCAAGACTGTACACTTAGGTATCAGGGATAATGTGGATTTGAATAGTGAAGGGGCACGAAAAGGGCAACTCCTGACAGAATGAAAGATGCAAAGAGACCTTAGGTTTGGAAGATAATGACAGCCCTGCCTTTATAGACTGTTTCAGAGAGTAGCACATAATATGGATGCAAAGGTCAGGTGAGCCAGACTATAGAAATCTTTAAAACTACATAATGAAGATTAGATGAAATATTGTTGAAAACTAGAATCCCAATGATTAAAAGCTTGTATTCTCTTTTCTGTGAAACACTGTTTTAGGAGATGAAATTACTAAAAAAAAAAAAAAAAAAATCACATTATTCTAAAATTTACTAGTCTACCGTCCTCTACAACCACACTTAAAAGTATTTTCTTTATTCACTTCACTAAGTTTTTAAGGGATTAAATTATTTAAAACATTAAAAAAATCCTACTAAAATGAAAGGTGCCATAATTTGAAAAAAAAATTAAATTACAAATGACAGAAGACAGGCATAAAAGAGCTCAATTCTATACGATTCAAATTCATTTAAAGTACAAAAACATGAAAACACATTAATCTATGTTGTCAGAACTGAAGATAATAGTTACACTTAGATGTGGTACTGTTAAGGATAGACCAAGAAGGGAGTTTCTGGACTGCTGGATTATTTTCTTATTTCTGTAATTTAGGTGGTAGCTGAACACAGGTGCATTCAGATTATGAAAGTTCATTGATTTCAATCTTTTTGATGGCTTTCTCAATGGACCTTTCCCTAGATGTATATCACTTTAATAAAAAAAGATGCTTTAAAAGTACAAACACAAGACTAAGATTAAAGTTTGCAAAAAAGATAAAATACCCAGAAAAGGTTATTGTGTCTAAAGTAAAACAAAACAAAACAAAACAAAACAAAACTTTAACAAATTTATTTGAAAAAGACAAATAACCCAAGAGAAAAATGGGCAAAGAGCATTAACAAGCAATTCATAGAAGGCATACAAATGGCTAATAAACATGTTTTTAAAAAGATCTTTAATTTATTATTGATCTGGAAGCTGAAAATTCAAACAACTAGCTACCATTTCTCATCTAGCAGACCAGCAAACATTAAGAAGATGGATAATACCATAATGGCCAGCCTTTGTTGAGTGTGTACTATGTGGTGACATTTTTCTACATGTTTTATTTTTTTATAAACCTCATTGAACTTCTGGTCTCATTTCTAATCTCCATTTTATAGGAAATATTAGTACTTTTCTCAAATAGTAGGTAGTAAAGTTAGGCTTCGAAGCAGGCCATTGATCCCACAACTTACAGCCATTATTTTAACCACCATTTTGTATATTTTATGTTCTCTATTAGAATTCTGTATGTTAGTAATAAACATCTCTCCTTTACAGACACTGACCAATTCACAAACGAAACACAGGAATAAAGGGGAATTAAAAAATATATTAGTTATGTTATGGTGGCTATTGAAATTGCTACTTTAATACTTTCAGGGAGCTGCCCAAGTAGCCCAATGTTAACTTAAAGACAATTCTTTCATGGCCCTTTACTTTTTTTTTTTTTTTAATTGTTAACTTACTGAAGATTAAAACTAAGTCTATAGACAAATGGCATTGAATTCATTTTATTGTGCAATTAAGTAGAAGAAATACTGGGATTATGGTTAAATTTAGTCATAAACTTTAGTTTTAGATTTAGTCATAAACACTGAGAGTGTAGGAATGCTATAACCCAACAAATAGAATAAAGATACTAAATAGAATAAAGATACTAATAGAATAGAAATAGAATAAAGGCACTAATTCCTTTATCTTTTGTAATTAAGGTTTAATGAAACATAGGAGATCAGGAAAAAAATGAAGAGAATGTAAAATTATAATGCTCTTATTGCTAAATAGATATTACTTTTAAAACATGCTAATTATATAAAATTCATATTACATAAAGGTATAGTATCTTTAGAAACCCACTAGAAGAAATTATCAGAACACATACACAAAACATAGCAAATAAAATCACCGTATAAAGATTATGAAGCCTAGGAACACATCACAAAAAAAGCTAAAGTTAAACCTATCTGTCATGTGAGCAAAATGGTTACAGTACCAATTGAAAGAAACAGTTATCAGTTGGACCACAAGTCAAAACTCTATATACTCCATACAAGGGATATACTTAAAACAAATGATTTAGAAAGGTTATCAAAGTCTCAAATTACAGTGGTTTGGTAAAATGTCCTTCACCCACATAGGCAGAAACAATAGATAATGATGTGATAGATAATGATGTGATAAGCCTCTCTTGCTTCTGAACTACTTTGAGAACTTACTCAAGAATACCAAGATGAGGCACAATACGGTGCCTATTTTGGTAAAATTATATTGAGGACATTTCTTTAATCCCTGAATTGAATTTACCCACTCAAGAAAAGTATATCTAGGAGTCCTGGCCCTATGATCCTGTCCCCGGAACCAGAACTGACAGGATGCTTTAAGGAAGTAAGAACAGGGTTAGGTGAGAGACAGAAAGATTTATATAGAGGGAAAAGCATGCATGTACCTTAGGCTGAACAACTAAGAACACTTGGCCCCTTATGAAAAGTGATCACTAGAGTCTTCCAGACCAGTTTGTGAATGAATGATGTAATTATTCACGGATAGGAAACAGTGAAAACCGCCCACATTGGGGGAGAAAGACAACAATCTGGTTTTATACATACTGACTTTAAGATGCCCAAGATAACATATCAAGAAGGCTTGATATATAAGTCCGGAATGAAAAGTAGAGCTTATGATTTCTCCCACTTTTCCCTTCTCACTGTGGGAGTTTTGTTACTCATTTATTATGCATAAGATTTTTTTAAATGTCATTTCTTCCATAGTCATTCCTTTGTAGTCTAATATTTAAGTAGCACCAGTACTCATCATCAGCCCTTTTTAGCATTGTGTTCCTATTCATGATTCTGGTTAGAGTTCATGGTCAGGTGTTTAATTCTTTATTTTTTATGTTTCTCTTTAAAAATAAAAATTCTCCCCCAAATTCTCTCAGAGGTACAACAGTTCCCCAAGTTCATCCCTGTTTGAGAATATCTTCTTCTAACATTTCGATATGACATAACTCAGCTTATCATGATAGTTTGGTCATATGTTATTGTATGCAGAACTGTAGAGCCAGGCCTTTTTTGTAAAAATTCAACATTGTTGCAAAGAATTAGAAAATGAACCTGATTTTTTTTTTTCCACTTTGAGAGTTGTTTTTCTGCTTGGATGACTGAAAATGTCTTTCTCCATTCATGAATTTCAGTAATTTGTTGAGGATATGTTGTGGCAGTAGCTGTTATGTATGAATTCTTCTGCAAAAGACACATCCTATATTTGTTAAAATCAAGTACAGCTGCAATTATCAGCAACACCCAAAATAACACTGAGTTAACAAGATAATAGCTTAGTTTCCTCTCATACAAAAAAAAAAAAAAAAAAAAAAAAAGGTCTGGAGGAAGCCATTATGTCAGTATTTGAAGCACCGTAAGGAGAAATGCAGAAAAATGAGCAAACCATGTTCCTCTGACAATTTTTCTTGCAATTCATACACACTTTTCTTGCTTACATCTAAGTTTTGGTCAAAACTTAGTCCTATGATCACACTCTAATAGCAAAAGCAGTGGGGAAATGCTGCTTTTATTCCAACCAACACTTCCCATATCCTGTTTGCTTTGATATGGTCTACTTGAATTATCTTTGACTCTTTCCCACCTGAGTGAGTCATTTGCCTACTTCTCTGAGCTGCTATTTAAGAGTGACAGCACGCTGACTGTGTCTTTTCTGTATCCTGAGGGCATAGATGGAGTTGGGGGAAATGGGACTGCAGAGACAATACACTGCAGATGTAGAACCCATAGTGAAAGCGTGGACTCTTCTGAGATCATTTAGCCTACTCAGGTATCAATCCTGTCCCCACTGCGCAACACCTTTGAGTCTCAGTCCAAATAAGACACTGAGTTTCCATCAGAGAGAAACAGTCATGTTACTTACTCTTCCTTTCCCTTAGTGGTAACACTCCAACAGTTGTGGCCACCCTGTCACTAAGTCAGAAGAAGAGAAATGTACTGAAGCATGTGGGGGAAACTCATTTTTAATGATTCAACCTAAGAGCTAGGGAAACTTCTCTGAGGCTATTGGAAAATATACAGAACCTGTGTAGAGCGAACGGAGTAATTTTGCTAAGGTCCACGAAAAAGACTTGGACAAAAAGGAAAGATCTGGGGCACCTGGGTGGCTCAGTGGGTTAAGCCTCTGCCTTCAGCTCAAGTCATGATCTCAGGGTCCTGGGATCGAGCACCCCTTGCCGGGCTCTCTGCTCAGCGGGGAGTCTGCTTCTTCCCCTCTCTCTGCCTGCATCTCTGCCTACTTGTGATCTTTGCCTGTCAAATAAATAAATAAAATCTTTAAAAAAAAAAAAAAAGTAAGGATCCAACATTAAGTTGAATGGCAAGAATTTATATGGAAAGGTTTGTAAGAAGGAAAATATTTTAAGTATTAATTTACATATAAAATACAAATCAACTTTATACTGATTTCCTTAAGAAATGAAAACAAATGCTAAATTATATAAATTATTTATATGGAAGAATAAATGTCTAAGGATTGCAAGTAAATTTTCATTTTAAATAGGGTAATGGGAATGGGTTTTCTTTCCCAAATAGTAAAATATATTTTAAAGCTATAATAACTAAAGGATATGGGACAAGTTCAAGAAAAGGCAGAGGTATCAATGCCACATGTGGAAAAATTAAGAGAAAGAATATATTACACTGATAATATACAATCAAGCAAACTGTTCAAATCCAAGGGAAAGGGGTATTTTTTTAAAATTTTTATTTATTTTTTAAATTTCTTTTCAGTGTTTCAGAATTCATTGTTTATGTACCACACCCGTGCTCCATGCCATACGTGCCCTCCGTAATACCCACTTAGAAGAACTAAACCTGAAACTAATGTAACATTACATTTCAAATATTCAAATTTAAAAAAGAAAACCTAAACCCTAACACCAAAAAAAGGTAAAATGCATTAAATATTCAAATTTAGAAAATGTGACCAAAGACTAAAAATATTTTACTAAATATGCATTAGTAAAAAATATATTCTTACAAGACACACCAGTAAAAGTAAAGTTGGAAATTTATATATGATCAATGAATTGCATTTAGGTCAATATCCTGGTTGTGATATTATACTATGGTTTTGCAAAATGACTCCCTTAGGGGGAACTGGGAAAAGTATACAAAGAATCATTCTGTGTTTTGTTTTGTTTTGTCTTTATACCTGAATGTAAATCTATAATTATCACAATAAAATATTTAAATAAAAACCTATGAAATTGGAAATAAACCCCACAAATGTGTAATAGCACAGAAAATGTTGGGGCTCTAGACCCAATAAACCCTAGACTCTTCCCTCCTCCAACCTATATTGTTAATGTTTATACTCGTTCATTACAGCCTTTGAGTCATTGTAATGGGTAAGAAGAGAACTGGAACTAGAATAGAGAAAAGCTGTACATTGATGCACATTAAATATGCCCTTTGCAAAATTTTGCTTCTTTAAGATAATCTTGGCTCATTATATCTTTAGCTCCAATGGTGATTTATTAGATATCATGAAATCAAAAAATTTAACTGGCAGTTACAAACCAAACACCACTTTAACTTGGTAGGAACCATATAGAACCACGAATATGAATTTAGGTTTCAATATTTATATATGGAATATACTGGTAAGTGAGAAAAGCAGATTATAAAACAATACAAAAAGTGAGATACTATTTTGAAGGAAACACATACATACATATGTGTATGTATTTTAAAGAACATTTTTTTTTTTTGTGACTGTAATGATCTTTCTTTGAAACTTTTATGCCTTCTCTGAGAGTATGCATAAGACCCTGAACACATTGAAGACCTGTGGCCGAGAATGTTCATCACAGAATGTTTTCTGCAGAATATTTTATACCCCTGCTGTCTGATTTCTCCATCAACTCAACTGACCCCTCAAAGCATGAAGTTGTGGTTATAATATTAGGCAGCTTCTGGCTCCTCAAGGTCCCATTTTTCAAACCTTGATCTCTGGCTTGCACTCATTTAACTTCTGATTATAATTTATTTAATAAGCTTCCTCGATTTGCCCTCCCTTAATTTCTGATTATAGTTCATTTGTTTGTAAAAACTCACTTCAGATGAACAGGTTTCCCTATAAAGAATTTAAGAACCAATGTGATTTTCCCTCCCTATAACCTATAGCAGGAGAAGGAAGAAGGACCATCATTCTGCTCAATGAAATGTTGCTGATCTAGCCTGTGCTTTAATTTCTTTCAAGGCTTATTATCCCTTCCTTCCTTATTACTTATTAACATCTCCTCCCTTATGGTCTGTTTACTTTAAAAGGAAATATATCCAACTTTTTGGGGGGTGAACACAGCGCACCAACTACATTTTTTAGCATCCTGCTGACATATGCTCAACTGGAAAATTATTCCCATCTCAACCGCTTGTCTTAACAGATCAATGTGAATGAAAATGAAGGAAATGAGTGAATAGAGATTTATATTTTTATCAAAGGAAAAAACTGTACAAAATAAACTGAATCCGGTGTCCTACTTATCCAGTCTGAGATGCTGTGCCTGGGTTTACAGAAACAAAGCTCAGCCCTCTAGCAGAGGAGGACTCAAACTCCTCTTTTCACTCTGCCTCATCTCTATTTTTTATCCTCAACAGATTCTTGGGCCTGCCATGTTTTCCTCACCCTGCTTGGACTTTTGACATTTCTCAAGGCTTAGCCTCCAACACTGGCCTTCTGACCATCAATAGTCCTATCCACTACACTCTGACTCCTGGGTTTTCCAGGCCTTACAAACCTAATGATCTCTCTTATAGTTTCTTACTCCTATCTTAGTGCACAGCAGACCATACCTGCAAGTCTTCTTTGCTACAGGACCAACAAAATTCATTACCTTAACCCCTTCTCCCAGGCATTCAGCTGCTTTGCTAATCTACTAGGGACCCACTGAATATATTGTGTGTCATCAGAATCATTCTATATGTCACAGAGAAACAGAAAATAAATCTTAACATGGCCACTAAGATGTTACAGTGAAATTGAGAAGCCCTGAAATTACAGAGTCCATTGTTGATGCAAAGATTGATAATCAAATGGTTAACCTGAATTTAGTGTTATAAACACTAACTGGCAATCAGCTTGGGACCAATTAGAAATACTGAAGAATTAAATCAATTCCATTGAATTTACTTCAGATCATATGGCTGACAGCTAAGTGCCTTGTGGTAGAATTTTTTTTTTCCCATGTTAATATAACCAGTGGATAAGTTTCTACCAATCTCAGTGCCTGGAGCAGTAGTTGACAAGTCCTATGGGTGGGAACACTAGGAAATACATTTCAGGGAGAATGAACGGCAGAAAGTTAGAGCTGTACTCAGTAGAAATGATGGTAGACTCAATTCACCCTTAATTAACAGTTCAATTTAGTTTACAGACAACATCCTCCTCCTCGCCCCCACCAAATTCACTATGCAGTAGTGACTTAGACAGTGAGGCACAAATCGTTTTTTAACGATTTTTATTTATTCATTTGAGAGAGAAAGAGGGCATGAGAAGGGGAGAGAGGCAGAGGAGACAGCAGACTCTCCACTGAGCAGGGAGCGATGCAGGGCTTGATCCCAGGAACCTGGGAGTATGACTGGAGCTGAAGGCAGATGCCCAACCATCAGAGCCACCCAGGCGCCCCGAGGCACAAATTTTTTTAAAAGTTTAAAATTCTGTGGGGCACCTGGGTGGCTCAGTCATGAGACATCTGTCTTTGGCTTTGGTCATGATCCCAAGGTCCTGGGATGGAGCCCCTCATCAGGCTCCCTGCTCTGCAGGAAGTCTGCTTCTCCCTCTCCCACTCCTCCTGCTTGTGTTCCCTCACTCTCTGTGTCTTTCTCTGTCAAATAAATAAATATTTTTTTAAAAGTTTAAAATTCTGTGATATTGGTAACTGTATTCATAAGTAGTATTGCTGATTTTGAGTGGAGAATAGAATCCCATATGGCAAAAGCTCTTCTGTTTGGGATGTGATGTTTTTAGTACTCTCTTCAGGACCCTTAAATCTTTAGAACAATAATTTTGTGACACTTTTGTCATTGGTGACATTAAGTGCAGAATCACTTACGGGAATCACTTATGACTCAATGACCATTCTGACTGATACCACATGTACAACTGAGTGTACAGAAATGTCATATCATTATGATTATAGTGAAAAGGAATATAGCTGCCTTTAATGGAATATTTACTCTTTGGTAGTTGCATGTAGACATTTTATTTTAAATATAATCATCAAGTTGAAAAAGGAAGGGGACATTGGAGATCTAAGACCCTCTGTTCATACACTCATTCTTACTGCTGCCTATGATTTAATACTGCTGTGCTAGATACTAGAAATGGTCAGTGTTACTCTTTTAGGTGGCAATGGTACCATTTCAGTAATGCCAGGATAATTAAACCCTCTTCAAAAAAACACACTTCATTTGAGATAGCTGAAGGCTTTAAAGATTATCGTTAATGGTCTATTTCCACACTTTCAATATGGCAGGCACTAGCCACGTGTGGCTCTTTAAAGTTAACTGAAATGAAATAAAAATAAAACTTGAGTCCCTCGGGCATATTATCCACATTTCCTATAGAACATTTCTACCATCACAGAAAGTTGTATTGAATAGCTATAGATACCTTTCATTGTTTCTTGTTAAAGTGCACTAACCAAGCAATCATTCATTATTTATACCTTTAGGACAAAGTACGTATAGATCCTTTCCTTTTTTTTTTTTTTTTTTTTTAAGATTTTACTTATTTATTTGACAGAGAGAGAGAGTGCATAAGCAGGGAGAGCAGCAGAGGAAGAGGGAGAAGAAGGCTCCCTGCTGAGCAAGGAGCCCATTGCGGAGCCCCATCTCAGGATCCTGGGATCATGACCTGAGCCAAAGGTAGGCACTTAACCAACTAAGCCACCCAGGTACCCCTAGACCCTTTTCTAAGGCCACGTTCTGATACATAGAAAGGGAAGGGGACATGAAGGCATTAAGGAAAAATTTTCTTGTCTTTTCCATTTTAAACACACTCAACTCCCAACTTATGTGCTCACACTTGGAGCATATATATTAAGTCTGTAGATCTGACAACTGATCCTTTCTCTGAAGGAAGACCCTCTGTGTTTCCCCATCCTATCATTTTAATTGGCACTCCACTGTTTGGCATTACCAAGGATACTGGTGTGAGCTAACCTCACTCATGAAGAAAAGATAATACCCAAAACAAATGCTCTTGAGTCAAGGTGGGAAATCAATCTCAGAAAGCCCGGTGCGAGTGAGACGGTCTGAAATGCTCGTCTGCCCTTGTGTTGATCACTCCCTCCTGTGTATTGGGAACAGCACAGACCTTGGAAGTCTCCATATATTATGCTTTGGTAAGTTTAGAACTTGCTGTCAAATGGACCAAAGCACCACTACAGGTGCACACACATATAGCAAAAAATAAATAAATAAATAAATAAATTTAAAGATAAATTAAAATAAATAAAATAAAACAAACAGTAACACCCAAAGAAGCCAGCAACTCTCTGAACAGAGCTTACTTTCCACACGAAAGCAAAACTCATCACTTCCCAGGTTAGAACAGCTGAGACCCATCAACCAACGGAAAACAATTTGTTCGGAGTAGAAGCTGTCACAGGCTATTACCACGTGGAACGTGAAGAGCCACGGCAGACCTCGGCTCCTCGAGTCGGGCGGGCCTGCTCCCACTTCACTTGACAGCTGTGGACATTGAAATAATACAAAACATAACCTAATCAACAGACTGTGAAAAATCTGAAAGCTAAAGACAGATGTTCCGCTGCGATCACCACCTTTCATAGTTAATTATATTTACGAGGGGGGGGGGGAAACAAGTGATGAGTCAACTCCTTGAAGAAGGCCTCCTTTACTAGCAGTGGGGGTAAGTGAGGAGTCCTCTGTCAAGCGGTGGTCCTCAGGTGGCCGAAATCTGAACTCTGGTGGCATCGAGCCTGTGTGGAATCGGCCTGTTTCGTGCAACAACTTCCATCCATCACCTTGCTTTTAGCTGCCTCATTTGACTTCTCTGTTCTGTCCCAGAGAGGCTAACGAGGTCAAATCTGTATCCAGTAGATGCTGAGTGCGGTTAGTGGACACCAGTCACTGCCACACAGACTAAAGGCCAGTACATTTTTTCCGTCTACCTTGAAAACAACCAAAATTTCCTCTCCTACTGTGAATGTACAAAGAGCCCAAAGAAATCCCAGAGATGGAAAAGGAAAATGCTGTATCATCTGTTCCAGTGACCAGTACCAGGAAATGGCTTATCTGTAAGTTAATTAGGGAGTCACAAACATACCCGCCTATAGAGAGCAAATATACTAATCAAATGTCTACTTTTGTGTGTTTTTTTTTTTTTTTTTAATGTCAGTGAAATACTTCTTAAGTCGCAAGGGATCCTATTACTAGAGAATATTATCTATCTTTAATTTTTCAGTAATGAATCAATAACAAAGTGACTATTACTTATCATTTATGTCACTCCCTCTATCGGTCTGGGGAAAGGAGTGGCTTTGAGTACTAGCACATGATATTCAGATCTGACTGCAAGATTTGAAGTAAAAACACATGCCCTGCCATTAATTTAAGCAATTCCCTTCACTTCTGTGGAGATCAGTTTTCCTGTCTGTAAATTATAATAATTATACTATCCACCATTATTTACAGGAATATTATGAGGCTAAAACAAATTGAAAGAGATTAAGAATTCAACACAATATAAAAATATGAGGTAACATTCAACTTTGATAATTATTAGCAACTACCATTTTTCTTTCAAAGGTGCTTTTTGCTATGGAAAAAAACAATGCTCCCATCATATGATTATTAATCTTATAAATGTCACTACCTATAATATTAATTATTACTTACCTATTCTATAACAAAAAGATATATACTGAATAAAATATGTCTAAAAGCTATGTGAAATAGACACACTTGCAGTCTCTGCTAAGATCCACCCCCCATTTTTTACTAATAATGACCCAATTCTAGTTGTGGGCAACACCACTGCCAGCCCTAAGGTCAACACTCTTTTTCCCAGAGTCCCTTGCAGCTGGTGGTGGCCATGTAACAGGACACGCTGTAGCAGAGCAGCAATGTCCATGGGGAGGCTCTAGGAAGAAAACCTTTGCTTTGTCTATGAAACAGAGATAGTGAAAATTTCATCCTTCTTATTTCTACCCCAGACCCCAGGCAGCATGTCTGAAGCTCTGGAAGAGGGCGCAAGGATAGGGAAAAGCCAAGGCAACTGCAGACTGGTTGTCAACAACACTGTCAAAGGAGGAAACCAGTCCTGGCAGTTGACAGGGTCCACATTTCTTTTTGTCTGAGATTTATAATCCCCAACTCAGTTCTATCTCTGTAAACTGGCTTTCTGGTGCTTGCAGCCAAACACATTTCCCATTTAGGAAGGAGGTGTTACTATCTTTATTTTTGCTGCCCAGCAAGCTCAGATGAAAACCTGTCCCTTTGATTCCAAACTCTTTGCTGTCAAGCCATATGCTGCAAGGCATGAGGGCCCTTGGTTTAAACAATGAAGTGAGAACCCATTAATCTTTCTGGAAACCAATTTTCCCATCTATAAAATAGGGATCATAACAAATATTTCATTCATTTTTGTAAGGGTTGATGGAAAAATTTATAATATAAAAGAGTATTCAGCAAAATATAAATAATATAAAAATAATAATATAAAAAGAGTATTCTACAAAATCCAAGAACAATAGAAATTAGATCTATATTATTATTAATGCAGATTTAAGACTTCACAGATTCTGTGGGGTGCCTGGGTGGCTCAGTGGGGTAAAGCCTCTGCCTTCGACTCAGGTCATGATCTCAGGGCCCTGGGATGGAGCCCTGCTTCAGGCTCTCTGCTCAGCAGGGAGCCTGCTTCCCCCTTTCTCTCTCTGCCTGCCTACTTGTGATCTCTCGTCTGTCAAATAAATAAATAACAATCTTAAAAAAAAAAAAAAGACTTCACAGATTCTGATCATAGAATACAATTTTAGAACATAAAGTGTCATATTTCCTAAATATTCCACCCACAAAAAATCAATGATGGCTGAATATGTTTCATAGTTCTCTCAAAAAGCCAGAGATGACCTAACATCTCTCTTTTCTGCTGGATTCTCCTTGGAAGCTATTTCTAGTAGATGATGATTTCTTTGGCTTTCTGCAAATATAAAGACCAGTTAAAATATCACAGTATGGCCTCTTGAGCCTTCCTATGCAGAGAAATCAGGGAGATTTACGAGTTCTTGTGTTTCACTCATTTATTACAGAAACTACAATTTGACAGCAGAAGATACACAGGACAGCAGACTGAAGAGCCACACAATTAAAGTAGATCTAATGCTAGGGTGTGCAAGGGCCAGTGTGGACCATGGTAGGTGGAGAAAAGGAAGAGACAGGAGGCAGTTGAGACTAGCAACAAGGATGCCCTAAACTTAGCAGCCAAATTAACTCAGTGTGTATCATGCCTCATTTAGTCCTCACAAAATTGGGAGGTAGGCATCAACACCCAGATTTAAAAAATGAAGTGTAGAGCAGTTTGGTTCTTTGCTCAAATTTGCACAGTGCTTAAGAAATATAGTAAGCATTCCAATCTCAGTGGCCTGAATTCAGGCCTGTCTCCCATCTCAGCCACAAAGGTAAACTGCTTCCAGCTCCCACATTTCCCTGAGAAGAGGCAAGTGCTGCCAGATGTGCGTGACGTTGTGAAGATTCACGGCAAGTACTTCTTCTAAGGGTGAGCAGATGCACATACACATGGAAAGATCTTGCTCTATGAACCACTTTTATGTCTCAGACTGCTATGGTATTTTTAGATGGGGGCCTGCCCCCCCCCCCCCAAATACTGGCTGAAGTAAGTAAAAACAGGCACGTGTTAATGTAGTATAATTGTTTAAAGTTCAGGTCCTGTGCTCAGACTTGATTTGGACCTGGGTTCCAGGTCCTGAGCATTCCAAAACAGATATATTGTTTGTACACAGAAGTGACAACTTTCTAACTATGAGACCTGGATCATTCATTTGAGCTTTTTTGCTTCAGTTTCTTCATTGTTAAGATGAGGATAGTATTGATTCTGCCTAGTAGATTTGTTGTGAGGATTAAATAAGGTAATTAATTTTAGCTATTATCTTCAATGGTAACTTTAGACTGCTAAATCTTCATTGTGTTTATTTGGTTTCTAAATTTAATCTGGAGAGAAATGGATGCAAAAAAGACAAATAAAATGATCTTAGAAAGTGTATGCATTGCCATTAATTCGTATTTTTAAAAATTGTTCTTGAGGAAATATAGAGTAAGTTGATTCAAAATTAATAATTGATACATATGGAAAAGTACTGGAAACCGTGTGAATGACCTCCCCAGATGTGGATATTTTATTATCAGTTATAAATTATAAAGAGACAGCTTTTGCAAGGGACTTCGTCATATCCCCTCTATAAGATCTGTCCTCACCACAGTGAGGACCTAGATGCCTAGGTCCGAACAATCTGACCCCATCACGCTCTTCATAGTCAACTGAGCTGTTCACCCAGACTGACCAAACACACTGTGTTTCTCAGAAATTCAGAGCTCATGTCTGAAGCTGGGTAGCTGGGGTCCAATCAGGTCTCTACTTTTTATTATTTACCAGTAGATGCTACCTTAAACTAGTTACTTAACTTCTCCCTGATCATTTTAGTCTTTCATAGGGTCCTTGGCTCATTATCCAATGAGCCAATATAGGTAAGGCACTTGGAAGGGGGTCTGGGACATGGTATATATATTTTTAATTGTGACTAATTATGATGTCTCAATCTACCATTATATGTCGGTATCCATCTATGAGGATGACCCACTCTCACATTTCTGTAAGTGAGAGGGTCAGATAGGAGGATGCCTTGTTCCTGGATAACTTGCTAGTTCCTTGATCTGGTTTTGCATAAGAGGACTTTGCGCTTTCCTGAAACATCCCCTTATCCTTCCAATAAATTATCTCCTCCCCCCAATAATGATAGCTTAGTGTTTTAGTCCTTGTAAACACCTAATCTCTGAAGAAGAAACACCAGATTTTGCTTCCCTTTGGGGTAGTTTGAACAAACTGTTCTTGACATTTTGGTGAATGATTCGGTATTAAGCACACCCCACTTCCTTGCACCTACCCCTGAAGTGGAGATTGTTAGTGGATACGTTTAGAAGTTTTGCAGTGTTCTATTAGAACAATAATAATCAAAGGAGCACCAGGCTTGAGAGTCATATGAAACTCACACATCATAAAGATGCCTCCAAATTATTATTATAATCTACATCTAAAATCATTTCTTTTTCATAGCTCCCTCTGGTAAAAAAATAAAACTCATAATTCAGTTAGGTAGTTTCTAGATGTGGTTGCTATTGAAAGAAACTCAAAACATATTCCCTAAGACCCTCTTATGGGTAAGACTGACATAATCATAAAAAAATAAAAATGCTATTAAATAGACTATAAATTTCAAAATGATACAGGAATGCAATAACCAGCAAGAGAGTTGAAGGAAATAATAAAAGCAAACAAAAACTAAATAGAAACTTGCCCCCCTTCCCCCCCACCTAGAGATAATACAGAAGTCAAAAGATAGTGATCAACGAGCTTCTGCAGTATAGTCTTGCCCAATTAAGGGTTAGGGTTCTAGAAAGGGCCAGATAAAATGCTACATGGGCAGCCAAACTGTTACAGTAGCCATAAATCATTATAATTTAAATAAAAGCATTCCAAAACAGATATATTGTTTGTACACAAAATAAATGCACTTTGTTAGAACTAGAAGAAAATCCATGTTTGTAAAATATGCAAACTCTTCCCATAAATCTAAATCAGGGATAATTTCGGGCTCTGAAACTATGTGGTAATGTGCAAAGCATTGCAAAATGAGATTTTGGTGAAACAAGTAATAAAATCAATTAAGAAAGTTTAGTCTTCACGCTAAAACCTAAGCAAGGAAAAATAAAAAAGGTCCCCACCAAAACCCCCAAAGTTCTTTATAAACTCCTCTGAGATACACTGATCATCAGATGGGCAGCACTAGTATTAAAAGCATACATTTAATTGCAAGTACTTTTCCATACCACCTAGAAGTATGCCTTGCCCAGAATTTACAGCTAGTTATACAAGTTGAGCTATATTATAAAGAGTAACATTTGCAATACCTTTTCCAAGAAGGCAAAACCAAATATGCCACCGTGTTAATGATGTGACATTCATAGGCCATGTCCACCATTGAATACCCAGCTCCCAGGGTAACAATCACTGCACACTCAGAGTGACCCACTCATCCTCCTCTAACCATGCTCAGGACACCTCGACTCTGTTCAGAAAACAATGAGCCCAGTCTGAGAGAATGAATAATGGATTCCTGTTCTCTTTTACAATATTTTTGCTTTCTGGATCCTTCCACAATTATGGGTGGCTGCACAACACAACCCATTTCTGGCTAATGAGGCATAAAGGAAAATCTTTGGGATGAAGAGGAATGAGGTAATGTTCCTAGGAAAATTTTTCCTTATAGATAATTTGGTTTCCACCATCTGCTTTCTGTATAGAGCTGCAACATGCATCATGCACGGAACAAATAATATTTGAAGATAACTGAACTCCTGAGTCTTTGGTGTCATCACTAAGCTGCTTGAAACCAATACTAGAAATGCTAGAACTAAATTGCGTAATAAATGAGATATTAAATACCAACATTGTTTAAAGCTTCTTTTATTTGCCATTACGTTCATTTTATGAATTATTAATGCAACATCTTTCTCTGTTCTCCTCAGAACTGCCATTGTCTTGGGCTTGCAGTCAAGTCGTCAGACATGCCAACTGATAATGAAACTGGGCGTCTATTCGTGATCACTAAGTACTCTGTGCTGTACTTGTCACTGAACCTAGGAGATAGGCACTGCAGTTCTGTAACTTAAAGCACAGAAATGTTGAAAAGCTTGTCTGAAGCACAAAACTAGTAAGTGGGATGGCTGAGTTTTGAATCTGAGGAAGGATTTGGAGTTCTGGGTCCAAAGGTATTATTCCTTCTTTCTCTCCTAATTTCCCTAAAAAACTTCAGCTTTTCAGGGGCAGTTCTCAGCAATTTGTTGCAAAGGAAAAGAAGGCTCCATAATGAATACCTATGAAAGGAATTCTAATAACCAATGAAGTGCATTATTTTTTTAATTTTTTAATTAAAATTTAAAAACAATATTTAAAAAAATTATTTAAAAATTATAAAAAGTTGATCTAAAATTTTTAAATTGTATTTTAGTTGAATTTAATTTAATATTAGATAATTATTAATTATAAAAATAAATAATATATAATTATATAAATACACACACACACACACGTATTGTTCAGCTTTGAAAAAGAACAACATTGTGTCATTTGCAACTACATATATGAAACTGGAGAGTATTATGCTAAGTTAAATAAACCAGATGGAGAAAGGCAAATACTACATGGTATTATGTATATTTGGAATCTAAACTAAAATCGAGCTTATAGAAACAAAGGGTAGAAAAGTAGTTGCCAGAAACTTTAGGTGGGGGAAGTAGACAGAGGTTGGTAAAGGTACAAATGTTCAGTTACACAATGAATAAGGTCTGAGGATCTAATGTATAATATGGTGACCATCACTGATAACACTGTACTGTGTAACTGAAATTTGCTGAGTGGAATTTAAACATTCTTACACACACACACACACACACACACACACACACAGGTAAATATGTGAGAAAAAAATACCCATCATCCCTTCACTCCTAGATAGCTGCTGCTATTAAATGTTTGTGTTTTTTTTCACAATGTTTACATATATCAAATCAGCACATTGTACACTTTAAATATTTTAAAATTTTGTCAATTATACCTCAGTAAAGCTGAAAAAAGGTTCATGTTGCAATTTCCGACTTTTTTGCTATTGTTGAATGCTAAATATAAGTAAATACATGTATTTTTAAACAGGAACAGAATCACATTTCATTTCATATTTTTCCCTAAAAGTATATAATTAACATCACCATATCATTCTACTTTAATAGACATCTATTTATTCAATTATTGTAAACTTAAGAAAAGAAAGTTGGCATATTAATCTAAAAGTACAAAAACAGGTTTCACTGTTTTATAAGTCTTATAAATCCAAATTGGTACTGTGAGTTTCTAGTACAGGCTAATTTCAGATTTTGCATATTCAGATTATGATAACTGCAGTTGCATTTAATTAATTTCAAGAAAAAAAAGAAACGTTCTTTTTCTTTTTCTTCCACTGATTTGCTTTACCCTAATGTATTTTTCTGGATTGAATTTAGGATCGCCCAGTCTAGAAAAAAACAAGAAAACAAAAAAACACCAACCTTCTAGACTCTGTTGATCATTTTTTTCCGTAGGCCTAATTGCTTCAGAGAGGAACTCCTTATTTATTGCATAACCTTGGGCCCTGAAACTGTTTCTTTATCCATAAATTGTGATAAAAATACCCTGCCTGCTTTCTTTTCACAAGTATTGTGGGATTCAGTCTTTTATTGGTCATAAAAAAATAATCTTTAAAATATCCAGAGTGTGTATAAATAAAAGGTGGTATTTTCTCTTTTTTTTTTTTTTTTTTTCAATGTCTCATTTGTTCATGAGTTTTCCTAAATGTTATCATATTCTTCAATGGTTTTGTTTTGGTGAAAAACTGCCATATCCAAATGTAATTGAATTATAAGTTGGTTTTGCTTTTTTAATAGAATGTATCTGTATGAAGTCTATCTGTGCTTGTGTTCTATCCATATTCTCTCTCTTCCTTCTACTTCCTAGCCTTCAGACTTAACAAAAAATGGAAATACTAAGAAAAATATATATATATATTTTTAAATTAATGCTCTTCTATAGATAGGAATAAATTTGACCCTATCTTCTTATAGTTCAAGATGGCACCTCGAGTGGAGGTAATCTGAATATTTGAATGGCTATAGAACAATTCACATGGGAGCCTTTCACTGTCTTGATTATGAAGGTTTTTGACTCAAGGCTCAAGACTAAAATAATCATGGACATTTAGGAATGAGTTAAAAAGCCTGGGTGAGTTCCTGTGGCTTTTCAGAGGGCAAATGTAGACAGGGAGCCAAGGGTGGAGATTCCCTGAAAGCCTAGGTGGAAGAAATGGAACAGGTGACAAGGCATCGGAAATGAGGGACAAAGTGAAAGCCTACTTGTTTTCTCATTCAGATGCACTAGGTAGACCTATTGGGGTAAGAACAGTGGTTCAAATGTGGTGAAATTGTCCGATGCCAGAAATTCTACAGTCAAAGATTCTTTCATTTATAAATCCATTTTCAACCTTTTCATGGGATGCTGACTATGCCAAGACTCTAAAGAAGATTGTGTCATTTAATTCTCATTTTATTGATGAAGGAACTGAGGATTTAAAGCTGTAGTAACTCCTGATGGCTACTCAGCTAGATCGTGATAGCTCCAGTCATTCTGGATCTTCTTCCTTGGAAATGCTTGTGTGGGTTTTTCTTCTGTGCTAAATTTATTTTCAGTTTTCCTTTTTTCTTGTTTACCTGCTGGTCAGTAATAAACTCCCTTGTGTGAGAAGGGAGCACTGAGGAAGGAGTCTGTGGGAATGGAAACAATCATGTTGCCCTCCCCACTCACCCCACACCCCAGTCTTTAATGAGTCCATTTCAGGGACTTCAGGGGGAAATTAGCCACTGAAAATAAGTCTGGGTCTGCAGCTAGAAAATAACTTGAGGAAAAAGGTGCTTTAAAAATCTCGTATCTCATGGCATCAGATGATTCTGCTACTGAGAGAAAGGGAAACTGTTGGTACCTCCAAAACATTATGACAACAATAAATATACCAGGTTCTAGAGCCACACATTGTATTTTATTTTATTTTATTTATTTATTTGACAGAGAGAGACACAGCAAGAGAGGGAACACAAGCATGGGGGATGGTGGAACGAGAAGCAGGCTCCCCGCTGAGCAGGGAGCCCAATGCGGGGCTTGATCCTAGGACCCTGGGATCATGACCTGAGCTGAAGGTAGATGCTTAATGACTGGGCCACCCAGGTGCCCCTAGAGTCACACATTTTAAAACACGTCAGAAGTACCACAGGCTGTGCAAGAACAGCACTTTTACCTGACATTCCAAAACACACAGTCACATTTGTAGGGGGAAGAGAGGCACATCTTAAGTTCTGGGAGGTTATCACTGTGGTAGCCGCATGGTAGTAAATAATTACCTGTTGTTACCTCTCCTGTTAAGATGGGGTTGTATTAAATATTTCTATTCTACTCTCCACCAAAAAAGTGGGTAGTAGGAGGTGTGTGGTAAATAACACCTCTTCACAAATCCCCTCAGGTCTGCACACAGCTTTGGAAGTTCTCCTAGCACAGGTCTGCACTCCCACCTATGATAAATCACTACAAAGTGCCATGTACCCAACAGGGGGCTGTTAATTAGTTTTAAAGGCTCCTGCAGTTCCTCTAGTGCCTCTAGGAAGTATACAAACCCAACAACATACAAAAATACCTCTTTTTTTATGGTCAGCACAGGCTGAGATTTTATGAGCTTCCCATGGTTGCATGAAAGTTAAGCTGTATGCAAATGTACAAAGGGAAGGTTGTTAAAATTGACTGAGATAAATGCTTTGTTTATCTTTCAGAGGGAATGCAGCAGAACTCCCTGTAATTGGAAGGGAAAGGAGGCAAAACAGGATGTGCCTTAGGCTTCAGGGCCTAGGGCAAGACAGGACAGTTCTACACCTCCAGAGTGATTCCATTTTGTGCCCAGCCCAGGTTTGGTGCCACCTTTTGTATTCTCAGAGAGCAAGATTTTGTCATAGTAAACTAGAGATGGAGTCTGAGAATTTCAGCATCATAGAACTGGTATGGAGCTTAGAGAAGGGGTATCTTCTCCTTCTCTCCATTAATACCCATAAAGAGAATGAAACCCACAAGAGCTGGCTTAAAACAGTCCTGACAACCCTCAGCCCTCATCATTGCATGGTAGATCCAATGAAGACTCGAGAGCGGATTATTTACCAAGGTCAAAACACAGGGGATTTGATTTCCAGTTTAACAAATATCAATCTACTGAAGGGACATCCAGAGCTCTGAACAATCCGAGCTCTCAAAGAACTTGTATGCAAACTTTTCTTCTTGCTGTGATAAAATGTTGTCCCAGTGAGGTTTCTATAACCTTCCATCTCTTCCACATCTCAATAAGGCAACATTTAACATTCCCCAGAGAGTGGGGCTTTACTATAACACGGCTCATGTATGGTTAAGTGTTTGCGCATGCTCAGAACCAGAAGAACTCTACGAGGGATATCATTGACTTCTCCCCTACCTGCCCCCAATCCAAACTTCAAATAACAGTGGTTTGAAGATTGACTTCTTCAAATGATTACTTCCCCTATTTTATGAAGAATTGTGCCTGAAGCACAGAGTTTGTCTGGGAAGCAGGTGGCAGAAAAATATATAGAACACTTATTTTCTGATTCTAGAGTCTGAATTCCTTATATCCACACAATACCACCTCCCACAATAAGTGAAGCACTTCAGAATTGACTAAAGAGTTTTCTTTATCTGAGAATTCCTAAATCTGGGGCAGCACCCATTACTTGTTCAGGGAAAACATTTCTGATACCTTTAAAGAACAGAATTTCAGACTCTGTAAACAAAATATAAAAAACGAGATATTTGAATAAATACATAGATTTATCAAAACAGCTAAAATTTAGACAGCTAAATGCCAAGCAACAGCTAAGATTCACTTTTGAGCCAATAGATGAAATAAAACAGTATTTAATTTATACTCACATATACTCTTACTTGATTTACAGCAACCCCGACTACAGCCTTCTTTCTCCTTGGTCAATTCTCCTAAAGACTCCCATTCTCCTAATGCTCATCCATCCTCCACAAAGCCTCAAAACCTTCCCTTTTTCATATTTATGGTTATGGAGTTTACCTCCTAAGGGAATACCAGACAAGTTAAGAGAACTCAGTGCTTTCAGGTAACATAACAGATATAACTCCAAATTTCTCCAATTACCAAAAAGCTTTCCCTTTATATTTCCTTCTGATGGAGATGCAGATGGCTAATTCCCTACCATATTTTCCTAATCTACCTGCATATTATTACTGATTCAGTAGGCATATCAGGTATTTTCTTTTCTCTTTTTTCTTTCTTCTTCTTCTTCTTTTTTTTTTTTTTTTTTGGTAAGAAAACAGCAATAAGATGTGCAGTTATGCAATGAAATTTTTAAAATATTAAATATCCAACAGGGTGCTAATATGTTGACCTCACGTACACAGTATATTTAAAATTTCTTTAAAAAAATAAAATAAAATAAAAATTCAGATGATTATTAAGAGGATTAAGTCAAATCAAAGGGAAGAAAGGTGGGATTCTTTGGGGATGAGCTGGAGTGGTAAGAGCAGAGTCAGTAGATGGAAGTGAGATAAGCTGATTTGCCAGGAATCGAGGAAAACCACAACAAATGGGAAAAAGCTGGATACTTAGTAAAAGTAGATGGCAAATTTGACTGTCTGGATAACCAAGTGAAACAACGCCACAGACATACATGTCGCATAGACCCAAACATTTCAGATAATTTAAGGTGTTATTTTAAACAATAAATATATACCATTCTACCATATGATACTAAACATTTCACTGACCTCTGTGATGACTTCAGGGTGGCAGACTCCCTTAACTGGGGGAAAAAAAAAAAAAGATTAAAAATCTCAACTCAAAAATATATTTTAAATATATGATAAGCAAATAAATAATGTCATTAATAATTAAGGTGCCCCTGAAAATAAATAAGAAAAGCACTAACACAATATGAGACAAATGGACTATGAACATGAACAAATGTTTTAAAAAGAAGAAATATAAATATAATACAGCTAATAAATATGTGAGAGAATATTTAATATTTTGCAGAAAATAAAAAAGAAAAGCATATAAAAAATGGGTATTCTATTTGCTATCAAATTGTTTCAGGGTTAGTGATGGTGCAATGAGGCAGTCTTTTTTCAAATGCTTCTATTAGGAGAATAAAATTACAGAGTTCCTTGTAAATCAATTTGGTTCTTTGTTTCAAGATTGTTAAACATATTTCAGCTGTTTTACCAAATGATTCCATTTCTCAGAATCTATCTTAAAGGAAAAAAATCCTTTAGATGTACAAAAAGATGCTCACAATACTTATAATAGCAAAATGAAAATGGAAACTCTCTGCATGTCCAACAAAGAGGTGTGGTCACTCAACTTCAGAATATTCATATAAAAGAATGTAGCAGCTCACATTCCCAAAGAATAATATAAAGATTTTAAATAGTCAATTATCAAGAAAGCAGGAAAAAGATTAGAAAAACGTATTAACAGCAACTGTAGCTAAGGAAAGAAGGGAACTTCTTACTTTCTTTCTTCTTTTTTCTCTAAGATTTTATTTATTTATTTGACAGTGAGAGACACAGTGAGAGAAGGAACACAAGCAGGGGGAGTGGGAAAGGGAGAAGCAGGCTTCCCCCTGAAGAGGGAGCCCAATGTAGGACTCCATCCTAGGACTCCGGAATCATGACCTGAGCTGAAAGCAGACACCTAAAGACTGAGCCACCCAGGCGCCCCAGAAATGTCTTTTTTTTTTAAAGGAATTAATAGTGGGGCACCTGGGTGGCTTAGTAGGTTAAAGCCTCTGCCTTCAGCTCATGTCATGATCCCAGAGTCCTGGGATTGAGTCCTGCATGGCTCTCTGCTCAGTGGGGAGCCTGCTTCCCTTCCTCTCTCTGCCTGCTTCTCTGCCTACTTGTGGTCTCTGTCTGTCAAATAAATAAATAAAATCTTTTTTTTTAATAAAAGGAGTTAATAAGCATACTTGGTACAGTTTAGTTATGTTACAAACCTGAGGGTTCTGAAGGGGTGGGGGGTGGGAGGTTGGGGGAACCAGGTGGTGGGTATTAGGGAGGGCACAGATTGCATGGAGCTCTGGGTGTGGTGCAAAAACAATGAATACTGTTACGCTGAAAAGAAATAAATAATTAAAAAAAATAAAATAAATGCAAAGGAGATATATCGGTCATTCAGAAGACAAATCTAAAGCAATCTGTTCTGCTGACAACAAGGTGCTTGTTTAGACTTGACTTAAATGTTGCATCCAGTTATGTGTAGACATTAATATATATCTATAACCTATAATAATTATATTGGGAATTGTCTATCTTGACCAAGAACAACGTACTGTTCAGATCATGGGAAAAAACTTTGGATATGCAGGGAGCACAGCCAGATGACTGAACTACGACCCTTGCCTGAGATTGAAGCCAAACCATGGTCACCACACAGCTCAAATGGTGCATTTTTATGAAGGACAAAAAACCATCTGTTCCTCCAGACCTTTTACTTCATCTTCCAGAAAGTAAGTCTTTGGCTGTAACTACAAGAGTAAATGGCGCCCCTGCAGTTGCAGTGTACAACCAGGGAAACTTTACATGGCAGCCTTGAGCCAAGCTACAGAAAGGCAAAGTGACTGCAGCCAAGAATATCAAACGGCCTTTAGAGGATGGGTCTAAAGAGACAGATGGGGGCAGACAGTGAGGAATGAGAAGAGAAGCCACCTCCCACCTCCCAGCCCATACCTCCTTGCTCCCCGTAGTGATGTAGGAAAAATCGATGCCTAGAAGAGCAGGACTATGATGGCATCTGACATCCTATAGAGTGGCCTGTGGTGAGAAAGCATGCGATGGAGTGTGAGGAAAAAGAGAGGACTAAGTACATGATTCAGAAATGTGCAGTCGGAATAAAGCAAGATTCCAGTCTATAAAATTAGGAAGGAAATTCCTCCCTTGTAAGTTTGTTGTTAGAATCATAGGTCCATACATATACACATATATTACTTAGCAAATGGTAAATGTTTCAAAATGATAACACTTATATAAAAATGAGCTTTATTCCACTACCATTTTAGCAAATTCTAGAGAAACTCTTACTGGTACTTTTAAATAGTCCTCATGCTCTGTTAGAAGGAGCCATGCAGACAAGACTCCCATAGCATTACTAACAGGTCTAGTTTCACCATTACTAGCTACAGAGTAAATCCTCTTGTACCCTCTGGACCTCCATGTCCTCTTGTGTAAGGTGGGGAGCAAGACTGTAAAGATAGTAATGCTTCCCCTTCTCAATCAGATCCTGTCTATAGAGGGAGTCTACAAGGTGTAAAGCGCCACCGAAATGCAAAGGATATGTATGTGTATGTTTGTGTGTGTTTGCATGTGCATGTGTGTCTTATTTTCCTTCTTAACCCCCCTGTTTCTTTGTTTTTACTAGTAGTATGCACTACTATACTAAAAATGTAAGAGGAACTTGCATGCTTTGTTTTGAAACAAAAATGGTACCTAGGAAACTATTCTGCTTTGTTCCTCTTTTGGGGTGGAAGAAGAACCCCAACAAGAGAGCAGAAAATAGCAGCCAAGTCCTAAAGTCCTTGAGGGCTTGGAGAAAGCATAGAGGGACTGATAAACCATCTACAGTTCAAAATCTGAAGGATATCCTTTAATAGATAATCTTTAATAGTATCCAACTGCCCCATGGGAACTATTTCCTGATGACTCTTGGCAAACTTCATTGAACTTGGTAAATATAGCTTTGGAGATGACTGAAGGCATTCCCTAAGTATTTTGAGAGGGAGGGAGAGAGAGAGAGAGAAGAGTCTATTCTGAAGCACATCATTTGGACAAACAGATACTGTGTTGATTGTGTCTTGATTCCTATATGGACCCATGAGTTCCTGCATTTCAATTAAGACTGCAGGTTTTTCTGCTCACTTGCCATATCTAACACCAAGTGAATATGAATGGAATTCATTATTCATCTGCCTCTTACTTTAGTAAAAATGCCAAAGTCTTGAAATTAGAGTCAAATAATGTAGAATTTCTGGTTTTATAAGTAAAAATTTAGAAGAAAGTCAGCCAATGTTAGCAACTATTTTCTGGAAGATCCTGGGGATGTTGGCACTTCTATCCTTTATTCTATTTCATGGATCCTGAAATCAAAGGGTGCCAGATAAGAAAGCTTACTTGGTCTGGATATTCACCTGTTAGCCCAGATATCATCTAAAAAAAGGTTTTGGACAAATTCTCCCTCCTCTTCTATCCTTAGTTTTAATATAGATGACGCTAACACTGAGCTTCATTAACTCTCAAATATGTGAGTCTTTTTTTCTGTTTTTGACGTTCAAAAAAGTGTTTCATAAACCATAAAAAAATTATTTATACTAAGACTTAAGTTACAGCATGCAGGTGATTTGGGGCAAAGATATCTACATTCCATTATTCTATATGCTAACAATAAATATAAAGACAAATATTATTGGACATTTTATTATATAGAAAGAAGGCATTTTTCAATTCCAAAGTTTAGTATAATAATATCACTCAGATCTTAATTTTCTCTCCTTTTCAAAGTTTTATTAACTCTGCTTTTCCTAGAGATCCTCAAGAAACTTAGAGAAGCCATATTTCTTAATGAGAGTTGTGGGTGGCATTATTTTTCTCTGTGTTATGGAGGGAAGACTATGACAACATGGAACTTGTGTCCCACATGAGTTGGTGGTTGAGGTGTCAGGAAAATTGGGAGAGGCAATAACTGCAGAACCTGGAAGATGCTAAGATTGCTTTACCAGCCAAACTGGTCAACACCTGGTCTTCCCTAATTTAGCCCCCACCACCCACTCAGTGGTCCACCACACAGCAATCCACATGACTTCCAAAAGTCAAGCTCTAATGACTTTCTCTAAGTCTTTGGGTAGCAGCATTGGCTGCCTATTATCTTCTCTTCAACCCTGCATTCTTTAAACTAATTTTAATGCCCCTCAAGACTTTTCCTCTTCCAACCTACATCATTTCCAATTATTCTTTAATATGAACCTTCACCATGAGCTACCTAGTGTTTCCATTGGTTTCAAATGAGAGACAATGCCCTCCTTTCAATTCTAGAAAGCCATCCATAGAGTAGCAATTCACAAGGGGAGAAAGATGCCAAGGCACAGATACTGAATTAGATTACACTTGATCTAAAGGGGGCCTTTAATTCAGGGGCTTTAACACTAGCCTAAAATATAATTTCATCTGTGAGACTTCACGATTATGAATGCCATGGTGTGTACCTAAGCATGTTTCAGGTGAGTTTGAGGTGCATTGCTACCTTCTGCTTTCAGTTGCTGAATGACTAAAACACCAACAATTTATTGAGCACCTGAAATGTCTCAAGCTCTCAGAGAAGTCTTCAATATTCATAGTGATCCGGTGAGATAAGGCAATAATTATTCTCATTTTACAGATGAGAACGCTGAGTGCAAATGAGGCTACATGACCTACCCAAGGACACATGGCCAGTAAGTGAACCAGGATTCCAAATTAGATTTGTTTGACATCTTGGCCAAGGGGTTTCCTCCAGGGTTTCCTGGAGGAGGTGGTCTGAATTTTAGTTTGAATGAGGGTCTGTTGGTCTCAGACTTCTAAAAATTTGATATTTACTCACATGCTACCCGTGTCACCTACAAATTATATAGATTGTAACTCAATTTTGGTACTCCAGCAAAAATCCACCCTTTTCTCTTCCTTAACAGAAGCACTGGTAAACTTCATGAAATCAGGGACTAAGGCTATACTCTTAACCATTTATTTCCAAAGTTTAGCACAGTAACTAACAAGTGGATGGAGATCAATGTCTCTTAAATGAGTAAATAGAAAGGAATTCCTAGGCTCAGGTTTGCACCAATGTTTCTGGGGATCCTAGAAAAGTGGGCAAGCAACTCATCCAAGGAAATGATCACTCAAGCAAGACTTTTCTGGATACTTATATATGCAGCCCTGAACCAGATACTAAGTCTGGATTAAGGTAAATCTGGAGGGGGCAGACATTAGGTATCTGTCCTCAAAACTCAGAATCTAATCTGGTTCCATCCTCCAAAGCATTCTTATAGGTTATACCAAGCCACCAATGATGTAAATAAAACATTCAGGTTTCTTGCAGAAATGTTACTCCACTATCCTTCATGCAATAATGCAGCACTTTGTAACAAGCTTTATAATGAGGCTATGAATTAAAGTGATGCATGGCTTTTCTGAGGTACAATATGCATCACAACAGCCTGTATTAACAATTTAAAACCATATAATGTGCTTTATAAGCTAATAAAGTAGCTGCCTCTAAATGATTTATCAAATATGAATAATGCATCCCGAAATAACTCACGGGAACAGGCCAGCATCCTCCCCTCCTTTGCTCAGACTTTCTCCACAGATGATGCTGAGGACTCATGGGAACTGAGTTACTGGGTTCGAGCCATCATCTCCCTTCTCTGCTAGGAAGCCTGGCTGGGTTCTCCCCAGAGCCTCCCTGCCTAGTCTATTGCCTCTGTTCCAGCCCCGCTCTCTGCCTCTCCTCTTATTTACCTTTTTCCCATCCCTTTACCTTCTCCTCTGTAGAGTTCTCCCACTGGGGATCTTGCTCATTCCTTCATCATTTCTGCTTCATTCAAGAGAGGCAAGAGGCTATCCTAGGAAGTTGTCATATAGGAGAAGTTATGTATAGAAGATTATGCAGTCAGTAACTTAAGTAGTCAGAAGGTAGAATTCTGAGGTTTCATAGCCTAGAAGGAGAACAGTTATACATGGTTTCTAGGATTCTAAGGTATATTTACCTTGTATTTAAACTTCCCAAACCCCTAAATATTAACTAGATCATGCTGAGAAGTTTGTCTTTTGAACACTGCATTTGTGAACACTTATATGTGATTTTCTAAAGATTCTAAGTGTGATGGATCTCGGGGATTTTCTGGGGAAACCTGATTTTAAGAAATAAATATACATATATACAAAACCAAAAGCACAGAGGAGATATTTTTGAGAGAACATTGCTTCTACCTAACAAAGAGAACAAGGTAACTCTTTGGGAACTTACTGGATAGCCTAAACAATCTAAACAAAATGAATTTCTAGTAGTCATGAGCTCTTGATTGGGGGGGGGGGGGAGACCGATGACTGTCACAATCCCTAACAAAGAAGCACAAAGGGAACAAACTTGCCATAGGCTGAGATGTTAAAGAAAAAGACAAATTTCTACAAATTTATGAAATACATGTGGGGCCTGGCAAAATGAATGAGAATTCTAAAGAGCCCTGGTCTCAGATTGAGCCAGCAACCACACAAAAACTCATTCCCATATCAAATGCAAGGAGGTAATGTGCCAAAGGCTACATGCAGGGTAGGAAAGCTGAGGGAAATCCCTCTTTCACAAGAATACTGCAGCTGTCTTCTGAAAGTTGGAAAGAGGCAGCAAAGTGGAGAGATATCTCTGGAGGCACAGGAAGGAGGTAGGTAGGAATTAGATAAAAAGAAAATTCTTCACCAACCTAAAAGCTTAGAGCTAGTCTGTGAAGTGCAGAGGGTTCTCCTTGCATTCAGGAGGCTGGACATTTGTCTGTAAAGCATAAAAAGATCCCTGGAATATCTCTAGTGTTCATATCCCAAGCTATCCTATAGGAAAAATCCTATTATGGCCTTCACAATTTTGAAATTAGAAATTAATCAAATCAGTTAAACCTACAATAATGCCAGACCCAATTCATCAAAAAATTAAACTCACTCAATGTTACCAATGTTCTCCTCCAATGTTACCTTAACAGAAGAAGCAGCACACACTTTTTGGAGTTAGATATTGTTTATCTGAATCTCTATTGTCCTTCTACACAAAATGACTGGCATTCAATAAAAAAATTTCAAGGCACATGATGAAGCAAGGGAATGCACCTCATGGTCAAGACAGAAAGCACTCAAGAGACTGCCTAGATGGAATTAACCGACAGGGAAGCTAAAATAATTATGATGGACTTTCCACTTCTAGTCATGATGGAGTGACTTTTACCATACTCTTTCTCCTGCCATAACAACAGTAAAAATGGGTGCAGTCGTTAGCTGTTTTTCAGGGAGTGGAAAACAGGTAGCACAAGCCCCGCATTGGCTCCCTGGTTGGCCAGGAGTCTGCTCCTCTCTCTCTCTCTCTACTATTCCCCCTGTTTGTGCTCTCTTGCTCTGTAAAATAAATAAATAAAATCTTTAAAAAGGGGGCGCCTAGGTGGCTCAGTGGGTTAAAGCCTCTGCCTTCCGCTCAGGTCATGATCCCAGGGTCCTGGGATTGAGCCCCACTTAGGGCTCTCTGCTCGGCAGGGAGCCTGCTTCTTCCTCTCTCTCTCTCTCTCTGCCTGCTTCTCTGTCTACTTGTGATCTCTGTCTGTCAAATAAATAAATAAAATCTTAAAAAAAAAGTCTTTAAAAAAAGAAAAAAAAGGATGTTGGATTACAGGCTGTGCCAGAGTAGAGAGAACTCATTAACAAATTCTCAACAGCCCTAGCAGCCAGCCAAAATAACAGAAATGCTGCTTCTTATGAATAAGAGTCACCACTTAGAGTAAGACCTACCCTATATCCACTGTAAAGAACACTAAAACCAAAAACCAAACTAAACAAAACAAACCCAAAATGAACAAAGAAAAGAATACTAAAACCAAACCTTAACAAGATCCTCAGAGGAGATAGAATTTAAAGGTTGTCTCATCAAATTTGAGGGGCTTGGGAAATACTGAGTATTCCACAGATCTACATCAACAAATCAAAACCAAGCCCCCATGTTTAAGTTAATCAACCTTTCCTGGCACCGCCATTTGAAGCTAGAACACATATTCTCCAGTCATGTTTCTATACACTCAAACTAAACAATCCCAAAAGAAAATTAGTAAACTAAGTCCACTTATAATAGATCCAAAGGTGTAAAATACAAATGGGTAAATCCAACTAAGGAGGAGAAACTTGCATGTTGAAAATATAAAACATATAAAAAAGAAATTAAAGACTAAAATAGAAAGATCTCATATTCATGAAATGGAATGCTCTGTACTGTTGAAATTTTAATACAATCCAAGGTGATTAACAGGTTCCATTCAAAGAATATCAAAATTCCAAAAGCCTTTTTTTGAAGAAATGAAAAAGCTGATCCTCAAATTTATACAGAACTAAAGCAGTCTTAAATAGCTAAATAAATATTGGAAAGGAACAAAATTGGCTAATTCATACTTCCTGATTTTAAAACTTACAAGATAGTAGCAATAATAAAACAAACAAACAAAAACAGTGTGGTTCTGGCATAAAGATAGAGAGACCAGTGGAATACAATTTAGAGTCCATAAGTATGCCAATATAGCTACTATCAAATGAATTTCAATGAGGATGTCTTCAACAGATGGTGCTGGGACAAATGAATATCTATATATAGAAAGAAGTTGGACCACTCACACTATGTACACAAAGTAGTTCTAAATGGATCATAAACTTATTATACAGCCTAAAATCATGAAACCAATGGAAAATAATGAAAGTAAATCTTCACAACCTTATATTTAGCAATGAATTCTTAGAACACAAAACAACATGTAGAAGAGAAAAATTAGATAAATAAGACTTAACCAAAATTAAAAATGCTTATGCTTTAAAAGGAATTACCAATAAGTTGAAAAGGAAAACTAGAGAATGAAAAACCTACATAACCTATAAAAATATTTGCAAATCATATATGTGATAAGGGCCTGTTACCTAGAATATATCTTATAACTCAACAACAAAAAAACAAACAATCTAATTTAAAAATTGGCAAGGGGATTGAATTTGCATTTTTCCAAAGAAGATATTCAAAGGCACAAGAAGTACATGAAAAGATGCTGAACATCATTAGTCATTAAAGAAATGCAAATAAAAACCACAGTGAGGTACTACTTCATACCCAAAAGGATAGTAATAATGAAAATATGGAAAATAACAAGTGTTGGCAAGGGTGTGGATAAATTGGAACACTTTTACACTGCTGGCAGGAATGCAAAAATCCTAAACTACTGTGGAAAAACATTTGGTGATTCTTTAAAAAGTGTAATATAGAATTATCATATAATACCACAATTCTACTCCTAGGTATATATCTCCTAAAATTAAAAACAAGTCCTTAAATAAGTTTATATACATGTACATTTGTAGCATGCTTCTAACAATAGCCAAAAGGTGTGAACAGCTCCTATGTTGGTCAATGGATTAGTGGATAAAACAATTATACATAATTACTTATATACACACACATATATGTATATATGATATATGGCACAATTCTTTTATATATTATATTAAATATATAAATATACAATATATGTGATACAATTCTTTTATGTTGTATAGAAATTATTGTGTATATATATAGATGATATAGATATAGACACAGATAATATAGATATACAATGTGATGTTATTTAACCATAAAGTAGAATGAAGTACTCACACATGGAAGTACCTCAAAATCTTTATGCTAAATGAAAGAAGCCAAACAAAAAAGATAAATATTGTATAATTCCATTTATATGAACTATCCAGAAAAGATAAACCCACATATTTGTGGTTGCCAGGGGCTGTGGTAAGGAAGGATGAGAAGAAACGGCTAAATGGGTAAGTGATGGAAATATTCTAAAACTAGATAAAAGTGGGAGCTGAACACAACAAATGTTGGAGAGGATGTGGAGAAAGGGGAACCCTCTTATACTTGGTGGGAATTCAAGTTGATGCAGCCACTCTGCAAAACAGTGTGGAGATTCCTCAAAAAATTAAAAATAGAGCTATCTTATGACCTGGGAATTGCACTACTGGGTATTTACCCCAAAGATATAGCTGTAGTAAAAAGAAGGACCACATGTACCCAATGTTCAGAGCAGCAATGGCCAATCGCCAAACTGTGGAAAGAGCCAAGATGCCCTTTGACAGATGAATGAATAAAGAAGATATGTTCCATATATATGATGGAATATTACACCTCTATCAGAAAGGATGAATACACAATTTTGTATCAACATGGATGGGACTGGAGGAGATTATGCTGAGTGAAATAAGTCAAGCAGAGAGCCAATTATCATATGGTTTCACTCACTTGTGGAACATAAGGAATAACATGGAGGACATTAGAAGGAAAGAAAAATTGAATTGGGGGAAACTGGAGGGGGAGACGAACTGTGAGAGACTGTGGAGTCTGAGAAACAAACTGAGCGTTTTAGAAGGGAGGGGGGTGGGGGGATGGGTGAGCCTGATGGTGGGTATTAAGGAGGGCACGTACTGCATGGAGCACTAGGTGTGGTACATAAACAATGAATCTTGGAATACTGAAAAAACAAAATAAAGTTTAAAAAAATGTACTAAGTCCCTCTGAATTGCTCACTTTAAATGATCAGTTTTGTTATATGAATTTCACTTCAATATTTATTTAAAAAAAACAAAGCAAAAAATTGACAGAACTAAAGGGAAATATAAAGAAATTTCATATTGGGAATACAGATAAATCTGCAATTTCAGTAATTCACAGAACATTTATACCTAATGTCATTAAGGATAGTGGATGTAGGAATAAACCTCAAATCAATAAATGGCTCCCAACCAACTTGACTGAATTGGCATTTACAGAACCTTACACTCTGATACTGAAAAATGCACATTACTTTTAAAGGAAATTGTAACATTAAGATAAATACTAGAACAAGTTTAATAAATATTATGTGACAGTAATAGGACATATTTTCTAATTACAATAGTATTCACTTAAAAAAATCAATAATATGAAGAAAATTTCCAAGTAATGTAAAATTAAATTTACACCATTTCAAATAATTCATAAATAAAACATACATCACAAGGAAACATAAAGACTATTTCAAAGTAAATGATAATGAATACAGACTATCAAAATATTTGAAATGCAGCTAAGTATTAATTATAATGAGTATTATAGCTTTAAATGCTTATGTTAGAAAAATATAAAGTGAATAATATTCTAGTATGTAAAACTAAGTGAAAAACAAGAAAGAAAAGGTAATAAAAATAAAAGTGAAAATTAATTGAATGGAAAATGGGGAAACGATATGGAAATGAGTGAATTTAAAGATGTTTCTTTGAAAAGAATTAGTAAAATTTATAAAACCCAGGATGACTAATCAAGGAACAGAAGACAAAATTCAAATTATTAATATTAGGAATGCACAAAGGAAACATTACTATGGAGCTTACAAAGACTAACAGGATCATAAGGAGATATTAGAAACAACTTTATAGCAATAATTTCAATACTTTATATAAAATTAATGAATTTCTTCAAAAACAAGTGATACAAGTAAAACTGAAAAACTGTAATAGTGCTATAGCTATTAAAATAATTAAATCATAATCATAGACATTTTCATATAGAAATCTCCAGATCTACATGATTTCACCATGAATTTTATTAAACATTTAAGGAAAAATAATAACAATCCTACAGAAGTTCTTCCAGGAAATAGATGAAACAATTCCCGATAGTGTCAGGAGACCAGCATAATTTCAATACTGAAAAGAAATTCTAAAAAGTATGTCAGTCAGAGAAAGACAAATGTCATATGATTTCACTTGTATGTGGAATTTAAGAAAGAAAACAAACAAACAAAGAGAAAAAAAAAAAGGGAGACAAATCAAGATGCCCAGTGGATTCTTAACTGCAGAGAACAAACATGACTATGGGGTGGGGGCTAGGGGGGAGGAGAATGGGTGAAATAGGTGATGGGATTTACTTGTGATGAGTACCAGGTATTGTATGGAAGTGCTGAGTCGTGATGTTTTACACCTGAAGCTAATTCAACACTATATGTTAACTTTACTGGAATTAACATAAAAAAAATTAATTAAAAAGTTACTGAACAATAAGTCACATAACATTGATATCTCCAATAATATCAACAAACAACTGAAAAGTTATATTAGGCTACTATTTATAAAATTATCAAAAGTCCCATAACCCTAGGAATAAACCTAATGAAAGATGTGCATGACCTCTAAATTGAAAACTACCAAACATTGATGCATTGATGAGGGAAATTAGAGACTTACATAACTAGGAGGCTAGGTCATGTTTATGGATTAGAAGATTGAAGAGTGTATAAACTACTTGCAGATGTCAATTCTCATTAAACTTTTTTTTTAAAGATTGTATTTGTTTATTTGACAGAGAGAGATCACAAGTAGACAGAGGGGCAGGCAGAGAGAGAGAGGGAAGCAGGCTCCCTGCCGAGCAGAGAGCCTGATGCGGAACTCGATCCCAGGACCCTGAGATATGACCTGAGCCGAAGGCAGCGGCTTAACCCACTGAGCCACCCAGGCGCCCTCTCATTAACTTCTATAGATACAATTCAACTGCAGTAAATTCACCAAGCCTTTGTTGTTGAAGAAATTGACAAACTTACTATAAAATTTATATGGAAATGTGTATTGTCTAAAAGAGCCAAAATTATCTTGGAAAAATTGAAAGATTAATACTACCTGATTTCAGATTAATATAAATCCCTGATAATAAGGTGTGGCATTGGTCTAAGATCGATGTAACAGAGTAGAGAGTTCACAATCACTCATAAATATTCAATTGATTTTTTTTTTTTACCAAGGCCAACTTAATTAAATAGGAAGAAAGAAAAGTCTTGAAATAAAAAGGAATGTTCAAACAACTAGAATTACATTTGTAAAGAAAAATGTGTGACCCCTACTCTACTCCAAACAAAAAAGGATGAATCATATATTGAAACATCTTGAATATAAACACTAGAACAATAAATCTTATTAAAGAATCCCAAAGAATGTCTTCATGACATTGGAATAAGGTATCTTAAATAGAAAATAAACCCCAACAGCACAAAGCAAAAAAGAAAAAAAAAAAAGAGACAAAAATAGAATTTCATTGAAATTAAATTTTCTTCTCATTAAATGATAATATTAAATTTTAAAAAAGCAACCTACAGATTAGAAGAAATAATCACAAAATATTTTATATCTATACAAAGATATAGACTTTGTATGAAATCCATAGATATGGACTTTGTATGAAGAATATATAAAGAACTCTTACATTTCAACAACAGAGAAGACAACCCAATGTAAACAAAAATGCATAATAAGATTTGAGTAGATACTCCACAAATGAAGACATGTGGTCCCCCACCAGCCCCACCCTTGCATCCCTTCTCCAGAGCCCATTCTCCAGGGATAACAGGGAGCTGAGGAGGGAGGGCTGGTGGAGGGGTCAGAGGAACAAGGAGAGGAGGGCAGGAGAGAGTCCCTGGACCAATGCTGCAGGGGGAATGGCCAATAAATACAAACGGAATTAGTCATCAATGAATGAGATTGTAACCACAGAACTTTTTCATACCTAGTAGGTTGGTTAAAGTAAAAAAGATAGGCATTCAAATGTTGACAAACATGTGGAACAGCTGGAGCTCTATTACTTTGCTAGGAAAGAAAATGGTATAATCATCTATCAATGGTCAGTATGTGAGGATTGGCTTGGCCTGTACTATGTCACAGAGAACAGATGTCAGGCCTGGATGAGCTCACTCTATTACTTTGCTAGGAATGTACAATGTTATAATCATTTTGAAGTACTGTTTAGTAGTTTCTTAAAATATAATTAGACATACATCTATCCCAAGCCCAGTTAGTCCATCCTTTCCTATTTTCCCCAAATAGATTAAACCATAGGTAGACATACATACACACACACACACACACACACAGAGTTTCTAATAAAGAATCTTCATTAGCACCCTTATTCATAATGACTCCAAACCAGACATAAGCCAGTGTCTATCTGCAGGAGAGTGTATAAACTACTTGCAGTATGTGCATATTGTAGAGTACTAGTTAGCAATGAAAAGGAACAAACTGCTGACAATTGTAATGACGTGAGTGAATTAGAAGATATAGTATATATGTATGTGTGCATATATATATATATATAATATGAAATATATATATAATATGAAATACTATGCAGTGCATATATATTTATATAATATATTATATATAAATACAATGGAATACTATGCAGCCATCAAAAACTGAAATCTTGCCATTTGCAATGATGTGGATGGAACTAGAGGGCATTATGCTAAGCAAAATAAGTCAGTCAGAGAAAGACAATTATCATATGATCTCACTGATATGAGGAATTTGAGAGACAAAACAGAGGATCATAGGGGAAGGGAGGAAAAATGAAACAAGATGAAACCAGAGAGGGAGACAAACCATAAGAGACTCTTAATCTCAGGAAGCAAACTGAGGGTTGCTGGAGGGAGCGGGGGTAGGAGGGATGGGGATGCTGGGTGATGGACATTGGGGAGGGTATGTGCTATGGTGAGTGCTGTGAATTGTGTAAAACTGATGAATCACAGATCTGTGGCCCTGAAACAAATAATGCATTATATGTTAATTAAAAAAAAAAAATAACTCAAAGAAAGAAAACACTGTATTGAGCCAGGGAAGCCAGACATGACAGAGTACACACAGATGTATATGAAGCCCAAGAACAGGCAGGACTGCCATGTGGTAATCAAAATAACAATTTGGTCAGAGGTGTAAGTGCAAAGATGGTTGACCAGAAGGAAGTGTAAAGAAACTATCTTAGATGATGAAAATGTTTGAAATGTTTTGAATGGTTGTTATATGCAAGTGTGAAACTGTCAAAAAGAATAGAAATGAACATTTAATATCTGTGCATTTTATTAGACATAAATTATACTTCAGGGCAATATTACTTTGTCAAAAAAGAAAAATAAAGTAACAGTAACAATAGATATAAAGATGGTAGTCTAACATCATTTACTCTGACACTTCTGGCAAAAATTTTCCATAAGTTAGGGAAGCAAGAAAATAGAGAATATGAGGTCTTCTTTAACAGAAACTACATCAGTTAACATTTTAAATGGTCACTGTGGACCATACAGCAGCAACAGTAAAAGGATACCTAAGTTGACTGCTACATTTCTAAGAGTTTACCCACATAATGCAGAAGAAAGAATAGAAGCTTAAACAATTGGTGAAAAGTCATGTAGCTTGTAAATATTGAATCTAGGAATCTAGGACTCTGCCTGACCTTAGAGTGCTGACTTTTTATCATTACTTTGGTTGACTCCTCTAAATATCTTTTTTTCCTAACACTGAAAAAATAGGTTTGAAATCCAACACAAAAATAGGCAAACATAAGCCACAGGGATGTAAGCTAAAATATCAGCAAGTTCTCTGAAGCATCATTCAAATTAAGCTGAAATGAGACAAATACAAATTCAACAATAATGACATACTAGGCAGCATTCATATGAAGAGCTAAGATTGGAAATGTACATGATGCCAGGTACTGGTGAAGATGTGACCAGACAAGAACTCAAGCACATGCATCATGTCAGTCCTCAGCCATGGTGGAGAATATCAGAAGGTACTTCATGTAATTAAGCAAGGCTATGCCTTATCATTAACCACTTTCTTTCCCAGACACACACATCTTAGAGAAGCTCTATCAGGGGATCTGTACAAAGCAACTGATTGTGTGTGGTGTGAGTATATGTATATATTATTATAAGCAAATTTGAGGGATACTTAGCAGGAGAATGGATAAGCAATATATTGTGGATGCAGTGAAATATATTATGGAAACAAAGAACTAGATATAATACACTGAACTATAAATAGATTCAAAATTCTACTTTTAAAGAATAGCATAAGAAATATAATAAGAATTAAGCACAATAACATGTATGCAATTTAAAGCTATTCATGCCAAACAATACTATCTAGTATACATAGTTATAGATATACTCCCTCTATATCTTAGAATGGAGATCTACTAATGAGAGAGAGGGATATAAGCAGAGATCAGGAAGAGAAAAAAAAATAAAAAAAAATCAAGAAATCCCTTTAATCAATGATCATAGTTTTAGGTAACAAAAATATAGTAAATGGATTTTGGCTCCTGAAATTAAAAAATAAATCGCTTTGAGGTCTAAGAACACTTATTTACTCCACTACCAAAAAAAAAAAAAAAATGTTTGGATCTAGTTCTATGCAAATACATGCAGGGCAGCTCCAGAGAGTGAATCACATACCTCAAAATTGAGTTCCAAAATGTGTGCTTTTGCATGGCATGTGTGTGTGTGCATGCCTCAAATGTGCATTTCAACAGAAGGTTATCCTATAAGGCAAAATGGAGAGAAACCTGGAAATCTTTGTTACCCAAGCAGAACTGCATTCCCATCCGACGGTGGGATGTTCCATAAAAATACCTACATAGAAAAGGTGGTTAACTATGGGCCATATGCTCTTCCTTACTTAAAATATGAAGTGTGACACTTAATCTCTATAAACAACCCAGCTGTCCCTGACCTACGAGAGACAATGCTAGGACAAGATTTTCAGTCTTCTGAACCTTTCCCCCAGGGTGAATCTCCAAGCTGATGAATTACCTGGAAATAGAATTGCCTAGCTTCCTATTATTAAATAAATAAATAAATAAATAAATAAATAAATAAGCAAATTCATCACATGCTTAGGGCCCAGAATATCTTCATTCAGTGTAAACATTGCACCTTTGTCTGAGCACCGACCAGTCTTAGTGCTATTTCTTTCTTGGATTTCTATTGCAATCTGAGTCTTCTAATGGATAATAATCACATATATGAAACTACTATCAGTTTAAGGACAATGACAGCCTATGGAATGAATGAATGAATGAATACAGTCTACCATGTCTAATTTTATGACACATGTAAGACACAACAGGTCTTTTCTACTTACAGGGCACTGAAGAATGGTAGAAACCAGAATGCACAGAACAAAAGCAATAGCATTGGGGTGCATGAGACCCAAAACTGAGTTGAAGAGCACACAGTACCTATGGCAAGTTTTGAAAGAGGAAAATTCTAAACCCCTGCCTAAAAATCCCAACTAGAAGCAATGATATGTTCTCATCAAGAGGAGCACTAACTGCTTTGAAGTGGCACTAGAGATTGTCTCATATGTTATCACTATAGTTCATATTGATTCATTCTCTGTAGCTGAATTATCTGTAAAAAATTTATGGTGCATTTTTATGGCAATATCCAATCATGCATATCATTAGTGTGCATAGCAAGAAGTTTAAGACAAGAGGAGACTGATGGCTTTTCAATTATTGATGTAAATGAATTGCCAAGTGTAGCTAGTTTAAGAAATGCAATAAAGAGCAAAAGTCAAATCTATGGCTCTGTGCACACACACACACAACTACACTAAACAAACTCATATTTCATCTGAGCAGCAAGTGAAGAAGGCAATTAAGTTACTTAAAATTTCAGACACCTCTGGAATTTTACGTCGTGAAATTAAATTAGAAAAAAAAAGAAACTGTCATTGGCATTTAAAAGAGGGATACTCAGAATTTCAACTTGAGATGATGCTTGAGACATCATCATATTCAACCCTGCCCTGGGCAGAAATCCCTTCAGTGCCCCTAGGCAGGTGTCACCAGGCTGATCAGAGACTGGCTCTGACTAGAGATTGGTGGCCATTGCCACTCACACAATGGAAGTCACTTTATGAAGAAAGAAAGCTTACCAAGTTAAGAAACAGATTATTTGCCCACATGTAATGTGGTTTCACCATTGACTCAGGGAGACTCAGGTTTCCCTGAGCAAATCACTTACTCTCTATAAACATTGTTTTTTATCTTAAAAATGGAAATGATAATGAGATATGGGATTATTTTAGGGACTTCAAAGGTAGCACATATTACAGGAGTTATCAGCAAGCTGGGTTTATGTTAGAGCTGTGTTTATAAATAAGCATGTTGATGTTGGTAACATCCATCTCTATCTCAGGGCCATGGCCACAAACTGGACCACCTCACTGTCACCCCACAAAGTTCCATAATGAGTTTCCACTCTCCACATGAAGTATAGCCCTCTGTACCATCTAGCACCTTTCTGACTTGCTTTTACTCAATTCCATTCTCCATTATCTTTATTACCATTCCAAAATCTAATACTGTCCTCAGGCCACCATCCAGTCCCATCTACTTCATATCTACTAAACATCGTCATTCTTGTGTCATGAGGAACTAAGATATGACCTGTCTCAACTTCTAGTGTGTCCGTTAACAACAAATGCATTCATATCCTTTACATCCTTGACTTTTCCTTCAAGTCTGGGAGGTATATTCAAAATCAATTACTGAATTTTCATATGCTCTTTACATCAGCTCCTCCCCAAATCTAAAACCAAATCTTGAGCCCATATCCCCATCCTAAGCTGTAGACCCAAATAGCTAAGTACCTGTTGGGCATCTTGACATATATGTTGAATAGAAACCCTTATTTAGCATATTTCAAATGCAATCCTAATTTCCATTTCCAACCCAAACTCTTACATTCATATAGGGAATCTATCTCAAGCAGTATAATTTTATATCATTGAGATCTCCTTTTCCATATACCTGGTGTCCAATTGCAAAGTAATGTCAGTTTTACCTTTTGAACTATTTATTGACTCCCTTTACTTATCTCCAATGTAATAGCTCACTACCTTAATTCAATCCATCTCTGTGATGTGAACTACTACAGAAAACTCATTGCCAGTCTTGACTCCTGTCTTGCTACTTTAAAATCTAATCTCAAGGCCACACTAAGAGTTCTATTTCTCGGGATGCCTGGGTGGCTCAGCTGGTTAAGCAGCTGCCTTCGGCTCAGGTCATGATCCCAGGGTCCTGGGATCGAGTCCCACATCGGGCTCCTTGCTCGGCAGGGAGCCTGCTTCTCCCTCTGCCTCTGCCTGCCTCTTTGTCTGCCTGTGCTCGCTTGCTCTCTCTCCCTCTGTCTCTGACAAATGAATAAATAAAATCTTTAAAAAAAAAAAAAAGAATTCTATTTCTCAAGGATGAAGTCAACAGAATTCAAAAGGTAAGCCTTTTAGAATCTGGCCCTGCTTACCTCTGAAAGCAGTTTCTCTGCCTTATCCTCTCACTGTACTGCTGGCAGACTAAGTTTCATACAGTTCCACTCTGTTGCCTTCAGTGATTTTGCACCATTTGTCTATTTCCTCAGCTGGTTCCTATTACTTATCTCCAACATATCAGCCTCCTGGAATCTTTCTGACACTCCAGACTGTGTTGGATGCCCTTCTACTATGTGTTCCTATATTTCTCAGTTATAGTTTTCTCTTTGTTTCTTTCCCACCAGAGTGTGAGTTTTCCCAGGGTAAGAGCATCCAGGGTCCTTTTTTTTTTTTTTTTTTTTTTTTTTTTTTTTAAAGAAAGGATGGATCTAAAAATCTATCATTATAAACTATAGACATATTTATGTGTGTTGGACCATGAGCCTGAATGCAATCACCCACTAAAGTATAGTATGGAGAGAGGACTCTGGATAGAACCATGGGGAACATAATCAAGATCCTTTTGTATGTGACCAAGGCCATGAAAAATCAGGAAGAGTAATTTTTAGGTGCCCACAAGATTTCAGAGCAACAAGAAAGCCACAGAGAAAAGTGGAGACTGGATATAAGGGAAAGGGATTTTAATGTGAAGTAAGCTCACATTTGTAGAGGTACAGCATTACCTTGATACCCAAACCAGGCAGAGACCCCTCCAAAAAGGAGAATTTCAGACCAATATCCCTGATGAATATGGATGCCAAGATTCTCAACAAGATCTTAGCTAACAGGATCCAACAGTACATTAAAAAGATTACACCATGACCAGGTGGGATTTATCCATGGAATGCAAGGGTGGTTCAACATTTGCAAATCAATTAATGTGAAAGAACAAATCAATAGGAGAAGAGAGAAGAACCACATGGTCCTCTCAATTGATGCAGAAAAAGCATTTGACAAGATATAGCATCTATTCCTGATTAAAACCCTTCAAAGTATAGGGATAGAGGGAACATTCCTTAACTTCATAAAATCTATCTATGATAAACCCACAGCGAATATCATCCTCAATGGGGAAAAACTGACAACCTTCCCTTAGATATCTGGAACACAACAAGAATGTCCACTCTCACCACTGTTGTTCAACATAGTAATAGAAGTCCTAGCAACAGCAATCAGACAACAAAAAGAAATAAAAAAATATTCAAATTGGTAATGAAGAAGTCAAATTCTCTCTCTTCACAGATAACATGATACTTTATATGGGAAACCCAAAAGATTCCACCCCCAAACTACTAGAACTCATACAGCAATTCAGTAATGCGGCAGGATACAAAATCAATGTACGGAAATCAGTTGCTTTCTTATATACTAACAATGAGAATATAGAAAGGGAAATTAGAGAATTAATTCCATTTACGATAACACCAAGAACCATAAGATACTTGGGAATAAACCTAACCAAAGAGGTAAAGGATCTTTACTCGACAAACTACAAAACACTCATGAAAGAAATTGAAGAAGACACAAAAAGATGGAAGAGAATTCCATGCTCTTGGATCAGAAGAATAATCATTGTTAAAATATCTATACTGCCTAGAGCAATCTTTACTTTCAATGCCATCCCGATAAAAATTCCAACAGCATTTTTCAAAGAGCTGGAACAAACAATCTTAAAATTTGTATGGAACCAGAAGAGCCCCTGAATTGCTAAGGAAATTTTGAAAAAACAAAAACAAAAACAAAACAAAACAAAAAAAACTGGGGTCATCATGTAGCCTGATTTCAAGCTTTATTACAAAAGCTGTGATCACCGAGACAGCATGGTACTGGCACAAATATAGGTAATCCATAAAGAGAGTTATCTGCCTGTATTTGACAAGAATGACAAATAAGAGAAGCAAAATCAAGGACATTGAAGTTTAGTGTGGTATTTAAACTACACAAACGCACAAGGATCTTATTAGGATGAATTTGTCTGGGGAAGGAAGAAGCAAAAGAAAATTGCCCATCGCCACAAAGGAAGTAACACGTAATAAGATTTACGAAACATTCAAAGGATGAATTTGGTCCTTGAACAAATCCTTTATATCGCATAAAATTAGACTGAAAAATCACAGACTGACTATTGAAGGACCTTTTGTTCGGAGCTCCACCTCACACCAAAGCCTTGAGATTCCTTGATTCATTAATACCATTGGGTTTATTTTTACACAGGTTAAATCACCTGTTGTTACAATGTAGTTCTGGGTCATTAAACAGTGAATTTTAATAAATTAAGCCTGCTGTCCTTTTCAAAAACAACACATGGGTCAACAGCTATGATTAAGTTGTCTATATTAATAAGTGGTTATCTCTAGAATAATTATAGTTTCCTCTAAGTGATTTGTATAATGGGAAATATCTTTAAATAGTTTCACATTTTTTATATCCTCACCTTTGATATGTCCTGTGTGATCAAATAGCTGTGTATGGATACCCAGGTGTTTTAATTTCAGTATTTAATTCAATCCCCTGAATCCTGTTTTTCCAACAAGGGAGCAGTATGGTAGAGTGGTTAAAGACATATCCCATGGAACAAACTACCTCAGAATCCCAGCTCTGTAACTAGATCTTTGACCTTGAACATGTTGTTATTCTTTCCATGACTCGGTTGTTTCTTTGTAACCTGGAGATAATAATAGCGCTTTTCCATTAGAGTTAGTCTAACTATTTAATAAGTTAATGTATTTATAAAGTGCTATACAAGGAAAATGTTTAGTAAAGTTCTTAGAATAGAGTCTGGTACAGGATAAACATTTAAGAATTTATGATGATTTTGATAATTTTGGTCCTCTTATTTACATTCAACAACATCACTTGCTTATTGTCTTACAGTTTTTATTTCCTCAATAACAAGTAGTAGATCAGAGGGGTTCCAAAATGGTGATATAGGAAGACCCTGAACTCTCCTCCTCCTATGGACATGGTGAATCTACACCTATATATTGAACAATTCCTCTTAAAGAAGAACTAAGGGCTCAATGAAAGTCTTTACAACAGAGGTCAGAAGGACCACATAGAGAACTACAGGATACATGGCAGATGGGAACCCCATTTCCACTCTGGAGGGATAGAGGAAAAACAAGAGGGAATGACTGAAGGGGGTTACAAAATGCTTTTAAAGCACATGAAGTGAATGATTAAATTTATTGCAAGGAGATAATGGAGAGAAGTAGTACAAGACTTCACCAACTAAATGATACATTAAATCGGTCTTTGAAATGAAAACCACTTTTTTTTTTCAAGATGAGGAGAATAATATTCTGAAATATATCACTCAATAGTATCAAAAACCATTAGACTGTAAAAGGGACATTTAGAGGGTGAGTCCTGAAGTCCACAGAGACCGAGCTAAAGTCAGCCAGGGGCCTGGTTGTAAATATATGGAGTCCTTGAGACTAAGATGGTGTACTTTGTCATGTAATTCCTGAGGATATAAAAACTATCAAGAATCAGAATCACACGATACACTTTCACTTTAGAAAAACTGCATGAGAAAAATCAACCAGGAAACTCTAAGAGAAGGAGAGAAACTAAACCAGAGTAGGGTCCACGGGGATGATGAAAGGGGAACTGGCTGAATAAATCTACCAATAGTAGAATTCAAGAGGACTCAGAAGCTAATAAAATGTAAAAGTGGAACAGAAGGAAGAGACTAGGATGAGTCCAGGATTTCTAGTGGAATGACTGCCTTATGCCTTTAGAGATAAAAGCAGCAGGTTTGTAAGGAAAGAGGACAATTTCGGTTTTGCATATGACAAACCCCTGGGTGGATGGGACATCCCAGGACTGATACTCATGGGATGGGTTGTGGAAATAAAGTTCTGGAACACAGCAAGAATTCAGAACATAGGCTTCACGTTTTAGAGCTGTTAAATAGGAAAGTTTGAAAAGAAACCAATGTACTTAATATTTAAGATATTAGTTTCACTGGATTAATGGATGGTAGGGTTGAGGTAAACCCTCCTTAAAAAAAAAAAAAGAAGGGGTTTAAATCCAAGATTTGGGTAATAAAAGAAAAAAGTGTTTTTTTAAATAAAGATTTTATTTATTTATTTGAGAGAAAAAGCACACAGGAGTGGGGAGGGGCAGAGAGAGAGTGAGAAGCAGACTCTTGGCTGAGCAGGGAGCCAGATACGAGGAGATCCCAGGACCCGGAAATCATGACCTGAGCCAAAGACAGATGCTCAACTGGCTGAGCCACCAAGGCACCCCAAAAGAAGGTTTTTTAGAATAAAGTGAGAAATTCATATAATGAAAGTATACTATAAATTCAAACATACTACATAAATGGTCTTCAAAGAGAACAGTCTTGGGATTTGGGCAACCTTCTTAAAGCCCACTCACCCTGTGCAGACAGTAACTGAGAGAAGACTCCAGAAAGCATGTCTCTTACTTAACTTCATGTATGTCTTTTAGGGAACAGGTATAAAAAAATAAACAGGTTTCCAATTTTCCAGATTTACCTCCATTTCTAACACCCGTATAAAGGTTTCTGGGAGGATACAAGCATTCTAAGAGTCAGAGCACCCAGTCCTGGCATTTATAACCCCCAGCCTTATCCTCCACTGGTTCGAAGTCCCATGGAAGGTCTCTAGCTTCTTTTGTTCCCACACAGGCTCATACTTAATGAGGACTGTATTTCTTGTTTAAATTCTAAAGTTTGTTTCTTACTGAAAACAAAGGGAACAGAAAACAAGCAATACTAAGTGCTGACAAGTCCCTGGAGGCATGCAGCTCTCTTGTTCTTTAAAAGCTCTCAGTAGCCTTTGTGGAATTACCAAAGTTCATTCCAGAGACAAATAAAAAACATAGTTCTGTTGTGACAACTCCATTCACCTTTAAAGAAAAAAAAAATCAAGAAAACAAGAATAACTTAAAAGTCTAAATGTTTGGTTTCAGGCTATATTTTACTTTTCGTTCCCCTCCAATCAATCTTGAAAACCTATTTTAACTTTTAAAATATAAGACTACAAGATATCAAAGGAAGAAACAAACCCTCACCTAAAAAAATAGAACGTAACTATTGAAAAGCCAGCTTTACAATGATGGGGTTGTTATGCCTGTGATTTAACCTAAGAAGAAAAAATCCCAATCTCATTGAAAACACATGTTTATACTGTTGGTCCATCCCAGTTTGGATCCTGTATGAACTGATTTCTTATAAAATGACCTGTTTGGGGTATCTGGGTGACTCAGTGGGTTAAAGCCTCTGCCTTCGGCTCAGGTCATGGTCCCAGGGTCCTGGGATTGAGCCTCACATCAGGCTCTCTGCTCAGTGGGGAGCCTGCTTCTTCTCCTCTCTCTCTCTGCCTGCCTCTCTGCCTGCTTGTGATCTCTGTCAAATAAATAAATAAAATCATTAAAAAACAAAACAAAACAAAACCTACCATGTTGACCCAGAATTCCTCAACTGCTTTTCTCTCAGAGAAGCATCAGAGTTTAACTGACAAGCAACAACAACAGTACAGCTAGGAAAATAATTTCCAATATTGGCCACTGGGAGCTCTTTCGGTTGACTTTATGTCCCTTTTACATTCTCCTATCATTGTGCTGTATTCTGACACTAGAAGACACTAGGAACATAAATAAATAGAAAGGTAGTTTAGGTAAATACATAGATGACAAATAGATATTTCCACCTATCTCTCTCTATATATCTATGCCTATACCTATCTGTCGATCTACCGTCTATCTTGTCTAAGTCCTAGAATCAGCCATTTCTCCAAGAAGCCTCAGTTCCTTTTATTAAAGAAGAGTTTTAGAACCCAGGATCTAGGCCCTTGGTATGCGACTGGATACTGAGGTGTTGCTGTCTCTAGGCATGCTCAGCTAAAAGAACAAAAACATGCATATGTATAAAACTAATTTCTGTACATACAGAAAAGCATAAACAACCCTATGTGTCACTATCTACTAAACATGAGTTCATACAGATGTCTTCAGCTCTAATCCATTATTATCACATGCTAATTTTATCCCTTATTTGTAGCCTCCAGTTCTAACAGTGAGAAACCTGGCTCCAACCTTCTTCATTTATTTAATTGTTCAAATCCAGTATACATGTACAGCAGTATTGGAAGTGTCAACCTGCACCCCTATGAGAAAAGAATGTAAGCTAGAATGCAGTGCTTGTTTGCAGTTCCTTTTGCCTTTAGCCTTATCAAGTTACTTCTGAATTACGTAGGTCAGTACTTACTTCCTCTACATTCTCCAATAAGGTTCTTCCATAAATTTGCAATGTAAGTAGACAGTTTTGTCACATACAGCATTCTACCTTAGGAACCTCTGATTGCATAAATATATTTTCTTTTCAATTTGCATGCATTGTTTCATTCCTTCTGCTGTAAATTTCTATGGGCTGTGAAATACATAGTGACATATATCCAACATTACAGTATCATTCAAATTAATATCACTGCCATAAAATAACCCCTGGTGTTTCATCAATTCAGCCTTCTCCCCAACCCTTAAAGCCCTAAAATCACTGACTTTTACCTGCATTATAAATTTGCCATTTCCATAATGTCATATAAATGGAATCATACAAGATGTAGCCTTTTAATACTGGCTACTTCACTTAACAATATGCATGTAAGATCCATCCATGTCTTTTCATGGCTTGATAGTTCTTTATTTTTAATCATAGAATAGTATTTCATTGAGTGGACATACCTCAGTTGGTTTATCCATTTACTTATTTAAGAACACCTTGTTTGCTTCCAGCCTTAGATAAACTACAATAAACATTTTCAAGCAGGTTTCTGTGTGGACGTAAGTGTTCAACTCATATAGGTAAATGTCTAATATCAGGATTGTTGGATCTTATGACGACCCCATGTTAATCTTTTAAAAAAACTGCCCAACTATTTTCCAAAGAGATTTTCTTATTTTACATCACCACCAGCAATCAGTACATGGCCCTTGTTCTGAATTCATGCCAATAACTGTTAGGGTCTTTTTTTTTTTTCCTTTACCTATTATAATATATAATATACTATTATAATAGTTATGGAGTGAGATCTCATAGATAGTACAATTTGAATCCCATAATGAACACTTATATTGAGCATCTTTTCATATACTTACATACATTTGTGCAATTTTGGTAAGCTATCTGGACAGATGTTTCACACTTTGCTTAATTGAGTTGTTTTCTTCTTATTTTCAGAGTTCTTTGTATATTTTGAATACAAGACCTTTATCAAATATGTGCTTTGAAAATATATCTTCAGTTTGTGGCTTGTCTTTCATTTTCTTAACTGTGTCTTCTATAGACCAAAAATTGTTTTTAATTTAAATAAAATCAAATTTATCAATTATCTTAAAGATCATGCTTTTGGTGTTATATCTAAAAAAATCATTGTCAAGGTATAACTTTCTAGATAAATTATTTTTTTCTAGGTGAAAACAAGTATTGGATATACTAATCAGAGGGGACCATATCTATTATAATAAGAATTTGGCTACAGTTTAGTTATGTTTAGTGTTAGGCATTACTGAGAAACAAGGTATAACTATTTGCTAATTGCTTTCCATATCTAGGACAAATATGTATCCTTGAACATTAGGTTTTATTGTTTTTCCTTTAGCTTAACATATTATAAGGACTAGTGTGAAGGTATATAGATATTTCTTCCAGTACTTTTCTCATTTTTTTCCCCTGATTGCTATTGGCCAAAGACTTCTCTTGGCTTAAGTTTTAAGAAGACTTGGGGAAAGTTTAGCTCACAGTTTAAATTGGACTCATATGGTCTCTGCTCCAGTTATTCTTTTTGCTTGTAGGGATACTGAGACCATAGCTAATTCTTTGGTTATTCTTGAATTATACATAGTGTAAGTCTACTGACTTCCAGATCAGCTATAATTTGATTGTATGCTGGGGAATTTTCTGGGACTTCTGAAAGTAGTTCTGCAGTACATTTTATCTGGTAGTTCCATTTGCAAATAGTTCTCTACCTATTAAATTTGCCAGGTTTTTTTTTTTTTTTTTTTAATCAAACAGAAGAGGAACTGTTCTCCTGTAATAGTCCTAAAGTAAGTTTCATGTTGAAACATGGAAAAGTGCTTAGGACAGTTAGAATTCTTCCTACTTGAGTGGATTATGACAATCTATGTTAGTGGCATCAATGGTAGATGAAGTGATATTTAAGTAAAACAAGAAAGCTATATAGCTGGACCCTCATCAAAACTATCCATCCATTTTCCATGGAAATACACTTCTATAATTTTGAATAGAAACAATAAGGAAAAACAGAGTCAAAACTAAAGTTACATGAAAGTAAGAAAGAGTAAACAAACATTTTCACTGCAAGAATATTCATCCACATAGCACACCTCCAAATCAATAGGTCTAATTACAGTTATGTATAAGGCCTTACAATAACACAATAAATTCATAAAATAAAAATTATATGCTTTTGAATAAATATTATTAAATTTATCATTCTAGAAAATTGAGTCTTACTTATGCTTCAGACTAATTCATATACTAGTCACAGAGAATCTGAAAATGAAACTAAGAAAACAGTTATATTAACAATGTCATAAAATTAAATATTTGGAAGTAAACTAAACAATAGAAGTACAGGATTTGTCTGCTGAAAGTTATAAAACATTGCTGAGAGAAACGAAAAAAGATTTAAATAAATGGACATCCCATAGTCATATCTCTTAAAATTTAATATCACTATAATAATAGCAATTCTTTCCATTGATGTATGGATTTCATGAAATCCCTTTGTAAACCTTAGTAGGATTTTCTGCAGTAATTGACAATCTGATCTTAAACGTTATATGGAAATGCAAAGAATCCAAATAGTAAAAAAAAAAGAAAAAAAAAACCTTTAAAGAGAAGAAAAATGTTGGAAGACTTATGTTACTTGAGTATAAAGCATATTATAAAACTGCAGTAATTAACATAGTATAGTATTGGCATAAGGATGGGTATTGAGATTAATGGAGCTGAATCGATAGTTCACATCATAATTAAACTCTAAAGTTTAATTTATATTTGATCAATTTTTAACCAATATGCCAAGACAACTCAATAAGGAAGAGTAATCTTTTCAATAAATGATGCTGGGGGACAGTTGGATATTATAGGCAAATGTACACACACACACACACACACACGCACACACACACACACTTAACCCCTTACCTCACACCATATACAAATATTAAGTCAAATAAGTAAATCATAGTCTAAATATAATAATACTATAAGAGAAAACATAGGAGAAAAAATTCTTGACTTTGAATTAGGTAAAGAACTTTTTAGATACCAAAAGCATGAGCCATAAAATAAAAATGGTATTGATGATCTTTCCATATGCTTTTTAACCATTTGAATATAATCTCTGATAAATGTCTAAACAAATCCTTTGCCTATTTTTGAGTTATTTTTTTCCAAATTGCTTAGCTAAAGGCACCTGGATAGCTCAGTTAAATGTCTGACTCTTGGTTTCAGTTCAGGTCATGATCTCAGGGTCAAGGGATCAAGCCCTGCATCAGGCTCTGCACATTTCTGCATCTGTCTCTATACTCAGTGTGGAGTCTACTTGAGATTCTTTCCCCTCCTCCGTGTCTCCCTCCCCCAACTCACACACACACTCTCTCTAAAATAAATAAATACATAAAATCTTAAAATAAAATAATATAAATCATTGAGCTAAGAGTTATTTGTATATTCTAGATACGATAATAATTTGTATATTCTAGATATAATAAATATTACCATATATCTTAATAGATATACGATAATATTTTGCACATTTTGTTGTCTTTTTACTTTGTCTTTTGACAACATTTTCTAGCTTTGACAAAGTTCAATTTACCGTTTGTTTTTTTTTTAAATTATTGTACTTGTGATTGCAGTGTCATATCTGAAGAAACTTTCCCTTACCCAAGGTTATAAAGATTATACCTATTTTCTTGGATTATTTTATTGTTTTATATTTACATTTAGGTCCTTGATCCTTTTTAAGTTACTCTTTGTCTATGGCTTTATATATGAGTTCAAACTCAATTTATTCCATGTGACTATCCAATTGGCTCAGTACCATGTGTTGAAAAGACTGTTCTTCCCCTGATTTAACTATCTTGAAAAATCAATTGACAATATATGCATGGGTTTATTTTTGGATCCTTCAATTCTATTCCATTTATTTCTACATCTATTCCTATCCTTTGTCAGTAACTTTTAACTTGTTTTATTTCCTTTCTTTTGCTTTCTTAAAATTGAGTCCTTTTTTTTTTTAGGTACAGTAATTCATTTTCAAATATCTATACAGTATGAAAATGCATTTGAGGTTGTGATCTTGTTTCTAATTACCAATCTATTGACTATGAATAAGCTAGGCATTTAAAAAGAAAAAAAGAAAAAACAAACATTTCAATTTTCACTTTGGTTTTTATTTTATCCCAGGAACTACTTAGAAACTCATTTTGTTGTATTAACACACACATATATATTTTCTGTTATTGTTTATTTGCTTGATTGGTTATTTTGCTTTCATTTTGTTGTCAACCATTATTTTCTTTTATTTTGTTTTTTTCATTCTGGTCAAAGATAAGTTCTGTATAATCTTAAATGACTGGAATTTGTTGTAAATATCTCTTTGATATAAAAGACCACCCTATGAATGGTTTCCTGATTGTTGCTATGAAGAGTCTTGTGAAGAACACTTACCCTGAAACCGATTTTTAAGAGTCTTTAGTTACTAGAGATTCTGTCATGTCTCAGAAAAGTTATTCACACTTTCAGCATCAAAAAATGTTTTCATAGGAACATAACTCAAACCGCCCTTTGCTTGGGGGCCCTGAAGCTCACCTCCAGCTTCACTACAAGAAATGAACATGGATCTAGAGTTCCCATTCCTAAGTACGTGGAGCTAATATTGATGCTCTTTTGGCATTGAATCTCTAGACCCTGATAGTGATATCAAATACCTAGGGCAGTGCAGCCTCACCTCCCCCTCACCAGTAAGTGCTTCCTTTCCACTTTTCTCTTTATTAAATGAAAATATATAGTTTAATGTATATGTGCGCATTTATGCATTTTTTTTATAGCAGCCTATGCATTTACAGCAAAAGGGGGAATATTTAGGCCTATGCCAAAATTACCCTTTTAACACAAAAGCTTAGGGAATTGTTTTTTTAAATACATGGTGCAGATTGATCTACTAAGATTTGATGCCTTTTGCACAAAAATTGATCTATAGTTCTGTCTTCATCCCAGAGTTTAACGAATTTATCTATTTTTTTTCCTTAGAGAAAGAATATCATTGAAACCTGATTTATAAATCTCCAGTGTGATCATTAAAGTTGGTATAAATATTCACTGTAGATGTAGATTGACTATGCACAGTGGAGCTTAAGGTATTTCCCCAATCACAGCCCAGGATATACTCAATTTTACCTACTATCACATTAAATAGTTATTTTTAATTATATAAGACTTTCATTTATAACATTTTTCCTTTCTCTTACTACTGCACCTGTATACTTCACTGCATCTACTGGGGTTAACAAAAATTCTCTTTGAAATTGAATCTTCTTTGTCAGCTAAAAGGAAAACAAAAGTAGGTACGCCGTGTGCTAGAAGTAGAAACTGGAGGGATGTAACATTTAAATAAGGATAAAAATGTAGCATTATCTCTCTCTCTCTCTCTCTCTATATATATATATATATATATATATATTTCTGTATGTTTTGTAATACATATTATCTATAAAATCAAATAAACTAGACAATAATTATTCTTTTTTTTTAAGATTTATTTATTTGAGAGAGAGTGAGAGAAAGAGCATGAGTGGGGTGAAGGGCAGAGGGAAAAGCACTCTCTGCCTAGCAGGGATCCTGGGACTCCGGGAATAAGACCTGGGCTGAAGGCAGACCTTTAACTGACTGAGCCACCCAGGTACCCCAATAATCATTCCCTTTTAATTGAACAAGATCTATGTACAGATTGGTTCATAACTTATAAAAAGCCACATAGTATATTTGATTCAAATATGGTTTTACTCCATCCTTTCCATTGTATCTACTGCACTGCCAATAAGAATGACTAATTTCTGAACTTCATAGTGCAATTAGTCTCTGTCTCCAACTGACATCACTGAACGTAGGATTTGTTCAGCCTCTGATTCAATTATTCACTACAGTGACTAGATGTTTGCTCCTTCTTTCAGCCCTGGAACCCTAAAAATACTCTGCTTACCGCTCTTACAGTAGATGTGGTATATTAAATTATTGTTCAACAAATATTCACTGCCTCCTTTTGACCTACATGGCAAGAATATACTTCTGTACTTGTCTGATGTTATGCATAGACGTGTGACTAGCTTTGGCGAATACGGTGCTAGTGAACACTATCTAAATAGGGGCTTAAAATAATCCTGCATAATTGTGCTTTTCCAAGACAAGAATATAGCATGGGTAGCCTATTTAATGAACTCAAATAGGCCATAATTAAATATAAAAGAGAAATATCTCAAAAAGAACTGTAGGTACAGTTTTAGTATATAGAGTTGATTAGTATCAAATCATGGGAAAGTTACAAACTTCTCTGAGAAAGGTGTATTTGCAAATAGTAGAGTTCTAGACTATTTAAGTCATGATATGCCTTTGGTCCTCAACTTATAACAGGCAAGAATCAGGCTAAGAAAACTGTTCAACTATCAGTAAGAAAATGTTCTCCATGGACTTTTCAGGAGCGGCCCGGTAGGATGAAGGCAGAGGGAGAATGTTGCAAAATGGCAGAGTCAAGAGGTATAGAAAAAAATACACTGGGGAGTCCCTCTGAAGAAGCAGAATCAGGGCTTAATCGAAGAACCTTTCCTACTTTCAGTATAAAGGTACCTGGGAAATCTGACCACTGGGATTTTAGGATTTCTATGGCTAGTGAGTGCTAGAAGCCTCTCAACATTTCCCTTTCTAACACGAGTTTTTATTGAGATAATAACTTCTATGTTTCTCTATTCTTTGTTGTATATTTTTTGCCAAAATATACTTGTTTTTATAGTTTATGAGCCTCTACTCTTCTTCCCCCCACCTTTTTTTAAGGAAGTAAAAGCATAGCCAAATGTTACTTGGTAAAACTTTCAAAATGAAACTGTGGAATGGGTGGTACCTCTTCATCTCCAGAAGTTCCTATGGTTGTGAGTACATCCTGATCCTTCTGAATTAAGTTATCCTTTGTAGGAACCTGAGTGGTGGTACATATGAAACTAATTCAACACTGTTTGTCAATCATATTAAAAAAAAAAAAGAAGAAAGAAAAAATGAGAAAAATAAGATGGAAGATGAAATTAAGTAGAAAAGAAAAATACTGTGGAAGGATTAATAAGACCAAACTTTTGTTTCCTCACGGATAACCAAAGAGAACCTGATAAGGAAGATCATGAATCACTAATGCTATAATTACAAAAGAGCTGTGTCACTGTCTACTCCAAACACCGCTTGTTCAAGACACCATGCAGCAGTGAGTATAACTGCACAGTTTAGACATTTTGAGCATTGCCTTAAAATAAACACTAAGTCTAGTTGCCCAAGTTAATACTACTGAATATACTGAAAAAAATCCTGTCAAGGCAGGGTGTAAATTCTAGATGCCCTGAGTCAGGAATATGTCAATGAGTCATCTCATCTACTTCTTATACTTGATTTATCAATACACTTCCTCTTAATCAAATCACCCTTCAGACATCTTACCCTGTTATTCCTGTTCTTATATCTATTTGATATTATCTTCTCTGAAACACAACCATAATTGCTATGGAGAAAAAGTAATTGGAAAATACCCCATATATTGTTATTTCAGGATCTCAAAATACTTAACAAATACTTAATAAACATATCTTGGATCCTCATCATTGAAATTAATATAATACAACACCTGACTTCATTATTTTTACAGTCTAGCAAGGGAAACAAATGTATAACTAAAGAAGTATTATAAAATATGTCAAATTCTATAATAGAGATACATAAAAAAAGTTAGTCTAATGAATTTGTATAAAAATTACACATACACAAATATAAATGCATATACATATTATGCATACACACATATGTGTAAGAATAAAGAAAGAAAAATGTGGTACTTATACTCTACATTTTGTATGGGAAGATGTAATGTCATAAAATTGTCAATTACTCTAAATTTGCCATGTAATTTTTTTCCCAGATAAGTTGCATTTTAACTTTATCTGAAAAAAACAAAAACAAAAACAAAACAAAACAAAACCCCCCTAGAGATCAAATAAAAAATCCAAAAAGAAAATACTAGCAAATGAATAACTCCCTTACCCTTATAGATAATACCTAAATATACTGATTTTGTATTTATAGATGATTAGAACAGAGTCATCAATTCTGGCATTATTAACATTTTGGGCCAGATAATTATTTATTGGGAGGGGACTGGCTTTTCTGTGCATTTTAAGATACTTAGTAGCATCTTTATCTCTACCAACCAGAGGACACTAGCACTGATTGTTAAAGAAAAAAAATATATATCCAGACATTGCCAAATGTCTCCTGGAGAGCAAAAAATCACTGCCTTTAAACCACTGATCTAGATCTTTGTTAAAATGCAAATAGATCATACCTCACTCCTTGAGATTCACCAATAATTTGTCAACACATTTAAAGTCCAATGTCATTACCCTGTCCAACAGAACCCTACACAATCCAACTCCAGTTGTCTTTCCAACTTTACTTTCAATGATTGCTCTGTTATCCCTGCTCTATAGTTGTCCTAGCCCTTGCTGTTCCTGGAGAGGCCAAGCATGTCTCCACTTCAGATCCTTTACCTTGATGTTCTCTTCCTCTGGAATGTTCTTTCTCAAGAAATTTCTATACATTCACTCTTTCACCTCATCACCCTATTATTTTCTGTTTTTCCATTAGAATATGAACTCTGTGAGGACAAGTGCTTCATGTTGTTTGCTGCTATAATTTTATGACCTAAAAGGGTGCCTTGAATGTAGAAGGCATTCAACAAAACATCTGACTTCATTATGTCTACTCTCTGGCAAGGGAAACAAATGTATAACTAAATAAAATTTTTTGAAAGAATAAATAAATTTCTACAAATCAGTAATGAAATAGGTAATTTTTTAAAAGAGGCAATTAATAAAGTTATATACAATAACCAGAGAAATACAATTTTAAGGAAGTAGATTCTATATCAAATATGTATACATGGAAAAAAAATCCAAAATAATTTTTGTAGGCAGTGATGAAGGTAAACAAAAATCTTATATACAGTTACTAGAGCTGTTCAATGTTATAAAATGTTTCAGATGCAAAATGGGAAAAAATATTATAGTTGAAAAAAATTATAGTTAAAAATGCATATGCTCTGTCATGTCATATTTTTTTTGTTGTTGTTGTTGTTAAGATTTTATTTACTTGACAGAGAGAAGGACACAACAAGAGAGGGAACACAAGCAGGGGGAGTGGGAGAGGAAGATGTAGGCTTCCTGCCATGTAGGGAGCCCGATGTGGGGCTTGATCCCTGGCATCATGACCTGAGCCGAAGGCAGCTGCTTAACTGACTGAGCTACCCAGGCTCAGTCATATAACTACCTAGGCTCAGCTCATATAACTGATATGAGATACCCGTGTCATATCATCTTTTAAAAAGAGATTTAACTAATTTAATTTATAGGTAAGTTCCCTATAGGAAATGTACATTTGTACATGGAGATGTATTTAATGAGAACCATTGCTCAATTTTTAGTAATAAAGCAAAATTCAGAAAATCTACCAAAACTCAATCAATATTCAAGTACATAAAAATTTTATGTTAGACTACTATATATACAAAATGGTACATTTTATATAGTTACAGGATTAATCAATCTTAACATAATATAATCTTAAAATAATATAAAGTTATTAAAATAAGTCATAGAACAATTAATTTATATTTGTCTTATGTATTTCGCTAAGGTAAAAAAATAATAATGCTATAGAGTGTTTATTAAAAAATATGCAGAACATAAGAATATGGAAGGGATAATTCTCATTAAACTCACAATAATGATCACATCTGAGGAAGATCAAAGGTTATCCCTGTGGGTGAGAACTCAGAAAGTTTTAATCCCAACTGTGCTCTGCTCATCTCTTTTTAAGAAGAAACAAAATTATAAAGCGAATACAAAAATATTATTTGTTATGAATGAGGATACATGGGTGATATACCATTACATAGACTTATTTTTTGTTTGTATTTTCCAAAAAAAATTGAAGTACAGTTGACATACAATGCTATATTAGTTTCAGGTTACAACATCGTGACTTGACAATTCCACACATTACTCTGCTACCATAAGGGTAGCTACCATCTGTCACCATACAACATTATTAGAATATCATTGTCTATATTCCCCAAGCTGTACTTTTTAATCTCTTTGTGGTTGTGTTTTGAAGGAGAATAAAATAAAGTATTACACGTTCGGCTCAATATTTATGAAATGATCATTATTTGCCAAGCAACATGTTAGATGCTAAAGCACAGAGTGGGACCATCATTTGCATACAGAAGAAATTGAAACTGGATCTGAATTAAGAGTTTACCCTGTAAAAATGATAAGATAAAGAAAACAGAAACATCATTACTAAGAGTGGAAAGACCATGAATATCTCCATACTTCCTGAGGTACTTTAAGATGAATACTATCTTAGTATAGACAAAAAAAAAAAAAAAAATGCCGTGCTAAAATGTCTTCAAAGAGTTGTAAGGAATTCACAGATGGTTGCAAATGAGGAGTTATCAGAATCTTTGCTTGGTTCACCATTATATCTTATACACTTCTGAAATATTTTAATATATGATAAATGATTCATCAAGGCTCAAAATATTAAGGAACATCTCTGGATATGCTGGAACATAGGAGACTACAGATACTAATTTAATAATTGACTTTGGTATTTTGATGATTGCTCTGTTTACCTTAGATTGAATTAAGTTTCTAAGGTTAAGATTGAGCCAAATTGACATACATTTCTTACAAAAACATAAACAAAATATAAGGGTAAATTATAGCCAGCACACCTCTTTCTGCAGTCTAAGCAGGTGACAAAAAAAAAAGAAGTCAAGAATGTTAGAAGCATAAGCTAAAAGAGGTTTGTTAACAACAATACGTGAATACTTGGTTAATCACTTGGGTTTTATGGAGAACACTTTCTTCAAACTATTTTCTCAGTCCATATGAAAATGGCCCTTTCTTTGTGATATCAACTAGGCAAAAATTATTTGTTCTTCAAACTATTTCAATTGTTGTACAATTACAGAATCTAATACAAATAACATAGAAAACTAACATTCATTCTGAATTTTGTTGAGTGCAAGAACCAATTGTTTTTTCGTGGCTGGGGCATTCTGTCTAGCTCTTACTTCTCAGCTTAATAGCAAAATACTCATCTCTGTTTCTCCACAATTGATGTGTGAACTAAGGCAAATAACTATAAATCCAGCCTCCAAACAAATATTATGACCCTACAACCACTGGGTTATTATTTGGATCTTTCAGAATGTAAGTCTGGGGGTTCCTTTTACTTGTTGTCTCTTACTAGTGCTGGTAGATTGCCACAGCATATTTCGTGAGTAAATAAATCAATCTTCTTGAAATCTGACTACTGTAACCGAAAGTCCATTGTTTTTGGTATATATGTTGTGTATGTACTTACTTGGATGAAGTATAAGTTTGTGGAAATTGGTTACATATTATAATGCAGATGATTACTACTGCATTAATAAGAATGTTAACTGCTGAAGAATCAAAAGTTGACAATCTTGAGAAATGTTGCTGCCAGGAAAAAGTAAAGGAACTTGCAAACAGAAGATATCAATTAGAGACAGGGTATGAAAGGAGAGAAAAAAAAAAAGGGAAGAAAATGGTGGAAATGAAGGAAAAAATTGAGAGAAATTGGAATGCCATTGACATCACCTATGCCAAGGAAATGTGCCAAGTAATCAAGAAACTATGTTTCACTTTACTAACAGACAAGGATACTCTCAATGTAAGAAACAGGTAATACAACCAAGTCCCTTACCCAGTTGCCATAGAGATACTCTCTCATGATACTTTAAAAAAACTGAAGACACTTAAAAATGAACAAAAGTAGAAAGTAACATCTGTACACAGCTACTTTAAGAAGAAAACACAAAATGAGAATTAAAACAGTTCAGCCAAAGAAAATATCTTCCCAAGCAACAATAAAACAGGGAAAAACAAACAAACAAGTGGACACAAAGTAACAACAGCAAAAACTTATCGCAATGTCCTAGGAAAAGTAAATAACTTAAGCATATGCAGATATGAAAGTTCTAAACTGGAGATTTTAAAAATAAATAAATAAATAATTAGTTAATGGGAAGGGAAATTGTGGGGAGGGGGCAGGAAGATGAGAAATAAAAATGTTGCACACTCAGGAGAAAAAGGAAAAAAAAAGTGAGGTCAGTAGAAAAGCATAAATTTCAGGGTGACTAAGGAAAAGTAGATTGTGTGGAAAATATACCGAAATACTGAGAAATGGCATGAAAAGAACCAAGAGTGTTGGGTCCCCCAGTAATGGGTCCATGGTCAAAGGAGCGAGACTGATACAAAGTGAAGGTCAAGCAAAGCTTTATTTTGCGCCAAGCACCCAGAATCAAACCAACAAGCCGGGGCCACGCCTCTTACAGAGAGCGCGACCCCTCCCTGCCTCACAGACTAACTTTTATAGAGCAAAGGCCATGTGGTTGGGCTTGGCCACACACAGGTGGCGAATGAGATTTAACACACAGAGAAAGCTGCACAGTCCTGCTAGGTCACACACAGTGGCCAACTGAATTACAATTTACCCCATAGTAGCTATTTGAACTAGCATATCACCTTAGTCAGAATTGGCACCCAAAAGCCACCCAAAAGGTGGGGCCCACACTTCTTGGTAGCTAGGGAGACAGTATGCACGCTTTACTGATTGGATGTCTCCACCTGAACAGACTCATCCCAGTATTTGGGCTGTTATCTCCACTTGACCTGACCCACCCTTGTATTTGGGCTTTGTTACCTGGGACTGGTTTCCCAGACTTGCTTTTAAGTAAGTTCCCATAGGGGGCGGGGGCAGGGGCAATTTAAGTTTTACTGCATAAACAACAAAATGGCTGTTCAACCAAGATGGGGCTGCTCTAGCTAAATAGGCCCTTACAAGAGAATAAAAAATAAAATCATAAAAGAAGTAAAACAAATCACATAGAAAGTGATAGGTATAAAAAAAGGCAAAAAAAGTCACGTATGTATAACTGAATTTCTTGTAGAAGAAAAAGAAAACACTGAAACTTAATATTTAAAATTATAATCCAAGAAAAATCTGTAAAAATTAAAGGTCTGAATCTACACAGTATGAAGGCCCATTACAGAAGGAAAATAAAAATTGACAGAACATTCAACCCCAAAATATATCCTAGTAAAATTACTGCACTGTCAAGATGGGAGAAAAAAAAAAAGTTATTTGAGCTTCCAGGCAAGAAGACCAAGTCAGTTACAAAGAAAAGACAATCAAGTTGACATCAAACTTCTAGACAACAGCATAGAAAGAAGAGAACGGAGCAAAATTAAGAACAAAACAAAAATAAAACTTTGAGAACACAAATGGCTAACCTAAGATTTTCAAACCAGTCAAGCTGTCGAGAAGTTATCAAAACAAAGAAATGCAGGACTCAGATTGCTCAACTCAGAAGACTTTCCTATATATATACAAAATATTATTGTATAATATTGTATATATAAAATATATACACAATATTATTGTATAATATTGTATATATAATATATATACATAATATTATTGTATATATATTATATACACAATATTATTGTATAATATTATTGTATAATATTGTGTATATAATATATATACACACAATATTTCAGGTCCAACTGAAATATGTATATATGCAAATATGTATATATGTATACATGTAAATATGTATATATAGAAAATATATAATATTTATAATATACTATAGAATATTATATATAAATATATCAAATATATTTATTATGATATAATATAATTAATATATGTTATTAATATTAAATATAATATATATTATATATATGATGAGGGAGCAGAAGGCTAGCTGAGGGCAAAGCAAAAGCTGACACCCAGCAACCTTCTCCCACCCCCACTCCTGGGTGGGACATATTATGACATTCTTTAGGAATCTCCCAACTATCTTAATGTTAATATCTTGCTAAGAAGGGAAAAATGACCTTGACAATGGCAAGGCCTTAAGACCTATCTTGTGGGTCCTCTTTAGCATATGAAAGTTCTATCGAACCTCTCTTTTCCTTTCCCCACCCCCATGGTACATGACCTACCACCCTGCACCATCCCTGGCAGCTCTTTCTGCTCATGGGCCCTCTCCCTGTGTTTTAATAAACCACCATTTTGCACTAAAGACGTCTCATGAATTCTTTCTTGGTCATCGGCTCTGGACTCCACCCCATCGAACCTCACCTATATTCTAAAATTTCATCATATATATATATGTACACACACACACACACACACACACACACACACATATATTTATTTCAGCAAATAGAAAAAAATAAAATACTTCTCAAGTCATTTTATGAGGCCATCATTACTGTGATATCAAAATCAGACAATAGCACTAAAAGAACGGAAAACTATAGACCAGTATGTCTTATGAACATAGATAGACATAGAAACTCTTAGTGAGGTTTTAGTAAATAATACAACATAATATAGGTAGATATCACCAACAAGATAGTTTCATATCATGCATGCAAGATTGGTTTAACATTCAAACAAATCAGTATACATAATCTATCATTCAAAGAGTAACAAAAAAAAATCAAAATGACATGGATATATTGCAAAAAAGCTCTTACTGGATCCTAACACCCATTGAAGTAAGAGCTCTTGGTAACTAGGAGCAGAAGAAAACTTCTCAGTTTGATAAAGAATCTACTTGTGGATCCTTGGCAAGATTGGAAACTAGGCAAAGATGTCTGCTCCCATCAACACTGACTGGAAGTCCTCCATACTTTTAGCAAGGCAAGAGAAAGAGTGACTGCTTTAATAGTTTTTCTCTGTGGAAGAAGGAAGGAGAGACAGGCAAAAAGAAAGAGGGAGGAAGGAAAGAGGTTCTATCTTTTCTCTGAAGCTTCAGTGCTGCTGGTTCACAATATCCAGGCCTCATCATAGTACTTTTCAAGGTATTTTTTTCAAAGACATTTTCCTTTATTTAATTAAAATGCCAGTTAGAACAATGCTTTTACTTTCCACAGATAATAGAAATGTTTCTAGGAATCTCAGTTCATCTCTCCTTGGCACGAAATCGTACAGATGCAAGAACAGCTCAGTTGATCATTACAGTTTGGGTTGTCATCTGACAATGGGAATGAACAAGACAGCTACCTACTAAATACACCTCCTATTGAACTTCATGCCATGAATCCTTTTCAGAAATTGACTTTTTCACTGTTTTCTGGCTGTTAGTCATGACCCATTGATAGCTAAAGGCTGTGACATCATTTTTTTTAAAAATAAAGCAGAGAGAAATAGATCATAAAAGATATATGCATGTGGGTACTTCACATAAAGAAATACTAATTACAGTTTTCTGAAAACTTTGGCTTGATATGGATGTGTGTGGAGTTTGGGATTATTATATTTATTTTTATGCCAGTTAGCAATAAAAATGTTCAAAATAAACTATACTAGGTGTCTGCTAATTAAAACACACACACACACACACACACACACACACAGGGTTTTCCTCTACCAATAGCTAAATGCTTGTTTTTATAATCAAACTGGGAATTTATATAATAGTTTTATTTTTCACTGTGAAGATGTCTTACTATAAACCTCATATTTTAATAGAAGGTTTTCTTAAATTTACATTTGTGCAGAAGCTTTTTGCCTTGCAAGCTGGGAAGTATGAATTTTGTGGATGCATATCATAGAATAAATACTGTTAACATAGCCATAATATAACTTTACCTATTCTGAATAGACTAAACAAAGAATTTAATTGGCTTTCTAAGCAACCAAAACAGTTACCACAAATGCATACATTAAAATCTATGTAGGTTATTCCTAGAAGAACTTTAAGTTCTCATATATAATAAAATATAAGTATTTCTATTATATACAACATGTATTTGGCTAAAGAGATTCCAAGTACACTAGCAGAATGGTTGTTTTCTGCAACTATTAAATGTTTATTTAAGGGTGTTGAAATGCAAGAGAAATTTTCAACCCTTTCTATATTATTTTAACTATAAAAGCAAATCAAGAGCTTTCCATTTTAGAAAACACAGCTAAGTATATGATTTTCACTTGAATAGGCCTTGTGCAGCTTAGTTTGAAATGCTAGGGGTAAGTTTTATTATTATTATTATTTTTTTTTTGATGGGAGGTAAAATATATATAATACAAAATTTCCCCTTTTAACCATTTTTAAGTGTATAATTTGGTGGTATTAATTTCATTCATGATGCTGTGCAGCCATCATATCACTATTTCCAAAACCACTCTGTAATCATTAATCAATTAATCATTAATCAATGACTCCCCATTCTTCCCTCTCCTTGACCCCAGATAACCTGTAATCTACTTTGTCTCCATGAATTTGCTAATTTTAGATATTTCATATAAGTGGAATCATAAATCCATCCTTTTATGTCTGGCTTATTTCAGTTAGCATGTTTTTGAAGTTCATCCATGTTATAGCATACATCAGAATTTCATTTTTATGACTGAATAATATTCTATTTCATTCTGTTATATAATACCACATTGGTGGTATTAAATCCATTTAGCTACTCATTTATCTATAGATGAACATCTGGGTTATTCCCCCGTTTGGCTAATTGTGAATATGTTTCTATGAACATTTGTGTACTGGCTTTTGTTTGAGCCCTTGTTCCAAATTATTTGGGCAATATAACCTAGAATTAGAATTACTGGGTGATATAGTGACTCTATGTTTTGTTTTTCGAGGAACTGATTTTTTCCACAGTGGCTATCTCAGTTTACTTTCCCACAAACATTCCCAGGAGAATTCCAATTTCTCCATACTTACTTACTGTTGTTGTTGTTGTTGTTATTATTATTATTATTATTATTATATCACCATCCTCGTAGATGTGAAGTGATCCTTCAACATGATTTGGATTTGCATTTCCCTAATGACTAATGATGTTGAACATTTTTTTTTCTTTAACAAGCTACTGCCATTTGAATACCTTTTTTTGGAGAAATATCAATTTAAGTCTTTAGAACCCACTTTCAACTGGGTTTGTCTTTTTATTTTTAAGTTGTAGTAGTTCTCTATATAATGCAGATATTAAACTCCTACCAAACATGATTTATTTTCTTCCATTTTGCAGTTTATCTTTCCACTATGTTGATAATGCTTTTTAATGGATGAACATGTTTAATTTTGATGAAAATCAATTTATTTATAATTTTCCTTTTGTTGCCTAGGTTTTTGGTGTCTTATTTAAGAAACCGTTGCTAGGTATAAGATCATGAAATTTTCCTCTATAAGTTTTCTAATGAAGCTTTTAAGTCTTCAATCCATTTTGAGTTACTTTTCTTATGTGGTGTTGGGTAAGGATCCAGCTTCTTTTTTCTGTGTATGGATATTCAGTTTGGCCAGCATCTTTTGTTGAAGAGATTATTCTTGGAACATTGAATGGTCTCAGTGCCCTTGTTGAAGCTCAACTTAATTAATTAGTTAATGTTTACAGAAAAAAAATTCCATAATAATTCAGTAAACCCACAAGATGAAAATGGGCAAGCTTTTGCCCTTTCCCCAAAATGTAAAGAGGAATGCATTTTAAACAATCATCTACAAGCCAAGCCTAGATTTTAAGTGTGTCTGTGGATGGCAGAGATTTTAAAAAGTAGAAACAATTAGAAAAGACATGACAGTTTCTTTAAAAAGTAAAATCAACATTCACAGAGAAAGTTAAGTTTCTGTTCCTCCTCTTTATAAAACTTTCTTCCAGAAAACTTAGGAAGTGTCACTGGATAAAACATTGGTTTGTCAAATGCATTAGAATATGGGTCAGGCTGATAAATTATACTGGAAATGGCAAAACTACAAAATGTTATGTCTCATACAGCTACATCAAATGAGTATTTGTAGAAAATTAAGCCTCATGCACTTAAAACTGGATTCATTTCTTTCTGATTTTATTGAACAGGATTTACCATTAGAGTGGACACTAAGAGACCTTGGTTTTTTTTTTCCCCATATCCTGCCACAATTTTCTTTGACACCTTAGAAAGTAATTTAAACTCAATAAAATGAAGATAATTGCACTTACCTCACAGAGATGTAGAGAGCGTTAATGAGATCATGTCTACAAAGTGATTCAAAGTCTTTAGTTGGTAATATAAATAGCAAGCATAACTATATTTTTCCAGATGTCTAATAATGATAACTATAAATATGATGAACTGAAAAGTTAAAAGGCTGCCAGCAAAAGTAAAATGTTTTCATTTTAATTGCTAGGCATTTAAATGTTCCCTCTTGCATGTTTGGATTATAGAAAATGCACAGAAATGTTAATTATGAGTTCCATTTTAATAAGGACATGTCCCCCAAGTTTAGACTCAAGAGTACTTAACTTCTAGCCAAATAGGGAAAATCTCAACTACTTCTTCTTTGCAATTACATTTAATAAATCACTGTAGAAGTTTAATAAAATAAATCATAGCATAAATTTTAATGAAACCTATACATTACTTCTTCTAAATGTTTCTTAATCTGAAATAGAAGATTGTGGCTTTAGTTCCAAATCCCATTACTCAATTGTCATACTTTCAATGTGTCTTTATTCTTGAGCTGATAAAGCCAAATACTAATATCCTCTATTCAGTTCCTATGCTGTTAAATATTTCTCAGGACAGAAATACTTGTAATCAGACCCAAACTATTTTTAAGTTCAGAGCCTACACTATAATCCTAGTGCTGTCAACCATTTGTGAATTTAAGTAGTTATCTTTGAAGCTGAATTGCATTTTACATTAAATGAGCCAGAAAAAGCAATGTTGATTCTAACGGGAACAGGCATGATAATCTCCTGGCAAAGACACTTTTCAAAGTACTGAATCTTGGCAGCTATGGTGGTTCACTGGCTACTGTACTTGGCCTTGGGATAGGCAATGCAGACAAGGACTTTGAAATGAGACCAGACGTTAGTTCTGGATTCAATAAATACCAGAGTAAAGGAGGTCACTCTCTACAGCAACCAGCAGGGTAATTGCATCCTAAACAACAGCCGAATTTCTTGTCATGTCCCATGAGGGCAGTCTGGGTTGCATTGATCTGACTGGTTATTGTTGGATCTCATCCAACAGGTTGTCAGGATTCAATAGTCCATCAGGCTCCACACACACACATAATTAAAGCAGGCTGAGAGAGAAAAATTCCAGTAGCTTCTTAAAAGAGGAAAACAAATTTTATTTTGTTTTAACGTCCTTAATGGGTTTCTTGCTGGTATTAGAGTTAAAACAGATGCATTCTTCATTTATCTACCTTGTCACTGGCTTAAATAAATTTTCCTTCTCAGCAAAATTGTTATAGGAAATATTGCTTTTCTCAAAGTCAGCCCTATTCCTAGTGGTGCCTGGAAAAATTCTGTTAGAATTTCAGATTGATAATTATTATTAATATTCAAATGAAAAGTCATCAAAGATTTGCCTATGCATGAGTGTGCACGCATGTGCAAATACACACACATGCACCCCACTCCAAACCATCTCCCTTCTCCATCTCTATATTTCCAGCAGCTACAGGAATCATGGTTTAGCTAGGCTTCAAATGAGAAACAAGTAGGCTAAGAGAAGATAGAAAATCCTCATTTGAAATCGAAGATTTCTTTCCAGGATTAATGTTTCTGCCATCATTCAGGAGGTGGGGTAAAATAAACATCTTTCCAGTGAGGAATTGAGCCAAATACTTGATAATTTTAGTAGGTATTTCTCTTTCATTTTAGAAAGAAATTAAGCAAAGACATACATGTTCAGGCAAATGCAACTTTTAGTTAAAATTGAGGGAAAAGAGAAAATTTTGGTTAGTTTCTGGTAATTAGCCATTGTTGTAAGATCTAACTGTATTCCTACATAGTAGCAAAGAACAATTCAAGATGAAATTAAGAAAATAAATTCATTTACAATAGCATCAAAAATCTAGCATATGTTAGGAATACATTTAACAAAAAAGTGTAAGACTGCTACACAGAAAACTATAAAACATGTTGAAAGAAATCAAAGTCCTAAATAAATGGAAAGACGTTTTGTGTTCATGGATTAGAAGTCAATATTCCCCATATTGATCTACATTGAATCTGCAATTCTTATTAGAATCCAAGCTAGAGATTTTCCAGAAATTTTCAGCTATTCCAAAAATACATATGAAAATTCAAGTGACACAGAATAGCTAAAACAAACTTGAAAAAGAACAGAGTTGAAAGACTTACATTTCCTGTTTTCAAAACTTATTACAACTCTACAGTAATAAAAGGCAGTGTGGTACTGCTTTAAGGATGAACATATAGATCAGACATACAAATAGTCTTGGGACTCCAGAAATGAGCCCATACATTTATGGCCAATTGATTTCGAAAAGAATGCCAAGCCAATTTCATAAGGAGAAGTATCTTTTTAAAAATTGGTAGGCGGATAACTGGATATTCACATGCAAAAGGATGAAGCTGGAATTCTACTTCATACAATATACAAAAATTAACTCAAAATGGCCTGAAGAAACAGTTAGATGGGCTGAAACAATAAAATTGTTAGAATAAAACTGGTGAAAATCTTGTATTTGACAATTGTTTCTTGGTTATGACATCTAAAGTAAAAGCAACCAAAGAAAAAATAAATAACTTAGACTTTTTCAAAATTAAAACTATTTGTATTTCAAGGAACACTGTCAAGAATATAGAGGGGCAACATCTAGGATGAGAGAAAGTATTTGCAAATCATGTATTTGATAAACTCTAGTATAAAGGGAAGATATATTTATATACTATTATTCAACCAAAAAACCCTCAATTTTTAAAGTAAACGAAGAACTTGAAATCACTCTTCTCTAAAGATGTGTAAGTGGCCAATAAGCATGAGAAAAGCTATTCAACATCATTTATCATTAACAAAATATAAGTCAAAACTACTCAACATCATTTATCATTATGAAAATACAAGTCAAAACCAGTTGTCACCATCAGGATGGCTAAAATAAAGAGCACAGACAGTAACAAATATTGTGGGTGTAAAGAAGTTGGAATCTTCATACCAGGCTGGTAGAAAAGTAAAGTGCTACAGCCACTTTGGAAACAAGTATGGCTGTTCTAGAAGTCAAACATTGAGTCAATATATGATCTACCATTTCCAATCCTAACTCTACATCTAAGACAAAAACATATACTTACACACACACACACACACACACACACACAAATTACATATGTATTTATTACAATACTATTTACAACAGCAAAAATTAGAAACAATTCAAAAGTCTATCAACCGAGGAGCGGATAAACAAAATGGAACATTATTAAGTCATTAAAAGGGAATGAAGGGAATGAAGTATTGCTCATGCTACACCATAGACAACCCTTGAAAATACTCTAGGTCAACCAGATGTAAAAGGCCACCTATTGTGATTCCATTTATATGAAATTTTGGAATAGGCAAATTCATAGAGACAAAGGGAATTCGGGGCTGCCAGGGCTGGTGGGGTGGGGAGAAAATGGGAAAAACAAGGTTAGTGACTGCTAATGGATATGGCTTTACTTTGGGGAATGATGAAAATGCTCTGGAATCAATTGTGATGATTGCAGAACCTAAAAATTTCTAGAGTGTGCTTTTGAAATGGTAAATCTTATGGCCTATGAATTATATGTCAATTCAAAAAGATTATCAGAAAATTATATTGAATTACATGTCAATGAATGAATGACATATCAATCATGTTGTTCAAACAGAAATGCAAATGATTTTTAATTCTGTCCTTTTTTTCCCCAGTGCCCCAATAAAAATTTATGTGAAATAAATGTTCTGGGAATTATGAACTTTTGATATGAAAAGTAGATACTAGTCATATTTTCTGGTACTAGAAACATATAATCTGTGTGATGGTGACTATGACATTTTATCATAGGTCTGTGTCTTTTCCTCCAACAAATATCAGGGAGACTTTTTGTGATTTGTGTTCATGATAAAAACAAAGTAAACAAAGTAACCATCTGTCAGCACCTATCAGCACCTGTCAGCAGTATTTTCACTATCAATTACTTTTTTTTCTTCTTGATATGTTTTCTTCCATTGACTTTGAGGAATCATACTCTTGGTTTTCCTCCTCTATCACCATATATTACTTAAATACCATAAATTACTTAATCACTATCTGAATTATAATACCATAATATAATACCATAATATCAAAAGATACTATATATTACTTAATCACTATATGAATTATAATAGCAAAGGTAAAGGTAATCATAAAGTCCCTGTACAGAGAAATGGGGGAATCTATTTAAAGAATATAGGTAGCAAGTGACAATTAAAGGGTTATTGATCAATGTATAAAATGGATTTTACCAAGCTCTGGACAATATCAAGATATAAATGATATGACCATAATGATTTACAAAATAAAATAGAATGCATGTCTAAAAGAGAATGAAAATGTTAATAGAGTTTTTCTTTGGTTGATTTCTTTTCTTTTTTTTTTTTTTTTTTTTAAATTTCTTGCTTCCTCTTTCCTTCCTGGTCCTCTTCCTCTTGTTCTTTTCCTTCCTCTTCTGCTTCATGATTCTCTTTTCTCCTCTTCCCCTTCCATTATCTTTCTGCTGTCCAGAATTCTACAAATTTTCTGCAGTATAATTGTATTACATTCACAACTTCAGTGTTTTTGAAGTTTTAAACCTAAGCTATACTTTCTAATGAGGATGAAGATACCAGTCACACAGAGAACCTAGCAGAACTTTTAGCATATGGCAAAGCCGACCAGAGCCCTCGGCCCATCTTCATCTCCAATTCATTGTGTCAATTTGGACTAGCTGACCAGTTATTTGAAATCATGGATTTCACTTTCTCTCTCTATAAGGTGAACAGCCTTGAGATTTTTTAAAAATTTCAAATAAAGCAATGTAAGAGAAAGCACAGGTGGAAAAGTTAAAATTTCTGCATTTTTATTGTATATTTTGCATCCTAATAAAAGCCTTCTATGAAAAGAATTGTAATTATTAGAACAACTGGAAAAAAAAAGACAACAGAAATAAGGACAGAATAATTTTAAGGCATATGTTGAAGAAAAGAGGATATGTCCCAAATAAAAGTTGTCAGATAAGAGGAAAAACTTTCACAAAGCAAATTAAATAAACATATTCTCTTCTTTAAGAGAACATCTTGTGAAAGTGTAAGACAAAAAGCTAAGTAAGACCTCTGGTGTTCCAGTAGTAACATGGTTGAGTCTCCCCACTGGAGATGCTGCTAACTCTGAGGCCTGGCATAGATAACCAGACACCAGGTCATGGGGCACATGAAACTTAGTGATGAGGGTAAGAATTTTTATTTCATCTTTGGCATCCATTTTCCAGTCACTTGACACTGTTCCCCAAAGACGTCAGCAGAGCATCTGCTCTGTTGACAGCACAAGCAGCTTGACATTTCTTCTGAGGAATGAACTATTAGGGTTCTTGGAAGGCACGACAGAGCCCGGCAGGAAGCCCCACAGCTTTGGACCACTTCCGCAAACTGCCTCCCAAACGTCACGGATACAACTACATTTATATTTTTCTCTAAATAACTAACTGAAGGGCTAAATCACCACCTATTTCCAATATCCAATCTGCTCTAGGCACAGCTCCTAGGATTCCACAATGATCATGGGCAAAGATGAGTAAAAAACTTTCTTTACAAAGCGTGTACATCTAATGTGGGCCTTAGGGTGGACATGGTCCAGACAGAGTTGACATTTGTTTTTATCACATTTCCTCATTACTGAGACAGGTTTTGAATCATTACACTGCTTATTTCTTGAAAAATATATACATAATTTCCTCATAGGCCTATAGTAAAAATGTTAAAACCAGGTAAGAATATAGTGTAATGAAAAATAAATCTGCCTTTAATTCCAAATTTGCAGGACTTTTTTAACCAAAACATTAACCAGTTATATAAGATTCTTATGTATCTTTTAATCAGCACTTAAAGGCTTATAGCCCTTTTTTTTTTTTTAAATGACAACTTTGTATTACACTGCATGAAGGTACTTTTAAATAAATTTCTATATTGTGTGGTATTTATCCTATATCTAATATGATGTTGATAATGCTATAATGAAAATTTTCACACATCTATATAAGTTAATAAAATTTGGTTAAGAGGCTAGAGTCCAGAGTCAGATCATTTAGAATCAAATCGGGCCTTCTTTAAAAAACAAAACAAACAAAAAAAAAAAAACGCTTTTTAGTTTATTTGACACAGAGAGAGAACCAAGTAAGGGGAGCAGCAGAGGGAGAAGGAGTAGCAGGCTCCCCACTGAGCAGGAATCCCACTCAGTGCTTGATTCGATTCCAGGACCCTGGGATTATGACCCGAGCCAAATGTTGCAGATGTTTAATGACTGAGACACCCTGGCACCCTCCCCATTTTCTTTTTTTTGTTGTTGTTTTCTTTTTCTTCTTTTTTTTTTTTTTTAAACTAGCTTTGATGTTGGGAAAGTTACTTTACCTTTGTTTTAGTTTCCTCATGACTAAATGAGATTATAATTGTACTAGCTTCAGAGGGCTTTGTGAGGATAAAATAAATTGATGAGTACATGTGCAAGTGGAACATATAAGTCAGTATAGATGTAGGTCTTAAAAATTATTACCTATTTCCATTCCCACCACTAAAATATGAAAGTACCAGCTTTCATTCATCCTCAGTAACAGAATACTCTAACCATACAAATAACCTTTGCCATTCTGAAAGCAGTAAAATCGCATTTCATTATTGTTCTATATTTAATTTTTTTAATTATGGAGAAAATAAAAGTTTTTATATGTTCATGTACTGATTTTGATTTCCTGGTAAACTTTCTACTCCTTTCCCTCTCCCTCGTCTACCATTGTGTTACTCATCATTTTCATACTGAGCCAAAGAAGTATCCTCTAGCTTAATAAATTTAACCGGTGGTCCGTAATATATATGCCAAGCATATTTCCCTGTTTGTTGCTTATCTTTTGACGTTGATTTTGATATAGATATCAGGATAAAAATTTTAAAGCCATATCTATTTTAAATATTTTATTTATTTATTTGACAGATAGAGATCACAAGTAGGCAGAGAAGCAGGTAGAGAGAGAGGAGGAAGCAGGCTCCCTGCTGAGCAGAGAGCCCGATGCGGGGCTCGATCCCAGGACCCTGGGATCATGACCTGAGCCGAAAGCAGAGGCTTTAACCCACTGAGCCACCCAGGCGCCCCTAAAGCCATATCTATTTTAATAATATCAAGTAAAATTTGTCAATATTTCCTTATGACTTCTGGGTTTTTTGTCTGCTTATTTTAGAACCCAAGGGGAAAATTACTTCAAAGGAGACTAGATAACCATATGAAAAGAACAACAAAACAAAAACAACAACAGTTGTTCTTTGGTCCCTTTGTCACAGTATACAAAAAATCAAATTCTGGGAGATTATAGATCTATATGTGAAAGTCACAACTTTCAGAAGATTGTATAACAGAGTATTGCCATAACCTTGGGGTAGGAAAATAAAATTAAATTGAAAACCACTAAATATAATAGAAAGATCAGTAAATTTGACTACCAAAAGCAAAACCTTACCTTCACCAAAAGCTACAATGAAGAGAAAAAAAAAATCAAGCTGCTAAGTAGGAGATATTTACAACTCACATAATCAACAAAGTTTTATATCCAGAATATATTTTAAAAAGTCTTAAAATCAGTATTAGCAAAAAGTTTAAAATGAAACTCCACAAAAGAAGGTATCCAAATGGCTAATAGGAAAATGTGTGAAGACTCATTAATAATCAGGGAAATGCAAATTAAATCAAAATAAAATGTCACTGCATATCTACAACAAAAGACTGACAATACCAAATGTGATGGGAATGTAGAACACATTGCTTGTGGCATAGTACTACAGTGGCAGTTTGGTATTATCAAAAGAAAGATGAGGGTAGTTTATAAGGTGGGCAGTTAGGGTGGTGAGAAAGAGTTAAATTTGAGAGGAGAGATAATAGATTTGCTGTTGGAACAGAAGCAGGAGAAAGAAGAGGGTAGAATGAAGATATGGAGTAGAGAAGAGCAGAGTGAAATTCACCCCAAGGTTTGGTCTGAACAAATGAATAGAAAGGTTGCCAAATAAGCATAAGAAAGACTGCATAAGAGCTTTACTTTCATGGAGGAAGAGATGGATAGCTCAGTATTTCAATTTCTTACCATGTTAATTTGAAATATCAGTTATAAATCCAAATGGTATGGTCAAGTAGGCAGTTGCATATGAAAGTCTGGAGTTCAGTGATAAAATCCAGACTAGTGAAATATACTTTGGGATGAAATATCCTAAAGAAAAGGTATACAAAATTATATAACTGGAAATGATTACCAAGGCAGTAAATATACAGAATAAAGAAAGATGGTAAGACAACTGACCATTGAAGTTTAAATATTTGTGAAGGTGGGAAGAACCAGCTAAGGAAACCAAGGAGTGGTAATGAGGTGGAAGAGAGAAAAAAAGATGTAGTAACCTGGAAATTGATCAAAAAAAGCATGCTTCTAGGAGGAAACAGTAGTCAATTGTTAAATGTTGTTGAAAGGCTAACTAAGACAAAAAAGACAAGACCCAAGACTTGATTATTGATTTAGAAATGTGGAGGCCATTGGTGATATTTTTTTCTTTTTTAAGATTTTTCTAAAAAATTACTTGACAGAAAGAGAGATCACAAGCAGGCAGAGAGGCAGGCAGAGAGAGAGGGAGAAGCAGGCTCCCCACTGAGCAGAGAGCCCGAAGCAGGGCTTGATCGCAGGACCCTGAGATCCTGACTTGAGCCAAAGGCAGAGGCTTAACCCACTGAGCCACCTAGATGCTTCCATTGGTGATCTTGTAAAGGACATTTTCAGAAGCCTGATGGAGGTAAAATCCTGAATGAGGAGAGGGGAGAAACAAGTAGTAGTGACAAAAAACTTGTGAAAAGTTTTGCCTAAAAGGAAAGAGAAAGATAAAGCAGGACCTCCTATCCGAGGATAGGATGTGTGTATGCTGATGGGAGATGTGCAGTGAAGAGAGAAAGTTTAATGGTATAAGAGAAAGAAGACCCTGAAGCAGTATCCTAGAAGGGGTGGAAGTCATGAAAACTCATGTTGAAGTTGATGAACTTCTATTAGGAGCAGAAGGAATTCCTCTGTGATAACACCAGGGAAGAAAGATCGTTAGCACGCGGCTGTAGATAGGTTAGCATGCGGCTGTAGATAGGTGGCCAGATGTAGAAATAGAAACTCATGAAATGTGTATTTTAATCACTTTTATTTTCTCAGTAAATTGGGAAAGGAAGAGCAACTATAAATGGAGAAAGGAAAGAAGTTTTGAAGGGTTTTAGGAGATAAACAATAATAGGATATGACCTTCCTGATGATCTGGAAAGTGAATGAGCAAGGAGATCCCAGTAAGAATGTCAGCAAGAATTAAAATACTAATTTGCAAAGATTTTATTTAAATATGCTACAATGTGACTTTTTAAATCACAAAAGAGTATTTAACTTTTACTTTTTATACTAAAATCTTTTATTGTGTTTGCAGAATACCTGATGAACCACATAGATCTGGTCATTGTCTTTAGGAAGCTTATAAAAGTCTTCCTCCTCTGGGATAGTTCTCCTGGAAAGCTAAATAATTATTTTCATTGCTTTCCTACTGAGAAAAACAGGTTTTGATTCATCTTTTAGATACATATTCAGAACTTGCAAACACAAAAACTATACAAATAAATGTAACTTCACATATATTTCATTTTAAAGAACATTATTCTTGTGTTATTTCAAACTAAATTATCTATTGCTTATTTCCTGACTGTCTTCTGGATTCGAAGGGCACAGAGGACAATAATAGTCTTTTCAACATCGCTCAGTCTTCAGATTCTGGAATGATGCTGACACATGGTAAGAGTTCAGAAACTATTTCTTGAATATATAAATTAATGGAAGAAATATAGTAAATCAGGATATACTACTTGAAGAAATACTTGAGGGGAAAAAAAGAATCCCACATAGTTTCCATTTCTATATCCTACACTGTTTTGTCAAATGGAGGCTTAATAAAAACTAGATAAATTTGATTAACTTATTCAAAATATTTTGACTATAAGACATATGTAGCCCTAGAATATCATAGGAGTACAATATAATGGAACTCAAAATTTTCCTAGATATTGTTAAAAAGATTAAGTTCTCATCTCCCTGAATTTTAGTCTTCAGCAAATAAAGAAAATGTCATTAATTATTAACAAAAGCCTTTTCACTTACTAATCTGTGAAGTTTAGGTGTAAAAATGAATTGGTTGTTAATAACAAAATGTGAATGTGAAAGAAGCACACCCAACTATCAAGTTTGCTGATTAAAGTCAAGTTCTGACCTTCCTGGGAATGAATTTCTTTAGGAAAAATAAACTGAATATTGTTAAGGATGGAGAACAATCAGACATGGATGAGGAAGTTGTGACATTGACACATATTCTTCTATAAATTCTGAGATATACTCTGGGCATCATTCAATACATATTTGCTAAAAATTAAGTTAGAGGATCTCATCAGTGATCTACGAAACATAATGTGAAAACATGGTAAATGAAATGATTGATGTTTTAATGCTTTAAACATCTACTGATACTGAAAAAAGGGTTATTTCTTTAGGCTCATTAATTATAAACTTAGGAATCATTTAGAGATGGAAAATTACAGCTTGCAAATTAATCTTTCTGTTGTCACTTTTTGAATAAGTTACTAAAGAAAGCTCGTGAACTGGTTAGGTATAGAATCAATTATTTTAAGTTTATTGTGTTGTATTCAATATGAATTTATTATTTATTATAAAAATACAAACTGTTGTGATAATTTATTAAATACAAACTAATGCATTTTAAAATAAGAAAACACCTATAAAAACATAGTTTTAACTGAATTAAACAAAGTAGATAAGTTTTACACTATCGAAAGCCAAACTTCTATATAGCTGCGTTGTCTAATGGCTTTTAAAAATTTGTAATCATTATAGTCTTTGGCTTAAAATCTAATTGATCTGATATAAGGATTGCCACTCCTGCTTTCTTCTGATGTCCATTAGCATGGTAAATTCTTTTCCACCCCCTCACTTTAAATCTGGAGGTGTCTTCGGGCTTAAAATGTGTTTCTTGGAGGCAACATATAGATGGGCTTTGTTTTTTTATCCATTCTGATACCCTGTGTCTTTTGACAGGGGCATTTAGCCCATTCACATTCAGGGTAACTATTGAGAGATATGAATTTAGTGCCATTGTATTGCCTGTAAGGTGACTGTTACTGTATATGGTCTCTGTTCCTTTCTGATCTACCACTTGTAGGCTCTCTCTTTGCTTAGAGGACCCCTTTCAATATTTCCTGTAGAGCTGGTTTGGTATTTGCAAATTCTTTCAGTTGTTGTTTGTCCTGGAAGCTTTTAATCTCTCCTTCTATTTTCAATGATAATGGAAAAATGTTCCATGCTCCTGGATTGGAAGAATAAATATTGTGAAAATGTCTATGCTACCTAAAGCAATCTACACATTTAATGCAATTCCTATCAAAGTACCATCCATCTTTTTCAAAGAAATGGAACAAATAATGCTAAAATTTATATGGAACCAGAAAAGACCTCGAATAGCCAAAGGGATATTGAAAAAGAAAGCCAACGTTGGTGGCATCACAATTCCGGACTTCAGGCTCTATTACAAAGCTGTCATCATCAAGACAGCATGGTACTGGCACAAAAACAGACACATAGATCAATGGAACAGAATAGAGAGCCCAGAAATAGACCCTCAAATCTATGGTCAACTAATCTTCGACAAAGCAGGAAAGAATGTCCAATGGAAAAAAGACAGCCTTTTCAATAAATGGTGCTGAGAAAATTGGACAGCCACATGCAGAAAAATGAAATTGGACCATTCCCTTACACCACACACAAAAATAGACTCAAAATGGATGAAGGACCTCAATGTATGAAAGGAATCCATCAAAATCCTTGAGGAGAACACGGGCAGCAACCTCTTCGACCTCTGCCGCAGCAACATCTTCCTAGGAACAATGCAAAAGGCAAGGGAAGCAAGGGAAAAAATGAACTACTGGGATTTCATCAAGATCAAAAGCTTTTGCACAGCAAAGGAAACAGTTAACAAAATCAAAAGACAACTGACAGAATGGGAGAAGATATTTGCAAACGACATATCAGATAAAGGACTAGTGTCCAGAATCTATAAAGAACTTAGCAAACTCAACACCCAAAGAACAAATAATCCAATCAAGAAATGGGCAGAGGACATGAACAGACATTTCTGCAAAGAAGACATCCAGATGGCCAACAGACACATGAAAAAGTGCTCCATATCACTTGGCATCAGGGAAATACAAATCAAAACCACAATGAGATATCACCTCACACCAGTCAGAATGGCTAAAATCAACAAGTCAGGAAATGACAGATGCTGGCGAGGATGCGGAGAAAGGGGAACCCTCCTACACTGTTGGTGGGAATGCAAGCTGGTGCAGCCTCTCTGGAAAACAGTATGGAGGTTCCTCAAAATGTTGAAAATAGAACTGCCCTATGACCCAGCAATTGCACTATTGGGTATTTACCCTAAAGATACAAATGTAGTGATCCAAAGGGGCACATGCACCCGAATGTTTATAGCAGCAATGTCCACAATAGCCAAACTATGGAAAGAACCTAGATGTCCATCAACAGATGAATGGATCAAGAAGATATGGTATATATACACAATGGAATACTATGCAGCCATCAAAAGAAATGAAATCTTGCCATTTGCAACAACATGGATGGAACTAGAGCGTATCATGCTTAGCGAAATAAGTCAAGCAGAGAAAGACAACTATCATATGATCTCCCTGATATGAGGAAGTGGTGATACAACATGGAGGCTTAAGTGGGTAGAAGAAGAATAAATGAAACAAGATGGGATTGGGAGGGCGACAAACCATAAGTGACTCTTAATCTCACAAAACAAACTGAGGGTTGCCGGGGGGAGGCGGTTTGGGAGAAGGGGGTGGGATTATGGACATTGGGTAGGGTATGTGCTTTAGTGAGTGCTGTGAAGTGTGTAAACCTGGTGATTCACAGACCTGTACCCCTGGGGATAAAAATATATGTTTATAAAAAATAAAAAATTAAAAAAAAAATTTGTAATCATGACTAATTCTTTTCAAGATTTTACTTTTTTAAGAGACACAATGAGTGAACAGTGAGTGCACAAGTGGGGGGAGGGGAAGAGGGAGAAGCAGTCTCTTGGTTGAGCACGAGCCATATGTTAGGGCTCTACCCTATGACCCCGAGTCCATGACCTGAGCTAGAGGCAGACGCTTAACCAACTGAGCCACTCACACACCCCATGACTAATTCTGTCTTATTGATTACTTTGTAACTTAACATCATGTGCATATAATTTGCTTGGTCTTAGCTCTGACCCAGATATTGCTTGGATTATAAATAAGTGCACAGTTCTCTATAGATGGTACCTCTTCTTGATATGATGAAAAGACAACAGGTAAGTACATTAAAATCATATTCCTCTGAAAACAGTGGTCATTTTAACAAATTATTACTACTCATCCAAAGATTATAACTAGAGACTCTCAAGTTTTATAAGTTTCAAGGCAGCCTTACTTGCCTGACTTTCATAGAACATGCAAGTGAAGGGGCCCTGATTTTCTTGCTTAGTGTAATTTCCATAAGTGGAACCCCTTAAGAATGGACTATGTTTCTAAGATAAAATACTTGTAATTACTTGGATATATATTTAAAATGCCCACCATTACACTCAGCACTTATAAATAACTATTGCCTTAGTCCTCACTGGCTCATTGTAAAGGTTTTTGAACGCCTGTTCCAGCACTGGGATGTCAACTGTCTCTATTTGCATTAGCTCCTGACTTTAGTACCTATGGAGTTAGTAGCACAGTTTTGTACCTATATCAGTCAGTACTCATTGCTTTCGTATTACATCATCATTTTATTGATTAGGCAGAGCTCATCATGATGTTCCAAGATGAGCAGAGTTGTTCTTCAAGAAGAACTTGACTTTTCTATAACTTCTTGCTATTGATAATTACTTGACTTGAATTTATTTGCAAGAACTGTATCCCTACTCCTCCCTTCATGAAAGAGTCAGCTTTCTCAGTGCTGTATGCACAACCAAAAGCAATAAAATGCAAGTATCATCTCTAGTCAGCATGTCCCTCAGTAAGAGGATAAACGGGGCTGACTACATGAACCTAGTTCCTCTTTCAAACTTACCAATATTATGACTTATTCCATTTGTTTCTGGAATATTAAAGGGAATGAATTGCAACAATAACAGGTTTTTTATCCCCTGTAAGAAAATCTCAGCTTGGGAGGAAGTGTCCTCCAAATATTCCATGTATTTCTGCCTCTGGACCTAGCCACTAAGCTTACGGTCAACCAAAAGTATGGCTATTCTTCCACCATGGAGGAGATCAACACTACTGCTCTACTCATCAAGACCACTTTCCCCATAAAACCAATTACTCTTTTTGATTATCTTCCTGGGACTACTACTAGGTAATAGAGATTTTGCCACCTAAAAATCTAAAATTATAACATAGGCATATTTATCAAATCTGTGCTAGATCTATACTATATCTAAGGCCAGAATTTTCCCATTTTCCATCCCAAATTATTTTGAACCACTTTGTCTAAAACAGTCTATCAGAGACTCCATAATAGGACCAAATGGCAACATCATGATTGATGTAAATTTCAATAAAATTATGCCTCAATTTGAAAACAAATCATTTTCCATTATCAGATTTTTTAGAATAAAGTTATGTACAAAGCCAAAGAAAGTAAACTAAAATATGTGATTTCCTAGTCAATCTAAAAAAGAAAACATTAAAATTAAGCAAAATCCCTTGTCACCATTTCTTACACTCTTACACTGTAAGAAGTCACACATGTCTGTGTTCCTTAAAAAGAGAGAAGACAAGGAGGGGAGGAAGACCAAGAAGGGAGGAGGAATACAAAGAAAAAGAAGAGCATGTTCCTAAGTTCTTCTTCTCTAGAAGCGAAGATGGAATCCCAATAAATGAGGACACAACATCAAAAGTTAATTTCTGAGGGTTCTTTCAGTTGCTCAGAGCCCTAACCAAGTACCAGAATGGGAAGTCATGAGCCTCCCTATCATTGGTCCTGCTGTTATTTGGAGCATCTGAGTGCCTGTTTTTTTCTAATTTCAGGTTTTCTTTCTATACCCTGAGGGTGAAGCATTTCAACCAATGCTGCTTTCTCCTGGCAGTAGGGGTGTTTATACTGATGACAGGCAATCCTACTGGCAAAATACATTGATTTATAATTTGGGCAACTCCAGTTATTTGCTCTCCAAATAGTGCTTGACCTCATTCAGTCATATATGGATGTCTTCAATTTCCTGATATCCCTAAACAACTACCAACCTAATTCTGTCTGTTCTTCCAACTTGGATGTTGCCCTCACAATATTCCTCGGAGTCCCTCTTGATGTATAAATGTGTTAATTGTTTAGATTTGGGGGAAAACACTTGTGCTTAATTTTCTCTGTGGAATGGTCTTTTACATTTTTGTTTATAATATATGCCTCAGACCCTGCTGGGATTCCCCTATAGTAAGAAATATGTTGCTTTTCATTTCTGGTTCTGTCAAAACATTTCTGCTTTCATTTTCCTGAGTACATGTTCATGCCTGAGTTATTCTTCTTTCAATCCCAAATCTAATCCAGGTCTGGATTCTACCTTTGAGATCTGCTTATTAACTGGGGAAGATACCCCAGTTTATATTGTCCATCATTTATCTTGCCTTAGATTTCTTATTTTACATAATTTCCACAACATATTTTTTGAAATAATGGTTAATACCCATGTCGCTACTTGTAATAATCAATTTACCTTGAAATTCACTCAATAATAACTTGAGGATTTTATACCAGCACTGCTAGTTATAGTTTATTACATTTGTGGAAATAGTTTATAAGCTGTTGTTATAGTCATCACACTCTTTGGTAAGGAAGTTCCCCATCCTTTTTTACTATGCCTTCTCCCTGTAGCTTTGAGATGGCATTTCTCCATAGTCTGAGTCCTAGTTTCATCCCAGGAGAATTATGGCTGTCTTGTCTCTGATCTTCACTATATTTTTCCGTTAGTTTTTCTCAAGCCCTGATCACTTTTTCTGGCCTGGCTATCAATCAAAATATTTTCCCTTTGTCCAGCCAAAACCTTTAAAGTAGTGAAATCTTGGTATATTTTGTCCTAAGTATATTTCTTTCTTTTCATTTGAATCACAGTCTCTGAAACCTTGAATTTCTTTGAAGTACATACCTTTTCTCTTTTAGCTTGTTCTCCTAGATCCTCTTCAGTCATTTTCAAAGAGATTTTTCTCAAAATACCATCTCCTATTTATATAAAGCATTCTTTAGTTTCTCTACCAGTTTCCATTGCCCCAATACTTTTTGATTACATGCTAACACATGCTAATTCTCAAGATTAGGTCACCTGAGGCATAAGCTTTCTTGAATAATAATAATGGAAGAGGTAGTCCAATATCTCTGATTAGCTCTTTTCTACTTCTATCCAAGGAAGGTTGTATGTTCAAACCTGACTGGGGCCTCCATTTCTATTTGTCTGCTCATTAATCAAGTTTATATTTTAGTACATAGGATTACCATTTAAATTTCCAATATTCACAAGCATAGTTACCAACTGATAAGGAGTATCATTTTAAGAATACAGAGAAGGACAAATAGTATATGGTTTCACTTGTATGTGGAATTTAGGAAACAAACCAAAGAGCATAGGGGATCAAAGGAGAGGCAAACAAAGAAACACAACTCTTAACTATAAACTGAGGATAAACTGATGGTGACCAGAGGGGTGGTGAGTGGTGAGTGGAAGGACGGGTTAAGTAGGTGGTGGGGATTAAGGGGTACAGTTGTGATGATGAGCCCTGAGTGTTGTATGTAAGTGCGGAAGCACTAAATCGTACAGTTGAAACTAATATTACATTGTATGTTAACTGGAATTTAAATAAAAATTAAAAAGGGAAAAAAGCCAAAAAAAAAAAAAGAATACATTAATATTTTTAAAGAAGACAATTTTTAACTTGTTTCAGTCTTGGTGAAAGATAGTAGTTACATTCTCAAAGCTTTAGAAAAAAAATCCCTCAGTGACATGTAGATCTGACTGAGAAATAAAACAGAGACTACTAACATACAGAGTCTATTACATATAGAAGTTATTTGAAACTTAGTATTCATTAAACTGGGGTCTTAAAGGAAAACCATGGAGATAAGATACCATGTGCCTTGGTTTCTTCAGAATTTCTCCACATGTAACTCTCAAATCTGATGTGGGGATCTGAGAATACAATAAACTCACAGGACTTATCACTTAAGGGAGCATGGCTGTAAACCCTTAGATAGAGTAGAGCAATTGCCAACTTCCCACTGGTAAGAGAGAGAGGAGACGGGCCATACCTGATATATTTCCTCTTTTTCTTTTCTTTTTTTTTTTTTTAAGAGTTTATTTGTTTTAGAGAGAGAGAGAGAGCTTGCACACAAAAGTGTGAGCTGGAGGAAGAGCAGAGGGAGAGGATGGGAAAAGACCAAGCAGACCTTCCCTAGTAAGGGCAGAGCCCGAACTGGGCTTAAATCTAGGATCCCAAGATTATGACCAAGCCAGATCTAAGCTTTGGACACTTAACCTACTGAGCCATCCAGGAGCTCCATTGTATTCCCTCTTTCAAATTCACTAGCAGTATAAGCCTCTTTCTCCTTATGGGGTTCTGAGTTATGGAAGGGCCAGAGAATGGCCCTAAGTTTTATGTTGGTGGGGATTCCTTTGTTTTGATTGAAATACCAGTAGAATGGCTCCACTTCTAGAACTTACAAGCCTACTTAGCCATGCTCTTCAATGAAAGGCATCTGACCAATAGAAAGCATTTTCACATTAAGTTCTATTGTGTCCTCAAGATTTCTGTATCAAAGAAAATTTCCTTGGGTCCACATTCACAAAAATACAAGACCAGAAATTCCAAATGTAACAGGAAGATCTGTGGTCATCTGATCCTACTATCTTGTTAATTTGATCCAGAGCATGGTCTTGCCTGTGTAAATGCTTTTCTGAATCTTCCTGATCCATTAAGAGATCAAGTGATACTTTTTACCTGCTGGAGCCAATTGCAGATCTCTGCTTTGCTCCTGAAGTTGCCTGTGGGGTGACGGTAGGCAAATAGAACCTAAACTTACTTTATCTTGCCCATTATTAGGTAATATCTCCATTTGCAAACAAGCAAGCAATCAAGAAAGCAATAACACTAAGCATGTGGAATATTTTTTGTTTGTTTTGGATAAAAGGTGTGGTATGGAATTTATATAAACTGAACTTAGTAGCAATTTTCTGTATTTTGACCAGCAGATAGTAATTTCTGAGATCCCAGCAGCATTTATATTGACCTTCCAGAAATAAGAATTATGAATTGAAAGAAAAATTACTGTAGACATGTATCTCTAATGGTGAAGAACTAGAATAACTTATCACACTGAAGGAAATCGCATAATCTTAATTATTAACGTATACGAGAATTGGTTTGGTATGGTTAATTACTCTTTTGTGTTATAACAAACAGAGTTGGTATAGCTGTTTTCATCAAATAAATTATTAAGGGAATCAGTACATTCTCATGGCCTACATGGTGGTAGTCTTCACCAGGTTTATGGCTTAGTTTTAGTGCCTGGAGAGTCACTTCCAATTGGTTTTGGTTTCGGGGTTTATTCTAGAATGTGGGCCTTAACATAAGTGCCAGATGTGGGGCTTGCCATTTCAGTAGCCACACCGAGGCATTGATTCTATACCTCAATAAAGGTAATATTTATGCTCTCTGAGATAACAGCAATGAGCTGTTGAGTTAGCTCTTTAGGTAAGTTGATATATACTACAGACATATCTTTGGAGCTGGACTAAACTTGATGTCCAGTGCTGGTATAAAATGTATGATAGTAGCTTCCATATATATTTCTGACCTGAAATGATAATAATAGTAGTAATAAGTGTATCACTTTATTTATTACCATAGACACAGTTAAAATTTATCTACTAGTTATCAGTGAAAATGAAACTGGGTGATTGCCGTTACTTAAAAACAATTCATATATTCTTGCATTTATTCCTCCTAACAACCTGAAAATTGGAAAATTTTATTCCATCTGTTTTAAAGGATAAGAAAATGAAGTGCTGGGGCACCTGGGTGGCTCAGTGGGTTAAAGTGGTTGCCTTCGGCTCAGGTCATGATCTCAGGGTCCTGGGATCAAGTCCCATATAGGGCTCTCTGCTCAGCGGGGAGCCTGCTTCCCTCTCTCTCTCTCTCTCTGCCTGCCTCTCTGCCTACTTGTGATCTCTCTCTGTCAAATAAATAAATAAAATCTTTAAAAAAAGAAAGAAAGAAAGAAAGAAAATGAAGTGCTATGGAGAAATAAGGCAACTAGTCCCTGAACAGTCAGTGAATAAATGGCTAAATAGGAACTTGAAGCCAGATTTCTCTCTCTCCTAAATCTGCATCCTTCACCACTTCACTAAATATTACTTATGGAGTAGAATACCCTAGCATACAAACTGCTAAGGTGCTTCTTATTAGGACCCAGGTAGCCTAGTTCACACAGCCCTTCATCAGAAACATTAGCAGTACTGAGCAGACAAAAATGAGTTACGTCATGGAACCTGAGAGGCCCACCAGAGCCTGCCTGATGACAGCAAGTATTTCCCAGCAGGTTTGAAGCCTTAGCAGACAGGAAAGTTGAAACTGTCTCCCTCCTGTACAACACTACTTTCTGTCTTTTACCCCATAGCTATATCATGATATGTCCCCTCATCATGAAAAATCATCACAGTCCTCCTGGTGCTGAGGAGAAAAATAATCTTACTAGCTATTAAAGGGCTAATGAACATTCATCAAATACCTGAAGCAAAATGTGAAACTTGAATAAAGATTTGAGTAAAATTATTAGGAGGATGTTATAAGGAGTGCAAACACCACTATAAACAAAGAACATAACTTTGAGAAGGTTTTTCCCTTGGGAAGTCCCATGACCACCCTAGAAGCAGCCTTTGACTATCATACAAACTATCAGCGACTATCAGAAAGGGGCCATTCACCAGTGCATTATTAAGAGAGAAGGAATCCCACCAAGGGAAGCTTGCTCTCTGGACAGGAGTGTCAGATCAGAAGCAATGAAAATACTGAAGGTATTAAATTTCTTTCAAGGGACTGACATCTGATCACATGTGGAAAAACTCTGAACTTTTAGTTTTTGAAGATAGAACTTAACACAAGACAATGGTAATAGGATGATAGCGTATTTTTTTTTCCTGGTCCAGTCCAATACTTGGCATCAAACAGTGGGATAAAGAGTAAGAAAAAAAAAATCCTAGCCTAAGCTTTTTCTGTAATTATCTAAAATTATCTAGATTAAACTTGAATATATCTACTGTACCTCATTAAGCACACTGTTCCACTGCCTGCCCTTTCTATCTGAAAATGTTCTCTCATTTTCAAATTGAATTTCTCCCCCATTAACTTACTGCTTAGGTATATTTTAATGGCTTTCCTTTCAACGTAAGCCCACTTGTTTTGGCTGTGAAATTATCTCATTTCATTGTATAAAGCCCAGCTTCATTTCTAATTTTCAGTAATTGTGTCTATTTCTAGGTGAAAAATGTAAGCCCAAACAAAAGACCTCTTAAAACTGGCCTGTCATTTTCAATTCTTTCTCTTGCAGACGCTGGTTGTTAATTTTCCTTACAATAATGCATGTCTGTTCTCCTTCTCCAATGTACTGTTATGACTAATACAGTAAAGCATCTGCACCTTGCTGTGTGAGGTCATCTCCTGATAGAAGCCGGCAGCTTTACACAGCAATACGCAGTGCAGGTGAAGTAGCCTTCAGGTAACCCATTACCCATTTGCCTTCTGAGTAAAAGTCTAAGGAGAACCACAAGCCTATCCTTATTTTTGCATTAACTAGAAATTCACTGGCTGAAAGGTTTGACATCTAAAAACACTAGGAAAAAAGCACATTTTATTTTAACCCTAAATATAGATTCCACCATACATTCACGAAGGCATATGCACCTACACATACATTTGATATACATCTGCATGCACACTCACACTCTGAAAAATCACATATATATGGTAAACTTAGTACACATAGTGTCTTTATAAACTTGTTAGAAAATGACTTGTCAATCCCTTTCAGTCTTTGATTTGTGTCAGTTTGCCAGTGGGGGAGAATAAATGGTAGATGACATTCCAAGTAGATGAACAAGCTTGTAGAAAGACACCATGTGCTGTAAGGACCTTGAGGTTTTGTAAAACATGGAAGGAAAGTACATCTGGCACAGAAAAATAAGCACAAAATGAGTTTGTAGCTGTAACTTGGAGTAAAGCTGAGAAGAGCCTTACATGCCAAACCTCAGACCTTGGATGTAATCCAAACACACCATGTATAAATCAAACATCTGAACTTAATCCAAGTGATACAAAGGGCATGGAAATAATTTAAAATAAAATTAAACTTATCAACAACATACAATATCATTAGTTAAAGTGAATTTACTTACATTTCTTCCCTTAATGGTCAATAAAACATAGAGGTAAATAATTAAAACATAATAGCTATGCAACAGGACAGGTCATATGATGATTATCATTGCATGAATGAGAAAACAGAGATTCAAGCCATCTAAATGAATTTTCAAGTTCACACAATTTCACTGGATTGATGTCTTCAAACTCAATAGCTCAGATGCTACTACACCACTCTAGAGAAGGTTGCTAAAAAGAATTGGTTAAGGGGAATACTGGCTTCTGAAAATGGGTCTCAGTGTAGGTGTACCAAAAGATTTCTAAGTTCCCATAGGAAGATGAGGGACCAGAGTAAAGCAGCATAAAACTGTGAAAGATTAATATTATATCCAGATTCAGGGAAAGATTTTGACAGAAATGTTTGCTAAGGGATTATTTATAATGAGGGAAAATGAAATTAATACATGTTACCGAAAGTGAAGTCTAAATAAATCCCGTGCATCACATATATTTGAATATCATCTGGACATTAAGAATAATTATTAATTAAATGGAAAAGTTTCATCAGATGTTAAGGAAAAAGACCATGCAAAATAAGTTCAAAAACAAAAATCAAAAAACAAAACCTCTACATGCAGTCATGCTTTCAAATATAACTACTGTTTACCCAGTCATCTAGATCTCTCCAACTAATTTTGCTTTCAGTCTATCTACCAGGCATGTATAGGATACTACAAGGAAAATGATTAGATATTATGTTTTCTCCCTTTTTTTCTTTCTTTCTTTCTTCCCTTTTTTAAGATTTTCCCTCTTTTTTTCTTTCTTTCTTCCTTTTTTTAAGAAAGGGAGAGAGAGAGCAGAATAGGAGGAGGGGCATACGGATAAGCAGACTCCTGGCTGAGCAGGGAGCCTGATGCAGGGCTCCCTCCCAGGACTGTGAGATCATGACCTGAGCCAAAGTCAGATGCTTAAAGGACTGAGCCACGCAGGGGCTCCCCCACCCCTTTTTTGTTTTTGATTTTGTTTTTCTATGCTTCCCAGTGTAGCAGAGAAACTTGGTGAGGGGACACATAACTCCACTAGTATCTAAGGTAGATAATTATGCCTTCTCCATAAATGTACACATTTAGTTACTTATTGGCTTGTATACAAATAGCAAGTGAGGAGTCAGAAAACAAGGAGCTAGTAGCACAATAATCTCAGTGTCAATGGAGATGCCCTGTCTTCATGGAGTCAAGTACTGTGTATAGATGATAAAGAATGCAATAACAATACAAATGTGTTAAATGGTAAAATGGGCATTTTAAGATATTTGAAAACTACATATTAAGAACATAGGATCTGGCTTAGGGAAAAGTCAAAAGACTTATAGAGCAACAGCTATTAAGAATCAGATACTAAAAAAATGTGAGCGGGACACCTGGCTGGCTCAGTTGGTTAAGCAGTTGCCTTCGGCTTAGGTCATGATCCCAGCATCCTGGGATCGAGTCCCACATCGGGCTCCTTGCTCCGCAGGGAGCCTGCTTCTCCCTCTGACTCTGCCTTCCACTCTGTCTGCCCATGCTCGCTCTCGCTCGCTCTCTCTCTGCTCGCTCTCTCTCTGACAAATAAATAAATAAAATCTTTAAAAAAAAAAAAAAAGAAATGTGAGCAATATATGTCCAAAAAGAAAGATCAAGACATGAAGGCCCTGAGATGAAAGAACCCTGCCACATTTGAGGAAATGAATGGTATTCAGTAGGATTGTCAGGTGCATTTTGGGGGGAAAAGAATAAAAACATAAATGGATATTAGTGCTCACTTGGCCATCCATCACAACACAAGGACTCCTTCATAATAACTAAAGTTGTAGGATAATGATATTGGAAAATCCTCAGGATATGCATTTTTGGGGGAAAACAATAAAAACATGATTCTTTAGAAGTAAGTAATGGCAAATCTTAAATATTCCTAGAAGCTCATACAGAAATTTAGGATCTATCCCCAGTGCATGAAGATTTGTAATGGAGCTAGTTGTGGGGCACAGGTCAGCATTTCAATTTATTTCAGGGTTTATTCTGGAGAGCTGATTGGTTGTAGATAAGACTGGATGGAGGAATATCTGTTAAGAGGCTGTTTCAGTAGTTCCAGAAAGAGATGATGTTGGACTTGATTATTGTAGTAAAAACAGAAATAAAGGAAAAATTACAATCCATAGACTTTAGATGAAATTACATAAATAGGGTGGTGAGGGCCCAGTTATAAATGGATTGTTTTCTTGAAAGAGTTGAGATGAGATATAAATGGCAGGATGTCAATAAACAAATTTTTCCTATGGAAAAATTTAAATTCTCATTTAAAAATATCTTGTTATGGATATTAGTGCTCACTTGACAAAAATATACAGAAGCATCAATCATGAGACTCCTTGAAGAGTTCGTGTGTGTGTGTGTGTGTGTGTGTGTGTGTGTGTATGTAGTGTTGGTGTGTGTGGCTGTAATTTGAAGATCAGGGGCAAAATAAGAGAGGATGAGAAACTACAGAAATCTCTGGAGACATGTGGGAAGCTCCCATTTGGATGTTCCCAGAGATAATGGGCACTGGATTGGGGCTACTTGGAGGTCTATACTTCTGTCTGTGCTGGGGAATAAAATGTAATAGAAAATGAAATTGGGGGGCGCCTGGGTGGCTCAGTGGGTTAAGCCGCTGCCTTCAGCTCAGGTCATGATCTCAGGGTCCTGGGATCGAGTCCCACATCGGGCTCTCTGCTCACCAGGGGGCCTGCTTCCCTTCCTCTCTCTGTGATCTCTTCCCTTCCTCTCTCCTACTGTGATCTCTCTCTGTCAAATAAATAAATAAAATCTTTAAAAAAAAAAAAAAAAGAAAATGAAATTGGAAGTGCCTAGAAAAAATGAAATTGTGACACAGATGTAATTCATATCCACTTCTCAATGACATTTGGGTACATCTGTATTTTTCAAGTTTCTACAATAAGCAGATATCATAAGACCCTTGACATTTACAAGGGATAAATCCCAAGATCTTAGCAAATTTCTAGCTTTGCAAATACAGAAAAGTTTGTATAGTCTCTTGACTTCTCTAAAGATTATATTCCCGTCATGAGAAATAAGTTTTTAGAGAATTTCTTTTCAAGATCAGCGAGTTTTATTACTTCTAACTACAAAATATATGTGGAGTCCAGTCTCACATTTCAAACTGTGCTATGACCACTCTAATTTAAACCATCTTTTTTATTTCCTTGAAGAACCACATAGCCACTAAAACCACTACACATATCTATTTTTAAACTTCATATGACCCAGAATGTTTATAGAATATACATCATATTTCATTCCTCTGCTTAATATTTTTCAATGTCCTTCCATTGCTTTAAAAAATATGCACACTCATTTCTATAACTAGAAAAAAAAAAACCTTTATAATCTAAACGTCGTAAATTAGAACTTTTCTTATACCACCATTTTATTATGTTGCAGCTACACTGGCCTTTGGAGGACAGACTGACAATAAATAGTATGTATTTTCACTGAAGAAAAAATTTAAATACTTAGAAATATTGAAAACAATTTCAAGTCACAGATATTCAGCAGTGTTCTTGTTTTAGTCAGCATGAGCTAGGGTATGCTGCTTTAACATGTAACTACAAATCATTTTGGCTTCACAAAATAGCACTAATTTCTTTGTTTATAAAAAGTTCACCTTGGGTTTAGGAAACTCAGTGACATCTCTCATCCATCTTGCCTCTGTCCTCTTGGGACTTGGCCATCCATCACAACACAAGGACGCCTTCATAATAACTAAAGTTGTAGGATAATGATATTGGAAAATCCTCAGGATATCTTCACTGCCTCTACTTGAAAGGGATTCATTATATTAGCCAGAACTTACTTCATGTAGCCTCACTTCACTAAAAGAAAGTTAGGAAAACTGAAAACTGATGAGCAATGATAAATACTGCTATAGTTCATTCTTTCAGTTCTAATATATTAAGTTTAATCTTTCTGCAAAACATACACCCCCTTGCCAAGGAAGACAACCCTGATTTTCCAAAAACAGCTCTAAAGCTTAGGTGCTGTGCAATAATATTCTATCCATCAGATCTGGATTTGGCTCCTCTTGGATGGGAAACCTACAAACTCTACCTAAATTCTTCTCATACACTTAGTATATAATGGTAGAATATGGCTAGGATAATTGTAATAAACATTCTTATTTTGAAAGGAAAGAAGGAAAGATAAATAATGGTCATGGGTCCTTAGAAATTATGAAATCCCAATGGGCAAATGTTGTGTGAACCACCTATCTTGAAGGTAGAGAGTATTCCTTGATGAGGCTTTTATCCTGCTGTCCCAGAAGTTCCCTTTCCACTGTCCTTAGCAGCCTTCTAGTTTCATCTTCTAAAAGCATTTTTCCCCTCTCTCTCATTATCCTTCATGTCTATATCTGAAGTCGACTTGAGGGAACAAGCTCTTCATAGAGACTGTAACAGTTTTCTCAATCCACTACCTGCCTATGGACACATGGGGGCCCAAGGATCATTTTGACAATGGATGTTAACATTTATTGGATGCTTTCTATGTGACAGAAATTATACTAAGCAATTGCATCCATTTAATCCTCACAATAGCCTTTTGAAATGGCATTATAATTATTCCTATTTAAATTGCCCAGTGTTCCATGGCTAGTCCAAAATGGAACTTGGATTCAAACCCTGCTCTGTTTGATACCAATCTGTAATGTTTCTTTTATTTCTATTGTCTTTATACTTCTAAGTTAATGGGATTATTCTAGGAATTGTTTGAAGTGATTCCTGGAGTAACTACATATAATCACTGTTTCTGACAAATGCAAAGGTCATTTTTAAGTCTCAAAGAACTACAGGCTACCAGTTTCTTTAGTAACACAGAACTATATAAATGCATGCACACACACACACACCAGGAGTTTTATATATAGAAATCTATTCAAATCCATGTACTAGGAACCAAATCCTCAGTTGCTTTAAAGATATCATTTACAAATGTCCATTTTTTTCTTTGATTTTATTGATTTTTTTGTCCCCTTATTTTTCTTTATCAACTTGCTGAGTCTGTTTTGAATGGCAGATGAAAAGGTTACATCATAAATCTGATATTTACCTCCAGATATCTTAAAAATTGATATTAATTTATTGGGTATTAACTCTCAATCTGATGATTTAAGGCACCTCAGTCTTTTGAAAAATTTTACCAAAAGGTAGAGAGGCTTTTAATTTAATCATTGTTGCATCGCTGAATTTTTATAGGCTTTTGACTGTCAAAGTCTCTTTGACATTCAAAGATGTTCATCATTTATAGTTTGAAATAAAACAACCATCTCATCAATATTGGAAAATCGGGAATGTTTGTAATTCTACCATTCTATAGCCAATTCTTTCCTTAACTCATCAGTTTCTTGGAATGTCCTATAAAATGTAGCCAATTTCATACAAAATATACTACTAAAGCACTATTTCCTACCCTTTTTCTCTAGACATTTAGGTTAAGAAGAGAAGTTCATTTGTCTTCATGATCTAATTTTCAAAATTACCCCAGGCAAGAATTTTACCACTCTATCAAATGTTCTACCATTTCTCATTGCAAATCACCATATTTCCAGACACCTCTAACAGCAGTGTCACATTTGAGGTTTTTGTTGTGAGAGCACCTCATTTGCAGTACTAATTTTCTGTATTAGGGGAGTGTCTTGGGGTTTCCCAAGATCATCCCTAGGTTTAGTGTTTTACTAAAAGGACTCATTGAATTCATAAGTCATTATACTCATGGTTATGGTTTATTACCATGAAAAGATACACAGGAAAATCAGCAAAAACAGGTACATCAGGCCAAGTCTGGAGGAAACTAGGAGCAAACTTCCTGGGAGAGTTTTCTCTCCCAGTGGAGTCAACCAAGAGACACTTAATTCTTTCTGCTAGAAACTGTAGCTACATGTAGGAAGTGCTCTCTCTACCCGGAAAGCTTGCTTGCTTGAACCTAAGAGTTTTTAAAGAGGGTCACATATAAAGCATATAATACCTTCATGACTGACTATACTTACCAAAACTGCAGAATTCCAAAAAGAAAACAGGCGACCGCCATAAATCACATTGTTTGCATTAAATCACATTGTTTGCATAAAGTATCTAAACAAACTGCATATTATTTCCTTCAAAACTCCAAACATGCAACACACTCTTATCAGTAGGACATTCCAAGCATTCAATTCCCAGTAGCCCCTCCCCAAGGGCCATTCAAGAAAACAGGCTCTTCTGGGAATGTGCAGGTTTTAAGGAATTTAGACCTGATGAATTAATTTTTTTCTTGTACATGCATGTTAGAACATATTGTGATAACAGCAATGAAAGACCCTAATTTCACTGACTTAATACAAGTATTTCACTACCACCACTACTTGCCAACCCTATTTATGTGAAGCTTACCAAAAATCTGAAGAGTACTTCAAGGCACTTAATCACCATACCCAACCTCAGTAACTCACGCACCTTATGTCCTTTGTTTCTGCCATGTGAGCGCAAAGCTTTATCTGCCACTGTGTGGCTGAAGAGGAAGAAATTAGAGGATCCCATGGAGCGTTTCATAGCATCATCCAGTAAAATGTGCTATTTTTGCTCACATTTCATTGTTTCTCACAGGGCCCCACCCAACTGCAAGGGGCAGGGCTTTCAGACTCCCTGAAAGAAGGTGTAAACAGAAACATCTGAAATGAAGTCAAGAACTCAGAAACATCAAGGAACCCCAAAATGGAGCTAGGAGGCCAGTTGGGGGAGGGGTGTTGGTCTCCTACATGTCCATGCCTGGTGAAATATGAACTTTTAGACTGTGCCAACCACAATCTACTATATCCTCGTACAATTGTCAGAATGAGGCTTATTTCACTGAACTCCAACCTAGTATCTGGCATGGCAACTTATCCTATATAAACTGTTAATTATTTTTGCCTATACCAATGATAATTCTTTCAAAACAACTTCTATAGCCTGCAGTTTTTGCCTTTATCTATCTCTTTCTCTTTCTTTATTGGGGCACATTTCAGTTTTCTCCTGAATCTTTGTCTCCTGGATTTAAATTCCTCAATACCCCAGATAAACTTTTGGTTTGCTTTACAGTCTCAATCCTTCCTGGTTTTACAAAGGAACAGAGTTCCAGTCGTCAGTGAGAACTAGTGGTGTTCATTATATTTACAATTTATCAATATTCTGGAGATAGTGAATCTATGAATACAGAGAGGTTATACATAGTTATAACCAGGAAAATCATATATTTTTTAATTACTGAGAAGAAAAAAAAATAAAAGTCAACCCAGGGTACTAGTGGTAACAAAAAGCTTCTCTTGAAATGAGAACATTTCCTTGTGTCCACGTGTATGTCAGTATCAACCCTTCTGAAAAGGAATAGTGCTTTTTCCCAGAAGTTGGGAGGTAACATCTCATGATAAAAATAAGGAAACGTGTTCATTCTCTTGAGCTCCTTTGGAGAAATCTGAGACAGTCTTCTAAGAGGAAAGGGATTTTCTCTACAGGTGTAAACCCTCCAGAGGGGTAGGGATTGGAACCCAAAATGGGTTGAAGAACCCATTTTGAACAATGTAGCTTTTGAAAGCTTTCTATGGGCCTGACCTTTTGGTAAGAAATCTCCATATATCATATTATTCCTTACAAGAATCTTTTGAAATGGGCATTTTAATAATTCTGTTTTAGAGCTAAAAAGTCTGACATTAGACAGGCAAGCAGGTGAAACTGAGTGGTAAATTGGGAAGAGTGAGAACATGAACCCTGGTCTGTGTTGCTCTGAGACACATGCTTGTAAATACAAAGCAAATTTTTTCTCAGAGTTAGAGGACTCGGAACTGTGAATAAGGCTGTGTCATCGGTGAGGACAAATGAAGTAATTGAGAATGCTACTCACTCTCAATACTTTTGTAGTCCTATTCATTCTTCCAGCCATTATCATACAAATGATAACCATGTATCTGGAATAAGAAAGTTTATTTACTATAATTTCTCCTATTTTTACACAGACTTATTATTGAGTTTATGTCTCTTGATATGTAGAGAATTGTGCTCCAAGTTAGGGCAGGAGATATAAGGACACAGGGAAGCACAGGAGAGCAAGGGATAAGAGAGGGCAGGGGTTAGGAAACATGGCCTAGGGGTCAAAGGGTCATGGAAAGGCAGGGGGTATGGTGAAGACAGAGGTGACGCAGGGCAGGCAAAGAAGAAATAGCTAAGAATATTGCCCTAAAAGCCTTTATTCCTTAGTCATAGAAACAGAATAGATACATAAAAGTGATAGCCAGCATCTTGAGTCAGGTCATGATCCCAGGATCCTCATCCTGGGGTCAGATCCCCCTTCCTCCAAGGTCAAGCCCCATGTTGATCTCTCTAATCATCCAGGATCCTGCTCCCCCTGCTTGTTCTTGTCCTTGCTTGGTCTCACTCTCTTTCTCTGTGTCAAATAAATAAACGAAAATCTTAAAAAAAAAAAAAAAAAAAAAAAAAAAAAAAGGAGAAGGTGTTACTCAGTGAAGATGTTTATTATTGTCTGCTTCATGGATGATGTTCCAAAGTGATCTAATTAGGAAGGGAAATGATCAGAGAAGGGTCATTGTTGAAGGGTTGAAGTGGGTAGAACATGGAATTCAGAATCCACTTTGAAACCAAGCTCTTCCTCTTAATAGTTACATGATTGTTATTTCATTGTTTTTAGCTTCAACTGTTATCTGTAAAATGGGAATAATAATAACTATGGCTTAGATTTGATGGAAGAGTCAAAGAAATAATGTATATACCATACTTGGTGACTTTCTTGAAACAATGTGAGCCTCAATCTGTATCTGTTCCTCATCCTTGCTTCAAGGCTGGCATAATCCCTGTCCTTCTGCTACTCAACTGCTTAATTAAGGAAACATTGAGGGGTACCTGGGTGGATCAGTTGGTTAGTTAAGTATCTGCCTCCAGCTCAGGTCACAATCCCAGGGTCCTCTGCTCTGCAGAAAGCCTGCTTCTCCCTCTCCCTTTGCCTGCTGCTCCTTCTTTCTCTCTGTCAAACAAATAAGTAAAATCTTAAAAGAAAAAAAAAAAAAGGAAACATTGATTGAATTCTTATTCTATAGTAGTCATTCTTCCAGTTGCTCAGGATTCAGCAGTGAACAAACCAGATTTTCTACTTTCTTGGACTTTATATTCTTGTGGGAGTTCCATTAAAAAAAGAAAGAAAATCCCAAGGAACCAAATCATTATACAAGCCTATTTCAAATGCTGATACATTTTATGAAGTGACTGAAAGTCTGATGTGCTAGTGAAGGGGAGGGAGGATATTCAGGGAAACCTCTGTGGAACAGTGATATCTGGGTGAGTGGAACTGGAGACTCCTTTTTTCAGTGGGACTAACATGTGTAGAGACATGGGTTTGATGGATGACCTTCAAGTTTTGGTAGACGCAGAATGCCTGGAGTATAGTAAACACCCCCAGGGAGAGTGACAGAAGCTGGCATAAAGGCCTGGTCCAGATGACATAGCTCCTTTTAAACTGCAGTAGAGGGTCTGAGTTTGTTCTCAGAGGCAGCTGTGACAATGACCGATGGGCCATGCCAACGATTCAGAGGAGGAGCCGTGGGGGACGTGCTGTGAGTAGATGGTGAGCCCTCAGAGTGCCACGACTGGGAATTCAAATAGTCTCATTACATCACTTCAAAAACTTGATTCACCTCTCCCCAGGCAGCTCCAGAACCCTTTTCCTTGCTTGACCAACTGGGATCATTAGCCAATTCACATTTTTCTCAACCCATTTCTTCCAGGCCATTGATCCATGTGGCCTGCTCCAGCCGTGCTGAATTTTCCTTCCAATGAATGAACTCCCTTTCACGGCCTCTCGGACTGTCCCCTGTGCAATTTCCCGGACGTTTCTTCCATTTGGTTCTTGGTCATGCCTCTGTTACCGTTTTCATTATTTTAAAAATGGAGAGGAAGTGTTTCTGCTGAAGTTGCCCAATCTTGTTTTCACTCTATTGGACTCCAAAGTGTGCTGTCTGGGCGCGGGCAGATGGATGAGGCAGAAAAGCCACTGATTTGATTTTCCCTTTCAGTTTTCAGATCTTTCCCTGCTTGCCTGATTTCGTTTTCTCTTCTAACAGTGCATCTAAATATGCGCCTTTTTCTTCCCTCTTGAGGTAATCCTTTTTATTGCTTTTACCTGTAACATTTGCCTTTGATAGTTTCTGGATATGTGTTTAGGATCAAAGATGTTCTGTTCGAGGCTTAGTTATCCTGTCTGTGCTTTAACTTAGTTATTTCCCTTTGTTCTGTGATTTTTTGTCTTTTTTTGGCTCATTTTTTACAGTGCCTTCTTCTCAGAGATTCCTTTACTTAGGGGGTCAAAATAGTGTTGCTTAAATAAACGTTTTGTCCTCCAGAACCTTTAATGTGTCAGACAGTACCCTATTGTTGGTATTTTGAAAGAGAAATACTACCTCAGAGAAGCTCAATATTCTTGTACAGGTTTTGATGTTCCATTCTTGTTTTAATGCCCAACAATCAATTAGTTGGTATGTATTCCCGAAATTAGATCCCCACTCAAGCCAAAAAACAGCTCCTCATCTGTCCCTGCTGATGGGTAGTAAACCTAAGAAGCATGTTTTAATAAGTGTCTGCAGAAAATTTAAAATAATTTCCTAAATGTTATTGCTCCCTTATTTCCCAGAAATCACTACTGCAGGGATTCCAAGTAGTGTTGTCATCCATGGTGGGGCAGGATGCACACAAATTGCACGATTATGCTAAATATTTGGAAATATATTTGTGTATGTGTTTCTGTGTGTGTATATTGCATAATTAATTCCTTTTTTCTGCTTTAATTTTTTAGGATACCTAGCTTGGTTTATTAGCTGAGTGAGTTTATCATCAGTTATATATACTGCATTTTGTGACAATATTTTGACTAAATAAATTATTTGCAGTTTTAATGCTTTACTGCACTTTTCAACCACATACAGAATTGACGTCTACAGGCACAGAACATTGCTTTTTTATGTAGGTTTTCTTCAACTTTGACCCCAGATTTCAAAGAAACATTTAAAGTTTGTCATGAAATATAACTATTTCTCTAGGTATTTCTAAAATTTGCTGGTTGAAGACTGGCACTGCTACAAATATCCGTAGACATTATATGTATTCGCTTCATGTTTAAATGCATATAGTTTGATCATTATAAAAACAGTATAACCACAGTATAATAAGAAATTGGGAAAAAAAGAGAACCATACTCTCTTAATATAATCATCCTATGTTAATAGAAACACTGCTTTCATGTCAGATCCTACAGTTTCTGTTTCTGAGAAGCTTATGGTGCTCCTGCATACCCAAAACTTGCTAGACCCTGGGAATATAAAGAAGAAATGGAACAGTGTCTGAGCTCACAAGAGATCCCAGGGGAGACGGCAATCTCCTACAAAGCCGTGAAGAGATTAGTTTAGACAGAATGCTGGAGACTCTGGGATAGAATGATTACGGGAAACTTAAGTGTTCCTGAAGAGAGGCAGAGAAAGATTCTGGGGAAAGGGGATTCCTGAGTTTTATCTAAAGGGATAAATTGGGCTAACTCAAGAGAGGAAGGATCGGAAGGTCATTCCAGGAAAAAGAAATACCATGACTCAAGGCATTTGCCACAGTTTCATTTTGGGTACTATAGCAATTCACTCTTGCCAAAATACAACTCAAGTGGTAGGAAATGTTAGAAACAAAGTTCTTAGTCAATTGCAGGCTAGTCTGTGCATCATGCTTTGAACATAGTTTTAATCAAGGAACATTTAGATACAGAGCTATTATGTATTTATTTTATATACATATGTGTGTATACATACATGTGTGCATGTTTATTCCATGTTGCATTTAACAAAAATCAAGTGACTATGTTTTACTTACTATTAAATTTTATATATTATTAAATATTATAAATTTCTAAATAAATATTATTAAATATTGTTAAGAAAATGAAATAATATTATGGCTATTGCTCAAATTAATATAATTAATTCCAGGGCTTTTTATCTCCCCCACCCCCATAGCATGAACCATTCCTTTAGACTATGTTCCTAGGCTGGCAGATAGTCGAACAAAATAAAAACCACTTTATGCTTCTCAATAGATATCAGAAATTACTTAATAAAGTGGCTTTTACTAATTTAAGCTCCCTCTCACCTATATGCAAGTTTGAATGTTTACATTTCTCAGTAGCCACTTCCAACACTGGTGACTGTCCCCCTTAAGTTTTACTAATTTATTTGGCAGATTATTTCTTAGTCTTTAGTATCAGATCCTTGTGATACAATAAGAATTATTCTGATGTCTTAATGATGTTATGAGGATTAATTTAAGTAATGAATGAAAATTGCAGAGTGCACTGGCATATACAAGTGTTCGATAAATTATAGCAATCATGTTATTATCTCTCTGACTAATAGAAACTATCTTGATCTATTTTTTCTCTTCCTGGACCTATTAGAGAGTTAATAACTTAATGAATACTTAATGCTCATGTTAGAAAGCATTTTTATTTTATACCAGTGATTGACTACCAGCACACAAAGCCCACAACTAGGATGAGGTACAAAAAGCAATGGGATATTTCAAATCTCCCCAAAAATACCAGTCCATGTAGATTCTCATTTAATACAACTTAGTAAAATTCCCAAGGTTGGAATTAAGAAAAAACTTAAGTAAGGTACCCCAGTGGACTCACCACATTCCAGGTAGGGAAAATGACGATTAGCTCTATTTCTTATATCCAAGAGATTCTCTTGTACTAGAAACCATTCAAAAGTGGAAGTGCACTGTCTTAGATATAAGATCCATTTAAGAAGAAGAATGGGGGAGGAGAGAGTGTGGAAATAAATGTGTCTTTCTCAGATAGTAAGAGAATGAACTTTAAGTATCCCTGTAGATCTTAATGTTGCCAAAAAATGTCAGGCAGAGGTATAAAAACAAAACAATTAAACAAAACATGTTGGTGTTAATCATAGCAGTGGTACATTTTTTTTTTTTTTCCTTTCTTCAGCCAAGCTATTTTTTTTAGTCGGGGCTATTAAAATATAAATTATGGATAATAAAATTCACCCCTTTAGCTGCTTCTCTCAAAGAACTTATCCATTTAACCTGACTTATCAAATTTATTGTCTTAATGTTGTTTAAAAGGTTCCTTTATACTTTGAATGTCTGTAGGTCTTAAGGTGATATTCCCTCTTCCACTTTTAATACTGGTAATTTATGTCTTTACTCTTTTTTTCTTAATCAGTTTGGCCAGATATCTATCTATCTATATCTATTTTTAAATTTTACTTATTTATTTACTTATTTGAGAGAAAGAGAGAGAGAGCAGGATCACAAGTAGTGGGGAGGAGCTGAAGGAGAGGGAGAAGCAGACTCCTCACTGAGCAGGCAGCCCCTAGGGCTTGATCCTAGGACCCAGAGATCATGACATGAGCAAAAGGCAGATCCTTGACCAACTGAGGCACCCAGCTGCTCCAGTTTGGCCAGATTTTTATCAGTTTTATTATTGACCTTTTCAAAGGACCAGTTTTGATTTATTGATTTTTCTCTCATATTTTCAATTTCACTGATTTTTGTTATCTTATTTCCTTTTTTTTTGTAGTTGTATTTAATTTGTTCCTTTTTTTCATTTGTGGGAAAGTGATTTTTAATAATTTTTTAAATTCAATTTAGTTAATATATAGTGTAATATTAGTTTCAAGGGTAGAATTTAATGATTCATCAGTTACATGAAACACCCAGTGCTCATTACATCAAGAGCCCTCCTTAATGCCCATCACCTAATTACCCCATCCTGTCATTTACTGCCCCACTTCAGCAACCCTCAGTTTGTTTCCTATAGTTAAGAAATCTTATGGTTTGCCTCCCTCTCTGTTTTTATCTTATTTTCCCTTCCATTCCCCATGTTCATCTGTTTTTTTTTTTTTTCTTAAATTCCACATATGATGAAATCTTATGGTATTTGTCTTTCTCTGACTGATTGCCTTTGCTTAGCACAATACCCTCTGGTTCTATCCACATTATTGCAAATGGCAAGATTTCATTCCTTTTCATTGTTGAGTAATATTCCATTGTATACATACATGCCACTCTTCCTTATCCATTCATTTATGAATGAATACAACAAGGGTTTCTGGAGTAGCCATCTTTATATGGGACAAACTAGATTTTATTTTTATTTTATTTTTTAAATATTTTATTTATTTGAGACAGAGAAGGAAAGGAAGAGTATGAACAGGAGAGAGGGAAAGAGGGAGAGAGAGAAGCAGAATCCCTGCTGAGCAGGGAGGCCCAATGCAGGGCTCAATCCCAGGAACCTGGGATCATGACCTGAACCAAAGGCAGACACTTAACTGATTGAGCCACCCAAGCACCCCAAGAGAAACTAGATTTTAAAGCAAAGACAGTAATAAGAGATACAGAAGGACACTATATCATAATGAAGGAGTCCATTCAACAAGAAGATCTAACAATTGTAAACATTTATGCCCCTAAATTGGAAGCAGCAAAATATATAAATCAATTAACAACAAACTTAATGAAACTCATTGATAATAATCCAATAATAGTAGGGAAAATTAATACCCCATCATTCACAGCAATGGACAGATCATCTAAACAGAAGATCAACAGGGAAAATAGGGCTTTGAATGACACACTGGACCAAATGGACTTAAAGGATATATTCAGAGCATTTCATCCGAAAGCAGTAGAATATACATTCTTTTCACGTGCACATGGAACATTCTTCAGAACACACATCATTCTTCAGAAGATCACATACTGGGTCACAAGTCAGGTCTCAGCTGGTATAAGAAGATTGAGATCATACCATGCATAGTTTCACACCACAGTGTTAGGGAAACTTGAAGTCAACCACAAGAAAATAAATAGGCAGGACCATAAATACATGGAGATTAAAGATCATCCCACAAATAATGAACAGGTCAACCAAGAAATTAAAGAAGAATTTTAAAAAAATACATGGAAGCAAATGAAAATGTAAACAAGACAGTTAAAACCTTTGGGATGCAACAAAACCTGTTGTAACAGGGAAATACATAGAAATACAGGCACAGGGAAATACATAGAAATACAGGCCTTCCTCAAGAAGCAAGAAAAATCTCAAAAATATAACCTAAACTTACACCTAAAGAAGCTGGAAAAGGAACAGCAAATAAAGTCTAAATCCAGCAAGAGAAGAGAAATAATAGACTAGAGCAGAAATCAATGATATACAAATAAAAATAGTAGAACAGATCAACAAAACGAGGAGCTGATTCTTGGAAAGAATTAACAAGGTTGATAAACACCTCGCCAGACTTACCTAATGCTATGGTTTTTAAGTACTACTTAAGCTGCAACAGATAAAGGTTGATATGTATTCATTTTAATTTGATTTAGAATATTTCCTAATTCCATTTTTGTTTTCTTCTTTGACACAGAGTTTATTAAGAAGTGTGTTTTTAAACTTCCATATATTTGAGTATTTTTCAATTATTTTCTATTGGTTTCTAGTTTCCTCCCCATTGCGATCTAAGGATATATGTTGTGCAATTTCATTCTAGAAATTTTGTGACACAGAAGTGAATAGTGTGTGAATAGTGTGTGCACTTCAAAAAAAAAAATGTATTCTGTTGGGTTTCTCCCTTTGCCTTGTGAAGGTCAATTAGGTCAAGTTAGTTGATAGCATTGTTCAGGTCTTATATTTGCTTACTGATTTTCACTTTACTTATTTTATTAATTACTAAAACATCTCCAACTATAACTGTAGAGTTTAGAGTAGTCATTTTTAAAATTCCACATGTAGCATCACTGTTTCTTAACATCTAATAAATCAAATTTTCTTTTATTTATTTAAAGAAATATAATTCACCAAAATGTGTCTGCTGATGCTTAAATTCAGTGTAATTCAGGTCTTAGTCAAAATAAGAAGCACCAGATACTTTTCATCAGGTAGCACATGGTTAACTAAACTATTTATGCATTCATGTGTAAGTAATTCAAAGACATATTTTGGTATTTGGGGATCTATCTCTATTCAACGATCTTTCTAGGTATCACTAACCAAAAGGTAACAGACTAGATTTTTTTTTTTTCCAAGATTGATTTGAGAGGGATTCCATGCTAGCAGGAGAGACTCTCAAGCAGACTGCCCACTGAGTGCCAAGCCCCATGCCAGACTTGATCTCACGACACTGAGATCATAATAGCTGAAATCAAGAGCCGGGGAATCCACTGCCTGAGCTACCGAGGTGCCCCAAAATTTCTTCTGACACTAAGATCCTAGGTGATGGTTTTTAGAAAATTCCCATTTTAAAGTTCAGTTGCATCAGTTGTAGGAGAGAGAAGGGAAAACGAAATGAGATTTTAAGAATCTTTGCTTTCTGTGACATCATTCTCATCCAGAAATCAGCATTATTTATTTTATTTACATTTGTTTGATTTAATATGTTTTTAGGAGCCTATCACTTTTCTCCTATGAGGTAACTTACTAAATTGAGTCTCACTCTGTCAGTTGTAAAATAATATAGTAACCACAACCCTGCCTATATCCTGGGATACAATTTCCCTGCCTATATCCTGGGAAATTGTAATAAATGAGAAGATGACTAGGTAAAAAGTTGTACACAACCAAATCGATATTATCCTAATTATTATTAAGCAACAACACTCACATGCTAGCGAAAGTTGCTACTTCTGAACCACACGCACACATACGCACACCACTTCTGCCCCAGAAGCTTAATTATGTCTGTACTAAAACTTGTACCTCTTTGAATGATCTTATATTGTTTCTAACTCAACATTTCATGATCTTTTCTTCCCTAGGCAGCTAATTAAATCAGCAGCTGAACTCTTCAATTCATACTAAGGCAATCAGGAATTTCTATTTCTTTTCAACTAGTTCCCTCAAATAATTGCACAGTTCCTTTTTCTAGAATCTTGAAGGAGCAAGACGAAATGGATTTTAATGGGTTACTCTCAGAGCCACAAATAAGACTGACTTTTCAAGACTTTGGCCAAGTATTTATTTGAATGGAAGAAGGTTTTACTGATTGAAAATAAGCTAGTATATGTCCTAACGTGGCTTTTGATTAATTCACACCAATGATTCTGAATTTGTGCCATCTACTTTAAAAAGAAACCCAACTTGTGAAGCATTCTTATTTTTCATCCAGAGAGGATTAGTGGAGAGAAAATTAAGTTCCCTCATCTAAGTAAGTACCTCAGGGAACTATTCACCTATCAATGTATGGGAGAGTTTCTGCCTGTAACTTACCCAATTTCATTAGCATTAATGGGGGTTTTGTGTGAAATCCTGTGTGAATCATTGCTTTAGGAGATCTGTAGGAGTTGTTTGATTACTTTTATTCTGTAATGGCTCTATTCTCCAGCTCAAACTTTTAACTCGTTAGGCTTGCAATAGATGCTAAATTTTGAAAGGAATCAAGCTTGGACTTCTGCAGGTAATTAAATCAGAGGAGCAGCACATGGAGTACTTCACCACTGTGACTAGCAGATTCATGCTGCCTATCAGGTGCCTGAATGTTCTGCTAGAATGGTGTCTCTAGCACGTGAGGACTCAAACTTGAGCTTTTAGCTTTCATCCAATTGTGTTTTGTTAATGTGAAAAAAAATAAAAATATGTTTTATTAATATGTTCTCATTTATGAGTATTCTTACTCAAGCCTTCTATTTCCCCTCATTGCTGGGCTGTGAATTCTGCCCCCATTTAGATGACCTTTTAAGCACCCCACCCTTGCTGTTGTTCAGCTTCTATTTTCTAATGATCTTTACATAGTATGAAAATAGAATCTGTGTCCAAATCTGGGCAATTCTGAAAATGAAAGGAGAAACTTGTGAGGCTACATGGTCTGAGTGCACACGCAAAAACATCCTGGATGTGCACTAGGGAACTTCAGCAGCCTTAGTGAGGGGGAGGAAGGTAGAGCTAGAAGCCCAGCTGGTGGGCAGCCCTAGGTCCCTCTGACCAAGGTTAGGCTGCTTCTGCTGCCAGGGGTCTCCTCCTCTGGACCTAGTGTGCTCACACACATACAGACCTGGGATAGAAGAGTATTTTGGGGACTCAGAAGAAGAGGTGCGTCCTGACTAGATGAAAATTCAGATGAATTACCCAGTGAATGAAAAAGAAAGCCCCAGAAATCTGACAGTATTTCCCTTTCTTTGATGAAAACCTCACTTTATGTGTAATAAGGGAGACATATGGTGAAGAAGCAGGAGTGGGGCATCCAGAGACTCCAGCAAATCCAGATCTTGATGCTGGTATAAGTGAACATCTGGATGGCTGGATCAAGATTCAGGTTCAGATGACTTCACTGTAGAGTTAGAAGATGAGTCTTGATTCAGCAGATTATAGCCTTAGTGATGGAGAATAACTCTCAGAGGAAGATGATGAGGGATGTTGAGGTAAATCAGGCAGGGCAGAGCAATAGAGGTTCACTTGAAGATCCTGAAATTTCCTCAGCAGACTACCAGAAGTATAATTGATGAAATAAAAATGAATCCTCCCCTTTTACCCTACTGCAACAGATGTTGGGCAATTGGTGAGAAGTGGCTTCATAAATAGGAACAGAAAATATCTGTAAGAGCCAATTTAGAAAAGTTAACACAAGGAGGAGAAGGCTTTGGTGTTCCTGATGGAAAAAAAATAAAAACAAACAAACAAAACAAAACAAACAAAAAACACAAAAACTACAGTGGATGATTCCAAAGACTCATATGTTGAAGAAAATGATGATCATCACCTAAATCTCCCAATTCTAACAAAGGGAACACTATTCTCAGGCATGAACTTCTAATTGGATCACATATAGCAAACTCAAGGAGTTTGAATGAGAAAAAACACGAGACAAAGAAGAAAATATGGAATCTAGTTTTCTCCTTAATGCCATTGATTCTCATAGGATTTGCCTAGGTCAACCTAAAAACAGTTGCATTGTCCATTGCAATATAGGACATTTTATGGCATGTTTTACATGTGCAAAGCAGCTTAAAAATTGTATGCAAGATGAGTAAGTTCTATAGATCTGCTGTACAACATAGTGCATACAGTTAACACATATTAGGCACTTAAAATACCCTGAGGATAGATCTCATGTCAAGTGTTCTTAAACACACACACACACACACCCAAAACGCAAGGAAACTGTTGGAGGACGGATATGTTTAGGACCCTAACTGTGGTAATAATACAATGAGTGTATGCTATGTCCAAACTTAACAAAATGTATACATTAACACATGTAATTTTTTGTAATGTATATCAGTCATACTTTGATAAAGCTTAGAAAAAGAGAGAAGCAAGCCCTACCCAGTATGAAGACAACCAATTCAAATGAATGTGATATTTCCCCTAGTTGACCTGTCCATGAAAGTAGAATTATGTATTTTTAACAATAAAACCCTAAACATTTAAAGGAATATGAAATGTATCATTTTTTTTTTTAATATGTCAAAGTAAGAAAGTATCTTGTTCATGTATCTTTCTTCTCATCAGAGTAATTTACCTATTGGGATTGATAGTGAATGTTTACTTCCTTTTAGGAAAATGTAAATTCTGTCTACATATTTGGTTTTTGATGTAATTTAGATTGGATATGCTGTTTATCCTTTATTCCTATTCCTTATATTTTAAATCTTATCCCCTTTCTCTTAAATGAGACGTACCTAATTTTATTTTTATATAAGTAGGGCATTTAAATGTAACTTATTTAGTACTTTTCATGTAAAAAGAAAAAGTTTGTGTGGAAGATTTAATATTAAAATTTTAAATACCCTTTAATCTTGCGATTCTTAGTTTCTCTCCTCTTTCAGAGCCTCTTAAAATACTTTTTCCAGATAAAAAATAAATTGGTAGTTATATTTGGTGCTGTGTAATTAAAGTGTACTTTTTCTCCAGCCGCTTTGGTATATAAGGGATTAGTGGTAAAGATGTTGTCTCTTGAGAAGTCTTGGGGAATAGGCATCATTTATCCATAAAAAAGAACTTTTCAACGTTCTGTAGTAGAACATGGAGTGGTCCTGTGGGGTACAGCCTGGGGTATCAGACTTCCCCACACAGGATTTCAAGATGTGGCAGAATCAACTGTTTCCCCTAAATTAATACAAAAATCTAATATACTTTGAGGTACATTCTTGGGCTGGGTTACATAGTGCCAAGTAGTTTCCTAGGATCCAGAACTTCATTTATGGCAAGTTCTAGAAACCAGTGAATTCAGAAAGATAAATTTAGAAATCTTATGGAAAAAAAAACGTTCAGGGATACTTGGCTCACTCAGTTGTTTAAGTGTCTGCCTTTGGCTCGGGTCCTAATCCAAGGGTCCTGGGATTAGCCCCACATTCTCCCTCTCCCCCTGCTTTCTCTCTCTCTCTCTCTCTCTCTCTGTAAAATAAATAAATACAATCTTTAAAAAATAAAATAAAATAAAAAATGTCCATTTTAAAACTAGCTAGAAAAGTCCTAACTTTTTTCTAAATTATCCAGAAATTATGTGCCACCTTTCTTAAAAAAAAAAAAAAAAAAATAGGGTCAAAACATAGGATTCTAAAATATCTTTCAAACTCTGCAGATTAATTTCTTCATTCATGTTTAAATATGGATCTTATTTGAAGCACGACACTGTGAATAACTATTTTGATTTAGGGTCCCAGTGTTTTTCTCCTGTGTGGGGTAGTTCTATAGACTTGCATGAGAGCAGTGAGATCAACTGAACTATAAGTTCAGAATAGGGCTGCAGAGTCACTTCAAAAACTTTCTGTGCCAGTCACTAACAGTATATTGTTATAAACTTCAGAACTCCCCCACCCCCCTTCCCCATGTATGCATATGTAAGCAAGAAACAAATGGCTGAAGGGATTAGTACATCAGCCAAAGAGTGGTCCTGAAACACAGCACATCAACTAGAACTAAGTAGAACTCATCTTTTTTGAGGAGAGTTGGTGGCATAAATGAGATTACCAACAATATATATATGGAGTATATGTCTGCAGTGATTATATAATTTATAAAACATTCATATCTATACACAGTTGGAGTCTGTTGTATGCCTATGGATCAGCAACATGGAAATTTTTTTTCCCATTTTCAGGATAAAATGAGGGACCTTGTCTTTGACTCTAACCTTCTGAAGTACATACTCATTCACACAGATACCTGCCTGGTCTGCAAAATCTAGAAAAGTTCTGCTTATAAACACCCTAGGTTTTTTGTTTGTTTGTTTGTTTTTCACACGTTTTTATAGCCTCCTAGCTCTCTACTTAGTTTTAGTCCAACTTGCCTTTCATCTCACCAAGGTTTCATCCTTCTATTCTGTCTACTTTTCTGTTATCTCTTTCTAACATATTTCACTCCCGCCCCCTTTCTCTCCATGTGGATTTCAATGACACGTCCCTATCAACCTCCAGAGTAACCACACTATTCAGAGAAAAACTGGGATCCCACAAAGTACGGTTCCTCTAGGTGCATTTTCTCTAGCATCAGATGGGCACCAAGACTGTCCGACAAGCCTGTTGTCTCAGTAGGCTCTCTCACCGTTACTATGTTAGCTATTTTAAATCTTGATCTTCCTGCAGCCTTCAACTTACTAGCCCTGTAACCTACTTAGAGCGGATAATTCTAGCTCTTACTTCAGAACAAACAAATGCCATTGCAATTGGAAATCTGCTCATGTCAAATCCATAAAGGTAAATGTACCTGAACCCTTATTTTTATCTTTTACATGTATCCCAGTGTAAGAGATATTCCCCCTTTGAAAGATTAATTCATTCGCCAGAGTTCTTCAATCTATAGCCTGCTACCTCCCAGGAGACCTGGCTATATTGGTTCTTCCCTCTTTCCGCAGTGACTTCAAAGAAAACAATTAGCTAACATTGGTTGAGAGGATGTGGACCCACATTCCCAGATGAAGAGAGGAAGACCTAGAGAAAACATCCAAAATCATACTGCTTAAGAATGGAAGGGCTAGAATTAAGATTGAAGTGTGCAACATCACAAAGAGAGGAATTATTTGCTACTGTATATTATCTGCATCATATAATCACTTAAACAGCCATGAAATAATTCTGGAATTACTATCTATTCTTATTGTCTCTAATTCTCACATCTCCCATTGGTTCTTCAACTCCCAACGCTCTGGCTTTCCCTTCTCTGTTCCCCTGACACCTCATTTTCCTTGTGATCATCTACCAGCTCTTTGTGGCTCAGATCACTTCTCTTTGTTGAGTCTTCTTGATATCTGCTATTTTTAATCACTCGGTGTTTTTATAGATGTTCTTTCCCTGAGCTCTAGGACTCCACATGTGGTGGCTTTCTAGCTCTCAGCTTGTTCTTTGTTTTGCTTTCCTTTGTGTACTGCTCTTTCCTTAAATGGTTTTCACTTAACTGCTTGTCAGAGGATTCAGTTCTTGGTCACCTCATCTATCATCATGACTTGGGTGAGGACCTGTTTGCTGATCCTGGAATTTTCAAGGACATTCTGTTGGAACCCTTATTCACCACTGTCACCTCGACCTTCTCAAATGCACCAAGAGCTTTAGAGTTCTTTTCTCTACACAACCCAGAGTTGCGGTCGGAACTTCACAGTGAACTAGTAATTGACAGTGTAGCTAAGGAAATATCTGGACTGCCATGGTCCTTTGGTTCTTCATTGTGTAGCTGGGTTTTCTTGTACCCACTCCTGAGGCAGCCTGATAATCCTTTATTCCTACCTGTTTTGCTTCGTCATCTCCCTGTTACGGGTGCAAAGGTTGACACTATTGTCATCTGCAGGTTTTTTCTGCATTTAGTCCTCTATAGGTGTCCAGATAATCGCTTGAATTCCCAATCTGAGTTACCAATCTGTGTGTTACAGAGAAGGAATGATAGTTCCCAGTTTTATAGAAACAATAAGGTGGCTCTTGTAAATAAAAATCTGAGGAGCTTTCTGGTGGAAGACTGAAGCCTGTGCCTCCTCTAACTTGCAGAGCTGGAAATTCTGATCTTTTGTTTGCATTCTTGGCTCTTACACAGTTTATTCTTTTTTAAGATTTTATTTTATTTGTTTCAGAGAGAGAGAGAGAGAACGAGAAAACACATGAACAAGCATGAGCAAGGAGAGGGACAGAAGGAGAAGCACACACCCTGCTGAACAGGGATCCCAGTGTGGGGCTTGATCCCAGGACCCTGGGATCATGACATGAGCCAAAGACAGATGCTTACCCAAGTGAGCCACCTACGTGCCCCTCTTACACAGCTTAGATGTGCAAACATCAGTGACTATGCACAAAGGTACTCTCACTGGTAAATCAGCAATGAGTGGTGTTCACGCAGGAATACATCAGTTTATTTAGAGACCAGACCTGGTCTGGTGCCCAGCACATCCTCCTTCTCTGCTTAGTGGCAAGCAGAGAACAGGTATGTACAGTTGTAAGCAAGTGCCAGGATATGCCAGTAGCAACATATGATGCCAAGCTCTTGGACTGGTCTTGCCTAAAGGAAATTTAATTTTCTTTGAAGACAGGGTGTAGGTTAGGGTGTACTTCTGTTTAGTGAGACCTTTTTTTGTCAGTTGTTAGCCCACCCATTATCCTTTCATGTCCCATTATACTATTTTGGTCACAACAGAACAGAGATAGGTGACTAGGGAAGAAAGGAAATGCTGAAGTAGAGAGTTAAAGAAAGAGCTGAGTGTCCCAGGGAATCTCACACAGACCTCTGCACATATCTGTACCACTGCCTAGATCACCGTTTACTTTTCAGTATCCCATTTAGAGATTAAGATCTTCAGAATAAAAGGAACATACTTTCATTAGTCTAAATGAATTATAGTGCCTAACCCAGCATAGTCCACGGATGGACAAAGTAGCAAAAGTTTGCAACCACCAAAGGAGTATTTGTCTTCTCAGAAAATAACAGCAACAATTTTTACCATACCCATTAAAGCTTATCATTTTACTGTTACCTCTGGATGAATCTCGCACATGAATCTTTTCATGCAGTGGTAATAGCCTACTAAAATTTTAGACTTCCATTGCTCCATTTGTTACTGAAATGTTTGTCAAAGAAACAGGAAAGGTAAAATACAGGTCAGGTCCACCATAGTACCTTTGTATCCCACACAACCAAAGTATATACTTCTGGACTACTCTGATGACACAATGTAACACTTAACCCTGACATAACAAATTCAACCCCACAGTTAAGATTCAGCTATAAGACTGGTCATAATAATACCTGGTAGAATCTTTCCAGGTTCTCTCCTTTCTACACACTCCAGATATCTATATCTAGGCACACACATATACATGTGCATATATATATGTATATATATACATATATACACACACATATATGTATATATATATATATACGCACACGTAAACTTATCTACACTTGTATATATATATAAATTTATGTCATATATATCATAAATATATATATATATATACACACACATATATTTATTATATGGGTTTGCATATTGGAAAATAAAATTCACCTTGAGAATGAATTTCATTTTGGCAATATGCATTAAGATTTCCTCTAAATATTCACAATTTTAATCCAAGGAGTCTATATCCAGTAATTTATTCTAAAGTTACTGAGAAATGTATGCAAAATTCTAAGAATAAAAATGTTTTTAGTAGTATTATTTTCAGTAGAAAAAAATTGATAGGCACACCCTTAATAACAATTTACTATTTAACTAAATATACCCATTTTGTCAAATATTATTTAGTTCTTCCTGGAAATTCAAAAGAATACTAAATAATCTAAAAAAATAGCCATAAAGTAATTTTAAGTGGGAAAAATAAAGCAGCATATAAAATTGTTACACATATAATGGTGGTGGTGGTGGTGGTTTCCTAGGCATTTTTTATATACATTTTGTCCTACATTTGTCTAGCATTTGTCTATTTTGTCCTTTTTCACTTTTTCTGTACTAAAAGGAATTTTATTTTTATGGTCATAAACAATAAACGGTTGTTAAAAGATTTCCTAATGTCTAAAGTCAGAAACAACAATAGGATGGGATCTACTACAGTTTATTACAAATGTCTATGTTTAGATATACATACTTAAGAAGACAAAAAAACATTTGATAAATATTCAAGATCAGTTGTAGGCAACAGTTTGCAGTGTCGCCTGACAACGATGAATGCAGTCTGTGAATGATGATAATATTTCTATTAGGAAAACTGAAAGTGAGAACCGCTCTGTTCTTAGACCCCATGTTCGGACTGCTGTGCTTGGTTCCAAAGGCCACATCTCAAGAGTTTTCAACGACCTATAAACTAGTGTGACCAACATTACAAATGGCCGCCATGTGGCGTCCCAAACTTCCAAAGTGGAGATGCCAGCAGGGGGCATCTGTTTTGGTTAAATATAAAGGCATATTTCTTAAGATCAGGACTATAAAAAAAAAAAAAAAATGGAACCAGTTTTCCTGTGACATCATTATGTTGCTTTCACAAGCAATTGGGTGAGCATCTGAGGAGTCCCTATGGCATGAGCCCTGTTCCACAAAGAAAGTAGATTAACTCCACCCACTCTCCCTCCAAATGGGCAGGATCCTGAGATGTATATGGTAGAACAATCTGGGTGTTTTCAGGATGAAGACACTTCTTTTCATTATGAGGATTCCTTCTCCATTAATAAAATGTGGAAGAATGTCACAGAAAAGGGGATAAGCATGAATCACAGAATTACTTTTGTAATGTAGCATGTTTAAGAAGACTCAAGCAGATGCACACAGAAACAGTTTGCCAAATTATTTTACAATAATATTATAAAATATTTTTTTCTCAATGAAAACGCTTATGGCTATCAAACTAAGAAAATCCTGTTGGAATGTATGTGTTCAAACCTGTCTTCAGAAACTACTTAATATGTCGATAATTACTTATGAGTCTTTTTAATGTCTGATTTTGAAATGCTTTTTCTGTGATTCACAAAAAAAGTACAAGTATGCCAGATGGCAATGCATAAAATGAGAATAATTTAATGCTTTTGCTTAACAAAGTACTGTAACTTGGCTTACTGTGAGAAAGAAAATTTATTTTTAGGATGTCAACCTTCACATCTAAATGTCTGTCTATATGTATGTATATGTGTGTGTGCATACATATACGTGTGTATGTGTGTGTGTGCATTATAAGATTATACAGGGATTTTTCATATCTGTATATTGTTTAGTTTCTCGGACATTTTGTGTGTCCATCAACAAAATTTAATGGGCACATACTTTGTACTGAATTTTCTTTGTGATCTATTTATTCCTTACAGGATAGGGATGAGAAGATGGATCTGACAGAAAAGAATAAAAAAGTGTCAGCATTAAGACCCTATTCAACAAATGCAATATGGCTATTAACCAAAGTCAATATAATAAATGCAGGAGGAAAAACACATCCAATCCTTTCAAAGGAAGTTGTGTGGGCTGCACAAGTATAAAGCATATTCACTAATAAGGTGAAACCTGAGATTATACAGCATGAATATGCTAGGTAATTATGAGTTAATGCAACAAAATATATAATTTTGCTTATTCTTTATCAGTAGGGGGTTTAAGGTAATGGATACATTTTTAATGAAATAAATAGAAAACTACTGAAAACTCTGGGTAAAAACAAGAGTCCTAATTAATAATCTGCTCTTTGCTATTTCCTGTTGCAGATTTTAGCCCATGTTCTATATTCAGCTGTAATCTAACCATACCCATTTAACTTCCAACTGAAAGCAGGAAAATGTCTTCAAAGTATCCTCTACTTCCAATGCATTGCCAAATTCTCTTTTAATTTTTCATTTCATAAAAGTAAAAATAATCTCGGAAAGTTATCTTTAGTGCTTCTCCACAAAACCTGCATCTTATCTCTGCAACATCCCTGATCTCATTTAAAATTGTGAAGACTAAAGTTATCTTCCTTGCATTTCAAACAAATTAACTTGTCCCCTTTTATCCCCAGCTCCTTCTAGTTGCCTTAACTTCTTGCTGTCAATTGGTGAACATCTGCCATTCGAAACTATACCAAAAGCCTTGAATGCTTGAATGCTCTAAGTAAACCTCAAAGGCATCTGTTATTTTCAGGGTCCTGCTGTCTTCCATACGACAGCCTCTGCTACTGTGCCTGAAGTTAGTCTGCCCTTCCCAAAGTTCCAGAGTCAGAGCTCAACTTGACCTTTCTGCTTATGTTAGTACACAGAGCTAGTCATCCTTGGATTCTCAATCAACATCAAGTAGCTAGTCGACAAGTAAATTTCCCAACATTTAATCAGGGTTGGGTCACAAACCAAAGTAATATACAAATACTGAATATCTTGAATTGATGGCAGAATAACAATCCTACTAAAGTGGGCTTAATCCATCCAAGTGAACCAAAAACAGTAATGAGGCTATTCCACACCCTTAGAAGCCTCATAAGTCATGTCTCTACTACAAAATGATAGGGATAAAATGAGGAATTTGCCTTTTAACTGCCCTCGAATTCCTAGGATTCTGGAGTCCCAACGGAGAATAAGCACACTGATACCTAACCTAACCAGGTATTTGAAGCCACAATGCCAATCTGCCGCCACTCTGTAAGCAATATATGAATTCTGTCTGCACCTGCAAAAGAACTCCTGTCTGCTCTGCCCTAGTCATTTATTTGAAAGGAAAGTTACAACCTTACTCTACACCCTTTACAGGTATGGTGACTGCTGTCCCCGCAATTGATTAAGCTCCATTTGTTTACATAATATTAAGGAGTATTTCAGGCGCCAATCTTTCAAGTTGCCAACAAAAAACACATTGTTTTCAGTTTTTTAAAACATAATTAATCGGTAGACTTCTGTGCTAGGTTAACTCAATTGATTTTTTTTTCTGCCCCCCTCCGCCTCCCCCCTTTGTCACTTGACAGCTTGAAGCTGGTCTTGGAAAAGCTCATTTGCATTCTTGCAGCAAGACTGCAGAATAAACCAAGCAAAAGCGTCTATTTGTGTACTTCAATATATGACTGTGCTTGCTTCAATCAAGACTTATTTTCAGTATCATGGCCAACAAAAGCATTAAACGAGTTTTCTCCGACATGAGTGATAAGCTGTAGAATGTATTTCTTTAAAGGATTTTTTTTTTTCTGTGATGCTTATGGAATGCAATAAAAAACAGAAGCAAGAGTGCAAATCTCACTAGAAATTCATACTACTACCTTGCCATTTGACTCTTTCTTCTTGTTTCCTGATATGTTAAATACCTTCATTATAGTTCAGGTTGTACCTGATTAGAAGTTTAAAACATTACAGATATTTCAAAAGGAATTATTTTTATAAAAAATCAGTATTTCACATTGAACTTATAAGATTTCATTCTCAACCCAAGATTGTCATTTCACATACTGATCTCTTTGGGGAGTTGATGCTGGTATTGCCTTCTAAGAGTGAAAAACACCTAAAGTCTTTTTTTTTTTTCTTTTCTTCCAGACATTAGTATTGTTTCAACATAATCTCTTCTGGGTATTTTTTTTTCTAATTCTTCCCCCATGAAAATGCTTGGTGCAAATTCATTGAAATGATTTCTTCCTTAACTATTTCTCTGCCACGGACCAAACATTTAGCTGAACCCAATTATTTTTCTGACTATAAACTCATGCGGTTTCATCTATAAAATGGAAATCTGTACCTATATGTGCAAGAGAGGCAGAGAGAGGAGAGAGAGAGGGGGAAGCATGGGAAAGCAGGGGGAGAAATGGGGAGACAGGGAAACAAAGGGGACACAGGGAAATTGGGGGGGACAGGAGAGATTTCTGTGTTACTGGAAAGGTACAAGAGAAAGAAAGAAAAATCATGTTCCCTGTGTTCCTCATAATGCTATGTAGTCAGTGTGAATGACAGAGGTGATGTTCTCAGTCATTTCAGTCAACACATTCTTCTTTTCACAACCTAATCTCCTTCATCTGAAAGAGAAATATATTTTTAGCCACCTCTCTGGGACCAAGTCATTGATTTATGAATATAAGGTGAAGGACTTCATGAATTTTTTCTTGACCTCCATCTGTCATTTTCTCAGTCATATCTATTTTAAGAAATATAAAACAAATTGTCCTAATGGGGCACATTATCACCTTGATATATCACACAGGAAGAACTGCCTCTGCTTCTTATCACACCCATACAGAAAATTAGCTTTACACTGCCCTAAGCTGATTTTCTGTCTATTCTTTATTATTTTATACTGGTAATGATACACATTACTCAAATACTGATTCATTCTGAATATTCTCACCAGAGATTGGAGTAAGTCCCTTCGAGTCTTTTGTTGATAAGGACAGAAACTAGAAGCAATTGTTCCTGCAACTGAGAATTCCCAGAATATTAATCCACCAAAGCTGACCAATGGATCATTGTAGTGACTTCCAACTTTTCCTTTACTACGTATGATTTTACATTCTAATACCACTACCAGCTATGTCTTTGACAGACATCATACCTGTTAACCCTCAAGCCTCATCCAAAATCAGCTTTAAAAAACACATCATTAATCATTAGGAAAACGCAAGTCACAATTATAATGAGATACCACCTCACATCTCTTGGGACATCTACTATAAAAAAAAAAAATACAGGGAAAAAAACAAAAAACAAGCGGTGGTAAAAATGTGGAGAGAAATTAGAACCCTTGTATATTATTGATGGGAATGCAAAATGGTTCAGTTGCTATGGAAAACATAGTATGACAGTTCCTCAAAAAATTAAAATATAATTACCATATGATCCAGGAATTCCAATTCCAGATATATACTCCAAAAAAATTGAAAATAGGATTTGTACACCCATGTTTATAGCAGCATTATTTGTAATAGCTACTGTTGGAGGCAGGCCCCTGGCCAGGGCAGCCTCCGCCATTAAAAGATGGCGCCTGGCTAGTTGCCAGGTTAGGATTGCCTCATGAGACTAAGCGGAATGCCCAAAGAGGAAGTAAACAGCATTGGTTGCTAGCGAAGTTGTTCATTTGGTGCACAGCCTGATTCGCTCCCTCCTGTACCCTGCTCGCTGATTGGTCATGTAAACGTATATAAGTGTGTAGACTTGCGGAAATAGAGAGAAGATACATCTGAACTGGGGCTTCTTGTCGTCCTTGCGGGTCGAGGGCGATAAGCTACAACATGGAAAAAACCCAAGTTTTATTGACAGATGAAAAGATAAGCAAAATGTAGTGTATACTTAGAGGGGAATATTATTTAGCCTTAAAAAGGAAGGAAACTCTGACATATGCTACAACGTGGATGAACTATAAGAACATTATGCTAAATGAAATAAGCCAGTCTCTTTCTCTCCACCCTCTCTTTCCCTCTCTCTCTCTCTCTCTCTCTCTCTCTCTCACACACACACACACACACACACACACAGACAGACATACAAATAGCAACTACAGTATGATTCAAGTATTCTCTTGGTTAGATGCAGAGTGAGCATAAGATGATACATATCCTAAAGAATAAATCAGAAACTGACACACAAATAGGATGCATTCTGTAGCTAAGATGCAATATGTTTCATACCATTGGATGTTAAGATAGTACATTTTCCTTGTAAGGTATCGTGAACCTTCCTGTGTGGTCCTGGAAGCCCTGATAATACACTTCAGAATGGGGCAATATCACTTTAATTCACATGCAGAGACACAGAGCTCATCTTAGGGGTTGGTATTGTCACTAGGACAAAAATAAATGACAGTACTGGTTTGATCTACATGAAGGTTACTAATAAGAAAGTTAGCAACCAGAGTTTCATTAATAAAATAGTGATGTACAAATAATTACATTTCTTGCTTTTGATCATAGTTGAGCATTTTGTTTTATTCTGACTCTTACACTTGAAGAATGTTGACAAAATGAAGTTTTGTTAGAGGAGGATGATCTGGAGGACGGAATATCTAGAATCCAAATTAGAAACGAGGAAGAGCTATTCGTACGGTAATTGTTTAGCTTAAATACCTTGGAAAGATGTTGTATAGTTCTACACATCTAAGGCACTACCTTAAAAAAAAAAAAAAAAAGAGTAGCTTCATATTGAGTCATTTAAGATAATAAAAGTAGGTCAAATGGAATAAAGTTGAGGTATGTTAGAGTTTATCTTTTTAAAACTCTATTTGATGAGGGAAGGGAAGGGGAGGGAGAGAAAAGTCTTAAGTGGACTCTGTGCTCAGCTTGATCTCATGACCATGAGATCATGACCTGACCAGAAACTGAGTCAGAGGCTTAACCAACTGCATCATTCAGGTGCCCCTGAGTTTATAACATTTAAAAAAAAAATGTAACAATTAATGCTGTTCAACAACACAACTTAACCCTTCTGAAGCACTAGTCTTCCTGTCACTGGAAGAATTCAAGTGTGACAGTCATGCACGAGGAACAGAATCAAAGGGAATACTGCATTGGTAGTAGTTGAGATGTGAGACCTCTAATATATATTTCTAGCCCCAATATTTTAAACTTCTAAGTAAATTGGACACCTTGGAAACATACACTTATCCCTTTGAAAGTACTCACAACAGTTTTAACATTAAGAATAAAGAAGGTTATTTAAAGGACACTCAAAAGTGGTAATGATCACTCGATTGAGCCCATGCCATATTAGGACAGAACAAAACTGAGTTTTAAAATAAGTTTGCAGAAACACAGGACAGGACAGTTATGTGAAAGTCATTTGTTGTGTACTGAGGTTAACACAAAAATAATAATGATCTGGTTAGCTATGGCACTAAAGGCAGGCACAAAAAAAATAAAGAAATAGATAAGTCAGACCTTATTAAAATTAAAAAAAAAAAAAGTTTGAACAACAAAAAACATCCAGAAAGTGAAAAGACAGATTTTAGAATGGGAGGAAATATTGGCAAAACGTATAGCTGATAAAGGTCTAGTATCCAGGATTTATTAAGCACTCTGACAACTCAACAACAGAGACAATAAAATTAAAAAATGGGCTGAGTACTAGATTAATATCTCTCCAAAGAAGATATACAAGGGCTCAGCAAACATATGAAAAGATACTCAACATCACTAGTAATTATGAAAATGCAAATCAAAGCCACAGTGAGATGCCATTTTATACCCACTAGGACCACTGGAATCAGAAAAATGGAAAATAAGTACCAGCAATGGGAGGAAGTAGAAAATGTAAAACCCTTGGACATTGTTGGCAGAAGGCAGGATGGTTTGACTGCTGGTGAAAAGCATTTGCTGGTCCCTCAAAAAGTTGAAAATAGAATTACCATACGGCCCCTACAATTCTACTCCTAGGTGTCTACCCAAAATGATTGAAAACAGGTGCATAAATATCCATACACGCTTGCTCAGAGAAGCACTATTCATAATAGTAAAGCCAAAGGGTGGAAACAACCTTGAGGTTCACCAATGGAGGAATGGATAAAGAAACTGTGTTATATACACATAATGGAATATTACTCAGCCATAAAAAGGAATCAAGAACTACTACATACAGCAGAATGGATAGACCTTCTACACATAAGGTTGCATACCGTATGATTCTATTTGTTTAAATATTCATTATAGATAAAGCCCAGAGAAAGAACACAGATTATTGCCTGCCACAAGCTGGAGGAGGAAGATACACAGAGAAATGCCTTAATATGTTAGGGATTTTACTTTGGAGTAATGATTGCATAACACTTTAACATCCAGTACAAAATTGTACTAAATGCCACTTAGTTGTTCATTTTTAAACAATAAATTTTGTGTTTTGTGAATTTCACATCAATAAATTATTATTATTTTTTAAATAATACATTCTGCAGGGGATGGTAGAGATGAATTCAATATTTGAATACCTCAAAGAGTCAAGTGTGGTGGTCCCTCTCGTATCTTTACTTAATTCAACAATCTGGCTCCTTCAGAAACTGGATGGATGCTGGAGGATGATTGTATTCAGTGCCAGACTTAATCAAGCACTAAGCCCAGCTACAGCGGTAGCCCTCAATGTGCTATTGTTGTTACAACAGATTAATAAGGTCTCAGGTACATGGGATGCAGCCACTGGTTTGGCAAACAGGTTATTTTCCATTCAAATTAGAAAACAAGATTAGAAATAGTTTGCATTCACATAGGACAGACAACAATATATATTCATGATTATGTTTCAGGACTATGTTAAGTCTCTCATCCTCTGTCAGGACTCCTGAAGGATCGGGGCCACCTAGACATCTGAAAGAATGTCACAATGTTCCACAACACCAATGACATCATGTGGAGCTGGCAAGGTGAGAAAGTGGCTAGTCTTCTATAGGTCTTGGTAAGATACATACATCCCAGAGAAGGGAAAATAAACTCTGAAAAGACTCACGGGCGGGGCGCCTGGGTGGCTCAGTGGGTTAAGCCGCTGCCTTCGGCTCAGGTCATGATCTCAGAGTCCTGGGATCGAGTCCCGCATCAGGCTCTCTGCTCAGCAGGGAGCCTGCTTCCTCCTCTCTCTCTCTCTCTGCCTGCCTCTCTGCCTACTTGTGTTCTCTCTCTGTCAAATAAATAAATAAAATATTAAAAAAAAAAAAAGACTCAGGGGCTGCATACTTGAGCGTGATATGGGGGGATTCTAGCATCAGGACAGTATCATGATATTCTTTTCAAAGTAAAACACAAGTTGCTGCAGCTTGCATCTTCCATCATGAAGCAGGGAACACAGTGCCTGATAGACCTTTTTGGGTCTACAGGGAACACATTCACACCTAACAATAATTACCAAGAAACATGAAAGACTGTTGGATTTCCTGGTGTAGGAAAGGACATGCAGTAAGTCCAAACTATAGTTTGATCAGTGCTGTCACCCAGACCACACAGTCCAGCAAAGGCTATGATTTTGGAATGTTAGTGGTGGGAAAGTATGCAGTATGGACCTTATAGCAAACTCTAGTACAGAATCACAACATAGGTCCCTGGGATTCTGGGGCTGTGTTAACTACAAGAGAATTATAAGTCCCTTAAGAAATAAGTATCTTGGGGGCGCCTGGGTGGCTCAGTGGGTTAAGCCGCTGCCTTCAGCTCAGGTCATGATCTCAGAGTCCTGGGATCGAGTCCCGCATCGGGTTCTCTGCTCAGCAGAGAGCCTGCTTTCCTCTCTCTCTCTGCCTGCCTCTCCATCTACTTGTGATTTCTCTCTGTCAAATAAATAAATAAAATCTTTAAAAAAAAAAAAAAAAGAAAGAAGTATCTTGTGATATCTTACTGATGGAGCACTTAAACATGGGACACAAAGTGACAATGCCTTTAGAATTTCCCATTATGAGCTGGGTTCTCTCTGGCCCACCACCTCTGGTAGGCCTAGCCACAGCTGTCTATAATATAATGTAAATGCACCTCTGGGAATGAACCTGAGCAGAGCCAGAGGGTACCAGTTACATCCATGAACATGTAGTCCAGACCTTGTGTTACCTGTAGAGCTGCACCAGTGCTCCTCCATCACCTTGTACCAATGAGATGGGATTTCTATACAACGAATTTAAGGAGAAAGGAAGTATCTGAACCTGCTCTATGAATAGATCAAGTTGGTATATGGGTACAAACTGAAAATGAACGATGACTGTAGATTCATTATTCAGGGGTGGTCCTAAAAGGTAGTCAAGAGTGATAATTTCAAAAATGAGCTAAACTGTGAAGAGTTAATCTACTTGTGTTTTTTGTGGAAGGAGAAATGACCCAAAGTGACAGTGAAGGGCCTTGGAGAAAAATAATGGAATACTGGAGACATCTTCCAGGCAGAGGCATGTAGAGGTAATGTAGTAGTGGGCACAAAATGTGATTATTTTGTTAACTCCCCTAGGAGAACATAAAGCACAGGAGAGCCACTTGCCTGAATGACCAAGTAGACATGTGACTAAGCCAGTTATCTCCAGCCATGCTTTGTCATCCACCATCCACAACCAGTATAATGAACACATGAGTGGAGTGGTCATGGTGATAGAGCTGGAGGCTATAAGTGGCCCCAACAGCACAGAATCCCACTTACCAAGGCAGATCTATTGATAATTCCAAATTACTAATTTGTCAGTAACAGAGACCAACAACTGAATACCCAATATGGCACCACTTCTTGAGGACATGAACTGGATACAGACTTTGATAAATTGATTAAACTGAATTCTTTCTATCCTGAAAAAACCATCTGTTCAACTTCACAGGGATAAGTACGTTATGAATATGGACATCCTTCTCCTCCCCACACAGCAACAGTCATAGCCAATATCACTATTTGGGGGCTAACAGAATGCCTGATCCATGGGCATGAACTCCTCTACAAACTTCATCACATCAGGAGACTGATGTTAAGTGTTGGATGAGAAGAAGGGGCTGGAGTGTCCCATGACTATGAGATTCATCAGTTATATTATACAGTATGCCATCAGGAGGCTCTTCACCTTTTATAGAACACAAGAATGACCTCCTAAAGGTGAAACTAAAATGCCAGCTCTGGGTGAACAGTCTGAAAGGAGTAAGCCTGACTCTTCACAGCACAGTGCATTCATTAAGTGTCTCTACATGGTGATCTGTCCCCAAATGGAAGGATAAATGTGCTCAGAAACCAAGGGGTAGTATGTGTGGCCTCACTCACCATCACTCCCAATGGTTCATTGGGGGACCTTAAGATTTCTGTTCCTATAACTCTAGGTTCTTCAGGGTTAGAGATCCTGGTCCCTAAAAGTGTACAGTCTTGCTTCTGAAGCACTTCTGAAGGTCCACAGCTAAAAATCCTACAGAAATATAAATTATACCAGCAACCAGTGTATTTTGAACTCTGTGCCCAGGGAAAAGCAGGCAGTGAGGGAGTCACAGTAGTAGCAGAAGTAATGGACTTAATTGTTAGGATGAGGTAAGGCTTTTACACGATGTGGGGGCAATGAGAAATATCTGTGAAACCTAGGACACCTCCTGGTATTCCCCTCCAAAAATTAAATGCATTCAGCTATGTGAGGTATTCCAGAACTGACAAGAGAATGACTATCACAACTTTGGACCTTCAGAAGTGAAGATTTGGATCACACCACGAGGTGAACCACCAAGACCTGACGAGTCAGGCAGCTGAAGGAGGAGGAGTTTTAGAACGGAGAATGGAGCATCAGTTACAGTTTGGGGTCTTCTGCAGCAATGGGGCCCCCTGGGATCCCATTAACCTTGTTCTTCTCCTTCTCTCCTAAGGAAAGGACAGGGAACACACAAAGGTGCCGCTCCTCAAACCTGTGGAAGCAGCAGGTCTGAACCACGCAGGGAGGAATGTCATAGCTGTAAGAATCTGCCTCATCGACTTCTTGCCACACAGGGTAGGGCTGACCAGGGCCTCAGCTACTGAGCTTTGGAATTCATTGTGGGGTTGTCCTGAGATCACGCTCCCCTGTGCAGCACCCAGCCAATGACTGGGAATGTCAGAGATACCACGAACTTCGACCTACAGACATAGAAAATTATAAACAAATCATGGGGCACCTGGATCACTCAGTCTGTTAAGCGTCTGACTCTTGGTTTCTGCTCAGGTCCTGATCTCGGGGTCTTGAGATCGAGCCCCACATTGGGCTCTGTGCTTAGCATGGAATCTGCTTGAGTTTCTTCTCCCTCTCCCCTTACCCCTCCCCACTGCTCACTCGTTCTCTAAAATCAATCTTTAAAAAAAAAAAGAAAATTATAAACAAATCAATAGCCCAATAGATTTGAGAGATCATCCAGCATTAAAAAAGGAAAGCAAACAGTAAACACAAAGAAAAATGTTCTGTTTACAAATAAATGGGGCACTTAAAGAGAGACACAGGTTTGCTATTTTACAATTCTCAGAGGGACAAATTATAAGTATAATAAGGAGAAAGAGGAGGAGGAGAATTAGTAATAATCTGACAATTCGCAACCTCAAATGTTGTTAAGGGTGTGAGGAAACAGGAATTCATATATGTGGTTGTGGAAACTGGTCCAATATTTTGAAAGAGCAATATGGCAGAATCTAGTAAAAACAAAGATATCTAATTCCTAAAACCTAGTGCTTCAGCAATGGTTCAGCTGAATATAATGAAAACAAATCTAGATGTCTGAAGCAGAAAGCAATTTGAAACAGGAGCATAGGGGCATACAAAATTCTCAGAAAGGCTACAGGAAGGGCCCCTCGTAGGGCCTTTGGGAATGACTCCACAGCAGCTCTCTCTCTGGCCCACCTGGGATGCTGCTCTATCCCTGCCGCAACAAGGCCCCTGGGGAACTGGGATGGAACGTGCCACCACACAGCTGTTACCCCAGGGTCAGGAAGCTGTCACCACAATTGTCAGCTCCAGGCCCACAACACATCTGCTGGCTCACGGGGGAAAAAAACGTTCCCTTTGTGCTGGCTCTGAACAGTGGGACAGCATCTGCTGCTGGAAAGATAAGTAAATACATGGCCTCTTTCTGTGCCTGTTTGTCATCGACTAGTCCACCTTCACCTTGCTGTTTCCCTTCCCAGGCTCCGTGCAAACCTCTGACTGGGAAAGTGCCTGCAAATGCAGACAGAAGGGAACTTCCAACTTTCCAAGTGTTGCTATGGGTCAGGGGAAAAGGAGAAGTTTCACATGCACTTTGAGCCTGAATCTGTTATGTGTACTGCATCTAGCAATTTCACTTTTATTTTATTTATTTTTTAAAAAGATTTTATTTATTTATTTGACAGGGAGAGAAATCACAAGTAGGCAGAGAAGCAGGCAGAGATAGAGGGAGAAGCAGGCTCCCTGCTGAGCAGACAGCCTGATGCGGGGCTCGATCCCAGACCCTGAGATCATGACCTGAGCTGAAGGCAGAGGCTAACCCACTGAGCCACCCAGATGCCCTATAATTTCACTTTTAAATGTACAACCTAGGACCCCATCTATCCAGAGGGGAGGTATTGGTGTTTCGGATGGCTAATTCTTTATTACACCAGATATTTATTTTAGAATGGGAAACATCCCTGGCCCCTCTAGCTAGCAGTTGCCAGTAGTGTCCTCCAGAGGTCAGGACGAGGGAGGTACGCATGCGCATTTCCAAACACACCCTACGATTAGTATACCCCCCACATGGGAACCATTTCCCTCAAGTATTTCCAGCGTATTTGCATACAGATATTCATAGCAGCATTGTCTTTTACAGTGAAAAATTCTAAGTGATCTAAATGATCTAGATTTCAAAATGATCTAGATGATCTAAATGATCGTCACAGTGAAATAAAATGCGGAGACAGTCAACTGTATAACTTGCAGCAATTCAAACGGATGAGTCATCTGCATACATGTGATGAAAAAGAATGATTCTCAAACGGGTAATCTTTTATGGGAAAAGTTAAGTTGTAAAAGGCTGTTATTATTAATTCTAAAATATAACAATAATCTAAAGTTTCAGGACACTTTTTGACAACATTCCCCTCTTGAGCAGTACGAGTACAAGTTTTGTGGGACTGGAAAGGAAGGATTTCCACTCTTGTTTATTCTCTGGCATGTCTGTTGACATCAAATGTCTGGAGTTTAGACCGTAGCATGAGCTTTAATGACATCAGTATACTCAGAATACAATATTTGTACAACACACTGTAATAATTTGATGAGACTGTTTGAAGCCAGAGGTGACAAGCCCAGGGGCTATGGCTGCCTCAAGGCTTGTCCCAGCCTCCACAGGGGCTGAAAGGATCAATATGGTCAGCAACTTTCATTTATCTGATACACCACCTTTGGGAAGATCTGTATTAACAAGGATCAAAACAATGTTCACATCGCCCAATCTGACTTTTCCTAAAAGGAGTTATGTTTTGGGACTAATATCACCACATAAACAAATTAATAACATAAAACGAGGTAGCCAACAAGAGTAAACACCAGGCTAAATCCATTCTTGTCTTCCCAACTACTGAGAGCTAAGCAAAGCACTTAGTACATCTGAATGTTTCTTGACTTTATGGAGTTCCGTCTTCACTGCCGCAGGTCCTGTGTGGATGGCCATTCAACTCCCTAGATTTCAGCCATAGTCTTCATTGGGGTGATGAAATGGGCAGGTCACGAAAAGTTTCTGATCATGGAGTATTCCCATACAAGGATTTTGCCCCTGAAGGATGCCCAAGGTCCTCGGTCAGCAAACATAAACTACCAGGAGGTCCCTAAATCCTTGAAAATGGCTGTCCATTTCCCCAGTGTGTAAATAGCCCCATCCTAGCAGCTAACAATCACTTAAGGAAATTGGTTCGTTAGGGAGCAACAGGCAAACTAAGTTTTACTCGTACCGTGTGTGCAAAACAAAACAAAACTTCATTACAAATTCTGCCAAGATTATTTCAGAACAACAAAGTTTGTGTGTGTTTTCAGAAGGAAGGGAGAAGGTGATGCAGAAGATGAGGGAGGAAGAGGCAGAGGAGGAGGAGTGAGACAGAGGAAGAGCAGTGCAGCTGCAGCCCCTACACCACCACCGCCGATTTCTTCTGCTGTTCTGCAAGGAAATCAGAAAACACCCGCAATGCCTTTTGCACTTTGAGCTAATCGCAGGGTCCTGGAAAGCTCTTCCTTACTAAAACCAAAAAGGCAAGTCTCCTTCTCCTTCCCCTTGGAAGGAGCAGTACCTCCTTCCCTCCGCAAGAGGTTTGGGGATTGGTTTGCTCCACACCGCGCCCTCTGCCTCACCTGCTCCCTCTGATCTGTTTGGAGCCTCAAAGCTCGGGGAAGAGATGGCAGGTGAAGCAGCGCCAGCCTTGGAACTCAGGCACACTACTGCTTCCGTCACGGCCTGATCCCTCGCTCCCTCCCCAGCCTCTCTGTTAGTGCCTCCTGCTCATGAATCAAATGTTTTCTGCTTCTGAACCACATCATGCACCTGCCGGAAGCACTGCTTAGATTTTCTCTCTGGGGTATAGTTTGTGTGAAGCCCACTGAGTTGAAAGTCCTTCAGCATTTGCTCTTGCCGACACCCAGGAGGCAAAGCCTCGGCAGACCGTTTTGTATTCCAGCCGCTAAATGTTAGCGAGTAGGATGGAGACAGAAAGTTCAAGGTCTGGCCACATTAAGCTTTGGTATCACAGTGCTGCACACTTCGACTATCATTTGTGAGGCAGGAACACTGGCTTTAGAAACATTTTACATTGAAGACGTAAGAACAGCCAAATCCTCTAAGTCTTCAATTTTATTCATTCACCAGACCCAAATCATAAACCCTGTCACAAAAATCACTTGTTCTGAGGCACTGTCCAAATGAAAGGGCAGGGTTTTCTTATGTTTACAAGGAGCCTGAACACAGATTCATCCAGCTGCTAGAATAGAAAAGTGAGAAAAAGGGCCTAGGATAGCATGTCCAGTTTATTGTTTTGGAAAGAGGCCCCAGAGAATTACACCAACAGGAATTTGGCTTTGATATGGCAAAGCACTTATCCTAGAATCCAAAGTATAGAAACAAACAAGGTATTTCTCCAAGCTTTATAAAATGGTAATTGGGGGAGAGAGCGCCCTGCCTGCTAGGAGGAAAAAAAAAAAAAGCAAAACAAACAAACAAACAAAACCCAATGACAACAACAACAAACAAGGCTTTCCAGTGTCATAGAATGGAGAAGTGGACATCCACCGGGGCTTGACCACCTTCTGGCTGGAGGAAGCTGGGGAATTCACTTGCCATCTCTGGGCTTAAGATGTCTATCAGAGACTTGCAGCTAATGCCATCTGATTTCCAGAATCATTTCGAAATTTGTGAAATATCGAATCTGTGTGCCTCATTAGGACCTTAAATACCGAAAATTTGCCAATGATGTGATGCTGTATGAAAATCAAAGACCTAGTATCTCCTGATGGTGTAGTGTTTGGTGTCCTGAATGGATTAGCAGATTTCAAAGCCTTCCAGAAAGCCACATCTTTGAAAATCTTGGTGGATTAAATGGGCTCTTGCTTCATTCATTCTTTTACTTAATACAAACTTAATTGCTCACCAGGCTCTCATATAGCGCCAATATATCCAATATATCCCCAATATAGCTGCTTGAAATTTATTTTCATTGTTTTTAAACCAAAATTCTATTTCTTAGGTAATGCAGTATTTGAGGAGTCTGTTAGGATAATTAAAATTTATTGAAAAATTCTATGAGCTTAACGGGAAATTAAACAGATTTTTTACGATTGTATGAAAATAAGACCTTACCCCCCCCCCGGTAGGCGGAGCCCTGAAGTACAGTGTGTTTCTAGGCAATTAAACAGAGACTGAAAAGGAAAATTTGGAAGCTCATTATTTTTTATTAGTAAAACCAAAGAGCTATTTTATGGAATCCTGGGGAGACTGCCTCTGCCTTAGGGCAAGCTTAAAGCTGCCCGGGAAGTTTTAAAGTTCAGCCCCAAACTCATTGTAGTCAGAAGGACTATTCCAGTCTTATCCTCAAGGTAAATATTTCAAACTCTTGGCTCGACTTACTTGCTTTTTGCAGTCTCCCATCAGTGAAAGGCCATTTTCTCGGAGACTCTTTTGAACCGTGCATTTTAAACTGCTGAATCTGTTCTGAAATTACGTCTCAGAAAGCCACACTTTCTATTCAGTTACTCTTCCCAGGGGCCTCTACTCCCAGATCAGCCGAAGTTTCTACATTTATTGATCAGTCTCAGGAAAGGCTGGGTTCCCAGCCACCCATCTGCCAATGCATGTTTGTGTGGAACCTTCATTAATTGCCCTGGGGAGGGAGATCCATTGAACCTTTAGAGTTGTAGATTTCATGCTTACAAGGATCTCTTCCTTTCCCTTAATGTTACATGCCAGCTCACCCAGCCTCCTCTTTCTTGCTGCCAACACTGACATCTTAGCTTTGCTCTATTCAGAGCCGAAGCAGAATGGCATGAAATAAATTCAATTCTTGTCTCCGTTTTCCTGACACATTAAGTCTGTCACCCCCTTTTAGTGTGTGTCCAATCAGTATACCTTAAGTCTCCATTGATAATTGTTGGGCATTGTCTCCTCTAGTCCCTTTTATCCTTGGGTTGTTGAAGGAATGGAAAGTTTCTCTCCCCTGAGATCTAGGGCCGCATTGTGATGATGGACAATGAAATTTGTGAGGACAGCTCAAAGTCCAACAATTCATGTGAGACAAAAATAGAGAACTTCATAGTGTTTCATTATCTGACAGAGTGGTGAAATCATTATTAATAAAGTTTACTTGTATGAATTATTCACAGCCTTAATGAAACATTAGAAACGTAGATAGACATAATATTGTAGATTATACAACCGGCCTTGAAGCTAATTGAGTCAGCTTCATAGTAAATGTAAGCCCATGGGCTAGCTCAATAACCTCTACATGAACCTTCTTTTCTTCATTTGCAAAATGGGGATAATAATTCCTATTAAACCCCGTTTCAGTGTTGCTGTGGGAATCAAATGAAAACACATTAAAAAGTGAATTGCAATGTAAAAAGCATAACCAAATGGCAATTCAATACAATTAGATCCTGAAATTTGTCATGTTAAAAGGGAACCATGTATTACCAGAAAAAGCAGTTTTCCTTTAGGAAAATTAATTACTCTCCAATCAGATAAAAACTTGCATGTTGTAGATGAACAATAAAGATGCATCAAGTTGAAATCCACATCCATGGAAAATAAATTCTGAAACTCATTTAATAGCTGTAAGACCATGAGAGAGTTATTTAGCTACATATAGTCTCTTGTATTATTTTAATCCACAAAATTAAGATAATATAAAGTGTACATTTTATAAGATTGTTGTAAGAAATTAAGTGAACTAACACAGGCTTGATATAGTGCCCAGCATATCCATGCTCAAATAGTGGTTTTATATATATGCCAATTTGGCCACAGGGAAAAGACCATATAAGTGAAAGAATACGTATATAACCATATAACATGAAACATTACATGGAAAGAAAAAACACATTAATCTGTGAAACATGGTTACATTGCTTTTTGGTTTAAGTCATGTTAAGACTATTAGGTCCAGAACTGTTAAGATTGAGTCTATTTTATTCATATTTCTGGCCAGTGTAATCACTCACCTGATTATTGCCTAAATACAAGTTCTGTTTTATTTCCTTATTTAAGGCACTGAGAATATGAAACTCCCTCACCTTGGGTAACTAAGGAAGGTTTTGACAAGAGTGCAGGACCTGAACTAGGTAATTGAAATTTAACTATTTTGTAGTCCTTATTATCTGCTTTTTAATTTACATATAACTTATATACTATAGTGGGTTGAATTGGGTCCCCCTAAATTCATGTCCTCTCACACCTCAGTGTGTGATCTTATTTGGAAATAGGGAAGATTTAAATGAATATCTCAGAATAAAATAATCCTGGACTGAGGGTGGACCCTAAATCCAGTAACTGATGCCATTATAATAGAAAGGAAGGAGAGAGTGGACACCCACAGACACACAGGGAAGGAGGTGACAGAGGTTGGAACAATGCTGCCACAAACTATAAGGAGCAACTGTGCCCACTGGATGCTGGAAGAGGTTAAGGAAAATTCTCTCCCAGAGACTTTAGAGAAAGTATGGCCTTGCCAGCACTTTGATTCTGAACTTCCAGCCTCCAGAGCTATAAGAAAATGCATTTCTGCTGTTCCGAGTTGTAATTCATTAGGACATCCCTACGAAACAAATACACATACACCAAAAATCTACCCTTTTAAAGAATACAATTCAAAAGGTTTTGGTATATTCAAAAATTTGTGTGTACATTCTAAAATACTTTCATGACCCTAAAAGTAACACTGTATCTAGTAGCTGTCACTCCCATTCTCCCTCTTCCCTTGCCCCTAGCAAACGCAAAGCTACTTCCTATTTCTATGGATTTGCCTAGTCTGGATATTTCATGTAAGTGAAATCATGTCTGTATGGATATGCCATATTTTGTTTATCCATTCATCAGCTGATGAACATTTGGACTGTTTTCATATTTGGACTATTATGCATAATGCTGCTTATGAACATCTCTGTACAAATTTTGTGTGGATGTAGGTTTTCAATTCTTTTGAGTATATTACATAGTAGTAGACTTGCAGCGCCCTACATTAACTCCATGCTTAAATTTTTAAAGAACTGCCAAACTTTCCAATGTGGCCGGACCATTTTATGTTGCCATTAACATTACATAAGCCATCCAGTTGCACTATATCCTCACCAAAACTTGCTGTTACTCATCTAGTGACTACAGCCATCCTGTATGTATGAAGTAGTGACCTACTCTGGTTTCGAGTTTTCCTACTGATTAGTGATGTGTACTTATTGGCGGTCTGTCTCCTTTGAAGAAAAACTTATTCAAATCCTTTGCTCATTTTTTAATTGGATTGTTTATCTTTTATTGTTGAGCTGTAAGATCTCTTTTTATGTTCTGAATATGGGACTTAAATCAGACATATGATTTTCAAATATTATATCTTATTTTGTGTTTGTCTTTTCCCTTCCTTGATAGTCTTTTGAGATGAAAAGATTTTCAGTGTTGATGAAATCCAATTTCCCTAACTTTTTTCTTTGGTGACTTATGTTTTTGGTGTTGTATCTGAGAAACTATACCCTAATCCAATGTCAAAGGTTCATGTTTACTTAGAACTTCTATAGGTGCTTTTCTTACATTTAGGTTTGACCCATTTTGAGTTAATCTTTGAATATTGAATGACATCTGATTACATATGGATTAAAGTTGTCCATATCCTGTGTTGGAAAAAACTAGTCTTTCTCCAGTAAAGCGTCTTCTACTCTTTAGAGAATCAATTGGCTGTAGATGCATAGGTTTATTTTGGGGCTCTTAATTCTATTCCATTGACTTATTCACCATCTACTGGGAAGGAAATTGATTTTTAAATTTCAAATCTGATCACTCTATGCACACATTTTAAATAATCCAGTAATTCCTAATTTCCAAAATAACCCAGTAACTTCTAATTTTTCTTTGGATAAGTCCTGCTTGTGTGGCCTCTCTGGCTCTCCAACCTGGCCTAGCAAAATCTTCTTCCTTCCATATGACATTGCCTTTTGATTAATCCTATAATGTACTTGTCTGGTCCTGTACCAGGCTTTCCCGTCAGCTATTTCATCTTCCTGGAATGTTCACATGCCCACCCTCTATGATCAGAGGCCCTTCCCTTCTCTTCCTCCTAATTTTATTAATTTTAAATATCATTTCCCTAAAGGAGACTATTTGATTGTTCATATTTATTTTCACTTAGAACCTGATAATTTTCCATCATATATTACATCTGTAAATTATTGGATGTCAGTCTGTTTTATTTCTTTGTCATCTGCCATGGAAAGAAATCCACTGTGTTTTGTTCTATAAACCCAGTTTGCAGTGACATGCTTGGTACATAGAAGAAATGGAACAAACACTAGTTAAATAAATAAATAAATGACTAGATTTAGGGCTCTACTTCCAGACCTAGACAAAAATGCCTTTTCACAGAATGTTCATATAAGTGGGATTAGATGCCCAAATATATTGACAAAATTTTTTGAACATAAAGCACACAAAAATAATATCAACTATGAGGTATGATTTCCTATTTTCCTTTTAAAGATTTTATTTATTTATTTGACAGAGAGAGATCACAAGTAGGCAGAGAGGTAGGCAGAGAGAGAGAGAGGAGGAAGCAGGCTTCCTGCTGAGCAGAGAGCCCGATGCAGGGCTAGATCCAGGGTCCTGAGATCATGACCTGAGCCTAAGGCAGCGGCCTAACCTGCTGAGCCACCCAGGCACCCCTGATTTCCTATTTTTATCTGATATTTTATGAGTTATAGCTACTCCAAACTAAAAATAACATTGACAGACTTGGATTTTGTATCTAAATGAGATTTCTTTTTCCTCGAAAGAGCCATCATCTTTATATACTGGGCTTCCAGGGATGATGTAATTGTTTAATTGGAAATTCCTACTTTTGTTAATACCAAAGAAAAATTGTAGGAGAACAAAAGAAAAGTCTCATTATTTTCATATTGGATTTCTGTTCAACAAAAGAAAGCTTTACAGGTTATGCAAAAGATGGGCACCCATCGTGATTACATTTTTTCTTTGTAATCTCCTTCTAGCATAATTCTTTGTTCACAGATATTCAAAGACATCTAGAAATTATTAAGCATCTGAAAAGAAAAAAAAATTTGATAGGGAATGCCAATAAGAGTAAACAAAGATCCTTGTCTGGAAAAAACAGACAAGCCAGTAAACAGACACAAACTTTAAAAAGTATACTCAAAAAACAGGACCAGACTCCTTTAAATGGACTAATCAGAGACTAAAAATGTTTATGTCCATATACATCAGATACATAAAATAATTACATAATGTATTATGTACTAATTGTAAAATATATACTTGGTAAGTTGCTTAAATTTTCAAAGTTTAGATCATCTGAATTACAAAATGGATATGAATAAGAAAGCAAGATGACTATCTACAAATATAGTTGAAATAAGTGTCCAAAATATAGAGAAAGAACAAAACAATGAAAGAAGAGTGCAAAGGGGCGCCTGGGTGGCTCAGTGGGTTAAGGCCTCTGCCTTTGGCTCGGGTCATGATCCCGGGGTCCTGGGATCCAACCCCACATTGGGCTCTCTGCTCAGCAGGGAGCCTGATTTCCCCCTCTCTCTGCCTGCCTCTCTGCTTACATGATCTCTGTCTGTCAAATAAATAAATAAAATCTTTTTAAAAAAAGAAAGAAGAAGGCAAAGTAAATGTACTGAGACATTAGTTATAAGTTTTCAACTTATTCCTAATAAAAGTTCCAGAATGAAAAAGCAGAAACAATGGAAGGGAGGAAATGACCAAAGAAACAATGGCTCTAGGGGAAAACATGGTCAGATATTAAAGGTCTGTGTTTCCTGAAATAGAATTAATGGCGAGGGAGGGGGCATACCAGAAAACAGACGATAGAGAATAGAGAATAAACAGAGGTTTGCTGGAGGGGAGGTGGGGGTGGGGTAGGCCAAATGGGTGATGGGATTAAGGAGGGCACTTGTGATGAGCACTGGATGTTGTGTATGAGTGAAATCACTTAATTCTACACCTGAAACTAATACTACACTACGTTATTGGAATATAAATACAAACTTGAAGAAAAAAAATGGCAAAAATACCATTAAACCTGTACATTCATTCATGATTTTTCACAACTCCAAGGAAAAAGAGAACATTATGGATTTTCTCAAAAGTAAAACAAGTTGGGGCACCTGGGTGGCTCAATGGGTTAAAGCTTCTGCTCAGGTCATGATCCCAGGGTCCTGGAATCAAGCCTGGCACCCGGCTCTCTGCTCAGCAGGGAGCCTGATTCCTCCTCATTCTCTCTACCTACCTCTCTGCCTACTTGTGATCTCTGTCAAACAAATAAATAAAATCTTCAGAAAAAAAAAAAAAAAACACCAAAATGATTAAAAAAAAAGTAAAACAAGTTACTTATCTCAGACTATCAGACTTCATATCAGTAATACTGGATCTACGGAAAAATTATAGATTTGAAAATATTTTTCATAGATGTGTAGATACAGTCAAATCATTAATAGCCATGAGGTATTGGGAACAAATGCAAAAGAAATCTGTTTACATGATTAAAAGATGGGTAACTGAACCTGATCCAGAAATGAGAGCTCATTAATTATTGACACTGGATAGATTCTTCTTTACACAATAACTTTTAATGGCATTAGATTGCATTTCCTTCTTTAAAGATACACTCATTCTGTTTAGTTCTGTAGTGAATTATGCTTGAAGTTTTATACTGAGATCAAATTCTAAAAACAAAGTGCAGACACAATAAAAAATTCAATTATAAATAGAAGAGATAATGGGATATCATAACCCTTGATGTAAAATAACAAAATGATAAAAAAAAAAAAATGGAGAAGGATTAATGGGAATGTTAGTAAGGGACAGTGAGTGCCCTAATTCTATACCTTTCATTAAGTAAAGAGCAACAGATTCTTTCTAAAACTGATACATCAGGAAATAACAATTTAAAGTTATTATTTTAATTAATGACATCAGTCAAAAGAGAAATGAAATACTTTCTCACTCATCGAACGTATGTTCTAACAGTTAGGCAGTCAAGTTAGGGAGGGTAGGTGTTTAATGGTATAAATATTATGCATCTCCAATTTTCATGGTCATTTCAAGAATTCTATGTATTGATGATATGTCACAGAGCAGATCTAGCAGTTCACTGTTTAAAGAAAAAAGATCACATCAAAAGAAAAACAAAGAGCCATTAACACCATTTGTCTCTCAAGAGTGAGACTAAGTTTTTTGTGTGGGGGAAGGATATTTTTAATTTGTATTTTTTTTTTTTTTTTTAGTTTTTCTTTGAGGAGTGAATTATTTTTTACCCACAGGCATATATTAATTCTATAATTAATGAACCACTGGGTTAATGAAATACATTAAACATTTATGCACTCTGACCTCATCTCTTCATTTATTTGCCACAATAAGACCTAAATGAGTCAGGGCTGGTTCTAATAAACAAACTCTCGAAAGATAAATATGCAGCAGTAGAGAATATTAAACCTTTAATACCAGGACCTTTCCTAGTAGTGGCCTCTTCCAGTACTGAGGGCAATGTAGGGTTAGTTTACAAAGTCTTGAACTGCACTAATATCCCAGGGCGAGGGGCACCGTACTTTTCAACTGTAAAGAGAACTTAATGGAGAATGTTGGTTTCCATATTGCAATGCCTTCTTCCATTTCCAGTCTTCTCACAAATATGCCTTCCACTCTTCTTAAGAAAACTCAAGAAACCATGGATTCATAGAGATTTTGGATCTTCCCCAAAGCCTCCATCTCTTCCTTTTAAATTCCATAAAATCACTGCATTATGTACTCCTCTTTGCTACATTAGTTTATGCATCAAATGGAAAGCTATGATAAGTAAACCAGTCAGAACACAGGACAATCTGCAATCTGTGCCAAAGCTGAGAAGCGCTTAGACTTAGGGCAGAAATGCTCCACCTCTGGAGCCCATAGAGAAGAATAGAGGGTAATAGAATGTAAATGAAGACATATTTCTATTCCTCTGAGTTCCAAAACTTTCTACTTAAATAACAGGCGTTTGTATGATTAATATTATGTCACTGGAGCATTTGTGTATGTGATAAAACCCTTTAATACTCACAAGAAGTATTCGTGTGTTTCTTTAGAATAAAAGGTTTGTATCCTCAGCAGCCTAAAAACAATGTTTTGCTGGATCTGTTTTACTCCAAAGAGAGTTCTCGGACTAAACCTGTCACAAGTCACCAGCTTCCCTAAGGACTAAGGACTACTTTTTAGGGCACATCATGCATTAGATGGGTAAGCACTGGATTGTTAACTATCAGATGCACTGATGGCCACACAGGGGGATTTCAGAGTCATTTGAAGGATTAACCCATTTTGTTAATGTTAAATGAACAAGCAGAACTAAAAGTGCATTTCATTATGTATGTCACCATTCATTCTGTTTGTTAAGAACATCTGCATTCTGGCACAAAGAAGCAGAGGTTACAACCCTTGGGTATATCTTGCTTAATTGAAAATTTGCTAATACAGTTGAATATGTCACATTTTGGATTTTAAGATGTGACACTTAAAAAATGAAGGTTTTGTAGACTTCCAGAAGATGCATTAGTCAAGTATTCTAATACCAGGACCAAATTTACTTAACTTTGCCTGTTTATGCTGAGTGAGTTGTTTAAAACTCAATGTTGACATATTATTAGGTTTAGCAGATGGCATTGAGAGTCTAATTTTGCTTTTTCTAGATCAAGAAACACCCCAAGTTCCTTCCCAACTTTTCTTCCTTGGTTTTTTTTCCTATACCATCAATTGCCCAGGACTTAAAGTCGCCTAGAGCCTTTCCTATTAAGAAATCAAGCTACCTACCTAATATATCCTAATAGCATGCTAATTCTATTCATTACAGAATCCCAAATGCCATAAAGATCAGATGCCAAATGTTTAGAAATTGAGGAAATGTGACATAGGACATAAAGACATGTGATAAGGACCACATAAAACCAAAACATCAGTTCAGAGATTTAAGTTTTCAAGATCAGCCTGGGATGAAAAGGAGACCATGGGTTGAGGGAAATACACCGACAACCAGTGATCCACAACATGTACTAGGCTACCCTTTTGTCCCCGAGTTCTACTTTGGATGGCCTCCACCTCCAAATTCAGTTTGCAATCTAATGACACTGGGGTTTAGAATATCACATTGGGATTTAAAATACCCTGGGTACATTCCATATTTATCATAAACCTCGCCTTCTAAAACCACCAGGGCCTGGGGTCACGAACATCGCTTCCTTGCTTCTTCCCCTGATATTGTGTGATCCCTCCCCAGTGTCTTTTAAATGCTATGTTGTAATCAAGCTTCTTCTCTGGTTTTACTTGAGAATGCTACTCTAGGAGAGAATAGGAATGGTGGAGGCAGTCTGCTTCGGGAACAATGCCAGTCATCATAAGCCCAAGGATACAGTGAATGCTTTTCATTCTGAGGAGAAGCTTCAACTTTATTACTCAAGATCATCGGCAACCTACTTTTCATACAGCTACCAAAACAGAATTTACACCACGTCAGGGTTGTCTTTTATGAGATACAGATAAACTCAATTCCTTAATGCCTCACAACTGGGTTGATCCCCAGATAAACCCAAGTTATTTAATCTTAGTACATGCTTCTGAAGTTGTCAGATTCAGATCTGCAGACATTCTCGAAATTCCATATGAAAGGAAACCACAACAAAGTGCAATAATCGTGCATGTTTAAGACACTTAGTTTCCTTCTGTTTTCTCTAAAATGACCCACACTGAGAAAATTGCTTAACATGCACAAGGTAAGCCCCATTTTATAAGCCACTAATGGAGAAGCTGCAGCAACTAATTAGCTCCAACCAGTACAAGTCAAACTGTTATTAACAAAATCTGAAAGTTAAATAGAGGTTCATTACTCCCCCAGTCATTGGCTCCCCCTCCCTGGGGAGTGTTTAACTTGCAGCAATGGTTTGGCTTTGCTTGATTAAATCTCATTATGACAAAGAAAAAAAGCACTTGTGCCGAAGTCTGAAGGAACCCAGAGGTATGCCAAGCCATCCATTAGTCTGTGTAGAAAAGTCAGAAATCGTCATGGCAGACACTTCTCTTCCAATTCAATCTGGAACATAGTGAGGAATACCATTCTAAGGCTTTTGTTTTCCTTGATGGGTTTCTTTTAGACTTCATTGAAAAATGGTTTATCTGCATCTTTCAATTCAGGAAAAACACTGCTAAATAGCTTTGTATTACCTTCTACTCTTCTAAGGATCCTGCAAGGGAAGATGAGGACATTGTATGTCCAACATGCAATATTGGACATGGCAGGATGTAAAAAAAACAAAAACAAAAACAACAACAACAAAAAACCCAAAAAACAAAAAAAAACTAACATAGTGTATATAGCCAGTTTTCCAAAGAAAGCAAAGGCCAAGGCAGTCATATAACTTAATAATCAAAGATAAGATTGACAAGCAGAAATAGCCTTGAGAGGTTAACCCATCACCTGCCATTAGCCCCTGTCCCGCTTATAAAACTAAGACTATTTGTCATACCCGTTGGTAAAAGAGAGGCTATTGATAGATAGAACCTCTGCACAAGTGCATAGTCACTTCATCCTCTCTCTGCCTTCAACTGGGAGGGATGTGTTGATAACATAATAAAACTTTGTATACATCTGAAGTTTATCTGCTCTCTGCCAATTGGATGAAATAGGATTTATAATCCATGGTTTATTACATTTTATTGGATCATTTTTGATTTAAACATTCAACTTGTTAAGGGTAATGTGTACTTTGCCAGAAAAAAACAAAAAAACTCACAGCTTCTAGAATTGGTGTCAAGAGAATAGCATTTTAATTTTGGCTCTTTTTCCCAATACTTTGGTTAAGTCGCTTATGACTGGCATAGGCACCACCATCTGCAATCCAAACTATGCCTCTCTCTGTGGAGTAAAAGGTAAGCAGGTGTCTTTGCTGGAGGACTTTTCAGAATTTTAAATTATATGTGAAAATAAGATTTAAAATATAACCATCATAGAGATTATTCAAAAAGGGAATAGAATATATAGTATTCACAATTTTTTTTTTTTAGCCACAAAGCCTTTTTTTTTTTTTTTTTTTTTTTTTTTTATGGTGCAGAAATTCCATCGGATGGTTTGGGAACTGTTTAGCTAACTCAGGGTTTCTCCATCTTGACACTATTGACATTTTTGATCAGGTAATACTTTCTTGTGGGCAATATTCTGCAGACATTCTCGAAATTCCATATGAAAGGAAACCACAACAAAGTGCAATAATCGTGCATGTTTAAGACACTTAGTTTCCTTCTGTTTTCTACTATATAGAATATATAGTAGCAACTCTGGCCTCTACCTATTAAAGGTTGTCTAGCACACCTCCAGTCCCCAGTCATGATACTAAAAATACATCTTGAGACATTTCCAAATGTCTGCTAAGCGCAAAATTGCCACTGGTAGAAAACCACTTGGACAAATCAAACTGCAGGTACCATTCTAGCTGGCATTTTCTCTAGTTATCTGCTCAGAAAATATACCCTACAGGTCTCTGAGAGGCAAAATGGTGTAGTCATTAATGGGAAAGGATCTAAAGGTACACCTTTGGGGATCTAATCCATGGTCTACCACATGTTAAATACTGCAGAACCTAACACCTCACCTAACCTTAGGTGAGGTGTTAGGTTCTGCAAAACCCATTTGCATCTGCAAAATGGCAATAATAATAGCACTTACCTTATGTAGTTGTTATGAGGCTTAAATGAAATTATGCTTGAGAATCCTTTATTACAATCCCGTACACAGTAAAGGACTTAACAAATAGTTCCAATTTTGTCTCTAGAATTCATTCTCTATTAACCTTAATTCATTTATTATTTCTAAAATTCACTTGTATTTTTAGAAGTAGATCACATCTCAAATAACTTCCCTTTCCTGTTAATTCTCCCTTTTATTTTCATGAAGTATTCTCATCCATCTACTCATCAAACAATTTTGTTTTTGAATCTTCTGTATTCCTCCTTTGATGCAAGGTTCCTAATGATGGGGCTTTGACTCACTTGGAGCCATGGAATGTATCTTGGTCTCAAGTTGTTTGTTCCAGATGTTTTACTGTAGCTCTTTCAAAAGAAATTCCTAAACAACACAAATTCAGTGCAGGAAAACAAAACCGTTCTATGTTTTTCAACCAAAATTGGGTTTAATGGAGAAACCACTGAAAAGGCTAGGGAGCTGATGTCAAGTGGTTCCTACCAAATCTGTTTCTCAAGGTGACACCTTCATGACACCGAGCAGTAGGAAGTATCTGCTTCTATACAGCTGTTGTCACCACCACAACGTTCTCAAACCCATGAAGCTGATGACAAACAAATGAATCCCCTCCAGACGCTCATGTGTAGTAGAGTTTACTTGTCAGGCAACACACACACACACACACAGATGGCTCTGTTGTCCTATCTCATGTGAGTATATTTAATTGGTAGAAACTGATCAATACCCAAACCCTAGTTGCAAAAGAGTCTGAAAAATTTATTTTCACCTTTCCAAATCTTCCAAATCAAAGGAATGTGAAATAGAGGACCAGAGGGCCAGTCCCAACATTCAGCTACTCCACAGACATACATAGCCTGTGGATATATATTCAGCACCTTCAGCGATGACACTAGCAAGATCCACTTGCTTCTCCTTTATGTAGTGCAACAATCTCCTGCACACACGAAACTCACCCATTCCCTCCCTTGAAGAGGAAACCCGTGGCTCCTTCAGTATCCGTTTCTAGTCCTTCCCATTGTTCATTCTTCATTGTGTCAAAATGAGACACTATATTGTACCCTGAGATACCCTGAGATATCTATAATCTCAAGACTAGACTATGAAATTTAAAGCCAGGAACACACCTTATATAAAGTAAGTGAGGAGCAGAAACAAAACTTGCTTAATAGATGAAAACTATGTATATAATAGATTAAATAATAGATTAAAAATATGTATGTAACAGAGAAGAAATGAAACATGCATAACTGTTGTTCTTTTTTCTGCCACTGATCATATGGCCACGGTTGGTATTTCTAATTTCCATCTTTCACATTACATTCTACATTCCCAGATTCCTTTACCCTCCGCTGGCACATCTGCTGTTGAGGGTCTTAGACTTCTTGAACAACTCAAACTTCCATTCCTGAAGAGTGAATCCTTGTATGGAGTTTCTGAAGGGTCCTAAGAAACACTCCCCACCCCCTGGCTTTCTTGTCCAGCTGTACTTCTGCCTCGCACTGTACTGAAACAATCCTCTTTCCCCTTAATAAGCAGAATCATTCAGTCCAGTTAACTCAGTAACTTCTTTCATATTTACTAGTTTACACAAAGTGGTTCAATGAGATAACATAGGTCTGATCTTTCTCTACATTGGCATAAAATTCACCCACTGTAATCTTTGGAGTTCTTGAGGTCTAACCTTGACAATCACTTGCTTCCCCATAGGCAGCTGTTAATTTCAGAGCTTTGGGCTCTTAAGGTTCAAGGGGAAGGAAGATGAGGTAGGTCTCCAGTTGCAGCATGTTCTGGGCTCCTAGAATCACTTTTTGGCCTTCACTGTCCCCACTTTCAGCCACAAGCCAAGGTGTTTTAGCAATACAGGTGCCAGAGGATGCCTTAGTTATTACTTCTAAAATTATATCCTAAAATCCTGATTTTATTCATAAAAATCTCTAAACAATGTTTTGCATGCATGTATTCTTTTTTTTTTTTTTAAGATTTTATTTATTTGACAGAGATCACAAGCAGGCAGAGAGGCAGGCAGAGAGATAGACAGGGAAGCAGCCTCCTTGCTGAGCAGAGAGCCCGATGCAGGGTTCGATCCCAGGACCCTGGGATCATGACCAGAGCTGAAGGCAGAGGCTTTAACCCACTGAGCCACCCAGGTGCCCTTGCATGCATGTATTCTTGTTCCGACATATTTATCCTCTCTTCTTCTACATACTTGTTCACTTTTTTCTATATTCATTATTTTTATAAAAGAAATATAGTTATTGTTACCAGTATTATTACAACTATTTAATGCCATTTTGAACACTTATATAGATACTAAATACTAGGAATACATTATCTCACTTAATCCCTTTAATAATTCTGAAGATAATCACTGATATTTTATACATAAGGACATTGATGTAAAAGTTAAGTATCTTGCACAACATCAAACACCATTAGTAATGGAACCAAGAGCTCAGATTTAAACCCCATCTGTCCTGTTCCTGAGAGAGTTCCTGACCCCTTCAACAGAAAGGAGGAATGGAGATTCAAGCTTTTCTCAAACTTGTCAGAGCTTTGGATACAAAGGCCCCATTCCTTAGTAATCTTACATATTTTCCTACCTTCATATGGGTCATTGGGAAACTAGGTTTCTTTATTCTTACATTTCCCCTCTTGCTTAGATGTCAGGAGGTGAAAGCCTAAAAATATAGTGGTAATCCAAAATAAGTTGGTTTAAATCCTGTTTCCCTAGAGACAGGGAGATAATTTTTCTTGGTTTTTACCTTTTAGTTTGTCAAGAACAACTTACTTAAATTCTGTATTTTTCCTCTCTCAGAAATTTTGTAAGACAAATATATTAAGTGGAGCTGTCTCTATGTATCCAAGCAATGAAGTAATGATTGATTTCTGATTCATCTCTGATAATGCTACTTCTGATCAATTATTGAACATCCCAGGAGTGCTCAGGGCTCTTTAAAGTATATGTCCTGACATTACCATGTGACTTGACCAATCAATTACTCTTAAGGTCTTCAGTGTGCTAGTTGTTTGATGAATGGCTCAGTATTTCTACAGCTGATATTCATAACAGATCTCACTCCATGGGCATATAGTCTGGCTTTCTGCATTTCATGGTCAATTTGCATACAGCTAAGGAAATGTTCCCCCAGCTATCACTGATCAGTTGGAAAACAGATATATCAAATAGTATAGCTATCCTAGAGGAAAACCAGATGTAAATCAGTTAAAATGTTTGTCTAAAAGTCTACAACTTATTATTAAGTGATGATCCCTTTACATTTTTACTGTGCATGGAGATGCAGAAAATTCTAAATGACACATGACAGAATAGAGCATTCCTCATGGAACCTTTAACCTCTCGGAGACTGTGATTCAGATTTGTTCTGCATTTGAGATTAGCATTGAAGAACCCCCAAATTTAGGAATAAGTTATTCATAAAACTACAATTTTATTCAAGTTGCACAATCCATATTGCCTAACAGAGATCGTCCCACTTAAAACAAAATCAAAGATGACTAACTATCTCCATTAATTCTGACAGCTCATCATGAGGGCTGCTCCTACTAATATGATCTCCTACTCATAATTTCTACCTGCCATAAACTTATTTTCGATTTTTATGAGAAAACGCACTATAAATTTATTTTGGTTTGGAAATCACTGTCAAGTTAAATTGTTTATATAGAGGTTTTTTTTCATTTGTCCTTTTATTTGATCATTCATTTAAGAAATTGATTGAATGCTTGCTCTATGATTAATAAAGATATATACTCCTAGACACCTAAATGTCGACATTGAACTTTTTATCTGCTCATCCTGGAACTCCATTACCTTAGTATTTTGTAGACCTGAGCCCTTCCTTCTCAGGCGACCTATCCAGACCATCCAGGATAAGAATGGTACCCTCTGATACTAGCTATCAAAATTCCATGAGTAGATCTTTATAGCACTTTTTATGAGTACCTATCTGTTACATACCTACCTACTGATCTATTGTTTATCCTTGCCACCATGCCCCCATGCTCTCATGCATGTGCTCATGCACAATGAAATTTAATTCTATAGGGCAGGGAACTCATTTTGCCTTGAGGACACCAAGCGAGCTGATGTTTAACAATGCCGGAGACTTTACATCAGACAATGAATGTCTCTCCTATCCTCATGAGCATTTTTTCCCCCCACACAGTTAAGTGACTTGCTCAGTCTCTCCCTCTCTTCCTTTGTTCCCTACTGGCTGTCTCTTCTCTATCCTCCTAAAAACAAGCAAAGGAAAAACAAAACCTAACCAAAGCACTTTCATTTTTGTAAGGAAGCTATTCAGTTCAGTTCTCTATAGCACCCACCTCAAACTTAGTTCAAGGCCTCCTTTTGTATTCCAAAAGATTTCATTTAAACTTTGAAATTACAGTTTATGAGTTCACAGAATGCAGTTCTCTCCCTCAGTCCCTGCCAGTGGAGGGTGGTGGGGGGTAGTTTCATACTTCCAGTTTTGCTAGCAAGAGTGCCACATTTCTATTACAAGATTAGTCCTATATTTCTAATTATTTTTACTCATTAAATATGCAATCTGTATTGGATTTGAGCAGTTTTAAAATTTCTTCCTTGAGGAAAAAGAAACATTATGGTTCTTATTGCCAAAAAAGCATTACATGAAATCAGCTTAAAAAAATGTAATGTCTCAGCTGCCTAATTCTGGCCACAACGTGTTTTAAAGCATCACCTATTTAATCATTGCAACAACTAACTCCTTTAAGAATGAAAGGAGGGTTTTTGTTTTGTTTTGTTTTGTTTTTCTACTTTCAGACAGAGTGGGGAGATTACAGCCCTTTCCAGGTCTTAAATACACAGCCTACATGACAGGTCACTGGCATGGGGCCTGTAGAAAGAAGACTGGACAATGAGTCATGAGGATGAGCTGGAGTGGCCATCCTGTGTCCAGACAGCACCTCTCCTACGTGTCCTTATCCCTTCCTCCTACTTGGGAAGACTGGCAATAACTACTGGTTTCCACTTCTGGAAAACCATGTGGAACTTGGCAATATTACCACCACCCCTCCTTGAGGGAAGGAAATGGACCTAGAGCCACATCTGCATGTTCTGATGACTTGATCCTTAATCCACTTGAACACTTTTGGGACTCCTGGGTGGCTCAGTGGATTAAGTGCCTTACTCTGGACTTCAGCTCATATCTTGATCTCAGGGTCATGAGTTTAAGCTGTGTGTGGAGCCCACGAAAAAGAAAGAAAGAAAGAAAGAAAGAAAGACAGACTGACTTTCAAAGTATTAGGTCTTCTAATAGGTGAGAACAGGGAAAACTCCTAAACATCTTAAGAATAGGAAGTGGGGAGGCAAGAAACTTTACATATGTGAAGTTGCTAATGTTCTTGGTAGATTCAGCTTCTACCCACCTCCCACCTCCAACAAAGTCATAGGTTCAGTGGCTACATGTCTTCATTGAGCAATCAGCTATCACAGCTAGATTCAGTTGGGCTCTTCCTGACCCTATTTGCTTAGGTATTAATAAGCCAGCCATTTAACATGGTCACTGACCACTGATTATTTATCTTCATTCTCATGGCTCTAAAGAGTTCAAGTTTCTCTCTAATCAGGAATCAGCTGATTGATTAAAAGTTAAAATGGCACCAGAATGAGTAGTCAGGGAGAATCTTTGCTCCAAATGATCTTAAATGTCTCCAACCAATGGAGCATCACAGCCCTATCATGAATGGCCTTTGTTAACAAGCCCACCTTTAGCATGTCCATGTCTCCCTGTACAGACCAACTTGTTTCTAATCAGGGAATATTGATCTTCTCCACAATTATCTGTCAAACCAACACCTACAGCAAACATTCAAACTGTAAAAATTACATACTTCATTTTGCTATATCATCTTAATTAAATGTCAGATTCAAGGAATGCCAACCTCAGCAGTAAATAAAAGTCCATGACAATAGTTGATGAAAAATTTTTCCCTATTAATCCCTATTTCCTGGATATTGTCTATACCACCTATTTCTGATCACGTTATTTTCTTGTTGTTGTTAAATTGCAAATGTTGCACAGGCTAACACAGTTACTAAACCATGTAAAGTCCAAAGAAGTCACTGATAGCATAAAACAAACTTATACTGGTATATGTAGAACCATGGCATGTATCTTGATCACGTGAAAACATCTGCCTAAAAACAGCTTAAGGTTCTGGAGAAATAAAGTCTATCTACCACTTGGAGCTCTATAATCTAAATCACTAATCATCTAATTAGATCTTTCTGAACTAATATAATTTGAATAAACAGAGCAAATACTTAATTTCTTATATACTTCTGTGCTAAGCCCATGAAGCTAATTCATTAAGAAATATTCAAAGCAAATTTCTTTGAATTTCTTTCTCCAGTCTGCTGCAGTGCAGTACCAATGATTCTTTTCTTTTTTGCTTGTGATAGTTATTTCATAAATTTCTTTTAAAATCAAATATATATTATGTCAGAGAATAAGATAATTTGAATGTGGTTATCAAACACACAGACCCTGCCAGGGTAAACCAGAAAAAAATAGAAATTATGTTTGTTCCCTTAAAATAATATTGTGATGTATCATACAGATGATAATTTCAGAGATATAAAAATGATTAATAAAATGGAGTTCTAATATAGTATCTTTAAGAAAAAAATAGCAAATATTTTGTTTACTGTTTTTCTTTTCCCTTTCAATCCTGAGATGTGCTAATTTTTTATTGACATAAACTTGACATGTAATGTATTATTTTTATAGATGCAACATAATGATTTGATATATGCATATATTGTGAAGTAATTATAATTAGTTGACATCCATCACCATAGCTACAATTGCTTTCTTGTGATGAGAATTTTTAAGATCTTAGAATGTTTTAAATATATAATACAGTATTGTTAACTTTAGTCACCATGCTGAACCTTACATATCCAGGACTTATTTATAGCTTGAAGTTTGTACCTTTTCACCACTTTTACCCATTTCCCTTTTAGTATTTTCTAGTACATAATCCAACCTCACATAAAATTTTCTGTGGTTTAACATTTTTATGATGCTTTTCTAGTTAATGATAGGCAATTATAAAAAGTGTCTTTTGCGTTTGCAAAATACTGTCATTTATTATTTCAACTGATAGTTCATTGAGTTATTAGTTATTCTTTATTGACTACAGTCTAGCTCGTAAGAGGCCAACTCCTAACAAGAATGCAACAACATTGGGCACCTGGGTGGCTCAGTGGGTTAAGCCGCTGCTTTCGGCTCAGGTCATGATCTCAGAATCCTGGGATCGAGCCCCGCGTCGGGCTCTCTGCTCAGCGGGGAGCCTGCTTCCCTCTCTCTCTCTCTGCCTGCCTCTCCATCTACTTGTGATCTCTCTCTGTCAAATAAATAAATAAAATCTTAAAAAAAAAAAAAAAGAATGCAACAACACAACCCCATGCATAGCCTGGAGTCACAAACCACCAAAGCCAGCAGTCTTCTGGCCACCTCTGGGCAACTCAACTACTTTGGTTAAGAATTTTTGAACAATAAATTGATTTTAAATGATATGAACACCAAGCCCATTCAACTGGTTTCATTCTCCTACAGCAGATACTGACCAACTCATTAATAATTAAAAACAACAGCTGCTAATGTTTGGGAACAAGATGGCTAATTTACATATCCTGGATTCTAGCAAGGGTTCTCTAGCACGTCTCACCCAATCCATGGAGGATTAGGTTTTCTCCCAGGCAGGTAAAGGGCAGGGAAGGCATCTACAGCTCCAACACGAATATTAATAAAGTTGTAAAGTAGCAGATAGTTGAACCATATCAATTATTTATCGAATTATGAGGTTATTAGTCATCTAAAATTACTCAGCAAGCAACTCCAAAGATGATGAGGTACTAACATACAAAGTGTTGTCCAGAATCATCAGGCCTGCAAAACTCCATGTGACGATGCTTCAACATTAACTAACTTAAAGATCAGAAGGATGACTAGAAAAATGGGGATATGGTAAAAATTTTCTGTGTAGACAACACTGGATCTTTGGAGGCTGAAAGGAAGAGCAAGCACAATGTTTTAGATGAAATGATTCCTTGTCTTCTGAGGTTCTCATTTGGGGCAACTGTAGGTATCCTTATTCTGATAGCTGCCTGAGACTGGTGTTTGTTCTGTAGAGCACTTTTTTTAGGTCCAACAATTCAATACCAAGGTAGGATTCTCCATTCACTGCAAATCTCAACAGTTGTCCTAACATGCTGTCTCATGCTGGTCATGAGACAGAATAAACACACCCCAAAGATGTTCACACACAATCCCTAGAATCTGTGAGCACGTTACCCTACAGGGCAAAAGGGACTTTTGCAAATGTGATTGAGTTAAGGTTGCTGGGCTGAGAAGACTATCCTGTATTATACAGGTGGGCATAATGTACTCATTAGGTGACTAATGAGAGAAGGTTGGGAGGAGGTCATAGATAAGGAGATGTCATGACAAAGGGAGACCAATGAAAGAGAAAAATAGAGTTGGAGATTTCAAAATGCTAGGATACGGTCTTTGAAGATGGAGGGAGGGGCTACAAACCAAGAAATGCGAGAAACCTCTAAAAGCTGGAAAAGGCAAGACCATGAGTTCTCCCCAAGAACCCGCAGAAGGAACAAAGCCCTGTGGATCCATTTTAGATTTATGACCTCCAGAACAGTAAGGCAATATGCAGGGTGTGTAGTAACTGTTACAGCAGCAATAAAAATTGTTTGTTTAAACAAATACAGGGAGTTTTGAAATTTCCTCCATGAAAACATGAAGTAGACTGATTATATAAGAGACAGAGTGGGTTATCCTGCTGCCCTCTTAGATTCATAGGAATACAAAGCATACAATAAAGTTATTGCTCTTTAGGAGTCCCACCCATAGAAAAGATAATTCCTAGAAGACATACAACAACTTTAGCAGATAGAAGTTCATGAAAAACATTGTAAAACTTGAATATCTGAATAAAATCGTCTATCTGGGGAAGCAGACAGAGCCCCCAGCGGAATCATGCATGCACCACCTAAATCAGGAAGCTGGGGCTGAAGGAAGCAGTTATTTGGGAATTATCAGTTGAATTACAGCCTTGAGTCTTGAGTCCTAGGATTTAGTGACTAAAGACTTAGTCCCAGCATACCCTGGGCCCTAACCTTGTCCTAGGTGAAGAGCATAATTGTAGTAGTTTGCAGTATTCAGAAAAGTTCAAGAGCTACTCATTCCCACTTCCAAAAGCAAGCATAATGTTTTGCCTCCAATTCCTCCAGAATGTGTGGCTTAATGGAAGTAAAAAGGAGTCCAGTCTACTTTTACTGCACTACAGAAAGTCCAGGATCTAGCCCAATGTTTCAGAAGATACCTAAGGATGGTATCTGTCATGCATTTTTCTAAAGATTTGGGTATGACTAAGGAGTTCTAAAGCACAGCAAATAACTTAAAATTCAATGTCAGGCACAACTATGGAATTCCCTAATTATCCTGGCAGACCGAGGGCCCCTTCTTCCTCCCTAGCCCATTCTTTCTTCCCTTACCTCCCTTTTCAGTTTTCCAGAAAACAACTCTAGCTCCTGTCAATCTGCTGCAGAGACCAACTCACCTCCTTTTGTTGTAAGAGAAGCCGAGAGAATCCGGGCTGCCCGGCAAAATGTCTGCGAAGGTGTTTTCCAAACAAAAGAGCAGTGTGCTCCTATGAATCCCAGCTTCTCCTGAGGCCACAGGTGCAGACCACAGGCAGCTTCTGAAATAGTCTCGCTGGTAGACGGGGAGACAATCTTTGGCCCAGCAGGGATTCGCTGGTCAGGCAGCCTCCAGCTGTAGCTTATTTCTTCAACTCAGTGAGCACCTGGAACTCATGTTTATAAAAAAAAAAAAAAAAAAAATTCTTAGTTGGTTTAAGCCTCTGTCACTTCACTAGGGCCTAAGAACTCACAAAACTTCTGACATAAACCATCTGAAACCATGCTTAATCCCGATTTTGGACAAATAGTCCCAACTGCGAAAAATTGTCACACATGAAAACATTCAACAGTTTCAAAGAAGGCAACCAATATGAAGAAAGAATTTAAATGCCACCTTCTACACAGAGTTAAAACACAAGCAGTTATTCTATCAAAAAAGTTTAGGAATTATTTAATTCCTATTTGCAAAGACATTCAAGGGACTATTATATTTACAAAGCTAAAGGAGTTACTCATGGAAATGTAACAACTCCCCAGCTATATCCCATATCTCCTTAATGTTAGTAAATGCTAGAAGTTAATGGGACTTCTATAAATTGCTGGAGAGGAAAAATGTTTGTAGCCAATCATTGGATATTTAACCAAATTTTCATTTGTACTTACTGGCAACAAAAAAGACATGAAAATAAATTTTAAAGTATACCATTTACATTCACTCTAAAAAATCGTAAAAAAATATTCAAATAAACTGAGAAAAGAAACAAAATGGAGAATATGTTACCTACAAAGTACATGATGATAAGCATGGAAACCAGTAAAACGAAATAGACTCATTTCGCAATTCTCAATTCTGGCTACACATTTTAATTATCTCATAGCATTAACAAATACATACATACATAAAAGTATTCACAGGTTATTGAACTGCTGCTGTTGGTAGGGCCCTAGACATGACAACATGGACTGCTCTCAGAGACTCCGAAGTGCAGGGTTGAGAACTCTAGTTTAATTTCTGTCTGGGGTAGGGGAAAGGTTGTGATGGACATGGGCGATGGAGATATGTGTGAGCTGGAGAACCTAACTTTTTAAATGCTGTATTGGCTTCCATTCAGTTTTGGGTCTAAAAACATCATTGAAAAACTATACTCTGTCGGGCTTTTTGATAAGTGATGGGGATGGGGTTAAATTATTATTGAAATAGGACCAATCCCAGAATTCAAGGAATATAGAGTCTAGGGATAGAGACTATAAGGAAACACACAGACACAGTACACTGTGTTGAGAGACGTGAGAAGACTACATAGGGATTGCGAGGTGGACCCCCGAGAGAACCTCCAGGGAGGTCCCCGTCCAGAGGAGCTGACATCTAACCTAAAACTTGATCTGCTTTTTATTCATAAACAATTCATTCAGGGACAACTTACAATACCTTTTTCTCTTATTCTAGTTCACTATTTGCCTTCTAGTTCATACCTTATTAGAACAGATAGATTAGATAGAGAGGAGTAAATCTGTAGGCACAGGTCTACTGTTCAGAAACAACTGAGTCTGAGGGCTCGTACAACAGAAAAGCCCATAAAGGAAATCAAAGCAGATCCCCAAAGCACCATAGTCTCGGGACATTTTAAAGAGGAAAAATCACCTTGCATATCTCAGTGTTTCTCAAAGGCTATAATGAGAGTTCATCATATCTATAAAAGATATTTAATAAAAGGTATAAACATTGTTGTCAAGTTTTTAAGTGTATAGGAAAATATAACCTAGGTTTTAAGGGTGAATTTTCTGTGAGGTATTTGAGAAAGAGGGAATTGTTTTCCTTCAGCTCCTAAATTGTGTCCCTGAGCTATTACTCAGCTTCCAAATTCATGCTTTGCCCAGTTTTCCTTGGGGCTAGTAATACTTGTACCATCTAGAGCTTCCACACCATACTCTTCCTCTACAAGATGTTACTCCTCCCTCACAGACTTCAAAGTCAAGCAGCAAGTATATAGGACAAGATATACTCTCTTTAAGTGCTCCGTGTTTAATTCCCTACAATACAACCAAAACTTTTTATGGTAATATGGGTTTTACTGAGGACTTTGGGTAACAAAACGAATTTAAAATGTATTCAGGAATATTTCAAAGTAAATACTGCATGTTGTATATGACTAACCTTCTGGTCCAAAGGGGCCAAAAAGCACAAAAATGGTACCATTCACATGAGTTGTCTTGTGGACATACTGTGGTTTCCAGCTTGCTCCCCTGTCTAGAGTCCATTACCTGCTTAGAGGGTATCTCTCATTCCCACCTTAACAATGGGAATCCCTCCTCCTCTTAGAAAAACCCAAGTTGTTTATCTGAGTGGGCTTATCTGACTTTAAAATCCATCCAATTCTCTCCTCACTGAGAAAATCTATATACCGATTCGCTTCAGTATGTTTCCCAAAGCACAAGTAATTCATACTATAATAACACCACAGCACATGCAGGAAAGGGAGGATGGCTCGAGAACAAGCGAGGATAAACCTGGTGTTCAGTTGTCGTCTGGCCCCTGGGCTATCTCCCCATTAGTGTGAAGTGCAGATACGATTGCTCACTCTTCCTGATCCTCCACATGGTAACTATTGAGGCAAATGCAGATCCCACATCCAACGGCAAACCTTTCATTTTCCGAGACAGAAAAGTAAAAATCCACCTAGAGGAAGATAAAGGTTTTCTTAACTGCCATCAAGTCTGTGCGGCTGCTCCAAACCATGGCAGAGGTGCCACTTTACACAGGTGTGCGCTTCGTACAAAGCAGGGCAGCTCTTCTCTGTGTTGCGTTGCTCGCACATAGCACTTCTGTGCCTCTTGACCCCTGAGGAGTAACCTATTACAAAAGCATCCTTGTGGCCTTCACCACTTTTCTCCAACAAGAAATACTCAAGGGGAGATTTAAAATGGAAATATTCTACACTTTTTTTTTCCCCAATTTACCTTTTGAGACAATTCAAAATTGTAATTATAGCTTACTTAGTGGCTGGCTCTCCATTGACTTTCGTTGGCATCCAAGGTGCGACTGATTTAATCTAAGAGTGTACAGTATGTGAGCTTTCTTAGTCTTCTGACTAGAAAGTATGCGCCTATCATCCATTCTAGGTTGTCTTTGCAATTATAAAGAAAGGATGAGATCTCATGGGGAGGAGATAACTTTCAGAATCTTGGGAGAGGCCAAAGGCCATGAATTTTTAAGAGCTGAATATACTCTCTCCAGGGGGAATGACATATTTTTTTGCAGGCTAAAAGGGCCTACTAATCCCAACTTCAGAACCATGAGTTACTAAATAGTGGTCCTGTAAACATAAACTAATGATGTAAAATAAAACCTTCTTGGGAAACAAGAGTTATTCCAGTAAGAGAAAATGTTGGAAATCTGTCCTCAGTAGTCCATTTGTCCATGTATCAAAGACTTCAGTTATCTTGGGCCTCGAAGGAGCAGATAAGTGTTGCTCTCACTCAGTTCTTCTCAGAGACAATCCCAGTGGCAAGGAAAAAAGAGACCAAGATTTATTAACTGTACACTCTCCTGAATTAGGTCTGGCTTAATATTATAATCTTAAAGGGTTAGTTGTACCGTAGCTTTACTGGAAAGCTCTTGGTTATAATCCTAATTATGATTATAGAATTGTTTTTATTAACTCATTAGCAGTGCCTTATCAATTTAATCTGACACTTACATATTTTATTTTTTAAAGGAAAAGGACTGTAAAATAATCAGATGAACCTTATAGGAGTAAATACCCCAAACACATGGTCCAGAATTGAGAGAAGCGTATTATGTGGAATCCATTTGAAAGGCTGTTTTGGAATTTGGCAGAGGAACCATTCAGCTATAGCCTGAAGATAAAGAGATAGAGAGGAAAATCAAAAGCTAACTGGTAGGGGAGAAGTATGCAAATAGGGCTGTGAGTTGGAGACAGCCTTATTAATTTTCAGAGGAACCTTGTATACAATACCATGAACAAAGAACATTCACATTACAGATTCTGTACAGATTCACTGAGGAATAGAAAAGAAAAAAGGGGGAAAAAAAAGAAAACAAAACCAAACCAAACCCAAATCCAGTAGAGTTAAAGGAGTGTGTGCGTGTGTGTGTGTGTGTGCGTGCACACATCACACATAAAACTAGCACATGCATTAAAGCTTGATGCTGTCTGGAGCACATACAATACCTATCACTAGAAATCTGTTTACAGTTTTCATTTTCTAACACAACATCTTTTTGCAAAGAACAGGCCTCTTGCATTATTTATATTTGGAAGACTTGTATAATAAGGTACAGGTACATTTCCATTACACTGCATGCATTTCTATAAAGATACTCAATAGCAAAACTGATGTGGAGACTAATGAATCTTGTGTGAGGAGGGTAGCTTGGTGACTAAGTTAGACTATATGCCATTTTTATATATCACTACATTATTTTTATTGCCCACTGTTATTTCCTAACATTCATTTTAAAAAATAAGCATCCATGCTCTTCTTTAAGTTTTTCCATCTTCTGAATGATTCTCAAGATTATTCAGCTGCAAGACACTTCACAAACCATCAGAAAAACAATTTATAGACCGAATTCATTTCGTTAGGATTTCCCCAAGGCTTGTCCTACAAAGCATTTTTTCCGATCAAACAACTATGTATTTCGGGTGTGTATGTGTGTGTGTGTTCATTCTTGGTGTTGTATATTCTGTGAGTTTGGACAAATGTATAATGATATGTGCCCATTGTTATGGCATCTGTGGAGTCCTGCCCTAAAAAGCCTCTGTGCTCAGGCTGTTTATCATTCTCTCCCTTAACCCTTAATACCTAGCAACCACTGGTCTTTGTAATGTCTTCTTAGTTTTGCTATTTGGAGAGCACCATATAGTTGGAATCATACATAGAATATGCAGCGTTTTTATTTTTTTTTTATTTATTTTTTTTAAAGGTTTTATTTATTTATTTGACAGAGAGAAATCACAAGTAGATAGAGAGGCAGGCAGAGAGAGAGAGAGGGAAGCAGGCTCTCTGCTGAGCAGAGAGCCCGATGCGGGACTCGATCCCAGGACTCTGAGATCATGACCTGAGCCGAAGGCAGCGGCTTAACCCACTGAGCCACCCAGGCGCCCCTATGCAGCGTTTTTAGACTGGCTTTTTCCCCCTTAGTAAGAAGTTTTTAGCTTTCCTCCATGTTTTTTCATTATTTCATCATTCATATTTTTTAGAGCTGAATAATATTCCAATGTATGGATATACCACAATTTTTATCTATTCACCTACTGAAAGACATCTTGGATCCAAATTTTGGCAATTATGGATAAATCTGCTATAATCCTCTTTGTGCAGGATTTGTGTGTACATAGTCTCTCAGCTCATTTGGGTTAATACCAAGGAGTATGATGGCCAGATCTTATGGTAAGACTATATTTACTTTTATAGGAAACCACCAAACTATCTTCAAAAGTGGCTGCACCAGTTTTGATTACACTGAGTAAGATATTAACTATGGGTTATTCATCAATTTCCTTTATCAGTTTTGGAATGTTTCCTGCTATTCCTAGTTTATTGAGAGTTTTTATCAGGAATTGATCTTGAATTTTAACAAGTGCTTTTCTGAATCCTCTTAAAATGATCATATATTTTCTTTCTTAGTCTGTCAATATGTTAAATTGTATTGATGGAACTTGGGTGTTAAACAAACATTGCATTTCTGGGATAAACCCCAGAACTGATCATAATCTATTATTCTTTTTATATACTGTTGGATATGATTTAATAAAATTTTTAAATCCATATTTTTCAGGCATATTATACTCAAGTGTTTGTTGTGGTAATTTTTATGTGTTTTTCTTGTTTTGGTACCAGAATAATTTTGGTCTCATACACAGAATTGGGAATAATCTCACATTTTCAATTTTCTAGGTCACTTTGTGTATAATTGATTTCATTTCTTCCTTAACTACTTGATATAATTTATAAGTAAAAACATCTGGGCCTGGAGTTTTCTTTACAGAAAGGTTTTAAGTATAAATTTGTTTTGTTTAATAGATGATAGGTCTATTCAGACCATCTACTTCATCTTTGATGTTTGATTGTTTACATCTTTCAAAGAAGTTGTTCATTTCATCTAAGTTGCCATTTTTTAAAAGATTTTATTTATTTATTTGACATAGAAAGAGAGAGAGAGAGATCACAAGTAGGAAGAGCAGCAGGCAGAGAGAGGGGAGAAGCAGGCTCCCTGCTGAGTGGAGAGCCTGATGTGGGACTTGATCCAAGGACCCAGAGATCATGACCTGAGCCAAAGGCAGAGGCTTAACCCACTGAGCCACCCAGTACTCCCTCCCCAAAATTGCCAATTTTATTGACAGATTTGTTCATAATGTTCTCATATTATCCTCTAAATATCTCTTAGGATATGTAGTGACATCAATTGTCATTCTTGATATTAGTAATTTGTGTCTTCTTTCTTTTTCCTTATTAGCCTGTCTAAAGTTTTATCAAGTTTATTGATCTTCAGAAAGAAACAGACTTTGATTTAATTGTCTCTATTTTTAAAATTTTTTTTTCACTGAATTCAACTCTGTCTTTATTATTTCTTTTATTCTGATTATTTTGGGTTTAATTTGTTCTTCTTATTTTCTTCATAAGGTAGAAGCTGAGGACGTTGATTTAAGACCACTCATCTTTTCTAACATATACCTTTGTGCTATAAATTTCCCACTAAATTCTCCTTTAGTGACAACTCACACACAATTTTTGATACATTGCATTTTTGTGTTTCTTTCAGTTCAAAACATGGTGTAATTTCCCTCTTCTCCTATGGTTCCTGGACTATTTAGAACTGTTCTATATAGTTTTCAAACACTTAGGGATTTTCTAGAGAGCTTCTCATTATTGATTTCTAATTTAAATCCATTGCTACACAAGAACATAACTTTGTATGACTTGAATCATATTAAATTCATTGAGGCATTTTTTTAATGGCTTGGAATAGGGTCTATTTTGGTAAATATTTTATGTGCTCTTGAAAAGAATGTGTATTCTGTTGTTGTTTGAAGTGTTCCATAAATTTCATTAGGTAGGTTGGTAGATATTGCTGTTCAAGTCTAGTATGTCCTTTATGATTTTGTAACTACTGGTCCTATCAGTTATGGAGAGAGAGGATTATTGAAATCTCCAGCTCTAATTTGGTTTTATCTCTTCCTCCTTGTATTTAGACTAGTTTTTGCCTCCTCTATTTTGAATATCTGCTATTAATACATAAATTTTTAGGAATAAATTGACTCCTTTAGCCATATGAAATGATGTTCTTTATCCAAGATCATCTTTTCTCTGAATTATACTTTGTCTGATATTAATATAGCCATTGTAGCTTTTCTTTGATTCATGTGAGCAAAGTATATTTTTTTCTTTCTTTTTACTTTTTGCCTAGCTGTGGCTATATTTTAAAATACTCCATTTGCATGCAGTATATAGATGAGTCTTGTAGTGTTTTAATAAAAAATGAGAACTGTTGGTCGTCTGGGTGGCTCAGTGGGTTAAGCCACTGCCTTCAGCTCAGGTCATGATCTCGGGGTCCTGGTATCGAGTCCCACATCAGGCTCTCTGCTCAGCAGGGAGCCTGCTTCCCTCTCTCTCTCTCTCTCTCTCTGCCTGCCTCTCTACTTGTGATCTCTTTGTCAAATAAATAAATAAAATCTTAAAAAAAAAAAATGAGAGGGGCGCCTGGGTGGCTCAGTGGGTTAAGCCGCTGCCTTCAGCTCAGGTCATGATTGCAGGGTCCTGGGATCGAACCCTGAATTGGGCTCTCTGCTCAGTGGAGAGCCTGCTTCCTCCTCTCTCTGCCTGCCTCTCTGCCTGCTTGTCATCTCTCTCTGTCAAATAAATAAATAAAAAATATTAAAAAAAAAATTAGAATTGCTGCCTTTCACTTGGAGAGTTTAGGCCACTTATATGTAATGTAATGTGTAATTCATGTAGTTAGGTTTATCTCTATCATCTTGTTATTTGTTTTGTAATTTTTCTAATTTTTATCTTCTTTTTTCTTTTCTGTTTTTCATATTAATAGATTTTTGAATTATTTCATTTAGCACCCTTTGCTGGCTAAAATTATTTCTTTTGTTATTTTAGTGATCATTTTCAGGCTTACAGTATGTTCTTTAGTTTATCACAGCCTACTTTCAACTGCAACTACACTGCTTCAGATATAAGAATATTATAATTCCATTTTGTTCCCCCAGGCCTTTAACATAATGTTCCATAGCTTTTCCACATAAATGTATGACATATCTCCAGTACATTGCTTTTTTTTGTTGTTTAAGAAGTCTGTTATCTTTTAAAGTTCTTTAAATGATAAAAACAAAAAACAAAAAACAAAAAAAGTATACAATTTCCCATATACTTACTTTATTGGATGATTTTATTCCTTGGTATCATTGGTGTTCATATATTCTTCTGGTGTAATTTTGTTCTGCCTCAGGGATCTCATTTAACATTTCTTATCATGCAGATATGTTGCTGATGAATTTTTTCTCTTTTGTATTTATAAAGAATTCTTTATTTCATGTCAGTTTTTGAAAAAAATATTTTTAATGGGTATAAAATCTAGGATGACAGGTTTTTTCTTTCAATATTTTAAATACTTTTCCCCACTATCTTCTCACTTGCACTGTTTCTGTTGAGCATTGTACTGTCATCCATCTGTGTGTGTGTGTGTGTGTGTGTGTGTGTATTTCCTTGCATTATGACAGTGGAAGATATTCCAGCTTATTTTGTATATTTGCAGTCCTAGTCATAGAATCAGCCATCTTGGGGTGTCTGGGTGGCTCAGTGGGTTAAAGCCTCTGCCTTTGGCTCAGGTCATGACCCCAGGGTCCTGGGATTGAGCCCTGAATCGGGCTCTCTGCTCAGTGGGGAGCCTGCTTCCCTTCCTCTCTGTCTGTTTGCCTCTTTCCCTACTTTTGATCTTTGTCTGTCAAATTAAAAAAAAAAAAAAAATTCTTAAAAAAAAAAAAATCAACCATCCTCCAAGGAAACTTAGTTCCTTTTATTGAAGAATAATACTAGGAACCAAAATCTAAGTCTCTGTTTTCTCAGCTATTCCCTATTGCCTAAGTCCCTTGTAAAAGGGAAATGTGAAATAATGAAGTTAATAATAGAAAACACAGATGGATGCCAAAGGAGGCCCTTAGAGTATGGAAGAATTTCTGTAATAAAAAAAAAAAAATGAGGGAAAAATAATTAAATTTCCTGTATTAAAAAAAAAAAAAGAATTTCTGTTCCTTGGAAGGTATCATAGCATAAGCAGAGATGTGAGAGCTTATTATTAGCCTTTTGAAATGTTTTGATGGACAGAGAATTAACATCTAAATTATATATAAATAATAATTCCTGGGGTGTCTACCTGGCTTAGTTGGTAGGGCATGAGACTCTTAATCTCAGGGTTGCGAGTTCAAGCCCCACATTGGGTGTGGAACCTACTTAAAAAAATAATAATACCTGAAAGTTAATAAGAAACATAAAATATGATGTAAACATGGAAATTATAAGAATGTATAATATGTAGACTGTAATATCTAGTCAGCCATGAAGTATATAATCTGATGCATAAATTCACTAAGACACTTCAAGACACTTCAAGACACTGAGGCAGGCACTGCCTCTTCCAGATAAGATGGGCGGTGAAGATTCCTAGTTTGTGGCTAAATAATGCCATCACCAGGACCAAATAGGAAAAGCAGATAGAATAGGAAAAGAAGTCTGTTTGAAGACATTAAAAGCTTTGTGTGGCATCGAAGAATTAAGAGAACAGGATCTAATAGCAGAAACTTCAAGGATGTGAGTTAACATTCTGAAACTTCTTCTCACGCTGGGGCCTTTGTGGATTCTGGGCACTAGGCAAGACTCTTAGTATCTATAAAAGGCCCAAGCAAAAGATTTGCTACTAAAAGGTAGAGAAAAATGAATTGAACTTGAACTATCAAGGAGTTAGTGAGAAAAAACAAAATGAACAAACAATGAAAATGAAAACCTAGAGACGAGTAGCTAAAATTTCATGAAAAGGGAGGGAATATCATTAAGTACTACAGTGAGGTATTTGCTAAATTCTTAAGTTAAGACTAATAAGAGACTAATAAGCTAGGAAAAGGAAAACGAAACAAAACAAAACAAAAACCTGCAAAAAATGGAGAAGAGTATCTGGCAGTCTTTGGTATTGATGGATAAAGGACTAGAGGTAGGGATACAACAGAGGAAGAGGCTCCAATGTACAACACAGGCTCTTAGTAATAATTCCTACAGGGATACACCCTAGAAGAAGCAACGAATCAGAAATAGAAACCTTACCTAAAATGTAACCCTGTTGATAAGACATCAATACACAATATCATGGATGTTTCATGAAGTTGAGCACACCCCAAGCAGAATAAATGCAAAGAAAATCATACCAGTATACGAATAAAGCAAAACTGATGAAAATAACAAAAAATAGCAAAAGAGAGATTTTGCTTCAAAATTACAAGTTAAAATTAATGTCTCAACAGAATTTACGGAAGACAGGAGACAAATGATTTTTTAATATTCTGGGAAAAAATGACTATCAAGCTAGAAATCTATATATAGCAAAAACGTATTTTAAATTTAAGCAGAAATAAATATATATTCAGAAACCTAAAGACTAAATAAAATTACCAGCATACCCCAATTAAAATAAATTCTGATCTTACATCCAACCTTGATAAAATAATTCCAGATGGAAACCAAAAAATAAAGGCTGGAAGAAAAAGCAGGAGAAAGAGAGGTTCTTGAGTTATTGATGTTTGTATATAGATTAATCTATGTCTTCTCCAGAGATATCAGTTTTGCAAATAGCAGTCTCAAGTCAATAAAGATTCCTTTGGCTTCTTATATTCAGGACAATGGTCATCTACATACCTTGTGTTATTGTAACTAAAAGTGTCCACCTGGGTGGCTCAGTTGGTTAAACGTCTGCCTTTGGCTCAGGTCCTGATCCCAGAGTTAGGCCCCACACTGGACTCCCTGCTCAGCTGGGAACCTGTTTCTTCCTCTCCCTCAGCTGCTGCCCCTGCTTGTGCTCTCTCTATCTCTCTCTTTTTTTCCCTCTCTCTCAAATAAATAAATAAAATCTAAAAAGAGAGAGAGAGAGAGAGGGATTTCTGAATAGGAAGATTCCTCTCAATTGACCTGAACTCTCCATCTTTACATATAGGAGAAGCTGTCATTCTATTTACCCTCCTCAATGGAAGTGCATTAAATATATACCTTGAGAAATCCCATAAGATAAACAACTACTTAATATTAGAGAGTCAGAGAAGACTTTCTGAAAGAAGCAGTATCACAATCTGGCTCCCAAAACTAAAACTTTGCAGGAAGGTACATATAGTAATGATAGAAAGGGCAGGATGCATTCAGTAAAACACCAATGGTCCAGTATGACTCAAAATAAGAAGGAATTCGGAGAAATGTCAACAGATGGAACTGGGGGAGGCAAATAGAAGGAAACCAGATCATAAATGGGTTTCTGATGTTTTTTTGATGCAAGAAAAAAGAAATGCATTACAGAGAATGGGTTGATAATGTGCAAATGCAGATAGGAAATCCATTAAGAGGCTTGGAATAGTGTTTATTTTAACATATAGAATCTGTAGGTTTTTATGGGAAGCAAGGTCAAATCACCCCATCCCTTTCTCACTCTACAACCAAAGAACGAGAATACCTGTTTAAATTGGTCATGTTCACAAGCCATTGATTAGACAATAAGGCTCTAGAAATTGATTTGTTCTTCCTTTGGTGTTAGTCTCTCAGAGATCTCTGTCTTCTTCCCAGGACTTATGGAAATAAAGACATGGCCCCATGTCTGCTTCCTATCATCAGGAGACAATATCATCCTCTCTCTTTGAACCAGGTTCACCCTAGCTCTGACATCTCACTGTCAATCTTACTCCTTCATGTTGCTTTTCCTTCAACACTGCTGACCTGGGTAATTTATTCAAGCTGCCACAATATATCACTCCTGGAATCTCAGTAGCTGAACACAACAAAGATTTATCCCTGCCTCACAGGAGTAGGACAGGAAGTATGCTTCATGGCTGGGGAACAAAGGATTGAAGGAAGGACCCCTGTTCTAATGCCTCTGACTGGTAGTAACACACATCACTTCTCACAGGCCATCTGCCAGAACTAGTTACCAGTTACTAGTCCTCAAACTAACTTCAAGGGAGGTTGGGAAATACACAGGAGCAAACAGATTATTGCTTTTCTTTCCTGAAGAGACATGAGTGGTTGCTCTGGAGTCTGTCTCTCTCTCTCATAAACGAATATCTGGTTGGAGGTATTTGTTTGTTTGTTTGTTTGTTCAAGCAATGACACATGGATTATCCCATTTGATTCTTTCAACAACCCAAGCTGCAGGCTTCAGAGTGTGAGAAATCTGCCCAAGGTCACAGCGCTGGTGATGGAGTGATCCAAGACATTTACTGAGAGCTCCTATCCCCAAGCGCTATTACAGTGGTTCTCAGTCTTCATCCTCTTCATCCTGTACCAAATTCACATTACTGAATTTGGATTCAGTGGGTCTGGTGGTACCAAAGGATTTGCAACAAGTTCACAGTGATGCTAGTGTATCAGGGATTGAGACCAGACTCCTGATATAGGGCTTTTATGTACATCATAGTAGTATCCATGAGTGAAAACTATGAAGTGTTACCTATAGTAAAGTATTGAAACAAATAAAACTTTTCAAACAGGAATAATTCTTAGAGAATGGGACTTGCTGGCTGCTCTATTTGCAGACTCTTAATAGCCTCCTTTCCTGGTAAGTTTTTCTCGCCGAGATACAGAGCAGAGGCCAGACTGCGGTTTCTGGGGAAGTGAGGCTCATGGGATTGCCTCCTCTTCTTCTGAGAAAGGCATTGGCAGACTTTTTTTTTTCTCTAAGTATCCCATCTGCCCCAACCCACAAGGAGCTCTGGTGTACACATTCTCTGTTTAGAGGGGAAGGAGAGCAGAAACAGTTTTTCATTTCTTTCTGCCCATGCCTCTGGCAGGCATAACCATGGCCCATCTGTTCTCTTCTCAGATTCAGCCCACCCTTGCTCTTTCTTTTTCTTCTAGACTTCACATTTTCCAGAAGGACAGAGTTATTAGCAGGTACTCCTCCTCAGCTTTCAACTTCTCAGACTGTCTGAAGTGCCCCCTCCCTCAACATTGCAAACCTGTTTCTAAAAGTAAAAGTCCCTAGGGGTTGGCAGCAAGAGCACTGATGTATACATATGCATACCTAACTTTTCTTATTGATATACCTGGTTTTTAAGTAATAAAAAAGTAAAAAGTAATAATGTGTAAGCAACTGAATTTTTTCAGTGTCTGAACTGTCCTAACATGTATAGCGAGAGAAATTAACAGAAATTTGTGAAGATATACGTCACTTACTTCTTCTAAAGTCACTTATCATCAATAAATTCCAAGGAGGGATATTGCCTGACCAATCTGAGAATTTGTGTACTATATCCTAAGACTTGTTTCCTCAGTATCCTGTTTTACTATTCTGCTCCTAAACAAAATACCAGTTGAGTTGAGATGTTTGTGGGAGGTGAGCTGACCTTAACTTAGCCCCAGAGATGGCAAGGTGAGACTGAATAAGTAAGAAGCTTCCTTATGTGTGCATAGGTATTACACAGGTAGTTTGGGAGTTGAAGAAACAGAAACCTTGTCCCCAAAGGACTCCACAACTCCCCCACCACAATACAAGGTGACTGCTGTCTTCATTAGCTATGTTGTGGCAGCACAGCCAGAAGAGTCCCCATCTACTCATTCATCCTTTGGGTAACCACGAGAATTACTCACAGGACTTCAGCCAGCATGTTCTGAAAGTGAAAGAATGATACTGCATAGAGAGAAGTATCAAAGATACTCAAAAAGCCTTTTAAAAAGCTTGACTGGTTGCATTTCCCAGACCAGGATTGGAAGTAGGCAACAACGGTGGGTCCGACACAAGCCAGAGCACATTCACCTGAACTGAGTTGGTTTTTACAAATGTAAAAAATTTGTCTTCCCAAAGGCTAATTGACCAGAGTGCCCCAGCTGAATTCAAAGAAGGGTGCTGTGGAGCCACCACTTATGTAATGGGACTAATCCATTCAGACAATAGGATATTGATACCAGGAAGTAAAGCTGACTTCCCACAGTGGTAGAGGATTATAGGTAGGGGTGAGTAGGAAAGAGAGGTAAGATTCTGGACAAGACATTCAATACCTCTCATTTCAAGTTTGACATTTTTCTCTTTCTTCAGTTAGACAAGAAATACTCAGGGACTAGAACTAAAGAAGATGTGGGGTGAACTGGCAAGGTTGCTGGCCTTGCAATGCTCATAGTCATATGTGGTGAGGAATATGTGCACATCTCAGTTTCAGATGGTGGAAAATGATATGTTATTTAAGAGGGAGACAGAAAAGCCATGGAAGAAACTGTGAAGAAAACCTTTCAACTGTAAGGTCCGAGGCAAACTCACAGAGGAAGTGATTCTGAGAAGCTTGAGGCAGAGATGACACCTTCAGTCTTAGATGTTTACAAGATCATGGCACGTGGAGGGAATCACCTAAGTAGATATGGAAGGGAAAAAAAATAGGGAAAGCTTGGGTGGATTTGGGGAAAATGTTAAAGGTACTATTAAACGAGGGCATTTGAGAGAGGAGTGGGATTTATATCTTGTTTTGTTTCTTTTTGAGAGAGAGAGAGAACAAGGGTTGGGGAGAGGAGCAGAGGTAGAGAGAGAATCTCAAGCAGGCTCCACATCCAGTGCAAGTCCCGAGGAGGGGCCTCATCTCCCAACACTGATTATGACCTGAGGTGAAACCAAGAGTTGGATGCTTAACTGACTGAGCCACCCAGGTGCCCTGGGATTTATGTCTCAAAGGGAAAGCTGGGACTAGACCTGAATATTAGAATAGAGCATAGGGTGGATGGATTATGGAATAAGGAGCCACCACAGGTATTAGAGTAAAGGGATTTTTACCCAAATGCTTCTTTAGAAAGTAATACAAAAGTGGAGGGATGGGAGGAAAGAATTCAGAGCTGAACTAACAAAGGAAGGCTGACCTAGCAGTACACCTGCATAATTACTCATAGATTCCAAACGTTTCTTTATATATAAGCCTAGTTGCATTTTGTAACGATCATGGGGGTTATTTACTTCAAGTTATTCTCTTCACATATTAAAGATTGACGCATGAAAATATACACATATACACACAGATGTGTATATATACATATATATTATCTTTTTCTGTATATAATATATATGTGTATATTATATATTACATGTATGATTTTATATTATAAAGTTATGATATATGTAATTTTATCATATGATGTAATAATATACACTATATAATATTTTAATTATATATATTTTATATGTATACATTATTTATATTATATATAATATGTCATTGAAATGATATCTATTATTAATATTGCATATTATACAATATTTTATCTATAAATATATAAAAAATATCTCCCTCCATTCTATGCTAAGCTAGGCATTCGAAGTAACAAAGAGTCTTTGGAGAGACTTGACTCTATCCCCAATAGCTCAGTCTATGAGGATAAAAGAACATATAAACAGTCCTGTTCAATTTGATAAATGGTAGGAGTTTGTGGTGGAAATAATGTTTGTCACTTTTTAAGAGAAACAGGAAGGTAGGTCTCACAGAGGGCCACAATCTCTCCCACATAGAATGTTCCACTTAAAACCATTCTGGAGAGCCACAATGAAGGCCTGAATGAAAGAGACTGTGTATTTGTGCTGAGTCTGCAAAGATTCAGACACCTTCCCACTCCTCTACCCACTTTGGCTAATACTGAAAACTCCTAGCTGCCTTAGGTAAGAAAATTTACATCTATACAGAATCTGGTTTGGGGTTCTTTCTCTGCTACTTTGTCATGGTGTTTTTGGTTGTTGTTTTTTTTTTTTTTTTTTCCCCTCCAGAAAATTTTAATCCTTAAAATATTATAACTTCTTTTTATTGGTAGCATTTCCAAAAGGTGTGAAAACTAAAGCAAAATGTGTGTTTAAAATGTACAGCAACAGCTGTGAGTATTCTGTTTTAAAATGTCTTTTGAAAACACAAATAAAATATTTAGGGCATGTGGAAATATAGTTCAGACTATCTAAAGTGGGGATCAGCAAACTACAGTCCATAGGCTAAATCTGATCTGTAGCCTGCTTTTATAAATAAAGTTTTATTGGAACACAGCCATGGTCATTGGTTGACATACTGTCTATGGCTGCTTTCATGCTACAGTTGCAGGGTTTAGTAGTTGCAACAGGGACCATATGGCCCACAAAGCCAGTGCTATTTACTATCTGGACCTTGTCAGGAAAAGTTTGCCAATCCCTGGGTGAAGGAATGAAAAGAATACTAAACTCAGTGTGCCTTAGAGCACTGCTAATCAAATTGGGGTCTATGTGAAGATGTCAGTTTGTGATTCAATAAACACAGAAATTGAGAGTAAACATTTAGACACTTCTATAGCAATTTGGCAAAGTAATGTTAATGTCTGTTGAATATAATAATAACTAAAACACTGGATTTGTACTCTGCATTTTATTTTACTTGTTATAATTTTTAAGTAATCTTTCCCTTGCAATTTGTTTTTAACAGTACATGAGGGAATGAAAATTAAAGAAAAAAAAGTCCTTCACTACAAATAGTTTGAGAGACACTACCCTAGAGTACAGGTGGCCAAACCCAACCATCAAAACAGGCCAGAATTCACCAGTACAAAAGGCTCATGGTATGGCGCTTTTGCTTACAAAATACATAATGTGGAATACTTTGATCCTTCTCCCATTTGCTAGCTGGAGAAGCATTTACTTCTACATTCAGTTGCCAAGCCTCTGCCATAATATCAGTAAAGTTTACAATGGCAGTGTTACACTCTTTTTTAGCCAAGTAGTAAGGTGAAAAAAGAAAAATACTTAAAATTTATCCTAATATTCATCTTGTACGTGCAGTCAGAGTTCACTGGTAAATAATGTGTGCGTGTATGTGTGTGTGCACGTGAGCGACATAACCTTAGAAGAGAAGAATGGGGAAATAAAGTCTATGACTTTTAGAAATAATTTTAGATTTTCCAATCACTTTCTTCTTCATTAATGTATATTTAAATTAGAATTTGTTTTTAGACCAGGAGATATTACACAGAAAAAAATTCTACTCTTCTCTCCTAGTTTAAAAGGAAAAAAAAAAATCTAAGTTGTTATGTAAGAAATAACAATTCTGTGAGCTTGAAAATTACTTAACTGTCACTCAAAATCCCTGCAAGACCCTAATCGGAAACTTCTGTTGCCTGTTGCCATCAATGATTTTAAACGGTTTCATAAGCAGTACTGAGTGAATTCAGAACATCCAGTTAGACAATAACCCCCCAAGTGATAGCAGACTGCAAAAGAGATCTGTCTTCCAGGACTCTTGCTCCATTTGTAATATGCACACCTCACAGCCTAGTCTGCCAGATTCTCTACAGTGTGGTTGCCTGGATTCATCTCTGCACACCAAAGCCTTCTGCAGGGAGAAAGCCCTTGCTGGGCACCATTGGTAAACAAATTAGAGCAACTCCATTATGTTGTATAAAAGGCCCAGCATTTTTCTCTTGCCCATTGCAATTAAGTTCTTCTAAAGGTGGGCCGCGAAGGGCCCTCTGCTATCACGGCTGCTGTATGCCGAATACCTTTGTCATATTTAATGCTGCAGCTTTGCTGTGGATAGTTCATAAGAACTGGAACCCATCCAGCCCAGGACTAGATTGCTTTGTGTCTGCGAACACTTACTGTGCATTATGCTCCTCAACTCCTATCACGGGCAGCCAAGGAGGAGAACGGAGGGGAGGAGGTGTGCTGTAGCTGCAAACACAGCTGCTTTTGAGGAAGCAATTCCCAATTAATTCACTATTATGAATAGCTAGTTCCCCCTACTCCCATGTGATCAAGTCCCTTGTTAAGTTAAATAGAATTTATATTATTAAAATAGTTAGCATATGGCAAGTGCTTCTCATTCAGATGGGTCTGTGACATCACTGATTGAAATGCTTCCCTGGTGACACAGATCACAGAGAGACACACTCAGTTTTTGATCCAGAGGTGCTCTGATTTTCTTGCTTGAGTGTTAAGCCAAGATGAACAGCTCATGCTTGGGTTTTCACAAAATGCTCACCCAAACGCTAGTATATATCACTTATCCTCAATCACTATTAAGAGATCTACCCAGCTATAGAGATGATGCTGAGACCTGGCTGGAGTGCTAAGAAATCTGGGTGGCCTCGTGTAAATCTTCTAAATCCCATGGGATCACTGTTTCCTCAGGACAAAATGAAGAAGTGCTGTTATTCAAACTAATGAGGTGATAGTTTGGTTAATGACCCCAAGTGGTATACTTCTGTGAGTGAAAGAGGGTGCTGGGATCACAAGTAGAAATTGGGACTGCTCCAGGAAAATAAAAATCTATGGTCCACTTTCTAATGCCAATTGTTGGAGGAAACTAAGGTATTTACATATACTTGAAAAGCCCTATTGAACCCAGAGTTACTTCATCCTCATTAAAATCCTATTTCTTCTGAAACTCTTTAACTAGTTCCTCTTTGTTTGAAGGTTTATTTATTAATTTGAGAGAGAGATCATGCAAGCAGGGGGAGGGGCAGAGGGAGAGAGAATCTCAGGCAGACTCCCCACTGGGTGCAGAGCCTGACACAGGGCTCCATCTCAGGACCCATGAGATCATGACCTGAGCCAAATCCAAGGGTCAGATGCTTACCCAACTGAACCACCCAGGCACCTCTAAACTAGCTCCTCTCTTAAAAGCAGAGAGTCAGAGTCAAACAAACAATAACTGTAAATACTCATAAACTCCAACAAATACTAAATCTAACAAAGAAAAAGTCAATTATCTAGAAAGTAATATCAGACTTAGCTGTGGGAAATTAGTATGAAATTGTGGATCTTACCCCATTCAAGAAAGCCCAAGAACATTTCGGAATAAGGGTATATATACATATGTAAATTTCTTGACAATTAAGGTCCGTTGGCAATGCCGAAGGGTAGGTAGGTTCAGGAAGCTGAGGCATCGGTACATTGAACTGGGTGTTCCATGCTCAGTGGGGGCAACAGTTTCCCATTGCATGAGGTCCTATGTTAGCAAGCAAGGAAATGTGTGAACACTTCCTGGGTAAAGAGTGCATCAGTTGTGACCCCAGCATTAACCCTTTGGGTGTAAAAAGCATATTTTCAAACCTGAGTTTAGGGACTCTGACCTCTATACTAAGGCCATCTCAAGAAAGACATACCCTGTTTGTCCAAATGACCTCAGTTATATTTTTTAAAGGGTAACATCTTTCACAACCATGATATATTGTCAAATGATGAAATAAACATCAGTACATTAAGATTAGCTAAATTATAGACTTCACTTAGATCTCAATTATAGGAGCACCTGGGTTACTCGGATAGTTAAACATCTGCCTTCAGCTCAGGTCATAGTCTCAGAGTTCTGAAATCAAGTTCTGCATTGGTTCCCTGCTCAGCAGGGAGTCTGCTTCTCCCTCTCCCTCTGTTCCTCCCCCCTGCTCATGCTTGCTTTCTCTCTCTCAAATAAATAAAACAAAAATCTTAGATTCTCAACTGTAATTTGTAATTCCTTTTTACTTTGGCTCTCCAGTAACAATTTACTTTTAGAAATACCTAGATCTCCTTGAAAGTTATTTACATATTTCTCAAACAAATGCAGGGAGAAGCCCATGGAAGTAACAAAATGGTTAATTTCAATATCAGGAGAATCACTTTTTCCTATGAAGATGGTCGGCATTGAGTATGTCTGTGTGTATGGGTTGGGGGGGTGATATTTGTTTTCTCCCCTTTAACCAATTTCACAATTGAATGAGCCTCAAGCTTATCTCTTGCTTCAGCAACTCAGAGAGATGCCCACCGCAGAGCTGTACCCGACACTTACTGATAATCTAAGTACTGCATGTAATAGTCCCCTGTGTGCTCCCAGGGGAATATCCACGAGTCAGGAGGTAGTGAAGCAGAGCGTTCATTTCCAGATACAGCCCTGCTTGTCTTTGGTCAAATTGTGCTTCCCCCCTCCCCATAAGTACTGCCCATTTCATCTTCTAAATCACTGTCTTGAGGCTTCCTTCCCAAAAGGAGTGGAGCAGTCTCTTAAGTGGCTAACACAAGGATCTGGAAAGCAGAATTTGTGGCCGGAATCTTATTTTAGCTTGGTATTTGGTACAGGAGCACTCAGCATTTTGGAAGGCGGTGGCCATTGAAAGAACACAGAATTCAAAACCTTCCATACCTGAGTTTTGATCTGGGCTTGATTGTGTGTACCCTGTGTGACCTTGGGAAACTGGCCAGTAGTCTCTGGGTCTCAGCTTCGTCAGTTACACAGCAGTAACAGGGCCCACTTGTGTTGTTGTGAGGAGTCAACATGTGGAAGCTCCACATGTATACAACCTTTTCTCTTTCACCAGGTTCGTTGTTAGGGAAAGAAAAATAAGCTGCCGGATTGACATTCAAAGTGGCAACTGAAGTTACTGAATCTGCTTTTCTTGAACTCCGTTTCTTCCTGAGGAATTCTTGCTAGACTCTTGTGGATGTTGGTTACAATTCTTAAGCATATCCTTTAACCAGAAGTTTCCAGTTCCATGTGGGACTGACCCAGAAAATAATCACTATCCAAGGAAGCACTGAAGTTTTCAGTTTGGCCCCCAAGACCCCGGTGTGACTGTCTTCACTCCCAGGCTTGGAGATCTCCAGGGCCCTTGAACTTGGATGGAATTCCAGTTTTCACCTGGCTTGCCTGACCTTGGGTGACCAGAGCCAGCTTTACACAGACAAACTTGAACTCCACTTCTCTTCAGCATGCATCCTGTCTCATCTGCTTGGTTTCTTCTCTGAACCTACTAACTGTAACAGGAAGTTCTTTTCTCTGTGGAGAGCTCTGTCTTGCCACCTCCCAGCTGAGTCCCTGATTCCTATCCCTGGCTCTCTCTATCTCCCGCTTCTCTTGATTTCCATTGCTCACCCGAGGTTGGCACCCGGTGCTACTTTGTGCTCTCATTATACCTTGCGTCCCTAAAAGAAGTGCAAACATCCTATAACCAGAGAATTTCCCCCAATTTTCTTACTACCTCATAATCATACATACCCACATCTAGGATGTCTTTAATCACAACTTTGAAATTAATTGTTCTGGAGGCACTTCTTACACAAAATATAATTTTGAAGCCTCTCTCCCTGCATACAAAATCATTTCAGTGGATCACTGAATTGTACTCACTGAAATTAGTCAGAGAAGAGTAACTTTTTCACTTCAGGGAGGGAGTCAGTTTTAAAAGTAATGGTGGAGTTTCCAACAGGGAAAGCCAAAGAATATAGAAAATATTTTAGGCTCTAAAAAAATAATTTAAAAAAATCATAAGCTGAGTCTGTTCACATGTTGAAAGTTAGGTCTCTTCTGGGCAAAGAGGAAGAAACTAGAACATATGAGTATTCAGAACTTTGAATAACTTGGTTCTAGAAAATTCTATCTACCTCAGTGTGTATAAATCTCACAGAACTGTGTCTCTAACTTTCATGTTTGTTAAAGTGATATATAATTTTCCAAAATAAAATGTGGGAGACAAATATTTATCAAATATTTATCAAAAATTTCTAATATTTATCAAAAATTTCCAGTGCTATTTTTAGGGGAAAAAAGCCATAAAATTAGAAATAATATTATAACAAACACTCATGTTTCCAGCACCCCAAACTGGTGGCTGTTTACATTTTGTCTGTTTTTTGTTTGTCATGCATTTGATTAAAAATTTATCTTTGGAGATAATCTTGTTTTTCCTCTCATGGCCAATTCCATTACCCATGCTCCTTCTCGGAAGTAACAGATACCATAGGTTTAAGATCTTTCTAGTCTGTATTATACCTATATATGACCTATTTTATATATGTGTTTAAACACTGGTGAGAAGTAGTGCTGTACCTATTTGTCCATATCAGCTTGCTTTCATCTCTCAGTTTCATGGCTTCACTCTGTATGTGTATAAGTTTGGGTCTATTCCATACTGTAAATAGACCACATTGCAATATCTGTTTATGTCTACCTGGGATTTAAGTTATTTCCAGATTTTTTTGCTACAATAAACCATACAGTAGGGGATACACTTATCCCAAAATGGAAATTATTGAGACATGGAGCATGTGCATTCTTTAATGTTACTAGACAGTGCAAAATTGCTTTCCAAAGTGATTGCAACAATTTATTCTCCTCAAAACAATTTATGAAAGTACCAATTTCCCTTCCAAAAACTTGCTATGTTCAAAAATGTTATTGATTGAAAATTTTACTACTGAAAAATCATCACTGTTGTTTTATTTTTTTTTTTTAAAGATTTATTTATTTATTTGACAGAGATTACAAGTAGGCAGAGAGGCAGGCAGAGAGAGAGAGAGGAGGAAGCAGGCTCCCTGCTGAGCAGAGAGCCCGATGCGGGACTCGATCCCAGGACCCTGAGATCATGACCTGAGCCGAAGGCAGCGGCTTAACCCACTGAGCCACCCAGGCGCCCCCATCACTGTTGTTTTAATTTACAATCCCTGTTATTAAGGATGGTGAATGACTTTTCATATGTGTAACTGCTTTTCAAGGTTCCTTTTCTATGAGTTGCCTGTTCATAATATTTGTACATTTTTCAACAGTGGGATATCTTTTGTCATTGATTTCAAGTGTTTTCTATATTATACATCTTACAGCTGGTATTAACTTTTGCAGACTGGTATTATTCTAGTTTGTGATGCATTTTAATTAGGATACAGGTTAAGGTACTAAAAGAGTGTGGCACCAAAATGTAGTGCCTCACACAAGGTAGAGGTCTTATTATCTCTAATATAAAAGTCCAGGTTGCCACAACAAGGCTGGTGCCATGGCTCTGTGTTGTAAGAGATCCAAGGTATTTTTTCATCTTGTTTCTCTGTGGACCTTAAAACTTCTACTTTATTTTCCAGGATGACAGATCAAGCTCCCACCATTACAAAAGCACATTTCTGGCAAGAAGGGAAAAATTGCAAGGGAAGGACTCACGTTTCCTTCTTAAGGACATGACTTAGTCAAAATGAAGCACTTGCTCTCATTTTGCCTTGACCAAAATGTAATTACATAGCCACATTTATCTGCAATGGAGTTTGTGAAATATAGTCCTCGGCTGTATGACAATGTGCACAGCTGAAATTCTCAGAAGGAAGAAAGAGGGCCCATGTTTTATTTTTCCCTTTCTGTCAGGTCGTCTTGAAGAGAAGAGCAGCAGCTGAACTACAGTTACTGTAGCTCATTGGAAAGTTCTATCTCCTCCTCCTCCTCTTTGTGTTTCTGCAAAGAAGGCCAATCCCCACCACTATTTTCCCAGGTTTGGGGCAACTTAGAAAGCAATGTTCTTATCCCTCGGTCTTGTAAGAATCTTGGGAATATAAGTTTATTTCCAGAAAAGCATGATGAGAATAAGTAGTATTTTCTCTAAGGGCTTCTGCTTTAATTGTGGTTGTGGTTACTAGCTTTATTAAACTCCCTTTTCTTCTTAGAAAAGGTGACAGCAATCCAGGGTTATGAATATTCTATGCAATAGCCATTTGAGATGAACTCTTTGCATCAATTTCTAAACTAAAAATAATAATAATAATTGCTTTTGCTTGTTGCCATAAATTTAAATAATGTTTGAGCATCATTCTTCCACTCAAGGTGACATTAGTGATAAACCTGGGATGGATGCACTGTAAATATTAATAACATATCAAAATGTGTAATTTGTCAGTCAATATTGCTACAAAATTGGCCTGAATAATGGAATATGAGGCATCAGTGACCATCAGAACAAACTCAAAACGTGCCCAGATTGATTAAAGGAATGGAAGAAAATAGTTAATATACAATTGCTTTTTAAATGTCTGCATTATTTGGTTGAAAGATTATTGTTGGCATCATAGAGCTACATTTTAATGCCATTCAAACTACCCTATTTTCTAGGAAATATGCTAAGAAAATGTAATTCACAAATGTTTTATTTTTATAACTAACACATTATATTTATAACTAAGAAATAATACACATTAATAGTGGCTTAGGAATTCTGCCTTTTAAAATAAAAAAAATTACAAAATGGAAATTGTAAGCTATGAAAAATCTAACCCTCCATTCAAGACATATAGATAATGATAGACATGATAGATAAAATATATTTTAAAATTTGAAATATATAGAGAAATACCTATACTCAATGTCATGAGCATAATTTCTGAGTAATATGGAGAGAAAAGCCCAAAGGATTTATGGAAAAAACCCAAAAGATCTATGAAAACCATAAAGATGATTGGTCCAATCTTCAATGCCAATCAAAAAACAGAACCCAAATGCATCTCATGCTTGGTAGGAAACAAGAACCCAGTTCCCTATTTGTAGATAGAGCTTAGAACCCTATACCTTTCAACACATAAAACTCATCCCACACCCTACATGAGCTCTGGACAATGGAGAAATACCTAGTAGGCAGTTTTGTATTATAGTTCCCATAGTTTCATGTTTTTTATCCACTCTGGGTCTTTTCCTAAAAAAATCTCTTGCCTGAGATTTCTACAACACATAGATATTTTGATTGGAGACCACAAAACCTTATATTTAGATACCAACAGAGAATCAGACAAAGATGGTGGATGTATAGGTAGAGATTATATTATCTATACATATTATAAAGTATTATATAATATTTCCCTGATAATTTTCTCAAACATACCCAAGCAACAGTTTCTTTAAAACATGTATTATCATACCCATACATCCAGGGGGCCTTGGTGGCTCAGTAGGTTAAGCATTCATCTTGATTTCAGCTCAGGTCATGATCTCAGGATTGTGAGATTGAGACCCACATTGGGCTCTGCACTAGGCATAGAGTCTGCTTGAGATTCTCTTTCTTCTTCCCCTCTCCCCATGCCAGCCCCACTCTATTCATGCATGCTCTCTCTCTCTCTCAAAAAAAAAAAAAAAATATATATATACACACACACACACACACACACACACACACACACACATTTAAGACATATGTATATGTTTCTTTAAAAAACCTTTCTGAATTCAATGTTTCTAATGAAGGTGTTTTGCACTATTCAGTTTTGCTACTGCCATGAAAACACACACACACACACACACACACACAAATACACACATACACAGAGCAATGGTAAAGGAGTGGGTGAGGGTACTTTGCAGTATGTTTATGATGTTATAATAGAAATGTATTGAATGAAATCTGTTGTATGGCTGGTTATTTTGTTGCTCTGTTTAATTGTTTATATATACTTGAGAAAGTTTTAAAACACCAATGTGTATTGTGTGTATTTGATTAAATGTTGCTTTGGGGTGTGTGTGTGTGTGTGTGTGTGTGTTTCCTCAACACCAATACCAGTAAGATGCTCAGTCCAGGCTGGAAGAAATGCAATCTAACACATCTGAGGTTGCTAATGTGTGCCAGACACTGGAGTATATGCTTAAATCTCTTGACTCATTTTACATCTGTAGCAACTACTTGAGGTAGATGTAATTTTATTTTATAAATATTACAAATTAGGAAATTGGATCTCAGAGAAGTAGAACTTCCCAAGTCCTCCAGCTATGAGTGCAAGAATAGTATTTGAACCTAAGCTATTATTCCAAAATACATACTTTCTACAGAAAATCCTTTTTCCTAAAATTTAATGCTCTACTGGAATATGCCTTTAATAGCAATGTAGAATTCAGCATGCATCCTTTTAACTTAGTCACATTTTTGCAAATATATTCTTTCATCCAAATCTTTTTACTTATTTATTTAATTTTTTTCAGTAGCTTCTGGCAATAGTTACTCATTTTGAGTAACAAGAAAAGAGAAAATTGTGGAGCAGAAACTCTTTTGTTTTCAAACTGGGAAAGAAATGTGTAGGTGAAGTTTCACAAGAGGCTGCGTCTTGGGATTATATGAACTCAAGTGATACAAGATAAAGCCAAATACATTCTGAATGCCAGAGAAATTATTGCAAAATATATCATATTTGATGTACTTAAAAATGGATCCTCTGCCTTGGATCCATGAGGAAAAGTGGAAATACAAAGTCATCTATGATATTAGTATGAAATCTGACCTGAAACCTACTTTTCAGCCTACCAAATATTTCCGTGACAAGGAATTCTCCCTCAGAAGTTTCCTTAAACCAGGTTGAGATTACATTTTCTACAGAGGAACATTTTTAGTTTTGCTTAAGTGTTTCCACTTGAAGAAGTAACACGTTTGTAGCCAACAATGTACATGGGATTACATAGGCACATAGCTTCTTAATATCAAGAGAAAATCTAGACTGCTAGTTGTAGTGACCACTCTCCTTAGATTTTTCAAAGCAGTTCCGATTTCGAAAGTCATATCTCATTGTCATTTTCTATGTTCAATCAAGCATATATCTCTCATGATCATAGGTCTTTCTTAAAAATTAGATGAATATGAGTATATCCTCTTAAGGAGTGTTAATTAAAGAACTCAAGCAGGTGCCATTTATAAGGTGTATTCAAACTTTTAAGTCTCTTTTTCAATAAGAAAACCAGCCAACAAGAAAAACCATCTCCCACTGAACCCTTCCAAATATATTATATAAATCAGGCATGTGAATGGTTGTCACATAGTAGGTATACACAAATATCAATTTTAAGTGCTATTACTTCCATTCTGAGGGGTCCTCTGCTTTTTCAGGAAGTATATAATGATATACATTGTAAAATATTAAGAACACAGAGCATGTAAAATTTTAATGTGCACACAAAAGTCTTTTACAACCTCCTCACTCACTAAGTGGTCCCACATTAAAATAAAATAAATCTTCACCCAAAGAGAAAGCACTTAAAATGTGCAGCTTTTTAAGATTTTAGTTCCCCAAAGAATTCATTTTTCTTAACAGTGTCAGATGTAATAAAACCATTCATTTCAAGGAAAAAATAATTAAAGCACTTAGCATGGTGTTTTACTTTCAGTATTTAAAAATCAGCCATTTCTTATGATCAGTAATTTGGGATTCCATTAGATTTTATGATACTAAATATAGATATACACAATAGATACTAATGACTAGACTCTCAGACACTTGTTACTTAAGTTATAAACCAGGATATCTGCCAAGAATTTATGTTCTTAAAAATTATGCAGAGAATGCAAAATGATGATGAAATAGGGCATAGAGGAAGAACACAGATCCTAGAAGATGTTTTCCATGAGTTTCATAGTCTTTCAAAGCCAAAGCCATGTTTATACAGAGATACAAGAGTACAGATTTGTTTTTATCCACTCATTTCAGTATGTACATGTAACATGTACATATAAATATGTATACGGTGCCTCAAATATACTAGATGGTATCCTTTGCACCAATAATTTTTTTTTTAATTACATTTTTAAAAAAGTGTTCTGGTCCCTAACCTCAAAATGCTTATAAACTAGTTGAGAACAATAAAGTAAAATAAAAATAAATAAAATAATTAAAATAATTATTATATATTATAATTATATAATTATTATACTAGTATATATTATAATTAATATAATTATAATTAATAAACAATAAAATAAATATAATTTACAATATAAAATAAAATAAATATAGTTCAATGTGCTAAGGCAATAAGGGACAGGTCTCTAGTGAGTACTGGAAAGAAGTGTTTACTTGTGAAGGTGATCTACAAACATTTCAGAGTGTATAGATGAACATGTGGGATAAGGGTAACAATTCAGTAGAGCAAAAGAAAGAGCTTATGGAGGCAACATCCAGGTCTTTGCTGGTGGGAAGGGTATTTTAAATCTTTTCTTCTCAATATGTTTTTCTTCAAGAACCAAAATCGGAGACCCATCGAGCACTTGTGTAAATTTGCAGGTTTTACCTGTAACTGTTAGATGAGCATCCATAGGGCTAAGGCCCAAACACATGCTTAACCTATACCCGGGCAGAACTTGTATGCTGCATCAGCTGCACAGAAGGTGCAGTTAATCTCGTTTACAACGAACGGTGGTTTCGTTCTTATAAGCTACCACCTATAATATCTTCTGTTGTAAATAAAATTTTTCTAATTGAGTTGACAACCTTAAGTATCTTCGTTTTTAATAATAAAAATACAACAGATTCCTTAATCAAAGCATTGTTTATAATGGCATTCATTTCTAATGCTTTCTTGAATAAAATTAACTTCCTAAAATCCGTGTCACTTTCAGAACTGTGTTAGTTTTTCCATTCATTGCCACCGGGTGAAGAGAGACACTGCTCGTGCTGGTTGGGGGCAGTTAGGTTTCTAATGAGCAGAAATATCTGTGAGGTCATTAAAAAGCATGCATTTAAATTAGTCCGCACCAATATCTCTATTATGATAATTGTAATAATAATAAATCCCTACCATTATTTGCATATTACATTTAAGATAAAATCTAGAATAATTTTAAAAGTAGAAACACCTGGTGATAATTGGCAATCGCTCACAGTAAATCTCAGCTCTTATCTATTACTCAATAATTTAAATCTGATTATATCTTCCTGATCTAAATAACAAATTTCTCCCAACTCTCTTCTTAAGTTTGGAAGACTTCTAATCTTCCTCATTTCAGTGATAAGCATGGACAGAAAGAATATTGTCTCATTATAGAAAAAGGAAAAAGCAAAATAACAACAAAAAAAATACCATACATGGACCAGGTGTAGTCCTTTAGTGGCAGTTTCACAAGAATTTGCCTTGTTGCTTACTTGCCATGTAGCATCCCTAGGAGTCACCACTTATTGTTTTACCTCTTGATGTACATTTATGCATTGAGAACAGCTTCATCATGGCTCTTATTTCTTCTTCTTAACTAATACACACCTTTGTTCATTCATAGGGAGTGTAGAAAATTTGGGGTATTTTTGTTCAGTCTTCTTACCCTAATCTCTAATGTAATTTATGGGGTTAATAACAAGAGTAGGATGCTCCTAAATTTTAGATTTGTTAGAACTTAACATCTGCTTAAAGCTTTATCATCAGAAAATTCTTTATATATGCTATTTTCCTTTGTCTGAAATTTATAATAACATTTATTTAAAACCGATCTATGTTTACCTTTATGTATTCTATATTTTTAACATACTATCAATTCCTAAAACAAACAAAAGAAATGGAAGTAGAGACTAGCATATTTGCCATATAAACAAAAGTACATTTAGGGCAACAGAAGGGTATGTCAAATATATGCTCACTTCTTTATAGAATTTCATACAACTTCTTCCGAGAAAGACACAATCCAAAACCAAACAGCAAAAATTATAGTTGTTATCATTCAAGCTGGAAGTAGTGACTATAAAATTTAACTATTTAACAAAAAAATGAAGGTTGGACAAATAAGATTTCTTTAATTCCAAAAATTGTTACTATATGCCAAAAAGCTTTGTCATAAATCCATGATGTAAATATGAATAAGTCATATTTCTTGAGTTTCTCATTATCTGGCAATGGTCTTAGAGAAGTAGAATAAACAACTTACATCACAAACTTGGAAATTCCTGGTATAATGAACAACTACTTTGGATATTTTTCTCAGCTATTGTATGTGCCTGATTAGCCCTAGCCATGTGCCTTTCATGTGTTTTTATATCAATACATGGTATGGCTAAGAATGTCCTACTTTGTTTCTTTGTAAGGAATTCTCATGATTTCTGTATGGCAATTCTCCAAATTTGAGTTTAACTCATAAAGATAGGAATGGTATCATGGATCCTTGGCCCTTCAGCCATTTGTTAAGGTGAGTGTCACTGTGGTTAACAAAATGAGAATCCAAGTTTGGTGATTCATAGAAGATTTTTCACTACCTTCCAACATTCTTTAAATTAGCTTATAATTAGACACATTTCTAGACTTACTCCAGATGTGGACCCAAAATAACCTTGAAATCATAAACACTTTAATTTTCTTTTATCAGATCATGTTTTGTAATTTTGAAATTCACTTTCTTATTTGAGGAATTGGAGCAAATTAAAAAGAAAAACTATACACAAATATTAAAAGTTTAAATAAGTGCCAGATGTCAAGAAATTGGCAGCCAGATTTTGAAATATATTAGCAAAAATATCTAGAGAAAATGTTGAAAGAATAGAAAAGTTTAAGAAGTTAAACCTGAATTTCTGTAGTCATCAGTTAACCTCTTGACTGGGAAATACCAATCCATTGCACCTGGCTTCTCACATCTGGCACTGAGACCACCTTATGACTAGGTGGTTTCCAGAGAACCAAATGATATTTTTCAGATTCACAACAAGTGTAAAAATTATCACCTAGTAAAATTTTCCTTATTTGATTACTTCTCTTGCTTATCTACTTTTTTTTTTCATTTTTTTAAAAGATTTTATTTATTTATTTGACAGACAGAGATCACAAGTAGGCAGAGCACAGGCTATTTGTGCTCTGGGGAAGCAGCCTCCCTGCTGAACAAACACCCGAATGTGGGGCTCGATCCCAGGACCCTGGGATCATGACCTGAGCAGAAGGCAGAGGCATTAACCCACTGAGCCACCCAGGTGCCCCTTGTTTATCTACTTTTTGAGCTATATGGTTTTTTGTCCTTTAAACAATTTCGTTAGTATATTAATTATGTAGATTAGTTCATACAAACTTTAACTTAATTGGAAAATTAGTCCAACCTCCTACAAAATAGAAGCAACACCTTAGAGAACACCTCCAGGTTATGATCTATAGACTGGCAAATCATGTCAATGCAAAGAAGTCACACCTTTGCCAAGAAATTCATGCCAATATGAACTGATAATTTCTATATATACATCTTCTTGTTCCTCAATTCTAGTAAATCATTGCCATTAATTCATTCAACAAATATTTATTAAGTATTTACAATGTGCTAGTCACACATATGAGTAATTCTAGACTTTCAGCAAGTGCTATCATTAATATAAGAAAGGAGGGTGATAGAAAAATCCCATGTTCAGGCAAACTACTTGAGATGAACTGTTTGTCAGTTTTAATGAAACCTGAAGGATGAGAAAGAATTAGTCTTATAAGAATGAAGTATGGGTGTACCTGGGTGGCTATCATTAGGCATCTGCCTTCAACTCAGGTCATGATTCCAGGGTCCTGGTATTGAGCCCTGCATCAGGCCCTCTGTTCAGTGGGAGGCCTGCTTCTCCCTCTCCCACTCCCCTTGCTTGTGTTCCCTCTCTCACTATGTCTCTCTTCATCAAATAAATAAATAAATAAAATCAAGAAAGGAAGAGAGAAAGAAAGAAAGGAGGGAAGAAATGAAGAAGTATGGTATAATGGCACTATCAGGCAAAGGATCTGGAAAATTCAATCTCTGAAGTCTCCTAAATCAGAAGAGATAAGATCAAAAGAGGGACAGACTATCCTGAAATCAGAATAGATAGAGATCAAGACAAGATCAGGCAGGGCCAAGTAGGCCAAGGAAAGGACTTGGAGTTTTCTTCTAAAATGGGAGTCATTAATAGTTTTGATATGGTTTTACTTAGTTTGGAAAAAAATATCAGTCTGATTGTTATGAAGAAAATGAAACATAGTAGAGTAAATGTGAAAGACCAATTAGAAAGCTATAGAGACTGTCTTGATGAAATATGACTGTTTCTAAAATTATGTTTGTAGAAGTACATTCAAGATGAAAGGGCAAGTGCAAGGCATATTTTGTGGAGACACTCATGGCTTGTCAATAAATTTGATTTTGTGAATGAGGTAAGGAGAAGAATCAAGAATTTATTTCAGGTTTGTGATTTGGTCAAATGAGTAATAATGGCACTCTTAGATGACGAAGAATAAGGGAGAAAGTGTTTTCTGGAAAAGTTTCAAAATGAGAAGTTTTTCTCATGTTAAATTTGAAATGACCTTGAAATATCCAAATATAGACCTGCAGTAGACAAGTCTGTAAAGTGTACTTTCAGTATAGTGGAGAAGTCTCAGCTGGAGATAAGAATCTTGCAACTGTTATCGTGCAGATGCCATCAAAGGTATGGTAAGGAATGGATCACCTTAGGGGTAAAAATGTAGATGGGTAAGGCTCTAGATCATTCTGTGATGCAGTTCCTCTATTAGGCAAATAGTAGGAGAAATGAGTCAAGGAAATTAGTCAAACTGAAGCCAGGAAGAGGGTATGGTGTCATGTTCACCAAGAGGAGAACATCCTTCACAAAGGAGAAACTGAAGAGGTCAGGTTGGACAAGAACAGAAAAGTGAACATGGATAAGAACACTTTCAGTGGAGTGATGAGGATTTGATTGACAGGGAAAGAACTAGAAACATCATGCATAGGAAACTGTTTTGAAAAGTATTTCTCCAAAAGGGGAGCAAAGAAGTGGGAATGTAGCCAGAGGGACATGAGGAGAAAAGGGACTTTGTTTTGTTTTGCTTGTTAGTTTTTGTTTTTTTTTTCTTAATGGGAGACTCTAAAGCATGTTTCCTTGTTCATAGAAATAAGAAAACAATAGAACAGAGACTACTGGGAGGGAAAAGAAGAAATAAATGAAGGAACAAAACCCTTGACAAGGCAAGGAGGGTTGAGAGCCAGTCCAAGGGGAGAGACTGGCCCACCAGAGGGGTCTTTTGGTAGGCGATGTCTTTTTCATAAGATTTGAAGTCATTCTTTTCTAAATTAGACTGGAAAAGTCAGTCATCCAATATTTGAAGGTTACCAATTCATCTTGAATAAAACGTCCTTCAGAGCAGAAATGTGAAATGCATTTTTTTTTTTTTTTACCTCTCAGAATCCCTAAGGGAGAAGTTTGTTCTGGTTCACAAAGGCCTACATTCAAGAGTTGCCTACATTCAAGGCAAGTAAGAAACATGCTTGGAAAAATAATGAAGAATCCTGAGGGATTGTGCAGAGAAAAATCACCAGATTTTGAAATGAGACAAATGAAAGTTAGCTGGATTTTTTATTTAACAACTGTATAGTAATTCAAACTTGGTGATATGCAATAGTATAAGTAAAATCCTTGTTAATAGATATCACTGTCCATTACAAACAATATAAGTTGCAATTAAGAGAAAAATTTAACCTGGATGGGCTTGAAGAAAAATGGAATCTACTAGAATCTGGATATTCCAGGGACAGTATTTAGACACACCTTGCTTGGCTCAGGGTTCAAACAAAGTGATCAGGACCGGCTTCTTCTCTCCCTGCATAAATCTACTTTGCTATCTCAATTCTGAAGCATGTCCTTCTGTCTTACATAAGATGATTGCACAAAGTTCTCTTTTTAATGTCCACTGGAAACATATAAAGGAAAAAGACAGGCAACAAACTGGGAGAGCTTGAAACATAATAAGCCAATTACATATAAAGTGTATTTCTATAAAACTCCAAAATTCCAACAGGGGAAAAAAAAGGCATAGGGTACAATGGGTATCCTAGTAGTAACTAGGATAAGGAACATAAATGGTTTTAAAAAACCTGATTCTGTTCAATACTACTCAAAATCAAGGAAATTCAAAATGAAATCACAATGACATATTATTGAATATGCACTGGAGTAACCCAAATGAAAATGTAGTGATGAGGGTGTACAGCAATAGAACAATGAGACTTCCACACTTGGTGATGGGTGTGTCAACTGTCACAGTTACACTGGAAATGTTTGACATCATTTAGTAAAGCTGAAGATGCACCTGTCTACACCTGGCCTTTTTATACCTAGATATATGTTCCAGAGAGACTGGCCACCAGGAGTCATGTACTGTTCAAAACAGTAATAATAATGCAAAAGTTCATCAACAATAGACAAGATATATAGTTAAATAAATAAATTGTAGTATATATTCCATTCATTTGGCATTATAAAGCAGTGGGAAAAAATGAACTATAGCAAAGCAGTCACAACACCGATCTCAAGAATAAAATGTTTCGCCAAAATAACTGGTCAAGGGAATATTTAACATACAATTCTATGTATGCAAAGTTTAAAATGGACGAAATTTCACAATATATTACTTAGAATTATATGGGTGCATATTAGAACTCTATAGAAAGATTAAAAAATACAAATAATATGGCATTTAAGGAAGTACTTATCCCCATGGGGGAATGGTAAGGACGATGGGATAAGAGGGACGGGCTTCTGATTCACTGGAAAATTTTTATTTATTAAGGTCACTGTTGGATGATACATGTGCACTCATTCTTACTATTTTATTCTGCTATAGATAGTATGTACTTCTGTTTGTATTATATATTTCACAATAAAAATTAACCTTATGACATTAACCAAAGCATTATACAGTATACCTACGTTGCTAATTCTATTTGTAATACCTATGATGCACTGGTGAATATTGTGTGCTTGTGCATACCTTTCCCAAAGTATGTATCTAGAGCCATAAAAAATGTTCTTTCTTTTTGATCCCAGAGTATTGCTATTTGCATTTTATTATAAAGAAAAAATATGGAAGATTAAGATCTTTCCTCTCTTTCCACATGCCCATCTACCATTCTAAACTACCATGATGCCAAACAACCTGGTCCTACCATTTTAACATCCATTCCTTTCCATATGCTTCAAACTTCCATAAAGTCTCATTTAGTTTCTTGAATGCGCTCCATTCCTACTCTGTTTTCCTGCTAAACCCTTCTTTATCCTTTAGGACTGAATGCAAGTGTTATTTCTTCCTCTCAACTGTCTTTGATCCAAATACAAGGATTAAGTTCCCTTCCATTGTGTTTTCATGTTTGTATATTCATCTATTCTGAGATCATTTTATGGTTCATATAATTTCCTATGGGATTGTCAGCTCCCTGAAGCCAGATATTCATTTACATTTGAATCTCTCCTTAACAATAAGTACGATAAATCATTGTTTAATAAATATTTTAATTGAAAAGGAAAAGAGACTCTGTTCACAGAAGCATTGCTTATCAACGAAAACAACAACCCAAATTTCTACTGATGGGGGGAAATTATCTGTTAATTACAGTGTGTACATTTGAGGAAGTATTACACACTCATTAAAATGCTATTGTGAAATCAAATACATTAAAATGCTGAAAAATCTTCGAGATATAATGGCTACTAATCTAATCACAAAAGAAGGAAATTTTATTGAAGATCTATGTAATAACTATGCAAAAAGTACATATGTGAACAGGAACCAGAAGGCAAAATGAAATACCCTATATGTCACAGAAATATGAAATGGGTGATTGTAGGTTCTTTCTGATTTTTTCTTCATAATAAATTATTTTTTAGATTTTGTTTAAAATTTAATATTTTTAGACACAATTGACTGAGATTCCAATTCAATCGTATGACAACCATTTTCAGTGCTCTCTGCTCCCCTTCTTAGAACACTGTTCATATGTACACTGGAAACCAAAAAACCAGCTTCACATGGACACTAAGAGGCATATCTAAATCCAACCAAACAAATGATAGGGAGATTTTAAAATAATAACTCAAACATAAGCATTTAATAATGAATTTTCCAGAATTGTTAGTCACTGACTAGTAAAGAAAGGGAAAAAAATTATCTCAAAATATATAACAATGAACTGTTTTAAGGATCTCATAAAAATTAAAAATGTTCTATGAGTCACCCAACTTAAGTATCTGTGATTGCATTAATTAGTCTCTCTTTGTGCAGACCTAGGTAGCACATAACATAGGAATATTTTCCACATGGGAATATAAACTTACAAAGTGATCACTATTGCCCAATTTTGCTAGGATACACACCCGAATGGGCTCTGGAACATTGCAAACACCAATTCCTGGACCCTATCCACCCTACAGATTGCTTCTCCAGGCTTTCTCAGTTTTAAGAACACCTCAGGAGATTTAAATGTATAGCCCAGGTTGAAAAATACTTGTTTGGAGCATGAAAGTAGTTCTAAAGGTTAATATAGAGTTTAATGAAATTAAGAAAGTCACTTTTAAAAAAGTGTAACTACATATAGTATTTTTGGTGTAAGGATGGATAATTAAAGGATCTGAAAAGAAGGTCCTCTCCACTGAAGTGCTTGGTGGTGGTACTTGAATTCGGTATGTCTGAAACCACCTGCTCTTTGATCGTTTTCCTCCACCACTGAGCCAGTGCCTTTTGCCCACTGTACTTCTATTCTGGCATACTTTCAGTGCAAATTCAGGCTACGTAACTCTAATCTCCCTATTTGAATCCATCCTAAATACTATTACTGAGTTAATCTGCCTTGGGTATAACTCAGTTCATTCATCTTCAGCAGGTCTCCGTGGATGATTGCATAGAGCCTCATACTCTCAAACTGCCACCTAAGGCCCTTGACTATCCAAATCATAGACAGTCTCTCTCACCTTAATCTTTTATTTTCCTCTAGTCTGTACATTGCACCGAGTCACCAGAAGCTCTGTGTACCTATCCCTACTCTTTCTCACACATTTTTTTTTTTTATTCTTCACATAGTACATTCAAATTATACAAATTCAAATCCTACCAACTCTCCAATTCAAGGTCAAATTTTGTCTATTCCCCAGGGCTTTCCCTGATTTTTTTTTCCCCATTCATTTAGGTTTTTTTTTTTTTTTAAGATTTTATTTATTTATTTGAGAGAGAGAGAGAGAGCATGAGAGGGGGAAGTTCAGAGGGAGAAGCAGACTCCCCATGGATCTGGGAGCTTGACGCAGGACTGAATCCTGGGACTCCAGGATCATGACCTGAGCCGAAGGCAGTCATTTAACCAACTGAGCCACCCAGGGGCCCCTGATTTTCCCATTTAAAGGTCTCTATTTAATCTAACTAATAGGTACTCTGTACTTTTTTACCCTATAATGTTTTGCCTTATAGAGTTAGTATCATCTTATTACCTATAGAATATAGAAGCTTTTTTTTTAAATTTTTATTTATTTATTTATTTATTTTTATAAAATTTTTATTTTTTATATACATATATTTTTATCCCCAGGGGTACAGGTCTGTGAATCGCCAGGTTTACACACTTCACAGCACTCACCAAAGCACATACCCTCCTCAATGTCCATAACCCCCCCCTTCTCCCCCCACCCCAGCAACCCTCAGTTTGTTTTGTGAGATTAAGAGTCACTTATGGTTTGTCTCCCTCCCAATCCCATCTTGTTTCATTGATTCTTCTCCTACCCACTTAAGCCCCCATGTTGCATCACCACTTCCTCATATCAGGGAGATCATATGATAGTTGTCTTTCTCTGCTTGACTTATTTTGCTAAGCATGATATGCTCTAGTTCCATCCATGTTGTCACAAATGGCAAGATTTCATTTCTTTTGATGGCTGCATAGTATTCCATTGTGTATATATACCACATCTTCTTGATCCATTCAGAAGCTTTTTTAAAGATAGGATTCCTGTATGATTGTCTTATTTCCTTCAGCATTTTGCAACTATTTATTCTCCAGAAACTTTCATTAGATTAGTGTAAGCATTAGAAGCACTTTTGAAATTTCCAGGAGACTCAAAATATAGAACCAGGTAAAATTCTTTATGTCCTCGCTCCCCTCAAACAATAACAGTGAAAACTATGTCCTCTGATTGGCCCTAAATATTATTGGAGATTTAAGCTTGCACCAAGTTCTATAGAAGCACCAAGTTCTATAGGTATTATCTATCACCTTGAAAGAGACACCGTAGAATTATCAGAGTGCATATGTTAGGGGTTGAGATAAACAAATAAATACATATTTTATAATATTTATAATCTTTACTATATTTAATGCAAGGTAGTTATGCACAAATTCCTACATTTTCGCAGGCATACAAAAGGGGTGACTTTAACTGTGGTTTTTAGTAATGCTTAGCTGTATTCTAACAAGTCCTGAATAATGGGCTCCATAATCTATTTAGTCTCACCCTGAGATGACCTGCCCACCCAGGACTCTGATTTAGGGTTCTTCCTGGATTCCATTTTCCCCTACTTCATTCTCTGCACTCACTTCTAAATATTATCTAGGCCACCAGAGAGAGTCCATCCCATATATCATGGTCAGTCCATAAACCACTGATTTTGATTTGAGGAGGAGGATGGATGCACATTTATTTTTCTGCATTCTCCCGAAGATAAAGCACTTGTTACCCCTTATAATTCCAATAATAGAGTGGTTTTCTATCATTAAATGTATCTGTCCCATTATTGAGGTATGCTCAAAAAGTAAACCACAGCCCATTATTCTTTTTGACACCAAGACCCTTCAAAAACATCTATGTCTTTTTACTATTATTATTATTTTTTAACCCCAACCCTCTGAAGGCCTCAGAACCTGAAAAGCCCTGCTCCAACTTTGCTCTACTAGGAAAGTACCAATTTTAAATCTCTTAATTACCAATCAATCTTAAGTAAGTCAAGCAAAAGCAGCATTTGACCCAATTTGTTTAGAAACCCATTCAGTCAGCCTTGTGCCTTCTCTGCCATGCAGGAGAACTGTCAGACTGGAATCAAGAAAAAGGCTTATTGGATTTTAATGTTGAACTAATGTTGCTTCTGCAGTCTCCTGCATTAGAGGGGTGATGGGGAGTCTAGGAAGAAAGTGAAAAACAGCCTTTCTCTCTTTCTCACTTGTTTTTTCTTTTGCAAAGAGTTCAAACGTTCAATCTGTCCTTTCTATGAACCTACTATTTATGGCAACCTCTTTTAACCTATATATAATGCATGAAGAATTCCAGGCAGAATAATATTACATGTAGGCACTCATATGACTGATTGCGTTGAACTCTGAAAGCTTTTGGATGTCAGGATCACAATATTGCAAGGTCCCCAGCTAACTCTACCTGCTAAGACAACTCTTACCAACCTTCAGGAAAATTATGCATAAATTTATACTATGAGACTTCTTGTGTGGACTCTGTCTCGATCTAGAAGACTTAAATGTCCTCCTCACTTCTCTGTGTCCTTTTTCACAATATAATGCCTTCAATAGGGTTTCATTAATGCCTTCCACTGAATGACAGAGTCTATACATTTGTTCAGTGATTCAAAGAGCATTTATGACATCTGCGCAGGAGAAAATGCTGTCAATGAATACCAATTGTCTCATCTCCTCTTTTCAGACTATTAGAACAGTGAGGTCTTTCTCTTTGCCCCATATTTCACACTCTACTCAGGTCAAAAGAAAGTAAGATAAGAAGTAAGCAAGAATGGTAGATACTACTTTTAAATTAGTAATTATACTAGCACTGCCTCAGTAGTCAGGGCACATGAACCTTCGTTTCTTATGTCTTAGGTGAATGACTGACATCAATGAAACTGACCCACAGTAACCTGTTCAGCTTGACTATTTCATTTCACTAATATATTTCCAGTACATCCAACAGTGGATTTGGAATAACTAAATTTTCATACCCCTTCCACATTACTTCTGGGAATTGTAACTTGTTTTTTAAAGGAAGATCCATTGCCTATGTTTGGGTTCATCCAAAGCAGAGTGAAGACAGGGAATTGACTACAAGTGGTTTATCTGAGAGTGGGAATGATGGAGCAAAGAGAGCAAGAATGGAAAGGGAAAAAATCCAATGAGGTGTGCCGGTTACCACTTGGAGAAACTAGGTCTCAATCCCACAGGGAAACATCCGAAAAAACATGTAGAAGGAGGTAAAACATTGCCTTTTGAAATATCTGGAGGCTAGCTTTTTTTTTTTTTTTTTAAAGATTTTATTTATTTATTTGACAGAGATCACAAGTAGGCAGAGAGGCAGGCAGAGAGAGAGAGGAGGAAGCAGGCTCCCTGCCGAGCAGAGAGCCTGATGCGGGACTTGATCCCATGACCCTGAGATCATGACCTGAGCCGAAGGCAGAGGCTTAACCCACTGAGCCACCCAGGCGCCCCTGGAGGCTAGCTTTTTATGCTCAAACTTCTATTCCACATTGTTTAATTTCCTCTAAGACTGCTAATTTCCTCCCTCTTCCAGATTGCCCAGCACACATAATTTTAGGTTAACCAAGTTTCTAAGCTTTTGGAAAATAAATTCCCAAGGCAAACAACCAAATAAACAAACAAGAAGTCAAAAAAAAAATGATATGGATTTAGAGTAGGGCATTGGCATTAAACTGGAATCAGTGGTATATAAAAAAGATGTTGTAAGGTACACAAATTATGTGCTATATCCATGACTCTATCAAGGTTTCTCAACCTCAGCACACTGACATTTGGGGCCAAATAATTCTTTGGAAGCTGCCTTGTACATTGTAGGATGCTAAGCAGCATCCCTGGCTTGTACCCACTAGATGCCAGTAACACTCCTCCAAATGTGACAACCAAAAACTCTCCAGATATTGCCAAATGTCCCGTGGGTGGTAAAATAGCCCCTGACTGAGAACACTGACTTCAGGCAATTTTTAAAAAGTCATATGAGATATCATTCTGGGTCTCTAGCATGCCAGAAAAAAGACACAGAGAACCCAGGTTACAGATAATCCTGCAGAAACCTCCCTCTATCATACACACACACACACACACACACATACACGCATCAACTCTTTCTTTTTTTTCTTGCAAAAACATTTAGCGTCTGCTACCTTGCAGACACAGTTGTTTAAGGCTCTAAGGATGTAGCTTTGCGTAAGAAGTAGCTTTTGCCCTGCCTTTGGGGAGCCCACAAACTAGTAAGGGAAATGACACTGAAAGAAATAATAAACCAGGTCAAGTGTAATGGTATTGATGGCAATTTTGTTAATCAGTTTTAGCAGGGTAAGTTGTGACCTTCTGAAGGAGCTGACCTCTCATGGACTCTCTGGGTATTACACAGCAGCTAAAGTCAAGATTAAAATTCAGGATAAGCAAACCACTAAGATAACAGAAAATCATATAAGTGCTTAGTTTATACCAAATACTGCTATAAATTTTTTTTGCATGCTTAGTGCTTTAATTCCATAAGTATTATTATAGCTATATCCCAAATGAAGAAACTGTGGGTAAAGAGATATAATAAGTTGCCCAACCTCCTTTTTTAAGGATCAATCCAATTTTATTTAAAGAAGTTCATTCTCAGATGGAAGGGATTGTAAAAAGGAATAAAATGATACACACCATTAATTATGTAATGCTTTTATGTTTCTTCAGTAAATAATGCAATTGTCTAAATGTTATTATATAATTTATAAGTCAAGCCAGGACACTTTTTGAGAGTGTCCATCAATCACTATTGATGATTAAACTGGGACAATGGTTATAAACATAAATGTTGTTGGGTAAACTGAACCCTATATATCACTCACCTCAAGTCTAATTATCTCAAGGGAGGATAATGTACAGTTTGGAAAGTTCAAAAAACCTTTGATGATTCTGTGTTTTTACATGGAATATAGTAATTAAAATATTGTTTTCCCTGATCCAGGCATAATTACATCCACAGTCTCATCTCCTGCCACTCCTTGCCTCACATTCTAACTCTAAATCATTAAATCTCTTAGAGCTCTTCAGAACTTACTTCTGATATTTCTTGACTTTGCCTATGTCATCTGTCTGGGATCATTTTCCTATTCTCTTCTTTTGGTTAACTAATCACTTGGCCAACTACTCCCTTTGTAACTACTCTCCTAGTTAGCATCTCACTTCTATTCCTTCTTTAAGAATAAGACCAACTTATGAAAGCTTTTCTGAGTCTCCTCCCATGGTCTTTTCCAAACAGGTCAAGTCTGTTCCTTGGCTTCACTCCTTGATTCTACTGAACTCTGCTCCTGAGGGTTAAGGCCCATATTTTTCCAAATACATGCATACTGCGTGCTTAATTTTCAGCATGGAACATGGCGAATGCTCAGTGAAAGGGCTAATAAATGACAAACAGACAAATTAACAAATATGTTTTTGTCACCTTTGCAGCAAGTATATGCCAAGACTTCTGATTTTTGAGATCAATGTAGATGTTTGTAATTCTTTATGCCCATGTTGCAATAAAGGAGGCTTTTTTTTTTTTAAGGTAATGTGGCATACTAGTCATTTGAAGCATTTGTCAGACCAAAAAAGTTCATAACATACCAGGTATGTCTCAAGAAAGTGGGTTGTGTTCTAGATACATGCAGCATAATACTATATAACCAGTCCAACACAGTCATCTCCATGATGTTTGAGAAAAGAAGAAAGGCATTTAAACGGATTCTGCACAAAAATAAGCCCTATAAGTCAAAAAAATAAAACTATGTATCTACAAGAAATGATGCATTTGATATTCCTTGTTAAAAGACCTGTCATAAGAAGACCAAGCCATTGGTATTAGCATAGTAAGGATTTTGCTACATCCTTTTTAAAAACAAAACAAAAAACAAAACAAAACAAAACAAAATAAAACAAACTCTTGTTTACACTTATTTAACTAAGTAAAATCCCATATTTACTTAATTCAAAACTATATCAAATGTATTTATGGCATAAAAGTGAGGAGAGCTCTTCAAAATAAAGCTATCAGTGATGGGCTGTAAAAGGAGTTTCCAAAGAGATCCATGTCCTAATTTTCATGTGAACATGTTACATTCTCATAGCAAAAGGGATTTTATAGCTGTGATTAAGTACTCATCTTGAGATGGGAAGACTATTCTGGATTATTTGGGTGGGACCAATGTAATTAAAATTATTCCTATATGCAAAAGAGGGAGACAGGGGAGTAAGAGTCAGAGAGGAAAATGCAACAACAGAAGCAGAGGTCACAGAGCTATAATTGCTGGCTTTAAAAAAGGAAAGGTAAAGTGGGCGAAGGTAGTCAAAAGGTACAAACTGTGAACATCATATGTACAACAAACATAAGAATACCTGAAAAGGTGGGGTAAAGAAAGCAGACTGTATAGATACTTCAAGTTGCAAAGAAGTGCTAAATTTCCCAGATTTTCCTTTCACTCATATGGCCCAGACATGGAACTGAAGAAACCAATAACTTAGAAACATCAGTGGGAGCCAACAAAAAGTTAGATTGCAATAAATTATGTATATATAATGCAATATCCAGAACATCACTGAAAAGGCTGTAGAAAGAGATTCAGTCAAAAACAGTGTAGATAAATCAAAATGGAATTTTTCTCCTTCTTTTTAAAGATTTTATTTATTTATTTATTTTGACAGAGAGAGTGAAAACACAAGAGAGGAGAAGGTCAGAGGGAGAAGCAGACTCCCAGCATAGCTGGGAGCCCAATATGGGACTTGATTCCAGGACTCCAGGATCATGACCTGAGCCGAAGGCAGTTGCTTAACCAACTGAGCCACCCAAGCACCCTCAAAATGGATTTCTTAAAAACATTTTTTGAAAGTTAAAATAACCCATAGGAAGATAGAAATAAAAAAAGAACAAAATCAAAGAGAAAACAGAAAAAAAATTTAAAACAAAAAGTTTATGTCCTTACAGATCAATAATTACATTAAATACAAATGGTCTAAACATACCAATTAAAAGACAGAGATTAGCAAAGTAGATTGTAAAAAATATGACCCAACCCAATATATTATCCACAAAGAAACTTATTTCAAACATAACCACTTTGGCAGGTTGAAAGTGAAAAGACAACAAAAGATGTATCATGCAAACATTAATAAAAGGAAAGCAGGAGTGGTTATATTAATATTAGATAAAGTAGAATTCAGAGAACAGAGGGAGAAATTATATGACAAGTGTCAATCCCCCCAAAATATATAGCAATCCTAAATGTGAATGCACAAAACAAAAAAGCTGCAAAATATGTGACATAAAAACTGATAGTACAAAAAGGAGAAACAGACAAATCTACAATTAGAGTTGGGGGACTTGAACTCCCCTCTACCAACAATTAATAAAACAAAGAGACAGAAAATCAGCAATGATATAGAAGAACTAAAACACCATCAACAAACAGGATCTAATCATTTACACAATACTCCACCTAACAATAGCAGAATACAAACTAGTTTTCAAGTGCCTACAGAACATATACCAATATATGCTATATGCTTGAATATGTTAGACTTCTCCAGAGAAACAAAACCAATGGGATATATAGAGAAATATATTAAAGAAAATTTATTCTAGGAAATGGCTCACATGGTTATGGAGATCAAAAAAATCTCACAATCTGTCCTTTGCAAGCTGGAGAACCAAGAATGTGAGTAATATAATTCATCCTGACTCTAAAGACCTGAGAACCTATATATATATATATATTTTTTTTTTTTCTAGAGCTTTTTTCTAGTATTATTCTTCTAGAGCACAGTTTTCTGGAGTGTTACTGACTATGGTCTTCTAACAAGCACACAATTAGCTCATAAGTAGACAACATAATGGCAGTATTTGGTGTTCCCTGGATGACTTGGTGTTCCCTGGATGACTTGGGCAAAGAATAGTCTATAAAGGCAAGGTAACACTCTTCCCAGAAGACCTGCTGAGTGGTCTGGACAAAGGACTTGTACTTGGTGCCCTCCTTTCACAGGCATATTCTTATAACTTTTTGTGATTAAGCAAAAAAGGAGGCACATCCCTTGAGATAGTAGCAGCTTCCATTAGTTAAAAATATATAAAATATCCCTCTCTCATTCTTATTTAAAAGGGTCTGTTAAATTTGGCCCTTTATTCTTTCATAAACTTAAGATTCATCTTATCACAATCAACAAAATAAGTCACTTGGAATTTTGATTGTAATTGCACTGGATTATAGATCATTTATAGGGGAAGAATTGACATCTTTTGGATATTGAGCCATTTTATCCATAAACATGAGATATCTCACTATTTAATAGTTTTTAACATAATCTGATACAAATTCACACTTTTCATAGATGTTTTAACACTCTTTGATTACATTTGTTTCAGAGTATTTTTATTTTTAGTTATTTATTAAAATGCAATACTTAATTTATCTTATATATTTCTTTGTGTTTTATAAAATCCCAATTGAGATATATATATATATATATGTATATATATATATATATATCCTGTATAGCAACCATAGTAAATAATTTTACTAATTATACTAATTATGTCTATCTTTATTATATTTTTCATAGATAAATCATCTGCAAATATACAGACAATCTCGATTCTTTCATTTCAAGCCATACCAGTTAATTAACTTATTCACTAAAAATTTTATTATGCTTTATAGGCCTGGTTAGAACTTTGATTAATATAACACAAACTAGAAGTGGGGATAACATGCACCCTCTTCCTTCCCTGATCTTGACAAATTGTTTTCAATTAAAAATTGAGAATTAAAAATTAAGAATTAAGAATATTTCTTTAGGGATTTAAATATATTCTTCAGTATATTAAGGAAGATTATTTTATTCCTTTTACTTTTATTTTTCTAATATTTTTCCCATCATGAACATATATTAAATTTCATCTAATGCTATTCCTGAAATTGTTGACTTAATGTATGGCCTTTGTAAATTAGCAGGGTGAAACTTTTCAATAGATTTTCTAATCTAAATATCAATCTTGGGATGCCTGGGTGGCTCAGTTGGTTAAGCAGCTGCCTTCAGTTCAGGTCATGATCCCAGCGTCCTGGGATCAAGTCCCACATAGGGCTCCTTGCTTGGCGGGGAGCTTGCTTCTCCCTCTGCCTCTGCCTGCCATTCTGTCTGCCTGTGCTCGCTCGCTCTCCCTCTCTCTCTCTGATAAATAAATAAAATCTTAAAAAAAAAACTAAATACCAATCTAAATATTAAATCTAAATACCAAATTTCAATCTAAAGTTCCAAAGTTAAATTTCTGAAAAAATCCATTGCAGTCATGATCTATTATATTTTTTTATTCATTCATATAGTTTAGGATTATTTTAATTAAAATGTTTGCATCTATATTTACAAGTGAATTTGGCCAATACATTTCTAGGCCTGCTATCCTTGTTAGGTTTTGGAATCAGGATTACATGGAGTTCATAACACTATTTCTGTGTTTATTTTGTAATATTTGATTTACTCATTCTTTCAGTGTTTAATATAATATGCCATAAAGCATTCTGTTTGAAGTTTTCTTTAGGGAAAGAATTAAAACACTGTCAAATAAATGAATCATTTTTTAATGGTTGTAGAACTGTTCTTCCATTTTCTATTTCTTATTGAAATAGATTTGATGAGTTATGTTTTCTTAAACATTTGCCCATTTCACCTAAGTTCTCAAATTATTAGTATAAAGTTGTTCATCATGTCTGTTTATTAATTTTTTAATTTCTGGGCTAACTGTAGTTCTGTCTCCTTACTATCACAAAATTGATACGTTGAGCATTTTCTTTTATTCCTGATAAGTCTTGCTACAAGTTTATCATACTTTCCTGCTCTTTCTTGTCTTTATCATTTTTCTCTTCATTTTATCTTGCTGTGGACTCTTCTTCCAAATTTCATCCTCCCATTCCTAAGACAACAACAACAACAACAACAATCTCAATTTGGATGCTTAGATCATTCAATTTCAGACTTTTTTTAAAATATTGAAGTCTACAATTTTCCATCCAAGTTCCACTGTAACTATTTCAACAATTTTGATATGTGGCATATGCATCATTTAGTTCTAAGCATATTCTAAATTCCGTAATGATTTCTTTTTTCTGTCTGTTAAGAAATCAGATTTTTAATTTCTAAAAAGTAAGAATGTTCCTAGCAACACTTTTATTGCTAAGTTCTAACTTAAATTCATTAAGATCATAGAATATGGTCTGTAAAACAGTTTTTAAATGTGTCTTTAAATTTACTTCATGTTCCAATATGTGATTAATTTTCATAAATGTTCTCTGAGTACTTGATAATAATATGTATTAATCATTTCTTGGGTTCAACATTCCATGAATGTTAATTGGATCAATGTAGCTAATTTTCAATTCAATTCTCCTATAAAATTATTCACCTACTTTGCCTATGTAATTTATGAATTACTGAAAGAAGTATATCTAGCTCTCACAGTATGATGGCTTATATAAATTTAGTCAGTTATTAGATCACATAAATTTAGTATTACTATGTATTACTAGTGAATTAAATATTTTATTAGTGTGTAGTGAACTTCTATATATGTTGATTTTTTCTCTTAGCGTATTTTAGATGCATCTCTTATAAATGGCATACAGTTATATTTGAGTTTTTTTTAATATATATACAACTTAATCTTTATTTCTTAGCTGGAGTACTTAATCAGTTTACATTATGTAATATCTAATATATTTGTATTCATTTTAAAACTGTTTCATAGTTTCATTTATATAAATTTTATATTCCTTTCTCTCTCTCTCTTTTTCTTTTAGCCTGCTTTTTAATTGTATTTCTCATTTTGTTCTCATCTGTACCAATTTAGAAGTTACATGCTCTATTTTCTTTTATTGGTATCCAGGAGATGTCAATGTTTTCTTATTTTATTTTTATTTATTTATTTATTTTTTTAAAGACTTTATTTATTTGACAGACAGAGATCACAAGTAGGTAGAGAGGCAGGCAGTTAGAGAGTGAGAGAAGGAAGCAGGCCCCTTGCTGAGCAGAGAGCCCGATGTGGGACTAGATCCCAGGACCCTGAGATCATGACCTGAGCCAAAGGCAGTGGCTTAACCCACTGAGCCACCCAGGCGCCCTGTTTTCTTATTTAAAAAAAAACAAAAACACCTAGGGAAAAAAAAAAAAAAACACCTATTTTTACTCTTCTCCTAAACTATATAAAGATATTTATTTATTTATTTGCTTCTTTGTTTATTTATTTATTTACTTTAAAGATTTTATTTAATTATTTGACACAGAGAAAGAGAGATCACAAGTAGGCAGAGATCTAGGCAGAGATAGAGAGGGAGAAGCAGTCTCCCTGCTGAGCAGAGAGGCCAATGTGGGACTCAATCCCAGGACCCTGAGATCATGACCTGAGCTGAAGGCAGAGGCTTAACCCACTGAGCCACCCAGGCACCCCCCCCCCCACTTTTTAAAATATTTTTCTTTTTAAGTAATGTTTATACCCAACATATGGCTTGAACTCCCAACCCCATGGTCAAGAGTTACATGCTCTATGCACTGAGCCAACCCACCACCCTGGAGTTGTGCAGGTTGTTTATATAAAGATATTTATATTACCAATCATTCATATCTCAGCTTCTATGTCATTGTTTTTGTTTATTTTATTTTACCTTATTTTTAAAAAGATTTTGTTTATTTATTTGACAGAGAGAGAGAGAACACAAGCAAGGGGAGGGGTAGACACAGGGTAAGGGAGAAGCAGGCTCCCCACTGAGCAGAGAGCCAGACATGGGGCTTGATATCAGGACCCTGGGATCATGACCAGAGCCGAAGGCAGACACAACCAACTGAGCCACCCTGACGCCCCTATTTTTACTTTATTTTAACCCCATAAGACAGAGTTACTTTTTAAAAGGAAATCATTGTTTTACATTTATTCACATTCTCCATTTTCTTTGTGTATTATTTCTCCTGTACCTTAGTTCTTTCATCTTACCTTTGTGAGAATTTCCTTTAGTGAATGTGCTATGTGTATGTATGTGTGTGTGTTTATGTGTGTGTGTGTGTGTGCGCGCATGTGTAGGGGATAATACTCTCTGTTCTTGATGGGAAAAATGTTTTTAAATTTCCCTTTTTTTTGAAAATATAAATTTCCCAGGTACAGAAGTTAATTTCAATAGTTACTTAAAAATAATTTTGCTGGGTATAAAATTCAAGATTAATAGTTATTTTCTCTCAATTCACTGATGATATTCCACTGTATACAGGTACCTTTTTTTTTTTTTGTTAGTGTTTTTCAGTCTTATTTTTCAGTCCAGATGTGGACACTTTTTTTTTTTTTTAACCTACTTAGGTTTCATAGGGTTTGCTGAGCCTGAGCAGTCATTCTTTATCCTCTCTTCCAGAACTCTAGCTAGATAAATATTAGATCTCTGCATACAAGCTTCAATTTCTCTTATTCTCTCACATTTCTCATATTTGTTTCTGTGTGTATCTGTGTTTGTTTCTGTTTGCATCTGTGTTTTTATGTGCAGATAGTTTATATAGATCTATCTTTCAGGCCATATTTGTTTCTTCTGTTCTTTCTGAATATTTCATGTTTTATTTCTAGAAGTTCTCCTTGACCACTTTTAACTTAGCTTCTGCCTTAGTCCATTCAGGCTGCTATGACAAAATACCACAGACTGGATAACTCTAGACACTGGAAGTCCACAATCACAAGTGCCAGTATAGCCATGCAGGGGCACACTTCCAGCTTGCAGACTTCTTGGTGTATCTTTACATGGCAGAAGGAGTAGGGAAATTGTGGAGGCTCTTTTCTAAGCACACCACCCAATCTCATAACCTAGTCATCCCCAACAGGTCTCATATCCTGTTGGATGTTAAGGTTCTAACTTGTGAATCTGGGGGACACAATCAGACCATATGAGTTGTTTTCAAATCTCCCTTCTCAATAATATCTATCACATTTTTATTAATTTCTTGAAATACATATAACATTTTTTTTATACTCAATAACTGGCTTTGAAAAATCTAAAACAAAAAAGTGAATTTCTTCATTATCTGTATTTCTGCTGGCTGTCCCTCATGATATCTTTGTTTTCTTTGCTCATTATGTTAATTTTGGTGGTCAATTCATATTCCTTAGTAGTTTTTCTGTGGGAATTATTTGAGGCCTAGCTTGATGGTGTTTTTCTCCAGAAGGTATTTGTGTTTTCTTCTTTTTGGCAGCTAAGAACACTCCAACTCAGAATTTCTTTAAACTAATTTCTCTTTCTTAAGCTTTAGGTCGACCTGTATAGTACAAATTCTGACTGCAAGCCTGTATGTGAATGGGATTTTGTTTTCATCTCCTGATTTTTTTTTAAACTCTATTCATACCATAACTAGTATTAGCGTATTATTCTTCATTTCACTAAGATTTATTTTCTTTTTGAAAAAAAATTATTTATTTATTTGAAAGACAGCATATGTGAGAGAGTACAAGGGCAGGGGGAGAGGGAGAGGGAGAAGTAGACTACCCTGCTGAACAGGGAGCCCAATAAGGGGCTTGAAAACAGAACTCTTGGATCATGACCTGAGCTGAAGGCAAATGCTTAACTAACTTAGCTGTGCATGCACTTCTTCAAGTTTATTTTTATTGCATTTTACAATGAGATTATATACCTTGGGTATCTTAAGGTTTGGCCTTAAGTTCCCTGTAGTTCTTACTTTTCCTATGAAGATGGTGTGTGTGTGTGTGTGTGTGTGTGTTCATTTTTATAGAGAGGAATTATTTTTTGACCTGCTATTTGTTGTATGATTGAGTAGGAGATAGCCTAAGATATGGAGTTAGGATATGAGCAATGGTTTAAATCAGGTTGCATAGAAGCATAGCCTCAGATTAAATTTGTATGCAAGTATTTTGTTAAAGAAATACTTCCAAGAGAAACCTGTAAGTGAACAGGTGAGGCAGGACAGGAAAGGGGAATGACAAAAATAAGTGCAATTTTAGGCAAAGTCTATCTTAATTACACCATCAGCATTATCCTGTAGGAGAACATTCTTCGGGAGTAGAAATTTTGTTCAATGTTTATTTAAACCTGAAACTTAGACGTCACCACTGGCTACTAACATCTTGGGTATAGGTTATACCTGAATTCTCAGACACATTTTTCTTTCTACAAGTGTTTGCAGTCAAAACCACTCCAGTGAACAAAACCATTCTCTGAAGAAGATTTCCAGATGCAGAGCTGAAAGTAAAAGTACTGGAAGGAAGATTCAAAAAATTTTAAAGAAATCTTGGAAAGGATCTGCAGAGGCTATTTTCTGTAGCCTACTCTCTTTGACATGTGGCTCCCCTTTCTGAGTCTATACTGACTGCTCTAGTTGGAGCTATTCCCAAACTAGTAGAAAGGGAAGAACAGAGGAAATAAAAAGAAGTTTGAAAAAAATGTCACTAATTTGCACTGATTCCCTCTTTCACATTTCATTGACGAAAACTTACTGATTTTCCCCTACCTACTGTAGGGGAGGCTGGGAAATATAGCCCAGCTAAAATCCTATCACAGGCAAGGTTGGAGCCAACAGATTTGTGGAAGGGCAACTAGTAGTCTACCACAGTTGTCTCAGCTTGTGTGTGACAGTTATACCTGTGGGTTGGGATATGATTACTTTAAGAGTCAGGATAGTTTGACAAGAAAAGAGACTTTGAGAAAGCTCGCAGAACTAGTACAACATTTAGAATCCTAGCATAGCAGAGCTTTAAGTACATGAAATTAGAAGTTGCTGGCAGTGTGGCAGGAAGATGTAAACCAGGAGGATACAGCATTACCAAAATATGAAAAATAAAATGTTTCAAAGAAGAGGTTTACATGTATATTCTATAATATTCCAGAGAGGAGAAGACAGCAGATTGACTATAGACTTCTGGTGACAGAGAAATAAATACTGAGCTAAAGAAGGAAAGAATGGTATTGGTTCATGGTCAATGTGGAAATAAGAAAGAACAAAAGATCATAGGTAAAGTATTTTGAGGTTTTCTCAGAAAAGAAGCAAGAGGTTTTCAGGTAAAGAGTAGTGAGAAAAGAGTTTCTTAGTTAAGATTCTTAGGAGGCTTTCTTGGCCCTCTTCTCCTCCTGCAGAAACACACACACACACACAGCAGAAGGCAGAGACTGACACATGATCACAATCCAAAGGATGTCAACGGTTATCAGCAGCTGGAAGACGCAAAGACCATAATCTTCCTTAGAGAATCTGTAGGGAGTGTGGCCTACTAATACTTGATTTCATCCCAGTAATACTGATTCCAGATTTTTTGACCTCTGGAACTGTGATAGAAAACATTTCTCTTGTTTCAAGCCATCTAGTGTGTGGTAATTTTTCACAGAAGCCCCTGGAGACCAATACACTATCTACTTACTACTTATGTGTTTCTCGGCCCCTTTCTATACACCAGAATGCATGGTCCATGAAAAGCAGAGGCCTTGTCTATTTTGTTCATTGCTCTATCTTCAGCACTGAAAATGGTGCCTGACACAAAACAGAAGCCTGATAAATATTTTTGAAAGAATAAATGAAATGAACATTTATATCAAAGACGTTAAGTGCTGTAAGAACTCAGAAGAAGCTGAAATCAGTGGGCTGGGCTGAGAGAAAGCTGCAGGAGAGGGTAAGTGAATAAGGTGCTCCAGGAAGCACAGATCATGAGACTAAACCTTGTGTGTATGGAAATGCTCCTTTATTCTCCTAAGTTATGCTGAGATTCATTTTCAGAAATTGCTTTTATCTCCTAAACAGAGGGTGATGATCAATATGAATAATTTTCCCTGGATATATCTTGACATTGTCATTGGCTACAATTGTTACTAAAAAAAAAAAAAAAAAAAAAAAAAAAAAAGCATAAAGGCAAAATGTTCTCTATTCCTGTGCAATCATCCTTTGTGAATAAGATAGTATAACAGGTGACAGGACATAAAACACATAAACCTGAGAGATTTAAATCTGGGCTCTGCCTCTTCTAATACCAGCAAACATTTATTCACCACTTGCCATGTGTTGAGAATTGCAGTTTGTGCTTTATGTGCTGACTCCTCACCAGTTGTGTAAACTTGGGCAAGTCATTCAACTTTTTAGTGTAGTGAAAGGCTATCCTCATCTCTGTAGTACAGATACACAGAGAGATGAAGTACCTTGCTCAAGGTCAAATACTCATCATTTCTGAAACTAGGATTCACATCTCAGGCCTGTCTCATTCCAAGTTCCATTTTCTTTCCATCATAATCCACCCACCTCTCCTAGCTAACTTAGTGCCAATCACTGATCTTTCCTGAGCCTGAGTTTCTTTATCTATAGAATGGAAAGGACCTCACAGGATTGTTGGTTAAATTAACAAGATGGTGAACATAATGCAAAATGCTCAACAAAGGAACAGGTACATTTTAAAATACAATATGCATTTGACCTTGAGCTTTAATAATATAGCCACAAATAGGTTTTGGTGTCCCTGACTTTGTTTTTTGTGAAGGTTATGCCTCTGTTCTCCTCATTCTTCATACACCCTTTTACCCAGTCCATATCCTCATCTTTCTCTCTAGAACAATTTATCAGACATTTCTACACATTATATATGTACACATTCTACACATTATATGTGTACTGTCTCTTTTCCCACACCAAGAGGTTTGGCTTCTAAGCCCATCTCACATTGTTAAAAGACACATTTTTCCAGGGTCTACCTCTACCTTTCCAGGTTCTATAGTAGCTTTGGAATTGTCACAGGTCTGGAGGTCCTCAAAGGGTACTCTGCCTTCAGATAAGGCTGACTCCCTCATGGCCCAAGCAGGTCCCTCAGTCCCTGGCTCTCACCAAGCCAAGTGCAGACACTGCCTCTGGTCAGATGTGAGCACTCCAGAGCAACTGTTTCTCTGCAGAAGGACCAGCCCACACTCCTGCAAGCTGTGTGAACATGTGTGGGCTTGAGGCAGCTCAGTTTTGAGACAGCCCTTCATCTGCTCGTCTCCTCCTGTTCTGAAGGCCAAGTTCTGAACTGGTGAATCCATATGACAAGGAGGCCTGTCAGGGAGATTGGGTGTCCCCCAAGCTGATCTTCCTACAGATGCGACCCAGAAACACAGTTTTTTCTTTCATTAGGCAGGAGGCACTGTGCCAACCCCTCTAACAAAGCACTCAAGGGTGGGGTCTGCATCACACATCTCTTGCTTTCAGCAGATGTTCCATGAGAGTGGCTGCCAGGGCATTTCTGTAGCAGTGAAGGTGTTAAAGCTCCAAGGCCTTCTGAATATGTCTGTGCTGACAGATTGGGGAAAACATGCTAAAGCGCTTATGGTGATGAGCATGTAAAAATAGGGCACAGATGTCTAATTTAAAAGACAAGAAAATTTCTTGGCATTTACATCTTATTAGTCATTACTATGTTTTTCTTGTATTTTATTCACACATTTAACTTTGAGTGTTCCTCTGATTTGCTTTGCCAACTGCAAGCTACCATTCCATAAACCAGAAAAAAAAAAGGGGGGGGGGGAGAAAGAAAGGAAAAAAAAAAAAGGTACAATACATTCCAAAAGATCAATAAGAGTAATGGAAGATTCCAGTGATCTTCACTTGGAATGTTATTTTGGCTTCAGTGTGACTGTGTTCAAATTAACATGCCCACACAATGGGCCATCTTGACCTGATTTTGTGCCAAGGAAGGAGCTTGATGCTTGCAAAATGTATCTCTGTGGAGGAACAAAAGCATTTTGAAAATTACCTCCAGCGAGCTCAAGAAATAACCCCCCTTTGTTTTAATGCTTAGGTTTTGTATAATGTATATAATGACATTAAGAGTTTTTACCCAATTCCCAACCCTGGTGTGTTGAACAAAATCTGAGTGGCATAAAAAATAAGTAGTGGTTCTACAGTTACATAAACACTTCTTTATCCATTAGCTCTTTGTAAGGCTTTCGATTAGAAAAAGATGCTAGTTCACAGACTAAATGGAGGGGAAGGATTTTAACTCAATAGACAGGAGGGCTTTGGAATCTTCAAAATTCTACAGCAGCTAGCTGTGTTCACATACAGAGAGAAAACAAAAGCAGAGAGAGAAACGGAAATTAGATGAATGATTTTCCTTTTCCAATATACCTTAAGGCTAGTTTCCCAGTAGTACAAAGAGGAAGAGGTTGATCCATGGTGATAGATATCTCAGAGCAGGAAAGCAGAAAATACTGCATGTTATCGACATCATCTAAACACGTGCTAATTAAATGCATAATACTGCTTGGTGCTGTGATCCAGGCTGCCCCTATTTTTCTGGGCTCATAATGCAAAGGCATAATCCCTTACACACACACACACACACACACACACACACACACACACTCTACATCAAACCACCAAACTGAACAATTGATAGCTCACTGGTTAAAAGTTCCTATAAATATGGACCTAAATCTTGGCTGCACTAGTAATCACTTGCATGGCATGGGGGAACTTAAGAAACCTCTTTAAGCTTTGGTTCTTTAGAAGAGGAGATTGTTTTACCAACACACTCCAATGCTATAGCACACACCAAATTTTTGCCGGGTACTTTGCACATTCTAAACATTCACAAAATAACACCTTTTATTATTGTTTGTTCATCTCTTTTCTGATGAAACATCTTTAGAGACAAACTCAAAAATAATCAATATTAAAGGATATTCCAATTTTATGTCATGTTTATTTATCACAGACTTTCATGTATAATTGTGCATACCTGAATTCCCTTTGCACAAATGCTCAACATTTTCAGCAGCTGATAACAGACAAAATATGCCAGACTCAGGACAAAGCAGAAATGCCTTTTGCTGTAGCTCTGGTGGGTAATTCTGAGTAAGGACTCCTGCTAAGGTTGCTTGTGCTGCAGGAGCCTCCTGTCCATGAATGTGGAAATGAGCCTCCTGCACAACAGTCCATGGAGAGGCTCAGTGTCAATCTCAAATATTCTCTTCTTGCTGATCTTAGGTAGATGCACCTCAGAAGTGCTATTGTTATAATGGGAAGTCCTCATATGCAGAATCCTAATGAAATCTTTCTCAGCTAATTCTCTCCTCTGGTAATTTTCTAGGTATATACTCCCATAAAATTCATACAGGGTCCCTCTTCCCATGAATTCACATCATCAACACATTTTTAATCAGTTGAGATAATGTATATGCAGAACATAGCATAGTTCCTGACGCATGGTAAGCACTCGATAAGTGGTAGGTATTATTATTATCATTATTATTATTAGTCCATTTATAGAAAATCTATTTCTAGCACACTTTTGAAGAAATCATTAAAGTTAAAATCATTAATGCAATCACTATTTGTAGTACCTAATTTTATTATAATTATCTTTATCTTAATAATCCAAATACTACTAATAACTCACAGCTATTTCAATTATCATTAATTACTTCTAACTTCATGGCAATCTATAATGTTCGGGCTGAACCAGCCCTCAATTAAACTTCAAGTAGAAGTACCTGCATTTACTTCTTTTCCTCTATTCCTTTGGTATTATTCTTTCCTTTCATCTGTGAAAATTTGCTCCTGGAAAGATTTGGGATAAATTAATTCTCAGCAAGAGGAATTGGCTGATAAACACCAAGGTGTGGTCCTTTGTCCCTCTCTCAGCACTTGTCCTGTGTCGTACCGTTTCTGGCCCTGGCTTTCAGCTGGCAACCAACCAGACCCTGGTGGGTGACATGGGCCATTTACAACTACAGATGTGACTGTTCCAGGAGTCACTGCTCATTAGCAGAGACCTCTGAAAGGTCGAAATTCAAAAGACAACAAAGCTGTTTTCAGATGGTGGGCCCATTGCTGGTAGTCATAACTAGAGACATCTGTGGGGGAATTTTGTAGAGGGATATCCAGTAATAGAGACTTCTATTTTACTTGGAAACCCTGTGAGAGGCTAATTCACCTAAAAGGAGGGATGATAAATGCCAGGTAGACTGTGAGTGGCTGTCTGCCTCCTCAGCAGGAAGAGCCTGTTAGTAGGGGTGGCCTTTGTGGAGGGGCCTCATCATCGTCCTCAACACCCAGAGTAAACGTGTTTTGTGAATTGGAGAGGAAAATTGGACAAGCCATGCCCAGTGAAAAAGGATTTCAATTGTAGAGGCTGATAGCAAGTGTAAATTATCCTTCAGGGGTCAGCAAACTTTTTCTGTAAAAGCCTTGCATAATTTTCATCATTTTCTTTCTTTCTTTCTCTTTTGTTTTTGGTTATAATCCTTTAAAAATTTAAAACAGATTTTTTAACTCCAATGCCACTGTTTGTCAACTCCTACAGAGTGACTAGGAGAGACCTGGGAGGGAAGCACATGACGGACTACAGGATGGTTTGGGAAGATTTTTTGAAAGAAGAAAGCAGAGATGTGGACTCATTCATCCACTTCCCCATTAGAGGAGGTATCCTATAGAGGTACAATTATTTAGTTCGTGGTATTGTGGAAAACATCAGTGCAATAATCCCAAATTTGAAAGACAAACCAATACAAAACTGCAGCTATCCCTAGAGGCCTAAGAAAGCTTGGCTACTCCACTTAGCAGAAAAGGGGCACCTTTCCCTCTGATTGAGCCCATTCTTTTTCACCATTCAGTAGAAAGGATCATAGGCAAAACCACCTCTCTAAGAATGGATAGCAGACCAGACAGCAGTATGGAATCTAACAACCTGGAGAAACTGTCAGAAAGGCAATGCACTGCTTGAGTTATGAACTCATTAATTAAATATCAGTGTATCAAATGGGCTATGAGCTATTAATTCGAAAGCTATTACTGGCTTTGAAGTTGAAATTATAAGCAAAGCAATTAAAAAGTAACTTCTCAATGAGAGTGGTAAGGGAGCATCGTATCTGTTTACATATATCAGCTCTTTAATTTGGGGATTGAATTGCCCCCTTAAAAATAGTGATTATATAAATGACCAAACTACCTATTTTATTGCAAAGCCTGGATGCTATAGTTAGAAGAAAAGTCTGTAATCTTTCCTTTGCTACAGTAACACCATGCAGTGGTGAACCATCTCTTTTTCATACAAGTAAATGGGATCACTGTGAAAAATACAAATCAGGGAGTTAACACATTTAAAATGCTTATATTTGCTTTTGCTTATTTCCTCCTAGATATCATGCCTTCAGGGGGTCAGCTGTGACCAGATGATGGCAGATGGCTGTGCAATTCAGATGTGGATAATCGAAAATATGGCAGAACTCATTAGCTCACAACATCGTATTTCTCAATGGACATAATATTTTTCATCACATCCTAATAGTCAACTTTCAGACTCATTTCCTTTGAAGTACAATGGAATTCCCTTTCAGACTCATTTCCTTTGAAGTACAATGGAATTCCCTTTCTTGTCAACCGTCATGCTTCCTATCTTCTGTATCTTGCTCTGTCTTTCTGGCATACATCTCTTTCCCTCTCCTTTATGCCTTTCCTAGCATTTTTACAAATGTGCTCTCCTCTCTCTTGGTTTTAAATGCACATACACAAGGAAACCAGCTACTGGAACTCTGCGCAAGTCAGGTATCTCTTTGAATTTCATCTTTACTAGAGATAAATTAATTAGGAATAATCAAATAAGCAAACAATTTCTCTGAAAAGAAAGTTGTTTCTTGGGGCCGAGTTAGCATTCTGGTTGTTTAGACCAAGACAACCTTTTCTTCCTACCATGTGTGCACCAACCATTGCTGGTAGGGGTGTGATTAATGGACTAAAACTTATTCTGAAGAAAAATGAATGCTTTTAGTGGATTGGAAGCAGAAATGCCTATAGTTTATAACCAGTGGTGAACCACTCTGAAGGAGCAGCTGGAGACTTTATATCTATTTAGTTGTGGCTTGTAGGAACTTCTATTATTTTTTTTTTCTCAGTGAATTCTAAAAGGTTCATTTATTTCCCCAAAGTGCAACCTTTCTTTTCTGCAACAAAACAAAAATAATGGTGAGCAGTCTGAAGTTGGCATTGAAAGTCATCTCAACCTGGAAAATTCATTCATCCCACGGTTATTTCCTGGGTTTCTTCCTTTTGTCAAACACTCTTCTAGGAACTTGAGATACAACATTGACCTAAACAGACAGGTATCCTACCCTTATGGAGCCTGCATCCCAGCACTAATAATATTTTAATTAACTGCCACTACTGTCCTGTCACAACCACATTCTTAGGACATAATGGGTGAGAAAGACTTTCTTTAGATCACGTGGAATACCTTAATTCATTCACCAGTTAGCCTCAAACAGCAAAGGAATGGAATGGGATGAAGAGGGTTCTAGGACTAATGGTAACAACAGAGCAGTTCTGGGGACTGGTATATTACACTGTCTTCTTCAGTACCAAGAAACAGAGGCTGGCAGACCAGCCTTTCCATTTAAAAGACATATGGTATTAACAATCTCATTTGTTTAATGGAGACTCGACTCAAAAGGCTTTGTAAGGATATAATGGGATAATGTGTGTAAAACACTTAACACAGTGTTTTCTCCTCAGCAGGCAAGTGTGAGCATCCCCATGAGGCTTTAGTTTGTTTTGACAGCCAGAAGCCTGCTAAAGAAATGCTGGCAGACTCTCTTTCATCCAGGTGCAACCAGAACTAGGGATGAGGGTACTGAGTGTGAGAGAGCCAGTCTGATGTCTTCCCCTAGGCTCCTGAAGACACACAGGTAGTTAGTGTCTCCTGGGCCAGACAGAAATTTTGTAAGTTTTATGAGAATGTTAGATTCTGAAATAATATCTCATACTTTTCTCCACAGCTCTTCTGGAAATAATTTATACTGTTTACCAAAAACAGAGCCAAGACCATCAGATTAGCAAAATCCAGGATTCGTATTTATCCTGTTGTTAATGAATGATGGAACAGAGGCTACAGTCACAATTATCCCATCATAACAGATTTGCCTCATTTCTGCCACATGCTGGATTTTTGATCTTTGAAACAAAAGGAAAAAAAAATAAGTAGCTGCATTCTTCATAAGTTTTCCTGGTGCATCCATATTCTCTCCCAACTATGCTCCTGATTCTTTTTAATTAGGGGCAAACAAATCACCATCACAAAGGTATTAATGCTCAGAAAGCTTAAAATCTCTTAAATCTCAAAAGAAATACTTGGTATAATTAAAAAATGAAAATCTATCATTTAAAAAGTAGTTTGACATGACATATTTATATTTTGCATTACAATAGTTAAGACTGATATTTATTTGTAGTTTAGCAGCTGAAAAGACAAAGGAGAAGGCATATCTCTATTCTCTTTTTTTTTTTTTAACAGGATTTTTTTTTTAAGATTTTTATTTATTTATTTTACAGAGAGCGATCACAAGTAGGCAGAGAGGCAAGCAGAGAGAGAGAGAGGGGAGGAAGCAGGCTCCCTGCTGAGCAGAGAGCCTGATGCGGGACTCGATCCCAAGACCCTGAGATCACGACCTGAGCCGAAGGCAGCGGCTTAACCCACTGAGCCACCCAGGCACCCGGCATATCTCTATTCTCCTTCCAAATCTATTCTTTTGCAGTTAGCAATGATTACGAGAGAAAATAAGGAGGACATGCATACAGGTATTTAGGGAGGGAGGTAGAAAAATCCGTGCTGGATAAAGAATGTCTGCATCCTCACCTGTAAAATGGATATGCTCTAATGCTTGTCGTTGATCTCTTCCCCTCAAAAATTTTATTGTTCAAAGAATCCACAAGTCTAAGATGTAATTCAATCATGACAGCAAGTGGAGGTCATCTCCTCTAAGTCTAACATAATTAGTGACGGCAAATGGGCAGTCCAGAAGGAATTTAAGAAAATTAATTTAATAAGTCTTTGTGAGGATATTTTACATGGTTGGCTCTGTGCTAAGTGCTGTGGGAAATGTGGAGCTCCATATTACAAGGTCACTTGCTCAAATACGACACAGATCCAGGGCAAACACAAAGAAAGATGACAGGTTCATTAGAATACTAACAAACTTTAAAAATCTTTATTAAAACTTCTTTGGTTGAGACAAGACAGAACAATTACAATCTATGGATTCCATTACCTTCCTTTCTGGCCCAAGTTCTGTGTTTTATCTACATCCCAAAAAAGGTAATACTTTCATTTGTTCTATTGCTTTAGTATATTAAGTATATTAAGTCATCTGATTATGGGATTATCAACTCATGGTCAATTTTGCTTCCTACATTACTCCCCACTACCCATTATGTATATATAATAATACAATTATGTAATATTAACATATTTTACATAATTGTGTAAAATTAGTATATAATTATGCAATACACAATAATTGCATAGATTTTCTTTTTAATATCCCATTTTAGATTTTAGCTCCATGTCTATGCCATAACCTTTCAAATTTCAGAATCTAATTTTTTCTAACATCTAAAGTAGGAGCTGAAATTCCTAGTTAAATAAGGAGGTTTGAGTTCCCTTAATTCCTTTTGGTAATCCCCAAATCCTGAGTGTCAAAGCAAAAGGAAAATTAAGGAATAATTAAAAAAAAAATAGAAGGTGGAAAATAGATGAACAAGTAGTAGCTCATTAATGTACCCAGAGAGTAAACATATAAACTACCCATGAGAATAACAAGAACCAAGTGAATATGAATATATGCCAGAAACACACACACACACACTAGAGGTTCAGTAATTGCTAAAAGTAAGGTCCAAGTGAAGCTCAGGAGAAATGGCTAAAAGTCTATGAGAAGAAGTTAGATTCTCTAAGAAACTCTCTCTCACTGCTGGTGTAAAAATGGGCAGCTCCTACCTTTTCTATTATGTGATTCTGGATTTGGGAAACTTGGACAGGCACAAGGCAGGAGTGCTATACTCAAAAGGGAAATAATGAAAAAATGTATGTAAGGAGTTTGAAACCTGAAGCTTCCTTACCAGACTTGCTTCCCTTTAATCCCTATCAACCAGACTGGACTCCCAGACAGATATGATGTCTATATTCAGACAAAGTTAAATAACTAACTTAACCAATTAACTAAATAGAGTTAGATAGCAACAGTTGTAGGTGTTCCAATAAAACAAACCCTACAGTGAAGTCCACCAATGCGAAAACAAAACAACACAACACAACAACAACAAAAACCCCACTCCTGTACATAGAGATTTCTAGTGTTTTACAGCTAAATAATAAAGGAGGGATAAGAATCAATAGAAGAGGGAAGAATGAACTAGAGAAAAGGATGTATGAATAAAGACAAAAAATGCAGAGAGATAAAAACTTAAAACATAAACAAAATAAAGCAAAACAAAGGTACAGCCTTCTTTAAATTCCCTTTTCTTTACAGCAATAAAATAAGGTATTCCATGCATGAACAAGAACAGAATGCCATGAAAAGAAATGTCTGGAGAGCCACAAAGAACTCTTAAAGATTAAATTCACTGGAAAAGATGCAAGTTAAATTTAGGAAATCTTCCAGAAAGAAAACAAAAATAGACAAAGATGGAAAGCAGCAAAGACAAAACAAAACTGAAAGATAATTAAAGGGCTAGCCCACCTTGTTCAACAACCAAAAAAATAGAAATTCCACAATGAAGAAAAAATTAGAAGAGAGAAAGAGAAAAGCTGCCGAGAGCTGGACCATGGTACTGGGAGGAGGTGACCAAGATCTCAGGGTAGGGTAGGCTTTGTTGCTCTTCTGCTGAATATAAATAATTTCACACACAAAAAAATTAACATCAGACAAACTACTTTCTGACCATGATGGAGCAAGACAAAGAGATAACACTACTCCATAAGCTTGGTGGGCTGAGACAAAAAATGAGAACATTATCTAAACCACAAAAATACCCAAACAGCTTCCTTTCCTAACTCCTATGAGTAATTACTGCTTCTTCATCAATTGTATTTGACCAAAGCTTCCTCTGAGATGAGGATGACTTGGGTATCCCCCCAAATTATCCCTTCTTCCTGACAGCACACACTCTAGAGCACAGCCCACCTCATTTTACCTTCCACAGACTCCCTCACCACAAGACAAACCTCTATAATTTGTCCTTTATTACACCCTATTCCTGAGATGCCCACGGTTCATGATTCATCATGGTGTAAATGCTCTAACACTGACAAAGGACAATAAAACCTACTTTTTCAATTACAGATGTTGCTGATAGTCTTGGGTTAGAGGATATTGACCAAAAGACATTATGCATGAAATAATTTAAGAAATAGTCCTGTATGTGAAAGTTATCTTTGAATTAAAAGGAACCATTGAATTCCCTGCAAAATAAATAGAGACCTGACCCAGAGACATTTCATTATGAAACTTCAAAACATAAGTAATGAATAGAAGACCTTCAAAGGTTCCAGAGCAGGGAAAGAATAGGTTGCATAAAAAGAATCAAGAGACAGAATGACATCAGTTGTTCAGTAACAACCCTGGAAGCAATGCCTTCAAATTATTCAACTATAAAGACAGAATGTAGATTTTTTTTAGGTTCTTCATCTAATTCAAGTGAGAGCTGTTAGCTTGGGAATGGAGTGATCAGTAACCTGAGGAGATTCAGCCTTAGTTAAGACATACTCAGAAGGGAAATATCTGGTGATAACTGCTGGGACCGATCAAGAAGAGCTCAAATGTTTGTAGTTTGCATGACTGACTGAGTACATGGTTGTGAACACAGAAAACAGAATGAGCTTCAGCCTTTAAAAAGATCACGGGGGATGCCTGGGTGGCTCAGTCGGTTAAGCCGCTGCCTTCAGCTCAGGTCATGATCCCAGGGTCCTGGGATCGAGTCCTGCATCTGGCTCCTTGCTCATCAGGGAGCCAGCTTCTCTCTCTGCCTCTGCCTGATTGTGTGCACTCTCTCTGTCTTTCTGACAAATTAATAAAATCTTAAAAAAAAAATTAAAAAGATCATGGGAAGGGCATGAGTCCAATTTTGGACCTGGAGAATTTGTTGAATTTGGATGGAGCTGCCAAGTAAGCAGCCCAGAGGAGAAAACTGATTGTAAACTTGAATTTAAGAAGCACATCTTTAATGCAATTAGCACATCAAAAAATTGAAATAAATGGGCTTGTGAGAAGTTTGTTGTAAGAGAAAGCATAGAATGGGAAGATAGAGGGCCTAGGACAGAGCATTGAGAAATGCCAACATTTCGAGTCTTGCTAAAGAAATTCATTTCAAAAATTACCACAGAAGACAGAGGGGAAACCATAAGACAGTTAAAAATGCAAGGAGAGGGGTGTCTGGGTGGCTCAGTGGGTTAAGCCTCTGCCTTTGGCTCAGGTCATGATCTCAGGGTCCTGGAATCGACTCCCGAATCAGGCTTTCTGCTCAGCAGGGAGCCTGCTTCACTCTCTCTCTGCCTGCTTCTCTGCCTACTTGTGATCTCTCTCTGTCAAATAAATAAATAAAATCTTAAAAAAAAATTTTTTTTTTAATGAAAATGCAAGGAGAAGCAAGCTGAGGACTGATTTTTTTTTTTTTTCTTTTTGATTAATGTTTGTAAATGAAACAGTGCCAATGGAGAGGTGGGAGCGGTAGCAGGATCAGAATGAAGCAAGAAGGTAAGTCAAATGTTGGAAATCCAGGCAACCCTTAAAAGTTTACTTATTAAGGAGAAAAAAGAATTTGCACATCACTCCGAATTATCTTTGATGTGCGCTTTTCTCACGCTGATTCTTATGCACTTTTCAAAATCTGACTCAGTTTCTGAGCTCTTTGGCATCATTATCGGGATTCTGAGGAATTGTCACTGAATTGCTCACCTAAAGTATTTACCACTATAGACTCAGAATTCGTTTTTGACATATCCCATGCAAGACTGAATCACCTCCCCATTTAAAAACTTGCATTATGAATTTTTTTCTCTTGGTTTTCAACATCTTAGATGCCCAAAAGCCAGTACTCTTTTCCCAGCTATCATAAATTTTGGATATTATGCTCTCTTTCTTCCAAGGTACTTTGGCTTTTAATACATAAATCTTCCTTGTTAGGCAGAGAAAGAAGTTTGTTTAAGGTTTCCTCTTAAGAAGAATTTTCCAAAAAAAACAAACTTACACTTTGTTAGATTCTCTGCATTTTGCTGACTCAAATTTCTAGTACATATATATATCTGATAACTTGAAATCCGTTGCATTCCTCACCTCTATACCATACCTGAGACCCACGACTAAAACCCAGGACTACTGAGCTGAGTAGTTTGGAATACGCACATAACGTTTATTCGCTCAGCAAATATTTATTTAGTGCCTATTGTGTGTCAACCACTATTTTCAAAGTGATATGACTTATTTTTCTCCCTCCTATCATTTCTGTTTTTATGACATATTTCAAACAACTTTTTCAAATATGAAGGCTTGGGTATTGCAAAGGATAAATAAATTAATAAGATATATTAAAATACTCCAACTCATTTCAGGCCCCTCTCCCCCTCAGAAAAATTAAATGCTGATCCTATAGCCAACCTAATTTTGAGGTTGTAGAGATTCGGAAGAATAATATTTAAAAACAGCTACCATATATTAATGCTCATTAAGTTCCAAGCTACATGGTAAGCATTTGTATGTATATATTATATTTAATCCTCATAGCAATGTTATTATATATATTTTTTAACCCATGGGGAAACTGAGATTAAGAGAAAAAGGTTAAATCTATTTGCTGATGTCACACAGATATTAGTTGATGAACCTTGATTTATAATTGAAATCTGTCAGGGTCTAAACTGCCCTTGAGGAATTTATTGTAGTTTTGGAGAATAGAGAAACCTAAAGAGAGAGAAGTCAGTGATAAATCCTAAAAATCAAACAAACAACAACAATAAAAACATTTCCCTTAAGACTGATGTTTTCTCCTCTATATTTCCATTTCATCTGAGGTTCTGATTTCTCATTTTGGGGTTCATTCTCTGCTCCTGGACTTCCACTAAGAGTCTACATCTTTCACTGATTTGTATCACTCAGAATAGCTATTCCTATTTAAGGTCACTTAGTAGTCCTAAATTTGAACATATAAAATGAAGCTTCTTGACCAGCTTTCAGATAGCTTTCAAAAGCTGAATTCTTCCAGTGACATCTTTGAGACAAATTTACAGATATCAGTTGGATTTTATTGGCCCCTCTAAGTGATTTTTTTTTTTTTTTTTTTTTTTTTTTTTTGGTGAGAATTATCTAATACAGAGAACAGTCAATGGTAGCACAGCTATACAATGAAATGTAAAGCTTTGTTGAAAACAGACTGAACCAGGAATTGACTCTTGTCCTTGAGGCTTTTTGTTGGTCTTCTGCTGGCCAAGTGGGTCAGAAGTTTGAAGCACTTGAGTTAAATGACTAAGAGATTGACATTCTGTCAAATAGTCAAACCAGAGGGTTTTCTGACAAACACTATATTTGGGTGAAATTCTGATGAAAAAGGTAGAAAATCTGCTGTTATGGAAGTACAGAGCCAGCCCACTGAAACCCCTAACTCCCATGAATTAGTGGTTATTACATGCGGAGGAAAACACAAACTTTGTTAATACTTTTCCCATCCACTGTGAAATATAGAAACTCAGCTGTGATGTAGCATTTAACTGCACATCGAATCAAGAGTCCAGTAATAGAAATTGCCTTTTTGCAGTAGAAAACAGGGTTAGAAGCAAACCAAAATAACACATAAAACAGATCTCCATGGAGAAAATTGAAGACTGTTTCTAGCATGTAAAGATCGAGGACGCAATTCCTGTTCTGTGAAAAGCTTTTTTCCTGGGGTTTTAAATTTTCCTCTTGATTATGTGTGGAATCAAGGGGTGTCTGTGTGATTGCGCCCATGCATGACTCCGAGAAACAGAAATGGGGCAGACACAGACAGATGGTGACAGGCTCATTTTTAATCCCAACCAGCAGGGATAGAAGTCAAGAATCCAAGGCAGATCATAAAAGTTGGCATCCAATTTTCGTTTCCAAATTCTACATCCTCAATTGGTTAAAACTCAGTTTACTTCTCTCTAGTAAACAATGGATTCAGAACAAAACAATAATGAGGATTTTTTTATTTAACTAGCTCATTTACAAACTTTAAAAAAAATCTATACTCAGTGTTAGCAAGGGTGCAGAAAAATGGACTTTCCCTTGTACTATTACTTGATAAATAAATTGAAATTGCATTCTAGAACAATTCATTGCACAAATAATGATTTGTAATAGAGAAGAATTAGAAACAATATACTCTTCCAAAAGCAGAAGGCTTCCATATCCATTAGAGGGCATCAATACAAATTTGGTTTTAAACTAATTTTAAAGATAAAAGAACTCAGTCATGAGGCCATGTTTTATGAACAAAATGGGATACAAATCAAATATCCAGTATAATCTTCATAGATGGCTATATAGTGAGGTTTTTCAAAAGACTTGACACACTCCAAAATGTTATCAATTGTATAATCTCAGTATTGGAAAATGCATGATTTTATTTCTGCTACTGTAGCACATTAAATATTTTTTAAGAGTAAATATTGTTTCAGTGAAAAATTGTTTAAAAAACAATATACTGTCTGCTTTTTCAGTGCAAATCCTTTTGTATCTGCCAATGCATTTTTCAAAGTATATCCCTATATAATCTTAGAGAAAGAATCTTCCTCAGCTAGGAGAAACACATCTATATTGCTTTTGTTGAATTTGAGTTCATAATCCCTTTCTTCTACTGTTTGATATAACCAGAGGTAGATGTCAGACCCAGGATCACAGTCTGTAAAAAAATACACACACTATAGCTCCATCTCTCAATTACTTCAACTCTCTACAAGACCATGTCTATTGGGAAATAATTGCCAGACATTGAAGGGGTGCTCCCTTGAGTATGCTCTCTAAAGAGCAGATGTCTACCCATGAATTTGCAAAGGAGAACACAGAAAAGGATCAAGATAGTCAACCTTGCATGATGGTGAATCCTTTATGGCTTTCTCCAATACTCTCCCTTGCACATTTCAGGTCATGGGAAAGGCTTTTTTTTTTTTTTTTTTTTTTGAGAGTTTTTAATTTTTTATTTTTTATAAACATATATTTTTATCCCCAGGGGTACAGGTCTGTGAATCACCAGGTTTACACACTTCACAGCACTCACCAAATCACATACCCTCCCCAATGTCCATAATCCCACCCCCTTCTCCCAAACCCCCTCCCCCCGGCAACCCTCAGTTTGTTTCGTGAGATTAAGAGTCACTTATGGTTTGTCTCCCTCCCAATCCCATCTTCTTTCATTTATTCTTCTTCTACTCACTTAAGCCTCCATGTTGCATCACCACTTCCTCATATCAGGGAGATCATATGATAGTTGTCTTTCTCTGCTTGACTTATTTCGCTAAGCATGATACGCTCTAGTTCCATCCATGTTGTTGCAAATGGCAAGATTTCATTTCTTTTGATGGCTGCATAGTATTCCATTGTGTATATATACCACATCTTCTTGATCCATTCATCTGTTGATGGACATCTAGGTTCTTTCCATAGTTTGGCTATTGTGGACATTGCTGCTATAAACATTCGGGTGCATGTGTCCCTTTGGATCACTACATTTGTATCTTTAGGGTAAATACCCAATAGTGCAATTGCTGGGTCATAGGGCAGTTCTATTTTCAACATTTTGAGGAACCTCCATGCTGTTTTCCAGAGTGGCTGCACCAGCTTGCATTCCCACCAACAGTGTAGGAGGGTTCCCCTTTCTCCGCATCCTCGCTAGCATCTGTCATTTCCTGATTTGTTGATTTTAGCCATTCTGACTGGTGTGAGGTGATATCTCATTGTGGTTTTGATTTGTATTTCCCTGATGCCGAGTGATATGGAGCACTTTTTCATGTGTCTGTTGGCCATCTGGATGTCTTCTTTGCAGAAATGTCTGTTCATGTCCTCTGCCCATTTCTTGATTGGATTATTTGTTCTTTGGGTGTTGAGTTTGCTAAGTTCTTTATAGATTCTGGACACTAGTCCTTTATCTGATATGTCGTTTGCAAATATCTTCTCCCATTCTGTCAGTTGTCTTTTGATTTTGTTAACTGTTTCCTTTGCTGTGCAAAAGCTTTTGATCTTGATGAAATCCCAGTAGTTCATTTTTTCCCTTGCTTCCATTGCCTTTTGCTTTGTTCCTAGGAAGATGTTGCTGCGGCAGAGGTTGAAGAGGTTGCTGCCCGTGTTCTCCTCAAGGATTTTGATGGATTCCTTTCGTACATTGAGATCCTTCATCCATTTTGAGTCTATTTTTGTGTGTGGTGTAAGGAAATGGTCTAATTTCATTTTTCTGCATGTGGCTGTCCAATTTTCCCAGCACCATTTATTGAAAAGGCTGTCTTTTTTCCATTGGACATTCTTTCTTGCTTTGTCGAAGATTAGTTGACCATAGATTTGAGGGTCTATTTCTGGGCTCTCTATTCTGTTCCATTGATCTATGTGTCTGTTTTTGTGCCAGTACCATGCTGTCTTGATGATGACAGCTTTGTAATAGAGCTTGAAGTCCGGAATTGTGATGCCACCAACGTTGGCTTTCTTTTTCAATATCCCTTTGGCTATTCGAGGTCTTTTCTGGTTCCATATAAATTTTAGCATTATTTGTTCCATTTCTTTGAAAAAGATGGATGGTACTTTGATAGGAATTGCATTAAATGTGTAGATTGCTTTAGGTAGCATAGACATTTTCACAATATTTATTCTTCCAATCCAGGAGCATGGAACATTTTTCCATTTCTTTGTGTCTTCCTCAATTTCTTTCATGAGTACTTTATAGTTTTCTGAGTATAGATTCTGTGTCTCTTTGGTTAGGTTTATTCCTAGGTATCTTATGGTTTTGGATGCATTTGTAAATGGGATTGACTCCTTAATTTCTCTTTCTTCTGTCTTGCTGTTGGTGTAGAGAAATGCAACTGATTTCTGTGCATTGATTTTATATCCTGACACTTTACTGAATTCCTGTATAAGTTCTAGCAGTTTTGGAGTGGAGTCTTTTGGGTTTTCCACATAGAGTATCATATCATCTGCGAAGAGTGATAATTTGACTTCTTCTTTGCCGATTTGGATGCCTTTAATTTCCTTTTGTTGTCTGATTGCTGAGGCTAGGACCTCTAGTACTATGTTGAATAGCAGTGGTGATAATGGACATCCCTGCCGTGTTCCTGACCTTAGCGGAAAAGCTTTCAGTTTTTCTCCATTGAGAATGATATTTGCGGTGGGTTTTTCATAGATGGCTTTGATGATATTGAGGTATGTGCCCTCTATCCCTACACTTTGAAGAGTTTTGATCAGGAAGGGATGCTGTACTTTGTCAAATGCTTTTTCAGCATCTATTGAGAGTATCATATGGTTCTTGTTCTTTCTTTTATTGATGTGTTGTATCACATTGACTGATTTGCGGATGTTGAACCAACCTTGCAGCCCTGGAATAAATCCCACTTGGTCGTGGTGAATAATCTTTTTAATGTACTGTTGAATCCTATTGGCTAGTATTTTGTTGAGTATTTTCGCATCTGTGTTCATCAAGGATATCGGTCTATAGCTCTCTTTTTTGGTGGGATCCTTGTCTGGTTTTGGGATCAAGGTGATGCTGGCCTCATAAAATGAGTTTGGAAGTTTTCCTTCCATTTCTATTTTTTGGAACAGTTTCAGGAGAATAGGAATTAGTTCTTCTTTAAATGTTTGGTAGAAATCCCCTGGGAAGCCGTCTGGCCCTGGGCTTTTGTTTGTTTGGAGATTTTTAATGACTGTTTCAATCTCCTTACTGGTTATGGGTCTGTTCAGGCTTTCTCTTTCTTCCTGGTTCAGTTGTGGTAGTTTATATGTTTCTAGGAATGCATCCATTTCTTCCAGATTGTCAAATTTATTGCCGTAGAGTTGCTCATAGTATGTTCTTATAATAGTTTGTATTTCTTTGGTGTTAGTTGTGATCTCTCCTCTTTCATTCATGATTTTATTTATTTGGGTCCTTTCTCTTTTCTTTTTGATAAGTCGGGCCAGGGGTTTATCAATTTTATTAATTCTTTCAAAGAACCAGCTCCTAGTTTCGTTGATTTGTTCTATTGTTTTTTTGGTTTCTATTTCATTGATTTCTGCTCTGATCTTTATGATTTCTCTTCTCCTGCTGGGCTTAGGGTTTCTTTCTTGTTCTTTCTCCAGCTCCTTTAGGTGTAGGGTTAGGTTGTGTACCTGCGACCTTTCTTGTTTCTTGAGAAAGGCTTGTACCGCTATATATTTTCCTCTCAGGACTGCCTTTGTTGTGTCCCACAGATTTTGAACCGTTGTATTTTCATTATCATTTGTTTCCATGATTTTTTTCAATTCTTCTTTAATTTCCCGGTTGACCCATTCATTCTTTAGAAGGATACTGTTTAGTCTCCATGTATTTGGGTTCTTTCCAAACTTCCTTTTGTGGTTGAGTTCTAGCTTTAGAGCATTGTGGTCTGAAAATATGCAGGGAATGATCCCAATCTTTTGATACCGGTTGAGTCCTGATTTAGGACCGAGGATGTGATCTATTCTGGAGAATGTTCCATGTGCACTAGAGAAGAATGTGTATTCTGTTGCTTTGGGATGAAATATTCTGAATATATCTGTGATGTCCATCTGGTCCAGTGTGTCGTTTAAGGCCTTTATTTCCTTGCTGATCTTTTGCTTGGATGACCTGTCCATTTCAGTGAGGGGAGTGTTAAAGTCCCCTACTATTATTGTATTGTTGTTGATGTGTTTCTTTGATTTTGTTATTAATTGGTTTATATAGTTGGCTGCTCCCACATTGGGGGCATAGATATTTAAAATTGTTAAATCTTCTTGTTGGACAGACCCTTTGAGTATGATATAGTGTCCTTCCTCATCTCTTATTATAGTCTTTGGCTTAAAATCTAATTGATCTGATATAAGGACTGCCACTCCTGCTTTCTTCTGATGTCCATTAGCATGGTAAATTCTTTTCCACCCCCTCACTTTAAATCTGGAGGTGTCTTCGGGCTTAAAATGTGTTTCTTGGAGGCAACATATAGATGGGTTTTGTTTTTTTATCCATTCTGATACCCTGTGTCTTTTGACAGGGGCATTTAGCCCATTCACATTCAGGGTAACTATTGAGAGATATGAATTTAGTGCCATTGTATTGCCTGTAAGGTGACTGTTACTATATATGGTCTCTGTTCCTTTCTGATCTACCACTTGTAGGCTCTCTCTTTGCTTAGAGGACCCCTTTCAATATTTCCTGTAGAGCTGGTTTGGTGTTTGCAAATTCTTTCAGTTGTTGTTTGTCCTGTATCTTTTAATCTCTCCTTCTATTTTCAATGATAGCCTAGCTGGATATAGTATTCTTGGCTGCATGTTTTTCTCGTTTAGTGCTCTGAAAATATCATGCCAGCTCTTTCTGGCCTGCCAGGTCTCTGTGGATAAGTCAGCTGCCAATCTAATATTTTTACCATTGTATGTTACAGACTTCTTTTCCCGGGCTGCTTTCAGGATTTTCTCTTTGTCATTGAGACTTGTAAGTTTTACTATTAGGTGACGGGGTGTGGGCCTATTCTTATTGATTTTGAGGGGCATTCTCTGAACCTCCTGAATTTTGATGCTCGTTCCCTTTGCCATATTGGGGAAATTCTCCCCAATAATTCTCTCCAGTATACCTTCTGCTCCCCTCTCACTTTCTTCTTCTTCTGGAATCCCAATTATTCTAATGTTGTTTCGTCTTATGGTGTCACTTATCTCTCGAATTCTCCCCTCGTGGTCCAGTAGCTGTTTGTCCCTCTTTTGCTCAGCTTCTTTATTCTCTGTCATTTGGTCTTCTATATCACTAATTCTTTCTTCTGCCTCATTTATCCTAGCAGTTAGAGCCTCCATTTTTGATTGCACCTCATTAATAGCTTTTTTGATTTCACCTTGGTTAGATTTTAGTTCTTTTATTTCTCCAGAAAGGGCTTTTATATCTCTCGAGAGGGTTTCTCTAATATCTTCCATGCCTTTTTCGAGCCCGGCTAGAACCTTGAGAATTGTCATTCTGAACTCTAGATCTGACATATTACCGATGTCTGTATTGATTAGGTCCCTAGCCTTCGGTACTGCCTCTTGTTCTTTTTTTTGTGTTGAATTTGTACGTCTTGTCATTTTGTCCAGATAAGAGTAAATGAAGGGGCAAGTAAAATACTAAAAGGGTGGCAACAACCCCAGGAAAATATGCTTTAACCAAATTAGAAGAGATCCAAAATCGTGAGTGGGGAGAAAGGGGATAAAAAGAGGTTCAAAAAGGAAGAAAGAAAAAGGAAAAAAAAAAAAAAAAGAAAAGAAAAGAAAAGAATATTTTTAAAAAAAGAAAACACCTAAGAAAAATGTAAAATATATATATATATATATATATTAGATAAACTAGTAAAAAATCGTTAAAAAAGAAAAAGGTAACAGTTAAAAAAAAATTTTACCCGAAGGCGTGAAAAAAAAAAATGAAAAAGAAAAAATTAAATTAACTGCAAGACTAAAAAAAATCACAGGAAAAAAGCCATGAGTTCCGTGCTTGGCTTTCTCCTCCTCTGGAATTCTGCTGCTCTCCTTGGTATTGAAACCGCACTCCTTGGTAGGTGAACTTGGTCTTGGCTGGATTTCTTGTTGATCTTCTGGGGGAGGGGCCTGGTGTAGTGATTCTCAAGTGTCCTTGCCCCAGGCGGAATTACACCGCCCTTACCCGGGGCCGGGGTGAGTAATCTGCTCGGGTTTGCTTTCAGGAGCTTTTGTTCCCTGAGCGCTTTCCGTAGAGTTCCAGAGGACGGGAATACAAATGGCGGCCTCCTGGTCTCCGGCCCGGAGGAGCCGAGAGCCCAGGGCCCCACTCCTCAGTGCGCCCTCAGAGAACAGCGCCCAGTTACTCCCGTCTGCCTGACCTCCGGCCGCGCTCCGAGCTCACCGAGCCTGCGACCGGTTCAAGGTAACACGGAGCTGCGAGCTTACTGTCGGCTCTGTCTCTGTAGCCGGCTTTCCCGTTCCAATACCCGCAAGCTCTGCGACACTCAGACACCCCCGATCCTTCTGTGACCCTGCGGGACCTGAGGCCACGCTGACCCCGCGTGGGCTTCGCCCCGGTTTAGCCTCTGGAGCGATGTCCCTCAGCGGAACAGACTTTTAAAAGTCCTGATTTTGTGTGCGGTTGCTCCGCCGCTTGCCGGGAGCCGGCCCCTCCATGGGAAAGGCTTTTTGATGCCTTTTTACTTTCTTCATTTTTAAGTAAATTTATTCTCCACAAACATAAAGGAGTTCAATAGAACTAGCACTTCTCCCTACATTTATGCCTCAGTTTAGTTAGTCTCTGTATCACAGATGGTCCTTGATTTACAATGGTTGGATTTACAAATTTTCAACTTTACAATAATGTGAGAGCAATATGCATTTGATAAAAACTATACTTCGAATTTTGAATTTGGATCTTTTCCCTGGGCTTGGCAATGTGCGGGATGACCCTCTCTCATGATGCTGGGCAGCATCAGTGAACTCAGCGCTCAGTGAGCACAGCACCCAGTCAGCCACATGATCCTAAGGTTGAACAACCAAGACACAGACAACCTTCTGCACCCATACAACCATTCTGTTCTTCATTTTCAGTACAATCTTCAATAAATTACATGAAATATTTGACACTTTAGTATAAAATAGACTTTGTGTTAGATTATTTGGTCCAGCTGTAGGCTAATGGATGTTCTTAACATGTGTAAGGAAAGCAAGGCTAAGCTATGATGATGATCAATAGGTTAGGCATTTGAAATGCATTTTCCACTTGTAATAGTTTCAGTTTATGAGGGGTTTCTCTGGACACAACCTCCTCAAAAGTCAAGGAATATCTGTACTATGAACTTAATATATCATAGACACTCTTCTAAGTATTCTTCTCTTTTTTTTTCTTTCTTTGTCAATTAATTTAATTGGCAAAACAACCTCATCAGGTAAGTATCATTATTAGCTCTATTGTGCCAGGAAATTTGAGATTCAAGGAAATTAATTTATTTGTCTGAGGTCATGGAGCTAATTTATGGTGAAGTTAGGACACAAACACAGGCTTTTAGCTCCTATGATTGCTTTCTCTCTCTCTTTCTCTGCTACTCACCCTTTCTTATCTATCTATTGATGCCAGTTATTCTGTACAGGATGCTATTGTCCCACTTGTTCCAAATGTACAACAATTTATCAGGCTACAGGGAAAACCTCAGGGCCAGGACCCCATATGCTTTCTCGAGTTAGCAAAAGTGATTTCAAGCCTAGAGCAATGATTCTCAAAGTACTATAGACCACACTTAAGTCTCACCTGTGATAATGTAAAAACTGCAAATGTTTATACCCCCACAACACTGCAGATATATTGATAATCAAAATATTTGTAGTCCACTAATGCAGAAGCTGATGCATTTCCATCTGGGCCACTTATATGGTCACCAGCTAATGAAACAAGAATGCTTGCACTTGAAGACTTTTTGACTCAAGGACACAACCAGGATTCCTAGTTTAGGATTTAGCTATCTGTTTAACAGTTGTCCTACAGTTCAAAGCAGTTTTCAAAAACCAGCATGCATTATTGCAGAAAAACTTAAACACACAAGTATGTGTTTTTTTTCAGATGCATATATAAATACTTCATATTTATCTTTGAAAATAATTTATACCTTTGAAAATAATATATCTATATATGTATATAGTATCAAGATCTGGAAAACATTAATCATGCCTCTTTTTTTTTGTCATAAAAGAGAAGAAATATAATTTTTGCAAGCTACTGATACTTTTGTTTTCACTGCTCCCTAAATCAATCAACACAAAGTTTTATGCAAACCTGTGGTATTATGACATCAAGCATGAGGCATGGTTGTTTGAGTACCTTCAACATTGTGAATGATACTGAAGTGAATTCTACTGAATCAGTTATATCTTCTACTAGTTTATAGTGAAATTAAGAGTATTCTGTGCAGCCTGATTAGAATAACTAGAAATACAGTTTTGTTCAACATTTAATTAAGACACCAAACAACTGTCGTAAGGTGTGGAAAGAGTCCATCCCTTATGCTCAACATATATTTGAGCTATTGGACCTTAGTTTATAACTTAAACTGTTTTGACCTCTGTGTTCTCATCCTTAATATGATTGGTTCAGATTAAGATGTTCTAACAGGACTTTTTTTTTTTTTTTTTAAAGATTTTATTTATTTATTTGACAGAGAGAGATCACAAGTAGGCAGAGAGGCAGGCAGAGAGAGAGAGGAGGAAGCAGGCTCCCTGCTGAGCAGAGAGCCCGATGCAGGACTCGATCCCAGCACCCTAAGATCACGACCTGAGCCAAAGGCAGCAGCTTAACCCACTGAGCCACCCAGGCGCCCCTAACAGGACTTTTTGATTCTAAGTTTAATGACTGTGCTCTGCTTGAGTCTATCTGTTACTACTGCCCATCCTGGAGTTTATTCTATTCTAGAAACTCCTTATTGGTTAGTGGTTAGATCAACAGACTGTAGAGAAAAAAGTTTAGAAATATTGCCAATTTGAACACTTTACCCATTTAAACCCACTCCTGTGGGAATGTTTTTCAATCAGTGAAATAAAAATGATATTCAACCAGTGTATGGCTATTTTCTTTAGCCAAGACAATGAAAAATGGATTTATTATCTACTTTTCCTTAAAAAAAAAAACCTTGTGTGAAAAAAAATGGTGACAAACTCACATAAAAACTGTTCGTGGGGCACAATTTTCAAATAAAACTCTATTATATTGATAGACATTGAAATTGCTGCTCATCGTGCAGGGACATAAATATCCATTCTGCCCAAAACAAATTTAGCAAAATCAAAATATGTAACACTAAGAACATTTCAGCTTTTCTCTAACACATGGAGCTAGCCATACATGCCAACCCGATTTTATCGCCTCTCCTCATTAAGCTTGAAAGCATATTTTGTGTTGCTTTTAGCAGCTCCTAAAATTTCTTTGTCTCTTAGCACAGCACCATAAAAGTTCCCACCTGACAGATCATAAATCGTTCTCACAGAGCAGTCTGTCCCCTGGCACAAACTGGTTACATTCTATTCTCTAGATACATTACTAACAGCATTTATGCACTTGCGTACAAAACTTAGTTTCAGGATCTGGAAAATGCTTGACCCTATCCTATCAATTCATAGCAGGGAATGGTCTACCTTAGACAAAGCATTTATTCTCACTGAGAGTGAAAGGGGAAAGAGCTTCTTTTGTTATGAAATACATTTAGAGCAGTAAAGAGTGGGTTATCTGAGGCCAAGGAAATCTGGCCACACAAACGTGACCTGGATATTTAGGACTCTCTCACATACTGTAGGATGCATTAATGGTAGTTTCCTCAACCCTGATTCTAGAGAACATTTAAGGACATGTAATTTGTCTGCTACTCTGTCATTTGTTTCCTCATTCCCCAAGCATTCACGGAGAACCTGCTATATTCTAGACGTTTGTCAAGTGATGTGATCTCAGAGATAGGTAAGATGAGGTCCCCACCTACAGTTAGATTTGTAGTTATGTAGGCATTTTCATTAAAGTGTAATAAAGGTCTCATTAAGCAAGGAGACACTTACTCTGTGAGTGAGAAAGAGGGATCAGGAAAACCTTTATGAAGGAATTAAAGGATGAGCAAAATTTTGAGATCCGAATGGGAGTTCCTTATGTGGTCATTGAGTAGCAGGTGATATATAAAAGATACACAGTTTTTAAAGTACAATATTAGAACACCAGCAAGTAGTTCAGAATGAGTGGAACCCATGCAGTATATGGTGAAGAGAGGATGAGGCTAGAGAGGTACACGGAGTCAAATCCCAAAGGATCCTCCGGATGTTAGCATAAAAAGTTTATAGGACTTTTTTTCTATGATAATGGAGAGCCAATGAGAGGAGTAACACAGAGAAGATGTTCAGATCTGCCTACTCAGAAGAAATGGCCAAATGTTCAGATATCCTTATTTAGATTATGATAATAATAAAAAACTGACCACAAAGCAATAATGATATATTGCAAAACTGGCCATAAATTCTCTCCATCCCTGTATGTGTGTCCCTTTGCAAAATAGTTCTGCAACAACTCCGATCAAGAGGTAAAAGGGGTTTCTCTAATCATTGCATCTTTGGTATGTGATATCCTTTGGTTACCATCAACCATCAGAGCCATTAGAGACTCAGAAATGGCTTTCATAGAGAGGCTTTTTACTCTTGTTTCTCTTGAAAACCTCAAACTGTATGTGAAGGAGTCTGGGCTGGCTTCTTGGATAATGAGAGACAAATTTCCCAGTCACCCCATTGCCCTATCAGCCTGTTATTAGCCATATATGTGAGTAAGGCCAACCTAGATCATCCTGCCATCAGCCAAGCCATGATGTGATTTCGTGACCTGACAGCTAACTGTAGAAGTATAAGCAAGCCAGGAAAAGCCAACTGAACTACTCCAAGCCAGACAAACTAAGCAACCAACCCAAATAACTCTGTTAAATAAGTGGTAGTTTTAATCCATTGAGTTTTAAGGCAGTTTTTTTCTGCAACAAAGTTGAAAGATATACAAAGAGAATTATTTTATACTTATGATATTATAGTAACCACTCCAAAAATTTTATGTGCATTATTTTTATTTACTTTTACATCATCTTCTAAGTTATGACCTGATCTTACTGATGAAGAAACTGATCTGTAGCCATTACTTTTGATGACAGAACAAACTGAGCTAAGGGGAGTAACACAAAACAAAACAAGACTGAAAAGACAGAAGTTTCTTGATTAATGATAACAGTGCTTGATCCTATGGAAATTGTATTTACCTTCAAACTATCAAGATAAACTATCAAGAACTTCCCAGTGCATATCAACTTTAAAAATTATTGTTTACCTGCTTTGTAAACTTAATTTCTGATTATATCCAACAAGGAATATTAATGAATAAAGAATAAGCTGAATATAAGAGGTAAATAATGTATAGCACATGCCCCATGTAAAGTAGGCAGCCTCCATTTAATTGTTGTCATGCAAAATGTTGACCTCCATATTCCCAACATTTCCAGAATGTTTAAGTTTTTTAAGTAGAAATTCTGCACTTGTAAAATATTCTAGTACTTAAATAATTATAAACTAATATATAATAACCTAAAACAAAGGTGTGTCACAAACAAAACATTTTTACTTGCCTTTGGCTGGTAGTTTGTGATCTGGAATCAATAATTCTGGTGGTGGTGGCTAGGTCAGGTAGGCCTGCTGATTATTAGGCCACTTATGTCTATTAGAGCACTTCTAAGTCCATTGCAGGATTGCTGGTCACAGAGGCAATTTATCTGGAGGAATGAACCAAATGGTTTGGACTTTTACTGAAAACTAATACCAAGTGGGAATATCTTAATACCAGAAAAAGTAAAAACTTATCACCTGTGTCTATTAGTTGTGCTTTCAAAGATTAGTATAGTAAATGTTTCTTAGCTATAAGCCAGGAAACATACACACATATTCACCCTTGATTCACCTTCAAAGAACCCTCTCTTGTTTAAAATAAATAAATAAATAAATAAATAACCCTGACTTATTTCAATGTTAGCAACCTAACCCTCTCGTATGATAGTAGCATTCATGGCAGATTAATCACTTTCAATCCACCAAAAGCATGTCCAGTTGTTCTTGGTAATCAGTCACTTGATTCTAGCCATACTTTCTAAAAAACTGTCATGCTATTTTCTTGGGACTGCCTGTCCCTCTCTGACTGCTTTTTAGATCTTTGACTTATCTGTGTTAGTGAGAGAACTCAGGAGCTTTTTCTTCTCTCTCTATCTTTCCAAGGGCACAAGAGGGAGGTGGGGCATCTGAGTGAACTCAAGTTCTGGTGAGATACCATGCAGTAATAATGTCCAGCACTGAGAAAGGGCCACACACAGCCATAGCAGGAACCATTCAAGTCTGCACAGGACCCCTGACTTGGCAAACTTTATTATTTCTAATTTGTTTTCAACAATTCTTGCTCCCTCTTTGCTACCAGGCCGTCTGCCCTGTGCAGGTGACAGTGGCAAATGGGCTGGAATTTCAATGTCTTCATTGTATTGATTTCCATTTATTTTGATCCTTACAGTCTTTTCTCTTTGCCAGAGAAAGTTTTTGACCAAGGGAAATGCTATTCAGGGTTGGCTTTCTACGTTGTAACACTTTAAAACACACTAGTAAGTAATAAGACAAGTGACAGATAAGGGTCAAAAGACAACTGATCAAGGGTAAGTTGTAGGAAAGCACATCAAGGCAGAGTTAGGAAGAGAAGCAAAGCTTAGTGCCCAGGTCCATGTTTTTCCTCTCAGGTCTGTTTCAGGCTCTGAGAATAATCGTACCCTCAGACAAGAGAATTTGACTGCAGAATTTCAGCTAAGGGACTCAGAAAATTCAAGATTAGGTCAGTTGTATCCTGATTCTACTCTGATCTGTGCAACAGTACTGGAAACATGGAGTGTGCCTTGAACACCCATTCTCAAAACTAGCCCTCCCTGCTTCAATCACCTGTCAGTTATTCAGCTCCTTCAGACATGAGGTCACAACTTGCTTATTCCAGGTTCTACCATGGTAGGAAGATATCTAAAACCCAGCAAAGCTTTTGGAACCTATTACTTGAAAATTTCTCCTAATGTTTTCTTGTATGTTGTTTTCTAAAATTCATCATACTTCTTTGTCTAGAGTTTTTTGTTTGTTTTTTTCTATTTCAACACTTGTCCATATATTCTCATTATACTTGGTTTTGGCCAATTGACTTTCAAAAGCTTTTAACATTTGAATGTGCCCCACTGGGCTGCAGACAAACCAGTAAGCACAAGCTCTTCTTCCATCTATGTTTCCATTTACCACTCTTGGTCTGCTATTATTACAATATGATGTGCCTAGGTGTGGTTTCTTTTCAATTATTCTTTTTGGATAGAATCCAGTAGATCACATCAGGTCAACAATGTTTATAACACCTAAAAATACATATACATTTTGCATATATTGTAAAAAGTACATACAAATATTGTACTTTCTTAAAAATTTTTTAAAGATTTTATTTATTTATCTGATGGACACAGATCACAAGCAAGCAGAAAGGCAGACAGAGAGAGAGGAGAAAGCAGGCTCCCCACGGAGCAGAGAGCCCAATGTAGGGCTTGATCCCGGGACCCGGGATCATGACCTGAGCCAAGGCAGAGGCTTTAACCCACTGAGCCACCCAGACACCCCCAAATATTGTACTTTAAAAGGCAGAAGAGGGTTGTGAAAATAATGAAGACTAGATGAACTGAGATTCCAGAGAGGGAAGAGTATGATTTTTGATTCATTGCCCATTATTATCTCCTGAAAGCATTTGTCCATTCTGGAAATTGACCAATGATGAGAGTTTACCTGGGCAGAAGGATTCTGCTGAAGGAAAGAGAAAACAGTGACTTTTTTGAAGTTTGCACAGGCTGATGAAACAGACTGGAATGGGGGCCCCCAAAACACAGCTGGTTTCCCTACAAAGCATTTGCTAAGTTCTGGGTGGCATGGGAGTTTAGGGAACTAGACCAGAAACTTCTAAAAGGCAGAAAGAAATGCCTAGTGGTCTCATACTATTTTGAAAATAAAGCTTAACCAAAAACACTCAGACTATGACTAGTCTCTTCTGAAGACTGGGAAAGAAATTAAAGAGCTAGTATTAGAACTAGAGGACACAAGTGAATCTCTCAGTCTTCCAGAGCTAAATTCAAAACCCCATATTCTAGAAACAAATGAATCCAAGGTGAACATTTTTACTAATACTGAAGCCCAACACAGAACATTCTAATCCCCGGTTGTGATGATTAATTGCTCACCCTGTATGCTTAGGTGGACAGTCTCTAGGAGAAAATAGCATCATTCAAATGGTTCTTGGTATCATAAAAAGTCATGAAACATGAAGAGCCAGGAAAACAGATCTGAAAATCAAGACAGAAGACACATAATGGAAGCAAACTAATAGATAATCCAAATAATTGGTTTCAGCACACAAAAATGTTGAAATGACTATTTTAAGCATATTACTCTTCTTAGGGTTCATTGAGTCTCCTTGATATCTCTCAGTATCTCAGGCCTTTTTATCAGCCATTGTCTCTTCCTTATTGTCACTTCTGAAATCTGGTTAGATATATCATAAACATTATTATCCTATCCAATTTATATTGTGTTCTTTGAATTTGACTTTTTAATTTTATTTTTATCTGTTTTTCTTCCATTAGAATATATGCTGCCCTAGGGCATGGGTTTTTAAATTTTTTAATTGCTGTATCCCTAGGACACCCAAAAGTTATTTAATCTAATAAATTCTAGAATATTCTGACTGGGGAAAAATAACACCTCTGAAAAATATAAGAATAAAGTATCTGTACAAAGTTCTGAATGACATATAAAACAAATTTAGTTATGCACATCAAATTAAGAAATAAAAACCATCCTACCATAATAGTGGAAGACTAGAACTGTATCTATTAAAGTAGCAATAACCTGAGTTAATATTTATTAAATGCTTATTTTGTGCTTCTATTCCATCTCTTTTATACTACTCTATACTGCTTCAGCAGTTACTATTACATAACATAATCTTAGAATTACGATTTAAAGCAAAAATATAAAATGAAAGAAATTGATGAAATCACAATTATTTGTACATATTATAGTTTTTTGCTAAGAGAACATTGGACTACCATCTGAAAACCCATTAAAATTAATGAGTTAAATAAAATGACTGAATACAAAATTGATTAGAACATATTTCTACATACTAGCAATACTTGTTTAGAAAATATACTAGAAAAATTATTCATAATAATAAATTCAAATAATATATTAGAAGGTTTTCAAGAAAACTTATGGGAACTAAGCATAAAATAATATAAAACTTTGTTGAGATGTTAAAAAAAATAAAAGGAAGTAAATGGTGAACTATTATATCCCTGACTAGGAAGGCTGGATGTTATACAAATTACATTTATTTTCAAATTTATTTATGGTTTTGTTTTCAAATGCCAATGTTAAGGACATCAATTTAGAGTATGTCAGTATGGATGAAATATATACATATATATACTTATATATGTGTATATATATTTATATATATGTGTGTGTATATATACACACAGACACATGTATATTCATACATCTCATCACAGAGAAGTTTGGGAAATGCTACTTTCTTTACTGGACAATCATACAGAAATTTAACTGTTGGTAAATTCTCAGATAATCTGCCATAGGTAAATCTATAGTAAAGGCAGCTTTCTTTAACCAAGGCTTATTGAATATATGTCTTTGGTAGCACTTTATTAACATATGACATAGTGTTGTGCAGAACATCATTTTGGGTAAAACAGTGATAATTAATAGGTTTAACCTAATATAAGTCAAAATCCCAGTAGCAATTTGGTGCTAATCTTAAAGGGACTCTCATGTTCTTTTAAATGAATGGCTAGTGGTCACTGTATAAACCATTTTAAGAAGTTATCATGAGCAATTTCTCCTTTGAGATATTAAAACATAGTTTGAACTGGTAGATAGAAAGATAGTAGTCCAGGAATCCCCATGTGTTAATCTATTCATTAATACATGTTTGCTGAAGAGTTGTTAGTGGGCCAGAATAGTGTACTTCTGTGTATGTCTTAAGTTTGTCTAATAACTTTGAGAAATCATGAATCACTGGCAAAGAGAAAGAAAATTTATTAAATGATAGGAGAAAAATGTTTGGTTATTCAAGTAAGCCAACCAGATATTCCATATTGATATTCAACATAGTTTTTAACTATAAAAATTATAGGAAATATATGCAAAAGTAAAAGTATATTTGGATGGAGCAGGATAATCTAAGTTTAAAAATCATAAAGGTATAGGTAAAATAGATAAAGGGGATCTTTTTTTTAAAAGAGGGGGAAGAGAAAGAAGGGCGTGAGGGGCAGAGGGAGAGACAGGATTTTAAGCAGTCTCCATGCCTAGTGTGGGGTTGGACATGGTGTTTGATCTCACAACACTGAGTTCATGACCAGAGCCAAAATCAAAAGTTGGTTGCATAAGCCACTGAACCACCCAGGTGTCCCAGGTGAAGGGGATTAAAGAGTACACTTATCATAATTAACACTGAGTAATGCATAGTATCTTTGAATTACTATATTGCATACCTGAAACTAATGTAACACAGTATGTTAACTAAACTGGAATTAAAATTTAAAAATTTAATAACAATAAATAAAAAATAAATGAATGAATATATAAAAATATCATACATTCTGTTCATATGTTTTCATAATAAATTTGACTACATTTTCAAAGAAAAAAATAAAGGATCAATAGCTTTGACATCTTAACAATAAAAATTTTTTTTTTTTTTTGATTGGGAGGGAGACAAACCATAAGTGACTCTTAATCTCACAAAAATATTTATTTTTAAAAAGTTATAAAAAAACAGAAAAAATAAAAACAAATATTAAAAATAATAATTATTCATAAGAAATGCATAAATATTTATATTTTAAAACATTTTAATCCCTTTAGATAAATGTCCTAAGATCAGGAGCAGTAAGTAAATAGGAAATTTTAATAAATAAATAAATATAAATATAAATATACATATTACATTACATTTCTGTTCATGAGATGTATATGCGTATCATTTTGTAAAACTAATGTACATAACAATGTAGTAGAGAATGTTATATAGTCCACCTTCTCACTTTCTTTTTGTTGAAATTCTGAAAGCCTATCTTATCTTTTTTGTCCTTGAAGATTTTATTTATTCATTTGAGAGAGGGAGAAACCATGAGCAGGGACAGGGGGCAGAGGAAGAGGGAGAAGCAGACTCCCCACTGAGCAGGTAGCCCTGCTTGATCCCAGGACCCTGACATCACGACCAGAGCTAAAGGCAGATGTTTAATCCACTGAGCCACCCAGGCATCCCTGAAAGTCTGTGTTATTGATCAGGCATAACATGCCTCTCAAAATAAATACTCTAAATCATTTAAAAGAACTGCATAAGGACCACATAGCAATAACCCTTAGAACTATGAAAACACAATAGCAAGTAACAGACTTTTCATCATCTTTGAAGCTGACAGTGAATTGAAGCACGCAAAGTAGAAAAGGAGAGGCCAGAACAACTCCTTGACTGTTGCAGTTTTGATGTATCCGCTCTTTTGTTTTCTGACTTAATCAGCTGCTGACTTCACTGGTTCTATAGAATACTAAAGAGTGAACCTGGTGACAGGGATAGGAAAGTCTGGGTGAGACGGAAAGGAGCTGGTCAATGGACTTCTCCAAAGAAGGTCTATGAATCCACAACTGCCTGCCAAAGTGAGAAAGGAAAGTGGACCGCCAGCTTTTCTTGCCAATGCCACACAAAAGAACTCAACAGTCCCATTACTTTAGGACTAGAGAGTAGCAGGGTTCTGTCACACCACCACCAACCAGATTCTACAGTTTATCTCTGGAAAAGGGCACTTGGAAAACATGGGTGGCCTATGGGTGGCCTGTACACAACTTCTTCCATAGCACAGACATCAGAAATGGCACCTTCAGTTTGACTTCCACATCTCATGCTGTTCCTTTCAGTGCAAAGATGAAAAATTCAGAGCAAAGTATTATAAACAAGCCTGCTCTCCAAAACAGTCCCTGCAAAGGTGCACCCATGGTTGCCTTACTGTTGAAAGAAGATCTTCAGAGCCAGTCTCTGGGATCCTTGGATCAATCGTGAACAACACAGCCTTTTCATTAGAATATATTAGAGAGATTTTTCAACTCCTGATGGTGGGATTTTTTTTCTCAGTCACTCCTTGTGACAGCAACCATAGTGCCTAGTGTGTGTTCCCTGAAAAGGGATATACCCACTGAGGAACTCAGGCTCTGTGAACACATTTTTGAGGTGAGACAGCAGAGGGCTGGGCCTGGGAATGTGCATATCGAGACAAAGCAATTAGCAAAAAACAAAAGACAAGAAGCCTAGGTGAAGATGGAGAGAAATTGGAACCATTGAACACTATTGATAGGAATGTAAATAGTATAGCCACTAGAGAAAAAGGTACAGAGGTCCCTCAAAAATTAAAACAAGACCTACCATGTGATCCAATAATCCCACTTCTGGGTGTTCACTCGAAAGACCTCCAATCTAGATCTCAAAAAAAGATTAGCATTCCAATGTTCATTGCAGCACTATGCACAAGAGCTGAGATAGAGAAGTAACTATGGAAATAACCTAAATCCCCATCAGCAGATGAAGTGTAGATAAAGAAATTGTGGTACAGACATGCGATGGAATATTACTCAGCCTTAAAGAAGAAGGAAACTCCATTTTGTGAAACGACATGGATAAAACTTGAGGCCATTATGCTAAGTGAAATAAGCCAGTCACAGAAGAACAAATACTGCATGATTTCACTTAAATATAAGGTGTTTGAAATAGTCAAAATCATAGAATCAAAGAGTGGAATAGTGGGTTGTCAGGGGCTGGGGGTGGGGTAGGGAAGTGGGCAGTCACTAGTTTATGGGCATAAAGTTTCGGTTAAGCAGGATGACTAGACTCTACAGACCTACTGCACAACATTATACCTATAGTCAACAATTATATATTACACACTTAAATATTTATTAAGAGAGTCGATCTTCTGGTGTGTTCTCACACAATAAAATGAAACTTAAAGAAGAAAAAGCTCTCATTTGCCTGTTTACAATCATCAGCAGTGAGAAGTAGATTTCCAAAAAGGCAACTCTCCTTTTCTCTCCCCATGACATTTTCATACCTTTCACTCTTTCTGCTGGAGAAGGTTCTCCCGACTGCAGTATTCTGTAGCCAGAGGGCCCTGTATATTCCTCCTCTCCTTACTTTGTACATCCAGCTGGGCAAAGTTTATTCTGTTTTATGTACCATAATCTGTCATGGCTGATTTTGTTATAACAAGATCTGAACAGATGGGGAATGGTTTGCTCAAGAATTACTTGCAATATGAGTGACCTATAGAAAAAATTGGGAACTGGAATGCAGTCCCTGCAATAAAATCCCAAACTCGTTATCTTCCCCACAGGATGCTCATGTACTCGCCCCCACATGAAGGTGTTAATGACTAATCCAGAGACCTATAAAGGACTCCAGTCCTCTGGTGAATAGCACATCCCCAAACAAAGGAACAAGACAGCAACAGAGAAAGGCAGTAAAAATTTTTTGTCATAACTTGTCTTTCTGATTTCTTTTTTCCTATCAAGTGACATATACTTAAAAGATACAAACACAATCAGTTAACAGTGGAATGGAAATGTTGCAAATAAGGCAATTTCCTTAGAACTGGAAAATCTCCAGAATTAGACAGCTTCCCATCAGCATTTAATAAACTTTTTTAACACCTACTGAGTCCAATTTCATAGTTTTTCAAAGTTCTTGCTAAGCATAACAGGGAAGATAATCAGAAACCCTTATGGACAATATGCTGTCTGAAAAGAGTATTAGGAAAAAAAAAGAAAAAGATCAGGCAATGAGGGCGCCATTAATCCTCTAATCCAACTGCCCATATTTATGTTGATTTTATGAAACAAAATGCCATTCTAAGTTGTTAGTGCCTCCGCCTCCACTCCAAAGAGGCCATACAAATAAATTAAAAAATCCTTCTCTGCGTAAGTTCTCTGTGGTTTAGTATGTTTTACAGAGACTGCTCAATTAGAGCCAGCCTGAAGCCATTTCTATATTTAAAAAATTGCAACATTAACCATATGATCTTTGAACAGCATTTATGATCCAACTACATATTCCCTGCAGTTCCTAAAATAACACGAGGGGAGAAAATAAAGAAAATGAAGGGAAGGCAAGCTTTCACTGTTTATATCTCGGGCTTCTCTTCCTGAAATGCACTATTGCTTTTTATCACCTTCCCTGTATCCAGGCATTGTCCATTCTCAACAGAGCCTTCTCTGATACTCTGAGTCTGTATTAAAACACAGGCATCATTTTTAAAACTCAAATATAAATGCTTGGATAAACTATGCTATTTTCCTTTTCTGTTTTAGGAGAAATAGTTTCTTTTGTACAAGTAAAATAAATTTTGAGACCACTGACCTTCATTTTCGATAGTTTATGTTAAATAAGGAAGTGCTAACTTCCGTAGTTAATACTTAATGATAGAGTATTAATATCTAAATTTTATTTTTTATGGTCAAATGATTCACATCACGCCTTCTGGAGAAAAAAGGGGATCGAATCAGATCCTTTGCTGATGGTTAGATCTAAAGCTGCTTCATCAATTGGGGTGATAACAGATTTGAGGAAGCACCTGGAATTTTCATTGCTCCTTTACTGACAGCTTAATGTCTTAATGTCAGACAAGGTGACAGAAGCTTCAAACTTGTCATCCTTAAGTTTTATTTGTGCCCTGCACCCTGAGTTCAGTTTAGTTAGAAATCTAGGGCTTTACTACCCTGGAAACTTTCCGCACCATAACTCATAAACTTTGCCAATCCTGTTCCAAAGCTACTCTAAAAAAATGAGTCATTGGGGTAATGACACTCAACATTTCAATAGCTCTTTATCCATGTTAGTTAATTATCTTGCAACGCAGAAAATGACAACGGTTCTTATTTAAGAGGAAAATGAATGGTTTTGCTAAAGTTGAGAATGTCAGTGAAATTGGTCTCTACAACACTGGGCATTTTGCCTCTGTATACCCAGGAAGATGTATTGGCCTCGCCTTCCTCTTTCCCAGACACCTAACAACAAAGACCATCCCCTCTGGCTATGTGACCCTCCATTTACCAAAAATTCTGGTAACTTTTCTTTCAACCAACTTCCACCAGCTACACCCCTTCTATGAACAACATAAATGCCACTGAACACTTCAGAGTCATTGGGTCAACAGCTCTGGCTTTGCTTAAAGCTGGAAAAAGTTTCATGGCTTGACAGATGAAGAAGCTGTAGGAAAAATCCAGAGGATTCTTGCTGCTTTCCAACCAAGTTTTCCTCCTCTGAGCATTATCCTTACTCATCAGTCCACCACCACCACCCAACTGCCACAACACCCACACACGTATGCACACACACACACACACATACACACTGCTTTCATCAGTCTTGATCTAATGCTTTCCTTTCCTCTTCAGTGTGAAACAAATCTAAATCCTTTTCCTTATCTTTATCAGTATAGCTGAGATAGGTAGAATTTATCAAAGGTTTATTGGAGATTTTTTTTTTAAGTAGGGGGAAATATATACAACTGCCACTTTACATTCCTCTCAGTATGCTTCCTCTCTGTTCTTCCTGAGGAGGGAGTGACTAGGAAAGTTAGAGTAAAAGCAGAATTTTCTCTGAATTTTGTGGACTTTGAATATGCTCCTAAATCTGGCTGGTAGTGTGTGTGTGTGTGTGTGTGTGTGTGTGTGTGTGTGTGTGTGTAAATCCAGCTCTGCCAATTAGAGGACAACATTCAGAATATATATGCTAGTCAGCAGGTAGGTCGGCAGAGACATTCTTTTCTCTCTTCATTGAAATAGAGAAAACCCATTGTATTTGTCACCTGGTACTCAGAAGACAAACTGTTAACTTTTTGTGTCACATCAAGTGCAACCTTTTTCCGAGGAATAAGTATCATCCTTTGTCCCACTTCTGTTGCTCCATTCTCTGCCCTGATTCCCTCGAGGTACATCCTGTTATGAATTATATGGGTATCTTTCCTGTTAGTATGTCACTTGTTTTGCTTGATTTTTTTACTCTATACACTTTACCTTTACAATACAAATACACACATCATTAGTTACATATCAAGGGCTTTTAGAGTATATTTATATATATATATATAATACATATTTTAAATAGTGTTTTATAATTTGCTTACTTTCTTCAACATTATGCTTTCTAAATTTTTCTAGATGGATAGGTACATACATATGTATATATGATACAGAGAGAGGGAGAAAGAGAGGGGGAGAAAGAAAAAGAGAAACAGGAAAGAGATAAAAAAAGAGGAAAAAGGAAGAAAAGAAGGAAATTAAAAGAAGGAGGGATGGGGGAAGGAGGGGAGGGAGGGAGGAAAAATACTCTTATTTTTTACATCTGATATGAATTTTAAATTGAGAATATGAGATTGGGATTTCCTTCCCAGTTCTACTTAGTTTTAGTCTCTTACTTTACCAGTTCACCTCCCCACTGGTTTGTAACTACACGAATCATATTCCATCTCCCTGTAGATGTTAGCGTCTCTGGACTCTCTTTTCCCTTCTACTTATGTATTGGTTACCACTACATTATTACCACACATTACTATAATTACATAATATCTTAATTTTTAAAAAAGCAAGAGTTGTTCTCCTTTCTTATTTAAAATTCCCTTAGCTATTCTTGGAACTTTCACTTTTCTGTAGGAATTGTGGTGGAGTTAGTTTGTAGTAAATTTATCATGATTATGGAGAAATAATTGCCACAAAGTTACAAAAAAAAATCATACCTAGGTAACACATACTGTGTTGATGGATCTATTAGGGTCCCCTAACCCATTTCCAATATGGGGGCCATTTCTACACACATACAGACACCAGGTAGGTGTCCAAGAATTCAACTCAATTCTGATACTATTTACCTGGAGCAAACATCAGATTCTACAGGTTAAGGATTCAGTCCTGTCAGAGTACCCATTCAGCCCATTCTCTGGATGCCAGTCACAAGCCTAGGTTGTTACCTCTTCTTCTGATCCAGAAGCTGAAGATTGGAGGTTCTAATGACTTCTTCCTTGGGTTCCACTAATTTGCTAGAGTGGCTCACGGGACTTAGGGAAACACTTACATTTATCAGTTCATTAAAGGACATGATAAAGGATATGAATCAATAGCCACATGAAGAGATATATAGGCAAGGTATGTGGAAAGAGCACAGAGCTTCCATACCCTTTCCAAGCATGCCCCTCTCCCTGCATCTCCATGTGTTCAACAATCCAGAAGTGCTCTGAATCTTTTTTATTGAGGCTTCATTGTATAGTCATGAATGACTTAAGTCAAGGTCATTTTCTGACTCAAGGTCTAGCCACTCCCTCTTCTTCTGAGGTCTGGGGGTAGGAAGTAGGACTGAAAGTTCCAACCCTCTAATCACATGATTTCCTCCTGGCAACAAGCCCTACCCGCCACTCTCCCTGCCTAAGAAAAGATCAAAACCTTATCTTCTTTAACATAAAAAAGATAGCTTTATTGCCCTTAACACTTAAGGAATTACAAGTGTTTGGGGAGCTGTGAGCCAGAAACTGTGGAAAAAAACTAAACATGTTTGAGAAAAACATTTTTGGTTATCCAAATGTATTTCTTATAAATCACAATATCACAATAACATTGTGACCAATCCCACTTATAAGACTGCCTCATTATTAAGTTGTAACAAACGCCAGGCAGACTTTAACTGGGACTTTCTAGAGTAAATGCTTTTCCTTCTGTGTCTTGTTCCTTAGAAGAGTGGTCAGAGTGGTAACAAGGCAAGTGAGGAGGTTTCCATCAGTGGGAGGATCTTTCAGAAATGCACATGCTCCTCCTATGGAAAGGTCAAGTCTGGGAAGCCTCAGTTCTGGAAACAGCAACTCTGTGAAGGACTTACTCCCATATCTACTTATTAAGGAAATACAAAGGCCAGGATATCCTCCATTCATATTTATGAGCTTTTAAGTTAAAGCAATAACTGAGATTTCTGAACCCACTATCAGTTTCCATTTAGGCCCTGATCATGGAATAAAAGAAGGCTAGATCAAGAGGTGTGGAAGGTTAATTCTCTTCACTGTGTCATGAGCTTACACTTAGGAATTAATGAATTCAGCACCAGTGGTGCAATGCCTTCCAGGTAAGGACTACAGGGAACACACTATGAGTTTGGGGAGGCCAGGTGGAGGCTTCATTCAACAATCAAGGGCTGGTTAATGTCTCATTTCTTGGGAGGGGGATAGTATTGAGGGGAGCATGTCAAGAAGGAAAATGAATTACCACACAGGATCTTCATCAATCTTTCCCATGGCCTTTTAGCACAAATAGAGGCAGGTAACCGTACTAACTCTAACCATGTTACAAGGACAGTGTATTATCACGAAATTACTAATTTGTTGCTAGCGACAGTACAATTTACACATCTCCAGTCCCATCTCTAATTGTCTGACACTTATTTGGTGCTGAAAAGAAGCACACAGCAGGAGAGGTTCTGAGAGGCAAGCCAATCAGTCGAAGGCTTTCAGAAGTCACAATGGGCATACTCCTGGCTTGTAGGACTTCATAAGAAAAGGTTTCAAAGGGGGAAAAAAAAGAAAAAAAAATTTCTGATGGGGAAAGGGACTTGTGAATCAGAAAACATTGTTTGATAGAGATAATATAAAAATTGGAACAATTTCTACTTTTTCTTACTCATAAGGCTGCTGTAAGGGAATTTGAGATCATGGGAAAATGCCTTGTGAACCCAGAATCCTGACAGATGTGAGGAAAGCAGACATGTCCTGGGGACTGTATTATTAATCAGGGCTGGAAGGTTAGCAGATTCTCCAGCTTGTTGGATAATCCACGGACACCATTCTTTCTGTAGCAATTCCTCTTGGGGATTGCCACATCTTGTCCCTTTGTTTATTTGTTTTTAATACCACTAGGTAGCTAATCTGCCCTAGACTTCCTGTTTTCATCCCCTCTAAATATTTTGGCAGATATGCAAGGAATGCCAGAGTGGTGCTATGCCATCTTTTCCTGCCATGAAGGCAACTGGGAGCTTCCTGGAATAATGGAGACTCCCTTGGATTCATCTAAATCATAAAAGGCTGGATGTAGCAAATAAAGGGCCTCTTTCTCAGCCTTTAAAGTCCACAAAAATAATGAGGAGGAATAAGCTTGGAATACCTCATCTCCAAAGTGAAACACAGACAACAGTCACTTAAATTGCAAAGGCATGTTGCAGAGATTTTTAAAAAGGTTCAAAAACCTACAAAGATGAATGTATGAATACTTTGTGGAATTAAAAGATAGTCCTTGTTAACAAGGAAATTCAAATGTCTTCTAGGAGTTTATACACACAAGGACACATGCACATTTGTGTGTGTAGAGAGAATTAACATTACAAAGTAATAATGTGTTTGATCAGCTGTCAAATATATAGGGGCTTACATATAAACAGGCTCTAAGATTTCAGAGAATTTCTTCCTGCTGAAGAACAGGCAAGGCTGCATGGAGGAGGCCTAGATTAGTTTTACCTTAAACTACAGGCCTGTGTGTGTGTGTGTGAAAAGGGGAAGCAAGATATAGCCAGATCAGCTTGGAATATCATTAGTGAAGACTTTTAAGAGAAACAGCAATCCTTGTGTAGATGACAGTGGGATTGATGAAGTCCCAGAACCTAAGTCAGGTTCGGTGGGGTGAGGAGGTTCGGAGCCGACGACTAAAGAAAGAATTCTTAAGACGTCATTGGTGCAAAATGGTGGTTTATTAAAGCACGGGGACAGGACCCGTGGGCAGGAAGAGCTGCTGCTGCCCCGGGTTGTGAAGGTGGGCATGTTATATACCAGGGAGGTGGTGAAGGAATGGGGGATTTCGACAGAGTTCTCACATGCTAGGGAGGGTCTACAAGGTGCCGGGGGGGGGGGGGGAGTCTTTGCCATTATGGCTTGATCAATGTCGTCTTTAGGTCAGGCACTAACATCAAGATAATGGGGGATTCTTGGTGGGGCATTATGATCCGGCCATCATTTACATTCCTTTCTACCCCAATCTCCTCCAGTTTATGGTGGGAGGGGGACATTAGGGCTTCAGGAACCAAGAGTTATTTGCCTCTGGAAATTTGTGCTATTGATAAAGTAACCTCCCTGTTTAGGTCTCTAGGACATCTTGTAGAGCAAGGGAGATTCCTGTTCTGCAGGATTGCGATCCCTGCAAGTTAACCATTTATCGTTTTATGGCAGTCAGGGGTGCCTGAGGAATGCCACACATATGGAGGGGAGCGGGAGAAGAGGGGGTGCAAGGCGCCAGCTTTTGCTGTGTCCTCAGCCAGCCTCCTGCTCCCTCATCAGGATCACTTAAGTGGGAGCAGAAAATAAAGGCAGATAAATCTTGAAAAGATCCATTTAGCAAGATTGCATTATCTTCATTATCAGAATAAAAGAAAGGAGCATGAGGATTAAGGAGGAGAGATTTAGACATCATGCCCAGCATCAAGTATTTCCAACACTGGCCCTAGTAACTGAATGAAAGGAAGATATTCTCAGGGAATATCAGAAATGTTGATTTCTTCCAGAGGCTGCCAGTTAATTAAATGTGATTATATATGTTTTAAATTCATTACAGTATTCAGTGCTTTAATAGTTCTTTAAAAAGCTTGTGGAAACCCAGCTTTACTTAGTGACAATTTAACTTTGTTGAATCATTTTATCTCATAGAGATAATAAAGACTCTAAAAGAGTAAGCAATGTGTTCACTTGCCAAAATGTCAACAAGATTTTAAATAATTTCAAATAAACTATCAAAAAGCTAATTGAAAAATAGTTTAATCTACCCTCAATCAAATCATTACTCATCAAAATAATCTGGGGCAAAAAGTCAGCATGATGTGTATGTAATCTTGGATCATAGATGGGTCATAGTGGAGTCCAAGTTTATATTGCATATTATTGTGTATATCACACTCTCATAGTGACTGTGAGAGGGCTGCATAATCAATCATGTGGCAAGTCATGAGTCAGGATCCACTGAGTCTGTCCTGATCAATTATGATCACTAACTTGGTTCACATTTAAGAATACAAGGCATTTAAAAGAGGAAACAAATATGATTTAAGTGCTTAAGTATTAATTTATTAGAATTGTTTATCCAGAGAGTTGTCCACTAATAGTTACCCAGACTATACTAAATTTACCTAGAGATTATGAGCAACTGATGAGCCTCCTCTGAGAATGGCTAAGAAGAAAAAAAATTGTAACACAAATTTGAAACCAAATTTTATAACGATATACCCACTTCATCCAGAGATTCAGTCAGTCAGTCAAGTATTTATTGAGTGCCTACGATATAGTAAGCACCATTCTAAGTCTTGAACATATAGCAATGAACAAAAATAGCTTCTGTCTCCATGAAGTTTTTATTTTAGAGGGAGACATAGATAATAAGAAACAAACAAAAAATGAAGTTAATGTTATGTCAAGGAGTGGTAAAATCCTTAAGGAAAAAATAAGCAGAGTGGGAGGATAGAGAGTTTTATAGACATTTTGTTAAATAAAGTGGTCAAGGAAGACCCATATAACATGCAGGAAGAAATCAGACCTAACAGAGGAAGATAGTTTTGCAAATAACTAGGGGAAGATTATAAAAAGCAGAAGGATTAGTAAGTATAAAATCTTAATATAGGATTTCTTTTTTTCCCTGCAATGGAGAAAGAGGAAAAAACCAATGAAGCTAGAGCACAGTGAGGTAGAGAGAGTGATTGATGAGGCTGAAGAGTTAGCCGGATGGTCAAATACAGCAGCAGTGAGTTAAAGTTAAGGACCTTAAATTTAAATCAAAATATGATGAAAAACCTCAGGAAGGTTTTAGGTGGAAAGTTGATATCAATTGATTCATCTTTTAGAGGATTCCTCCTAGCTGCTTTGTGAAAAACAGACTGAAGGAGGAAAGTACATGACTGAAGGACAGAAGTAGGGACACAACAGACTACTGTAATAGTCTAGGTAAGACATGTGGAAACTTGAACTATGGTGGTAATTATAGATATGGTGAAAAATTATCTGTTTGGGGATAAATTTTGAAGTTAAGGCCAATAGGATGGATTGAATACTGAGAGTGAGAAAAAGTAATCAAGGAATATCTACTTTTTGGCTTTAATAGTTAAGTAAATGGTGGCACCATGTCCTGACAAGGATTCAGGAAGAAGAACACACTGGGGGAAGGAACGACATTGAAAAATGGATAAAAAAAGTAGGAACTTGATTATAAGTCTGAAGTTTCTTCAGACTGGAAAGAAGACTTTAGAGCCTTCAGCATGTAGATGGTTGTTTAAAACAATGGTACTGGTGGAGAATTCATCCAAAGTGAGTGTAGATAGAGAAGTAATTCTGGGACCACACCTGGGACATTTCAAAGTTAAGACGTTGCACACTGGAGAGGAATTAGCCAAAGAAACTGAAAATATAAACCAGAAAATTAAGATTACTGAGAGGTGTTTAGAAGTCAAGTGAAGTGCTTCACAGAAGATGAAGTAATCAATGTAATGCCTAAAATGGGTACACCAAATAAGACCAGGAATAAGAAATAATGACTCATGTTGCTAATGGATGTGGTTGGTATTAGGAAAAAAGTTTCAGTGGAGATATGAGGTAAAAATCTTTTTGAAGTGAGTTAAAAAACCAGTAAGAATGGAAAACTCAAGAAGATTTTAGGTGATGAAGAGAATAGGAAGACAACTAAAGGCAAAATGTGCTTTCAGTTTGTTCTGTGTGGGAAATGGACAACTTATACCAATGGAATAAGAGCATGCACTTCTTCCCAAGTGAGTAAAAACCCAACACAAATTGGCTATTTTCCAGATTCATGTAATGAATGTAAGAGGCTTTCTACTATTAAATATATCTTCCATAGAAAAGTGAGTATATATATTTACATTTGTATATACATATATTTGTATCCATGTATGTATGCATGTGTACAGAAAGACACACAGAAAGAGAGGAGAATGAATTTACTTTTTAGTGTGGAAAGAAACATTTACCTACTTCCCAACTTTAGATACAGAACATGGGAAGAATTTAATATATCCCAAGTATGCCCCTCACTGATTACATCTCTCTCCTCTCTCCTACTACTTTAAGTTTTGTATTAGTCATCTTGTTGCCTTTTTATTTTTAAGATTTTATTTATCTGTCAGAGAGAGAAAGAGTGCACAATCAGGGAAAGCGCTAGGCAGAAGGAGAAGTAGACTCCTGGTGGAGCAGGGAGCAGGATGTGGGACTAGATCCCAGGACCCCGGACCATGACCCAAGCTGAGGGCAGACTTTTTTTTTTTCTTTTTAAGATTTTATTTATTTATTTGACAGAGAAATCTCAAGTAGGCAGAGAGGAGGCAGAGAGAGAGAGAGGGGGGAAGCAGGCTTCCCGCTGAGCAGAGAGCCCGATGCAGGGCTTGATTTCAGGACCCCGAGATAGTGACCTGAGCTGAAGGCAGAGGCTTTAACCCACTGAGCCACCCAGGTCCCCATGAAGGCAGACGTTTAACTGAATGAGCCACCCAGGTGCCCCTACATTGCTTTTTAAAAGTAGTTTCATCATATAAATTTTTAAGGTTCATTTATTTATTCGAGAGAGAAAGAGACAGAGGGAGAGAAAGAGAGCAGCATGAGCAGAAAGGGGCCTAGGGAAAGGGAGAAGGAGAGAAGCAAACTCTCCATTTAAGGCAGAGCCCTGAGATCATGACCTGAACTGAAACCAAGAGTCAGATGCTTAACCAACTCAGCCACCTGGGTACCACTCCTCACATATTAATAGATCCCAAATCAGTATTATCGTTTACTTCAGTTCATCATAATAATTTTTATTTGCCCCTGGGGATAAAAATATATGTTTATAAAAAATAAAAAATTATTTAAAAAAATTCAAAAAAAAAAGTAGAAACACACTCTTTAAATAAAAAGAGTAAATATACTCTTTTTTTCAATAGACATTGTATTTTTGAGATTCATCTATTTTAGGTAGCTACAGCCCATTCAGTTTCACCAGTGTATAGTGTAGTATTTATTATGATATATGAATATACTAAAATTGATTTATCTGCTTTATAACTAATGGACAATTCTTAATTGCTTCTAATACTTTGCTCTTCAGAAAATGCTCCAAAAAAGTGCACAGTTCCTGGTCCACATACATTACTTTCTCTAGGATATATATCCAGGAATCAAATTTATGGGTTATAGGATTCACCCATCTTCAATTGTGTTTGGTAATCACACACTGTTTTTCAAAACAGTTGTACTAATTTATACCCCCGTGACAATATATGAATATTCTCATCACTTCAAAACCTTATCAACACTTGGAATTCTCAGACTTCAATTTTTATTCATTTTGTGGTCATAAAATGTTCAACGCACTTTAATTTGCAAACCCCTGGTTAATAATGACATTAAGCAGATTTTTATTATGTTTATGTCCCATTTAGATTTTCTATTTTGTAATGCCTGCTTCTTTTTTTTTTTCTTATTTTTCTCTTGGGGTGTTTGTCTTGTGATAATGTCTGTCTTCTTCAAAGTCTGTATCTATCCCATCATGAGCTATTCTCTCCCCAACTAGCTCCTAAGCACAGAAAGGTAACAGGTTTTACAGAATCTTCCACTGGAAAGAATGGCAATGGAATGTTTTGGTTTGCTGTTTCATAATATTATTTGGGATGCTTCTCACCCCCCAGGAAGAGAGGAGCAAGGCATAAGCACTCATCTGCATTTATAGACTGGATAGGTTCTAAGTGTCATGTGCATTAACCAAGCAGGCTAACTACAAGATTGCAGTCTTCTCTTGTCTTGTACTTCATCATTCCAAACAACATCATTCCCAATGTAGGACTGACAGGCACTCATGTCCAGCTTTGGTTCTATATCCCCAATCCATTAGTATTGGCTCGAGGTTAGCTTTTTGAATACAAGATCAATTCTAATATAGTTACATCGACTTCTCTGTCTATCACAGAGTAGATAGAAAGTTGAGAGGGATCAATAAATTCCAAACTACAAGTCAGAAAATACATGGTGTATATGAACCAGTTAGCATGCATGGATTTCTCTGTGTTAGTCATTGATTCAGATATAGGTAGCCCAGAACTAATGTGTTTGTATCCACATCTAAAAGCCAATAGGGAAATCAACTTCTCAAGCTATGTCTTTAGCTGAAGAGAAAATAGGACATGACAAAACTCTTGGCTCTGTACTAAAAATACTATATTTTCTGGGTCTGTGTTATCACTTCAGACTTAGTCATGTCTTCTTCCCAGTTGTTCCTGTTGGACCAGTCTGATTTGCTTTGTCCTGCAATATGCATGCTTTTGTGCATATTTTGCAGTCTCCACAAATAGCAATCCTCTACTTTTCAACTCCATCATCATTATAAATGTCCTTTCTGTCTTTTTTCTGTCTAAAAAGACCATCCTGTAACCAAAGCCCTTCCCCAAAATTATCTCTTCTATTCTTCCAATAAGTCTTTAACCCCATTCCTCTGAGGAGACCCTCAGATGCCAAAATCCTCCAGCACTTATTCCCAATAGCACTAATTTAAAATATTTTCATGTCTTCCTAGCATGGTCAGTTTTCTATCTGTGTTTGCTTCCCAACAAAATAATGACACCTGAAAATCTGGGACTGTGTTCAGGGTATTGACATATGTTTGGCCCATGTAGCACATTGCCTGCACTTAGGTAGCTACCTAATTAAAACGGATTCATTAGTATTGCTGTGAGCTTGCTCTCAAACCTCTTGCTAATGTCATGTTAGGCAAAGCTGACCAATCTCCTCTAAGACCCTGCTCCTCTTTGAGCCTGAAGCACTCAGTCTGGCAAATTCTATATTTCCCTCCTGTTCTTCTTTCAGCCAAACTAACTATAGTTTCATTTCTTAGTGTGAGTACCTACTATTAAACAAAGAATAATCAAGCTAAAATAGCCAATGTAATCCTGGCCAAAATATGTGAACTCATGTGCTTCTTTTCCTTTTCCTTCTTGAGGTCTACAGAAACATTCTGGTATCTCAGAAATTAGTATCTTGTTCCTAAATTTTATGATAAAGATTTTAATTTTTTCTAAAGATAAGACAATCCCATTCTTATAGAATCTTGAGCTATCTTTAGTCTGTTCACGTATGAAGTTATCAGTAATAGTAAAGCTAATATTAAATGTTTTTGTTGAAAAAAACAACCTTATATAATCCTTACTATGCATTAGGTGCAATTCTTAGTGCTTGATAGATATTAACACATTTAATTCGTATAAAAATGTCATGAAATAGATACTTTTACTCCACTGAATATTTGTCCTTAGCCATCCTATGTCATGTCTCCTTCTTTCTTCACCTGCTTCAATCTCTTTGCCCTCTGGTTTGTCCTTAAAGCCAGTCAGTAAGAGATACCAGCAATATATGAGAGAGCAGGAGGAGAGAAAGGTCAATATTTTTACTCCATCAGCTTCCTTTATGCCAGGCTGCATTCTGACCATATATACATCTCTCTACCAAGCCCACACCTCCATAGCTGGCCCACTCCTACAGCAATAACTCTCCTAAGATTCCATTAGCCATTCTCTCCCTGGCCTCTTAAGACTTAGAAAGAGTAAGATTTTTCAATTGTCAGAATGTATTATTACCCCTTGTTAGGTTTCTTTAAGCCTGCTCATAACTTTATAAGTATTCCTTTTATTAAACTCTGTTAAATTGTCATTTTTGAGGGGTGCCTAGGTGGCTCAGTTGGTTAAGCTTCTGCCTCAGCTCAGGTCATGATCTCAGGGTCCTGAGATTGAGCCCACATTGGGCTCCCTACTCAGGGAGTCTGCTTGTCCCTCTCCCTCTGAACACCCCAGCCCCTCTCATGCTCCCTCTCCCTCTCTCTCCAATAAACAAAAATCTTTAAAAAAAACTGTTCTTCTTCAGCATCTATCTTACTGCCTGGACACCAAACTTTATAAATAAGGAAACCGGGGCACTGTGATATTAAGTTATTTGCCCAAGATCATACAACTAGTGAATAACCTAGCTGGGAATCAAACCTGGGTTGTCGGGCTCCACAATCTGTGCTACCATGACTACTTTATTATACGATTTCTGGGAGAACAAATTCAGCCAGATGACTATTTTTTGACAATAATTAAGCTTTCAATTTCTTTCTATTGGCTGAAACCAAAAGCATGGGTTTCTTTTTTGCCAGGATCTAAATTTCATCAGATCAATTTCAGAAAGGGTGTGGGCAGAGTTAACCATGAAAAAGGAAAGTATTGCTTTGGCCATAGTTTGCATATGGTCTTCTGGGTTCTACTGCTGTCTGTTTTGCATTTAAACAGTGGAGATAGACAGGCATGGATTTAAGATAAACTAAAAATAGTACACAATTAAATACATGGGACAAGTGAGTAATAAAAAACTATGGTATAAAATCAAAATCCCAACTGGACAGTTTCAAGACTGATGCCAGTCCTTTACCCAAACTAAAACCAGTAGTGATACTGAATTTTATTCCCAAAAGTAATCTTGGAAAGGAAACTCCCATGAAGTCAATGTAGCTGATGGGAGACTCAACTCAAATCCTACAATAAGCCAGAAATTAATCATACATTTGATATTATTTTAATGTCACTGTGTATTAAATGCCTACTATATGTGAGGCACTTTACCTACAAATAATTGTTTGCTTTCTCCACATCTTTTATCTAAAGGGAGATATTATTAGTCCCATTTATCAGGTGGAGAATGGAAGTTCAGACTGATTGAATCATTTTCTCAGAATCAAAACACGAGCGGAAAACTAGGATTCAAACTCAAGTATGACTTTTAATGTTGCATATATGTTTTTTTCAACTGTACTCACAGGTGCAAAATTATGCAATAATTCAAAATTCAATGTCCTTGGAAAGGTGAAAACCACCTTGAATTCTATTTAAGCTTATATGTAAGCTTATGTTATAGATAAGTTATTTCAGCTGACTTTTGAGACTATGCAGATATAAGAAAATAAGAAAACTTACTTGTTTTCTTTCTTAAGGTTCCCTGAAAGCAGACACAAGTGACGTAAGAATAGAGTATGACTTCATGTATACAGTTAGAATTTTCACATCTGATAGCTGAAATCATTTAAACTTATTAGCTCTGTAAAACTCTGCCAATTGCAGAATATACCTGGCTGTCCGTAAGGCACAGATCTCTGAAATCTTCTATAATCCCCAAATATGGCAAACCATGTCCTTTTCCTGATAACTTCTAAGACCGTTTAAGAAGAAAACCTCAATTTTGGATAAAGCTCCTTTCCATTTTTCTCTTTCTTCCCCATCCTTGGCAATGTACTCAGCCGTAAATCAAGCATTTCATGTAAAAGCACACTTTAAAGAAATGTACAGCTGGGTAAATGTGAGCCATGAGTACACACAGTAATGATTTAGTTTTGGGGGGACTCCGATAGGCAGCAGCACAATATGTGGCAGGTGGGTTTTTTCTCACTGCAGACAATTTTCTACCCAGAGGTAGAGAGGCTATAGACTTCTGCTGTTGTAGGAAGTGCTGCTAACAGTGTTTACAAAAATGGTTGAGAAAACCCATGTCTGTCTGACAGCTTTTTACCACATCAATTATAAATGCATTTTCCCTTGGGTGGTATTATCTCTCGCCCAAGGAATTTTCCACTGTCCTGGAGCATTTGCTGAGGAGAATTGATTAGGAAGGCGGTTTCCCAGTAGATGGAGAGAAACTGCAAATGCTTCTGTTTGTTGATGCTGTTGCCCTCGTAGCATAAGTACTGCAAGAATGTGAACAATTACAGCCGAAAATTCAAGCGGAAGCTGCTATGATAGGATTGGCAATTCATGCCTGTGGAGTGGAACAGCCCCAGCTTTGCGCGGTTTGAAAACATCTACCTGGGCAAAGCGGTATTTGCTCCTGGGAATTATAGATGCCAGCCATCTGGAGGGGTAGGACGAAGACACATGTTTTATTTGGGGTGGACTGGAATTATCTGGATTGGCCATACTGAACAGTTTTTCTCTGATTATATTTGTTTAGATTTCTTTTGCTGTTACGTTGTATAGATTTCTTTTGCTGTTATGATCATGGCCTACAATTAAATTACAATTTTTATAAGAAATTATAAACAATGCTGAGTATATTTCCTGATGCTTTTTAAATTGACCAAATTTTAAATTTCGTAAGTTTATTTATGTGTTTATTTAACTTTTACAACATAACACTTGGTTGTGTTTGATTCTGAAGTAAAGCTATGGCATCTCAACCCACCCTTCTGTGTGACTTCATTTTGGAGTTGAATGAAAATATTTTGTTTGTAGGACTTTTTTGGTAACATCTGGCTCAGGATCTATATATAGGAAATATTGAATTAATTAACTAATTAAAATAAACATACAGCTTAAGTTGACAGATTTACTTGGGAAAGTGAATAAGTAAATATATGAAGCAAAAGTTTTAACATTGCTCAAATTTTTGAACCTCTGGTCCTATGACTATGAATGTCTCTTTAGGGAATACACTGAAATCATGCTGTTCATCACAGCAGCCATAAGCCACAGTGAGTGTTTGCTGTTTGGCTAGTCTGACTGAGATGTGCTATCATATGTAATTGAGTAAAATGCATCTTGGATTTTAAAGACAATTTTTAAAAAAGAATATAGGGTATCTCCTTAGAAACTTTAATTTGGTCATATGTGCAAATGAAATGTTTAAAGGTATTGGATCAAATAAGTTATTAGAGGGGCACCTGGGTGGCTCAGTGGGTTAAGCTGCTGCCTTTGGCTCGGGTCGTGATCTCAGGGTCCTGGGATCGAGTCCCACATCGGGCTCTCTGCTCGGCGGGGAGCCTGCTTCCCTCTCTCTCTGCCAGCCTCTCTACCTACCTGTGATCTCTCTCTGTCAAATAAATAAATAAAATATTTTATTAAAAAAAAGTTATTAGATTTAGTGTTCCCTGTCTCTTTTTACCTTTTTAATGTAGGTATTAGGAAATGTGAAGTTATGTGTGTGGCTTGCCTTTGTGTTTTTCATTTTATTTCTTCTGGACAAATGTCCTTAAAAAAAAAAAAAAAAAAGGAGGGCTACATGATGGCATATAAAGATGTTTACTATTACATGTTTCATGGCCCATGATGTAGGCATTTCAATATACAACTGAAATATTTTTCAGGGAAAGAGTAGCTGTAAGCATTACAATGTAAATACATGATTCATGGTATGCAGGAGATAGTAATGGCAGTATGGAAAATACACGTGTCAGTGGGAAAGAGAGCAAAAGAATTGTGTGTAGAATACATAGAGAACTTCAGAAAAAAAAGTATTTGAACAAAAAAAGTAACTGGAAGATAATGTGAAAGATAATTTATATATGGGAAGTAAAATTTTGGAAGAAATTTTTTTCTTCTTAAAACCCCCCTTATTCTGTGAAGTGTGTAAACTTGGTGATTCACAGACCTGTACCCCTGGGGATAAAAATATATGTTTATAAAAAATTAAAAAAAAATTTAAAGTTAAAAAAAAAAAAGCCCTTACTGGTATTACAGTAGTGTTTTCACAATTAAGACAACTAGAATAAAAAGGTAAAATTGGCATAGAAAGGGATTTTGGCTAGCTCTGTGTCTTGTAGGTGATGTCCTGTTAAAAGTGTTAAAGCATCTTACAAACCTGGGTAGCCAGTCATCACTGCCAGGGAGAAATCAATGTTTCTGTTGTGGGAATGTAGTTAACATATGGTTCACCCTTGGACCTTATGATGGGATTGCTAAAGCCTGTACAACACCACCAAAATAGAAGAAACCTCTCTTTTCTCTCTCTCTCTCTCGAACTCCCTCTCTTAAAGACCAATTCAATTGAACCACCAGCTCTGCCTGCTCATCATTTTTATTACCAGCCCCCATAGTGAAGTCCCTATTGTCCCACAATCTCAATGTGTCATATTTTTATTGCTTGGCAGTAGCCTCCCTCCTCTCATCATAGGGATTGCACAAGAGAACTTCCCTAAACTACTTCTCTCACAATGTCTTGTCCTTATTGATAAGGAAAAATAGGGAAAACCTAAGTAAACAACTGCTTTCTTACCTATAGATTACAGATCGGTTGGCATTATATGGTTGTTTCTTCAAGATCAGCACTTGTGTCATCTCTCACCATTACTACTCATAGGTTCTAATGTTCAGTTTACTTGGTTTAATTTCACTAGTCTAAATAATTTCTGGTCTCCATCAATTACCACAGTATTCATCTTTGAAGGCCTAGCTCAACTACCACCTTTCATGAAAGTATTTCATCTATTATATGCCATTTATTTGGGCAGAGGTATAAAAGTGAGACACCTGACTTTAACAAACATTTGATGCTATATCTGTATCACAGAGATCTAGTCAGTCCTCAAGCTACACACAGGAGATCAAAATTTCCCTCTGCCTTCTCCTTTGTCCCTTTATCAAACCACCATGTTCTGCTGGGTTTGGTTTCTAAGTAGCCCTCCATTTCCTCTCTTCATCTCCTGCCCTTTCTCTAGTTTAGGCCCACCCTGTTTATCACGCCTGGATTTCGGGACCTCAGAAGTAAGTAAACTCACCGGTTCCTGATCCTCTTGTAACACCAAACCACTCTCCACAGAACCACTGAAGAATTAATCTTAAAACACAAATGTGATGATTGACTCCCTTCCTTGAAGGCTTTTCCTTAGCGTAAATCACCTTTGGGATAACATTTATAGTGTTTATATATACAGACTCTCTATTGCTGGACTTATCTATCTAGCAACATCTTTCAGAACGTACTATTATACAGTTTATAGTCGAGCACCACCAATCTGTTTGTTGCTAAACACATCATGTGCTTTTAGGCTTTGTCTCTTTTCTCCTGATCTTCTCTCTGCTTCTTTGACCAGTCCTGTCCCCACTGCATATAAGCAAATTGAACATAGCTTATTCCTCCTATTTTTCGAAGTTAAAATGATCTTTTTTTTTCCCCTAGAAAATACTTAGAAAATCAGTGTTGATTGATATTGACATTTGGTTTCACTGCATTTCTTCTATTCTCTCCATCCCTGTGGTGCTTTCAACGTACAGCTATTCGTTCATTTCCATGATGTTTCAGAAATATTTGTGTTTGTCCCCCTCAGCAGACTGTGTACACCTGAAAGCAGAGAATATATTTAATCTAGTCTTTTTTTTTTTTTTTTTCCTCCCTACCAGCTCCTAATACATGGTGGGCAGTCAATACTAGTTTGTGACATGAACTAGCAAAAAAGAGCACCTTAATTCATTGTACCTGAATGAGTCAAAATGACAAGTTTAGCTCCATTTTAGTTGTATTAAGGCCAGTGATCAAACGAATATCTTAAAAATTTAATCTGAAACCTCTTTTCTGGGCCTAGCCAAAATACTAGTGTTAAGTGAACAATTCCCTTGGCCTCTTTGGCAGGTTAGTTTCCACATAACAAAAGACCTTGACACAGACTACCTAGAGAGACAGAGAGGAAAGGAGTGTGCAGACAGACGTCACCTTGAACTTACTGGGTATGTTTCAAGTTTATAAGATCAGTCAGTTACAGCTTGCAAAGGTGAATCCAGGTCCAGGTAAATGTTAGTATTAGATATTTGAGTTTTGCAAGAAAAACATTTTCCATTGGGTTGCTCCTTTTAAATACCATGACCAGAAGTGTCCACAGGGAAATCAAAGAAATGTGTTTGCCTTTACTTCTCCTTATTATATGTGTTATCTATTCCAGGATTGTGACACTATACTGCTTTTGTTTGGTGAGTATGGATTTCCTATGGGGCCCTGAGGTATCTTTTGAACTACCAGAAAAAAAAAAAAATTGTCACCTTATACAACTGAATGGATAAGAATTTGTGATAAATTACAAAATGCATGCTAAGGGATTTTTAAAATCTGGCTACATTTGCATATTTTTTTCCTCTTATACAATTTAATAGGAATTAGAAATAAATGTTTCTACAAAACAAGTAAATGATGCATTAGGATTCAGTTCTAAAAAAAAGTAAAAAAAAAAAAAAAAAAAAAAGACCCAGTTCCAAGTGATGGGAAGATATTTTAAAAAATAAGACTAAAAATAAAAAAAACAAATATCAAAATATGTCTTGTCAAATAAATGTTTAGACTATAATTTTAAAATCTACATTAAATGGCAGGTTTTGATAGCTTGATAATTTCTTTTGTAATTCTCTACCAGAGAACAAGACTACTCTTAGTTTTTCCAAATGAGAGATAAAGTGAAAATTTTATTGTGAATGTTTCTAGACTATAATGTTCATTTTTAAAAGAAGTATTTTTTGAAGATTCTGACCTTAAACTTTGAAAGCGAGTTTCCTAAAAATATTTTTCATCTTACATTGCTCTTAATGAGCTTTATCACTGATTTGTTAGCAAACATCTTCTAAATGTCTATAGTTATCAAGCTAATGTGCTAGAATGTGAGAACTCCAAGGAGACATGAAAATTCAAAGACTCTTCTAAGATGATTGAGATAAGATTCCCCTGCACACAATCAGTGAAATCACATAAATTGGGAGGCTTGTTTAAGGCCATACACCCTACCCAGATGTCAATGAACAAAGCACAATTTCTCCATTAATCAAATATGTATCTGGAGTACAAGATGCCACTTAGAGCCACAAGTCCATATTTCCCATGGAAATGTTTGAAAATTGTAGATGCTACAGTGAGGAATGAGAACATACTGAAGAATTTTAATATGTCAAAGTCTCTCCTTGCCAAGCCTAGCAGGTAGGACTCATGCGCTACGTGCAGAGCTTGGATCAGGTATATAAGGGACTATCTCCATAGCCCCTGCTTTTCCACAGATGGCCCATTTCAGAGTAAAGAGCAAAGGCCCCTTTTCTGGCCACTAGCCACTCTCTACCCTAACGCTGTTAGGTGGCACTAACTCAGGCTTTACATAGCAGCTGATGGCCAAATAATCCAAGTGTAATTAAAAGTCATGTTCAGAAAACAAAAAGAAATCCCCACAGAGCAGTTTCCAGGAGGAAAGCTATCAGGCATCCACATGGGAGGCCAAACACAATGGATATGTGAGCCAAAAATGACTTGGGAAAGGAAAGGGACCTGGCGAAAGGCGGCAGCATGAAGGAGGGAAGCTGGAAACTCTCCGGCTCCAAAAGCAGTGGCTGCTCATTGCTGATTAGCTCACCTGAAGGTGACAGGAAAGGAAAATAAGAAAAGTCCCTGCCTTGGAACTGAAACAAGAGAAATGCCCTAAGCTCATTAGCATCAGGGAGCCAAAAGGCTTTGTTCCCACACAACATTAGCAGAGAGAATTACAGAATAATGACCGTCTTCAGTAAACAGACTTAATGCCTGGATGTGGCTCAGGCGCCCCACGTCTTATTATTTTTCCTGTGGACAAAAGGGGACATTTGTATTGAAATCTCTGACGTCAGCAAACAAGCTGGGCTAGACTTTCCCTAGGGGGCAGGAGGAACTTAGTGAAGCAATGAAAGATTATAAAGTGGTAAACCAGTTTTGACAGGCAAACCCTTTGGAGGAAAAAAAAAAATCTTCCTTCATCAAGGCAAGTTTCTGTGATTTAGGTTAGAAAAGAAACATATCAAATGTGTGCTCTAGGAAAATTGTACTACCTGAGTCTCCTTGTTGGGAAGGTTTGAAACTAGAGACCGAAACCTGTTTTGGTTGATACATTTTTTTTTTTTCTGGATTATCTCAATTTGGCAGAAGAGATGTCCCTTAATGAAGTATTTATGCTATAGGAGGGGAGGGATTTCCCTCTGTATAAGGAGATTCATTTTCTAAAATTACTTTCAGACTCTCTGATTTCTGCCCATTGAACAGTAAGAGGGCATTGTTTGGATACCCAGTCTTACAGAGCAGCAGCACACACAGTGCCTGGACTGTTTTGTGAAGACTGCAGGACAGGGGTATTTGAGTTCTTACAACTGCTGCTTTTTAATATGCAGAGAGCACTTAGTAACAATGTACATGTAATTTTTTTTGTCTAATCCTATTTCAATCCCAAAAGTTGGATAAACTGGCACCATATATGGAACATGCACTTGGCTTAAAATACAGACTATGTGGCATTCATGATATTCGGTTTGGGGGAAAGTGCTCTGGAGGATCTCATAAATCACGCTTACCTCCAGAGCACTTAAAGTGAGGCTTACTGAGAGGCTTCTGCAGTTACCAACCAGGAGGGAGGAGTCATTTGTAGTAACATACCATGTGCAGGAAAAACAAATGGCATTAACCGTAAACTGGAAGTCACAAGCACAGAGGTTTTTGGTTCTAGGCAGTGATGTGTGACTCAGTGGTTTCTCACATGGGCAACTGTACCATGAATGGCTGCAAGTTTATTCGGGGTTTAAACAATACTTAAAAGTCCAAGGATCTCTTAGGGAGAGCATATATTTTGGAACGAATGTAGAGATTTTCCTTTTTTTTTTTTTTTTTTTCAAAAACAAACTGAATGGGAACCACAGGTTTCTCTGGTGCAGGCAACTACCTCTTGGTTTTTGCCTGCCAGATGAACACAGATGTTTTCATGGGAGGTAGTAACGCGCAGCAGCTAGGACTGATGATTATGAAGTGAGATAAATCTAGAACAAAATCCTAGTTCTGCTTGTACACTACCTAATTTTTCTGAACTTCATTTTCTTCATGTATGAAATGGAGATAACAATAGAACCTACGTCAAGGATTTTCATAAGTATTAAGCAATGTTTGTTCCTTGATTAGCATAGCATCTGGCATAGGATAACCATTCAAAAATCATACAATAATATAAAACTAATTAAATAGACTCCATGAATCATGGCTGACTTTCTATTAGTAACCACATTGGAGATTCACAGTGACTGATAGCAAGGAAAAGGTTTCTTTGACAAGGAAAATTCCATGAATATAAAGTCTTATTACTCCATGAGGAATAGGTCATAGCAGCTGCTGTTATTATAAGGATACCCAAGAACTGAACAGAGAAGAACTCTCATATCTTCCACTTTGTCTCCCTAGGTTTTTCAAGGTGGTAAATGACAGTTCCATGTCACCTTCCTTGTCTTTCCTTCCTTTGTTTTATAAAGTTGCTTTGTTTTATATAGTGTGCCTCTTAGATGATTATTTGGATGAGATCCAGCCCCACCTATATGTAAATTTTAAGTAATTTATTTCTTCAAATCTCAAGGTCAAATTTGAATTATTAAAGTGTGAGATAAAGGAACAACAACAACAACAAAAAAAAACAGCATGAAAATCTTCTTCTTCATTCATTTGACAAGGGCAGACTTTGGAAATTGGGTAAATGGAAGGAGACAAAAAGAGGTATGGGGATGTGATAGCTCATATATGCTGAGGAAGGCCCTTATCTCTCAGTTACGAAAGAAGGGCTCTTCCTGACTTCCTCTGGCAGCCCGTGGAAGACCATATGACATTTCTTCCTACCAAATGGATTCTTCTGAATCAGGCCAAGATACTCCAGAGGGCCACATATATTTAGGAAAGACAGTAACTTGTGTATAAAACACATAGGACTTTGGTGTTTTGATGAAAAAAAGTTATTCTTATTCATTGCTTTCTAGAGTCACATAATTTGATTTAAAGAAATCTTGGCTTATTGCCATGCAAACTGTTATCTTTACCAGCCCCAGACCTTGAAAATCACTACTTAAGACAATTTTCAAGAAATTTTAGTAAAATGTGACTATTATTATTGCACAGAAATCATTTGGCTTACCAGGGGAATTCTTAAAACACTTGAATGAACTTCATTTTTCTTTTTTTCTTTTTCTCTCTTTCTTTATGGTGAGAAAGGGAAAAAAAAACCCATCTCTAAAGGCAATTTGGGAAGAATTTCTTTATTTATTGACTCACTTGCTGCATGTATCTGACCTTATCAATAAAGCAAAATTTTCAAGATAAAACCTAGAAATCATTGTTCTGACTCCCACTGGTGCAGGGGTGTGGAAAGTGAAATCCAAAACAAACCTGTAGCCTTTCTTGATTAAAGTAAGTTTCCACTCTGGAAGAAAAGATTTTACTGTTATAAAACTTCATATATTTGAAGAAAAACTTCCATTGACTATAGCCAAGAGGAGAGACGTCTTTGTGTGTGTGTGTGTGTGTGTGTGTGTGTGTGTGTGTGTATGTGTCTGTGTGTGCCTGTGTCTGCTTTTTAGTAATTGGAAGTCAGTTATACCTTCAAAGAAACTACAGAATTTCTTTTGGAGGTTGGTTCTGTTCAATAATTTCAAAAGTTAGGTAGATTCAGAGAGGTAATAAATTCATAACCTGTCTCATGCTCACTTAGATAATATCAATGATGTAGGCTTTTCATAAGATTGCCCAATTGACTTGAGGACAAAGAAAAGAAAATACTGGGACATTGATTCAACCTGAAGGATTTTAAAGAATTCTACCGTTCCTTGAAGAGAGCCTGCTTTCATCTGCAATGTGAGCCATGGGAACTCTGATACTCTCTGCTCATCCTTACCTTTGTAAGTCAAGAGATTTCAGCACTTGTTGGATTCAAAACAAAAAGAATCAGTTGAATGTCAAAGTTGGCATCTCACTGGAATTTACTTCTCAGTAATAAAATGTTTTATATTCTGTTTATTTTGTATGGTTTGGTCTTATTTGCCCTTTTCCAGGAAGAAGGTATTTATTTTTGCATGAAAAACAAGAGGTATAATATTTATGAAGACTTTTACAGTCAATACATGTGAAGGAAATACATTTACAATGCAAAAATAAGTTGTGTGACAAAAAGTGCTTGCATGTATTTGTGTGCATTTTTCTGTGAAGGAGCTCTATAGATTTTTATCAAATTCTCAAGAAGTCTTGAGAGTAAAAAAAAATGACCAACCGATCTGTAGAGAAACTGTTCTAAATGATTAAACTAATAGAACAAATGACTAAATAAGTACAAGAGTTTAGGGTTTGAAGAATATTAAGTAGAGTTGTAATTTGTCTTTATATACTCATATTAGGGCACCTGGGTGGTTCAGTTGGTTAAGTGTCTGCCTTCGGCTCAGGTCATGATCCCAGGTCTTGAGATCGAGAGCAGCATCCCCTGCATCCCTACTTCTCCCTTGCCCCTCCCCCTTGATCTTGCTCTCTCTTTCTCTTTCTCAAATAAAAAATAAATAAATTTAAAAACTTAATAAATAAATACTCATATTAATAGAAGAAAGAGGGAGTGAAGAGGTTATATTTTCTGAAGTTGGGAAATGTTAATGGTTGTGGCCGTATGTATTGAAGAGCCCAAACAAATAGTCAATGAATTTCCTACAAAGGAAAATACACCCAGGACACATTTTACACATTTTACACCCAGGACATATTTGAATTTGCAAATAGGTCCTTCATTAATCAGAGACACAGAATCATGGAGTTAACTTAATAAAATGCAGGTTCAGATTCCAAACATCTTGGTGGAGCCTAAGATTCTGGATTTCTAACAAGCTCCCAGATGAAACTATTGCTGCTGCTTTGTCACATGTTGAATAACCAGGCTTAAGGCTAATAAATGCTGTAGTGGGCAAAGAAAAGGTTGCATAGTGTTTTACCTGACTTTCTAATTTATCTTGCTTTGGCACTTGGTTGACTCTTCCTTGTTACTTAAAATCTCACGCAAGCCTTAGTGCCTTTGTGTTATTGTCATGATCTCCTGACTATTCTTTCGGCCTCCTATGTGTCCTCCTTCTCCAAATTGTCAATATAATTATTATTGTTATTGTTATTTCTATTATTCACACTGCCTGCCAGGTAGCCTTTTATTTATTTTTATTTATTTTTATTTATTTATTTATTATTCATTTACTTTAGAGCTAGAGAGAGTGCATGAGCAGAGGGGAGGGGCAGAGAGAGAAAATCTCAAGCAGACTTCCTACTGAGTGGGGAGCCGATGAGGGGCTTGATCTCATACCCTGAGATCATGACCTGAACTAAAATCAAGAGTCTGATTTGTTATCGATGAAACCACCCAGGCATCCCAAGCCAGCTAGTCTTTTAAACACTTTGTAAGAATTGACTCATGAATCCACCCTGCTGCCACATTAGTCATCTTCCAAAATATCATTCTTCTCATATTGCTCTCATGCTCTAAACTTCCATCAGCTCCAACAGTATTCTCAGAATAGATTTAGATCATTTTCTCCTGGACGCTCCCATTAACCATCATTGTTCCAGGGTCAGAACTTCCCATGTGAGACAAATCTCAACTTTGCACTGTTCTGTAATATAAATATAAATTCTAACCTACCATTAGTTAACTAGTTAAGAGGGCCACCTTTTCATAATCTGTTAATTATACTGTTGAATGTTTTTCATCTTTTCCCTTGACATGTAAGACTTTTGTAATTTTGATAACCTTCTGTGGGTAAGAAAGTACCAAGCATTAATATGTCTAGATTATTCAATGTTTAAGAGTAGATATTAATAATAAAAATATTCCAAGAACTTTCAAGGGGAAAAAAAAGAGTGGAGGATCTAATAGGACTGAGGTTAAATTGGCAGGTGCAGCTTAATTTTTCCTATATATATCCTGATAATACATTCATCCAGTGTCTTTGTTAATTGATGTAGATGGCTATGATATTAGGTCAGTAATATCCTAAAATTATAAAGGGGTGTAGTTTTCAAAAACTGTAGAATTCTTGGGGAAAAGTACACATTTTCACAAGTTATCATATCAGCACTATTCAAGATAGCAAAAGGTGGAGACAACCCAAACATCCATCAGCTGATAAATGGATAAACAAAACTGGTATATCCATAAAGTGGAATATTATTCATGTCTAAAAGAGAATGCAGTACTGATATATACAATAACATAGATGAAACTTGAAAACATGTTAAAGGAAAAAACAGACACAAAAATGTTACATATTGTCTGATAGCATTTATATGAAATTTTCAGAATAGGCAAATCCATAGAGAGAGAAAGCAGATTAGTGGTTGCCATGAGCTGAGGGAAGGGGATATTGGGAAGGGAAGTTTCCTTTTGAGGTGATGAAATATTTTGAACTAGACAGAAATAATAGTTCTATAACACTGTAATATAATACATGCCACTGAATTATATATCTTAAAATCATTAAAATGATTTTCTATTATGCAAATTTTACTTAAGTTTTTAAAAAATACATATTTGAAGGAAGTCTGGCATATTATATCGTCTATTTCTTACCAGATTCATTGGTCTCATGAGGATACCAAAAACTTCAATAACTGTCAGCAGATTGGCCTTCTCTTTAAAGTTACCACTAAGATCTCAAATGGCCAAAAAGACTACAAGGAAGCCCATGACATAGATTCCTCCATGCTAACTTAACCAATTCAAACCAACTTACCTAGAATTCTGGGCCTTTCTTAATATGATTTATCATGACTTGACATTAATTACCATAACTTCCCAAATTTAACCTCTGCATCATACAGATAAATCACATGAGATTTCCATGAATGCATGAACATAATTGTCACCTGCATATCTTTCTTGATATCATTAAATACTCCAGCCTAAATACTCCAGCCTCTCCACTAGACATATCCTATCCATTCTCGAAGTCTTAGATAAAGCTGCATCAGGATTTATGGCCATCACTTCTGAAAGGTGTGAGTTCTCAACCTGTGAGTTATATCTAACCCTCAAAGATCCATCATGTGTTGTTTGTGATGCCTTTTCTTCTCAGCAAGCTTCATGAGAATTGAGACCGTCTCTGTTACTATGACTTGGATAAGACTCTATGTGGCCCACTAATCTAAAAATAATTTAGTCATTTGTTTCAAGAAAGCTTTGTCCAGAAAAGATAAGCTTTAACCTTATAAGCCATCTCACAACTTGCTTCAGGAACTTCCCACAGATCAGTTTGTAAGAGACACTTAGGAAACAACTTAGTTATTAACCACAGTTTACTATCAAGACTCACTTTAAGACTTTCACTCTGCTGTGTCTGCCATTCTAACCAATTACATTACAAATTGTACCCAATCCCAATCAATTCCCAACTTTTAAGATCTACCTAAAACCACTCAAGCTCAGACCCCAAAACCCTATACTTGAATTCTGGTTTCCTCAGTTTAGGCATTGCTAAGATTATGTCAAGATGATGTTCTCCCTTAATGTAGTAAATCATAATAAAGGTTTGGTTTTGCTTAATTAGCAGCTCTCTAGTGATAATCTTGGGGAGTTAATCATCCTAAAATATCAGTCAGTCTTCGTTATACTCATTTTATCCATGAGCCATGATGGATACAGAGGGAAGTAATTCCTAGTGGAAGAAGAGCAGGAAGGAAGGGCTTACATGAGAAGAAAAGGAAGGAAGGAATGAAAAGGAGATAGAGGGAGGAAGGGAAAGAGAAAAAAAGAAAGAAAGAAAGAAATAGAAAGAAAGGGAGGGAGGGAACGAGCGAAGAAAGAAAGGAAGGGTTCTTGCATGTCATTTCTTACAGAAGTCCCATGATGTGCGCCGTCATTATGGAAACAGCATATGCTACTAAGAGCTAAGGTTTGGGAATGATTTAGCTGTGAGTGAGGGCTTCTCTTTTAATTATGCACACAATTATTAGCCACATTTGGGGCATACAAGTGCAAATAAAAAAGTAACTTTTCTGAAACTTAAAGTAATTCTTCTTAAATTGGAGCACAGCTCTCTATGGAAATTAGGATCCACAGATGACCTCCCAAAGTTGTAAAGGAGAGTGTATTTTCTGTGGATGTATCTATGAGGATTGGTATGATTGAACAATTAATGGTACCTAGAATTCTGTAGAGTGAGTTCACTTATCCATTAGAGTGCTTAGCACTGATCATTCCCAACAACATTCTTGTGTATCACTAATGATAATGACATAGATTATTGCTTGCATTATAACCTAAAAATTAAAGGAATAATGTTCATAAATAGGGAAATATCAATGACTGAGAAACTACTGCATCTGGGGAACCAAAGGATGGAAGCCCTTAATCATGCTATCAGGAAAACTTTAAAAATATTACTAAAGAGCAAATTATAAAGGATGCCACATGACAGATTGACAGGTGGTGGGAGGAACCATTTTAGGTAATAGACTAAATCCTATGTGTGGTAAGCAGAAGAGTGAGTCTTTCTGAATGAATACAGCCTTAAGTTCCCATTGGCTTAACCCTTGCTTACTTCACGTTAGGATTTCCAAACACTAAGATATTACAGATTTTCGGGAACCTTCTGTGCCTACTTTCTCTTTTTTCTAATTACGCAAAATGTAGCCCATAAATTCTCTCTGGAGGGGATTTTTAAAATCTGTCTTCTTCTGGGGGCTCAAAAGAGTGGGTGTTCTATCATCTTAGTACTTTGGAAAAATAGTAAAAGTCTTCCTGTAGTACTTGACTGTAAGTTAAATAAAAAATTAATATATAATCAATAAAATTAAGTTGTGCAAATCTACTTTAAAGGGGAAAATAAATGGTTTCCAGGCCAAGTAAATTCTATTATAAGACTAACTGAATATATCAACATATCTAGGAAAGACTAAGTCAGCTAAGTGTTGGTCCCATGAAAGTTTAGCAGAAGGACAGTCAGGAAACCAATGCTCCTAGTGTCCATTTAGGTGAGGTTGGTGGAGAATGTTCCAGTCCCATTGACAAAACTTCCCTAGAAGTGTTCCTCAAGCTACCTTAACCAGAGACTACGTTCTGAGATTCTGTAAGACACTATGAGAGTTCATGACTGCAATCTGGCTTCCCACATAGGCCTTCAGATTATAAGAAGTTGGTTATGCCCATGAGTTCTGACTTTTCTGTGACCACCTGATTTCTCAGTACGTATTAATAGGTACCTATGTTAGCTATGTCTTCTACAACTTCTTATAGAGATCTCTGAATCATACAACTCTTCCCGTATGATGATGAAATCAGGATGCTGAGCCTGCAAAATTGAATCTCTGTTCAACTCACTATGCCATTCTATTCTGAATTCTTTTATGCAGCTACTCCCCTTCTCAACACCATTACCCTCCTTGAACATTTTAGCTCTTCCTTCCTCATCTTCTGTGTTATAGAGGAAATAGAAACCACTAGATAAGGCTTCCTCATCTTCTCTCTGTTCCAAACTCACCAAATCACCTCACTTACACCTTTAACTATGTATCTTCTTTCTCTGCTTTTCTCTGTTCCTTTGTGGCTCTCTGTCTTCCATATAGACATAGATATATTAATCCATATTTGTGTGTATATACAGGGGTCTGTGTGTGTGCACCAATAATTTTTTTTTTTTTTACTTCTTTAAGTGTACATTCTTCTACTGTGCTTTGAATTTCACTCTTTCCCTTTTAACTGGCTCCTGCATATTGCCAATTTTTCATTCAACACATACTTATAAAATGCTTATTATATTCCAGATACTATTCAGCAGCATAAATTTCCTCTTATCCTCATCACAACCTTTCAAGGTTGGCATTCCTATCAATTTTACAGAGAAGAAAATAGTCACAACAAGGTTAAATACAATACAGATGGTAAATAGCACAACTGAGATTTGAAACCAGGTTATTCTGACTCCAAAACACTTTTTCTTGTGTATTTTTTGCATTGCTTTTTCCCTCCATTAGAATATTGGCTCTCTGAGAACTAGGACCTGTTTTTGTTGTGAAGCACTACATCCTCAAACCCTCCAGTAGTGATTGGCACATAGTATATATTTGATTATTAGTAGTTGAATAAAATCATGAATGAATAAATGAATTCTCCTTCTATTTTATGGATATGGAGGCTGAAGGTTTTTTCCTTTGACTCTTCCAGAATTCTGATGTTCCTACCCTACACACTACAGTGTCAGTAACTTGTGATTCTTCTTTTTCCCTTGAAATTCATTAACTTGGCTAAAATATGGCTTACTGGTTTTCATTCATAGGTTTCTTTTTGGCTTATTTCCAATTGTTTCTCTTGAAATTATTCTTTCTTGAGTGACGCTGGCTTTTACTAGAACATCCTGTGCAGAAGGCTGGAGGGGAGCAATTTGGTGTATTTATCAGCCTCTACATGACCTTGTTGTTTCAAACATCCTCAGGCCAAATCTAATTTATCTTTTGCCTCAAGGGCACATATTACCCAAGTTCCTATATGCTATAGCTTGACTCAAACCAAAGTCCTTTAGCTTACAAAATCTCTGTTCAATGCACTTCCTCACCAGTTTTTCTTCTAAGAAAACAAACTGCATTTTTAGTCATAGAAATAGCTGGTAGGTATGCTTCTCTTCAAGCTTCCCCCCCAAAACCCCCAACTACTGAGAGATGTTGAGTAATTTTTCCACAGGACTGTTTGCTACCTCTTCCTTACCCTTGCCTGACCCTAGATCTCACAACACTGATCAATGGATCAGACATGCTTTTTGGGGACATCTTTAGGCTTCTAGAAGTCTGCAGTTAAACATTTTCTCTTATTATGCTCTTTGTTTGGCGCTGTATTCATGAAATTAGGCAAAGCAGCTTTGAATTTTTGATCCGTAGCAGTTTTCTCCATGGAGCTTGGTGCCCCACCCTAGCCTGCATTGCCTTTGTCCTTTTACATCTGTCTAGAACTAATTAATATAAACACTAAGAAAGTTAAAATACAGATTTCCAGGGCTCACACTTGGAGATGCAGACTGCAGGTCTGAGGCTGCATCTGTCAATGCCCATTTGAAAGCTCCCTAAGTGATTCTGATATGTGGCTTTTTGCAACACCACGCTACTGAGTGTTCTTCATACATGATGAACAAAAGGAGTGGACCTGTTACTGCTATCTTAGCTAGAAAGTGAATTATTATGGAGGTAGAGACTTGGCTTTATTTACCTCAATTTTCATCATTGCATGTGAAACAATAATTAAACCATCCCATCAAAGCTTTCATGGATTTCCTGAGGTCTAGGTTTCTGTATAAAGAGCAAACCTGGAAGCTAAAGAGTTAAGTCAGTTTTCACCTAACCATAAATGAGGTAGAGGGAGAGAAAGCAGATTCTGCCCCTGGAGATTTGAAAGGACTTAAATGTTAGCACTAACATATTGAACCTAATTCTCAGCTTCAGAGGTAGTCAGGGCAATCACCCAAGAGATCAATGCTTGTTCTCCCCTGGGGACAGACGCACTCCTGCCTTTCCTATTCCATACCCCAAACCTCATTTCTGACCAACTGCCCAAGACGGAGAATAGTTGTTGTTTTTCTTTTTCTTCTTCTTTTTCTGTGAAAAATTCATTTAGGACATAACATCATAATTTTCCACCCCCACTTGTTTTTCTTCTTTTTTGTGAAAATCAATAACCTATAGGACTGGATTTTATGAAGGCTGAAGCAGTTAGGAGAAAATAAAGGAATGAATCTTTTGGCTCATCATATTTCACACACCCACCTGCTTACTGCCTTTGTGTCAGCCAGAAGAGACTAGGAAACACCTAGGTATAGATGTCATGTGTCTGGGCAGTGTGGCTGGCTGGATGGAAAGGAAGTACACCCACCAGACAGAGGTAAGAAGGAGACACACACACACACACACACACACACAGACACACATAGGAGGAAAGAAAAATAAGCATGAGAGAGAAAGATAAAGGGAGGGAGAAAAAAGGGAAGGAGGAGGGAGGGTAGGAGCTGCATGAACTTGGGTGCCTGAATGTTGGCTACAGTGCTTATTTCATGGGTAGAAGCCAATTATTAAATATATGTTGACTGCTAACTTACTGACTTAATAAATAAATTAATAAATGAATACAGGAATGGACATTTAGGAGCAAATTAGAGCATTCAAGTTGGGAAGATATTAGAAACACACCAGAAATCTCTTTCCTGTTAATGGTATCAGGAAAACTGCTACCTCTCTGGTCATTGGGTATCATGATCAAAATAGTATTGAAGGTTTGTGTAAACTAACAGCAGTATGTAGGTGTCTTAGACTAGGGATTAATAATTATAAGCAGTTCCATTTGGCAAATAATATCATGCTTTAGCCATGTGATGAAGATCGGCCCTAGGATAAGGACAGTATTAATGGGGAAGGTGTAGGCAGTAAGAGAGAATATATCAAAAAAAAAAAAAAAAAAAGAAAGAAAGAAAGGAGAGAATTTAGAAAAAGACTATACTGTGGGGTGAGAGACAAAGAATAATCTTAGGGGAAGACACTTTCTAGCAATTCAAGAAATCATCTTCTCTGGGATAAACTGTCCATATGGTTAATTGCTACCTTTTAATTTTCACAGTAATATGTACATTTTTTTTGTAGAGTTTGCATTATAGAATTTATTGCTATTCATTTGTTCTTATCTTTCTTTACATTGGATCGTTACCTTCTTTGGAAAAGACATTGACTCCCAAGGAAGTAGGAATTGAGCACTTGTTCCAGTTATGGGTTCCAGGAGCCTGGAAGAGTTGTCAGTGATTAGGGAAAAGATTTGCCTGTTGTCGGGGTGCCTGAGTGGCTCAGTGGGTTAAGCCGCTGCCTTCGGCTCAGGTCATGATCTCAAGGTCCTGGGATCGAGTCCCGCATCGGGCTCTCTGCTCAGCAGGGAGCCTGCTTCCCTCTCTCTCTCTCTGCCTGCCTCTCCATCTACTTGTGATCTCTCTCTGTCAAATAAATAAATAAAATCTTAAAAGAAAAAAAAAAAAAGATTTGCCTGTTGTCAGTGTTTTAAAAGGGAAAAGCCAAAACATAAATTCTAAGGGTAAGCCAGGATTTAGAACTAAGCATTATGATCTAATAGAGGAACTACCTTTAGGATCTGGTCACAAAGGTATGAGGCCACAGGGAAGAAATCAGAGACACAATGAATAAATACATGTATAAAAGGGCTATACAAGTAATAAGGATAATAATAATGATGGTAATTATATAATTTGAGTATTTCCTATGCATCAACACCATGATAAAGGCTTTAAATTGTTAATATTTACCTAGATACTGAAAGGACTATATTCAAAATTAGAAGGTCCAAATAATAACTTTTATTTTACCATTGTTTATCTCCTTTCTCTCTGTGAGCCCATTGAAGTTATAATAGACACATTTTTCAAAATGTATTATCTCAGGAAGACAAAATAAAAGAGAATGCAATCAGGGGTAAGACTTTCTGCATTTTTGCAGAGGTTGGAGAAATGAATAGTGATTTAGGTGGACAGACGAAGTTATAATCTGGGGCACCCAGGTGGTTCAGTAGGTTAAGCATCTGCCTTTGGCTTAGGTTACGATCTGAGGGTCTTGGGATAAACCTCCATCAGGCTCCCTGCCTAGTGGGGAGTCTGCCTCCTCTCTCTCTCTCCCCCTGTACTTTCCCTTTCTCTCTCTCTCTCTCTCAAATAAATTAATAAAATCTTTTTAAAAAAGTCATAATCTAAGTGGCTACCTAACTCCAGAAATCTCTGCCCTTCCCTTAGGGGCCAGAATCTTCTACAAATGGTGGTAAAACCCTGGGTAGGGAAACGACACAGACTTGGCCCAGATAAAAAGAAACACCTTCTATTCTACTCCTTGCTCTTCTTCTCTTCCCCAAACCCTGCCAGCTCTCTGGTGTTCCTAGTCTTCTCCCTGTACGTATGAAGAGGTACCTATCTAATATATAGCAGGAAGAAAACCACTCATCATGTTGGTATGTGATTAAGATGACAATAATAGCAATCATATGAAGGTACGATCTTAAAGTGACTAAACTTGGAGAAAAGCTGCTAATGCTTCATCTCCCTCATCTTAGTTCTAGTCTCCCAAAAGCAGAATGTTTTAAGTGGTGAGACATCCAGTCATGATTCTGTCATCTCTCTCTCATTCCAGTCCTTGTCCCAGTTTTTGGCTTTGAAGAAAACCGCCTTCAGACATTGAGATTAGTCATAATAGTTTTAACAAGTGTAAAACAGAAAGGGGTAAATCAGGCATCTTCCTCCCATATCAAATTTTGTTACTTTATGATGGTTTTCCCATATTTGTCACTAACACATAAATGATCTAAAACAGACTATTCGTGATACCAAATATTATGCCCCTCCTACTAACCCTCAAATGGTAGTATTGAGGAGGATAAAGATGTCTCAGAAGAGAAAAAGTTAGATCAAGCTGGCCTCCATTGACAATGTTCCTCTCATCTGTCTCCCGCCATCGTTGTTCAGTGGTTACAATCCAGGTTTGACAGCATAATATATACAACAACATGAATTGGGAAGTTACTGAAAAGCAAAACCCTCAGGTAAGTGTCTGAGTCAAGTTACTTTAGTCGTCTTCAGAAGACAAAGCTTTAAAAGCCAAAAGTTTAAAAAACAAAAGTCGTATGCAAGTCATACATTTGCACATCTGGAGGGAGCCTCACTTATCACCTGGTTTCACCTTCTCCCATCTTTCCTGATAGGTCATCATCCTTCCTAGTCAGAGTATCTGCCAATGAGGAGAGGACTGACTTTAGTAAGTGGATACAGTGGATATGGCTTAAACTACACAGCATTTCATTTCTCTTCTCTTGCTAAGGAACATAACCATTCATTCATTGAGCAGAGCTGAGTAAGAGCCTCTTGCATGCCAGGGGTTTTTCTTGGCATTATGAGAGAAGGAGCTACACATCCATCTACTCTTATGAGTTTTAGCTAATTGTTGATTCAACAGCATCAGCATTTGGCAACTCTTCCTGTCTAAATCTACATCTAGCGTTCTGCACCAGGTTCTTGATGTTCTTCAGCTCTGCAGAGTTTTCTCTCCAAAGGGACCTCAGAACCTAGAGCTCTGAGACGAAACTGTGAGACTAAACCAATTCCAAGCACAATGCTTGTCAACACAGACTCAGTAAACAAATATAAGACACTGGAGTAAGCAGAATGAGTCAGTATGAGCTAATTTACAGATGGTCTCTGCTTTCTAGAAGTTAATTATCTAAGAGAATTCATAATAACAAACATTAAGTACCAAAAGGAAGGCATATTCAATGTGTAATAGGACCATAAAACAAAGCAACAAAATGAAACAAAACAAAACAAAAAACAAAAAAAGCAAGCCATTGCTAAGGATGAGGGAGTCTAAGGGAGTCTTCAGGGAGGAGATGACATTTGGAAGTCATGACTGCTAACAAGAATCTGAGTCTTTGTGTGAACTTGAAACACGAGATTCTCTGCTTTTAAAATGGATATAAATCCACCTTCCTTTTTTACATCACACAGTGATTCCATGAACAGGATGAAAAGGTAGATTGAAAAAGTGGCAATCAACAAGATTCAAAGGAAATTTAGATGCCAATGAAGCAGAATGTCTTTACATAGTACAAAGTACATACAGGAACTGGCAGCCAAATGTAGAAGAGACTGAAAATATAAAATCATCTGGAAGATTATCTTAGAAATTCTTGGATCTTTACTTTACATTCATGAAGAATAAGCAGAGAGCTATTTGATTATAGAGCCTTGGAATATGCCATGTTCCTTCCCTGTCTCTCCCCAGAGAAGGCCTCATCAGAGCCAGAATATTGGTAATTATGACCAATGGCAACAATTATGTACCCACAATCTTCTGTAATTTTGGGAGGCATCTCAAAGCCTCTGAGATTACTGTACCCATGAAAGCAAAGGAACTGTATTCCGGGTGACCAAAAAACCATTTTCCTAGGATAACCTTCATTACTAGCATTCCTTTTCACTCTCAGAAATGTCCCTGTTTAGATGTTTAATTATATGGGAACTCTAACTATTCCCTGCTTTCTATAGGACATCCCGAGGTGGGCCACAGATGTCCATTTTCCTGCAGCAGACTTCCAAGCAAAGCCATGAGGATAGCTTGACATATACTTGTGGAGAACACAAAAACTCCTTAGAAACTGTACCATAGGCGAAAGCCCTCCCATGCTTTGCAAAGAAACTATTGTCAATTCAATCTGGTTTCATTCCAACTTGATACATGACCTTGCCTACATTTTTGTTATTGTTGCCTATTTGCTTTATCAAACTATCAGCTGTCTCAAAGTTAAATTAGAAGCTCCTGGAAGGCAACAGCCCATGTGCCATAATCAAGATGATACTAATGATTAGGAGCAGGCATATGTACGTCATTTATACTTTATAGGAATTTGTGATGATTGTTTTAACTGACTGAAAATTCTTTTGAATAATCCTAATTTTATAAATAAGGAAACTGAATGCTGGGTTCTGACTGTTAGCTGGTGTTGAATTAATGGTGCCTGGACTTAACCAAGTCCTTTGAAGACAAATTCTAATCTCTGTCACCAGAATGCACCTCCGTTTTTGTTGGTAATAATTGTGATTACAACAATCAACAGCATAGGAAATGCAGGATGGGCCTAGGAGATCTATTAGGCACTTTGGAGGTTTTTAAAATGACCTCATAGCTTCTTCCCTTGTCAACCTCCAATTCTTTTTTTTTTTTTTTTTTTAAGATTTTACTTATTTATTTGACAGAGAGAGAGAGAGGGAGCACACAAGTAGGCAGAGTGGCAGGCAGAGGGAGAGGGAGAAGCAGGCTCCTTGCTGAGCAGAAGCCCAACATGGGGCTCCATCCCAAGACCCTGGGATCATGACCTGAGCTGGTCATCTGCTTAACTGACTAAGCCTCCCAGGCACCTGACCAACCTCTAATTCTTACCCTAGGTTCTTACCCTGACAGTCAGTTGATCTAGCCTCTAAGTTCTTTTTTTTTTTTTAATTTTTTTTTTTATAAACATATATTTTTATCCCCAGGGGTACAGGTCTGTGAATCACCAGGTTTACATACTTCACAGCACTCACTAAAGCACATACCCTCCCCAATGTCCATAGCCTCTAAGTTCTAATCTTGATGGTCACTTGATCTAGCCTGGAAGCCTCTTCCTTCACCAGTCTTATATCCTCCACATGCTATTCTGGTCCTCACCTTACACAGGAAGTCTTCCTTGGTTCCTTAGGTCCATGGGAATTTTTTTTTTTTTTTTTTTTTTCTTTTCTGAGCTCTTACATCAGTGATCTATAGAAACTTTCATCTGGAATCTCAGCTGTTGACTACTTTTACATGGCTGATTCTTGTTTCCCTAGTATGTTGTCAAGTTGAAATGGAGAGAGATTGTACGTATTCACTGCTGTAACCTGAGCCTCTCTTTAGAGACAAGGCAAACAGAGTAGACACAGAAACAAAAACGTACAACATGAGGGTGACTGAATCCTCTTGGGAAGTCATGGCAGTATTGCCTTTTACTATGAAACTGATTCCAGACTGAAATCAGACTCTCTCATGGGTGGTGAAGGGAATAAATCAGGCTCAGGGACCTAACAGTAGAGGCACATGCCCTTTGACCTCCCTGTTCCTTTACATATCTGGGGTCCAAAGGGCTTTTGCCCAAAGAGATGGCGAATTGAGAGAGTCAAGCCTGAACAGATCTCTGCATGGAAACCTCTTTCTTTGAGGCTGGAATGTGTTAATAACTGTGACAATTTCTGACTTCTGATGTGTTCAAATCTATAACCGTCAAATGGACTGGGCCTCATTCATGGCTGTAGTGTCCATCTGTGTGGTGTTTTACTATCAATCGTCACAGACTCTACCATTTAAAACATGTTAATTTAACTTATATTTCAAAATGTTGGTGGAATTTCTGAGGGAGATTTACAATTATAAGAATCTGTTGTACCATTAGAAAGATAGAGAGATAGGTCACTTTTTCACTGGCATTTCTTCTGTTTTGAATATATTTCCTCAAAACTGTCCAGGAACTATACCCCTCACATCCTTCAAGTCTTTGCTCAAATGTTATCCTTACAAGGAGACCTACCCTAAACATTAGAATTAAAATTGTTATTGCCTCACTTTGCTAGCTCTCACTGAACTCTTTCCTTTCTCTTTACCCTGTTCCTTTCTCTAACATCTTATAATAAAATATATTTATTTATTACATGTATTATTTAGTGTGTGTCCCCTCACTATGTAAACTCTACGTAGTTGGCAATTTTTGATGGGTTTTGTTCACTGACACCTTGCAAGCACATATGATAGTGCCAGGCACTTAGAATATACACTCAAGAAATTGTTTTTGTAGAATAAAATGGGATGGAATAGGATAGAAAAGAATGAAGAGACATCATTTCCTTACCAAACTCTGGGTATTTCAAGAATGGCTCACTTAAAGATAATGCAACCAAAGAAGGTGTTAAGAGACCTCTAAGGACTTAGAACTATTTGGGAATATGCAAATGAGCACAGGCACATGGTTTCAAGGCTGGATGTCAGAATCCTCTCTGTAGTATTGAACCCCCATTGGGATTTTGTCAACACAAGCTTTGAACCAAGCAGGGAGCATACTAGTATGATCACCTTCTAAAGACCCAAGAGTCTGAGAAGTTAAACTTGAAAAGATACATGTTATCCACTCCCCAACTCTTGGGGACAGAGCATCTTCTCAGCATTGCACTTAGTACTTTAGTAAGGAAAAACAAGGAGCAGACATCAACCGACTCTGACATCAAGATATCTACGGTCAGGACCCAGGAGACAAAAAAAAAAAAAAAAAAATGAATAATGAGGATGCCTGTGTAACTCAGTTGGTTAAGCAACTGCTTTCAGCTCAGGTCATGATCCTGGAGTCCTGGGATCAAGTTCCACATCAGACTCCCTGCTCAGTGGGGAGTTGGCTTCTCCCTCTGACCTCTCCCCTCTCGTGTGCTCTCTTTATCATTCTGTCTCTCAAATAAATAAATAAAATCATTAAAACATTTTTAGAAAAGGAATAACGAGAATAATAAGAAACAAAGAAATGGTAGAACTAATATGCAGAATCCAAACATTCATGAAAACTCTCCTATGACTCAAGCTCCATTCTGGGTATTGGAGATATGATGATGATGACAGGTTTTAGTCAGGATATAGGGAAGGGTTATAAATGCATCATTAAAAAACAGTGCAACAGGCACTATAAGATTTGTATATAGAACGTGTTATGGGGACATGGAGACAATGGTGAATGATTTCCCCATAAATGTAGGGAAAGCCAACAATGACAGGATAATATTTTCTTTTGGCCTTGAAGGACAAATTGGAGCTTGCCAGAAGAGGAAGTTGTGCATTTCAGGAAGAAAAAAATAAGTGGAGACAAATGCAGGTATCAGGATTCCCTGCATTTTGGAAAGGCAAGACCCCATAGTTCTCAGAGGACCTCTCTTTACTCACTGTGCTAGAGTATGTCCAGTCCTCTCAATCTCTCTCCCAAGTCATTGAACAGTATCTGCTTCATAAGGCACACACTCAAGTATAAACTGAGTAAATGCTTAAAAGAATGAAAGCAATCAGGTCTAGCCAGCTCGCCAGTCAAGGCTTCTAGCCTATTGACTTATTTTTAACAGAAGGGCTGATATTTTTGAAGAGCAGCTCTATAGTCCAAAATCTTATGGGAATCTGCTTTGATTTTGTCAGCAATACATTCCCACTGTGAAGATGATGATTAGACCTCGTGATCAGGAGTCTTATGCTATTCTTGACCCTGGTGTGCCTAGCACAAGTTTGAGCTAGGAGTGGTCATTTAGAAAATAGTACCAAGGGAGAACTGTACAGAGAGGCATTCAGAGAGTCAGATAGACTGCTCAAAGCCTTCCATTGTCAACTACAAGTATATGATCTTGGACAACTTCCTAATAGTTCTACTACTCTATTTATGAAATAGGAATAAAAGGATCTAGGTCTTAGTGTCGTTATAAGGCCCAAATAAATTAGTATTATACAAAATCTTTGAACAGTACCAGATACAAAATAGGCACTGGGTGATAGTTAGATGCTGTTATTAAGAGTTGCTATGACACTGATGTTTGTGATTCCTTCCCTACAGTGCTGCTCTGTCACACTACACTGACAGATTAGTAGATAGAAGGAGCTATGTACCAGGACTCAGGAGGACTAGGTCCTACTCTTGGCTCTGCCCAAACTAGATGTCGTATCTAAGGCAAATAACTTTCTCCTCTGAGTCTCAGTTTCTTAAAAGGGTCAGATGTAACTATAGGGATGAAATAACTGTACACACATTGTTATAAGATCTTTTGGGTTTCTAGTTCTCCTTTTTCCTGAGGTGGACATCACCAGAATAGTGACAAAAGTTTCTCAGGGGACTGGTGCTCCTTCATAACTGGTTAAGAAGTAAGCACAGAGAGAAAATCTCTATTCTGAGAGGAAAACCTGACCCTGTGCTCAGCAGAAAATGTGTAGAGGCTGCACTGCCCCCCCCCCACTGTTATCGTTCAACTACACATTGGGCCAGCAGGTGCAGGTGAGAGCAACCACTCTGTGTTCCTGGCATGATGCTAATGGAGGGAAAAGCTTCCTCCCTGGAGCAAGCACAATGTGGTGGGGACAAGGCAGTCAAAGTTTCCGTCTTCCCTTCCATTGTGGCACTTAGCTTATTGAACTATAATTGCAGGATTTCCTTATTTGTGTTTCCTGCCAGAGCATGAGCTCACTAAGGGCTCTGATTGGTTTTTATTTGTACCATATTCATAGCATCTTACAAGGTGCTTGGAACGACAAATATGTGTTGAATGAATAGGTAATAAATAAATAATAGCATTATCAATAAGAACAAAAAATAGCTAATGCTTTTACTATGTTTTACTCTGTGCAAGCAGTGTGTAAAGTGCCACATATATATTATTCCAATTAATCCTCAGAGCAGGACAAGGGAGGTATTCCTATCCCTATCTCATGGACAAGAAAATAAAGATTCAGAAAGAATGAGAAACAAACAAGTTCACACAGGCAGCAATCAGAAGAACCAAGATTCACATGGACATCTGCCTGAATCCAAAGCACTGGTACAACCAGGGGTGAGATATTCAGCATGTGAATAGACTTATCAGAGACCCCAAACCTAGAGCTAACTTCAAACTGAGCTAAATTTGGATTCCATATTTTTCTCTTTCTCCACCTATTTTTTTTTTTAATTTTATTTATTTATTTGAGAGAGCGACAGAGTGAGAGAGCATGAGAGGGGAGATCAGAGGGAGAAGCAGACTCCCCATGGAGCTGGAAGCCTGATGTGGGACTCGATCCCAGGACTCCTGGATCATGACCCAAGCTGAAGGCAGTTGCCTAACCAACTGAGCCACCCAGGCACCCCACTCCACCTATTTTTTTAAGTCAAACATCTCTTTAACATTTTGACTTCCTAGTTTTCTTAACACTAAGTCTATACTTGGTTGGCTTGGCAACTCCAGGACATAACCATGCTAATAAAACCACTACCGACAACCATCTCTAGGAGCCCAGAGCATGTATGATGATAGGGGAGGGGCAGAGGGACCTCCAGCTCTGAAAAGTTAGCAAAGGTGCTTCGCTCTTTCAAAATGACTGTTCTTCAAAAAATTCAGTCTAATTGAATCTCATTTTCCCATCAAATTGTAAATTAGACTTTACCTGAAGTTGTATGCAATGTTCTGCCAAGTCTACTCTGGTGGGAAGCCTGATTTTTTAGCCTAAAGCCAAAGGTCCTTGGCCTATTTGTTAACCTATTAGGGGAACACCATGCAAAAACGGGGCTCTTCAAAGTGCCAATTTGTTTCTTAGGTGCCTGATAATTGCAGATGTTGGAAATTTTGGAATATAATAAAACTTTACTGACATTATGGATGAATTTATTCTGGTGACAATTAATTTGATTAATCCCAAGTGAGGTTGGAGGAAGAAAGAAAGAGAGCAATAGGATTCATTTAAAAGCCCTTTTCAGAAAAGAATGGGATTCAGGAGGATTTATTTGCATAGTCACATTATAATCTGAAAAGGCAATAAAAGAGACAAGAATTGTTATTTCTTGGGGCCATTGTTTCCATTATTGCTTTTATGTGTATTGAATGTGGGTTAAAAGAATGAGAGCACTGGAGAATTAAGATCCACAGGGCCTCAGAGATGAGGAGCAGAGATACAGCAGGAGAACCAGGGATAAAAGGAATCAGAAAGAACTCCAGGAATTGTCCCCTAAGTCTCCTCACCCCAGCAACTTTAGCTATTGAGCATAAGGTAAAAGGAAGCTTTGCCTCATGGACCATATTTAGGGTATTGGGTTTCCCTGGGCATATGAAGATTAGTTGGAGAAAATCTGGATATTTAAGAGATGGAATGTCTAAGGGATCTATCTGCAAAACAGGTGAAGTATCAACAACTCTAGGATAATTACTGGAGACAGCTACACAGTGGAAAAGCTGCACATAGACCAAGGGCTTACAGGTCACAAGGGATAAATTCAGACTAAGGGAAATAGAAACTAAAGCCTCGAAGATGAGGAGTATCAGCACACCAGCTGTCCCATATGGCACGGTTTGGGACTTGAGCTCCAGGTTCAAATCCACAGGTCACTATTGTTTTTTCAGGGTTTGGCATGGGATAAGCTTTGAGAATAAAAAATTGAACTACACATATATCATCCTAGGTCTTCTGAATTTTATATTGAGGAGAGAGAAGATAAAAAACCAGCTTAGAGATAATTGTAGGTTGGGATAAGTGACCCTCAGCATGTTACATAGTCCTATTGTGCCCCTTTCCTTGATATTCAGAAACATGAAAATAATAAAGCCCACCTTGCTTAGATCACAGTGTAGGGTGAGAATGAAATGGAAACACTCCTGAGAAACATTAGTAATTCCATTCAAATAAGACGTTATTTCATTGTTTTAAATTGCTTTGAACAGGACACTAAAGAATTATAGTAATTAACATAATAGAAAAGATTAATGTGGATATTGACTCAGAATGATGAAGGATGCCTACAACTGTTAGAGAGAGAGAGAGAGAGAGAGAGCCTCAGTGGAGAAATCAGGCATCTAAAAAGGGTGGGAAATGACTCAGCAAAAACCAGTGGCCAAATTTGTAAAGCAGCCTATGCTCCTTTTCATGAGAGAACTGTCACTTTTGGAACCTGAGTCTTTCTATACCAGTGGGAGATGAGTGAAGAAGATAGTTTATGAGCTGGACAGACACCCAAGGTTGAGGACTAGTGTTCTTAGGAACCCATCACAGATGGATTTTCATCAATCTGAGCTATCAGAATACAGCCGAGAGGAGAGAGGTGAAGACAAGAAAAGAAAACAAGGAAAGAAGTTCATGAATGTCAAAGGAAGAATATAAGCCTAAAAGAAGGGCCAGAGAGAGGGAGAGAAGAGAAGAGACTTGGAGAGAGAGACAGAGAGAGAGAGAGACAGAGAGACAGAGAGAGAGGAGAAAGATTAAGAATAAGAAAGAGAGGGAAAGAGAAACAGAGAAAGAGGGCAATACTTAAAAAGAATAGCTCTGTGGCAAGGTAGTCACTGCAAAGGTGTTTAGAAGAAGACAGTTAGAAAATGATACTCAGGAGAGTATTAAGTGTGGCTTTCCACAGAAAACGCTTGCACGGTTAAAGGCTATACTGTTGTAAACCCCCTGCATAAACCTTGGTCCAGAATAAGCACTGATTCCAGGTTAGTGTCATTGTATTTTCCCTTCCCTTGACCACCATGAATGCATTACAATCAGGTATCATGTCTCATGTCTTGGCATGTTTCACAATGTCTTCACTACTGCTATACAAATGCTTGGTGATTAGGAAGAGTTTTTTTTAATTTGTTTTGTTTTGTTTTGCATTTCTATAGCCAAGCTTCCCCGTCAGGTAGCAGAAGTCTAAAAGCCTGGCATATACTGATTAAGAAGGACAACAATAATTCCAAAGCACCTCAAAAGAGAGCAGCTAGGTACGTAATGTTTTCATATACTGAAGGAAGTAGAAGCTGAGGTCCTATTGTAGATTTTACCAAAAAAAGTGGAAATAAAGTTTGTTAAAATGAGGTGATGGTGGTTACAGGAATGGACACTTATGTAGAAATAGATCAAAATATATGAAGCTGCTCACTTAAACTTTATGCATTTTTCAGACCTTATTGTATGTAATTGATACTTGAATTAAAAACATGCACTATAAGGAATGTAGTAGAAGGTCAAATGCACTTTCTGAATGTCACAGAACACCCTGGGTTACTGCCACTAGTGGTCAGAGCTGGACACAACTCAGTGTACTGGCTGTTCCATAGATACTACATGTGTTAGTATTGAAGGGGTCTCCTAGAAGGAGAGAGCTGGGACATGCTACACAGCATGGAACTCAAGGTTGTACACTCAGGACACCAAAGATTCTGAGGACAGGAGAGTGAAAACCACCATTATTGGAGGGCCTACCACAAGCTCTATACATGTTATCTCATTTAATCCTCAATCCATTTAACAGATAAACTAATTGAGAGGAACTTGGAGGGGTTAATTTTCCCAAGGGAGCGACATGCCATGAGAAAGAGAAGGCAGTGGTTATACCATAAAACTCTACTCATCCTAAACCAGAATACTATGTGTTTCTTTACATTTTATTTTTCTAATCTGGACGTTTTCTAGGGATTCTCGTGGTGGTCAGACACAGCTTCTCAGGAGAGAGGCTTGATCTAAACCATGTGGTTCCAGTATAATGGAGAAAAGCAAACCCTTTCCTCTAGATTAGAATTTCTCTGTGATAGCCATTCCCCAGCTCAACCGCCTCCAGTACTGACCACATGAAAAATGTATTGGTATCTAGGAAAACACATAGTGGAACTTGGGAGTAGGAGCTGCAGTTTCTACTCAGTCCCCATGCGTAACTTCCATTAGCACTAATGTCTGTGATGTGTGTGAGCTGAGGGAATACTTTGCTTTATTAAGAGGAAATGATATATATAGTTACTTATGGAGTAAAATCAAATAGCAGAATTGCTATTTGTCTATGGGAAGTCTTTCTTATTAGTGTCATATAAATGCAAGTAGATACTTAAAGAGATTGATAACACATGGGCCAGGTATAGCCATACCATTAGAATGACTAAAAGCCAATTTTAAAAACAGATAGGTATGAATTTTTTCGACATTTTGTGATAAGAATATTCCAATTCTAGAACCATAACCTCACCTCTTAATAACCGCAGTAGAATGCAATATTTCTAGATCTTAAGCAGATCTGGAAAGCAAAGAGCAAAATGCGGTGAGGTAAGCATGTTTTCTCTCACCTTTACCTTTTCTACTAAGCAAAATAAGTTAATGAGTCAACTCATTTCCAACCTGCATGTTACGTGCCAATTGCTTAAATCAAATGAGAAGCTCCTTTTAGCGCAGGACCCAGAGCTCAAGTGAAAGTTGTCAGATTTGATAAAGTAGATTTGTTCTAGAAGGAAACATTCCCTTTCTATTTTCCAGGGTACATCTGTTTGCCAGGGTGCATTTCCCAGCTAATACCAGTTTGTCGACAGCATTTGCAATGAACTTTAATTGTGTGCTTTACCTGACAGTCTTAATTGTAATCTGACTTCCTTCAGGTAGCAATCAGCCGAGTGAGGTAATCATATCTCCCTGAAGCCCATAAACACAACCACCTGCGCCTCTTCTGTTTCGCTTTCCTCTTTTTAACTCCAGTATCACACGGAGAGGGGATACAGAGCCTGAGAAGGTACAGTGTCCTCAAAATAGCTGCTATTTTCCTATCATCATGGTGGTGTATAATTAAACACAGACGGAATAACTGAAGCCAAAAATAATCCTATAGTTTTAAATTGTAATCGTAAAGCTGAGGTACAAGCAGCGATGGGCTTTTTTAGAAGGGAGGAAATTGGTTCTGCTTCCTGCTTACACCTGCCTCTGCAGATTTCCCTGGAGGCTCATTTTGGTATGCGGTTTTCCATGTGAATATCAGGGGCATTTCCTTCGTACACCCCATCTAGAACCTCCATCCTTTTTCCTATCCTCTGGTCCCACTGCTCATATCCCTGATCCTCATTACCTCCCTCAGTAATTCCCAAAGAGGGTTCTAAGTATTCTCTGTGTGTCCAGTTTCTCTCTGTTCAAACCACAGCACTCATGGTACTCAAATAACCTTTTTAAAATGAAAATCAGATTAGGCCACAGATTTAGCAGAAGCAGTCAGTGAACTGAGCTTCCCAGAAAGATGGCAGTGGACTCATCGATTTGCAGATTATCACTACTATCAAAAAATTTTTTTTAAATTCCATGGTGTTAAATTAATGAATAGACCCAAATCAAACCCCAAATCATATATAGCCAATCTCATTTTTTTATAATATAAATATATGCATTACATTTTCTAAAGATGACACTAACCATCATTAGCATCATGAATTCATTTATGTTTCTCATAAACTTTTTAATTAAATATCCATCTACAATTAATAACATTTTACTAGTTGAATATAATTTAATTGCCTTTCACAGCAATTTACTTATCCACTTTCCTTCTTTCAACATTTACATTCCCCCCAATGTTCAGAAATAGTAGAGATAAACAATATACAATTAAAAGTTTTCAAGCATAATTGATTATTTCCTTAGAGGAAAAATTCCTTAAGGCAAGTGAAAGGATAGGCATATTGTTGAAACTAATGATATCTTTCATAAATTGCTCTCTTAACTATAGAGAACAACCTGAGGGTTGCTGGAGGGAGCAGGAGTTGGGGGAGGAAGAGGGAGATGGGTTAAATGAGGAAATGGCTATTAAGGAGGCACTTGTGATAAGCACTGGGTGTTCTCTGTAAGTGATGCATTGCTAAATCCTACTCCTGAAACCAACTTTACCATATATGTTAACAGAATTTAAACAACAACTGGCAGTTAAAAAAACAAAAAACAAACTGCTCTCTAGAAAGAATGTCTCTCCAGTGCGTTAGTGTTAGGTGTTAGTTTTCCTTTCTTACACCAAGAATGAGGTCAATGATTATTTCCTCTCATTATTAGCCATACATATTTATATGTATGTGTATATGAATTATAGATATGCATTCTTTCTCATATTTTTTGGCATGTTCATCTATTTCCTGTTCATCTATAAGAGCTCTTTATATATGTATATTAACCATAATATATTCCTTTAGTGCTTTGACCCTCCTAATCTCCTAGATGGCTACTTTAGTCATTTTCTTTTTGTCAAACCTATAAAACTTCCCCCACCATCCTTATTTTTTCTTAAAGACCTTATTCCATACATCATTGAAAACCTGAAGCGATTAGGAGAGAACTTTCACACGTTGCCACATATGCACTTACCAACATCTACAGCCACATTTGCTGCCTTCTTTCCTGCAGCTATAGATGAACTCCCCATGCCTGGCTGAGATCAAGCCTTCCTCTTCTGTATGAACTCTCAGCCCCTCAAGAGGTAATCAAGGACATCACACCGCAACTTTTCCAATCTCCTTTGTATCATCAGCCTCCCCCTCTTTACTGGATTATTTCCATCAACATACGAAATTGCTCTTTTCATTTCTCCTGCCTTAAAAAAAATACCCACTGCTCTCTTCAATTCTACCTCCAGCTGGCAGTGTATATTTCTACTTTATTTTATAGCAAAAGTCCTTGAAACCACTGTCTATATGTCTATTTTGCTATCTCACCATCCTGTCCTTTCAATTTCCTCCTAAAACAATTTGAACTAGATCTTACCTAATATTCCACTGTAAGTTTTGACATATTAGTAGCATTTGCATTATGCTCCTGAAATGTTTTCAGTTAATTTCTCAGATACCACATACTTCTGATTTTCCTCCAACCTTATTGCCTCACTCTTTTCAGCCTCCTTTGCTGAAGGAAACTGATCATCTTCTCACTATTTGTTGCAGGGAGGGTGCGGGAGGGGGCACAAGTCTCAGTCTTTGTTTTTTAAAAATTCCTTCCTTCTACTCTCTTCTCTGTTTACATCCAGTCTCTCTTTTGGAGATTTTTCAACTCCTTGGCTTTAAATACCATGAATAAGTTGGACAGTCTAAGAATTATATCCCAGTTCAGACTTCTCTCTTGAACTGTAGACTCAGATGTCCAACTTCCCACTCCCTATGGAGTTCTGATAACCATCTCAAATGTAATAGATACCAAACTGATCTCTTGTTATTTCCCCTCAATCCTGCTTCTCCCAAAGTCTTTTCTAGAGCCTTTATGGCATCTCAATCATTCTAGTGACTAAGATCAAAATTTTCCTTGATTCTTTCTTCTTTCAACCCACATGTAATTCACCTGCAAATTCACTTCACTCTACCTTCAAAATATGCATAGAAACATACCACTTCTTATAACGTCTACTATCACCACTTTTTCTATGCTCTTATAATCTTTAAGATAATCCAATAACTTGATGACTGGCTTTCCTGTTTCTGCCCATGCCTTTGTATAATTTATTTACGATAGAGTAGACTGGGTTATCCTGTGAAAACCTAAGTCCAGCTGAGATACTCTTCTGCTAAAAGCACTGATGGTTGACCATCTCACATTGATTAAAACTGAGCTCTCTTAAATGGCCTACAAAGTTCTATACCATTAGACCTATGATAACTCTGATTGCATCTCTTACCTCTATCCCACTTTGTTGTTTCTTTGCAACCATGGTGCCCTCTTCTGTCATTCCAGTATGCCAGATACACTCCTACCACAAAGCTTCTGCATTTGCATTCTCTCTGAATGGAATCATCTTCCTTATATCACATACACATTGCTCATTCTCTCAAAACCACCTTCCCAGTGAAGACCATGTCTATTAAAATTTCTACTCCCAGACCTGAATTTCCACATCACCCATCCTGCTTGATTTTCCCCCATAGAACTATCAATGTATAACATGTTACATAATTTACTTATTTATTTTATCCTTTGCCTAATTCTCCAGATTAGATAATGAGATCAGTAGGGGTCATATTTTCTCTCTTACTTATTCACCAACCTATATCCTACAGCTAGAACATTATCTGGAACAACAGAGGTATCCAAAAAATATTCATTAAATGAATAAAATGAAAAAACTGAATACCAAATCCTTCGATTAAACACCCAAGTACCCACCCCAGTCCACACACAAGGGTCTATTATATAAACTGTAAGAAAAAGTCATTGATAAGCAGAACTACTTAGTAGCTTCAAGAGAGAGAAAATAGATCTCCAAGGCCAATAGTCAGACTGACAGGAGTCTGACTTAGCATCAGCATAGTAGATGCTACTACTAGAGGAATAATATCCTCAAAGTGCCAAGGGAGAAACTTTCAAGTTTAAATTTTTTAATCAGCTAAACTACCATTTGAAAACATGACGTAGAAATAAAGACTTAATAGACATAAGAACTCAATTGTCATAATCATAACTGTGCCATTTTCTAATTATGTGGCCCTTCTCAAGTTACTCAACATCCTAGTATCATTATCTCTTAAAAAGTGGATAATTATATTATTGTTGCATAGAGCTTATTGAAAGAATTCAGAGAGGTTGTACATGCAAAGCTTTAGCATATTCTCAAAAAGTTGGCTATGTGTTTTGATGATTAATATTACTATTTTGCAGGGATGCCTGGGTGGTTCAGGTGGTTAAGCATCTTCCTTCAGCTCAGGTCATGATCCTAGAGTCCTGAGATGGAGCCCTGCATGGGGTTCCCAGCTCTGTGGGGAGTCTGCTTCTCCTTCTCCCTCTGCCCCTCCTCCTGTTTGTCTGTATGTTCTCGCTCTCTCTCAAATAAATAAACAAAATCTTTAAAATATATATATTACTATTTTGTTATTAGAAAACACGGAAATCTTTCTACTTCATTTTAAAAGCCTATCCTAATCCTTATATTTATCTTGGCTAGTAAAATGAAATAAAAATGTCAATTTCACTTATAAATTTAGATGAAATATCATAGATAAAATATTAGCAAATCAAATATACCAATGTGTCATTACCAGCTAGGTGTATCCCAGGAAGCAATGCATGAATGGATTAACATCAGGAAATCTATTAATGTAATTCAGTATATTAAAAGATTAAAGGTGAACAACTATATGATTATCTCAGTAGAGTGCTGATAAAACTCAAAATTCATACTTGATAAAATCCCCAGTACACTAAGAGAAGAAAACTTTGTTAACCTGAAAAGATTTTCCAAGTGCATACACTCTGAAGTTAGTTTCCTAAGTTCTGTATTCTATTTTCTATTATATGACCCAAGTAAGTTGCTTAGTTTCCTCATACAAAAAGTAGGTATGCTAAGAGTACACTGTCATTAGGTTGTTATGAAGAGTAAATGAAAACATTGGTAAGTATTCCCTAAATTATGGCTTAAAAATGCCTTTGATTATAAAACATGTGTCTCATCACATTACTTATGAAGGCATCTTAAGAAGTTCAGTGTCAACTGTTTTTAACATTTTTAACATTTTATTGAGTGTTCTAACAAATATGTTAAAATAAAATAAATGGGAAGTAGAAATATCAGAAGATAATATTCAGTATAGTCACTCATTAAAGGCAATACAAGTATTTACCTAGAATATTCTAAAGAATTGACCAATAAACTATTAAAAGTAACACAACAGAATTAAGCATCTGAATACAAGGTAAACATTTGCATAAAACATTTACACAACTGGTAAATATTTTTAAAATGTAACTTTTACTTTATTTCCAAGATTTATTTTATTTATTTGACAGAGAGAGATGCAGCAAGAGAGGGAACACAAGTAGAGAGAGAGGAAGAGGGAGAAGCAGGCTCCCCATTGAGCAGGGAGCCCCATGTGGGGGATCAATCCCAGGACCTTGTGATCATGACCTGAGCTGAAGCCTGATGATGCTTAACCAACTGAGCCTCCCAGGTACCCCAAAAGTGAAATTTTAAAAATCCATTTACAAATGTTCCAAAAAACCATTAAATTCCTAAGAACACATTAATAAGAAATGTACTTGATCTCTGTTTAAAGTGATATAGACATTTTCAAAAGACCTAAATAAAGGGCCCTTATTAGAAAGAGTCAATATTGCAAATGTGTAAATTTCTTCCATATTCATTTATAAATAAAACTCAATACATGTTTTAATAACTAATTCTACAATTGATGAAGAAATGAAGAAGAAAATGCACAATAGTAAAGAAGTTTAAAGAGAAGAATAATGAAGTTCATCTCTTTGAGGAAAACAAAAACTTTAACTTTATGCATCCATTCTCATACCTCTAGATTCCCTACACTGCAGGAGAGCATCCTTTTAAAATGCAAATCCATTAGGATGACTATTATCAAAAAGACAAATATTTGAGAGGATGTGCAGAAAAGAAAACTCTTATACACTGTTAATGGGAATGTAAAATGACAGAGCCATTCTGGAAAACAGTGTGGCAGTACCTCAAAATTAAAAATTGAACTACCATATGATACAGCAACCCCACTCCTGGGTATATGTATCCGAAGGAACTGAAATCATCTTGATTTCAGTATCTTCTGGATCATATCTTGAAGATATGATCTTCAATATTTTGAAGAGTTATCTACACACCCATGTTCCTTACAACATTGTTCACAATAGCCAAGATATGGAAACAACCTAAATGTCCTTTGACAGACAGATGGATAAAGAAAACATGGTATACATATAAGCTATGGAATGTTATTATAAATGTGAAAGTATGTACACTTAAAAAGGAATGAAATCCTGTTATTTGTGACATGAGTCTGGAGGGCATTATGCTAAGTGAAATAAACTATTTGCTCATTCACCAAATGGGTATTTATATACATCATTGAGAAAAGTGTGAATTTATGTAATTGTTTTGGGAAGAAAATTTGGCTATACTTATCAGAATTAAAAGGGTAAAATTAAAGGACTCCTCAAAGGAAAAATGATTATAATATATCCATACCATTGTATACTGTGAACTTCATAAGGAAAGAACAGTAAGATCTTTAAAATTATATTATTAAGAAGAATAAAGTCACAAAATTATATGTGAAGATACCATACATATGCATATATACATATGTACATAAAATTAAAATAATTCAAAATGACTAGTGTTATGCACACTAAGTCTTTAACAGTGGTTCTCTCTGAGTAAGATAGAGAGGGGAAACTGGGGATTAATCAGGAGACTGCCATATTTTATTCTACATTTATAACAATTCTCTGGAATTGTAAACTGTTGAGCAAGCGGCATCTGTTGCTTACCACCAGGAGCACAAGGAGTGCACATTTCTGCCCGCTGAGTCTTGGTATTGGAGTCATCAAAGAAAGCATACTATAGTTAACCACTGAATGGAACAATGCTTTTCTCACATGGAGAAGAGACAGAAAAAGATCAGCTTTAGAAGGGAGTGTCAGACCATGGCCAGCAGTCACTCCTGGAAGCCAACAGAGGGCCATTGGCTTGCATGCTACCCTCTTGTACCTCAGAATGATCCACAGAAGACAGACGGAATAATGGGGTTGCCCAGGTGTTTAATGACACACACATACATAAACAGAACAAAGGAGTGCATATTGAGTCTGAAACAGGGAAAGATAGCTCAGGACAAGTTGATAAGCCCAGCACAGGCTGTGGGGGCTCTTTGTCTTTTGGTAAGAGAGTGTTTCAGGCCCCAAGCACTTTCCTATTCAGCTGAGTGGGGCCAAAAGACTGCACACACAAGACTGCCTTTCCCAACATAGAATACTGGGATTTTTGTATTACTTATTATAAATAAGTAAAGAATAAAAAGGACACCATGTTTAAAGCATTATATAACCATAAAACACTGATGGGAACTAACAAACGTTCATCTCTTTTTAGACCCTGTAAGCTAGGAGTCATAGGGCAACCTTCATAAGACTGAACACTCATACTCCTATAGCAACCTAATGAGTTAGGGATCTTCACTAACTGTTTGTAATTGGAAAAGCTAAAGTTTTGAGAGATTCAGTAACTTCTATTTTCTGGTTCAAAAATTTTCACATAATGGCAAAAACATCTGCAAGTGTCAGAGAAAGTGATCCCACATGCCACATGAAATCAAGAAGGCCAATCAGGCCCTGCTCTTACTGGCCTAGAGTAATTGCTGGCCAAGGTGCTGATAAACATTTTCCAGTAACTCCAAACAAACAGTTCAGACCAACATTTTATTGTAAGTCAGAGTATAACCTGGAAGTGCATGTTCATCACACTATCTTAGAGCACTCTCCCAGCTCTCCAGGACTTCAGCTAGACAGGTCCGGGAGCCACAGCATTCAATTGCCTGCAAAAGGTGAGCAATCTGTTTCTTCTTGTTCCCTATGATCCAACGTAATACTGACTTAGACATTATTACCATTTGCAGAGGATTAAGACAGTTACTATCAAAGTGCTTCTTAGAAATAAGGGAACATCTCAAAATAAAATTTTACTCTTCAATAATTAGATATTTCATTCCTTCCATCTCCAAAAGCAAACAAGCAGAACCAGGAATCGTTTAACAGATTAACTTCTCCTCAATTATTACTAAAAAACAAACAAACAAAAACAATTAAAACGGGACTCTTTATTTAGAGAGATTTTTTAATAAGTCATAAAAAATTTAGTGTGATTTTTTTCAGGACAAGAGATATTTGACAATTACCTTTCCAGTGGAAAAACCTAGAAAAGGAAAGCTTGGAGAGAGTAAAGGATTTAAAAAATTTTAATTTAGGGGCGCCTGGGTGGCTCAGTGGGTTAAAGCCTCTGCCTTCAGCTCAGGTCATGATCCCAGGGTCCTGTGATAGAGGCCGGTGTCAGGCTCTCTGCTCAGCAGGGAGCCTGCTTCCTCCTCTCTCTCTGCCTGCCTCTCTGCCTAGTTGTGATCTCTGTCAAATAAATGAATACAATCTTTAAAAAAAGAAACTATTAATAACATTCTTATCAGTAGGGCAAAAAAGAAAATTTATCAGACCATCTCATTACACATGATGAATTTTAATAAAATTTTTCACTAACAAAAATCTGTATAAAATAAGAAATAAAGAACCTACTTTAACATGATAAAAATATTTATATCATTTATATCAGACATAACAAACAATGACATAGCTAATAGTGAAGTATCAGAAGAATTCCAGTTGAGCCCAGGAACAAAACGCATGTATCAGCTGTCACCATGTGATTTAGCATTTCTCTGGAAGTCTAGCCATTGCAGTGTGATGAAATTATCTTTATTCCAAAAAAGAAGCTAAGGTACATTTATGTATAGATTAGATGATTAACAAGTTTTAAGAATATAAATGATTGCAAAATAAATACATAAAAGTAATTTTAGTTGTGTGTACTAGAAATAATTGGTTAGAAAAATATAATGGGAAAATATAAAAAAATAAAAACAAAATACATGTAAGTATTAATGAATTTTCCCATTGAAACACACTTCACTGAAATTTTTTTCAAACAGTAATATAATGAACACACTGAATTCATCTAATACTATATAATCTTATTTTTCTTTCTTTAAATATTTTTCATAATCTTATTTTCATCATTTTATAATCTTTCAAAGTTAGTTTTACTGTAGGTATACCTCTTTTGACAAGCATGTGGCTGAATTTATTTTGTTTTCCAATTCCTTGGATCCCTATGAAACAGAGGAGCTTAATAATTACATCCTATTGTATATTAGGTACATTATTGTATATCTTCCTTTAACTGTTCATTATGTTTTTCTTATTTTCTGCTCTTTATTGGACTGGCCAACTGTTTGGAGTTTGTTGTTGTTGTTGCTGGGTTGTTGTTGTTGTTGTTGTTGTTGTTGTTGTTTTAGTATAGTTGACACACACTGTTACACTTGTCTCAAGTGCACACTTGTGATTCCACAAGTCTATACAGTATGTTGTGCTCACTAGTGTAGCCACCATCTGTTATCATACAATGTTATTACAATACTGTTGACTAGATTTCCTATACTGTGCCTTTTATCCCCTGACTTACTCATTCCATAACTTAAAGCCTGTACCTTCTGCTCCCCTTCCACCATTTTGTCCATCCACACACTCTCCTTCCCTCTGGCAACCATCAGTTTGTTCTCTGTATTAATAGGTCTGATTCTGCTTTTTGTTTGTTTGATTCTTTGTTTTTTTTTTTAGATACCACATGTAAGTAAAATCATGTGGTCTATTTTGTTCCTTAGTCTGACTTATTTCACCCAGTATAATACCCTCATGTTTTGTGTTTCCTCTACTTGTTAGAAAGGAGTACATAGTCTTTCTTTTGTTTTAGTAGTTACACTTCACATTTAACATAAATATTCAGAATTCATTCATAAGAACATTAGAATTCCTTCAGAACAAATTTCCCTAAGTCTCAGCTTTCCTATTATTGTTCAGTATTTCAGATCTACTTGTTTCTTCACTTTCCAACTGAATTATTTCTCTTATTTACACTCAGTACTTATTTAGATTGATCCACATTTGCTCTTTCTTTCATCTTACTCTTCTTTTGGCTTCAATAACCTTCCTGATGAAACATTTCCTTAGTAGTTATTATCAGTCTACCACAAGGAAATTCTCTTATTTCACCTTCATTCTTTTTTATTTTTCTTAAGATTTTTGTTTATTTATTCGACAGACAGAGATCACAAGCAGGCAGAGAACCAGGCAGAGAGAGAGAGAGAGAGGAAGGGAAGCAGGCTCCCCACTGAGCAGAGAGCCTGACACCAGCCTCTATCACAGGACCCCCGGATCATGACCGGAGCCGAAGGCAGAGGTTTTAACCCATTGAGCCACCCAGGCGCCCCCACCTTCATTCTTAAATAAAGTTTAGCTTGCTTTGAAACTCTAGGTAATCAGTTCTTTTCCTCTGTACTATGAGGGTCTGTTTCCCAGTGTTTGGGATTTGACGTAGTTTGTGAAATATTCATTGTAGGTTCATTTGGTAACTCCTTATAAAAAAATAATTGAGGGGCGCCTGGGTAGCTCAGTAGGTTAAAGCCTCTGCCTTCGGCTCAGGTCATGATCCCAGGGTCTTGGGATCGAGCCCCGCATCAGGCTCTCTGCTCCGCAGGGAGTCTGCTTCCTCCTCTCTCTGCCTGCCTCTCTGCTTACTTGTGATTTCTCTCTGTCAAATAAATAAATAAAATCTTTAAAAAAAAATAAAAAATAATAATTGAACTCTTCTTTCAGGAAAACTAATTTTTTTAAGTGTTTAGTGTTGTGCAATTTCACTATAATTCAACCAAATCTGGATGTTTATAGTTACCCAACTTAAGACATAGGAAGTTTAGTAAATCTGAAAATTCAGACATTCCTCAATAGGGAAAATTTCTCAGTACTGTATTACCCCTCTCCTTATACTCTATACTCTTTCATCTGGAACATCTAGACGTATTATGTCTATATATCCTAAAACCTCTTTTCTATGTACTTATCAGTCCATATTATCCCAGAATATTTCCTACCCTCTGTCTTCCAATTAATAAAGTCACTCTTCAACTATATCCAATCTACTTATCACCTGTTCCAAAGATGGTTTTTTTTTTAATTTTAATAACTATGTGTTTTGTTTTTTAGACTATTTAGTTACTTTCCAGTGTTGTCTTTTCCTTTATCATAGTTAACAGGTCTTACAGTATTTATTACTTTCTTTTGTCTGAAAATTTCAAAATCCACTTAAATTATTTAAATTAGGTTGTTATCTCTAGTTCTATTTGGTGTGTTTTTTGATTCCCTCCAAATTTTATCTCATGTGTGGTTCGTATTTTTTAAAATAAGTTCATCCTGACAAGAAGCTAAATTCAGTGGAAATTCTATTTTTCCTAGATTGTAAGAATATCTCTTCAGAAATTTGTGCCTCTGATAGGTCTTTTCCCTTGACTAGCTAGAGGCATGGATTGTGGAGTACAAATTCAGCCTTTTATAAAAGGTGAAAAGGCTTGGGAATACAATTCTTTTCAGGTCATATTTTTCTGTTCATGCCCTCAGGCAGGCTGAAAGTTTTTGTGCTATTTTCCTGGGTCATTAAGAATTTGAATAGTTTTCTATTTTATGAATGGATCAGACCTTATGAATCCTGGTTTTATGCAGTAGTTCATTTCTAATCCCCAACATGATCCCTTGCTCTAACAGTGGCTAGCAGAGTCCCAGCTCTAGCCAGGAAGTCCTATGTGCCTGGGCTTCATGTTCCATTCACTGTTCCAATTTTAAATTCCCTCTGTATTTGGAGACTTTTTTCCTTGTTTCTATCTTGAGCTTAGCCAAATATTTGAATTTTCAGTTGTTATATTTTAAATGGCACTTCTATATATTTGAAATTGGAAAAAGGTTTTCTGGGTCAGCTCAGTCCAGCTACTTAATGGAAATCAACTTGGCATTACATGAAATATTCTAATTGTCAATTTAGTTTTGGTCTTCTAAGCAGAATGATTTCCTTGAGGAAAAGAACTATATTCTATTCATCTGTGTTTCTATTTGTTGAACAGATGAACTTATCACCTATGTCCTCATCTTACTCTTGCCATTTTCTGGTATTTCAGAATTTTGCTGACTGCTGATAGAGTTTTTGCAACATTTGGTTGCTATAACACAAACATATGAATCTGCAGTGACCTTTAGTGTTTGGTGGGGTTTAATGAAGCTTTGTCTGAATGATGGCTTGAAATCCAGATGTAGAAAGCAGGCTTCCCCAGTCTCTGTTATTAGGAGAAAATGAACACAGAAGCATAATTATAATGTATGTCTTTAGTAAAGCTACCACCTGGGATGAAAGGTAGGCTTCTTTTTATTGAAAATGTTAAATAGTTGCTTCAAAAGTTCAATGAATCAATTAACATTTCTTTGTATTTAAGCCTGCATTTTTGGGGAAAGAAATTTGAAATCTTTGTACTTATTCTAAAAACAAAATTGAGCAATATAATTTTGTTAAATATTTTCAACAAGTATCAAACCAATAGAATGATAATGTTTTAATTTGTCAACTATATGAGATAGTTCTATTTTTATGGTTACTTATAATAACTTCTCTGAAGGTTTAAAAGACATAGACATCACCATCCTTGGCTAGATTTTATGCTCTCATTATTTTTGTGACTATAGTTTCACAATATACATGTATATTATGAAATACATATATGTATACACACACAATGTGTTGCTAGATTCTGATTAGATCTATGTTGTACCTATTTAGATGCTAAATAGTAATGTATCTTTTCCAAGAAGATGGTAAAATGAGTACCTTTTCAAAGAAACGATTCTCTTTACATCTGTTATAACAATTAAATCAGAATTTCTCATCCTTTTCTTAATTCATGTCCCTTACAATAGTTTCTCAATTCTTTGCTTGTCCCCATTAGCCAAGCAAATTTCACAGGGCTTTCCTTTTTAAGCTTGTTTTAGGAAAGCAAGAATATTGAAAATGATGTTTCAAATTATGTCTCTGTATTTTGGAATATTTTTCACAGAATCAACAGCTATTAAAATAAATATGGCCTCAAGACCTACCATAAACAAAATTTCACAGTTTCTATTAGTAGAATTTCATTCAGTAAGAACAGACAAAACTCCAGTTTCCAACAAAATGTTTTGAATTTCTACTCTAGTCAGATAAGAACTGGTTTATCTGAGGGATTGGCAAATAATGACCATCAAGACTAATATAGTCCATGGCTTACTTTTGAATAAAGTTTTATTAAATCACAGGCTTGCATATTTGCTTCCACAATAACTATAGCTCCTTCTTGGCTATATCAGAAGACTTGAGAAGTTCCAAGTGTTGCGACAGATTGTATGGTCCACAAAAACAAAAAATGTTTACTATCTGGCTCTTTATGGAAAAGTTTGCAGGCTCTTGCTTTAAATCACTCAGGGCTGCATCAGGGTCAAATTTCTTAAGTTAATTAAAGCACAGGGGCTTTACACTGGCATGGATTTCTAATTCTAGAGCCAAATATTAGCAAACAACTTGAACAGATAAGGTGATAGTATTTTTGTTCAAAATATTTGCTGTATCTTTCTGGGAGGAGAATTATATTTTCTGGCTCCTTTAACATCAGGTCTAGCCATATAACTTCTTTGCCCAATGAACTGTGAATTGAATAATGTGTTTCACCTCCAGAAAGAAGCTTTAAAATCCAATGCATGACTTGCCATGCACTTTTTTCCATCTGGAAAGAGACTGGTGATGTCTTAGAGGTTGTTCTGACAGCCTGAACCCTTAGAAAAGGTAACATGGAAATAGAGCTGCCACTAATCCTCAGTATTTATCAGCATTGGTGAGAAATAAAACTTTACTATGTGAAAGCTACTAAGACTTTGGGGTTGTTTGTCACTGCACAATAACTAAATTTAACTTGACTTATAAAAAGTTCTTTTTAGGAAGAAACATGTTTTTATTGGCTCATTGAAAGATCAAAAAGCTAGAGTGAAGATCAAATAAGCAAAGTCAGCAACAAATAAATGATTGGATTATTTTTTTAGTCTGAGCCCAAATGAAAAACAAATTTAAACTGTCTCCAATCAACTAATATAACATTTAGTAAATGCTATCAGTATCAGTTACATAGAGAACACAACTGAATAAGACAGCCACACACACACACACGCACACACACCCACCAATGGAGGCTGAAATAAAAACAAAAATCACTAAGCTTCAATAGTACAAAGTTAAAGATAAACCTAATTTTTTCACTTTTTGACCATATGCAGGCAATAGAGAAATTTTAATTCCATTATTTGACCAACTAGTTAGAGGGGTCTGTTTTATCCCTCACTAATTCATGTACTTGCATCTAAAAGAAAATTAAGCTAACTTCAGGGCTATCATAAATTAAAAAAAAAAAAAGAATATGCTTGGATCAGTTGTCATAACCAATGCCAAAACTTTAAAAATGAAAACGCAAAGAACCAATATGCCTATGAAAAGTTCATACATAGTAAATACGCTAATTAATGAGAAGACACTGCTTTCCTCTGAAGGATGGGCTAGTATCTTAATATCTAATAATGGCAAATATGTAAGCAAGCATGTGTCTTGTCCCACATACATTGCTGGTGAGATTTCAAAAGGGTAAAATCTTTCTGGGAGGCCATATTATGATATGTATCAAGGATTATTATAATAATCGTAACATTTGATCCAACAATTCTGCAACTAGGAATTTATCCTAAGGAAGTGATTAAGCACGTGTGAAAATATTAATTTACAAGAATAGTCATCTGATCACAGTTGATAAAAAATTGAAAATAGCATACATTTCTTAAAACATGGAAGTGGTTAAATAATCATGCCAAATCATTTTATGGAAATCCATTTAGCAATTAAAGATTTGGTAATAGAAAAATAATAACATGAAAATAAGGTCATGGTTGATTAACAAGCAGAACAAACCAATGAACAACAGGATAAAAATCATTATAAATGGTATGAGTACATATTAGCATAGGAAACATTCTAGAAGATATACACAAAGTGTGACTAATGACTAACCATCAATTGTTAGATTAAGGATGATACTTAGTTCCTTTTATTTGCCTTTATTTTTTAATTAGTCTACAATATGAACAGATTGCTTTTCATAAACAAAATTTAAGTTAATAAATCATTAAGCAACAGTACTTAAGAGTGCAAAAGAAAAAAATATAATATACAATATATTATGCATAATATATATTATGTATTTATATATCACACATTTATTATATTATATATTGATCTCTCCTTCTCTCTATATATAAATGTACATGTATATATATCTCCTAATAGATTTCCAGAAAGATTATAAACTATATGTAATGCTTAAATTTGTGATAAGTCATTGAAACTGATGTATGGATAGGAAAATAATATATAATATATCAAATTAGAATATATTGAAATATTTTAGAAGTGAAAAAATAACAAATTATCTTTACATTAATGAGAGTTATATACATACAAAGTGTCATCATTTTTATATCATTCAAATTATTAATTTTAAATTTTTCAATATTAATTGAAATCATTAAGGAAAATACTGACATAGTGCTCAAATATTTGTTTGTATAATTTGAAATGAATTTTAACACTTTTAGAAGCACTTATATAGTTAAAATTTTAAAAAAGCACATTCAGAAAAAATATGTGCTACATCTAATAAATGGATAAAAATTTTTAGACATAGGACAGAATTAGGAAGCTCAGGAAAAAAAATGCAATAGATAAAATAATATTCAACTCAAAAAAGGAAGCATCCACTTAAATAAATAATTTTACATTTTTATTAAAGCAGCAATACATATATGATATAAACCAGTGAAGGACAGGTTGTGAAAAGTTAACATGGTAGTAAGTGTAGCATCTGTGCACATTATGATACAACCCTTCTGGAAAACAAATCTAGTACACAGTTATACTTTCACCTAGCAATTACACTTGCAGGATTACCATATTTAATGCAAAATTCTCTTCTGGCTGAAAGTGAGTTTGGAATTTGCCCTACTGTATCTTCCCAAGGTTTTCACCTATACAAGTGTATATTTAATTGGACTTGCTGAGACAAAGATTATGCATATTTGACAGTACTTGCCAAATGTTTTCCATTAAGGAGGTTGAAATGGGAAACTGAAAACCATGTTCAGAGAGTCACTAAAAGGACTCACAGGACTCAACATACAATTATACTCATGGCTGGGATTTAATGCAGTGACACAAGAGCACACAGCTAGATCAGAAGGGTAAAACAGGCAGCAGAGTCTGGAGGAGCCCAGGTGCAGGCTTCCTCAGACACTTTCCATCTCATGAGGGGTCACACTGAACACTCTTCCTCCAGCAACCAAAAGGCAAGAGTATATGTGTGATCTCTCTCCAGCCCATTGGAGAGATGCAGTGCCAGAGGTTTTCAGTGGAGGCTGTTCATGTAGGCACCTTCTATTTGGCAATTATCAAAATTCCAAAAGGAAGGGAAAAGTTTGGCAGAAACTTATATATAAACAGTCTAGGCACAGTGAGTCACTCTTTTCAATCAGGAAAAAGTGGAAACCCTATAGAAATTCAAGTTCCTGGCTTCCTCCTTCCCATGCAGACCTATCTAAGAACATCAGTCTAAGATGGGCTATGTTAACCCTTTCTGCACAGAAACACACCAGCCCATGTGCTATTTCCTGTTTTGCTATGCATTGGCACAAATATGCTCTTGTCATAGTTTTTTAAAAAGCAAGGAGAGGGCAGGGCAGGATGATAGGTAAAATTAGTATTTCATTTTCATTTCTTTAATCAAACCTGAAGTTATGTATGCTTTTCACTCTTTGCTGGTCACTGGTATTTCTTTGAAGTGCTTTGTTCAAGCATTTGTTAGACTAATTTTTGTGAGAAAAAATTATTAGGCACTCATTTCTGCTCAGTGATTTGAATATCTCTGGTCTAGTAGCCTCATACTGAAGTTCGTCTAGAATGAGAAGTCAGTGACACTAGCCAGGACATATCTGGAAAGGTTATGAAATGGGAAACAGGAAGTAGGGAGAATAACACTGCAAGGCATCAAACTGTATTATAAAGTCATGGTAAGTTTTATGATACATCTAAAAATTTCTGTTATGCAGTTTTAGTCTTCAAGATGAACTTTCCATATCATTTTATTATATTAGAAAGAGATGATACTTTGAACAGGTCACATTGAATTTATTTTTTTTTTTTTTTAATTACTCTTTACATCCTTGATGTTCTCCAATATTTGTGGCTCCTTTAATTCTTTTGTATCCTCAGAAGACTCTTAAGAATTTATTTTACATAAAAACCCATTAACTTTTGGTAAATGTATCCCTAGAAGATTGATTTTTATTTTATTTTTACTGTGAACTGATTTTTTCCCCTTTTTTATACTATGTAATTAGATTTTTTCATACAGTATACATTGGTAAGCTATTGAATCTTTTAAATTGATTTTTTGTTTTCACCTGTTTTGTTGTATTACCTTATTATTTCTAATCTTTTTAAGCTCATTTTCTTTCAGTTTCTTTATAAATTACCATATGATATGCAATATACAAATATGACGACTTAACCTCTTAAGCAGAATTTATATATTTTACATTGTGATTTTATCTAATTATGGTTTTTAATATTATCAGAAGAACTATAATTAATATTGGCAATTCTGAGCCCCTTGTCTTCTTCTTGGTTTAATGGGATTATTTATACTATTTCTTTTATTTGTTGGGGGAAATACTGTTTTTATAGGGTGGTGAAAGAAAGAAAGGGGAGGAAGAATATAAGAGAAAGAGTCAAGGAAGTATCCACTGACTTCTATTTTGCTAACACTTTACAAGAAATGACTGTTGACTTTTATTGAAGAATTTTATCATAGAATGAAACTCTCTTTAGGACAAATGTCATCTACTTACAGAAGCACCCATTGTCACTTTATATGAAGTGACATACCCAAATAATTTTTTTCTCATCTTTATAGTTACTCTATAGCATAGGTCAAAAATCTCTAAGTAACTGGTAAACATATTTATTTGGCTGCTGTCTATTTCTCCCTAAGGAGTGTTGGCTCTCCAAAGACCTTGTTTATTATGCATCTACTTCATATCTACAGTTTTTAAGAGTGTTAGGACAGTAATTCACACATAGTAAATGCTTCAAAAATTTACTAATCAAGAAACAATGTATTTTTTAAATTTATGTATAAGTTTAATTACTAATATCATTTTATTTGGAATTTACGTTGGTATTCCTAAATGAATTGCCTTTTATTTTTTAGTACATGCTTATTTTTCATTTTCTTAAAATGACATTAAAAAATTAAAATATATATATATTTATTGCCTCTTCAATAAATGGTGCTGGGAAAATTGGACAGCCACATGCAGAAAAATGAAATTGGACCATTTTCTTACACCACACACGAAAATAGACTCAAAATGGATGAAGGACCTCAATATGTGAAAGGAATCCATCAAAATCCTTGAGGAGAACACAGGCAGCAACCTCTTTGACCTCAGCCGCAGCAACATCTTCCTAGGAACAACGCCAAAGGCAAGGGAAGCAAGGGCAAAAATGAACTATTGGGATTTCATCAAGATCAAAAGCTTTTGCACAGCAAAGGAAACAGTTAACAAAATCAAAAGACAACTGACAGAATGGGAGAAGATATTTGCAAACGACATATCAGATAAAGGACTAGTGTCCAGAATCTATAAAGAACTTAGCAAACTCAACACCCAAAGAACAAATAATCCAATCAAGAAATGGGCAGAGGACATGAACAGACATTTCTGCAAAGAAGACATCCAGATGGCCAACAGACACATGAAAAAGTGCTCCATATCACTCGGCATCAGGGAAATACAAATCAAAACCACAATGAGATATCACCTCACACCAGTCAGAATGGCTAAAATCAACAAGTCAGGAAATGACAGATGCTGGCAAGGATGTGGAGAAAGGGGAACCCTCCTACACTGTTGGTGGGAATGAAAGCTGGTGCAGCCACTCTGGAAAACAGCATGGAGGTTCCTCAAAATGTTGAAAATAGAACTGCCCTATGACCCAGCAATTGCACTACTGGGTATTTACCCTAAAGACACAAACGTAGTGACCCAAAGAGACACATGCACCTGAATGTTTATAGCAGCAATATTCACAATAGCCAAACTATGGAAAGAACCTAGATGTCCATCAACAGATGAATGGATCAAGAAGATGTGGTATATATACACAATGGAATACTATGCAGCCATCAAAAGAAATGAAATCTTGCCATTTGCGACAACATGGATGGAACTAGAGCGTATCATGCTTAGCGAAATAAGCCAAGCAGAGAAAGACAACTATCATATGATCTCCCTGATATGAGGAAGTGGTGATGCAACATGGGGGCTTAAGTGGGTAGAAGAAGAATCAATGAAACAAGATGGAATTGGGAAGGAGACAAACCATAAGTGACTCTTAATCTCACAAAACAAACTGAGGGTTGCTGGGGGGAGGGGGGTTAGGAGAAGGGAGTGGGGTTATGGACATTGGGGAGGGTATGTGCTTTAGTGAGTGCTGTGAAGTGTGTAAACCTGGTGATTCACAGACCTATACCCCTGGGGATAAAAATATATGTTTATAAAAAATAAAAAAAATAAAAAAATAAAAAATATATTTATTTATTTGAGAGAGTGGGGGGCAGAGTGACAGGGAGAAAGAGAATCTCCAAGCAGACTCCCCATTCAGTGCAAGGCCCAATGTGGGCCAATCCCATGTCCCAAGATCACAACCCAAGCCAGAATCAAGAATTGGAGCTCAACTAACTGAGCCACCCAGTCACCCTATTAAAATGACATTTAAAAAATGACATTAAGTACACACAGATTTTTTTGCAATGTCATAAATTATTTAAAGAGTATAAAGTTATCATTTAAATATTTAACATAATTTATCTGGAAAAATATCTGAGCCCTTCAATTCAGACTAGAAATGGCACTTTGATAACCTTCTCAAAATTCATATGGATTCAGTCTGTTTAGCTTTTTTTAATTTGTTCTTTATCTTCTATGTGTTTTCTTGGTCACCCTTATTAACATGTTTTTTCCTAGAAATCTATTTAGTTTAGATTTTCCAAATGATTCATGTTAGATGCATGTTTAATTTTCTATATTTGTTAGTATTTGTCTTTTTTTTTCTCACTGTTTCTGAATATCATTTATAATTTCCTGAATTTTGTTCTTGATTTATCTAGCTAAATGTGAACTCTTTAAAAATATATTTTATAAAGTTACTTGTGATAGTTTTTTCCTATTTTGGCTTTATTTTCATTCTTATATTTTTGTTGTAAATTGCAATGATATTTACCAACTTGTATAAACCTCATATTTAAAAATTTGTCATTTATTCATATTTTATTTTCATTTAATGTGTTTCTGTTATACATTACTGAGCATTTGAAGTTTCTTCTTTTTTGTTTTCTATTTTTGATATTGTAATAATTTATTTTTTTATTACATTTACATCCTCCTATATGATTATTGTCACCAATTTCGGAATTTACACTAAGGAAATACTTTTAGATTCTAAACTAATAATGGTTTTAGGACATGCCATCAATTTAATATAGCTTGTTAACAATATTTAAAGACCATGTTAAATACACATAGATTATAAAACATACCCTGATTTTGAAGTAGTTAAGATATTAAAAATGTTTATTTTTGGATTTAGAGATTATAGTCATTCGTATGATGAAAACATAGAGACGTTCACAAATATATTTAAGGCGGAATTACTTAAAATAGCAAACTACTATTTAAATAAATGCCTACAACTAGATAAACATCTAAGTGAAGTATACCAAGTTTAAATCTTATGCAGCAATATAAAATAATTATGAACATATAATTACAAGGAGAATATTTATGAAAGAACATTAAATGAACAGGAAAAATAAACTATTTCAATACTACAGATGAAATTCTCTAGAAGCATGCTCACATATGTATAAACACAGAATGATACATAGGAGGAAAAAATTAAAGAGCACTTTAAATAGTCCCAATAATATTCCCAATAATAAGGTTAGAGGAGATTCTTTATTCTCATATCCCTCTTCCCAGCCAAATTTTGTTCTAAATTTATCTGAGCAATAAAGGAAAATGTAGCAAATTCAGAGATCTACAGAAAGCAGTAAAAGCCAGTCTCACATGATCTACCCCTTGATTCCCTCACAGGGCTGAGAGGAGGAAAGAAGAGCAGAGCTGCAAAGGGCTTATCTCCCATCTTTCTTCCCGAGACATGCAGACAAGTAGACACTGCCCATGGGCAGATCTGAACCAAGTGCTGTGTACACCTGAGTGAGGGCCAAACGCAAGAGTCCAGGTCGACACCTCTATTCACTCAAAATGGTCTAATTTCCTAGTAAAATGATATGAATCTACTCACTCAGTTATTTTATCTGTTCATAAGAATTTCCCTAAGCTGAAGATTGAAGACAAATATCAAGAAGGATTTGAAATGGCCGTAATTATGTTATTCAAGAAGCAGCTGTCCCCATAGTCTGCTTTCCCCACAAACCCTGATGTCTCTTGTTGCCTCGTCTTTCATTCCCAATAGATTTCACATTGTTGAAAAACAAGGTCCCTGACTTTGATTTTTTTTTTTTTAAATCTGCTATTGTGCTTCATAAAAGTTTGGCAAATAGTACAAACCCCAGTATATATGCATATACATATACATATACATATACCTGAAAATCTAATTCTTTATTCATATATATGCATTGAATCAAAAACACATCATCCTTTAGCTGGCATTGCTATTTTTAAATCAGTCTCTCTAAATTTCCCCCAAATAGCCTATTTTAAGGTGGAGTTTGAACGAAATATTTCATGGAAAATTATATAATTCTGTTTCCTTTTTTTTTTTTTTTTTTTTTTTTTTTTTAGATTTTTATTCTCCAGGGATACTGGGAGTAGAATGCCTCAACACTGTCCGATTCCCATCCAACACCTCCCCTTCACTCAGAATCCCTTACTGGCTTATTTTCTGGGCTGTATTATTGTTTCCTACACTCCACATTGACAAATGTGTCACTTTCCCACTCACATTATCACTATCAAAATCTCTTTTCTACACTTGATCCATTTTGTTTTTCCTTAAAAAATAATTGCATACAAAATTCAACTTGTACTCTATAGATGAGCCCCTTCACACACACACACACACACACTTACTTGGTTTCTCATATCAATATTTTGAGAATTAAAATATAGGGGTACTGGGTGGCTCAGTTGATTAAGCATCTGACTCTTGATTTCCACTCAGGTCAAGATCTCTGGATCATGAGATCAAGCCCCCTTTAGGGTGCTGAGCTAAGTATGGAGTCTGCTTAACCATCTCTTTCTCCCTCTCTCATTGCTCCTCCCCACCTTGCTCACATTCTCTCTCTCTCCCTGAAAAAAACATTTTTTTAAATTAGTATATTATAAAAACATAATGTAGAGGGATCTGGTTATCTCTGTGTTTCTTTTAGTACTTTTTTAGTACTTTCTTTAGTACTTTAGTACTTTAGTACATGTACTTTAGAACATAATACAAACTATGTATGTAGTTTGTATTACATATATACAAATTATTATATGCAAACATAAACTAGGCACATATCAAAGATTGTTTAGCTAACTGATGATGAAATCACCAAGATACTGAAGTTGGTTCAAAAACATGGTGGTATGGAGGTATTTACAATGGCTAAAAGAAAAAAAAAAAATACCTGAGAAAGATTGCTAGTCCAGGTACAAAATAAGTTAAAGTTCATCAAGGACAAGTAATTCTGTACTCTTTGGTCAAAAACCATGTGCAATTCATTCCCATTCCTATAGGATTGGAATCATTTACATTGCCAACCATTTTCTGCAGGGGAACAGGTATCCTTGCAATGTTGCAAACTATTCTAAATGATAGTAAATAGCAAGTCAAACAGGGAATATACAAGACAAGTGAATTGGGAAATCCCTTGGCAGGACTGTTAGATAATGTCTAGCAGGACAGTGAAAAGACTTTCTGTAATCCTTTCCATGTTTTGAATCATTTCTCCCAACAATCTGAATTTCTGAATGATTACTAATGCTTCACATACATATGGACCTAACTATAAACATGTCCATGTTTGGTACAAAAACGGTGTTTTCATCCCTGACTAGATTTGAAGAATCTGGAAGTTCAGAGTTTCTTGGCCTCTATCCAGTCAGTCAATGCAGGCTGACACAGGCTATCTCATATAAGTGTATCCTTCCTCCAGGAAACACTTATGGATTGCCTACTATGCTCCAGGTGCTGTGTGTTATACAGAAGAAAATTCAATTCTTCCCTCTTTGGGGCTAAGAGCCTAATTGAGAAGACAGATGTACAACCAATTACAGTAGAATCTGACAAGTGTTTGCAGGATGCCGGGGGCCCCCAGGGGAGCAGCTCCTCATGTCAGGGCTTCTGAGTCAAACCAGCCTGAATTTTACCACTGAAATCATGTTGTTTATTGACTGCACAAAGTATCCATAATAAACTTTTATACCTCAATTCTAAGCTTGAAATCTTTAAAAAATGCATGACACAATTCTCTGACTCCTGAACCTGAGGATATAAAAATAACTCAAATTGATTAGATGACTCTGGGTCATTATGCTAAATACACAAACCATCCTGGACTGTCACTCAGCAATGACCCAGAAACTAGTGAGTCATAAAGGACATATTTTCTCCCATAATAAATAACCCAGCCTGCTATGTTTTTAAATTACTATATCTGCTTTATATGGTTTTATGTCTCCTGTACCACTGTCTGATGTCCTTTGATATGTACAATGAAAATACTTGTCATAGTTATTCTGTTTTACATATAAATCATGTAAATACGTGATCACTGTTATTTTTCACATCATGATAATTTATATTGTTGCTATCATGTGCAGAATAAATTATTCTTTACTTTAGCATTTCCAACTGAAAAATGGGTGGAATGACAGTCAATAATGATGGGGTGGTAAGAAGTCACGGCAATCTCCTGTAAGATAAGGTTATGAAATAAGAGAAGTGATATTCTAGATTTATAAAGGATAATTGAATAATCTTATTCTGTATTACTTTGAAAAAGCTTTCAACACCTCATTGTGTTCAATTATACCACTGATTGCTCAGATGGAGAAAATTTCGGAAAGTTGCAAGACGCTTGCTGGTAAATTGCTGATGAAGTACTTTCTCATTGTCCTTGTGTCTTAAGTGGGCAGGATCACGAGTCCCTTGCAGACATCTGTGAATTTCAGTTATTTATTTGTTTGTTTGTTTATTTATTTTTCTCATATTAATGGCTTGTGGTCTTTGTCAAAGATTCAAGGGCCAGTTTGAATTAAGTTTTCTGGAAAAGAATACATGAAATAGAACTCTATTTCCTGAAGCATACTTCTCTTATGAGTTTTATTATATAACTGGAGATGAACATATTTAAGGGACAAAAAATACCACAAAGATGGTGTTAAAAATCACACAGTTCAACCCATAATGTAAACACAAGCTTTAGGTCCACAATCAGAATTTCTTCCTGTAAGGTAGGACATATATTAAAAATGTTTGTGTTTGCTTTCTTTCCCAGAAAAATAAAGACTCCAGAGCAAGAGAAAAATCTAGGCTTCCAATTCGTTCAACCCACAATTATTTCTTATCAGATATGTAGATATAAAGAAAGAGTTCCTGTCTTCACTGAATTTCTAAACTGGCAAGAAAAATCAACAACTGGGCTAAGCTGGTTAGTGTCATTGGTGCTTTGTGGGTGATGTGCCAGGATGTATGGGCAGGTTGACCATGAAGACTTTGCATACTTGTAGACAGAAAATGGTATGTAAGTTGAGACATGAACATGTGTTAGAGGGTGGGGAAGCAAGTCACAGGGAAAGGGTTCTCTCTAGACAAACTGAATCTTAGGTGCAAAAGCACAGAAGAGATATAAATTAAGTGGCAGTTTTAGGGACCCTAAGAGAAAACTCATGTGGACAAAGCCAAGAATGCAAGGGGCAGCAGAGGGCACATGAAAGCTGGAAAGTTAGAGGATGCCAGGGTCTTAATCAAGATTTTATTCTGAGGACAATGGGAAGTCACTTAAAAATCTTAAAAATGATGATATTTTTAACTTATTTTATTTAAATTCAACTAGTTAGCATATAGTGTATTATTAGTTTCAGAGGTAGAGTTCAGTTATTCATCTTTTGCATATAACATCCAGTGCTCATCACATGACATGCTCTCCTTAATGTTCATCACCCAGTAACTCCATACTCTCCCCTCCCCTCCAGCAACCCTCAATTCATTTCCTATAGTTAAGAGTCTGTTATGGTTTGTCTCCCTCTCTGATTTTGTCTTATTTTGAAAAAAAAAATGGAGATTTAAGGAGAAAAATGGTTATTTCCATAATCACATTTGCATTTTTAAAAGATTGCTTTCCTTGCATATGGAGACCATCCAGAGGAGGTAGAAAACTCCCTTAGCAAGTGCCTTGCTTTGTTTCTTTGTTTGCTTGTTTTAATACAGTGAGTAGAATGTGTTTAAGATAGGTTTGGACCTGCCCTGATAGAAATAAGAACCAGAGAAAAAGAAAATCTCAAGGTGGACTCATATTTCCATGCTCACCTGACTTCATGATAGTAAATTCCATTCTGTTCAGTGTGTCAAGAAAAGGGTGGACTAAAAGAAAGTAGAGATGTACACCTAATAAGAATCTTCCCACATACTCCTCAGTTTCTCTCTGTTGCCCATTGTGATAGGCCATAACCTGAATATGAGCCACAGTGACTAGCTATGGTTAACAAAAAGTACACAAAGGGATCCCAAGATGTGTTCCACTTCCTGTCATAGTCAAAAGAACATGTCCAGGAAATTCTGGAACCAGATATGTGTATATGAGAGTGGCATTCTCCTAGGGACCAGGCTAGCCCAAGACAAGTCATAAGAAAGGTTCTATGGCATAAACCGGAGCTCAACTTCGATTGAGTCAGGCAGCTCAAAGCCAGAGCTGTCCATCAAGAGTAGGGTCAGCAAGAGAATCATCTCTGACAGCCTTCCTGAAGCCATATGTTCTTTCTGAAGCCCTGGGCTGGGAATCCAGGTCTCCTCTCAATACTTCTTGAAGTGACAGGTGCCTGGGGCAAGCCATGAGAATGGCAGCTGACATCTATATGTTATGCCTTAGCCACCTGTCACATATATAAAAAAAATTTGAACTGAATAGTTTCTATGGGCAGGGTAGGCATTTTGACTATTGATGAGCACACAGTTGACACCAAATAAATATTTAATTAAATCTAGTATTTAAAAGATCTCATTCTTGCCTACTAGATATTTAGAAAATCTGGAATAATAAATTTAAATAGTTGTATCATACCACTATTACATCAACAACTCCCCAGAAAACAGTTGGACACGAAATAAACATAGTAGTGAGTTAACAGATATTTTTCATTTTTCTCTTGCTAGAATCTGTGGTGATCAACCATCCTTTTTGACTTCTTCTTCCTGTCTTCCCTGAGCACACATCCCTTCTTAGAATTTTCATCCCTCTAGATTACAAACCCTTGCCAAGAATTAGGTCACTAAAATGCTTTACCCCACAGAAAACTCCAAAAACATAGAAGAGCAGATTAGTTCACTTCAGGAAATAATTTTAACTTCACTCTAAAATAAAAACTCAGAATCTTATATTGACTAAAAAGAAGAGCCCCCTTTCTTCTCAGCTGCATCTTTCCTTTCGCAGGTTTCAGACCAGAATCTCCTGCCATAGACTCTACTCTTTTGGTTCTGGAAGGTATTACATGAAATGTAATGACAGGAGTTAGCATGGCTCTTACTGACGCATTCCCTCATGACACTCCAGTGATTTATTTCAATCATTATTTCGTCTGTATCTCTATCAGCTAGAAGACTGAAGAGTACACAGTAGGCACTCAATCAATATTGGCTGAATAAATAATTGAGTGACACATTATAAAATCAATATATACTAATTGTAGAAAGTTTGAAAAATAGATATGTGTACGTGGGTGCAATGTTACTACCCTGAGTTAACCACTGTTAACATTTCAGTGAAAATTTTTGGATGATTTCCTATTAAAGTTATTGAGGTTTCTGAAGAGATCATAGTGATCTAAGTATGGAAAAGTTAATCACGGCAGTCAAGAGGGCCAGGGAAAGGCAATGAACTGTGATTTGAAAGAGAAGCTCAGAGGACACATTAGGATGAATCCTTTCAAATAAGCTTGGGCAGGCAATAGAATCATTTACTCCAGAAAATCTCACTGAGGTGCCTTCAGGAACATAGTTCAAAGGGAGAGCAGACTATCTATAATTCTATGGAAAAAAAAGCTATAAGTCTGGAAGTTTCTGTTTATGCCAGATAATACATAGCACTTGACCCCTCTAACCCTATAATCTATGAATCTCTATTATTTCCCTTGATATAGCCCAGCCTGAAATTTAATTCTGTTTTGACTGGCAGTGAGAGTTGTTCACACTCCAGTATTTACAGAAAACATCAATTTCCATAAGCCTAGATACTTATGAATTACATTTGAATTATTCGTGTGATATATGGCAAATGTATTGCTGACCTAGTTAGAATACTTCCAAAAGTGCTTTGTTAGTGCATTTGAGAAGTTTAATATGCAGGGTGGCCTGTTTAGAACAGGTTCCACTTAATTCATCATGGCCAGCTGCAGTGACAGGTACTTTCAGTTTGGGGCCAAGAACAAGCTTTTTCAATCCCAAATACTCACATCCACTCCTCTAAGGACACATAGCAGTAGCTATGGGCCCCTGGGTTATAGAGATTCCTTCTCCTTCTCTCACCTCTCTTTGCTCACCATATAGCCATTTCACATTCCTGATCATCAAAGATCAATTCTAAACCTTCTTGCAAAATCTGTGATCCTTTCTCTGTTTGTCAAGATCCTCTCCATTCTCCAATTAAGGAATTTCCAAATTTACAGCTTCTAAGACTATCAGTGCTTTAATTAACCAGAAAACAAAATTCAAAATAGTAACAGAAATACATGAAAAAAATACAGGTACTAGGATAGGAAAGTGCTTGGTCAGAGTCAAAGCTCAAAAATGTTAAAGAAAATGCAGAAGAAAAAGAAGAGGCAAAATCTAAATCAGAAATCTGTTCAACAAATACTCATTGAGGCCTACTATGTTTCAGATATTTGGGTCAGGGCTGAAACAACAGATAGTGAGCAAAACAGATGGAGCCCCTGCTTTGATGAACCTTCCATGCAACTGGTGGACAGAGATGCTGATCAAGTTTGTCCAAGATAAATAGAAAGTGGCATGGACTACAGGTGAGATGTGTTTAGTGCTATGAGAGCATTTGATGAGGAGATGTGGTGTAGCCACTGGGTCTTGTGGCATTTCCCCAAGAAACAATGATGGAGCTCAGAGCTGAAAGGGAATAGCATGCTAAGGCTGGGAGATGGCCAAGCACATCACATGTTTGAGAAATGAAATGAAGGCCAGCATGGATGGTGGTAAGGGTCAGTATGAGCACTGTGGGCAATTGGCTGGGAGAGGTAGGGAGATGCCAAACAGTGCAGCGGATTTTAGGACATCTCAGGCTACAAGCAAGGAGAAGTTGTTGACTTGACCTAAAGAGGATCTAAAACCAGATGCAGTCACATGATTCACCCACATTGTTATTTCCTTACACATTTGTTCATTTACAATAAAACTTCTTTTATTTTATGTATGCTTACAAAAGGAAATGCTCAAATAAAATCAGGATGAGCTAAATTGGACATTCAGCTTAACAGCAAGGTCCTGCTGTGGATGGTTCAACACCCCCTCTCTTCCCTTCATTTTCCCAACTTGTTTTATTTTTATTTATTTCTTTTTGAAACAGTGGTTTTCAGTTGATCAACTGAGCATATGGTGAGGTGCTGTGTTATCTTGTGTTTGTGACTGCAGTAACATGTCTCTGTACCCTGTACCATGGACTTAGCTAGCATGTGACCCCTCTGAGTCACTTACGTCTTCTGGCAGATACCCATGATAAAATAGTCTGTGGTATTTGCACAGGTATCCTGTCACATTCCCTGTTTTTCACAGTTCTGGAGTTACTATGGAGAAAAAACTTTGAAATTTGTTTTCAACTGGAGTTTGGAAACACAGAAAAGGAATAAAGCAGTTGGTAGAACCCAAATTTAAACACAGCAACAAGGGCCTGAGCGTGTGAGCACTAAAGTTTGGAAAAGAGAGTCTGCTGTGATTTAAAAAAAAAAAAAAAATACTGAAGCATCTAGAGATTTGATGGACTCTGCCTGAGATCTGTACTTCAAAACAAGAAATTTGTGAAGGGCATTTCCTCCATTAGACAGAAAGTTGGAAAATAAAGCAAATAAACCAAGAGCCTTAGAAGTTAGGAGTGGGATAATCACGTGGGTGATTTGCTGGAGGGCACAGCCAGCCCTTGCAGATACATGCCTATAGTGAGGAAGAGTTATAAGGGAGAAGACAGAAGCAGGAGCAAACACTGCACCTAGGAATAAATGAAGAGACTGCTCTTCTGTTTTCTTGGAGAGTCCTAGAAAGTTCTTTCCATGTGAAAGAAAGTAAGATTCTGCCATTTAAAACTAGAAGCTATTGATCTGGCATTTCCAGGTGAAACCTGGGAAATCTTTCTTATAGCTTATATGCTAGTGGGATATATGGGACAGCCAAGTTCTACTGCGATCATCTCTCCTGCTCGAAGTATACAAAATGATACTGTTCACATACATGTGTGCACATGTGTGCATATACATGGTCAAAGTATTATCAAGAGTAGTTCAATTGTTAATAGCTCTTCATCTTGGAAAATTTCCATGTGAAAATTGATGTTAAGTACTGCATATCACAAGATGTCAAGGTCCTATAAGAAAGTAATGAAATTACCTCTGAATTGAAAGCTGAGGTCATATTTATAGGGGCTCTCCTATATTTCCTTTTGATATACCCTTTTGCTCATTTGGATGTGAGATACCAGTGATGGAAGAAGACATGCTGAACTGGAAGGTGCTGGGCAATGTAGAGGGAGATATGGTTTTATATTGACTGTATTCATTTGAGCTGCGAGTGTAAAATGGCATCATCCAAGGCCATGTTGCCCAGAGCGATCATGGCATCAGTGAAGCTTCATTGGATTCAAAGCAGAACTTTCTCTTTTCTCATTGAATTATCCAAAGACAAAAGCCTATGCCTCCAGCAAAATAATTAATTGTGAAGTCATCACACATATTTCATTAATGTTTTTCTTGCTTCTCACAAAACCCTCTAAGAGGGCAGGAGTCATGCATAAGTATAACTCTATTTACCATAAACAAAAAAGATACTTTGATTGTAGCTGTGTGCTTCTAAGTCTTTAGTAGACTGCATGTCCCTTGAACAAAAGGAATTTACTTTTCATTTATTAAATAAATATTTGTAACTTTCTAAAGTAGTAAACAAAAGAGCAAAATAATCTCCTTCCTCATGCAGCTTTTATTTTAGTGTTTCCCTATCACTTCTGTAATGCTTACTATATTCCAAAGAATGTTCAAAGCCTAAATATATATTAAATATGGTTTAATCAAATCAATTAAATATTTAATTATATAATTAAATATTAATAAATTAATAATAACTAATAGATAAATTTTAACTAACTAATTAATTAATTATATATAAAGGCAACCACCTGTGAAGTAAGTACTAGTATTAGTTCCATCTTCAAATGGAAGGACTAAACAGAGGGAGTATTAATGCCTTGTTCAAGGGCACAGATGCTGGAATTTATACCCAGGTACTTTGACTTCAAAATCTACATCCTTGTTCTCTTTGCTCTATCTATTATCTCTCCTCCTTTATATTACCTTTCTATTACTAGTGCTCAGCGTAACTCTCTGCAAAGAGTAAATGAATGCTTATTGAACACATTGATTAAAGGATGGCTATCATGTTAAAGATGTTGATGGTGAGAAAATACTGAAAATAATGATTTATATTTATCAAGTACCTGACATACTACGTTTCATGAGTTACAAGCATCTCGCCATGCAGTCCTCTCAATAGGCACAATGTTGGTCTGCTACCCAGGTGGTTAGTCACAGAACCAGAATTTGAACCCTGGGCCTTTCTAACCACTGTATCCATGCTCTTCCACTACAGCTAAAAGTCATCAATTGTGGGATTACTCTTCTACCTTCTGGCTAAGTGATTTGAGACTAATTACTTACAACTTTGTGTTGCACATTAACCACTATAAAATAAGTTTAAGTTATACTTTGTCAAGTGCAGTGAATATATTAAAAACACATATAGTATACAATAACAAAATAAAATCTCTTTATCAGTACACACACACACAAACACACATACACACTCTTATTCCACAGGATAGCAAGTTGAAAGTCACTATGAATCAACCATAAATCCCAGTGGATCTAATGGAAAGAGTCTGAATGAAATGGAGATTAATACAGTAGGCACAATGTATAAAATACAATTTATGATTTAAAATCCATAGAGCAACACTAAGGGCATTATGATTTATTCTATATTAAACCCATTTCCCAATCCTAATATTCATGCCCACATGTTTTTAATATGCTATTTAGCCACACATTTTACAGGCATAAACATCACCATATGAGCTTTCAATTAGCATTGATTTTCATCCTGAAGAAGTGCCTATTGGAATGAAATGGTAGGAATGGCTGGGAACTGATGTATGCGGAGTTAAAGTGCTGTTAATTCAATTGCTTTATCTGATCCAAAGTCACTTAGATTATATTAAATTAGCCATCTGCTTGGCTTTCACCTTGGAATGTCTGCCAGATGCTGAATGTGTTTACAGAGTTCATTAACAGACCCAACCTTAATAACAACTTTCTTGTGGTAACACTAGTGACCAGAAGTTTTCTTGCAAAGATATCATAGGAAAAATACATAAGCAACACTTAAATAAATGTTCCCAGAACAGAATATTTTGATTAATTTTCAAATTAAAAAACTCTTTTGATTGGAAGGGAATTTGGGCCAAGGAGTCCTACACTGACTGATCCCTTTCACTTCTCTCTTGACAAGCAATGACAGTTGATCATCCTTGAATTATAAAAATACCAGTTTCCACCAATTTAGATTATTAATTATGTTACAATAATTCGTGTGCTATACACCAAAGAGAATCTTCTACCACTGTACACTTCTAACTTTGGCAAGTGAATACCCAGTAGTGGATGACTATTCTACCTTGTAGAATCATAACCTAGCAATAAAAGTATATACATAAAAACTAATTTTATTTCCATGAAAAATTGTTAGACATGTGGACTGCACTCCTTTGTCTGAAGAAATTTGTCTGAAGTAACATTTGACTTGGATCTTGAACACAATAGACTAACTACATATAACACAGCCAGATAAAAGTGAACATTCATTAAAAGGCATTTCAGTGGGGCTCCTGGGTGGCTCAGTTAGCTGGGTGTCTGACTCTTGATTTAGCTTAGGTTATGGTCTCAGAGTCATGGGATAGAGTCCCAAGTCAGGCTCTGCACTCAGTGGGGAGTCTGCCTGAGATTCTCTCCCTCTCCCTCTGCCCACCCCTGACCCCCTCTCTCTCTCAAATGAGTAAATAAAACCATTTTTAAAAGTCATTTCAGTTGGGATATTAAGCATAGAATGTGGGGAACTGAGAAACATGAGTTTGGAAAAATTCTCAGATCATGAAGATACTTGATTGCTTTCTAGGAAATTTTGGTCTTTAATAATGTTATAAACAAGAAACCACCAAACAGTTTTAAACAATAGAGTCATATGTCATACATGCGATTTAGAAACCTTGGGAAAAGTGACTTATATAGAGGAGTTAGTTACCTGAATCCCAGGCCTGAACTGAGACTAAGGTAAAGGTATGGGGAAGAGATCATGGAAACCCTAGCCAAAATAGAGAAGGCAGAAATGCTGAAAAGGGGCAAATTCAATCAATTATTTGAGAAATAATCCATTAGGATGTTTTCACAATTGGGAATGAGAATGTTAAGAGAAGACAATGCTTCAGATAACTTCCAGGATTCTGACGTGTACAACAGATTGAAATGAGTTAAAAGTTGAGAGGAAGGTTATGGAAATTAAAGAGAGGGGGCAATGGGGTCATGGCTTTGCCTTTAGATATTTTGAATTCAATGTGACTATTAAATATTCTTGGAGGGGCGCCTGGGTGGCTCAGTGGGTTAAGCCGCTGCCTTCGGCTCAGGTCATGATCTCGAGGTCCTGGGATCGAGTCCCACATCGGGCTCTCTGCTCAGCAGGGAGCCTGCTTCCCTCCCTCTCTCTCTGCCTGCCTCTCCATCTACTTGTGATTTCTCTCTGTCAAATAAATAAATAAATAATATTTAAAAATAAATAAATAAATATTCTGGGAGAAGTATTTGTAGTTAGCTTTGTAACTCTGAAACTCAAGATAATAGTCTGAGCTAGAAATCAAAATATGAAGTTCAATGATGCATTCTATAAATTTGGGATCATGGAAGTTAAGTGAAGCTATCCAGGAAGAATATTTGTAATGAAAAAATAAGAATGCTAACTATAGAACCCAGAGTTACATTATTATTGTCTGAGGTACAGGAGGAAGGAAACACTGCAATGGACTCTTCAAAGAAGGGGAAGGAAAACCAGGCAGAAATATTATTGCAGAAGTCACTGGAAGAAAGAGTAACTATAAGAAGGAGAGAGGGTGAAGACAATCAAAGGTTGCAGAGGAACACTCTCTTCTACCTTTAGTACTATAAAGCCTAGCAAATCATATTAAAGTACCCAACAGGCCATAGACAAATAAAGAAAGAGAGAGAGAGAGAGAGAGATACACAGAAATTGATGAAAAGTGTGCCATCTAGCCATACTTAAATATACGTAAAATGAATTTTAACATTTTAACAGCTCTGTAAGACTTGGCTTCCTGGCCTAGTTATTAATATATCCATCTACAAAGGGAAAATCATAAGTGAAAGACAGCAGATAAAACTTAATAAAAATAAGAACAATATTAACAAGTTGTATTTTGCTTTCTGGTATTTAAATTTCCTCCCAGTACAAGTTGCCTTTGAAACGTTAAACAGCATTATGAAATACTTGGAGAATTATTACTATGTCATCATCTTTATCCTCATGTCATAATAAAGAAAAGTAATACTTAGAGAAATAAAAGTTAAAGAGCCAGCTTATTTTCACACAGCCCATGAGGGGCACATTCAGGACCCACATCCAAATCTTTTGGCTTCAACTTCTAAACTTCAGTGGAAAACTGAAATAAATTCTAAGCACTCTGTGACAAACAATGCATCAGTCTTGGCCAGGTCATTTGGTATCTCCCCCTTTCAGAGTAAATGAGGGACTAGAAGCAGATGATCTCCCCTAGTTCTATGAATCTGTATTTCTATTAAATGTTCTTAAAGTCATGCAATTGTAAATGTCCCCTGGTATTAATGAATAGTTACCCAAACCTACAAAAATATTACTTTAAATTCAATTAATTTTCTAAAGAATTAAGGTTTATGTCTTGGAGCAAAGTATTTCAATTTGATTAATTATCATTCAATATTTATAAAAGTTCATGTTTCTGCTAAGTATACTAGGTTGGAGCACTAGCTCCCATCACAGGCTGTAATAAATGATGATGGATAATTATTATTTCAATTACCTAGCTCCTTTTTAAAAAAAGATGTTCACTTATGCTACAAATTGGACAATCCTCACTCATTTGGATGTTATGGTTCCAGGGTAACTTGTAGGCAACCACTGATAATTCAGGAGTATCACTGTATTCAAGATGTAAAATAAATTGAATAGTAATATATATGGCTCAAGAAATATTCCGACTTGAATTGACACCAACCTCTGTGAAAGCACCTCATCTTTAAACATTTCCCTGGCCTCATTTATTTTTATTATTAGACTTTATTTTTTTCTTTTTATAATTTTTATTTCTTTTAAAAATTTAAATTCAACTAGCCAACATAGAGTACATCATTAGTTTCAGATATACCGTTCAGTAATTCATTAGTTGTATAGACTCTCTTTTTAAGGATGGTTTTAGAATTACAGAAAAATTAAGAAGGTAGTGCCGATGGTCCCCATATGTCCCATATACACTATTAACATCTTCCACAAGCAGTTCCCATGCATTACAATTTATGTACTAATTGTGACACATTATTATTAACTAAAGTCCATAGTTTATTCAGATTTCCTTATTTTTACCTAATGTCCTTTTTCTGTTCCACAATTCTATCCACATTATATTTAGTTTTTATGTCTCTTTAAGCTCCCCACTATGAAAATTTTCCAAAGGTTCCTTGTTTTCAATGACTTTGAGTTTTAAGGAGTGCTGTTTAGAAATATTGTGGGATGACCCAGTATTGGTATTTGTGTGATGTTTTTCTTCTGGTGAAATTGAAGTTATAGGTTTTAGGGAGGAACATAATAGAGGTAAAACATCATTGTCATCATCTCATGTCATTGTATCAACATGATTTATGATGGTTAATGTTGAACTTGATCATCTACTTCTTTAAATAATGTTTGTCAGGTTTTTATACTGCAAAGTTACTTTTTCCCCTTCCCACACTCTATTCTTTGGAAAGAAGTCATTAGGCAAAGCCCATACTTAAAGGATGGGGAGTTAGGTTCCCTCTCTTTGAGAGTAGACTATATTTTTAATTTATTTGAAATTCTTATGCATGGGAAATTTGTCTCTTCTCCTCCATTTATAAGTTTATTCAAGCATTTATTTATATCAATATAGACTCATGGGTATTTATTTTATATATTGAGTAATAAACTAGTGCTAATTCATTTATCTTGCTGCTCAAATTGTTCCAGCTTTGGTCTTGAGAGCTCTTTTAATTTGCTCACTTGCTTTATTTCAAGAACCATCAGTATATATTTGTGTGCTCTATGAATAACCTTCTAAATGGGGTTCACTGGAAGATGTTAATAGGGAGAAAAACCAAGTCTTTACTTCAATAGATACAAAATGAAACTTTACAAAATTAAACTATTCTAATAAACAAAAAATATATAAATTTTATTAGACCTTATATTAAAAAAATTCAAAAGTACCCAAATAAAAATCATCATTAAAATTGATTTAAAAAATAATAGGTTAAATTATTTAACATTATATGCATTATTGTATTAAAATGTTTTTGAAAATTAGAAAAAAGTAGTGCTTATTCATGAATAACATAACATTAGAGTTAGAAATAAATGGAAAGAAAACCATTAAAATACTATACTTGCTAAGGTAGCTGAGTTAAATATAAGACAAATCCTCAGTAACTTTCTTGTATGAAAGCAATGGATAAAGCAAAAAAATTTGTTCTTTCTCAAAATAAAGCATGAATTACAGTTATTTTGATGTGCATAAGTTATTCTTATCAAGATAACAAGACTTCTCTTTCTAGATGAATGGTAGACCAGTTACCCTGAATGGCCCTTCTTACTATAAGTTAAATAAAAAATAAAATAAAAATGCCAAATAAAAGAAAAGCAATCATTAAGAACATATTGCTGACCTAGAAAAACTGAAGATACCTACAGAGGTCAAAGTCAAAATCAAAGTAAAAGCCAAAACTCTGGTTTGTGAGTGTTATCCCAAAATAGATTTTACCCTGAAGATTTTTTTTTAAATTTTTTATTTTTTATAAACATATATTTTTATCCCCAGGGGTACAGGTCTGTGAATTACCAGGTTTACACACTTCACAGCACTCACCAAAGCACATACCCTCCCCAATGTCCATACTCCCACCCCGTTCTCCCAAACCCCCTCCCCCCAGCAACCCTCAGTTTGTTTTGTGAGATTAAAAGTCACTTATGGTTTGTCTCCCTCCCAATCCCATCTTGTTTCATTGATTCTTCTCCTACCCACTTAAGCCCCCATGTTGCATCACCACTTCCTCATATCAGGGAGATCATATGATAGTTGTCTTTCTCCGCTTGACTTATTTCGCTAAGCATGATACGATACGCTCTAGTTCCATCCATGTTGTCGCAAATGGCAAGATTTCATTTCTTTTGATGGCTGCATAGTATTCCATTGTGTGTATATACCACATCTTCTTGATCCATTCATCTGTTGATGGACATCTAGGTTCTTTCCATAGTTTGGCTATTGTGGACATTGCTGCTATAAACATTCGGGTGCATGTGTCCCTTTGGATCACTACATTTGTATCTTTAGGGTAAATACCCAATAGTGCAATTGCTGGGTCATAGGGCAGTTCTATTTTCAACAATTTGAGGAACCTCCATGCTGTTTTCCAGAGTGGCTGCACCAGCTTGCATTCCCACCAACAGTGTAGGAGGGTTCCCCTTTCTCCGCATCCTCGCCAGCATCTGTCATTTCCTGACTTGTTGATTTTAGCCATTCTGATTGGTGTGAGGTGATATCTCATTGTGGTTTTGATTTGTATTTCACTGATGCCAAGTGATATGGAGCACGTTTTCATGTGTCTGTTGGCCATCTGGATGTCTTCTTTGCAGAAATGTCTGTTCATGTCCTCTGCCCATTTCTTGATTGGATTATTTGTTCTTTGGGTGTTGAGTTTGCTAAGTTCTTTATAGATTCTGGACACTAGTCCTTTATCTGATATGTCGTTTGCAAATATCTTCTCCCATTCTGTCAGTTGTCTTTTGATTTTGTTAACTGTTTCCTTTGCTGTGCAAAAGCTTTTGATCTTGATGAAATCCCAATAGTTCATTTTTTCCCTTGCTTCCCTTGCCTTTTGCGTTGTTCCTAGGAAGATGTTGCTGCGGCAGAGGTCGAAGAGGTTGCTGCCCATGTTCTCCTCAAGGATTTTGATGGATTCCTTTCGCACATTGAGGTCCTTCATCCATTTTGAGTCTATTTTCGTGTGTGGTGTAAGGAAATGGTCCAATTTCATTTTTCTGCATGTGGCTGTCCAATTTCCCCAGCACCATTTATTGAAGAGGCTGTCTTTTTTCCATTGGACATTCTTTCCTGCTTTGTCAAAAATTAGTTGACCATAGATTTGAGGGTCTATTTCTGGGCTCTCTATTCTGTTCCATTGATCTATGTGTCTGTTTTTGTGCCAGTACCATGCTGTCTTGATGATGACAGCTTTGTAATAGAGCTTGAAGTCCGGAATTGTGATGCCACCAACGTTGGCTTTCTTTTTCAATATCCCTTTGGCTATTCGAGGTCTTTTCTGGTTCCATATAAATTTTAGAATTATTTGTTCCATTTCTTTGAAAAAGATGGATGGTACTTTGATAGGAATTGCATTAAATGTGTAGATTGCTTTAGGTAGCATAGACATTTTCACAATATTTATTCTTCCAATCCAGGAGCATGGAACATTTTTCCATTTCTTTGTGTCTTCCTCAATTTCTTTCATGAGTACTTTATAGTTTTCTGAGTATAGATTCTGTGTCTCTTTGGTTAGGTTTATTCCTAGGTATCTTATGGTTTTGGATGCATTTGTAAATGGGATTGACTCCTTAATTTCTCTTTCTTCTGTCTTGCTGTTGGTGTAGAGAAATGCAACTGATTTCTGTGCATTGATTTTATATCCTGACACTTTACTGAATTCCTGTATAAGTTCTAGCAGTTTTGGAGTGGAGTCTTTTGGGTTTTCCACATAGAGTATCATATCATCTGCGAAGAGTGATAATTTGACTTCTTCTTTGCCGATTTGGATGCCTTTAATTTCCTTTTGTTGTCTGATTGCTGAGGCTAGGACCTCTAGTACTATGTTGAATAGCAGTGGTGATAATGGACATCCCTGCCGTGTTCCTGACCTTAGCGGAAAAGCTTTCAGTTTTTCTCCATTGAGAATGATATTTGCGGTGGGTTTTTCATAGATGGCTTTGATGATATTGAGGTATGTGCCCTCTATCCCTACACTTTGAAGAGTTTTGATCAGGAAGGGATGCTGTACTTTGTCAAATGCTTTTTCAGCATCTATTGAGAGTATCATATGGTTCTTGTTCTTTCTTTTATTGATGTGTTGTATCACATTGACTGATTTGCGGATGTTGAACCAACCTTGCAGCCCTGGAATAAATCCCACTTGGTCGTGGTGAATAATCTTTTTAATGTACTGTTGAATCCTATTGGCTAGTATTTTGTTGAGTATTTTCGCATCTGTGTTCATCAAGGATATCGGTCTATAGCTCTCTTTTTTGGTGGGATCCTTGTCTGGTTTTGGGATCAAGGTGATGCTGGCCTCATAAAATGAGTTTGGAAGTTTTCCTTCCATTTCTATTTTTTGGAACAGTTTCAGGAGAATAGGAATTAGTTCTTCTTTAAATGTTTGGTAGAAATCCCCTGGAAAGCCGTCTGGCCCTGGGCTTTTGTTTGTTTGGAGATTTTTTTTTTTTTTTAAAGATTTTATTTATTTATTTGACACAGAGAGATCACAAGTAGGCAGAGAGGCAGGCAGAGAGAGAGAGGAGGAAGCAGGCTCCCTGCTGAGCAGAGAGCCCGATGCGGGACTCGATCCCAGGACCCTGAGATCATGACCTGAGCTGAAGGCAGCGGCTTAACCCACTGAGCCACCCAGGCACCCTGTTTGGAGATTTTTAATGACTGTTTCAATCTCCTTACTGGTTATGGGTCTGTTCAGGCTTTCTATTTCTTCCTGGTTCAGTTGTGGTAGTTTATATGTTTCTAGGAATGCATCCATTTCTTCCAGATTGTCAAATTTATTGCCGTAGAGTTGCTCATAGTATGTTCTTATAATAGTTTGTATTTCTTTGGTGTTAGTTGTGATCTCTCCTCTTTCATTCATGATTTTATTTATTTGGGTCCTTTCTCTTTTCTTTTTGATAAGTCGGGCCAGGGGTTTATCAATTTTATTAATTCTTTCAAAGAACCAGCTCCTAGTTTCGTTGATTTGTTCTATTGTTTTTTTGGTTTCTATTTCATTGATTTCTGCTCTGATCTTTATGATTTCTCTTCTCCTGCTGGGCTTAGGGTTTCTTTCTTGTTCTTTCTCCAGCTCCTTTAGGTGTAGGGTTAGGTTGTGTACCCGGGACCTTTCTTGTTTCTTGAGAAAGGCTTGTACCGCTATATATTTTCCTCTCAGGACTGCCTTTGTTGTGTCCCACAGATTTTGAACCGTTGTATTTTCATTATCATTTGTTTCCATGATTTTTTTCAATTCTTCTTTAATTTCCCAGTTGACCCATTCATTCTTTAGAAGGATACTGTTTAGTCTCCATGTATTTGGGTTCTTTCCAAACTTCCTTTTGTGGTTGAGTTCTAGCTTTAGAGCATTGTGGTCTGAAAATATACAGGGAATGATCCCAATCTTTTGATACCGGTGGAGTCCTGATTTAGGACCGAGGATGTGATCTATTCTGGAGAATGTTCCATGTGCACTAGAGAAGAATGTGTATTCTGTTGCTTTGGGATGAAATATTCTGAATATATCTGTGATGTCCATCTGGTCCAGGGTGTTGTTTAAGGCCTTTATTTCCTTGCTGATCTTTTGCTTGGATGACCTGTCCATTTCAGTGAGGGGAGTGTTAAAGTCTCCTACTATTATTGTATTATTGTTGATGTGTTTCTTTGATTTTGTTATTAATTGGTTTATATAGTTGGCTGCTCCCACGTTGGGGGCATAGATATTTAAAATTGTTAGATCTTCTTGTTGGACAGACCCTTTGAGTATGATATAGTGTCCTTCCTCATCTCTTATTATAGTCTTTGGCTTAAAATCTAATTGATCTGATATAAGGATTGCCACTCCTGCTTTCTTCTGATGTCCATTAGCATGGTAAATTCTTTTCCACCCCCTCACTTTAAATCTGGAGGTGTCTTCGGGCTTAAAATGAGTTTCTTGGAGGCAACATATAGATGGGTTTTGTTTTTTTATCCATTCTGATACCCTGTGTCTTTTGACAGGGGCATTTAGCCCATTCACATTCAGGGTAACTATTGAGAGATATGAATTTAGTGCCATTGTATTGCCTGTAAGGTGACTGTTACTGTATATGGTCTCTGTTCCTTTCTGATCTACCACTTGTAGGCTCTCTCTTTGCTTAGAGGACCTCTTTCAATATTTCCTGTAGAGCTGGTTTGGTATTTGCAAATTCTTTCAGTTTTTGTTTGTCCTGGAAGCTTTTAATCTCTCCTTCTATTTTCAATGATAGCCTAGCTGGATATAGTATTCTTGGCTGCATGTTTTTCTCTTTTAGTGCTCTGAAAATATCATGCCAGCTCTTTCTGGCCTGCCAGGTCTCTGTGGATAAGTCAGCTGCCAATCTAATATTTTTACCATTGTATGTTACAGACTTCTTTTCCTGGGCTGCTTTCAGGATTTTCTCTTTGTCACTGAGACTTGTAAATTTTACTATTAGGTGGCGGGGTGTAGGCCTATTCTTATTGATTTTGAGGGGCGTTCTCTGAACCTCCTGAATTTTGATGCTCATTCCCTTTGCCATATTGGGGAAATTCTCCCCAATAATTCTCTCCAGTATACCTTCTGCTCCCCTCTCTCTTTCTTCTTCTTCTGGAATCCCAATTATTCTAATGTTGTTTCGTCTTATGGTGTCACTTATCTCTCGAATTCTCCCCTTGTGGTCCAGTAGCTGTTTGTCCCTCTTTTGCTCAGCTTCTTTATTTTCTGTCATTTGGTCTTCTATATCACTAATTCTTTCTTCTGCCTCATTTATCCTAGCAGTTAGAGCCTCCATTTTTGATTGCACCTCATTAATAGCTTTTTTGATTTCAACTTGGTTAAATTTTAGTTCTTTTATTTCTCCAGAAAGGGCTTTTATATCTCTCGAGAGGGTTTCTCTAATATCTTCCATGCCTTTTTCGAGCCCGGCTAGAACCTTGAGAATTGTCATTCTGAACTCTAGATCTGACATATTACCAATGTCTGTATTGATTAGGTCCCTAGCCTTCGGTACTGCCTCTTGTTCTTTTTTTTGTGTTGAATTTTTACGTCTTGTCATTTTGTCCAGATAAGAGTAAATGAAGGGGCAAGTAAAATACTAAAAGGGTGGCAACAACCCCAGGAAAATATGCTTTAACCAAATTAGAAGAGATCCAAAATCGTGAGTGGGGAGAAAGGGGATAAAAAGAGATTCAAAAAGGAAGAAAGAAAAAAAAAAGAAAATAGAAAAAAAAAGAAAAGAAAAGAAAAGAATTTTTAAAAAAAGAAAACACCTAAGAAAAATGTAAAAAAGAAAAAATATATATATTAGATAAACTAGTAAAAAATCATTAAAAAAGAAAAAGGTAACAGTTAAAAAAAAAATTTTACCCGAAGGCGAGAATAAAAAAAAAAAAAAAAAAGAAAAAAAATGAAAAAGAAAAAATTAAGTTAACTGCAAGACTAAAAAAAAATCACAGGAAAAAAGCCATGAGTTCCGTGCTTGGCTTTCTCCTCCTCTGGAATTCTGCTGCTCTCCTTGGTATTGAAACCGCACTCCTTGGTAGGTGAACTTGGTCTTGGCTGGATTTCTTGTTGATCTTCTGGGGGAGGGGCCTGTTGTAGTGATTCTCAAGTGTCTTTGCCCCAGGCGGAATTACACCGCCCTTACCCGGGGCCGGGGTGAGTAATCTGCTCGGGTTTGCTTTCAGGAGCTTTTGTTCCCTGAGCGCTTTCCGTAGAGTTCCAGAGGACGGGAATACAAATGGCGGCCTCCTGGTCTCCGGCCCGGAGGAGCCGAGAGCCCAGGGCCGCACTCCTCAGTGTGCCCTCAGAGAACAGCGCCCAGTTACTCCCGTCTGCCTGACCTCCGGCCGCGCTCCGAGCTCACCGAGCCTGCGACCGGTTCAAGGTAACACCGAGCTGTGAGCTTACTGTCGGCTCTGTCTCTGTAGCCGGCTTTCCCGTTCCAATAGCCGCAAGCTCTGCGACACTCAGACACCCCCGATCCTTCTGTGACCCTGCGGGACCTGAGGCCACGCTGACCCCGCGTGGGCTTCGCCCCGGTTTAGCCTCTGGAGCGATGTCCCTCAGCGGAACAGACTTTTGAAAGTCCTGATTTTGTGCGCGGTTGCTCCGCCGCTTGCTGGGAGCCGGCCCCTCCCCCCGGGGTCTATCTTCCTGTCGCTTTGGATTCACTTCTCCGCCGGTCCTACCTTTCAGAAAGTGGTTGTTTTTCTGTTTCCAGAATTGCTGTTCTTCTTCTCTTCGATCTGCCGATGGATTTGCAGGTGTTTGCAATCTTTAGATAAGCTATCTAGCTGATCTCCGGCTAGCTGAAGCAGTCTCAGCTTGCTACTTCTCCGCCATCTTGACTCTGAATCTACCCTGAAGATTTTTAACAACCTCTAGAGATCTTGAGCTTTCATATTTATAGATACACAAAAATATGGGATAGAAAATAAGTCATAAGTCTTAAAGCCATCCAAGATAGAGTATCTATCAGGAAAGTCTCACATAAATCTCACACCTATATTACAAGTGGAAACAAAATCTAAACCTACTATATATCAAGGAACAGCAAGGAAATTTTATGTGTAGGCTCTGATCTTACATGTAGAGGGACAATCTTCATCAAGAAGTCAAAAAAAAAAAAAAAGACTGAGTTCATATAGCTGAAGAGAGAATTAGTAAAATGAAAAACACATTTGATGAAGTTACATACAATGCAACCTGATAAAACTAAGATATAAAAAAAATCATGTACATAATAAGAAAGCATAAGAAATGTCTGACATAGCTTCTAGAAAGAGATTATGGTAAAGAAGAAATATGAAATAGAGCCACCCTAGAACCCAGCAATTGTACTACTACATATTTACCCCAAAGATACAGGTGTAATGAAAAGAAGGGGCACATATACCTGAATGTTCATAGAAGCAATGTCTGCAATAATCAAACTATGGAAAGAACAGAGATGTTATACTTCAACAAATGAATGATAAAGAAAATGTAGTTCATATATACAATGGAATATTACTCAGTCATCAGAAAGGATGAATACCTACCATGTACATCAATGTGGATAGAATTGGAGGGGATTATGCTAAGTGAAATAAACCAAGCAAAGAAAGACAATTATCATATGTTTTCACTCATGTGTGGAATAGTGCAGAGGACCACGGGGGAAGGGAGAGAAAATTGAATGGGAAGCATTCAGAGAGGGAGACAAACTGTTAGAGACTCTGGACTCTGGAAAACAAACTGAGGGTTACAGAAGTGGGGGTGGGAACAGGGGTAACCTGATAATGGGTATTAAGGAGGGCACATGATGTGATGAGCACTGGGTATTATACACAACTAATGAATTGTTGAACAGTACATGCAAAACTAATGATACACTATATGATGGCTAATTGAACAGAATAAATTAAAAATAAAAGAAAACTGAAAAAAAACCCGAAAAAATAAATGGCATATGATAGAAACTTGTATCAAATATGTATGAAAAATTGTCATACACATCAATGAGAAAATGAGTGGTAATCCAATTTCTGTTTTTAAAAAAGGCCAAAAGACATAACCAGGCATTTTGTAAGAGAAGAAATTAAATGGCCAAACATTATGGAAAAGTGTCCAGCCTCACTAGACATCAGAGAAATACAATCTAAAACTATAATACCCACCAGGAAAAACATAAGTAAAATTAAAAAGCCTATCACACTAAGAGGTAGAAATAATGAGATACTGAAACTTACATATTACTATGGAAGGATAATTTTTTTAAATTTTCAACCACTTTGAAAAACTGACAGTATCTATAAAAGCTGAACATATGCATAGACTGTGATACCATACTTTCACTTATCCAACAAGAATGCATATGTATATGCATCAGAAATCATGCATAAGTATGTTTATTATAGGTATGTAATACTATATGTGTTATTTTCCCTAATACACAGAACTGGAAACAAGTCAAATGTCTATCACTAATATTTACACTTTATTCATCATTTAGTATTAATCTCACTATCACCAATATACTCTTGAACAAAAGAAGCCAGACACAAAAGAGTGTACAGTATGAGTATGATATAAAGTTCAAAAATTATCAAAACTAGTATATATTATTACAAGTAAAGATAGTGGTAACTTTGGTGGCGAGATAGAATGAAGACTTTGAGGACTAAAAGGGAAAAGAAGACTATTTACAGTGGCAAGAAAAATACCTACCTATTTAGAAATAATACTAGCAGAAGTTCTACTAACTCTTTAAGAAACAATTACAAACTCTTTTGAAGGTATTAAAGAGCACCTAAATAAAGTAAATGACATATAGTAAGATGAGAAGACTGGATATTATAAGAATGTAAATGTTCCCTATATACTTTTAACTTCAAAGAAATCCCAAACAAATATCTAAAGAATTGTTCATGGAAATGACAAAGTGATTCTAAAATTTACATGAAAACACCAGAGATGAAAAAGAGCGAGATCCTCTTAAAAGAGAACAAGATGGGGTGACTTGCTCTAACAGCAGATTTATTGTAAACTGTCGTCGTTTCAATTCATCCACATATGCAAATGTAATTTAAAACTGAACTGGCCCTTCAGATCAGTGGAGAAAGAACCTCTTACCTAACTGTGCTTAAATAATTGGTTATCATGCAAAATAATTAACTTCTATCCCTCCCTCACACCCTACAAAAATCAATTTTGAATGTATTAAAGAATTAAATAGGGGGGAGAAACAGCATTATAAAACTTTCAGGAAACAACAGAGACAAAATTTTTCATTGACCTCATGATAGAAAAATTTCTAAAGCAACACGCAAAAATTCTGAACCTTAAAAGAAAATATCACAGATTCATGAAGTTCTGCTATCATACAGTGAGTAAATGACAAGATTTATACTGGGAAAGATATTTGTGTCTCATATAACAAACAAATTATGAAACTCTTACATTAAATAGACTCTCTCAAGGTAATAAAAAAAAAAAATGTCCAGGGGTGCCTGGATGGCACAGTCAATTAGGTGTACAACTCTTGATTTTGGCTGAGGTCATGATCTTCGGGTCCTGGGATGGAGCCCCTTATCAGACTCCAGACTCCATGCTCAGTGAAGAGTCTGCTTGACATTCTCTCTCTTTCTCCCTCTCCCTTGGCTCTCCCCCTACCCTGGGCTTGCTTGGACTTCTCTCTTTCTCTAAAATAAGTAAATCTTAAAAAAAATAAAGGGTAAAAGACATGAAGAGGATAAAAAACAAGAATGATCTATAAACATGTGAAAATAGTCTGTACCTCACTAACAAAGAGAAATTTAAAACACGATACATGGTAGAAAACAAATTAGGTACCATTCCATACCCTGGCTGGCAAACGTTAGAAAGTCAAATAGTACCAGATGTTGGGGAACTTCTGAAGCAAAACAAACTCATCCACTTGTCACTGTGCAATCGTCCATTGGCACAACCACTTGAGAAAATAGTTCACCATCACTGACCAAGTTGATTATGTACATATTCTGGCATTTATATTCTGGTGTATATGTATACACCAGATAAAGTCTTGGGCATGGGCAGCATAGCACACAGACAGTAGTATTCACAACAGCATGTTTCGTCATGGAAAAAAAAAAAAAGGAAAATCCAAAAGTCTAATTAATCATAAAATGTAAAAATAAATTCTAGTATGTCCTTATAGCAATAAAAATGGGAAATATGCTACAACTACTCAGAGACTTGTAGCCACCCAGATGAAAAACTGAAGCATAATTCTGCAGCAAAGAGATAAATCAAAGAAGTACTCTTGCCATATGTTGTTGAGGTGTGTATGAGGGAAAGATAGACTATCTTTAATAAAAGTGTGAGGGTGATGAACACAGAATCCAGAACAGTATTTCCCCAGGGGGACAGAGTAGCATGCAATCTGTGGGGGCCACTCTGATGGTCTCTAAGTCTGGTGATGTCCTTTTTATTAAACTGTATTTAGACTACCTGAGTAGTCATCTTACTATTCTCACAATTTTACATGTGCATTTTATAAACTATCTACATGGGTGACATATTTCATTATAAAAAATTTAAATTATTAAGAGAAGAGAAAAATAGTGTTTTTAAAGCTGTTTTAAAGATTTGAATAAAAACTTACATCTCCCAGATGAAAATGTAAAACATAAAAGACTATTGTGAGATGTCACTAAATGCCAGAAAATAATTGCTTTTTTAAATCAGACTCCCTACAAATAAAGAAATATGAACAGCTTAAAATGTTAAATATATTCAGGGATGACCAGACCTCAGTTTCTCCTTTTTGGGTCCCCATCAGCATCTCTGCATGGGATGTAGAGGAACTCAGATATACCGGAAAACTTGCTAGAGGCTAAGTCTTCCCTGGACAGTGCCACTGTCTTTGGTTTTAGCCCAGCTCATGCCCGGCTTCCTCTTGAGCCACTGCGAGTGCCTCCAGAGCACACTTCTGCCATCACACACTCCTGACCACATTCCTGCCTGCTGCCTCTTCCTATTAAGGGCTCTTTTAGAAGAGGTTCTCAGCATAATGAAACTGTCTTTTGCCTTTCTTATGCAGTCTTCACCTCATAAAGATAGAAATTCAGGGAGTGGCAGGGCAAGGGGATGGGAGTTTGAGGAACAAGAAGAGATCAGACACATCTCTACACGTTATCCTGACTCTGCATTGTTGAGGCATCATATTACATTTGCACTACTCTGACAGATTTCCTCCTCCTTCCCAGTTATGTTCTCTCTGGGTCACCTTTGCTTCTCCTTGCACATTGACTTCTCTTGTTCCCCGCCTTCTCACATTTATCAAACATCTCTGCATGTATCTATGAGAAAATTATTAAGGCATGGAAAAAAAATGAAAGCCTGCAGTAGAATAAATGATCCAAAAATATTAACAGATAATTTATCCCCAAAACATTAGATTTCACTAGAAATGTAGTAAATTCAAATTATAGCAAGTGAGATAATGTTTGTACATCCATTGACATATGAAGATAAAGATAATATAATTATCTAATGGAAGCACAATTAAAGATGATTAATAAACCTCTTGCAATCCTATTTAAATTTATACTTTGGGAAAGCAAAATGGTATAAGATAAAGAAACCATAGATATATATTTTAAAAGGAAAGTATGTAACATATGTAATATGTATGCATGGTCTATGTTGGGGGAGGGGTATTTTACTATAATTAATTAAAGCAGGAGCAAACAAAATTCGGTTCACTACTACCACTGTCAATCTCTAAATTATGGACGTTTGTGGCTATGCCATAATTTATTAAAATACCTTAATATTTAACATTTTAGGAGCAAAATACTTATGATGTTAAATATTTATGACATAATAGAAATTTATAGTTATAAATCCATAAGCACATATTCTGCATGTTGATTTAAAAGTGCACATTGAGAAATGGACATTTTGTCATGGAGGGTACTTGGATTGTAAATTTTAAGTTACTTGCTTGAAAAGTATGAAATTGCCAAATGTCAACTGCTTTTGACCTAAAAGAAGGAAATGGCATTTGGTTCAATCTAGTATATTAAAAATGCTACCTTGGAAAAAAGAAGCAGTTTTCTTCTCAAGGAATGCCAGTCAACAGTATTTGTTTATAAAGGTGGGCAGTGACAGATTCCATAGGTTTCTTAAATCTCTTCAGTTTAATTATAAGACCTTCGGTATTTTAAGGTATATTTTAAAAGCTTTTTAACCTATATATTTGTTTATTTTCTGCACAATCCTAAATGTTTTCTAGTCTTCCCTACAGTTACAGAGCTGCAAGCATATGACAGTGATGAACACAGGGCACCAAATGGCACAAAAGTCCATATTTCTAATAAAATTCTAACGTGCCCCCCGACATAGTGCTTCAAGCCTAACCTGCTGTCTTTCAGTCTCTCCTGCCTATGCAAATCCATTTGGCTGAAACAACCTGAGAAAACTAGAATTATTTGCAGAATCACTGCAAAGGAGTTCAAGCATGGAAGAATCATTATTCATAATTTGCTGCCTATGGTAAAAATCAGTACCAGTCTGTTCATTTTCACTTACTTATTCACTTAATAAATCATCGAGTAGACATGATTTTCAACCTCCCCCAAGAAAGACAAAATTCTTTCAGAAAATAATCACTCAATGATTTAAGCTGAAAATATAAATGTAGTGCACACAGTACATAGAAATCTCTGTCAGCTATATAAATCTTAGGCATGTCCTCCTTCTTTTCCATGATATAACAATGCTAAGAGGCCAAAGAATGTTTATAAGTAAGATTTTTCAAAATGCTCAATGTCAAAAGTTTCTCTTAGACATTTTCAAAAATAAAATAAGCTGGATATAAACCCCACCCAGATGAGTCAATTTAGGAAAATTGTTTTTTTTTTCTTTAACTCTGGCTAAGACCAGATTTCTGACAGAGCATTTTTAAAAAGAAGTGGGTTGAGAAGGTTAAACCAACAAACAGACACAAATGAAATTTAAAGGAAGAATAAAATAGGGAAGAGAAATGAAATACACACATACACACACACACACACACACACACACAGGACTATATTATATATATAGTATATACACATACAATGGACTATAATATAGTATATATACATACAAATTATGATAGAGGGCACAGACAAGAGATAGAAAAGAGAAGAAATATGTATTTAGTTGATTACTGTTGAATCTGTATCGTGTGCTAGGTTGTGTCATGTTAACAAACAACTCCTAATCTCAGTAGTTTATGAGGATGAGGGTTTATTTCTCACCTTTATTGGCTGGGATCGAGTCTGAAGTAGCAACCTACCTGCATCTGGGACATGCATACTCAAGGCACAGGAAAGAAGCAATGATGGAATCAAGGGATGGCTCTTTAAACTTCTCAGAAGTGATCTCCACTACTTCTGCTGGCATTCTATTGGCCAATACAGGTCAGAGGCAAAGCTGAACATCAGTGGAAGGTGATTTACATTCCTCCTAGAGGGTTGGGCCCTGCAATGACAAATATGGTAGTGAATGGAAGCAAACAATTGGGAATAATAATACAATATACCACAAGTTCCAACAGTATCTGTGATCCATATCAGAAAGAAATTCCTAGGTACACTTAACTTCAATCAAAGATTAGTTGTCTCAGTGGAAGCTCAGTATAGGGATTAAGATTAATCACGGTGGAATTTTTTTACAACTATTGTAAAGAGGCAAGAATTTTTGATCATATAGAAGGTACCCCTGATGTACTTACATTCATACTTGAAATAGGCTTTATAGTAGATATTAAAAGTGATTGCTATTGGGGCGCCTGGGTGGCTCAGTGGGTTAAGCCTCTGCTGTTGGCTCAGGTCATGATCCCAGGGTCCTGAAATCGAACCCCACATCAGGCTCTCGGCTCAGCAAGGAGCTTGCTTCCCCCTCTGCCTCTCTGCCTACTTGTGATCTCTGCCTGTCAAATAAATAAATAAATAAATAAAATCTTTAAAAATAAAAAGTGATTGCTACCTATCTAACATCATTTTTTCTTATTGCATAACATATGACTGGGGCTTTAAAGAATTGGTAAGCATTGCCCCATTCTTTTTTTCCAGAGATTGCAACAAACTGTGCAACATATAAGATAGAAAAATGGAGATGAAAAATAGAGATGAAAAATGGAGGAATCACCAGCATTAATGGCAGGGGGAAAAAAGCTCTACAGTACAACTTTAGATATGCCAATAAAAGAACTTGTTAACACTCAATGTCTTTATATTAAACAGACTAACTCATCCTTTTTTTGGTAAAACTGGATAAATTCTGGACTCCAGTATAGAAAAATGTTCTTTCAGGAACACATAAGTTGCATTGGTTCAACAATACCAAGTCTCTTATGTGCCTTTCTCATGAAACAATATAAAAAATTTCAGGCTAGCACGCATAGCAAACAGGCCAATCCTAACTAAAGGATTTAACTGAAGCCAAGTTATTTCTCCAGAATCCAGTACTTAGTATTGCCAAAGAGTCCCTTACTGGGATGATAACAGCAGATCTTAATGTATCATCTACAGTAAAAAGATCCAAAAGAAGAGAAAGGAAAGGGCTGAGCTGAGCATGGTGAATTTATCCTTCCAAATTCATCAGTTTTCATAACATACTCGTCTTGTAGGGATGGGGGGTGGAGAGAAAAGTCAGGAGAGTTAGTCTAACTGAAGACCTTCCACGTGTTAATATGAGAAGCAGAGAATAAATCTTCCTTTCTAACACAGAGACATAATTGCATTGACAAGATGCATGCTTTACAAAAGCAAAACAGAAAGATGGATTTTTATTTCCATATCTTCCTGAGGTCCAAAGATTTCTTTAGCATCTGCCCCAAAGATCCTTTATGAGATACTCCCTCTCTAACCATAAATCCATAGGTCACAGGTAATGCAAAGTAGTTTCTAAGTAATTAAGACCTGGCAATCACTAACTAACAATTCTCTCTGGGTTCAACAAAGGCTACTAAGTTAGCAAGAGAACTCCTTATGTAGGAATCAGAGTAAATTAGATACATAACATATTATAAACACTATCTTTAAGAAATAACCTTAAATAAATGGGAATTATATGGTAGATCATTGACTTACCTATTAAGATCAGAAAAAACCTTAAGACAAAGTCTTAGATAGGATATATATAAGGAATTATGAAAAAAAATAATACCAAAGATGAATTAAATTCTGAATCCTGGTTACTTTAACTATAATGATTATTTCCCCTTTTTTAAACCATATTTAAAAAATCTAGGTTAATAAACAAGCTGAGAAAGACCTCAAAAGAAGATGCCAAGAACATCTAGTTTTAAAAGACACTTATTTCATATTTTATTTAAATTTTCTTCATTTTGGGGAGCCCGGCTGTCTCAGTTGGTAGAGCATGTGATTCTTGATCTTAGGGTCATGGGTTCAAGCCCCATATTGGGTGCAGAGATTACTTAAATAAATAATCTTAATTTTTTTTCTTTATTTCTACTTTATTATACCTCCACTAAATTGTCATACAGACCATTCTGCTCTGCCATGATTAGAAGAGGGTCCTATCAATCTCACATAAAATTGTGAGTAAATATGTATGTATCTAAATTCTTAACCATGTCTCAAGATCCACTATGACTTTCATTTCAAAAAGTTTGTTGAGGTCTCAAATTTTCATGACTAGATATTCATACAAAAAATTGCATAGCTAGGTGTTATTATAAATACATATGTCTTGTCACATAAACCGATATGAGCACTGTATGAACATAATATATACTGTGGAGGATTTTCAAAATTATTTGAGGTAATTTATAATAAAATAATATTTAAAATAGAATAACTGGAAATAATTATTCTAGAAAATATTTAGAAACTCATAACCATCCAGTCAAGATCAATTCAACATCCTATGCTGAGCTATAGGTATCTTTGTCTTTTTTTTTTTTTTTTTTTTTTTTTTAAAGATTTATTTATTTGACAGAGAGAAATCACAAGTAGACAGAGAGGCAGCCAGAGAGAGAGAGAGAGAGGGAAGCAGGCTCCCTGCTGAGCAGAGAGCCCGATGCGGGACTCGATCCCAGGATCCTGAGATCATGACCTGAGCCGAAGGCAGCGGCTTAATCCACTGAGCCACCCAGGCGCCCCGGTATCTTTGTCTTTGACCAATAAGATGACCAGATGGCAAAGCTAACATTCAGCTATGCAAATAAAACAAACGTCTTTTCCTGAATAGTTGTAGGGACATCCTATCAGCATATCCTACTCATAGAAACACTCTTTTTTTTTTTTTTTTTAAATCTCCCAAGGTTGTTCTTGTCCAAGTATATACCTTGTCAAAGTATGTAACACTCAGTTCATCATAGTGTAGGGGTAGATCACAGGGCCCAGACATACTTTTTTTTTTTTTTTTTTTAAAGCAAGTTGTCTGCTACCTCAGAATGGCTTTTATAGAACATACGAATTTTGAACTCACCTCCCCCTCCCCCAAGAAAAAGCCATTGTGCAATAAATCCCTAGCAGGTATTTGGTGGCATTCAATGATTGTTTATGTTAATGCTGGGGAATGTCAGACAAAAATAAATTTTGTAATGTTGGTCTAACTGCTCTTCAAAATAATGAAGTGTTCTGGTTTTCTGGGTTTTTTTTTCTTTATAGTGCTAACCAGAAGAATAAGGTAAGTTCTGCAAATTAGTACGTTATTAATATGTGATAAATTATCAAATAAAGATTCATTTCTCTTATGGCACCTGTGTAAGGAGTTGAATCTACAAAAATAGAATGATAAGACCCAAAGGTCTAATAAGAAATAAAAAGATGAAAATATATCATCATAGTATAATATGTTAAAGGATTAAATAATGGTATGTACAGTGATGTAATGAATGGTCCATTGGAGGATTTTTGACTTTCTTTGTCATGACAAATTCACCTAAAAACTGAGTCATATTATTTGAGAATATGTTAAAATGTCAGGGATTTGGAAAAAAATCTCTACTATATTATTTATAACTGTATATATACAACCAATGCATTGTTCCTTCTCAGAATGGTCCTGGTAGTTTATATAAACATACAATCTTTAAAGCCCATGTTTTTTTTTTTTTTTTTTAAAGATTTTATTTATTTATTTGACAGAGAGAAATCACAAGTAGATGGAGAGGCAGGCAGAGAGAGAGAGAGAGGGAAGCAGGCTCTCAGCAGAGAGCCCAATGTGGGACTCGATCCCAGGACTCTGAGATCATGACCTGAGCCGAAGGCACCGGCTTAACCCACTGAGCCACCCAGGCGCCCCTAAAGCCCATGTTATATACTTTTTCTTGAATCCCACTTCAAACTTGATATTCTTTTAATAATTAAATATAGAAATATATATCTCAAATATACTATCTAGATATCAAATATTGATTATTTATTAAATGATTTTTCTATAGCTTTTGGGTATTCACTATATTTTTCCACTACTTCTGTTTTCAATTCACCTTCAAGTACATACAAGGAACATTGTGACAATCAAAAACTCATTAAGCAATTGAATATGGATTATGTAAGTTACAAAGCAGAATATTAATCAGATTTGCCTTTTAAAAAAATTGAATCACTTAGAGGGTTTCTGCATGATGTCTGTTAACTTTCAAAATGTCCTTCTAGATAAATGAAAATCAAGACGTAGAAGTTAGCAACACACACAAAGTTACACCATTCTTCTGGCTTGCTCCAAAGATTTACAATTTTTCAAATTAACTACTGGGCATTTACCCCCATCCCAAATTTAGCCAATAACTTGTAAAGAAAGGATTTATTAACTAAAACAAGGGCAATATTATTCTGAAGCATCCACAATTCTCCTTCTACATAACTGTGAGATGTATGGGATCACTGCAGAGAAAAGACCAGACTCATGACCTTGGCATCACCATTATTCTTGAGCTTTGGGGCAAGTGTCTGATGTATTCCTGGCCCTATGTTGGCCAAGGAAGTGACTGAAAGATGACATGATGCTTAGTTTGCTGGAGCTTAAATTCTTTATTCCTCTTTCTTCCCCCTCGAACACTAAAGCAATCATCACAATTCATTGAATGATGGCCTTAAACCTTTTTGCATAAAGGAATTCTATCATTCAAACTTGCTTTTTCACAGCATTATCCCCATGAAATATGTTTAATCAAAATTATTGAAGAGTTGTATATGTGAAAAAGTGAATGATGAATTCAGCCACATTGATACATTGGCATGCTGATTTCCTTCAATTTCTCAAATTGTGGATGTCTCCTACCTCAAAAGCTATAGCTTTCTAGATATAAGATTTACTTGAGAACACAAATAACTACTTTAAAAAAAAGTACATGGTTCATTAATTTACCAAGTTCCTATTAGTCCATGTTGGGCTTCAGCCAGAAAACATTTACCAGTGGGTGGTTAAAAAGTAAGCTTTCCTATGTCCAAATGACATGTATACTCTCTTGAGTGCTTAAAGACACTCTGGTGCACTAGTAAACAATACTATCACCCAAAAGAACTGAGACAGGACAAACGATGATGAGCAAATCTCAGCTCTGTCCTTACATTCAATTTGGGGATCTTTCTGGATAAAAAGTCTATTATGCCTGGAGATGTCATAGCCATCAAACTGTCAATAGAAAAGTCATTTATTTTTAAAGAGCTTTACTTCATAGGTTAACCTCTCCAGACTTTGGTTCTAAATACTGTAGGATCAATTAGAATTAATCCCAAGCATAATATTAGACTATGCTTTCCTTTTATTTATTTATTTTTAATTCTCCGGCCAGAAACAGACAGGTATTCCAAGTCTGATACTGAACAGCCCTCTATAAAGAAAAACATTTCCTGCCTATGATCATTACACAATGCAAATATTTTCCCTGTGAATCTCATAATCCATCATGCTAAATAGGAAAATGATATTGCCTTTGTGCATCAACTGTAAGTTCCAGGAAGAAAGCTCACTGGTTCTTTGATGAGATAGGACCAATGATGAGTTGGATAGGAGAGACTCCCTCCATCTCCATCTGGTGCAGCTTCATTCCACTGGGGATTAATTGACTGGAACTGAATTAGCAGATACTCTGTGCAATTGCTTGATGAGGTGATGATGATCTCAGTTCAACCACTGATTAACTTGTTGGAAGGCCCAGGTGAAGTGATAATTGTTTTAGAAATCTGAATCTAAAATTCAAACCTAAATTTCTGCTGACAACATAGAAGAAACAGAACTTAATCAGGAAGAACCTGGGCTATTTATTTGCTACAGCAGGAAGGAAGATCAAAAGACTCATTCTACCTTTGGAGCATGTGCTTTAAACACCAATGGCTTTCCTGTTATCCATATGTCATCCTCAGAAAGGCAGGGGTGGTTGAAAATATTATGTAAAGAATGTATAGCAGATTTCTGAATCAACAACTGTGAAGAAACAATGTGAATAACCAAATTAAAGATGTGACAGTTGAGAAATTGGGAACAAGTTATTATGGAGCATGTGTACACTCAAGGTTCGTAAAAGGTTCTTAAAATAGAATTAATCCTTACAAGCCACTAATGCTTCTGTACTAGATTAATGCTACTATTCACAGAGGCTGATCATCCCCAAGGAAGTTCACAGTACATCAAACTAACACTGTTCACTAAAGGGCAATTATATTTGGTAGAAATAATCCCCTTGAAAGTAGAAAAGGAAAAGAAAATCAATCACTTCATGAGTTAATGGACTACCCAACTGCAATGCCAGCCATTACCAAATATGAACTACTCTGGTAATAATTAGAAGATGTTTTATTACAGAAAAAAAATCACATTTGGAACCATTTAAAATTAAAACTCATTAAAATTTAATTCATATTGCCTATACAATTAAAAAAAAATCAGTGATTTTGAAAATTCATCCCAAATTCTAGGTAGCCATTAATGGTTTGATTATTCAGTCATTTAATAAATATTTACTTATTACATTTAATATGTGGGACATTAGTCTCTTTGAAAACTATAAAAAGTTTTTAAATCTAGATGCACTCCCTTCTGATCAACATCTCTCTCGAGTATGGTAATTAAATCTTAATGTTAGAAATTCCAGGAATATGTTAAATGGAAAGGAGAAATCATATCAAACAACTTGTTTTATATCTATTAAGACCCTAGCCTTATCTTTCATCTCCATTTCTATATATCCTATCCCAAGTCTTTCTCTAAAATATCCCATGCGGAACCACAGTCTTCACTGACTGCTTTCATACCTTTGTTTATGCTGCCTTTTTACCTATAAGATTTAGCATTTCCATCTCTACTTGTCTAAGTCTCTTATTCCATCCAGGTCTTGTTCTGAGTTCAAGTAAAATTAGAAGATATTCTAATTCAGAGCTAATCTCTCCTTTTTTTAACCTCTCATGTCACTTTGTATGTCTCTTTATAGTACTTCTCATGGTTTTTCATAGCTGGGAACTTAGGAAGGTTTCCTCCCTTTAGACCTAGAAATTCTTGGAATGAGAGAATACATTTTTGTCTAGCCCAGAGAAAGAAATTTTGAATTAGCATAGAAAGTTGCAAATCCATCTAGAAAAGACTTTATCATCCCTCATTGATGACTTGAACTAGTTGAGTTTTTACAAACCATATTCTGTTTCTGTGAAGGTTGTTGCAATATAAGTAGTGGTGAATCAATGTCATTCACTGATATGTGGTTCAAGATCTAGCTATCCCATTGAACCACATGAAGAACTGGAGAAATTTCCTAAACTCCATAAATTCAGGTTCCTCATAGGAAAATGCTAATAATAATAAAGGGACATTTTAGTGGGGTTTAAGGCTACCACCACCAAATGAATCCTTAAGAATTATCTGAATAAGATAATAATGAATAAGGCATCTGGAAAACTTTCCTTTCCCTTCTGTTTTATAGAGCAAGAATCTAAAAATGAAGCCCAGTTAGAGATCATGTATTCCATACCAGGTTTTCTCCCTACATTTCTATTGAATACTCTCACTTCTGTCTCAAGTAAGGGATGCTCTAGCCAGTAACCTTTCTACCTATAGCTGCAAAACCAAAGACAGGACAATGTTTACCATTACAGACAATACACTCATGGCATCCAGTGATAACTGAGATTCACACCTAGTACCCAGGCATGGGCAGATTTTTCCAGTTTTTCCGTATCATGATGCCCTAGCTCCTTCTTGAAATATGGGGAAGTTTTCGCCAAAAGAAGAATATTCATTATTCATAACTACCAATAGAAAGAAAGAAATTTTTATTTATTTTTATTTCCAACACAATTCCTAGTTCTATTATTGATGTGTATAAACTGTAGGGACACTTCAATAACATGGTGAAGAAGAAAACCCAAATAATTTTGGAATTATGTAGAAAAAATATCAACAAGGCTTCAATGTGGAAGCAAATCTCTCTCCTTCAATATTACATCTTGTTTCAACATTTCCATAGTTACAGAAAGCTTGAGTGTTCTTGGATAGAATTCTATGCACAGAGAGGTTTAAATGTTGTTTCTTTTAAACTGGGGGTCATTTGTCTGTTCTAGCAGCACGCAACTCTTTTAGCGTCACAAATTTTGATTTATGCCCAACGTAAATCCCCTCCCTCATTTTCCTAATGAGTAAAGCCTGGTAGGAAATAAAACACATTTTGATTAATAGTGCTTTGATAGTTATCACTTCTTTGATTATGAGGAAGCTTGCTAGTTGCCTCTTAGTTGCAAATTAGAAAATAATACTTCAGTCATCCAGTTCTCTCTAAGGTTGCTGAGGCAATTCAGTTCTAGTTAATTAGCATTAATGAGCATCTACTGTTTTTCCTGGCACTGTATTCAGTGAAGGAAAAAGACAGGAAAGATCACGGTGCCTGGCCTCAAAGAGCTTACGGTATAGTCAGGAAGATGGCATGTGGACACAGAAGTGAAATGGCTTTATGGAAGTGTTGCCTCTATACAGTTAATGCGAAAAAGACAAGACACAGCAGAGGAAGAAATATGTTCTGTTGGGAATGGGAATGTGCAAAAAGAAAAAGAATTCCATTCCCAGCAGTTTGTGGATATAACTGTACTCATATTAACATATTAATCACCCTAACTTGCATCAAAATCCATCCCCCCATGAAGTCACCTCACGCATTTCTGGGTGTCCCCAGATGGAGTCTCTTATATGTTCCTAATATGTCCTTTTATTCCTTCTGATTCTGCTTTCCTGACAAGTTCACTGTTTACAAACTAAGTCAGGAATTTCTTCCTCTTGAACATGGAGAGAAGTACCCTCCATGTTGCTCTCAGCTTTCCTACCCAGGGTGCCAAACTTGCAGCCATTGGGATATCACCCAGCAGGGTCCTCCTCTCAATCCTCACTCTGTGGAAGTCACACTGTTTTATGTCCTTTTCCAATCTCTGTGTTGCATCTTTCCAGTGACTTTTGAAGCATTACTGCCCATGCAGGATTCACACAATGTTCTGCATGATTTTTCCTATATATTTTTCCTATAGCCTCTCCCTTTGGTAGTAGACACTGGTTGTGGCACATGCTCTCTAATTTCTAGATAGCCGAGCATCAATTTTCTCCCTGTTATGTCTTTTCTGCAACTCTTCTTTCCCATGATTATAAATGACAGTAACTAGATATCACATGGGAAATGCTGCACACCAGTTCATGAGAAAGGGCCATTTAGGCTTAATCCCTGTTATAACTCCTAGAAGAGTTGAGGCCTGATTGTGAACATTGTTTTTAATAGGAATTTCCTGAAACCCAGTCATGTAAAGATATGACACCATCTAAAGCAAAGTAGCTCAATCTAATATTAAAACTGTGAATTATTTTGAAATAGTAGTTTGGGCAATGTCCAACAAGGGTTTTGTTTTATCCAAACATTTAAATTATCCTACAATGCCCTCTGTGAATTTGCCATAGTGCTCTGGAGCACTTCAGCACACATTTTGGTGCCACAAAAACAAAATACTACTAGAGTCATATCTTAGTCACAGTCTTCCTGTAAATGTCAATAGTTATGGTTTAGAGGTGCAAGGTCATAGGGATGGGGGTGAGGAGACAAAATATTTATTTTTTTAAAAGTCCTGGTATTTATTTTATACAGGAAAAGAAGAAAAGGCGGTTGAAATTAGAAAATTAGATACTCCTGAAAAAGAATTTTTCTCATCAAGAAGTAGTCTTGCCTCCTAAATGAAACAATGTTTTTTCCTAGTATTTTTGTTTTGCTCTGGAAGTCTATGAGTAGTCTCTTCACAATGCCATGGCAGGATAAAGAAGCCAAATTTATCAGGAACAGATGTTTTCAGCAGGTGAGAGTCATATTTCAACAGACAGGGATGTCTCTAAAAATTTACCTTTGAAGATGAAGAAGGTAATTTTAGGTGTATAGATTTCTGATCTTTGAAAAGGCAATAGAGAACTTTCTGAATGAGTTTCTTTATTGCATATTGCATGCTTGGTTCCTGCACTCTGCTGCACCTAAAGACAGCTATCAACTTTTTCTATTTATTCATTCATTCACTCATTCAGTCATCAAACATTCATTGACTATCAGCTCTGTGCCAGGTATACAATTCTAGACACTGTAGAAAATTAAAGAATGGAATGTTGAAAAGTGATACCACAGGAATTTAGAAATTGGGTCATCTTCCACTTTTAAAAATATTATCTTTAATTCTATAAACCAGAGGCATTTAAGAGACCAGTTGTCTCCAACAGAAAGTAAGTGGACCAGTTCAAATGTTCTCTGTTCACTGAGATGTTTGTAGACATAAATTCTCACATGATTGACTTCCAGTGCAGTGATCTTTCTCCTCTGGCCCTAAAAATGAGTTTGAGCCATATGTTCTAAGGGTATCATGGGGGCATCATAATGGAAAAGGAGGTAGTACGAACTGTGAACTTTCACCCCACTTTATCTATGGTGGCATAATTTTTATTTCTTCTATATATTGGACTAAAATAAATCTTTAAACAAAGAGATTATCTTGATGAAAGAAAAAAAAAATAAAAAACAATCACACTCTATTCTGGCACCTCTCCTTCATCCAGGAAAAAAATAGTGGCTTATAGGAAAATTTCAAATAAATTTCACTCCTCTCGGCTTCCACAGTCCTGTTGGTATTTGTTAGGAGTTATGGTTATATTATTCACCATCATGCATGTCTCAGGCAAAGTACCTTTCTTTCTAGTTCTATGGAGGGAATTAATATGAGCTTACTAACTTAAGCAAAAGAGGATATAATGAGATCATTCTCATCACATAGGCATTCAGAGGAGCCTGACAACAAGCTATAGAGGAAAAATTTAGTAATAGACTTTGGAGTTCAAGGGGACTAATCAATTGCACCCTTGCTTCTTTATCCCAGTTCTGATCACATTGAAAGAAAAATGAAGGAAGATAGAGATGAGTATATCATGTGTATTGGTTCTCAAAGGCTAGCTTGGAGGATATGGATTTAAGACTATTAACCAGGTGGACTTGGTGATACTACATCCTCAAATTTAAATTACCACATTGCGAACACTACTGGAAACCATGGGCCTCACCTGCAGGTCATCACACCACATGCCCAAAGACAGACCAAAGCACAAGCTCTCTGCAGACAAGCACATCCCAAAAAGAAAAAGGGAAGAATCTGGTTTCACCTCTTTAGTTTCTGTTCCCCATAGTATTAGTTATAATATACCCCCTTTTTCCTAGAAAGGAGTGAGGGAATGGGGCAAGAAGCTTGAAGTGTAAGGGAGAACCTCTCTCAGGGGAAACTGAGGAATGGAAATAAGCAATCCATACTGAAATCACATAACATTACCTATGAGTGAGAAATCAGGGTGAGTATGTATGTGTGTCTGTGTTAGTATGTGTTTATGGGATCCTGTAATACATCTAGATGGCCAGAACTAGGACATTAAAACTATAACTTTGAATACTCAGACTGTTACAAGTAACTTGATCAGCCTCCCAAGTAACATCTTTAGAAACATAATCATTAATTCATTCACAATATAATTCTTCACACTGGAAAGATAGAGGGAAGACAGGACTAATGCATTCCAGTGCTACCCAGCAGTATCTCCAGAATGAATTTGTGTCTGAATATATTGAATTAAAAAGCATTGTGGTCCAACTATATGATTAAAATAAAAGAATAAGTGAGACTGTGGGAAATGTGAAAGTGAACACACTAGGGTAAGGAGAGAAAAAGGAAAAAGATCTAAGCAAGAATGATAATAGTAAAGGCTCACTTGAGTTTATTCTTTCTGTATATCCTTGATGAAACCCAGGAACATACCTCCTCATTTCTCATTTATAAAGCACTCCCTTTTGAGAATAGATAATTTAAAAAAAAATCATCATATTTTCTTCTTACCACCACTTTCTTAAGTATAACCATTCTATTAATCAGAGTAAGTGACAATCTACAAGGAGATCTAAGCCAAATTTACATTATTTTCTAATACTCACTGGAATTTGTTTTCAGTTTATAGAATAACAGACTCCAAATGCATATGGATGGTCTTTTAAAAATCCATAGTCTGCTCTCCAACTTATGTCCAAAGGCTGTCTGGGATGCTGAAGGCAGAGCCAAAGGCATGTCTGGAGCTCTGTGCTGAAGCATGGTAACTGGGCATTCCTGAGCATTATAAAATGATGTAAATTTGGACTTGGCCTGTGGTCCTAATGGTCAGGTGATCTGAAAGCAAAATATGTACTTCTTGCTGTTTTTGGTCTTGGTCACCCAGAAGGTGTTCAGCTTGAAGCATTAAATAAGCAATTACTGAGAAACAATAAATTGGCAAGCCAGAGGTCATGGAGAAAAGAACCCAGACGTAAGATATAAGAAGCAGTTCGGGTCTGTTCCAAATTTCACTGAATCCATATTTTATTTGGTTCTACTTCTATGGTTCATTGTGAGTAATTTCTCTGAAATCAGAATAAATGCAAAGGTTCTATGTGAGCAGTTGCTTAAACAATCAAAACTTCAGCTTTGGATTTGTAAAAGAGATTCTAATGCCCAAACAACATATCTTTGGTTGTAGTTGCAATGGGGAATTAATATTATAATCAAATTATGTACACAAAAGTGGGTTGTGCCTAGAAATTTTTAAATGTGAAAAGGTGAAATGTTATTCATCATTCCCTCCAAATTAATCATAGCATGACATAAGCAAAGTATATCATGAGAGTCTTTATTTCAGGAAGGCCAAAAATTCAGAGATAAGGCAAACAGGTAAAATGCCAAAAATAAAATACTTATGAAAAGTAAAATAATAAGTTAAAATAACAGAGGCAACTTACATTTAATTATGTAAATAAATTAATAGGAAAATATTTCTTCAGAATATGTCTTGGGTATAAAATAAAGTGATGCAATCTATACAAAAGGTTTTCCTTGTTATTAAATAAGATCTCACATTGATCCATCCATCTTCATCATGGTTTTCAAAGCCTACATGCAAAGTTCATCACCTACGGCTCCAACTAATGGCAAAAAAATCCTGCGCACGAGCTCTCTCATACTCAGTTTTTTTCTGAACAATCTGGCACATGATAGCTTCATTCACTTAATAATCAAGTACTCAACCTTCTTAAGTTAATTTAGTATTGCCTAGCATATGGTATGTACATTATGGCAGAGTTTTAAGAAGGGAGTACCTAGCAAAGAATAAGACAGATTTGACTTTTGCTCTCACTAGAGTCCATAAATAATCCATTTTAGACATACAATTGAAAAAATGTACCCTGATGTCCATGAAGTAATCCTACATCTAATTGTTCAACTCTGCATTGCTTAAAGAACAGATGTTATGGGGCGCCTGGGTGGCTCAGTGGGTTAAAGCCTCTGCCTTTCACTCAGGTCATGATCCCAGGTGGTGGGATCGAGCCCGACATTGGGTTCTCTGCTCAGCAGGGAACCTGCTTCCTCCTCTCTCTCTCTGCCTGCCTCTCTGCCTCCATGTGATCTCTGTCAAATAAATAAATAAAATCTTTAAAGAAAAAAAAAAGAACAGATGTTAATCTTCCTCTGTAATATACAAGCTCCTCACATATTCTCTTCTTCGTGTTCCTTCACTCCTCTACAAGCATCCCATTTCATTGGCCAATTCCAATTACTTGCTGTTCTTCAGACCCATTACGTAATTTCATTGTCCTAGTTTTTTTTTTAATATAATTTTTTATTTTTTATAAACATATATTTTTATCCCGAGGGGTACAGGTCTGTGAATCACCAGGTTTACACACTTCACAGCACTCACCAAAACACATACCCTCCCCAATGTCCATAATCCCACCCCCTTCTCCCAAACCCCCTCCCCCCAGCAACCCTCAGTTTGTTTTGTGAGATTAAGAGTCACTTATGGTTTGTCTCCCTCCCAATCCCATCTTCTTTCATTTATTCTTCTCCTACCCACTTAAGCCCCCATGTTGCATCACCACTTCCTCATATCAGGGAGATCATATGATAGTTGTCTTTCTCCGCTTGACTTATTTCGCTAAGCATGATACGCTCTAGTTCCATCCACGTTGTCGCAAATGGCAAGATTTCATTTCTTTTGATGGCTGCATAGTATTCCATTGTGTATATATACCACATCTTCTTGATCCATTCATCTGTTGATGGACATCTAGGTTCTTTCCATAGTTTGGCTATTGTGGACATTGCTGCTATAAACATTTGAGTACACGTGCCCCTTTGGATCACTACGTTTGTATCTTTAGGGTAAATACCCAGTAGTGCAATTGCTGGGTCATAGGGCAGTTCTATTTTCAACATTTTGAGGAACCTCCATGCTGTTTTCCAGAGAGGTTGCACCAGCTTGCATTCCCACCAACAGTGTAGGAGGGTTCCCCTTTCTCCGCATCCTCGCCAGCATCTGTCATTTCCTGACTTGTTTATTTTAGCCATTCTGACTGGTGTGAGGTGATATCGCATTGTGGTTTTGATTTGTATTTCCCTGATGCCGAGTGATATGGAGCACTTTTTCATGTGTCTGTTGGCCATCTGGATGTCTTCTTTGCAGAAATGTCTGTTCATGTCCTCTGCCCATTTCTTGATTGGATTATTTGTTCTTTGGGTGTTGAGTTTGCTAAGTTCTTTATAGATTCTGGACACTAGTCCTTTATCTGATATGTCGTTTGCAAATATCTTCTCCCATTCTGTCAGTTGTCTTTTGATTTTGTTAACTGTTTCCTTTGCTGTGCAAAAGCTTTTGATCTTGATGAAATCCCAATAGTTAATTTTTGCCCTTGCTTCCCTTGCCTTTTGCGTTGTTCCTAGGAAGATGTTGCTGCGGCTGAGGTCGAAGAGGTTGCTGCCTGTGTTCTCCTCAAGGATTTTGAAGGATTCCTTTCGCACATTGAGGTCCTTCATCCATTTTGAGTCTATGTCCTAGTTTTTTGATTGGAGATTCCCTCTATCTGAAACATCAGTGACTTCATTCTTTTTCAGGCAAATGCAGATTCATTATTTAAAAGTTGTGAATGAATGACAAAAGGAAAAATGTGGAAGAGAATAAGGGAGAGGGAAAGAAAAAAATATGTTCTCTGTCCTGTATTTAATGCTTCTCATTTCTGGTTGTGATCTTAACTGGGTTTTCCTATTGCTCAGTTATTCATTCAACAATTAGAGATGAAAAAACTGATTAAGATTGCCGTTAGAGATAACCACCAATAATTCTTCCCGTCCAGGAACTGGTTTATGCTTCCTCCCTTCCGGAGATGGACTCTATTTCACTTCCACTTGAATCTGATCTGGCTTTGTGACATTCTTTGACTAATAGAATGCAGCAGATGGGACACTGTGCCAGTTCTGGGCCCAACTTGAAGAAGCCTGGCAGCTTGAGCTTTATCCTCTTGGACTCTAGTCACCATACATTAGGAAAGCTGGTATAAACTAATGGGAAAGGAGAGACCATGTGGAGGGGAACTGAGCTGCCTGGCCAACAGCAAATACTGCTAGACAAATGTGAATGAGGCCATCTTGGATTTTCAAGCCACAGCTCAGCTCCCAACAGAATGCAGAAAAAGGCCCATCAACTCATAGAATCATGAAGGAAGAGACTGCTGTTATTTTAGGCTACTAAATTTGGGGGTATTTTATTATGCAGCAATAGATAACTGAAGCATTATGCTACTGGTACTATGTCAATCACAAAAGATAAAAGGTAGAAGTATACCTTCTAGAATAACTCAGTGATGGGTAGAAGAGATGGGTATATAAATATTTAATGACATATTACAAAAACATGTATTAAGTATGATGGAAACTGTCTTATCACTAACCTATTTTTTGGTGCAAAACATGAAGACAGGACTTTCTTTGCAGGGGTAAGAAACCAAAAACAAGTAGCAAGATAGTTCACAGACCAGTAGAAAAATTTCTTGGAAGAATCTCATAGATTTTCAGATCTGTCCTTTCCTTAATTATTCAACAATCATAAAGCTTTGGCCTGAAATTCCTTGCTAGTTTTCATTTGGCAACTTAGAAGGGAAGAAGAATTGTGAGAGAATTCTTAGTTTGTGTCTCCTAGTTTTTCCAGAGTTCTTCAAATTAATTTTTTTTTAATAACTTCCAATTAAGTCATTGGTGCCAGAAGGAGGTATTCTTCCAATTAAGTCATTGGTGCCAGAAGGAGGTATTCTTTTTGATTCTGTACATGCATGAAAATCTAGAATGTTCAGAATTTAAAAAAAAAAAAACACCTTATTTCTTAGCTGGCATTATCATTCTCAAAGAATGTGTTGTCCTCAAAGCTAGTGCATTTTATTAACTACCTTCTTTATGCTCAGCACTCTGCTGGTCATGAAGACGGAAAAAGAAGCAAGAAACATATGTTGTAAAAGCCCATAAACAAATATTTTAGCAAATTTACCTGCTAGAAAGGGTTTTACTCTGTACCTGCAATAGGACAAGGATGGTATCAAAAGACATGGGATGGGGAAGGTGAGGAGAATCCAAAGTATATTAGGCACAGGTTTACCCTCCATGAGAGAACTCCCTAGTGGAGAAAACAACTCATGTTTACACAATAATTTCACGTGTTCCTAGTACTACTGCTATGTCTACTAATAATAATACCAGAATTATAAGAATAATTCCACATAAATGTGTTTCATCTTTTTAAATAAAATGAACATTGCAGTAAATTCTACAGAAAATAAAACTGACACCAAAGCAGACACTTCTGAAGCTGTTCATGATTTCGGAGAATAGTTTCCTACATTAATGAAGTGTTGCAAATGCTGACATATACTTTCTAAACTGAATCTCATAGAATTTTTTTCAACAACAAACACACAACAAATTGGACATAGTACTGCTGCTTTGTTGTTCAGTCCTGTTTATTGTGAGGTCAGAGGGTTTTAATACTCTCTAAAAAAATGTTTTTAATGAGCCTCATCTTGTAACTTCACTAAGGCTGGCTTGACTAAAAGGGGAGCATACAATTCTCCAGTCCTCCATGGACTTTCAGGACTTTTAGGAAAAGACTGACTTGACTTCTCAAGGGTAATGAAAGATTGAGCTGTTTAAGTTGGTTGCCAGAAGGGCAGTGTCTTCTGAGAGCTTACCTTTAGCATTTTAAACACACTTCTTCTGGGGTCCATGTTCATTGCACATTCATTTTGCTGTTCGGTTGACACCATCAGGGATTTTGCATTGTTCCTACATGCCAAGGCTCTCCTGTGGATTTATTTTTAATTGTGACCGGGATTAAATGGCCTGTTACTACTTTAGAAAAAAACTTAAAGAAGCAGACTCTCAAAGACATTTTTAAATTGTAAACTGTCAATCTTATGCTTACCTACATGCCCCATGTTTTTATTATTACTTTTCATAACACTCCAAATCAGAAATGTTGAGAAATTACTGTATACCTCTATTTGAAATATATCTTTACTATTGAAAATGCTTCAAAATTAAAAATTACACTGCAAAGGAACTGAAATCTGTTTCTACCACCACCAAAAAAAAAAATAATAATAATAATGAAAACATTTGAAAGGTTCTCAGATCTTGCTAAAGTATTTAATAGACATAAAGTAGGATTTTATACATATTGACCTTCATTTAAAAATAAAAGACAAATTAGGTCAGTGAGATTTTTTTCTCCACACTTAAAAAAAGAAGCAGTAAAAAATAGGCACAGGGAAATATTTGTCTCTGTAGTTGTATCAGTTAGGTTTGATGCATAACAACTATTCTAACACTATTTGTGGCTTCAAATAGCAATTGTTAAGAGCAGGCAATTATGTGGATCAACAACTTGGGTTGGGCTTTGTTGGGCAGTCCTCCTGCTGTTTCTTGAGCTTATTTATCTGGTTACAGACAGATAACAGGTCAGATGAGGGCTCCTTGGTCTTAGATAGCCTCACACATATTTCTGGCATTTGGCAAGCTGGGGATATGGGGGTAGTGTTTTTCTTATGTGTCCAGCAGTTGGCTGTGTCAGCTGGAGTGATGTCTACATGTCTCTCATCATCCAGTAATTTGTTCAAATGATGGTGGAAAATAACACTTTTCACGTTTTTGCTTGTATTATTTTTTAAAATTTTATTGGTTTTTTTTTTTTTTTTTTTTTTTTTTTAGAGAGTGAGAAAGAGCATGAATGGGGGGAGAAGCAGAAAGAGAGTGATAGGGGATCTCAAGCAGACTTCATGCTGAGCACAAACCAAAAGCAGGGCTCAATCCTAGGACACTGAGGTCATGTCCTGACTGAAAATCAAGAGTTGAACACTTAACTGACTGTGCCACCCAGGTACCCCTCTGCTTGTATTATGTTTGTTGGTTTCCCATTGACCAAGGAAATTCATATGGCAAGCTCCTATTCAAAGAGTGGAGAGATGAAGCGTTCTTTTTGATAAGAGGAACTTCAAAGACTGTTCATTTTTCACCTTTGAAGAAAATACTCATAATACTTCCTTACTATTTTCTTTTTTTTTTTTTTAAGATTTTATTTATTTATTTGACAGACAGAGGTTACAAGCAGGCAGAGAGGCAGGCGGTGGGGCAGGGGGGTATAGTGGCCCGGAAGCAGGCTCCCTACTGAGCAGAGAACCTGATATGGGGCTCAATCCCAGGTCCCTGGGATCATGACCAGAGCCGAAGGCAGAGGCTTTAAGCCACTGAGCCACCCAGGCGCCCCCAGAGTTCGTTTTCTCAACCACAACTCTATCTACAGAGGTTGAACTATTTCTCTTCTAAGAAAAAAGTTTGAGACCAGCAATTTCACAAGGGAATTGAAGGTAATTACATTTAATTAATTCCTAGATGCATATTTTCACATTTTAAGATGTCTGAAATGAAACTCATCTTTCATTTGTTGCATGTCATCATATAGTTAGCAGTTGTATTTTTTTCTTCTTAATGGTACATAAAAAATGGTGCATCTTGCTATATATAGTGACTTACATTTAATAAAAATGACAGTATCATCATTGAAGCTTAGGTAACTTCAAGTATCAGTATATTCAGCCACCAAGAGTGTTAATCAAAGGTAGCTCAGTCCAAACTCAGTGGCTTAGGCAAAGCTTAGCATAAACTAAATGATGAGTGAAACTCATTGCATGTTCGGGTATTGGCATTTCTTTCCATTTTCCTCTAAATGATATCATTTTTGAATGAAAAAAAGTACTAGCTTTTATGATGTTACCTGAAGCCTAAGAAAGGCTCTAGAAAAGACACCTTATGAACACATAATGAGATCTTTGTCTCTGTAATGTACAATAGTGGTTTATCCATTAACCACTTTCTTTGAAATATCCTTTGAAAACTCAGTATATAAAACTAGTGATTTTGTGCGCGGTTGCTCCGCCGCTTGCCGGGAGCCGGCCCCACCCCCCGGGGTCTATCTTCCCGTCGCTTTGGATTCACTTCTCCGCCGGTTCTACCTTTCAGAAAGTGGTTGTTTTTAGAAGTCAAATTATCACTCTTCGCAGATGATATGATACTATATGTGGAAAACCCAAAAGACTCCACTCCAAAACTGCTAGAACTTATACAGGAATTCAGTAAAGTGTCAGGATATAAAATCAATGCACAGAAATCAGTTGCATTTCTCTACACCAACAGCAAGACAGAAGAAAGAGAAATTAAGGAGTCAATCCCATTTACAATTGCACCCAAAGCCATAAGATACCTAGGAATAAACCTAACCAAAGAGACACAGAATCTATACTCAGAAAACTATAAAGTACTCATGAAAGAAATTGAGGAAGACACAAAGAAATGGAAAAATGTTCCATGCTCCTGGATTGGAAGAATAAATATTGTGAAAATGTCTATGCTACCTAAAGCAATCTACACATTTAATGCAATTCCTATCAAAGTACCATCCATCTTTTTCAAAGAAATGGAACAAATAATTCTAAAATTTATATGGAACCAGAAAAGACCTCGAATAGCCAAAGGGATATTGAAAAAGAAAGCCAACGTTGGTGGCATCACAATTCTGGACTTCAAACTCTATTACAAAGCTGTCATCATCAAGACAGCATGGTACTGGCACAAAAACAGACATATAGATCAATGGAACAGAATAGAGAGCCCAGAAATAGACCCTCAACTCTATGGTCAACTAATCTTCGACAAAGCAGGAAAGAATGTCCAATGGAAAAAAAGACAGCCTCTTCAATAAATGGTGTTGGGAAAATTGGACAGCCACATGCAGAAAAATGAAATTGGACCATTTCCTTACACCACACACAAAAATAGACTCAAAATGGATGAAGGACCTCAATGTGCGAAAGGAATCCATCAAAATCCTTGAGGAGAACACAGGCAGCAACCTCTTCGACCTCAGCCGCAGCAATATCTTCCTAGGAACAACGCCAAAGGCAAGGGAAGCAAGGGCAAAAATGAACTATTGAGATTTCATCAAGATCAAAAGCTTTTGCACAGCAAAGGAAACAGTTAACAAAATCAAAAGACAACTGACAGAATGGGAGAAGATATTTGCAAACGACATATCAGATAAAGGACTAGTGTCCAGAATCTATAAAGAACTTAGCAAACTCAACACCCAAAGAACAAATAATCCAATCAAGAAATGGGCAGAGGACATGAACAGACATTTCTGCAAAGAAGACATCCAGATGGCCAACAGACACATGAAAAAGTGCTCCATATCACTCGGCATCAGGGAAATACAAATCAAAACCACAATGCGATATCACCTCACACCAGTCAGAATGGCTAAAATAAACAAGTCAGGAAATGACAGATGCTGGCGAGGATGCAGAGAAAGGGGAACCCTCCTACACTGTTGGTGGGAATGCAAGCTGGTGCAGCCACTCTGGAAAACAGCATGGAGGTTCCTCAAAATGTTGAAAATAGAACTGCCCTATGACCCAGCAATTGCACTACTGGGTATTTACCCTAAAGATACAAACGTAGTGATCCAAAGGGGCACGTGTACTCGAATGTTTATAGCAGCAATGTCCACAATAGCCAAACTATGGAAAGAACCTAGATGTCCATCAACAGATGAATGAATCAAGAAGATGTGGTATATATACACAATGGAATACTATGCAGCCATCAAAAGAAATGAAATCTTGCCATTTGCGACAATGTGGATGGAACTAGAGCGTATCATGCTTAGCGAAATAAGTCAAGCAGAGAAAGACAACTATCATATGATCTCCCTGATATGAGGAAGTGGTGATGCAACATGGGGGCTTAAGTGGGTAGGAGAAGAATAAATGAAAGAAGATGGGATTGGGAGGGAGACAAACCATAAGTGACTCTTAATCTCACAAAACAAACTGAGGGTTGCTGGGGGGAGGGGGTTTGGGAGAAGGGGGTGGGATTATGGACATTGGGAAGGGTATGTGCTTTGGTGAGTGCTGTGAAGTGTGTAAACCTGGTGATTCACAGACCTGTACCCCTGGGGATAAAAATATATGTTTATAAAAAATAAAAAAATAAAATAACAATAAAAAAAAAAAAACTAGTGAACTCAGAACGATACTATTTAATTGGGGCTTGGGGAGTATTGAAAAGGTGAGTGGACAACATGGTACCTGTGCTTCAGAGAGGATAGTGATTAGGATGGCAGTTCTGATACTAGATTTCCTCAGTTTTCAACCTCATCTTGGGCAAGTCAGTTACTACTATGTTGCAGTTTCCTCATATGTAAAATTGGGTGCAACTACCACCTGCTCTTTGGGTATAATGCCTGGTAAACATCAATAAATAGCACTATTATTTATAAGATATTCAATAAATGGTATTGCTATTTATAGGATAGTCATAGGCTGTGTTACCATTATGGCACATCTCCTTCCAAATGAGGTCTCCTGGGGTGGTAAGGTTTTACATGAGGGTAGCCTTTTGAACTATGGAAGGGCACATTTTAAAGTTAAAGCTTTGAACTATAAGACCATGACTAAGCAAACAAGATCAGCAAGACTTATTACGTGGATGCTACATACCTACTAAGCAGATACAAGCTTTAGGTTATGCAGGGGAGAAATAGGGAAGAAATAGGACATAAACTTTACCCCTTCAGAGACTTAATGTCTTAAACAAAATGAATTGATGCCCAAATGGCCAGACTCACAATTTCGAACTATTAGGTGGGACAGATTATAGTGGTAGTGCTGGTGATAATGGTGTCAGAATCAGAAGATTTGATGTCATTTTCTTTTTCCTAGTCTCTCAAAATTTCTTTTAAGTATAAGAATGCATTTGTGCTTACATTAGAGATAGAAAAATTGGGCTCCACCTAGATCATGAACTCTCTCCAAATGAAATGCAAAGAAGTATAAACCAAGACATTCAGATTTTCGAAAGCAGTTTCGGCTCTATCTATATTAAATGTTTCTTGGTATTAAAAAAAAAAAAAGACTAACATAATCGATTTCTTTCTGCTGAAACTTTCGATTTGAGAGTCAACAGAGTTTCAGACAGAAAATTCCTTGCCAGTTTTACACAATGTATTTATCAAAAAGGTTTTGGTCAAGTCAATTAGCAAGGGATGAGTTCAGGAATTTGGGGCTGATCACAGGGTATGGTCTCTCATAAAATGTTATTTTTTTCTTAGTGACAATTAACTTAGAGCACTTGAATGGAAGAGCAAGCAAGGTCAGTTTGCAGTTGGTGGTTTCTCCTCCATTAAACGACACATGGTGCCTATATTTTTAAATTATGCATAGGAAGTAGCAGGCTCCTGAATGCATTCCAAAATATATCACAGACCAGGTGTTAAAGCACATTGCTATTAAGCTCAAAACATGAGCTGAAATCCATAGTACATGAAAGTCGAAGCCTTTTCTACAGATGTGTAGCACATAATGTAATTTTTTTCTAATATTATACAGACAAAAGGAACCATCCTTTCTGAGGCGTTTTGTTAGTGATGGCAAATAAAAGTAAAACAATCTCCCTAAGCATAGAATGTGTGAAACCTATAAAGCCAAAGATGTTTAAGGAGAAACTTTGAGGAAGCTGCAGACTGAGAGGGCACCACTTTTTTGTTTATCTACTGTATATCATGCATATATTTATTAGAGTGGTGTTTCCCAAATGAAGTCTGAACTAGGCCATCAGAATCATCTGAAAAAAGGTTTTGTATTTTTAATACAGAATTCTAGGTCCCATCCTGAGAGACCTAGTTTTAATAAATTGGGGGTGTGGGTAAGAAATCTGAGGTTATATCAAATATTTTGCATGAATCTAATTCAGAGATAGGCTCAATAACAAGATAGTCATATTTCATTATAGTTGGCCAATAACTTTTTTGTATCTCTCCCTAGACTGAGTCCTAAAGGTTAGGGCCTACACAACCCTTACCATTCAGACTGTCTCAGTACCTAACACAAAATAAGCATTTGGCAAGTATCAGCTGAATGAATGAAGTTCTTTGTAAAGTGCAGTCACAGGTTTCTCCCCTCATTTTGTACAGAAGATTTTTTCCTCTATCCTTGGTTTTATGTCCCATTAAGTTTTGGGGCCAAGAATCAAACACTCAGAGCAATCCTGAGGAGAGTGGTAGGTAATAGAGGACCAAGTATAGTAAGGAGGAAGTAGCCAGCAGCTAGGAACATAGGAAGGAGTGGCTGAAGATAAATTCTCACCATTGTCCATCACCCACCAATCCATACCATGGAGTATGAGTCTTCCTGGTAGTCCAAATCTAGGGATAATATCCTGCTTGGCAGCTAGGAGTAGACTCTTTGAGTGGCAGCATTTCTCTGCTTCTGGATATGCCCCTCCCTATACTGATCTTATAATAGTTACACCATGATGAGGAAGGAAGAAGTTGACACAGTGAAGATAAATAAGTTGACATGAAAATTCCCTTGCCATGTTGGTTGGTCTTGTATCTGATATCTGTATCAGAACTCTACAAAGGTTGTAAATAGTTTTGGCTTTATTTTTCTTTTAAAAGAAGTCTCTTTAGGTGTGGTTACTTTATTTTAAGCATGTGTGTGTGGTGTATGTCTATAAATGTGAATATATGGAAAATACAATGAATCTTAAAATGTAGGTCCTAAATTATTAATGCAAGTCATGATGCTTGTCACTGATGGTGTCTTCACATCAGGAGCCATGGATTCACTTCTCTGATCATTGAGACCACCAGAAGGACCCATTCTCCTTTCCTTACTTGGCTAGAGCTCTTCATGACATTGCCTGATTTGGATAGCACCTGGTTGTCACTCTCTGTGCTCCACTCCTTAGATGTTCAAGTAGCTTCTGACAATGGAACATCACCCAAGTTCAAGTGCATTCATTCTAATTCTTATATTCTTCATTCATATTTATGGCCTCCTGCCTTAAGATTCCATTCCAAGACACAATGTTATATCTTCCTCAAGTTACTGACTTCAAAATTTCCTTTGTATTTTTCTAACCTCCAGAAGGAAAAAAGCCTTTTTGGAAAGCACACATGAAATGGGTAATTAGTACTTGATTTCCTATTTTACTCATGGTTACATTCTAGATTCATGTAATTTAAAAGAGCAAAAACTGTCAATTGTGGTAAATTACTATTAGCTTCTCATTGCCCAATAATTCAAGACCTACAAGTTTAAGAGTGTTAAAAATCTATAGCTTGAGATTCTAATCTTTCCCATGGGCTTATCATCCAGTTCAGATTAAATATGTGTCCTGGGATTAAGGGGTAGCCTGGACAAATATGTAAATGGATTGTGCAAGCAACTTATCATCTGTAAGCCAGGAATTATGATAGGTAGAAATGTCTACATAGTTTGCCTTGCTCTTACCTTACTGTATCCCCATCTGTTGAAAAAATAAGGACTTCCGAAAAATACATACTACTCAAACATTACTTCATGTTACTGACCTACCTTGAAATTTCAGAAATAGCTGATTTTCAAAGATGGCCTTCTCCATTAAAAACCCTCCAAGTTAATTTCCTTCAAATTAACCACATCAGCCCCTACTATTATATCAGTGCTTGGCACACAGTCTGTGCTCGATAACTATCAAACAAATAAGCAAAAGAAGAAGGGAAACATTACAGCATGAGAAATGAATCAGTAAGTCTTCAAATATTTATTAATTACTTACTAAGTCAAAAAAAAATCTCTATCCTCAGGGGGTCTAGAGTCTTGGGATAAGAGACACAGAATAATGGGAAAAGACAGAAGCAAATAAATAAGATAAGTTTATAAAGTTATAAGTGATAGGAAGAAAATGGACTTTGATACTGTTACAGAGAATAGAGAGATGGGGAGCCCCATTATAAAGGATAGGTCAAAGAAGCCCACTCTTAACCCTGAGGCGATCTGGGAAAGAATGTTCCAAAGAAAGGGTTAGATATTAGAAAGATTTCCAAGGTTACATAAGCTTAACATTGTATGCTCAAACATAGAAAGACATAGTCTGTACCCTCCTAGAGCTGTCAGCCCATTCTGAGCTCCCCCCCTGTACTAACCAACTGAATTCCCTTTTGTACATGACTACAATAAGCAGACCCCATCTTGCTGCTTGGCTTCCTCAATTTCTGATCTGTTCTTATTAAACAGTCAAAAACCAGCTTCAGAGGAAAAATAACCTGATTTCATCTGTTCCTGGCAGTAGAAAGAAGGCATAGCAAGTGCTGTTTTTGATGATATTGGGTGGATAGCCATTGTGTAGTACCTTCAGTGGAGCTTATTCTTTCTCTGATCCTAAGAACAAGGCTGAGTATCATCATTCTGGATGGCAGTTAGCCAAAATTGAATGAAAATGATGGATTTTTAAAAAATTACTGTGTGTGTTCATTCATTCGTTCGCTCACTCCTTCATTCATTCACTCACCCATTCATTCATTCACTCACTCATTCATTCATTCACTCATTCATCCACACATGTCCTCGTCAGCATTTATTTAGTATGTCAAACACAGTTCTGGCTCTGGGAACACAGAGAAAAGTAGAATGTAGCCCTTGCCTTGCAGAAGTGCACAGACAAGTATGGGGATAGACAGGTAAGCCCAAATCACAGCAATGTGATTTGTGCTTTGAGATATTTGCAGAGGTTAATATGGAAGTACAGAAGTATAAGTGTTTAACTCAGTCTGGGGAGTTTAAGGCAGCTTCCGGCAGGAGTGGATACTTGGCCTGACCCTTGAAGGTTGAGCAGAAGTTAGGTGGGGAAAAAATGTGGGAAAGGACAGTCATTCTAGAGAAAATGTTAATTAGGTATGTAGGTGTGGACAAGCACAGTATGTACAAGGAACTAGAAGCCTGTCCACAAGAAGGAAAAATCCAATAAATTAGGAGGAGGACATTGCCCCAAATGTTAGTTTTCTGTGCCCATCAATTTTGTTTTAACCAATTTGCCCCCACAGTTTATTTTCTAAGGCAGTCATTTCACTAATGCCTGAGACTTGTATGACTGTGGCACATTCTCCTTTTCCTTGGGTGTTCACCAACAATCTCAGTTCTTCTCTGCTATTCCTGGAGACAGAGAGGTACTCCCAGTATGCCAAGGAACATAGGAAGTGCTTACCAACCATAAACTCATATTCTGATTATGCAAGAGGATAACCATTTTTAGAATGGACATGAGTGAAACAGAGGCTTGGTGGCAGAACCACCTTGCCTAAGGTTGCAGAACTAGAAAATTGCATGGTTATGTTTCGGCTCCAGACCTGGTGCCTGTCCTATTATGCTGCAGCAGAGCTGGTTGTAAATCAGACTGGCAGTCCATTGAGCCTGTGGTTTTGGCTGGTGTGAAGACGTTGGAGGAAGGTTTGTATTAAGATGCTCTGTGATTTTGGCACAAGAGCTGTGGAAGCATATGGGCCCCTGGAGAGGTTAGCAATATGAGCAAGAAATAGCAGGATGAGATTCAACTGGAAAAATGCTAACGAATACATCTGGAGACAAACAAGCAGAAACACACACGGTTAATGGGAAGCAGAGCAGCAGGGACTATGAGGGTTTGGTGAAAGTGGACGCTTCATCATAAAGATATTGCCAAGAGGAGATGGGAGCAGACACACAGGAATCACTTGGGCTGTGGACAAAAAGCTCTCATCTAATCAATGTGAAAGGAAAAAAGGCCTCTGTGTGCCGATGTTTTGGATCTGCAGGGCCGTTTTGCTTTGGGTCTCTATACTTTAAAGAGAAATCAACTAATGCTGGGGAATTCATAGAGAGAGTTATACGCATAATTAATACCAGAAGGGATGAATGCAAGAGGAACAATCAAACAAGAAAATAAGATCTTCATACATGTCTGTAATTCCAAAAAAGGCAAAAGTAAAATGACTGAAATGAGGATGCACAAATATGGAACAATGGGCAGTTAACACAGCTCAGATCAGAATAACTTAGGACACTGGGTACCCCCACTATTTTATCTTCTGCCTACAATGTTTGTGGACACTGTCACAAAATGCAGAAGCTCCATGCCTGAAGTCCAGTACCAGCACCTTGAAAGCTGACTTCATGCTGTTGGAGGACGGGTTTAGGGCTGCACAAGGCAGATGGCTGCATTTTGACCAGCTCTTGGTCTTATTTACCAAAGACTCACAGAGTATACCTGTGGATAACTTGTGAGGTCTCCTCTACTTGTAACGCAACAGACCTCACTTCCTGGGAAAATGGCATCCTTTCAGTTGTCACACGACTTTGTTCTCCTGTCATAGAAAGCTGGGTGGATTGGAAATGACCTGAGTGTGCTGTTTTAGTAATTCCTCAACCAAATGTTTTCAAATAACCATCTATCTTGGAAGCTGTCTCTCACATTATCTTTATCCTAACTGCTTAAAACAGATGGTACTTTATACTTTAAATTCATGTCCAAAGCATTTCAACCACCATTGCCCTGTGCTTTGGAACTCTAGACCTGAAAGGGAAAATAACATTCCCACTATAAAGTCTGCAACAATGCCTTTGATTATGTATGGAAGGAGGATGTTCTACTGATTGGTATGTTGTATAGGTGACTTCAAGTACAAAGGAATCAAAATTTTGGTGGAAATCCCCTGATTAAACCCTATGAAGACTGCACTAAGTAGGAGATCCCCAAATGGAATATTAGTATATTAAATGAAATGAAAAGTGCTACATTGTTACCCAGCTATCAGTTTACAGGGTCTTCTCATTCACCTAAGATTCTGAAAGGCAAGATTCTTCTTTTGAACATATGAAGTGCTTCCTAAACATTTACTGAAGAAATGGGTGGGCAACTGGGGCATCTAGTGGCTCAGTCAGTTAAGCAGCTAACTCTTGGTTTCAGTTCTGGTCAATATCTGAGGGTTGTGGGATGGAGCCCCACATTGGGCTCCATGATCTGCAGGGGTTCTGCTTGAAATTCTCTTCCTTTCCCTCTCTCTCTGTCCCTCCCTCATGCTCTCTCTGAAATAAATAAATCAATCTTATATAAAGACAAGAGAGAGAGAAAAAAATGAGTGGGTAATTGAAGTGATAAAGCATGGTCATTGCTTTGCTAGTTTGGTGCAGAAGAAAGTCCCAAGTTTGGACTTCAAAGTCAGACACCATGCATTCAACTCCTGTCCTCACCACCTAAAAATTATGTGATTTTGGAATAGTAACTTTAAATCCATGTTCTTGATTTCCGTGTGTGTGTGTGTGTGTGTGTGTGTTTAAAAGGGATAATTTTACCTAATTAATGGGTCTCTAATAGGTTTTAAAGGGAAAACTAATGTATGTCATGACTAGTGTGATTTCTGAAGTATAGCAGAGCTTTAGGGAAAGTTCTTTTCTCCTGCTTTGACAACATACCCATGACAGGTTTCTGGCCAACATCTCATTTACTTGCTTCTTATCCACCGCCCAGAGCCCCAAGGGAACTTTCTCAACAATGCTTTTCTGTATGCCTCTGTCCCTTTTCCAAGCACATTCAGCACTGGATATTTGCACAACTCTTCTGGACACTCTACACATCTAGCTTGCCACACCATATTCTGTATTTAAATGGCATTTCACAGATCATGAGTATCAGTTATGTGTCCCCAAGTTAAACACTTGAGAGCAGGGGTTGTAACAGGCTTCATTCTTGTACAATACTGACTTCATGGTAGATAAATTTAGGCATCCATTAATTGAGCACACTATGTCATGCTTAATCCTTTTCAACTAGAGATTGTCCATTTGTAAATAAGGATATATTAGGTGTTCTATCTACTCTTTATGTTGGTTAAAAGGATCAAATGAGATAATGCAGGCAAAAGCATTGCAATTCTTAAAACTTTAATAACTACATAATTCTTATGATTATCTTATTCTATTTGTTCTTTAACTATATCTCAAGTATGAAAATATTGTTTTACCTTTTGAAGAACCAAGCCCAGAAAGTTTAGGTATGTGGGTAGCATGTAGTCCAGTGCTAATATCTACTTCTTGTATAGCTAAGAATCTTCTTTCTACTGTCCATGCATATAGTGATCATGTTATTTGAATAAAAACAGCAGAGTATGTGATATTTTTTAAATACTTGGTAGCACAATAGAAAGACATACAATGCATGTCCCTTCCTTCTCTGCAGCCCTGAATGCATATCTCTATTAATGGACATATATTTTATTGAAAAGATCCGTGAACACCTCTCAGCTGTGGCCCTGATGTAACATTTATGAAAACACACACACAAGCGTTACCAAGTGGAAACAGCACTAGAAACGTGAATTTCTCAATGCTCAGCCAAAACCCTGAGGGAATTTCTACTAACCAAAACACAGATAAAGTTTTGAGGGAATAAAAATGGCTAGATGAAAGGAACAGGTGTGAAGATCTGGGAAACTGATGAACTCTCTGAACTGTTTTGTTTTTTTTTTTTCTGCTTTATGGCAAGAGGATAAATATAGAATGCATCTAATTATTCAGAAGTAAATGTCTCTCTGTGCCATTAGTTGATCAAACAGTAGAAGCCAGATACAATGTTAAGTAGATTCCATGCTTGGGAGTAAGATAGGCCCATTTGCATGCCAAATCTGCTATATGGTGGTAGGGGGGCTTTGATAAATTTCCTTAATATTTCTAAAATTCAGCAAGTTTGACCCATAAAATAAAGATAATATTAGTGACCCCTTTACCTAGGTCCCATGAGAATACATGTAAAATTCCTAGTATGGGGATTAGAACAAGGTAACATTCTGTACCTGTTAGTTTTATTATTTCTATTTTTGTTATATGCTGGAGATTGTCTATTGGTATTCAGCATATACCCCAGGAGAAATACACACACACAAACACACACATACAGAGTCCTAAGCCAGTCAAGCAAGGTCTAGAAAGTACCTTTCCCAGGTTCACAGGTTCAAGTTTAGAGTCATCAGTGAAAATCACCTAGACAAAACTGAAAAAAAAAAGAGAAAGAGCAGCAACCCTTCCCATTCTCCAAGTAGATGAGAGGGCAGAAGGCAAAAGTGGGGTTCACAGAGCATTGTGGGTCTGCTTCTATGAATCACCCCCTCTGGAGTTGTGGGTCTTGAGATCATGTGTGGAGATCCCCATAAGTCTTGCATGTTCTGGCTGCCACAGAGCCAACTGCTTGAACCAACGTTGGCTCATGGCTTCCCTAGGTTTTCCGCAAAATTTTCCAAGTAGGTAACTCCTTATCTTAAATCCTTCCTGCTTGAAATATATAGAATGACTTCTGTCCTCCTGACCACATCTTGCATAATACATGTTATTCTCTGGTCATTATTTGATTCTGCAATCCATTCAGTAATTTGTGGGCAGGTATGGACAATTTGCCTGTGGGCTATAACGTGGGCCATCCTCCACTGCATCTCTGAGCAAGAAAGCCTCACTCAAAACAGAGGCTTATTTCTCTCTAGACCTAGAACAACAAATTTGTAAAGATTTCTCATTAACGGAAGAGTAAAGAGAAAAATACCACCAAAACATGTATCAATAAATCCTGCCTATAAAAGGTACAGGGTGCCTGGGTGGTGCAATTATTTAAGCATTGCCTTTGGCCCAGGTAATGATCTCAGGGTCCTGGGATCAAACCCCACATTGAGCTCTCTACTCAGTGGCAAGTCTACTTCTCCCTCTCCCTCTATGATCTTTCCCACTCTTACTCTCTCTCAAATAAATAAATAAAAATCCTTTAAAAAATTTAAAAGGTACAGAAATCTTGCAATCAAAATGTAAAAAACAAGAATATTTTTTCTGATTTTTACAAAATTTTCTCCATTAAGCATCTATTATATGTACAAAGAAAAAAATATCAAACTTAAAAATTAAATAATACTTCAAGAAAAATGAAAGTGAAAATATTTAGTTAATAAATTTGTAATCCTCAAATGTTCTGAGCAATTTGAGAACAAAAATAAAAAACAAAAAACAAACAAAAAACCCCCACATGTTCATGGAGAATCAACAACAAATTAAGCCAACCCCCCACAAGAAGGGAAATAATCAAGGTTAGAACAGAGATCAATGAATAGAAACTAGAGATAGAGTAGAACACATCAATGAAACTAGAAGCTGTTGTTTTTAAAGAATCAATGAGATTGATAAACCACTGGCCAAACTAATCCAAAAGAAAAGAGAGAGGACCCAAATTAATAAAATTATGAATGAAAAAGGAGAGATCATGACTAACACCATGGAAATAGAAACTAATCAAAAATTATTATCAACAGTTATATGTCAATAAGTTAAGCAACTTAGATGAAATGGATGCATTCATAGAAACCTATAAACTTCCAAAACTGAATCAGGAAAAAATTGACAACCTGAATAGACCAATATCTAGTAATGAGATTGAAGCAGTGATCAAAAGCTTCCCAAAAAAACCAGAGCCCAGGACCTGATAGATTCTCTGGAGAATTCTTTTTTTTTTTTTTTTTAAGATTTTATTTATTTATTTAACAGACAGAGATCACAGAGAAGCAGGCAGAAAGAGAGGAGGAAGCAGACTCCCCTCTGAGCAGAGAGCCTGATGTGGGGCTCAATCCCAGTACCCTGGGATCATGACCTGAGCTGAAGGGAGATGCTTTAACCCACTGAGCCACCCAGATGCCCCTTATGGAGAATTCTACCAAACATTTAAAGAAGAAATACTACCATTTCACCTGAAGCTCTTTAAAAACATTGAAACAGAAGGGCAACTTCCAGACTCTTTTTATGAAGCCAACATTACCCTGATCCCCCAAACAGGCAAAGATTCCACCAAAAAGAAGAATTTCAGACCAATATCCGTGATGAATATGGATGCTAAAATTCTCAACAAGATCCCAGCTAATAGGATCCAATAGTACATTAAAAAGATTATACACCATGACCAAGTGGGATTTATCCATGGGATGCAAGGGTGATTCAACATTCTCAAATCAATCAATGTGACAGAACAAATCAATAGGAGAAGAGAGAAGAACCTCTCAATTGATGCAGAAAAAGCATCTGACAAGATGCAGCAACCATTCCTGATTAAAACTCTTCAAAGTATAGGGATAGAGGGAACATTCCTCAACTTCATAAAATCTATCCATGAAAAACCCACAGCAAATATCATCCTCAATAGGGAAAAGCTGACAGCCTTCCCTTTGAGATCAGGAACATGACAAGGATGTCCACTCTCGCCACTCTTGTTCAACATAGTACTAGAAGTCCTAGCAACAGCAATCAGACAACAAAAAGAAATTAAAGGTATTAAAATTGGCAATGAAGAAGTCAAACTCTCTCTCTTAGCAGATGACATGATACTTTATATGGAAAACCCAAATGACTTCATCCCCAAACTACTAGAACTCATACAGCAATTCAGGAATGTGGCAGGGTACAAAAATCAATGTACAGAAATCAACTGCTTTCTTATACACTAACAATGAAAATACAGAAAGGGAAATCAGAGAATGGATTCCATTTACTATATCACCAAGAACCATGATACCTGGGAATAAACCTAACCAAAGAGGTAAAGGATCTGTACTCAAGGAACTATAGAACACTCATGAAAGAAATTGAAGACACAAAAAGATGGAAGATCATTCCATGCTCATGGATCAGAGCATTCCGTGCTCATGATTCAGATGAATAAACATTGTTAAAATGTCTTTACTGCCTAGAGCAATCTATACTTTCAATGCCACCCCAATCAAAATTCCACCAGTATTTTTCAAAGAGCTGGAACAAACAATCCTAAAATTTATATGGAACCAGAAGAGACCCTAAACGTTGAAAAAGAAAAAGAAAACTGGAGGCATCGTGTTGCCTGATTTCAAGCTTTACTACAAAGCCGTGATCACCAAGACAGCATGGTACTGGCACAGAAATAGATGCATGAACCAGTGGAACAGAGTAGAAATCCCAGATATGCACCCTCAACTTTATGGTCAAATAATCTTCAACAAAGGAGGAAAAATATACAGTGGAAATAAAGACAGTCCCTTCAATAAATGGTGCTGGGAAAATTGGATAACTATGTGTAGAAGAATGAAACTTGACCGTTCTCTTACACCATACACAAAGATAACTCAAAATGGATAAAAGACCTCAACATGAGGCAGGAATCTATCAGAATCCTAAAGGGGAACTCAGGCGGTAACGTCTTCAACATCATCGGCCACAGCAACTTCTTTCAAGACATGTCTCCAAAGGCAAAAGAAACAAAAGCAAAAATGAACTTTTGGGACTTCATCAAGATCAAAAGCTTCTGCACAGCAAAGGAAACAGTCACCAAAACAAAGAGGCAACCCACAGAATGGGAGAAGAATTTGCAAATGACACTACAGTCAAAGGGCTGATATCCAAGATCTATAAAGATCAACACAACTCAAACTCAACACACACAGAACAGATAATTATGTCAAAAAATGGGCAGAAGACATGAACAGATGTTTCTCCAAAGAAGACATACAAATGGCTAACGGACATCTGAAAAAATGTTCATCATCACTAGCCATCAGGGAGATTAAAATCAAAATCACATTGAGATACCACTTTACACAAGTTAGAATGGCCAAAATTAGCAAGACAATAAACAAAATGTGTTGGAGAAAATGTGGAGAAAGGGAACCCTCTTACACTGTTGGTGGGAATGCATGTTGGTACTGCCACTTTGGAAAACAGTGTGGAGATTCCTTAAGAAATTAAAAATAAGCTTTCCTATGACCCTGGAATTGCACTGTTGGGTATTTACCCCAAAGATACAATGTAGTGAAAAGAAGGGCCATCTGTACCACAATGTTCATAGCAGCAATGGCCACAGTTGCCAAACTGTGGAAAGAACCAAGATGCCTTTTGACGGATGAATGGATAAGGAAGATGTGGTCCATATACACTATGGAGTAATATGTCTCCATCAAAAAGGATGAATACCCAACTTTTGTATCAACATAGAAGGACAGGGTAAGATTATGCTAAGTGAAATAAGTCAAGCAGAGAGAGTCCATTATCATATGGTTTCACTTACTTGTGTAGCATAAGGAATAACACGGAGGACATTGAGAGATGGAGAGGGGAAGTGAGTTGGGGGAAATAGGAGGGGGAGACAGAGGATGAGAGACTGTGGATTCTGAGAAAGAAACTGAGGGTTTGGGAGGGGAGGAGGGTGAGGGGCTGGGTGAGCCTGGTGGTGGATATTAAGGAGGGCACAGATTGCATAGAGCACTGGGTGATATGCTTAAACAATGAGTTTTGGAACACATACACTAAATAAATAAGTAAGTAAGTAAGTAAGTAAATAAATAAATAAATAAATGGATATCATGTTCAACTGATGCTTCTCTCCCAAGCACCCAGCATAGATTCTTGCACACACACATTTGTTGCACTGAACAAAAGTGGAAAATCAAGATAAGTCTGGCACCTTCAGGAGTCAGAGTTGCCAGTGTGATCTGGCTAGTTCTAGACTAGCTCCAGGGCTAGTTTTCTTTCTCCTCTGCCTCTTCCCTTGCTTTCCCCTGCCCACCTTCTCCAGAGCTCACCTCTTAGAGATGGAGCTGCATCTCCGCCTGTTTAGCAGTACCCTGGCCCCCTCCCCAGGCCAACCCTGCCTGTTGATATGCCTTCCCCACCTCATATTTGAGTAAGCAGTCTATAACAAACAAGCTTTCAAAGATTGGCATCCATAATTATGGTTCAGTACTTTTGACATTCTGGGTCAGTGAAAAAAAATATATATATATTTAATATAAATATATATATATGTATAATATATATATATTGAATTCCAGAATACTTTAAATAAAAGGTTACAATAACATTTTCTTCCCATTATAACTGACAAAACAACTACAAGTTGTGGGAAATATTCCACTGTTTCTGATGAGATAAATCTTTATTCTTAGAGACATAATTAATTTCTTCTTTGAGAAGGCATACCAAGTCTAAATTCAAGGACATTTATTTCAGAACTTCTGAAGGTCTAACATTCTACACTGTAAACTCAGACAATACATTTTACCTTCTGTTAAAATATTTTAATCCTCTTCCCTCTTGCCCATGAATTTTTGTTTTAAAAATATTAGATCTAACCTATAGAAACTATGGATTCTCTTTAGCCAACCTGAAGAAGACCAACTCCCTGACAGGTTCTTCACAGATGTGTCTTTGGAAGATTGGGTGAGGTAATCAGTAATTAGCACGGTTCTGTCTAACAAGATGACTTACTGGTTCCCTTGATCCATGACTATTTACTAAGCTTCTTGTGTACTTAGTGTAGGGGAATCTCTGCCTTCACTTGCTATTCTGACTGTGTGTGTATGTGTGTATGCATGTGTGTGCACGTGTATGTGGCCCAGAAGACCAGACACCACGTTTTGGCTATCATTTCTTTTTTTTTAAATTATTATTATTTGACAGAGAGAGATCACAAGTAGGCAGAAAGGCAGGCAGAGAGAGAGAGGAGGAAGCAGGCTCCCTGCTGAGCAGAGAGCCTGATGCGGGACTTGATTCCAGGACCCTGAGATCATGACCTGAGCCAAATGCAGCGGCTTAACCCACTGAGCCACCCAGGCACCCTTGGCTATCATTTCTGATGTGCTTTACCACGTTTGGATTGTTCCTTCCCCATAGAGGGTGACAGTGCAGCTATTACCATAAGACTGGTTTCTACAATTCGAGGAAAACATATCTTGCAGCTGAGGATTTACATAAAAGGAGAACCATGAGGATAAGGCTTTCAAGATGATGGATCACTCAATAATTATGGCAGCCAAAGCTACTAATGACCCCCCCCCCAAGCCTGTGGATAGACTATTGGTTTTATGTAACTATGCTGAATTCTGAACAAAACACAGTTATCATAGCGAAACAGAAGGTTAATGTGACATTCTTCTGTCTCAGTGACAAAAGGATTGAAGGCATCAGTCAAGAAAAAAATGTAGGATATATAATAGATGCAGCTCAACTGTAGCTGTAGATGTCAGGATTGCTGAAACAAGACCATTCTTCATGCAGATGCAAGTCCACTGTAAACACAAGCATTAATACTCTGGGTTCAGGTGAGAGCTGAAATTTCTAATGTTGCTATGATCCATCACTGCTTATTGCATGATCCTCTAGCTCTTTTGTATATAGGATATAACAATCAGGACTAATAATTTTTATTTTCCCAGCATCACAATGCTTTACAATTTCTTAAGCTGAGAAGTAGTCCAATATGGAATATGTTAAACTATGCTTCTTTTAGAAAGTGATTCTCTTTTGTCTCTCCATGTACTATAGATTCAATAACTTACACATAGAAGGAACAGTGATACCTTTGGCTCAAGAGGTTAGAACTCCATGCAATATGAATTTTATGCATTAGGGACCAATCATCATCTCAGATCCTTCTGCTGCATTCAGAATTTCCTACAAGAAGTTTGGAAACTCCCTATTGTTTTTCCAGTTCAGCTTGGTACCCCATAGAAAACCTCTGCTGAAATCTCCATATATTCTGTACCCACTGAGGGCCAGTGAGGATAGAACCTAAAAAGACAATAAATTTAGGCTCTACTTTGACATCCAAAGCCTGGTCCACGTGACCTGATCCATCTGTGGATTTCACGGACTCTGAATTCCTCCCCATCACTAAGGCTAGTCTTAATGCTCATGTGGAAAATGATCTTATTCATCAGTGGAGGTAAACAGAGGGGATGTGGAGCAAAGAAACCCAGCAAACCCTAGGACAGATTGAAACGGTTTCCAGTGCACCAGAATGCTTTGCCATTGCTTCTGTATTGTAATAAAAATGACAATATATCCTACATTTTACACTGTACTGTATCCTCCACCAGAAGCTATTTGCTATTGGTGAAGGCTGCATAGATCATTCAACTTCAAACTGTTTATATTACTTCAAACTGACAATTTCATTTTCTTCAGGGATCCAAAAAATCTTCAACCTCCTGCTAAAAAATGCAATTTATACTTATAGTACCATACATACCACCTCAGAAAATACATCCAAATCTAATATAACTCACCAGACCAACTGCTTCCTATATTTGAAGATATTGTTCCTGAATTTCACGGATCCATCTCCCCTTATTATAGCTATGCAGCATAAATGAACTGAAATGTACTATGTGTTCTTGTAGTGGTATTAGTCACCAGATTGGCAGAACTTGTTTTTAAAAAAAATCAAAGATTATCACAAAATCTTTAAGATAGGAACCATTTTTTCATTGACATTTAGGAACAAGTTACAAGGTAAAGGAAGAAAGAAGTGGGGGATCTGAAATATTTGAGCCACACGTAATTTTAAGACCATGTCAGATTCCTGGTGGGGAGGACAAAGAGGTACAAGGGGTGGGGGTTCATGACTTTGTGGCCACGAGATGCTCTCTGGAACAACTACCTCTCTCTTGCGTGTTGCTAGCACATCCCAGTGCATTATTCAGGGACTCTGGGGAGGAAGAAGTTAAGAATGTTCATTGTGGGAGGACAGCAATTAAAAAGAAAAGAGTACCTGGGGCACCTGGGTGGCTCAGTGGGTTAAGCCACTGCCTTTGGCTCAGGTCATGATCTCAGGGTCCTGGGATCGAGTTCCGCATCGGGCTCTCTGCTCAGCAGGGAGCCTGCTTCCCTCTCTCTCTCTCTCTGCCTGCCTCTCTCTGTCTACTTGTGATCTCTCTGTGTCAAATAAATAAATAAATAAAATCTTTAAAAAAAAAAAAAAAGAGCACCTAAAGTCAACACAAACTACAAACTGGGTGAAAATAAGCATAATACATACACATGTCAAAGGACTTGAATCCCATATATATAAAGAATTCTGAAAACTTAACACTGACTTTTTTTTTTCATTTATGTTAGGGTAAGACTTGGACAGATGATGTAACAATAAAAAAAGACATATTAATGGCCAATACACAAACGGAAAGCGCCTTGGCATCATAAGACATCAGGGACATGTTAATTCAAACCACAATGAGATACCTCTTCACACCCAACTAGAACATCTACAATTGAAAACAATTCCTAATACTGAGTGTTAGCAAGGATGTGAAATCTGGCACTCGGATGCTCATTGTGGTAATGTAAAATGGTACAATCATGTTGGAAAACAGCACACAGTTTCTTATAAATTTTACAGTATACATTTCCTGTGACTTAATTTCATCCCCAAGTATTTACCCAAGAGAAATAAAATCACATGTCCACAAAAACACTTCTATGTGGATGTTCATGATGGCTTTATGCATAATGGCCCTAAACTAGAAAACCTGTTTTCATTGACAGGAAAATGGATAAACAAACTGAGATATATTTGTATAGTGGGAAACTACTGAGCAATAAAAATGAGACATGAAACATCATGCTTGTGTCTCACAGACATTGTATTGAGTCAAATATATCAGACAAAATAGTATACATTCTATAATTCTGGTTTAAAAAAGTTTACACCAGGTAAAGCTATTTCATGGTGCTAGACATCAGAGTGAATGTTTGAGACTGGAGTGTGGGGACTGACTACAAGGTAGCACCGAAGGAATATTTAGAAGTAATGGAAATGTTTTATATGTTGATTAGGTTAGTGGTTGAGTGGTTATGCATATTTATCAAAGCTCATTGAATTGTACACCTAAAATATGTGTGTTTTATTATATAAAATTATACCTTATTATTTTTCAAGTAGAATAAAAAAACAAAAAATACCAGATAATATATTTCATAGTTCACTGTAAACAAGAAGAGCTAATATCTAGAGTCAATGATCCAAGGAAGGGGGTAGAGTAGAACAGACAGAGAATGAGATCCCAAGTTGAGGATGGGTGTATATGGTTGACTTTTCTCTGCTCTCTGCACTCTGTGTGAACAATCCAGTTATGTATGAAGGGACAGGTGCAGCAACCCCCTCAAATGTACAACTAGTCTGTTAGAACCTTCACTCCTGGACTAAGTTCAAAACCTGGCTATCACCCTTCTTAGTTGTGTGATCATAAGACAATTGATTATATATTCACACAGCCTCAATGTTCTCAATTGTGAAGATTATGCTAAGAGAACATTATGTATTATGTATTCATATATGCTCAATTTATTTAAGTACCACTTTTATTCTCATACACGACCCACCGGTGGGGCAAAGGACAGCCCACACAGGGGTGGTGAGGAGTCCCCTGGATAGTATTAGCATACTCAAGAAACACAGATTGAATGACCATGAGGTAGCTTAGACTCCTGACCTCACTCTTCTTGTTTTTTCTGATCTATCCAGTGATTCTAAGATAATATGACACAAAAATATGATGACAGAAAAAAAAAAAAAAGTTACCAGAGCCCTACAAAAGAAAAATGCCAACACATCACAGGACAAGAAAGATTAAACTAAATTTTATCTAACCGAAATAATAAATTCAGATGTAAACATAATCAGACAAAACATTCTGAAAATAACCACATATCCATCTGTTATGTACCAGTGACTGGCAAACTCTTAGAACACTATGGGCAGAGATTTAGATGACTTACATGCTGCCTTCAGTGCTCTGGCTCACTGTGTGCTTTATGGTGCAAAAATCATGGGCCCACAGTAACAAAGCCTCTGTGTTACCCCCTGTTAGGACCCCTCTAGAGTTTTGTCTTCTTTCTCTGAGTTTTCAGTGTTAATGGTAGATATCTGCTCAGTCTTCCTGACATAAATAAACAAGTCATTTCTTCTCCTATTTATTCAGCAATGACTTAAAAAAAACCCACAGGTGCATTTCAAAGTACAGGTCCAACTAAAATAAATTATTTTCCACTACATGGGTACAAGGAGATAAAGTATGTAAACTATTACCAATTTGAAATGTTTGCAAATGTTTCTGAGATTCAAAATGTTTCTGTTTTCTACAACCTTAACTATTTAGTTAAACCATGGTGATGTGTTGATTGAGGCTTACTAAAACACAGAAAAGGGAGCACTTGTATCTCTAGAACATACAGAGACCACTTTTAAATTGTCCCTGGGACCAAGAAGAGACCATGAGAATGAGACAGATTAAAAACTGTCTTTCAGCAGCAAAGTCCATTTGTGTCATCTTGGAAGCAACCTAGACCAGCCTCACTTTCAGGAATGGTTTAATGTCCCTGGTGGAGATATGAGGACAGAGACAGAGGAGCAAAAAACATAGCACATTAAAAAGCATTTAGTGGTTGGAGTGCCTGGTTGGCTCCGTTAGTAGAGCTTGTGACTCTTGATCTTGAGGTTGTGAGTTTGAACCCCAAGCTGGAGATACAGTTTACTTAAAAATAAAACTGTAAAAAAGTATCTAGTGGTTTATCATCTCAATATAAAAGAAATGGGAAGAATTATAGGAATTTTTAATATAGAAATATATAACAAATTAAAAACTTGGCATAAACATCCCCAACATTAAATATTAATATTCTCATCTAACTTTCTCTATAGATATACATGAATGCATGTATATTTTTTAAAGTGAGAATATATTATAAACCTATTGTACACTCACTCTGACTTTTTTCATTCATATACAGTCAAAGCTCTTCTAATCTAGTGCATTCAGAATAACTGGCTAATAAATCGAAAAATCTGTTTAAAAAGTCTGTAAATCAGAGAATCATTATAAAAACATGTTTATCATGGGATGCCAGGGTCGCTTAGTCAGTTAAGCCTCTACCTTCGGCTCAGGTCATGATTCCAGAGTCTTGGAATCAAGTCCCACATCAGGCTCCTTGCTTCGCAGGGAGACTGCTTCTCCCTTTGCCTGCTCTGCCTGCTCCATCAGCTGCCCACCTTGCTTGTGCTCTCTCTCTCTCTGATAAATAAATAAGTAAAATCTTCTTTTAAAAATTTAGAAAAAATAAAGCATGTGCATTGCTTAAACACCTTATTTTCACTTAACATATATAAGTGGACAATCATTAGCTATGCTTAAGATATAGGACCAGGTTTTTCTTTGTATTCAGGCCCTTTGATTAGAGTGCCATAGTTTTCTTGTAAAAGCCACATTTATGATGAATAGTTTTTACAATTCCATTTTATTTATGTATTTATTTGGGGGGTTATCTTTAAGTGAGAATAAGAATTCAAACTCTCTAAAGAGCCTACCTGAGCCCAGAGTTCTAAAATTTTACAAAATTTCCTCTATCTTTCATAATTGTCTAACCACACCTAACTTCATAACAATTTTTTAGCACCTCACCTTCTCAGAAAAACAATTTGAAACATTTTTTTCATTGCACTCATGGCTCATTGACTTACATAATATTTAATTGAGTTATGCAATTACAATGGCAAGGGCAACTGGCATAAATAGATTTACTGACTCGTGATAAGCTTAGCACCAGTGGCAGGAGCAGATAGGCATGGGAACAGGGGTGTGGATCCTGCAGGCCATGAGATAAGAGTGCCTGGACACTGCTTGGTATGTTTACAAATGGAGAGCTGAACAACATTATTCTGATGAGTTGGTTACATGGATGTGGTTAGGCATCTGCTGTAATTAAATACTTAACCAAGTTTCAACAATGAAAATTTCTGAGACTCTTGAACAAAACAAATATTCTATATGTGTTGGGTAACATGGGTTATTCTACACTTAAGCTGATACTATCCCTAAGTGGTCCACTTGTGGATTTGCCAATATTGAAACCTAGTGTCATCAGCCTTTGAACTCCATCTTTCAGAATGAAGAAAAAAGTTAAAGTTAAGTTAGCAATAAAGCATAACACACATAAAGAGATTCATCTTTTTGGCCAGAGAAGATCAACATACCTTCTGCTTCTATTGCATCTAAATATCGATAGTCAACTAACATTGATGGTTTTTGCGTAATAATTCAGAAAGGAGTATTGGTATCATCTTAGATTAGAGGAACCTCATAGATTTTCTGCTTCTCTAAAAATAGCCCAATATTTCCACTTTTAACTACCAACATATCTCCTCACAAGAGTCAGCAGTATTCTAAGTAATGTGCCTGGACAAAATGCTAACAAGTAATTAACAATGCATTCATTAGTAAGGCAGTTAATGCATCTAATGATCTTTAATCACATAATGAAATGCTTGCTATGAATGTTTTATTTCTCAACCTTTTCCACACATTATTTATTGTTAATTAGTTACTGAAGAGTAGGGAGCATTATCCTTTTGATAAAAAGGAATTGTACAAAAGAACTAAAGAATTGTAGGATTGGAGTCCTTTGATTTAATGCATATATTATTTAATTCCATATGCTGGGTCCTTGACTATATGATTCCTTTTTTCAACACAGGCTATTTTGTCTAAGCTATAAATGCCATGTGTTTACATATGGTCCAGTTCTTGCACTTACCCATTTTCCATTTAAAACAGAAATGCTCTCAGGCACCTTAGCCTGGGGCTATACTTCTGTTAACCATTCAAGGAGTCAAGCTCTGTGACTGAGCTTCTTTGAAAGAATGCAGAAATTCTGCTTAGCTGGCACAGTTAAAAATGTGTCAGTGGGGAACTATAGATATGTGGGTCTGTGTGTTTGTACATACATATGTACACACACATACACATACACACACAAATGCCTTTAGATAACTTTTAAAATAACTTCACTTCTTTATGCGTGATCTTGGTTAATGGCTCCAGCATCCATAGCAACAGAGAAGTCAGAACTCATAGAGGCATTCTAGATGTCTCCCTTTTCCATGTACCATATTTAATAATTAAGTCACTATAATTTGACCCTAGAATTTTCTCTTAAATCTCTATTCTGCTTGTTCTTGAGTCATCATTTCTCATGAGAATGTGTCAACAGATGCAGTTCCCTTAAAGGAAACAGTATTTAGCAGTCTGTCCTCTCTCCTTAGCAACTTGCATTGTCCCTATCTGATAGTTTTTCTGATTAAGAAAAGATGAATTTGAGAAGACTGTAAATGGGGGTGATGGTGACAGTGGGGAGACACTTAGGTACAGAGGCACCTCACTGGCTCAGTCAGTAGAATATATGACTTCTGATCTTTGTTTGAGCCCCATGTTGTGTGAGAGATTACTAAAAAATAAAATACTAAAACAAACAAACCAACCAACAAACATGACGTCATGTCTGAGTCTAATTCTTTGGGGGGAAGCTGGTGCTAGCTGGCCAACACAGTGCATGAGACAGAAAACCAGCTTTCTATGGTCTGATTTTTCAGAAGTCATAAGTAAAGCAAATAGAGTCCTTACCCATCATTTGGTCAAACCCTGAAAGCAATTATGCCTTTCTATGGGCTGAACTGCATCCCCTTACTATTCTTTTATTGTGGGCACCTGGGTGGCTCATCAGGTTAAACATCTGACTTTGGCTTGGGTTATGATCTTGGGGTCCTGGGACCTAGTCCCATGTCTTTGGACTCCCTGATCAGTGGGGAGTCTGCTTCTCCCTCTTACTTTGACCCTCCCCTCTGCTCATGCTCTCTCTCTCTCTGCATCTCTTAAATAAATAAAATCTTTTAAAAATCCCTTTGTTGAATCTCCAAACCATAGGACCTCAGAATGTGACCATATTTGGAGATTAGACCTTTAAATAGGTGAATCAAGTTAAAATAAAGCCTTTAGATTGGCCACTAATCCAATTCTCTAGTGCTATTACAAGGAAAGGGAATTGGGGTATGCAAGGAGATACCAGGGATGTATACACACAGAAGAAAGACTGTGTGAGTCACAGGGAGAAGGTAGCCATCTGCAAGCCAAGGACAAAGGTCTTGAAAGAGACCATGGTTGCCAATACTTTAAACTCAAACCTCCAGCCTCCCGAACTATGAGAAAATAATGGTCTGTTGGTTAAGCCCCCCAGTCTGTGGTACGTCATTATGCAAGTTGTGGCAAACTAACAAACACACTTTTACTGACTCTAGAGAAAAAAGGCTATTCTTTGCTACAGCTCATCACACTCTACTTTTTCAGGCAAAACAATATAGGAAAGAATAATTTTCATACTGGAGAACATTTAGGGCTGTGTAAATCTCACAGGAAAGCATGATAACAAGAGATTTGCAGCAATTAAACTTTAAAAAGCCTCTCAAGATCTCCCAAATATAATGTGCACATTTCAACAAAGCCAAGTGCTAACAAACATATCCCCTGAAGCAACACCACTAGAAGAACACCTTCCCTACTCCCTCATGATTCTAATTGTTTACTTGATAACCTCTTATCTCAACCAAATTCCCAATGCAGAATCTGATAGCAGTTGGGTTGAAGCTGTAATGTACCATATTGAAGTATGAATCTAAATGTGAAAAAGAAAAATCCAACAGTTCAAAGTGACTTGTATCATCAACACACTGAAAACAAGACTCAGTAAGACAATCTTCAAACACAAAACATATTTTACCCCAAGTCATTCTCTTAATAATCTAATGTAAAGTCTGAATTATTGCTATACCAAGTAACTGGTTGAGGAATTAATTCTACTCTAACCTTCAGTCATCACTGTCATTGTTCAAGGCTGCCTCCCCTTCCTGGTGACAAGAGGCTCAGAGTCAGAAATATGTCTTCCTGGGATGCCCATTTCTGATGCCTGGCTCTGGATAGTGTGTAATTCAAGGCTCCCACCAGGGTCTCTGTGGGCTGATGAGCCTTCACCAGAATGTACTGAGCATCCATCTATAAGATTAATTGCAGACTAAAGAATCAAAAACCTAAACTCTTCACCTGTGACCCTTTCTGATTTTTTGTTTTCAAATTTGGAATTAATTTTCTAGTCCAATAATATTCAGAGGACTTTAGACAGAAAAACTTCAGACTCCTTATGGCTATAGATTTGTAAGTTTTGAAGGTACAGTGTTTCATATATGTATGTATTTATATGTATAATACATATTTATATATAAATTTATGTGCTTATTTGCCACAGTCCTCATTGTCCTCACTACACCTTGCCCTCTTCATAAGAGACTATGAAGTCATTTGAGTTTTTGTGGACCTTAAGAGATATTTTGAGATACCCTCTCTGTAACCTAAATGCAGAACCCCAAGGTAAAAGTACTGTCAGTAAATATTAAACCTGTAGCAAGCAAGGTTGTTCTAAAATTATGTGTAAAACTTAACAGCCCTGCTTAGGGCAAGTTCTTTTGGTGTTATAACACCCAGTTATTTAAAGCAGGGTCATCTTCTAAAATTTGCCTCATATTCTCTCAGCAGCAAACTGGCTCCAGTATAATTTTCCCCAAAACCCCCTTCTAAAAAACAATATGTACTCTGAAAAGAGTAACAAATTAATCTATGAGATCGAGGACCTTAACCCCAAGAATGGGAACTACATATCACCTTTTCCTAATTATAAGACAAGAAAATACTGATTGAGACTTGAAGAGACCAGAATAAGAATTCCAGGGGAGGGATGACAGTGAATAACAAGGTAGGATTCACACTGTTTAGTGCAGAAGAGAAGAACAGAGACACACCAAGAAATCCACACTAGACTCTAGAAGCCAATCCTTGTATGGAAGATGACCCTTGATATCCATGATACAATAACGCTATAACCCGAATTTGCCTGACCCTTGTCTTCCATGATACAATAACGCCCTGAATTTGCCTGCACTTTTATTCTTTTAAGAAAGAATATATGTTGATGAATAAATAAATTATACATAAATTTAACGTAATTTTATGTCTGAGACTTTCCATGTAAACAGATGATTATACTAGGAAATAATACTTGGTAAAATTAAGGTGTTTTTATCTAGAAAACATACTCAATGTGTTCTTATCTAGAAAACAAGAAAAACCATCTTGACCTTCTTAGTATAAGTGAGATAATGCAAGAAAACTACTTCACTTTATACACATTTAGAAGGTGTCATTATTGCTATCTTGGCTTATGAGAAGTACACTGGGTAATATGCCAAAGATTAATTAATAAAAGAACATAAGTATTAATCTTAAGGAAGCATTGGGTGTGATAATCACCTATCACACATCCCTGTTTCTAGCATCTAGATTACTATCCAATTCTTGCTTCCATTCTGGAATGTCCCTAAATTTCTAATTCTGTTCCTTGCTGTTTGTGGAGCAATTCATCTCTGTCCAAAACCTGACCTGAATTCCCTCCTTATCTCACTTACTAAGTGAAACTAATACCCTTCAAGTGGCAGCTGTCACTCTCCTCAAAAACCTGTTTCAACACCAGCTTTCACTACTTGGATCACCCTTGTTGAATACTACCTTGCATTTCAAAATACTTAAGATATTTTTTTGAAATTCTTACAATGCTGTCCCTAATAGGAATTGGGTAAGTAAAATTTTCTCTCTCTAAATATTTTAAAGCACAGACATCCTACAGTATGAGAATGGGCACAAAGAGTGGGAGCAAAGGCAGAGGCCACCCCATACGTGGGCAAAATGGTCACCCTCAACATGCCTTGTAGGCCTCCCCACAGACTTTATCTCAGAACATGTATGTGTATCCAGACATCAAGCTCTACACCTTAAACATCTATAATTTTTATTTGTCACTTATACTTCAATAAATCTAAAAAGCAAAACAAAACAAAGAAACAAACAAAAACACCAGCTCAGAAAACATGGCCCTGCTGGGAATTGGAATGTAGGGGAGATTCCTATGGACTGGAAAAAGAAACAGAGCTCATATAAACATATGAAAGTGAGTAAGAGACAGGACCCATCCGAAGAACCACCAGCATAGGGCAAACATGAGTTTAAAAAGCCTGCTCTATTCCAACATCCAGCATTCCAGACAATGCCTCAGTGCATCAAAGCTTCCCAAGTTATTTACTGTCTGAAGTCGTAACTCATTCCTCACTGCTGCTAATGCCAGTCCCCAGCAGCCAAGAACCCCTGTTCTATTCTTCAGCTTTCCAACTCCTCACAACCCAGCGTTCAAGTATGTTTTTGAACAACACAAACCAACAGCCTCAAAATGGCAATGCCGCATGCTCCTTTTTTACCGATAGAGCAGAGAAAGTACCACTCCTAGGGGGTTAGGGGGAGTGGTCCTTCGGCCTCAGGACTGACTCCCAAAGGCTGCCACAAATTCATCCCTGCAACCCCTCACATAGTCACAGAGCCCTAGAGCAAAGATGTTGCCATGGCAACCAAGAGACAGCCAAGAGCCGAATGGAGCTTATCACCCCACAAGTGGTGCTTCAAGTCTCCATTCACATCACTGCTGCCATCTGACAAGCTGCGTCATTAAGAGGTCCCAGATAGTAATTAATTACGGAGTGTGCCTCTTCTACTCCAAGTCTGGTCATGCCAGAGCACCCTGAGAATGAGTGAAAAGCAAGTATCAGCTGCAAGGTCTAAAAATTCAGCTAGGGATGCAAGGGAGGATACTAGGGAGAAAGACCTGGGGAGGACTAATCCTGGAGGTCACCTCACTCAATGCCCTCATTGCAGCCCTCTGTGTGAGCATGGAGATGAAAAATCATGCAGTGTAACATCTGATTGCCCTTTTCAAATTTCCAGAACAAAGCAATATGAATCAGCAATGTCCCCTGGAGTTAAGGAGAAAAACCTCCCAAGACAGTAGCAGAATACTCGCTGTGGTCTCAGGAAATCTGTTTATTCCCTGGTTCAGCCAAGGCAGGATTGGAGAAAACTGGGAGAGCTAAGTCTTTTGGGGCAAGTTATTTTAATAAGGAACCCATTATGTATAACTTAATAAAATCTATGTTTTGTTGCATGCTTTTTTTCTTTCTTTCTATTTTTTCCCCTCACTGTTCTCATTAAAAAAAAAAAAAAAAAGGTATCCTTATCTGTAGAGGACAAATGGAAAGATTTCTTTTTCTATGACTCAACCAGGACAGCTTGAAGGCTCACAGTGTTATGAGTCTGGTGTGGTGACATCAGGAATGGAGAGCTCGGTGGAGCAGGGGGCTGTGGGAGGGATACCTGCCCCTCATCTCTCCAGGCAGAAGAAATAACATATCTGGCATCCTAGAGAGTGGCGAACTGGTGTAACTTCACATACATTTAAGTGGTAGGGACAACAGAACAGATAAAATAGTAGTGAGACATGAGTCAGCAAAGGTAGGCAGAATCTAGCCATGAACAGTTTTATGTAGCTAAATTAAGAGCTTAAATTTTGTTGCAAAAGCTATGGGTAAACAGTGATCAGATTAGTAGTACCTAGACTATATCATCAAGGCAAGGAAGACAACTGCAGTTGGGAACAAAATTCATGAAGTCCTGAGGGAAGCAAAAAACTGGTATATTTGAAGAATTTGGACAAACACATGGTTAAGTACAATTGCTTCCACAGTGTTGTCTAAAAGGGTAAAAATTCTCCCCTTCAAGTAAGAACACACCTGTTTCTTAACTTGAAAGATCAGGTCTCAAGTGTACCCCAAGGAGAGTCATGAGCTAGACCCATCTAAGTTTAGAGTCAATAGGACTTCACTGGGCAGAGGATCACAAATGAGAGAGAAATCTGCTCATTTCCTTCTCCCTTGCCCCAAACCAAAGCAACAGAATCTGATCCAAAGTCCTAGGCTACAGATGGTGGAATAGCACAGCATATGTTCTGCAAGCACTTCCAAGAACCACCTATATCTTGGCACTTAAATACTTCACAACAGAGAAAATGTGCTGGTAATTTATATATTCAAAATGTGTTCATGTGTGTACATGTCCAACACACACATCACACACACACACACACACACACACACACACACACAGCCAATGCTCAGTAAATTCTGCACCAATTAAACTTAACTCATGAGCCCTTCTTCTCTTTTGTATACTTCCCCTTTTCCTGGTATCTTCACACTGTTTTGTCTGTCCAGCTTTCAGCCCTGTTCTTGGGAAGGGTTCTAAATAACACTTTGTTACTGCTCCAGATGACCTACCTCCTGTCATGTGGAAAAGAAAAAGCTGTTTCCTCTTATTAGGAGAATTTAAAACAAAGGTAAGCATGAAAGGGGAGTTCACTTATTGACCTCATAGTATATTGCCACTTCATAGTTTCTGAATATTTAAGCCATGTATACACAATTATAGGTACACTGGTAGGTACACACCTAGGATCTCTTAAATAAACATAGCAAAATGTCTCCATATATCCTCCCTGTATTTCAGTCTTAGCCTCCAGAGGCTCTAGCAAGTGGGACAATGGCCACCATTTTACCACACAAAAGCAAATAAAGTGACACTGAGAGTACCCTGAATGCAAACCGCCTACCTTCTAATTGTTGACTTCTGATTCTGATCACAACACTCGGGGTGCCTGGGTGGCTCAGTGGGTTGGGCCGCTGCCTTCGGCTCGGGTCATGATCTCAGGGTCCTGGGATCGAGCCCCGCATCGGGCTCTCTGCTCTGCAGGGAGCCTGCTTCCCTCTCTCTCTCTGCCTGCCTCTCTGCCTACTTGTGATCTCTGTCTGTCAAATAAATAAAATCTTAAAAAAAAAAAAAAAAAGAGAAGAAAAGAAAACTGATCACAACACTCAGAGCCAGTGTTACTCAATGGACTTAAAAATTCCTTCATTCTTCATTTATTTTCAGGAGTAGTTCTCTATTATCCATGTGACTCTGAGCATGCCACCTCTCCTCGCTGTGACCCCTTCTCCAGACTCTCTTGAAGAGTCCCATCTGCTCCATGATTATACTGATTGTGGTTGAACTGACTAGGCAGCAATTGCACAAACCTCTGGCTGTGTCAATCCTTTATGAGAACATTCCTGCCAGCACAACTGTGTGCATGGCAACCCCAACTCCTTCTCACACACTGCCATACGTACCCACTCAACACACAGATACACAGACCCACACATTCACATTCTCCCCAAGACATCCAGAGTTTTGCCCATTCCTACATAGTTGCATCTACACACAGAAGCGCACACCCAGTATGCAAAGTCCCTGCATATATTTATGCATGTGTTTTATAAACAGCTAAACCTTGCTAATTCACAAGCCTCTTTGATTGGCAGATTACTGGAGTGTGCAGATTAGAACTAAAACAAATGATTACAAAGTCAAGGATAGCCCATTGCCAAACACATTCTGTTCTTTTGCTTAGCGTTGTAGTTTTGCCTTAATTTATGGTAATCCTACCCACGCTGCAAGTTAACGTACTGCTGGTTCATAAATGGAGTGCAATCTACTACTCCATTTTGGCTGAGAAGGAAGAGAAGACCGCCAGGTTTTTTAACGATGCTTTAAAAACCACAAATTATAGTTTTCCCATATATTAATGTGAGAATAGTTAAGATTCCTCACTATAAATATATATAGAATATGTGGACAAATGCATAAACTTATAATGAAGTTCCAGTTCTGTGAGAACCTTTAGAACAGATGTTGACTTTAATTGCTGTCATAATCCATGATAGTCTGGTTAAATAAAAAGAATTTACAGGCCTCAGTAACCTCATGACCAAGGACTTTATTCGTTGTATCTAACTGCCCCTTCTTCCGTCTCAGCTTTCCCCTTCATTCCGTGTTGGACGTCAGATCCCACACCTGGTCTTTCTGTCATTCTACCTGTTTTTTAATTCTGTGGTAAGAGATCAAACTCTTTTAATATCTCAGAATTCAGAACAAACTCTTTAAGTTGGAGTTCTACCAGAACTTCATGCCAGCCACTTTTTCTCCAATTTCTAGTCAGCCTTGTTTACACATAAATCTAGAATTATACCATAAATATTCTCCTTTCTTTAACTCCTTGATTCTTCTCTATTGGATTCAAATCTACACCAATTTTTTCTTAGTCTGAACTTATTCACTGACTAGATACAGGTCATAATTTCTCTTTCCCATGCAGAGAATTTCTGACAAATAAAAATACATTTCTACTGGAAAATTTTTCCATCATTTCTGAATCTCAAGACAACTTATGTGATACTATTTTTTAACCTTCGTAATTGAGGCATAATAGACATGCAGAACAATGCTTACATCATAAATGTTCAGCCAGTTGAATTCTGAGAATTCAATACCTGCTTGTAATCACCTATGCAGCTCAAGAAAAAGAATACCAGTACAATAGAAGTCTCCCTCATGGCCTCTCAACAGTCACTACCCTCCACCCAAGGAGGTAATAGAAAACTTCCCTGTCTTCTATTACCAACAACTAACTTGCCTGATTTCATATGCATGAAGTCACATGATAATAATTCCTTTGTGTCTTCTTTCTTTCAGTCAACATTACATTTGAGATTCACCCATATGGTTGCATGGAGTTGTAATTCATTCAGTGTCATTACTGTGTAGCATCCCATTTTTTAAATTAACCACAATGTGTATTTTCCTCTGTTGGTAATTACTTATTTATAGCATTATGAATAGTTCTGCTGTAGAAAATTTTTGTCCATGTATTTTGGTGAATATATATGTGAATTTCTATAGGAAAATTTCAGAAGTGAAATTGTTGATTCCTAGAGTGTACATATGTTCAGTTGTAATAGATACTAACAAACAGTATTTTAAAGTGGTTGTGGAAATACACACCATTATCATCATCATTGTAGGATGAGTATCCCAGTGGCCCTGCATACTCAACATGCAGTTTTTAAGGCATTATTATTACTATTTTTTTTTTAGCAATTTTGATGAGAGTATAGTGGTATCACATTTTTTATTAAATGATCCCTAAATGATCACATTTTCATACATTTATTTACCATTTGGACATTGTCTGTGGCATGCCAAATAATTAATAGTGTTAAGCACCTTTTCATTTTTTTTACTGGTCATTTGGATATCCTCCTTTAAGAAGTTATGTTCTCATTTTAGTCCATTTTCCTACTGTATTGTTTCCCCTTTTTCTTACTGATTTTAGGAGTACTCTATATATTCTACATAGGAGTCCTTGTTGGATAGGTATATAGTCAATAAATTCTCTCTAAAGAGGGTTGCTTTTTCACTCTCTTAATAACTTCTTTTGTTATTTTATCAAACATAATACAATTCCATGGTCATTTTTTTCTTTTATAATTAATGCTTTCTTTGCCCTATTTAATCTTATCCTCAGAACACATCAGAAGCAGACAGAGGAGATATCATGCCCATGTTACAGATGAACATAGACCCAGACAGGAGACCAAGTAAAATAGTTCCCAAGCCCAGGCCTTCTGACTCCAGCATTTGGCAACTGAAAATCCTCGACACTAAATCACAACCAAATGTCTTGAGATTCCTGAACTTCAGTCACTGTTCATACCAAAGTGCACCTCTCCATGGCCTGAAGGGAAGCTTCTTGGGAAGTATAATGTCAAGAAGAAGAAGGTGATAGTTAAGGGCATTTACAGACAATGGCTCACACTAAAATACAACAGTGTTCTTATTTCCTAAACCCAAGGTCTCTTCTCCCCTAAGGGTGAAAGCAGAGGTTTTTGGGAAAAGTCCAAAGTCCACTTCTCCCTCCCTAGAAATGTGGCAGAGAGGGAAGAAATCTCTCCTAGTTTACATTCCCATTCCATGTATTCTTTTATTTAAAAAAGAAAAGAAAAGAAAGAAAGAAAGAAGAGAAAGAAGGGGAAAATAATGAGAGGAACAAAGAGGGAAATGGAGGGGAGGAAGGGGATAGAGGGAAATATATATAATGTGTCTGCTGTTAGCTTAAATGAGATAATTACGGTAAACACATTTGCTTATTCACCCCTCTCCCATGGTAAGTAAATTAAAAAAAAAAAAAATTGGTAAACCTAATTATTAAAAGCCTTTATTTGTGGCCAAATCAGGACATTGATAATGGATAATGTGTTTACACTCACAGCCTACCAAATTAAATCTCTAGCTTGGCCATTAACAACAAAAACAAAAACAAAAACAAAAAACAAAAAACAAAACAAAAAAATAATTGATTCAATGACTCGTTATGAGTTCAATCCAACTCTGAGCTCTCTGGGCTCTCTCCAGGTGGAGCTTCAGGGATGTGAACAACTTCAGATTGAAGACTGTAGTTTAATCACCAGCAGAGTTTCATCAACACTCTTATTAATGATAAAATCACACATTTAACAGACAGATAATGACTTTTCTTGATGACAGAGGAAGATGTCATAATTCCCAGGTAAAAAAATAATACCCCCACAATAAAAATATATTTTAAGAAGGACCAAAATATAGTAATTTCCTCTTTTAGTTTCTTTGAAAAAAGTTTCAACTAAGAGACACACAAAAGAACATGTTATACTAGGAGAGATGCTTTCTATTACAGGATATTTAAAACAATTCCAAAACATAGAAAATTCCCTGGGAAGTGAATGTAGTCCACTCTCTACTCTTGATCACAATGTCTGTTTTTCTAAGATGGCCGCCTTCTCTAACCCTAGTTGGTTTTACGTTTTACTATCCTAGACTCCCTATATTTGCCTTTTCTACAGTTAGCATCTGTCTCAATAATTGTTTCATTTACCCAATCACTCAAAAAAATTTACTGTTAAAAAATAATCATGAGCACTCCACTGGAATTGGGACTAGAAAGATGGAGTAGGTTGGGAAATGATGGTCATATACTTATTAATAATTTATTTTTGCCTAAGCATTCTTCTCTCTGTGGAGTTAGTCTCTTCCCCTGGTTCTACAATGTTGCACACACTCCTGCAACATTATCTACAACATCTAATTGAAATATGGGAATGGGGAGGTGATAAATTAATAATAGGGATTAAATGATCCAAAAACATTATTTTCAAAACAAACAAACAAAAAACTAACAATAAAACAAAACTTCCTAAGCTGGGCAGTGAAAATCAAATAGATAATCCTGGAAGTGTGTGAGAGTTGGCTAAACTTGAAGGCCCAGAGAACGCTTTTCCACCACTGTAAGTTTGGAATCAATTGACCACTGCCTTTTTATCCTTGAGACTATACATCCCAAGCAATTATACGGTATAACCTTCTCCTGAAGATGTTGACAGTCACAAGCATCTCTTCTGTTAAGTCTCTCCTCTATGAGCTTTCCTTTCCAGAGAAAAGATTCTTCTTCTCTGAGCCTACTTGCTATTCTATCCTTCTTTTGCCATAGAGTACAATACAGCTTTCTTAGTAAAGTCAACATATGAGCTCCTAAGAGAAGAAATGGTGCTTATTGGTCTCCATCCTTGGCCCCAAGACTGAGATAGAACAGTCTATTACATATCATATTATGTAGTAACTTTTAATTTACTAGAACCCACCTACCCACCAGATTTTGAATTAAGAGAAGGAATTTCTTACACATTTTCATGTAACTCTTTATTCAAACTCAAAGCAAAAATGAACACATTTCTATTTCACCTAGTAAAATGCCTTATGAAAACATTATTTTAAAGTATACTTAGAAAATATGTGTGGCCAGAAGTATAGGTGAAATTAGATGTATAACTTCATTCATTCATTCATTCATTCAATATCTTACATTGTGAATATTTTTTATCTTATTTAATTTGCTCACTACTGGACTTTTGATATTATTACATATTTATTGAACATGGAATACATGTTTAAAATAGAGAGAAACTCCTGATCATTTAAAATATTTCAGTATCAATGGCAAATATACCAATTAACTATCAAAATCAAAGTGCAAAAAATAAACACAATCATGGAATCTCACATTCCATTATTTTTCTGACCTAATTTATTGTGTTGTACTCAGGTATTTCCAAAGTAAATACCTTCAGAGTGGTCATAGTCCACAAGTAAAAGCCTTTCTGATCCACAATTTGCTTGATTGTTACCAAAGGTAATACCACTATATCGTGGTTTGAGAAAAAATATTTGCCATAGAGTCCTTTCATATAAGAGAATGCTTTGATGGGTTTGGCTCACTTTCTGGAAAAAGACATGTAAATATACACATATTATAAGGGCACAGGTCTTGATTCTCAACCAAGATAGGGTGTAGTAGCAGACCTCACATGCATACCTGCCCTGGAACCCACCAGGAATAGCCACCCAAGAAAACACTTCTTCCAGTGGAAGAGGACAGAATAATCAATCTCTCAATGACTGTCTCACAGCATGCCAGGCTGAGACACAGTTTCACAGGACACTAGGCTCTCATTGACTGTACCAAATTAAAGTAGGCTGACAAGAACTGACAGTGATTTATTCAAAACAAAGTACTGGGAAAAATCAAAAATCAAAGCTGGGTCTTCTTTGTCTTTCCTCTAAGTAATACAGACTTTCCTACATTTTTTTTTAATTTTTCTATTTTTCTATACAGTTTTTAATATACTGAAAATGGGATTATAAGTAACCTTATCAATAATCAGTGAAAGATGATGAATGAATTTCTTCAGAGTTTTGCAATCTTCAATGCCCCCATTCCATCTATAGGGTACAATCTAAAAACTTGGGCCTATTCTTCGTGTACTGTTCTCTATAATTCCCACCCACTCCCCTAAATTCAGTATAAAGTTTAAGAGTTATCTCCCTAGAGTGTCTCTCCTCTCCACTCTTTATAATTTTCTATGTTCCACTTAACATTCAAGGTCCATGTGAAGTCATACCTCCCCTGGTCACTACACTGATCACACTAGGACATTGGACTCCCCTCCCTGAATTGGCTAAGCCACACTTCAACTACCAAGGCAGCCATTGCCTAAGACTAGGTTTTGTAGGTATGCTGTCTCCTCAAAGAAAACACAAGTTTTGCAAGGGTGGAAGCTTATAATGGTTTTCTAGGGATGCTATAACAAATTGTCAAAAATCAAGTAGCTCAAAACAACAGAAATACATGCTTTCATGGTTCTGGAGGCTAGAAGGCCAAGATCAGGGTGTCCGCAGAGTCATATTCTGAAGGCTCAAAGGGAGGATCTATTCCATGGTTTTCTCTTAGACTCTGGTATTGCCTAAAATCCACGGCATTTCTTGCCTTGTAGTTGTATCCCTCCAATTGCTGCCATTTTTCTTCTGTGTCAGTGTCTCTGTGTGTTCTATGCTCTTATAAGGAGCAAGATATATTGGACTTTGGGTTCATTCTAAAACAGTATGGCCTCATCATAACCAATTATATTTGCAAAGACCTTATTTTCAAAAAAAAAAGTTACATTCTGAGGTCCTGTTTAGACATACAGTTGGGGAGGGGCACTTTTTAACCCAGAACAGAGATATACCCTTATCCTGCTTTTGATGTTTAGTATCTTTCTTTAACTGGGAGAATTTAAGGACTCTGCTGATAACCATGACGTTATACTTAGGGAGCCTGCTTTGTGTGGGATGATGTGCCAGGCTCTGCAGAAAAGCCTTTCTGCACTGACTCAACCACAGAAAGGCAGTAATAGTACTCTTCTTATAAGTTTTGGTTCTACTAAGAAAAAGCCAATCACTTTGTAATGGTAATTGCTTTTGACCTGCTCTTCTGGGAGGCCACTGGTAGGTACAGTGGAGTTCACTTAAGTAAAGCTTTAGTATAAGAGATCAGGAATAATTAAGGCAGGCAGGGTGGGGAGAGGAAGCAATCATGGAGAAGTCTCATCTTAAAGCATGGGAAATGTCAAGTTGGATTCACTCTGTGTAAAGGTCAGCCCTAACATGCCAACCTTTTAAAATTTCATTTGAAGGACTCTGTTTAAAATACCATGCTACAAATTTGCTAAAAAAACATTCACTCTGGGAAAACCTTTCATATAGCCACAGAAGACAGAGTTACCACAATAGAGTGCAAAACTAAATAAAAACAATATAAATGCTCTAATTTCCAGGGAAACAAATGAGGAAGCACACAAAATTTTTAAATATCCAAGGGAACACTTTGCTGGAAGAGAAACAAGCAAATAACAAACAAACAAAACCCCACTAGTCCTAGAATCAGAAAACTAGGTTTCCAGTTCCAGTTTGCTATTTGCTGGCTTTGTGACATTCAGCAAGTTAAGACATTTAACCTTTCTCTAATATGGAGTAATACTTGGCTTACATACTTGCTGTAAATGAGTGGGAAAAAAAATAAGATATTATGAGTGATATATTCTCTGAAATCATTAATCACTCCACAAATATTTGGATTATTTTGAGACCTTCAGATAGGCAGCTATATGTTATCTTAATGATTATCAAATTTACAACCAGATATTGTCTGCCATTTTGAAATAAAACAAATTTGTTCTTGAGTAGGGTCCTAAGGGATCAGCCCAAACTGGTTGCCTAGGAGAAGAGCCATTTAACTAAAGGTTACATAAAATTGAAAACCACAATCAGACATTAAAAATAGAATTTTAAAAGGTGATCTAGTCAGTGAACCAACAAATTGATTGGACACCTACTATGTCTAGGTGTTCTCTAAGACTAAAGGAGAAACAGAGTTGAAAATAATTAGTATCCCAAACCCAAAAAGATTAGAATGTAGCCATGTGCTACTAAAAAATAAAATATCGTCATTGCACATGAAGAACAGAGAGACCTGGATAAATAATGCTGAGTGATTTCAGAGTGAGAAGAGATCCCTAATGGATATAATGGTCAGGGAAACATTATGGAGAAAGGAATAGTAAATTGAAGAGAAAAAGGTGTCTCAGCAAAAATTTTCAGTCTATATAAGGGATCAGACATTTAAACATCTTGAATGGAATAGAGGTTGAAAGGGATGAGGGTAAGGAACAAGAGAATGAGAGAAAGATACTTTGTTTCAATTCAGGGTATCACCATTTTAAGTATGCCTCTATCCTTGAGCTTATTTTCTCCATCAGTTTGGACCCTCACGTCAGACTGAAACAAAAGGCATATTAGCAAATTAGACCTCAGAGAAGCCTTAGGTAGGGATAATTATCTTCTGCTCCGTTCATCCTAAACAGGAAAAGATAAGAAGGTAAACACTAAACCTACTTTTTTGGGGGTATCACAGACAGGTGGCCAGCATTCCACCGTTAATAGACAAATGAACCCATCTATTCCTGTTAGTCTCCTTAATGATAAAATTCATGCATGTATAAAAATTTTTACAATATACATATACATATATATTTATAGACAAACAAATATATATTCAAATATATGTATGTAGGTATAGGACTACATTAGCATTGGTTGGAAACATTAAAAAGAAAAAAGACTTTATGAGAGATGAAACCTTAGAAAAATAAGAATGGAATTTAGAGTTGCAAAATGGATGCTCTTTTAGAAGTCTGAACAGAAGAAAATGATCAGACTGAAATTAGTTGAATTGGAACAATGCTTTCTAAAAAGTGACCTATCCAGAGATGGGAAGATCGTACCCCTTCAAGAAGAGACAATCAGCTTTTGTGTGCTGTGTCACTGTAAAAGCTGCTTCCAGCAGAGAGGAGCACAGCCCAGCACTTCCTTTTGAGAGGAGATGGTAAGATGACAGAACGATGAACTTTAATGGGCTATCAGATATTTTTAAATAGCATTTTCCATTTTAAATGTGGATCCAAATCTAATGCTTATAGAATGAGGGCTAAAAGCTTCAGTTCAAACCAGCAAGGCCATCACCAGTATCCGCACCGAAAGCTCTCTGACAAGAATACACTTGATTTCCAACCAGCAAGAGACTAGTTATTCCATTTAGGGAAATGACATCTTGATGACCTAAAATTACCCTTGCAGTTTCTGCAGACTGTAGTTTCGGCAATCTATCTATTCCAGGTTGCACAGAAAAGCATTGCTAAGGCTTTTAAAGAACTCTCTCCAGGGGGATCATGCTTTCCCTGGCTCCTTAGCCAAAGATGGTATAAATACCTGTCAACATAGTGCTTACTGGTCACCAAAGCTGATAATTCATTCATTTAGGAACATTAATGAATGCTTACTATGTGCCAGGCTCTGTGCTAGATGCTAGTGATATAAAAATTAAAGCCATGGTACCTACCCTCAAGATCTTAATGCCGTATGGGGAAGAGAATCAAGTGAAAAATTATCAGAATGTAAGAGAGATGGCATGCTGACTGAATTTCCAAAAGGGCTATTAACTTTTGCCATCTCCACTCCACCCTACTCCATTCACTTCCTAATACTGCAATCTGGCCCACACCCTTTCCTGAGACTGATCTCCCCAAGGTCACCAGGACTATCCAACCTTCCAATCTGATGGCCAGTTCCATCATTATTGTACCCATTTTCCAATAGCATTTGTCACTTTTTGTTACCCACTTATTTTCCAAACTCTTGGTCTTCTAGGACCATGCAATACCCTGATTTTTCTCCTTACAACTTTGCAAATTTCTTCTAAGTTTTCTTGACTTGTCTTTTCTGTTGTTTGGTCCTTAAATGTTAGCAATACAAAAAATTGTACTCAGTTTCCTCTGCATGTATTTTCCTTATATAATTTCATTTCTCAGGCTCCCAAACAAAACAAAACCTCCAAATCTCTTCCACATATAATCCATTGTCAATTTTGTTCATTAGATTCTGGAAATGCTTCCAAGTTTCTATTCAAGATGGTAAACAGAGCCAGTATATTTGACTGCACCATGCTAAATTTTCATTTATATTTACAATGTTATATAAAAATATGTGTATTTTAGAAAACGATATCAGTGTGACCAAACAGGGAAGGATGCCATTCACATATTCACATATTCAATATTGTGAGAACATTTCCAAGATACAATATAGGTTTGGATTGCTAGATATAAAAATTATTTTCCAGCCTCAGATTCAATACATGGAAGGCAATCCTCCAGTTCTCTGAAACACAGGGACAGGGATCAGAGGAATGGGGAAGACCTGGGGAATCAATAAGGGAGCCCGAATCTTGCAATGTGAATGACTTCTGTATGGACATCAGGAAAATCCTTGAGGTCACCAGGCTCACACTATGCCTTCACAGAGCTCTGACCAGAGGCAGTCACAATCACAAAAACACCAAATAAAACAGAGACATTTCCTCAGAAAACCACTGAAGATGACTGTGCTGCTCTGTGCTATTTTCTGCACTTCTATTTTCCCAGATAAGGATACCAGTTGTAAATGAGGAGTAAGAAGGGAGTTATAACTATAGAAATTTGTTCCATGAGAAAGTTTTACTCTTCTGACATAAATTTAGTTCTCTGTGTTTGGGGCTGTTATCATTTGTGTTTGATGTAGCAACTCAACCTTTGTAGGTGCCTGGTCCTTGTTTACTAGGTGGTGCAGATGTTCAAGTTGTGAGGTAGTTGCAAGGCCTCCTCCTTATCTGGCATAACTTCAGAGAAGGCTCTGTGCATTTTTGTATTTCCAAAAATTGAAACTTTCCTCAACTACCCCTAACCTCCTTCTCGTGGCCTGCTGCTGGCCCTAATGGTACTCCTATCTGACTGGCATATCTTTGTCCTTCCAACTGGAAAGAGAAATATATGGTACCAAATCTTGCTGCTATTTGCAAAATAGTTGGATTTTACTCCCTCATGATAGTTGTGATACACTGAAGTTAGCTGGGCTATCCCTTCTTCTATCTAATGGATGTGGTTTTGCTTAGTAACAAATCCTCTTCAGTAATGCCCCTACTTTAACATAGCATGTGCCCCATGCCATGTATACTGAGGACCTATGATACATGGATACAAATTATTATTACAAGGATTTTCTGTGACAAGCCACCTCAATATCTTAATAGGTTCAAATAGCAAGCACTTAGGTTTCTTACTTTTCTAGATAGGCTATGACATTGCTGGGATAGAATGGGCTTGGCAGCAGGTCAGATTTAGTTTATGCCAAACATCTCTTTCAGGGATAGCAGATATCTGACCCATATGCTTCCCATGGTGGATCACAAGACCGTAGGATGGTGAGCCAGAGCAGAAAACAATTCTTAAGGCCAAAGTTGTAACTACTGAATACATTGCACTAACCACAAGCCCTAGGCTGAGATGGATGGTACCTCAAGTGAATTAGAATAAAGATGACAGGAAAGGGTGGATAATGACAGTAGGTGGGATGAAACTCTAACATTATAAATAAGTTTAGGAATATAATTTATACACTTATATACGAATTGTGGTTGGTCATGAGTGATTAGTTTACTTATTGGTCCAAAATTTTCCCTCACTCCTAGTTATAAGATTATACATTAATAACCCTTTGTAATATGATTCTAGTTATTGGATATTGGGTTTCTTGGTCCAGCCTTCAATTTGATGCTGTCAACATGACATTGTATACACTGTTCATTTTCTTATCCATGCTGATATAAACTTAATTGTGTTTGTGTGCATATGCACATAGACATATACACATACAGATATATACATATGTATATTTATATACACTCATGCATAAATATGCACATATGTATATACGTTCATATAAATGCAAATTTGGGAGGGAAGATAATTAAATTAAATGCATAGGACTCAAATTGTCATTCTTAACTAGAAGAATCATCTGTGTGGTTTTTCTGTATTTGTTTAAGTATGTTTCTCCCAAAGGAACCAAGTATCATCTTTTTATCCTAAGCACATAATATGGTTTCTAGAATCATCATATGTGCTCAATAAATGTTCAAAATATTAATCCATCACATTATTTGCTTCTTCTCTTTCCAAATTTTTGGATGATAAAACTTAAATCTTTTACTACAATCCTGTGTCTCTTAATCTCCATCCATTCTCTGATTCAGCAGTTTGAACCTGCCTTGCTCTACACATATGTTCTTTGATGTCTTCTTTGAGCTGCGGTGAAAGATGGACCTAATAACTCAGGGGTAAATGAACCATTATCTGTTAACGAGGCGGAAGACTTTCTGTGAGTTTGTATCAGATATGGTGCACAGGGAAAGTTAAAATCAGCAGACAATGATTCTGACTTTTCTGTTACTGTGGGACATTTTAAAGCCATTTCACCTTTCTAACCCACAGTTTTTCCCCAAAAAATGGAAATAACTTTTTATAAAGCTGCCCTTCCTTCTGACATTACCCTTCTACATCAAAGGAAATGATGTTTGAGAATATGCTTTGACAAATAAAAAGTATTACATAAATATGCTCTATAATTATTTTTTAATGGAATTAAGCCTTTACTTGATGATTCAGGGTAATTATTGTAGATGACACTATGGAAACATTTCTTCTTCCCCTTCCCACATCTTTGACTTAATACTACACATTAGGCAACTCCTGTTTGTTTGTTTTTACCAAAAATTCTTCCAGACATCTATGTTGTTCTAATTTCTCCTATATCTTTTTTACTTATGACCTGTCACTTGTTATTTCTGTCAGACTTTTTTCCCCTGCATTTATTAGAACAGATATGTACTAAATGCAAGGACTATTGTTTAGAAAGTAAAATGACTGTGTCTCTCAGGACAAGGAGAGAGGAACAGAAGGAAATGTATGGAGAAGCTATTTTTAGTTTGACATACCTTGATGAAATGGCTTTAAACTCAGTATATGATTGCAGAATAAGTACAGCTCCTCAAGATAGAAAATGTTCCCCATCTTATCTCACCCACCACATGGATCAAGGAATCTAGAATGGGGACAGGCAAAGAGGGAAAGGGATCAGCAGCTATAAAAGGACATTTGTTCAGGAGTGATATTTCAGAATCTGTCATCCTCATTCAACCTTCAGGGTGACTGCTGATGCATTTTGACAGGGAAGAGAATTTACCTTGATTAAAAATATTTCTTTATGTAGGGAGGTTTGGGGGAGCAGTACAGAGGGAAAGACCAATATCCAGGACTTCTACATAGTGGAATCCTGGGCTGATATCCCACCCAACTCCACTAAATACAGAGCATTTCTTTCAATTCCAACCATATTCTAGGACTAGGAAAAAAAATCACTTCAAATACTAAACTCCACACTGAGGAGCCAATTTCTCATAACAAGAGTTAATAATGAGTCTTCTTGAAATCCCTTTTCCAATCAAAGGACAGGGATTGTCAGAACAGATATCACTGTATTAAGGCCAGACTAAAAGCCTGGTCATGACTTGTATGCTATGGATAAAACCATTAATAAAAGCAGTTCTAAGATATTTCTCTGAAAGGTTTCAGAAAGAACACTAATTAACTCAGGCAGAGAATCTTCCAAAGATGTATTCCTTCTGTTGAAGAATATCCTGTATTGGCATTTTTGTGAATCATTCTTGACATTTTGCCAGTTCTGCTGCCAACTTTCAAGGGATACAGAAATAGTCAGTAGATTTTTAAAAGCAAAATCTCTAAACCAAAGTCTGATCACAAAACTACTGGTTAGTTTAAAACCAAAACAAAATACAGACATGATCATTAAAAACCAAAATTTCTAGGAAAGCTCTTGAGATGGAATTGCTTCATCGAGTATAGTAGGGCCAACTTGGATTAAATTAAAGTGTTTCTTAGGTTGTAGGGCTAAAAGTATTTTGAGTTATTGAGTGGTGTGTGTGCACGAGTAAGTAAACACTCATGCATATGTATACATGTTCTGTCAATAAATGTTGATCCAACACCTACTATGTGTCACTCACTACTAATAAGTTAAGAAAGCTAAGATTCTATCTTATAAAATACTTATAATTGTTCTAAAAATATTTCTAAATATTTTATGCTTTTAATAATTGACTTTTTAATAGGCTATTTTTATAGCAGTTTTAGGTTCACGGAAAAATTGAACAGAAGGTACACAGATTTCCTATATACTCCCTACTCAGACACATGCATAGCCTCCCCATTATCAACACCCCACCAGAGTGGTATATTTGTTACAACTGATGAACATATCTTGACATTATTATCCCCCAGAATCCATAGTTCACACTGAGGTTTACTCTTCATATTGTACATTCCGTGGGTTTAGATAAATGTATTATGATATGTATCCACTAGTAAAATGCCATACACAATATTTTCATTGTTCTAAAAGTCCTCTGTGCTCTACCTATTTACAATCCCTCTCAACTCTGGCAACATTGATTTTTTTAAAAAGATTTTATTTATTTATTTGACAGAGAGACACTGAGAGCAGGAACACAAGCAGGGGGAGTGAGAGAGGGAGATGGAGGCTTCTTGCTGAGCAGAGAGCCCAATGTGAAGCTCAGTCCCAGGACCTTGGGATCATGACCTGAGCTGAAGACAGATACTTAATGACTGAGGCACCCAGGTGCCCCACCATTGATCTTTTTATGGTCTCCATAGTTTTAAGATAAAATGTCACATGGTTGGAATTATACAGTACGTAGCCTTTTTCAGACTGGCTTCTTTCACTTAACACAAAATTAAGTTTCTTCTGTCTCTTTTCACAGTTTAATTATTTCCAGTGCTGAAAAATATTTCATTGGCTGGATATACTACTATTTCAACATCCATTCACCTACTCAGAGACATCCCACTTTCTTCCAAGTTTTGACAAAAAAGAATAAAGCTGCTATCAATATTCATGTGCAGGTTTTAGCATAGATAGGAGTTTTCAAATGCTTTGGACAATACCAAGGAGCACCTGTTGAATCCTATGGTAAGACTACATTGAGTTTTGTAAGGAACCACCAAACTGTCTTTGAAAGTGGCTGTACAATTTTGCATTCCCACTAGCAGTGAATGAGAGTTACTGTTGTTCCACATTCTTGCCAGCATTTGGTATTGCCAGTGTTCTGGAGTTTGGCCATTCTAATAGGAGTGCAGTGGCATCTCATTGTATTCATTTGCATTTCTCTAATGACATATGATGTAGAGTATCTTTTCATATGTTTATCTTCCACCTATATCTCTTTGGTGAAATATATTTTAAGGGTCTTTGGTCCACTTACTGTGTTATCTGTGTTCTTAATGTTGATTTTTAAAATGTTCTTTGTATATTTTAAATAATAGTCCTTTATCAAGTGTATCTTTTTAAAAAAGATTTTATTTATTTATTTGAGAGAGAGAGAGATAGTGAGAGGAAAAGCACAAGTAGGTAGGGAGAGGGAGAAGCAAGTTCCCTGCTGCTCGATGTGCAGCTCAATCCCATGACCCTGCGATCATGATTTGAGCTGAAGGCAGAGACTCAACTGACTGAGCCACACAGGAGCCCTTATCGAGTGTTTCTTTTGAAAACATTTTTCTTCCATCAACGGCTTCTCATTTCATTTTATTGATCTTTTTTTAAACATAAAGTGGTATATGCAAGATCAAAAATTTGTAAAAAGTAGAATGTCAACTATCAAAGTGGAAGTGAAATGTCTATTCACTAGTCCTGAACTGCTCCATACCCATCCACCACTTCATGTAAATACTCTATCTATGGAGAATTATTAAAAGAGAATTACTCTTTTGTCATGATTGTCACCCAAAATTTGCTAATCACTTTCAAAACTGACATAACACAAGTAACATCTCACACTTGTCACCCTTCTTTTCATTCACATGGTTTCCTATACTATTCTGGAAAATAGTATTTCTGTGTTCCATACTCTATCCTCCAAAATGACTCAGAAAGAAGATACAAAATTATTTTAGTTTTAGTTTTTGTTTTTGTTTTTAAAATAACATCCATAAGTGAATGTAATGGAGACACAAGTTTTTGGATTATAGGAATATTAATTAAGAGAGACAAGATTTTACTAAAAAGATAAGCATAGTGGAGAACATGGTATATTTCTTTGTAGCTTGGAGAGTAGGGTCCTTAAGAAGCTATTACATAAACCATGGATAGAAAATTTTGTCATTAAGATAGATCCTTGCTCAGCCAATGACAGATAGACTAGAGAATCAGTTACAGGGGCCTAGTGTCTTAGACCAAAATCCTAACTTCTGATTCCACATTTGTTTTTCTAAAACAAACAAAATCAGCCCAATACTCACCTGCTGTGGGTTACAAAACATGGTCCTGAATTTATAAGCAAGAGCAGGATGTTTCTTTTAAATATGCTTGTATAACATATGGAATCCTCATAAGGCAGAGCCCACATGAAGATAATGCTAATAATGGTGATACCCACCAAACCTCCTTAATGGCTGTGGAGTCCAGCCATTCCCTGAGCATAATTGCCTTCTATGGAAACTGAATCACAGTCTGTCAGGGGAGCCCTGACATTCCCCATGATATCTCATAATGCTAGCAGTTATGGAAGGGGACAGGGACATAGGTAAGTGTGGGGGATCCTCTGCCCATCTCCTCTGCTTAGTCACTCAACTCTGTGGCCATCCACATAAATTGTCACAGACCCTTGTGAGAGAAAAATGGTTCTTGGGCAGAGTCTGTCAGCAGAAGGTTTGGCTGAGGGAGAGAGATAAAGAGTCTTCTCTTCTGGCATCGTATTTCTTCCTCTGCCTCAGTAATAGCAAGAAGAATACTGAAAATGACTGGCTGAGTAAATTGTTTTTGGAGTAAATGTGTTCTCTCCCATAGCTCTTCTCCTCCGCCTTTTTGTTCTCTGGCTTGATCTCTCCCTCCTTGCCTCCTCCCATCCCTCTCCTAGCATGGACACCTCTCTTCTCTCTTTCAGGTAATATATATCTACTGACAAAGCTCTGGAAAAGAATATATATGTGTAATTTTTCTGCTAACATGCCAGTAGGTAGCATCAAGCTGTCTAAGTCATGAAATAGATACAGCCAAGATCAGAAACAATGTTCATCTTCAGATTCACACATCCTAGCCAGCATGCAGGGATCACTTTCCTGCCACTGACCAGAGAGCTTGGCCTATTTCCTGAGGCTTTTCCACAAATATTAGTTTGAAGCCCCTTGGCTGTTAAAATATGATCCCATGCTGAAGAGATAGTTCAACTTTCAGGGTAGGTACATTTCACAGAATAAAGTTGTTAGCTTTGTTGCCACAATGTGCTTTGTGCAGCCAAGCCATCTCCAGATTCTCACTTCTGGCCTGGGTTCTACTCAGGGGAAGCTTTCTCTGGATCTCTTTGAATACCTTTGTAATCAGGCACACAGATCCCATAATCCAACCTTCTATGAAGCTAGTTCTCTCCAATTGTGGCTGAAATTAGTACTGAGACACATCTTTATCTGGAAGCGACTGTTATAAATTTCTTTTTCACCAGGGAAAAAAAAATACAACTTAAAAAGTACAGTATCTGCCAAATGAATGAACAGAGTAGTCTGTACTACTTTCTGACACCAACAACAAATTCTTCAACTCTCCAGACACCAGCTAGGTTTCCTACAATTCAATTCAATTCTGATGTTACACACCTGGAGTCAGCATCAGATTCCTCAAGTTAAAGGGGCTCAATCCCATGGGAGTCCCCAACTGAAGATGCCAGTTATAAGTCCCAGGTGTTCTTCCCCGTTCTTCTGACTGGCCAGTTACAAGTTCAAGGAAGGGTTCCCAAATACTCTCCTCAGGTTTGATGATTTGAGAGAACAATTCACAAAACTCAGAAAAGCACTTTACTTAATATTATTGTTTATTATAAATAAGATAATTCCATATCTAACAGTAAAATGGAAAAGATATACAGGGCAAGCTATGGGGAGGCAGGTGACCAGAGCTTCCATAAACCATCCTCTCAGTACCTCAATGTGTTCACCAACCCAGAAGCTCTCAGAACTCTGTCCTTTAGGAATTTTAATAGCGGTTTCGTTATGCAGGCATGACTGAGGAAATTATGGTCTATTGGTGAGTGAATTTAACCTCTAGCCCCTCTCCCCACCTAGGGGTTTGGGGGTGGGCTGAAGTTTCCTCTAATTATGCCTTTGTCTTTCTGGTGACCAGAGCTCATCCTAAAGCTATATAAGAGTCCAAGCTACCAGTCATCCCATGCTAATGGGACAAAAGACACTCTCACTATTCCAGATTTTCTAAGGTTTCAGGAGATGTGTACCAGAAATCAGATCTAGGGACAAAGATGACCAAATATATATTTCTTATTATGTCACAAGAAATACCTAGTTTATAAAGCAGGGTGTATGCCAAATTAATGAACACAAAAACACAATGACAGAGGATGGTATCTCACGTGTCCCCATTGCCTCTCCACCCACATATGCAATTATTCCTTAACGGACAGCCTCACCTGCCAATGAACTCAAGACCTCAGGACCTACCGCATGTAAGTTCTAGTTTTTAGGGAATTATCTCCAACCTCATTGTCCAGTATGATTAAAAGAGTTTGAACTTGATTTTCTATGGTATTCTGCAGGCTTCTATTACCTAAAGCTCTACTTACATATGTCTGTATGATTCGTTACCCCAGTTAAATCACAAGCTAACTGAGGCACAGTCTTTATGCAAATTTTTTCTCCTCCTATCCCCAGTGTGAAGGACAGTACATTTTTAGGCATAAAAAAAAAAAAAAAAAACCTTCAACAATCAATTGATAGGTTTACGAAATGACCATTACTTGGAATAATAATGGTAAGCATGATAAAATAATCTTCTTTAAAGGACACTGATAACTTGCCAGGAATTTTAATAGACACTATACATTTAACAATTAATTTATACAAAACACCTATGAAAGAGAAATAACATTTTCTACATAGAAGGAAACAGAAGTTTAGAGGAAATAAAGAAATTGTCTCAGGACCATGAATATAAGAGATTAAAAAAATATATCCTTGCCTACTAATCTCCAGAGTACTGGTCAAAGTGGGATTTTGAAGATATCATTAATAAGATTTTTCAATGATCAGTAGGGAAGATTGAATTTTCCCAACAAAACTGATCTATCCTTTCAAAACTGGAGGGGAAGACGAATCATGAGAGACATGGACTCTGAGAAAGAAACTGAGGGTTTGGGAGGGGAGGGGGGAGGGGTTGGGGTGAGCCTGGTGGTGGGTGCTTGACTTATTTCTCTCAGCATAATCTCCTCCAGTCCCATCCATGTTGATATAAAAATTGGGTATTCATCCTTTCTGATGGAGGCATAATTCTCTATAGTATATATGGACCATATCTTCTTTATCCATTTGTCCATTGAAGGGTATCTTGGTTCTTTCCACAGTTAGTGACTGTGGCCATTGCTGCTATGAACATTGGGGTACAGATGGCCCTTCTTGTCACTACATCTGTATCTTTGGGATAAATGCACAGTAGTGCAATTGCAGGGTCACAGGGAAACTCTATTTTTTAATTTCTTAAGGAATCTCCACACTCTTTTCCCAAGAGGCTGCCCTAACTTACTTTTCCACCAATAAGAGGGTTCCCCTTTCTCCACATCCTCTCCAACATTTGTTATTTACTGTCTTGTTGCTTTTGGCCAAAAGTACCAAAAGCTTGCTTGGCTTTTTGGTGGTATCTCAATGTGGTTTTGATTTGAATCTCCCTGATGGCTAATGATGATGAACACTTTTTCTTGTGTCCATTATCCATTTGTATGTCTTCTTTGGAGAAGTGTCTCTTCATGTTTTCTGCCCATTTTTTGACATGATGATCTGTCTTGTGTGTGTTGAGTTTGAGGAGTTCTTTTTTTTTTTTTTTTTAAGATTTTATTTATTTGACAGAGAGATCACAAGTAGACAACAGAGGCGGGCAGAGAGAGCAGGGGAAGCAGGCTCCCTACTGAGCAGAGAGCCTTAATGAGGGGCTTGATCCCAGGACTCTGAGATCATGACCTGAGCTGAAGGCAGAGGCTTAGCTCCTCAGGTGCTCCTGAGGAGTTCTTTATAGATCTTGGATATCAGCCCTTTGTCTGTAGTGTCATTTGCAAATATCTTCTCCCATTCTGTGGGTTGCCTCTTTGTTTTGTTGACTGTTTCCTTTGCTGTGCAGAAGCTTTTGATCTTGATGAAGTCCCAAAAATTCATTTTCACTTTTGTTTCCTTTGCCTTTGGAGACATATCTTGAAAGAAGTTGTTGTGGCTGATATCGAAGAGGTTACTGCCTATGTTCTCCTCTAGGATTCTGATGGATTCCTGTCTCACATTCAGGTCTTTTATCCATTTCGAGTTTATCTTTGTGTACAGTGTAAGAGAATGGTTGAGTTTCATTCTTCTACATATAGCTATCCAGTTTTCCCAGCACCAATTATTGAAGATACTGTCTTTTTTCCACTGTCTATTTTTTCCTGCTTTGTTGAAGATAATTTGACCATAGAGTTGAGGGTCCATATCTTGGCTCTCTACTCTGTTCCACTGGTCTATGTGTCTGTTTTCATGCCAGTATCATGCTGTCTTGGTGATCACAGCTTTGTAGTAAAGTTTGAAATCAGGTAATGTGATGCCGTCAGTTTTATTTTTGTTTTTCAACATCTCCTTAGCAATTTAGGGTCTCTTCTGATTCCATACAAATTTTGGGATTATTTGCTCCAGCTCTTTGAAAAATACCGGTGGAATTTTGATCAGAATGGCATTAAAAGTATAGATTGCTCTAGGCAGTACAGACATTTTAACAATGTTTATTCTTCCGATCCAAGAGCATAGAATGGTCTTCTATCTTTTTGTGTCTTCTTCAATTTCTAGGTTGCTTAACTTATTGGCATATAACTGTTGATCATTTCTGATGATTGTTTCTATTTCCTTGGTGTTAGCCATGATCTCTCCCTTTTCATTCATAATTTTATTAATTTGGGTCCTCTTTCTTTTCTTTTGGATTAGTTTGGCCAATGGTTTATCAATCTTATTGATTCTTTCAAAAAAACAACAAATTAAGCCAAGCCCACACACAAGAAGGGAAATAATCAAGATTAGAGCAGAGATCAATGAGATAGAAACTAGAGATACAGTAGAACACAATAAAAAATTTAGAAATTATTTTTTTGAAAGAATTGATAAAGCAATTTTTTAAAAAAGAATTTGGATTAAGAATTTTCTCGGAGAAAACCAAGTGAATAAACATTTGCATTATACGGTCCTAGAAGAAGAAAAGGGAGATAAAGGTGTAGAAAATTTATTTGAAGAAATAGTAACTGAAAACTTTCCTAATCTAGGGAGGGAAGTAGACATCCAAGTTATAGATGCACAGAAAGTTCCAAACAAGATGAACCCATACCATGGCATATAATAATTGAAATGTCAAGAAGAAAATCTTAAAGGCAACAAGAGAGTAACCTACAAAAGTAAAATTATAAGGTTATAATCTGATTTTTTCACCAGAAACTTTGCAAGCCAGATAGGAGAGGCATGATATATTCAAAGTGCTGAAAGGGAAAAAATTTACAACTAAGAATACCCTACCTGGAAAAGTTATAATTCAGATTTGAAGAAGAGATAAAGATTTTCTGAGACAAATAAAAGATAAAGGAGTTTATCACTGCTAAACCAACTTATAAGAAATGTTAAAGAAACTACGTTAAATGGAAAAAAATGGTCATAATTAGACATATGAAAAATATAAATGAAAAGATGCAAAATATAATAACATACAAAAATGTGGAAAATAGAGTAAAAAAGGAGGAGAAGAGGAAAAAGAAAAGGAAAGAATCTATTTTTGTTTTTCTGGGTTTTTTGAAGAACATGTTTGAACTTAAATGTCGTTAAATTAATATGTACAGTTATTTATTAAAGGTGTTATATATGAAACTCATGGTAACCACAAATCCAAAACCTATGATAGATACACAAAAAATAAAAAGAAAGCCAAACAAAACACTATATTCATTGACCACAAAGAAAGAGAGCAAGGGAAAAAAAGGGAAAAAAAAAGATATCTGCAAAAATAACCAGAAAACAATTTTTTAAAAATGTAGATAAGTACATACCTATCAATAATAACTTAAATCCAAATGGTCTAAATGCTCCAATCAAAAGGCATAGAGTGGTGGAATGAATTTAAAAAAAAAAAAAGAAAGAAAGAAAAACCCATCTATGTGCTGCCCACAAGAGACTCATCACAGACCTAAAGATGCATACAGACTGAAAGTGAAAAGATAAGAAAACATTCATCATGCAGATGGAAGTAAAAATTTAAAAAGCCAGGGTAGACTACTTCTATCAGATGAAATAGAATTTTTTTTTTTTTTTTTTAAGTAAGGGAGAACAACATAGGCATAGGGAGAGGAAGAAGCAGGATCCCCACTAAGCCGGGATCCCCAACACGCGGCTTAATCTGAGATCCCTGAGATCATGACCTGAGCCGAAGGCAGTCACTTAACCAACTGAGCCACCCAGGTACCCCCAAAATAGACTTTAAAGCAGACTGTAACAGGAGACAAAGAAGAGCATTACATAATGGTAAAAGGATCAATACAATAAGAGGAAATAACAATTATAAATATTTATACATCCAACACTGGAGTACCTAATATATAAATCAAATATTAACAAATTATAAAGTGAGAAATTGATGGCAATACAATAATAGTAGGGGATTTTAACACTCCACTTACATTAATGGATAGATCATCCAGACAGAAAATCAATAAGCAAGCAGTGTCTTTGAATAACACATTGGACAAGATGAACATAGCAGATATATACAAAACATGCCATCCAAAACCAACAGAATGCACATTCTTCTCAAATGCATGTGGAAGATTCTCCAGAATAGATCACACAGTAGGCCATAAAACAACCCTCAATAAATTTAAGAACACTGAAATCATATCATGCATCTTTTCAAACTGCAAGAGTATGAAACTAAAAATAAATCACATCCCTATGACCCCACAATTGCACTCCTGGGTATTTACCCCAAAGATACAGATGTCGTGAAAAGAAGGGCCATCTGTACCCTAATGTTTATAGCAGCAATGGCCACGGTCACTAAACTATGGAAAGAACCAAGATGTTCTTCAATGGACGAATGGATAAGAAAGATGTGGTCCATATACACTACGGAGTATTATGCCTTCATCAGAAAGGATGAATACCCAACTTTTGTAGCAACATGGACGGGACTGGAAGAGATTATGCTGAGTGAAATAAGTCAAGCAGAGAGAGTCAATTATCATATGGTTTCACTTATTTGTGGAGTATAGCAAATAGCATGGAGGACATGGGGAGTTAGAGAGGAGAAAGGAGTTGGGGTAAATTGGAAGGGGAGGTGAATCATGAGAGACTATGGACTCTGAAAAACAATCTGAGGGGTTTGAAGTGGCAGGGGGGTGGGAGGTTGGGGTAACAGGTGGTGGGTATTATAGAGGGCATGGATTTCATGGAGCACTGGGTATGGTGAAAAAATAATGAATACTGTTATGCTGAAAATAAATTAATTAAAAAAACTCACAAGGGAAAAAAACACAAACACATAGAGACTAAACAACATGATACTAAACAATCACTAGATCAATGAAGCAATCAAAAAAGAAATTAAAAAATACATGAAGACAAATGAATATGAAAACACAATGGTCCAAAATCTCTGGAACACAGAAACGCATTACTAAGAGTGTAGTATTTATCAATACAGGCTTACCTCAAGAAACAAGAAAAAATTCAAATAAACAATCAAACATTATGCTTAAAGGAATTAGAAAAAGAAAGCAAGGTGAGTGGAAGGAAGGGAATAATAAAGATCAGAGCAGAGATTCATGTCATAGAGACTTAAAATAGAAAAAAAAAAAAATCAGTGAAACCAAGAGCTAATTCTTTGAAAATGTAAACAAACTGGACAGATTCTTTGCCAGACTTATCAAGAAAAAAAGAAAAAGGACCCAAATTAGTGCAATCAGAAATGAGAGAGAAGTAACTACTGATAACACAGAAATATAAAGGACTGTAAGAGAATACTATGTCAACAAAATGGAAACCTTGGAAAAAACAGATCAATTTCTAGAAACACATTCTTACAAAACTGAACTAGAAATAAATAGAAAATTTGAACAGACAGATTAGAAGTAACAAAGTTGAATTGGTAATTAAAAAACTTCTAAAAAATAGAAGTCCAGGACCAGATGGAATCACAAGTAAATTCTACTAAACATTTAGAGAAGTTAATCTCTATCTTCTTCAAATTATTCCTAAACAGAAGAAGAAGAAAAGCTTCCAAATGCATTCTGAGACCAGTATTGCCCTGATGCTAAAACCAAATACACCACACAAAAAAAAGAACTACAGGCCAATCAATATTCCTGATGAACATATGCAAAAGTCCTCAACAACATATTGGCATATAACAATACACTAAAAATATTATTTACCATGATTAATTCCCAGGACACTAGGATGGTTCAATATTTGCAAATCAAGCAGTATCATATACCATATCAATAAAATGAAGGATAAAAATCTTATGATCAGGGCGCCTGGGTGGCTCAGTGGGTTAAAGCCTCTGCCTGCGGCTCAGGTCATGATCTTGGGGTCCTGGGATCGAGTCCTGCATCGGGCTCTCTCAGAGAGCCTGCTTCCTCCTTCTCTCTCTCTCTCTGCCTGCCTCTCTGCCTGCTTGTGATCTCTGTCTGTCAAATAAATAGATAAAATCTTTTAAAAAAAATCTTATGATCATCTAAACAGGTACAAAGAAAGCATATAATAAGATTCAACATCCACTCATGAAACAAAACCTCTCAAGAAAATTGGGTTAGAGAGAATATACCTCAACATAATAAAGGCCATATATGTAAAACCCACAGTTAAAATTATACTCACTGTTGAAAAACTGAGATCTTACCCTCTAAAGTCAGGAACAAGACAAAGATGTCCACTTTCATCACTTTTATTCAACATAGTACTGGAAGTCCTAACTACAGCAATCATACAAAAAAAAAAGGGGGGGGAGCATCCATATTGGTAAATAAGAAGTTAAATTGTCACTATTTGCAGATGACATAATACAATATATAGAAAATCCTAAAGATTCCACCAAAAACTTACAATAAGTAATTAGAAAATTCAGTAAAGCAGAATACAATATCATACCCAGAAATCAGTAGTGTTTCTATACATTAACAATGAAGTTGCAGAAAAAGAAATTAAAAACAAAACCAAAAACAACCCACCAATTAAAATTGTACCAAAAAACATAATAATCTAGGAATAAACATAACCAAAGAGGTTAAAGACCTATACTCTGAGAACTATAAAATACTGATGAAAGAAATTAAGGATGACATAAATAAGTGTAAAGATATTAATATTGTCAAATGTCTGTATTACTCAAAGCTGTCTATTAAGTCAATACAATCTGTATCAAAATATCAACAGTATTTTTTATAAAACTAGAAAAAGTAATACTAAAATTTGTACAGAACCCCAGAATACCTTGAATAGCCAAAGCAATCATGAGAAAGAAGAGTAGAGCTAAAGTTATCACAATTCCAGATTTCAAGATATACTACAAGGGTTTGGTAATCAAAACAACACAGTACTGGCATAAAAACAGACACATAGATCAGTGAAACAGAATAGAGAGCCCAGAAATAAACCCATGATTGATTTGTTGATTAATTAATTAAATAATGTCAATCTATGAGAAAGGAAGAAGAATATACAATGGGGAAAAGACAATATTTTCAATAAATTTTGCTGGGAAAACATTCTAACACCATACACAAAATTAGACACAAAATAAATTAAAGACCTAAACATGACACCTGCAATCATAAAAATCCTAGAAGAGAACACAGGCAGTAATTCCTCTGATATTGGCTGCAGCAATATTTTTCTAGATACATCTCCTAAGGCAAGGGAAACAAGAGCAAAAATAAACTACTGGGACTACAACAAAATAAAAAGTCTCTGCACAGCAAAGGAAAGCATCAGCAAAACTAAAATACAACCTACTGAATGAAAATTAATATTTGATAATGATGTATCTGATAAGGGGTTAATATCCAAAATATACAAACAGAACTTATACAACCTAATGCCAAAAAACCAAACAAACAAAAATGATCTGATTAAAACATGGACAGAGGACCTGAACACTTTCTCAGAGAAAATATACAGATTGCCAACAGAAACATGAAAAATTTGTCAACATAAGTAATAATCAAAAAAATGCAAATCAAAATCACAATGAGATATCAACTCAAACCTGTTAGAATAGCTAAAATCAAGAGGACAAGAAACAAAAAGAATTGGTAAGGATGTGGAGGGAAAAGAACATTTTGTACTTGTTGATGGGAATGTAAACTGGTACAGCTTCTGTGGAAAACAGTTCCTCAAAATAGAAATGCCTTATTAAAAATAGAAATACTATATGATCCAATAATTTCACTACTGGGTATCTACCCAGGGAAAATGAAAACACTAACTTGAAAAGATACATAAACACCTGCATTTATAGCAGCATTATTTACAATAGCCAAGACATGAAAGCAACCTAACTATCAATAGGTGCATAGATAAGAAAAATGTGGTGTGTACACACACACACACACACACACACACACACACGAATATTACACAGCCATGAAAAAGTGAAATTGTACCATTTGAGCCAATATGGATAGCCCCAGGTGGTGGTATGCTATAGGAAGTAAGTCAGACTGAGAAAGACAAACACCATATGATTCCATTTATAAATAGAATCTAAAAAACTTAATAAATAAAAAGCAGAATCAGAATTATAAATAGAGAGCAAACTGATGGTTGTCAGAGGGGAGGGGAGAGCAGCGGGTTGGGCAAAATGGGTAAAGAAGATAGGGAGATACAAGCCTCCAGTTGCAGAATGAGTAAATCATGGGAACAAAATGCAGAGCATAAAAAATACAGTCAGTGATATTATAATAGTGATGTAATGGAACACACGGTAACTGTACTTGGGGTGAACACAGCATAATGTATAAACTTATCAAATCACTATGTTGTACACCTGAAAGTTATGTAATATTGTGTATTCATACTATGAATGAATGAATGAAAGAATATCCTACTTCCTACTTTACACAGAAGAGTGATGTAATCAGAATTCAGTTTCCACAGCTTCCTTCCACCAAATCTACTCTCTATACTAGCATCTGCTAAAAGAGATCACAATAAGCTTCTTTGTTTACTATATTAGAGATTTTATGTGTTATTCTATATTTGTGTGCATGATCTCAACCATTTTCTTTTTATTTAATGACAGTTACCAGTTATTCTCTCTTCTCTTTCTCTTAATTCATCAATTTTTGCTTCTCTAAAGAGTTGTTCTCTTCAGCATATAAGCATACTTTATCCTTAAAAGAAATAAATAAGATTCTTTCTCTTGAATACTTGTATCCCTTCAGCTACTCATTTCTCTGCTCTTCTTTGTCAAAATTCTTTGAAATAGTTGATTTGACTTAATGCCTTTTACCCTATTCTCTCTCAAACTCACTCCATTCAGGCATTCAGTTCCACCATTCTATAGAGAGCGTTATGGCAAAGATCACAAATCACCGCTATCTTGGTAAACTTGACTAACATTCATTTGGGCAGAGTTGATCCCTCTTTCCTTAAAAGACCCTCCCTTGGCCTCTAGAGTACTAAACTCTGCTGTTTTTACCTGCATCAGTGACTGCTTCTTTCATTCCTGACCCCTTGAAAGTAGATGACATTAAGGACCAGTGTGTGTCAGCCTGCACCCTTTTCTTCATGTGTTCCGTGCAAACTTTAAGCATTCTCAGAATCTTATCAATTATTTCCATCCATACTCTTGTATGGTCTAAGCTGCCACCACCTGTTGCCTGGATTGCTACATCATTAACTTGCCCCTGTCTTCACCCTCACTTTCCCAGGACCTATCATCAATACAGTGGCCTCTGTGATCTTAACAGTAAGTCACATTGTGTCACCCACTTATCACAATCCTCCAGTCATGTCCCACTTCACATCATAAAAGCCAAAACCCCTGACCATGGCCTACTGAACCCTCTAAGAACTTACCTGGTTCTCTTCCTCTGAATTCATTTCTGCTACACTCCTCCCCAGCCCACTCCAGCCACACTTTCCTGAGAAGGCCAGTACTTTCTTGCCTGAGTGTATTATAGATTGATCATGGAGCAAGACTCCTCACCTCCTATAGATTTTTACTCAAAAGTCATCCTGTCACTGATGCTGAACACATTTTTGAAAGTTGAAAATTAAAACGAACCTCTCCTCTAAAACCTACCACCTAATTTACCCTGTTCATTAGCCTTCATAACATTTCTCACCTTCCAATGTAATACATAGCTTGCTGAATTATTATATTTTCTGTCTTCCCAGTGGTGTTTGCAATTGCTCCTACCAGCTGGAGAGACCTGAATGAAGACATCCCTTGCCAACTCTGTATCATTTAGTAGCTTGAAATTGGCCATTATAGGACTATTTACCACAGAAATCAGCAAATAGTACAAAGCAGAGCTTGTAACTTACCAGCCCATCACTGGTCTTCCCCCTCTGGAGCATCAGTCTCTCCCACTATACTGGAGCAGGATTTTTATTTATTTTGTTTACTGCTATTTCCTCAGCACTGAGAATAATACCTGTACTTATCAGATGGTTTAAGAAATTATTGAGTGAGTGAATAGAGAGTTGAATATGATTTTTTTGCATTCAATAAGTAACTATACTAAATCATATTACAAGGTTTTACAAAGTTAAAAAGAGGTATGGATTTCTAGGATAAACCCAACACTGCAATGAGGAATTTTCTGATATGCATAAATATTTTACTTTTTAATATGTTGGTTAAGAAAATCTTATCTATAATTGTCAATATTATTATCCTGTTGGTTCCTTTCTTGTGATGCTTTTGTTGGGTTTTAGTGTCAAAGTTATGTTACACTATTATGTGAATTGGGGAGAATTATTTCCATTTCAATTTTCTGAAAAAGTTTATATAAGATTGGAATTATGTATTTCATGACTTGAATATTTGGTAGAATTAGCCTATAAAACCATCAGACTTTTCTTCGGGGAAAGATTTAATATAATTTTCTTAATGAGTTTAAGACTGTTGATATTTTCTGTTTCTTCTTAAATCTATTTTTGTTACTTATATTTTTCTAGGAATCCATTCCCTACAGATATTCTCTGAATTAATTAGCATATCATTATTTTAATCTGTGCCATATCTATGTTTAGGGACTATTTTTCATGACTAATATTGTTATTTAGGTTTTTCACTCTTCTTTATCTGGAAAACTAAATTGTCCATTTTTTTTTTTTTTGTCTATTCAAGGTACACATTTTGTCTTTTTTGATCCTTTCTCCATAATATCTTTGTCTTACTCTTTCCTTAATTTACCCCACTACCATTACTTTTAAAATGTTTTCCTTCTTAAAAGTATGCTTTCTTTATCTGGTAGGCAGAATTCTAAAAATGGCCCCTAGGTTCCACACCCTAACCCTCACAACTTGTAAATGTGAGAAAATAGCACTCCTATATTTATATCATGTCATATGGTATGGTTGAATTTAAGATAGGGAGATTATCTGAATGGATATAATAAAACTCATAAGCCTTTCAAAACAGAAAGTTTCTACAGCTGGTAGCAGAAGAGACTACAATCAGAAACTTGAGGAAAATTTGTTGTGCCACTTCTGGGATTAAAAATGCAGTTAAATGTGTCCATGTAATGGCAGTCTGAGATCTGACCACTTGTCTGAGAGTGAAGGTGCTGTAGGAAAATTCTAGGTCACTTTCCTACAGACAAGATGCTTGATCAGGAATTTCTCATTCCCACATATTCCTATTGGTACTTAAATAACCTTGGAAACACATATTGAGAATAGCAGAGGCTCCCTTCTTTCTAAATGACTTATTCCCAGGCCTTTTTGGGAGGGAGACATGAACTCAACTTTACTTAAGCCACTGTGTGATAGTCTTTTTTGATCCTAGCAGCTTGGACTATACCCTAACCATCACAATATAACTAAAAGTCACTCTCCTGATTTTCTATGTCCTTAAATCTTCTTTCAATTTTTTTTTTTATCTCCTCTTCACTCAGTGCCTCTTTTTATTGTCATTCTGTATTGTCAGATTTAACATCCATTTTGCTAATTCCCTCTTTAGCTCTATCTAATTGAATACTTAGCCTGATCATTAATTTTCTAATTCCAATCATTGTGTTTTACAATTGTAACCGATTTTTTTGGGCAAATATCCCCATGTTAATTTCATTAGTATTTGCCCATTCATCTTTTTTTAATAGCCTCTAATTCTTTAAAAATATCAACTCTACCAGGGTGCCTGGTGACTTAGTCAGTTAAGCTTCTGACTCAATCTCAGCTCAGGTCTTGATCTCAGGGTTGTGAGTTCAAGCACTGCATTGGGCCCCATGCTGGGTGTGGAACCTACTTTAAAAAATATCAAATCTACTCATAATTTCCAAATTGGAAGTCTTTAATGTCAAGATTGCATAATTAGTTATTTCTGCATTTCTTACTCATTATGGTCAGTGTCATGATTTGTTTAATATTTTTATTGTGAACACATCCTTTGGAACTCTGTAAGAGTTTATTGAGACGGGATCTAGCTTTAATATATGTTGTTCCAGCAAGGATAATAATTTGCTTCTGCCTAACGCCTAAAAGACTATCATTCAGAGTCACTTTGATTACATTTTCTTTGGAAAGTGGGTTGGGAGGCATGGAGAATGTTACTTCTAAGTCTCAAAATTTCAAAGAAGATTTTTGCTTGGAATTCTCATTAGATAATTTTCTTCTTTTCTTTATAAAAAAGTTATCACTTAGACATAGTATGCTAAGGAGTACAAGTTCACATACCTTCCACTGTAGAATACATTTATGCTTTATATTTTGTCACTGAGAATGCTGGCCTTTAATGCATCTAGATTCATGTAGTTGTCCCAAAATTCTATATGTTAGGTTATTAAGAATGAACAGAATCCTCCAGAGGATTACAGGTTCTTGCTTTCTCCTCCTGATTTGGTCTTTCTTGTATTTCAGTTCTTTACTCTTCTACTGGATCAAAAGTCTAATTGAAAAATATATATTTAGGTGTGACTTACTAAAAGATGTTTTCTTGTACATCTAAACTTTCATATTTTAGATATGAAAGTTTCATATTTAGATCAAAAGTCTCATTGAAAAATATATATTTAGGTGTGACTTACTAAAAGATGTTTTCTTGTACATCTAAACTTTCATATTTTAGATAAGTTTTAATTTTCTCCAGACTACATAGCATTACATTTAATTATCTTGTGGATTTGGGTTGTTTTTTTATTCTGTTTTTTTTGGGGGGGAAGGGGGTTGGTCATTTTGCTTTTCTTCCTTCCTTCCCTTTCTTTAGAATGTAACTTCCTAAGATAGGATACTTGGCCCTATTCACTGCTGTATCTTTGGTGTCCATAATAATGTCTGGCACATAGAAGATGCTCAATAAGAATTCCCCAAATAAAAATATATATCTAAACAAACATTATTTTAATATGTATTATTATAAATATATACACTTATATACACATGTATGTATTATATGCAAATGTATACATATATTATTCCTATATAATTTGGATTTGAATCAGCTTCTCTTTAAACCATCTAGTCAGTCATAGAACATTATAGTTTTAACATACTGTAAACAAAACACTAAGATCAAACACATACCACAGAAATTCATTGCATTAAGTGTTTGGTAAAAAGGTAAGTGGTAGTCCTTTGGACAAAATTTGTTATTAACATGACAGACATAGCAGACAAATATGTACTTTTAAAGTACCAAGTTATTGTAATATATATAGTCACTGAATGTTAACTTTAATTCCAGGTTGTCACTCACGTTTGCATCCTTAACACATCATTTCTCTGGTGGGTTTGAAAGGTGCTGTATTAGAGATTGTCACTTGGAGGTTTGAGGCACCTGGAGTTACTATAGTATGACTGACATGAGCATTGAACAATCCTTTATAGCCTTTGCCAGCATGCCTTTATCCTGAGTAAAGGGAGTAGATTAGATAATTGGATGGTTCAGCAAGAATTCATGTATGTGTATTTGATGGAAGCAAAAACATGAGCTCAAGAATGCAAATTTGAGGATGAACTGTGTTTGCTGTAGAAAAAACACTGGAATTGGAACTTGGAAACAAGTTTTAAACCTAGCTTATCCTCTTACCAGGCATTTCACTTAACCCTTCTGGACCTCAGTCAATTTATCTGTAACTCAAATATTTCTCAAACTTGTACACCTTCCCAAAGATCAAATAAAATCTTAGAATAAGTTATTCTTCTGCTATGGAACTTAGTATAAGATGAGCTTTTGCTGGACTTTTCAACACCTTTACTGAACCTACACGATGCCTGTCCCAAAGTGTTTTCCTCAAAGTAGTTGATAATATAACCATAGAATTCCACATGGGAAAAAAAAAAAAGGCTTATTCTATCACCTTAAGGAAGAAAAGCTGAGGTTCTTAGGGTTACACAATACTATCTCTAAACTAGCCCAATGCCTGCATTCTTAGATTGTGGATGATACTTACTACTTATAGTTTTGAAGCACATTTTTTTTTTCTAATTTCACACCCCCTTGTTTTTCACCATTGCTTATCTCTTGTTGGATTCCATTCCTTCTCTTTCTTCACCTTGCAAATTATGTGCAGTCTGTACTGATTCATAGAGAATGAGAACAGTGTCCTTAACAAATGCCTGCTTCAGCCCATCACAGAGCTGAAGCAGCGCATCAGCCCTGGCCTCTGCCTGCTTCTCAAAGTAGAATACTGATAGAGAAGATACAACTTACCAACATCAGAAATAAGATAAGGGTCATCAATACTGATCTCATATACATTAAAAAGATGAAAAGGACCACTATGAATGATTGTATGCTCATATATTTGATAAGCTAGATGATATTGGCCAATTCTTTGAAAGATACAAACTGCTAAATCTCACAAAAGCTCTGCCTTCCTGAACTAGACTGGATGAGGCATTTAGCATATCACCAGCCCCAGCTCACAAACTGATGAGAGGAAGGTTATGCAAGTGTAATGCCTATTAATAGTGAATTTAAGGGAGCTCTGGTCACACCTTTCCACTTGTCATCTACCACATTGGTCAACCTTGCTTTCATGCCTCATAATTGAGATTGTCTTTGGACCTAGAATCTTGCAGATTTCAACATTATTAAACCAATGTTTGCCATTCTCATCATTCTCCTTTCATGAGAATGGACTGTACTCTCTGCATCTTTATCTGTTGTTGAAGGTCCAGTCATAGCAGATAAATGGGCCAGAGCCAAGAAGACATTTGCAGCTTCATTCCAATATCTCTGCCTCCCCCACCATCTTGCTGCTATAACTAATAAATCGTACCACCTTATGACAAGACTCACTAAGCAATAGGTTTCTTGGATTCCTTCTTGGGAATCACAACTTCCAACCACATCAACTTTTTTTTTACCTCCTTATCTTCCTTCACTTGTTTCCTTTCTCCTGACCCATCATGACAACCTCTGGGTATTCCCTCTGTAACAATATAATGTTCTTTTTCTATCTTCAGCACAGTAGGAAGCAAAACGCAGTTTAATACCTGAGCCACCTGGACATGTGTCACAGTCAAAAAGGGTACAACATTGGAGTTAGATCCAGCTTCAATATCTGGTCCTGTTATGGTGTGATGATCTTGAACCATTATTCATTCTTTTTATTTCCTTAAGCTTAACCTGAGGATACAAGTTTAACTTCATAGGGATGCTGTAAAGATTAAATGAGGTAATGTATGTAAGGAGTATAGCCCAGAACGTGAACCTGCCATAGAATAAACAGTCAATAAATAGAAATTAAAACAAAATTTGAACTAACATTTGCTTTACAGATAAGATACAGGAACAGAGTTCAGCTTTATACTCCCAGGGTAAAGAATCTGGGATGCTGGGGCAGTGGTGGATGGGGAAGGGGATTTGGGGAATGTTAAGGACTAGACTATTCATCCTTTCTTTGTAGAACTTTAAAAGGAGGATATAGGTCCCTCCCATCTTCTTTGCTAGACCTCATATAAAAGAAGAATAAAAAGTAGCAGAAAGTCAAAGGGAGAGGCAAGCACCTTAGTTATGAGTGCTAAGTCACAAATTGAAGAAAACAGAAGAAAATGCATCCCCTGTGTAATATCCATTAAACGGAGCTCTGAAATATATTAACCAATTATATTCAAGCAGCCTGGGTAGTTTCTCCAAATATTCTTGTCAACATAGTCAGGTATTCTCAGAAAAACAGCTGGGCTAGAGCCAACACACCTCTGAGTATGAAATGCTGAAAATTCTAGGATTTAGTCCAAGACTAACTTTAACCAGGAAACCAATTTTAATTTTAAAATAAGAATAATATAAGGAAAAATGAAGAGAACATAAGCTGAATGGTTGATATTAAATAAGATGTTGAAGTCTGTAGAAACCTGGGAGAGTAGAATTAGCTTTTGTTTCACGTAGACCAACAGCCCAAACTGAAAATAAGTGTTTGGTGGCAAAATGCCTTGGAGCTCCTACCCTCTCCAATTGTGTCTGGGGTCCATCCTGCAATGATTTTCATTAGGGCTAAAGTGTAAAACTGCCTCATTATTAACTTCCCTGCATGGGTCTCCTCTGAGCAGGCTGAATCAGACATCATTGTCAGAGAATCAAGATCACCTTTGCCATCACCCTTACCAGATGTATATCAGGACTTTATTATAGAGAACCACCTAATACCTCTCCCATGGGTCTTTAATCACATATCAGTACCATTAGTTCCCAAATGCATGCTAAGCACTACCCTAGGCCCAAGGACCAATCTGTTCTGTGGCTGGGAGAAATGAGGAATTCCCTATTTAGAACCTGGACAGTCTAGCACCAAGTCAGCCTGGCAACAGTTTTGGCTCTGGACTTGGACCCCAATCCCAGGAAGAAAGCTGTGCACTATTCCTTAGGGGTTAAGATCGCCTCATCTCTTTAAGTTCCATTTTCAGTAATGTGGGTCCCTCTGCCTCCATTCTTTTCTCTTTCACTTCCCACCCTCACCTTTCTAACTATAGAAACTGGATTTGCTCTTACAAATTCTTTTGCAGAATGGCTCCCAGATCCTGCTCCTACTTTTAGGTCAGCTCTCTCTAGTAAGCACCACATTATTCTCACCTGGACTCTCAGTCTAGCACTGGATCCCAACCACCAGGATACTATGTACCACCTTCATCAGCTACCACTTCCAAGTGACCTCCCAGGCTCCAATTTTCCTGGGCTACTGTCTAGCTCTTCAACACCCTCATTTCATTTTTAACTTCTCTTTACCCTTCCTACTACTTCCCCCTTAGATCTTCTCCCAATTACCTTGTTTCACCTGTCAAACCCCTCCCTACCTCACCTGTACACAGCTATCAAGTCTCTGGTACTAGCATCTTCCAGTCCAATATTTCATGCCTTCATGAAGGTTGAATTATAAATCATACTGCATTGTGGAGCACCTGGGTGGCTCAGTCAGTTAAGTGTCTGACTCTTAGTTCCAGCTAAGGTCATGATCTCTACATCATGGGATTGAGCCTCATGTTTGGGCTCCAAACTAGGCACAGAGTCTGCTTAGAGCCCTCTCTCTCCCCTTCTCCCTTGGCCCTTCACCCCTTCCCACTTACCCTCTAAAATAAATAAACAAATAAATCTTTAAATCTAACTTCATTGTGATAATATCAGTAGAGGTGAGTGAGAGGGAGCAATTAGGTGCAAAAGTGAACTAAACTTGTCTCCTGGCCTCAGAGTCAGCATTTCACTGGAAAGCAGAGCAACAAAGAAATCACAACTTAAGAAAGCTTATAGACTAAAAAACAATAGAGGTGGCAGATCAAAAAAGATTCATACTTCTAGAGTTCAGCTCCTCTGCTCCTTTCATTTCCTATTTGGAACTAGCATGTTCCAAACCTATTTATTTCACGTGATTATTACAGAGCTTGCCACTCCAACACTGACCACCTCTGCCCTGTCCATGGTACTATTCTGAGAAAACTAGCTCACAAGAAACACAAGGAAACGACATCTTTTACCCATGGCATTGCTTTCCTTCCCTTTCATTTGATATCTGGGACCTACATGCTGGGTCCAAACCAAAACACTATACCTTTGTTTTATACATTTTTTCTTCACATTTTTATTTAAAATTCTAGTTAATTAACATAAGAGTATAATATTGGTTTCTGGATAATTCAGTGGCTCATCATTTACATACAATACCCAGTGCTCATCATAACTACTGCTACCTGGTCTTATCCATTGATCAGTCAATGGACACTGGGGCTCTTTCCATAGTTTGGATATTGTTGACAATGCTGCTATAAAAACTGGTGTGCATGTACTTCTTCAAATCTGTATTTTTGAATCCTTTGGGTAATTACCTAGAAGTGTAATTGCTGAATCTTTGGGTAGCTCTATTTTTACATTTTTGAGGAAACTTCATATTGTTTTCCAGAGTGGTTGCACCAGTTTGCCTTCCCACCAAGAGTGTAAGAAGGTCTCCCTTTCACCTCCTCCTCATCAACACCCATTGTTTCTTGTGTTTTTAATTTAACCATTCTGAAATTAAAAATAGAGCTTCCCTGTGACCCTGAAATTGCACTACTGGGTATTTACCCCAAAGATACAGATGTAGTGGAAAGAAGGGCCATCTGCACCCCAATGTTTATAGCAGCAATGGCCATGACTATGACCAAACTGTGGAAAGAACCAAGATGCCCTTCAGCGGATGAATGGATAAGAAAGGTGTGGTCCATATACACTATGAAGTATTATGCCTCCATCAGAAAGGATGAATACCCAACTTTTGTATCAACATGGACGGGACTAGAAGAGATTATGCTGAGTGAAATAAGTCAAACAGAGAGAGTCAATTATCATATGGTTTCACTTATTTGTAGAGCATAACAAATAACATGGAGGATATAGGGAGATGGAGAGGAGAAGGGAGTTGAAGGAAGTTGGAACGGGAGATGAACCATGAGAGACTATGGACTCTGAAAAACAATCTGAGGGTTTTGAAGGGGCGGGGGGTGGGAGGTTGGGGTAGCCAGGTGGTGTGTATTATGGAGGGCGCATATGGCATGGAGCACTGGGTGTGGTGCATAAACAATGAATTCTGTTACACTGAAAAGAAATTAACGTAAAAAAATAGAAACATAAAAAAAGAAAAGAGTTAAATTCAAGATACAAACAAACAAACAAAATTACATGGAAGCATGTGAAAATGAAAACATGACAGTCCAAAACTTTTAGGATGCAGCAAAGGTAATCCTAGGAGGGAAGTATATTGCAATACAGTCCTACCCCAAGAAGCAGAGAAATCTCTATACAACCTAATCTTATATCTAAATGGCTAGAAAATTAACAGCAAATAAAGGATAAACCAGAAGAAGACAGTATATAATGAAGATTAGAACAGAAATAAATGATATAGAAACAAATAAACAAAAACAGTAGAACAAAATTAGGAGCTAATGCTTTGAAAAAAATAATAAAATTGATAAACCCTAGTCAGACTTATCAAAAAGAAAAGAGAAAGAACCCAAATAAATAAAATAATGAATGTAAGAGGAGAGATCACAACAAACACTACAGAAATACAAACAATTATAAGAGAATATTATGAAAAATTTTAAGTGAACAGAAATAGAAAATTTGAACAGACCCAAAACCAGCAAAGAAATTGAATCAGGAACCAAAAATATCTCAACAAACAAAAGTCCAGAGCCAGTTGACTTCCCATGGGAATTCTACCAGCCATTTAAAGAAGAGTTAATACCTACTCCTCACAAAATATTCCAAAAAATAGAAATGGAAAGAAACTGTCAAATTCCTTCTACAAGACCACATTACCTCGATTCCAAAATCAGACAAAGGCCCCACTAAAAAGAAGACTTATAGGCCAAAGTCTCTGATGAACATGGATGCAAAAATTCTCAACAAGATACTAGCAAATCGAATCCAGCAGTACATTAAAGGAATTATCCACCGTGATCAAGTGGGATTTATCCCTGGGCTATAGGGGTGGTTCAATACTTGCAAATCAATCAATATGACACACAACATTAATTAAAAAAAAAAAAAAAGAAGAAGAACCTTATGATCCTCTCAATAGATGCAGGAAAAAACATTTGACAAAATACAGCATCCATTCTTGATAGAAACCCTCAATAAAGTAGGTATAAATGGAAAAACCTCAACATAATAAAGACCATATACAAAAGACCCACAGCTAATATTTTCCTCAATGGGGAAAAACTGAGAGTTTTTCCTCTCTGGTCAGGAACAAGACACGGATGTCCACTCTTATCATTACTACTTAACCTAGTACTAAAACTCTTGGCCTCAGCAATCAAACAACACCAAAAACTAAAAGGCATCCAAATCAGCAGGGAAGAAGTCAGACTTTCAGTATTTGCAAATGTTTTATATTTTTTTGAATGTCAAGCTCACCTCGTGGTTGATAAAAGCATCTCCCTTTCTGTCTCCCATTTGTTAAGGAAGGACAAAAATTATCCCCCATCTTCCATCAGAGGTCTGCTTTCTGCAGGATTCTGTGCTCACCTGCCTATAGAAACAAACATAAAAATTGACTTAGAAATGAGTTACATATTGTTCTTTATGGGTTAGATCAAAGGAACTTGGAGAGCCTATATTAGTGGGGCATGTGCACGGAAAGGATGTTCTGTATATATAGAAAGCATCAGGTGAATGGTAAAGATACAAAAGTCTAGGGAAGGAACCTGGACCTATCAATGCCACTTCTTCTACCTAAGGACCACTGTGAGTGACAAAATATAAGGTGCTTTAGCCATATAATCATGTGCATTTGGGAAAGGATGGCATAACACAAGCAGAAAGTGACAAGTGTTAAAAAAAAAAAAGACATCAAAGACTGAACTTATCCTTTTACTTATTATCAGCCACTCACACTTGGCATTCCTTCTCTGAGGGCTAGATTCTTAAGGATAACCCATGGTTTGAAATTTTCATGACCCCATTGTCAGAATAATTCAGAGAGTACTTTGTTTTTTGTTTTTTTTTTATTTTTTTTTAATTTTTTAAGATTTTATTTATTCATTTGACAGAAATCACAAGTAGGTGGAGAAGCAGGCAGAGAGAGAGAGGAGGAAGCAGGCTCCCCGCCAAGCAGAGAGCCCGATGCGGGGCTTGATCCCAGGACTCTGGGACCATGACCTGAGCTGAAGGCAGAGGCCTCAACCCACTGAGTCACCCAGGCGCCCCTCAGAGAGTACTTTGTACTCCTATCAGTTTTTGCACAAACTTCTAATTCCTCTGTAATATAAACAACTATTTATGTTTCAGTGCTCCTTATTAGATTGTGAATTATTTGAGAACAGAAGATGTCTCAATAACCTATGTAAAACGAGTAGCTAGAACAGCGCGTGATACCTGATAGAAGCTCAGTGAATGATTATTGCATGAGCAAGTGGGAGGATAAATAGTGTGGTGCTGACTGCACTCATTCTGTGTGAATGAAAGTTTATACCTGGTCCATATGCTTTACTCTTCTGAAAAATCTTTGTTTTCCGAAGAAAGTGTCAATAGTCAAGGAAGTCACTGAGACGGCTGAGTTCCAGTTTCCCCCCAAAACGTTTTACCAGCCACTATTACATTTATTACTATGTGGGAAACTTGAAGAGTTTGTCAGGTTCCAATAGAGAAAACTGAAAGGATTAAGGCACAACCAAATACTTAGTCATCACTGATACTTGGTGACTTTGAATAAAATAATATTTGATTTCTTGAACTCCTACTCTTTTTTAGGCACTTGCTAGGCACTTTATAAATAAAAACACTTTGATTTTCCTCCAAGTCCTGAAAAATAAGTGTAATTATGCCTGTTTTATAGATGACGGAAGTACAGCACAGAGATTTAGTTATCATGCAGCTAGTGAATGACAGAGCCAGAATTTTTTTAATGGCCCATATTTACAAGAATCTTTACTCAGAGATTGGATCAAAGTTTTGAATGATTATCACTGTGAACACAATTCCTGCTAATGATCTATCATATTCTTTTAAATGGAAATTATTTCCTTTTAATCCAAGGAATTAAATACAAAGTATTTGCTATGATCAAATACCTGGGATATACAATAAAAGAATATTCTCAGATACCAGTCAGGACCAGGCGTGACTTGATTAATGGGTTATAATCAGAGCTTGGAAGGTGGGTAATTATGATGCCATCCAGTATTTAAGACTAATTGGGGATGGCCAGGTAGGAATCACAATTAAAATGTTAACACTAACATATGTATAACATGCCCTTCATGTTCTTTCATTGAATAAATATTTTGGGGCCACCTACATACTACATGCCACATACTGTGCAAATGGCAAAGTTTATAGAAATCAATGTTTTATTCATTTAGCCTCCTCAGTGTTTCTTTATCTTTGTTTTCAATGTTTTCTTTGCTTCTTATACCCACTATTCTTGAGAAGGTCTGGGTTCTAATCCATTCTTTCCTGGAAAAAACTCATTTGATCTGCCTTTAGGCTCCTAACTGGTCTCTCAGTTAGGAGTCTTTGTCTTTTCCTTCAGTTAGGAGACTTGTTTTGTCCAGTTTAATTTATCTACCACTCTCAATAATTACTGGTAGATGCTGACAAAAACCTCTATCCTTGACCAACTTGAAAATGGCTTCTCAGACAAAAAAAAAAAAAAAAAAAAAAAGTGTTGATGAGGATATGGAGAAAAAAGAAACCTTATAAATTTCTGTTGGGGATGTACGTTGGTGCAACCATTATGGAAAATAGTACGGAGTTTCCTCAAAAATTAAAAACAAATAGCATATGATGTAATAATTCCACTACTGGGTATTTACCCAAAGAAAACAAAAACATCAATTTGAAAAGATATCCACCCCTATGTTTACTGTGGCATTATTTACAATATGTGGAGTTAACTCCACTGCTTATTGGTAGGTAAATGGATAAAAAAAATGTTTGGTGTGTAGATAAATAGACACAATGGAATATTACTTAGCCATGAAGAGAATGAGAGCTTGCCATTTGTGACAGTATGATTGGACCTACACAGTAGTATGCTAGGTGAAATAAGTCAAAGAGAGAAAGACAAAGAATGCATTATTTCACTTATATGTAGAATCTAAAACACAAAATAAATGAACAAATAAACAACAAAAAACCAAGAAACAAACTCATTGATACAGAGAACTGGTAGTTCCCAGGGAAGAGTAGTTGACAGTATGGATGAAATAATTGAAGGAACTTAAAAAGTACAAATCTGGAGTTAGAAAATAAATAAGTCACAGAGATGAAAAGTACAACATAAGGATCACATCAATAATATTATAATAACATTGTATGGTGACTACTTATCATGGTGAGCACTGAGTAGTAGATAGAATTGTTCAATCACTATGTTGTACACCTGAAATATTAATATAACATTGCATGTTAACTATATTCCAATTTAAAAAATTTATAGAAAGAAAAATGACTTTTTCACTCTGTATATTTATACTATTTTATCTTTTTTATTAATCACATGAGGTATTATCTTACAAGTAAATAACACTTGTGCAAATAACCACTGAATCTAAAAATATATATTAGTATAAATATATGTATTTTAAATATATATAATAAAACATATTATAGATATATATTTATATATTTTTAATTCAGTGGTTATATATATCAGATATCTATCTATCTAGATATATCTATCTAGATATATACTGATATATAGAGATATATCAGTTCAACTAGAATAGGTGGGTTCCTTAAAAGCAGAGGACCAATTGCCTGTATTTAGAATCTCCTTAGGGATGCCTGCATGGCATAGTTGGTTAAGCATCTGCCTTTAGCTCAGGTCATGATCTCAGGGGTTCTGGGATCAGAGAGTCTGCTTCTCCCTCTCCCTCTGCCTCTCCTCCCTGCTTGTGTGCTCTTTCTCTCTTTCTCTCTATCACAAATAAATAAAATTTTTTAAAAAAGAATTCTTCTTAGCCAGATAGTAAGTGCTCTGGAAACATGACACTTTCCTAAAACAAAGTTAAACATAATTCAAAGCATTTTATTTATCCTTGGTGAAATTTTCCAAAAAATAAAAAAAATAAAACTTCAGGGGTGCCTGGGTGGCTCAGTAGGTTAAAGCCTCTGCCTTTGGCTCAGGTCATGATCCCAGGGGCCTGGGATCGAGCCCCACATTGGGCTCTCTGCTCAGCGGGGAGCCTGCTTCCCCCTCTCTCTCTGCCTGCCTCTCTGCCTACTTGTGATCTCTCTCTCTGTCAAATAAATAAATAAAATCTTAAAAAAATAAAATAAAATAAAACTTCAGATGAAGCACCAAAATGCAAAAGCATTCCAAATTTAAGTCTAATTTTACAAAATTTCATAATGTAATAAATTAACTAGAAAAGAATGGCTTCTTTCTGACTCATGGCTCTATCCGTGGTCAGCTGAATCCAGTTTTAGCAAGAATCTCATAGGGTCAGTTTAAAGAGAGTCTCTGGCCCTAGATATCTGAATTAACTTCTGCAGCCCCCTCTTGGTATCTTATTACCCTGGCCTGTCTCCAACAGGATTCCTGTTGAGTGGGTCTAGAAATAATCTCCCTAGCCTTGATGTTTCCCTTTAGCAATTTTCCATCCACTGACCCCTACACTTCTTCTTGTCTATAAATGTCTTTCCTACTACAAAATCCCTATTGCAGTAATCCTTCTTGAATTAAGTCTTCCTTACCATCTTTAACAGGTGTTCAAAATAATTTTTTTTTCTTTAGCACTACCCACTGCTCTTTGGATGATATTCTTAACCTGTAGCATGGCACACAAGGTTCCTCATAATCAATCATCAGCATCTCCAAGACCTATATGAAACCCCTCTTGGCTAGTTAATTTTCTGCTTGTATTCCTATTTTTCTCCCATAGTATGTCAGGATGGATTGACTCCAGTCCTGCTACCTGCCAGTTTCTCAACAACTTCTAAACTTTTCAAGGAAGGGGATCAGACTATATTCATTTTTATCCATAGCCCCTCCACAAAAGTGGGAGAAATGTTTACCAATTGCCTGATGACTATTTAGACATAATCTTCCCCTTTAGGATTTAATTTGGAGGGATTTCATAAGCTCTGAAAAGATAGAGGTGTTTGGTGGCACTGCAGCTGATAATTGCATGTCTTTCACAAGGTGTTACTTTGAATAAGTGATTATTTCAATGGTCTTATTTCAATTATTCACACTCTACATTCATTAAGATTCTCTAGCTTTCTGCACAGTCTTAGGCATAGAACTGTGTGGGATTCTTAGCCATTCACTTCTACCCTCATTCTTTAGTGTGCCCTCTTTCCTGGCTTTACTACCTCCTTCACTTCTTGGTCTTTTCCATCATTTTTTTTTTTCTTTTAAGCCTAGTTAAGATTACTTCACTATTCGATTATTTTGATAGTTTTCTGAAGATTCACCATCGGAATGAGTTAACTGACATATAACATACTATTAAGGAAGTAGGATATTGCTTATAGGTCATAGTTTGGATCTGAAGCTTAAAGGTTTATATTTAGTGGAGGTATCATAAATGTCATCTCCCCAAAACTATCATTCCCATGTCAATGACAATTAGATTTACTCAGGACTTAGATTTTCTTTTCTTTTCTTTTTTTATTTTCATTTTTAGCTCTACTATGCAACATTTGAACAAAAACAACAAAAAAGATAACAGTTTCCAGAAAGTTATTTTATTCAGCACACTTGCTTCTTTAGCTAACAGTGTCAGACACATAAAATACTCTTCCATGCAATATATGGCCATGTCCTCACACCTCTCCTCCATAGACTGAGGGAATAAACCAAATCATCCTTCCTCTCTCATTGGGTAGCTTCCAATTTCCTCAAAGGCAAACCTCCACGGCAGAGTTGTGAGTTGGGGTTTAATGTAGGAGACGCTTGGTGAGGCAAAATTGACTTACAGGTCTGTCTTGAAGGTATGACTAAATAGCAGACTCTCCTATGAAAGGATTATTTGGTTAACTTCTCCGTGATAATAAATGAGTTCATCAGCTAAAACTTCTCACTAAGTGAGTAGGCTTGCTTGATTCATAGCGTATTCCCAAGGCTACTATCCGCATTATGTTCAAGAGGCATCAGTATGTGGACACTTACGTTGGACACAGGAAACCAGAGGGAAGAAAAAAAAAATGGGTGAAAATTGACAAGGATCTGCCTCGATCCTACTGCTAGGATCCACTAATTTCCTTATCATCAGCATAGGAGGGAGGGTACTTCCGTGTATAAGTTACCACAAAGATGTCAATTGTACAATGTATTAAGTACAGCATATTAAGGAAAACTGGAAATAACTGAAATACACAAATGCTCTTGCAATCCATCATATTTACAAAAATAAAGCCATTTAGACAGCCAATAAATTAGCATTGATGAGATTTGTAATGAGGCATTAAAGATAAGCTAAGTAAACTGTTGAAATGTTAGAAAACTATACTGCAGCATTACCTATCTAGTCTCCATATTTTATGCAAATAATCAGACAAGAATTATTTTTGAATAAACAGAAATCTTAAAAGAAACTATACAAACAGATTTAATATTTTTGATTACCTAGTAGAGTTCAATACCATTATACCCTGGGTGGGAATTATAATGGCTGGAAAGAAAACATTTTTCTTTTTTTTGCACTGAAATCCATTGATTCTGTTTTTATCACCAGTGAAAATTAAAGACTTTTAGTATAAATGAAGTCATATTTAGCTTTTTAAAATTCTAGGGCAGTATGAAGTTTAATATACTCTTTTCGTTTCTGGAGAAAGCTGCTCATTATAAGAGCTAATGGAAAAAAAATAATTATTCCTATTGTTGGTGCAGTGGCGTACCCAGAGACACCATTTCACATAACTGTCAGAACTGTTGATAAGATTTCTAAACAGATCACAGAAGATCACTTTTGGACAAATATTCTCATTTCTTTTAAAAAGCCAGTTATTTTATTTTTCATATCTAGATGGGATTACGAAAGAAAACAAGCTTCATTCACTGATAGCAAATGGTTGCAGATGTAATTTGTTACTTTGGGGGTGAAGACTATTCTAAGTATCATGGTCCTGTACTAGATGCATTGACACTGTAAGAGTAGGACCATGTAACACGGAGTATGAAGACTCTGTTTCTGTAGGAGAACCAAGAGGCAGCACATCCCTTCTCCCATAAATTCCCAGCTTTCAAAAAGGTCTCTGCTCTTCATATCTCACTCTAGCAGACCCTTTGTATGCATGGATATCACATTCTTTTGCCCACACAAAGGATGCCATTAGCTTCACTTCATTTTTTCCATCACAAAGAGAACAATACAAATGACAGTGGGAACCTGCAAATTGAGAGTTGGAAGGAGGACCCATAAATCTTGGCCTAGGCTCTCTGACATCACAGCCCCTGCTATGCAGAAGTGGGACTTATGATACTTTCCAGGAGCAAAACCCTGGATTTGTAAGAGCTTTACAAATGTGTGTATCCTTTGTGGGTTAGACTGCCTCAAGCATCTCATTTCTGTGAATGCTTTCCTGACTCCATAGTCAGATTCAAACTGTATGATTCACATTCATTTTTTTTCAAACCCAATGAAAATGGGGAAAGATTTAGAAGCCTCTTTCTAGCACCCTGAAATTCAAACCTCTCTAATCAACCAATCTGGCCTCATATCCCAGGATAGCAGGCATCCTTGTCAGACTTTACAGTTTTACTCCCAACTGAACTGAAAATACTATAAGAGTATGAGAATTGCTTTCTGTTTCTCTCTCTCTCTCTGTAAGTATGTATTTTCATGGGATTTTGCAACTTCTGTCACTTCTATAGTAGATTATTGTGAAAGACAAAATGCATGCTGCATTTGAGGTAGGGAAATAGGAGGAGAGAAATACAGATGCATCTAGAAATTTGGGAAAATGTCTAAACAGGACACCGATTTTTGCCTCTATTTACTATTTCTTTTAAATTTATCATCTAATTTGAACTAAAATGTGCACATGGGATGAAAAGTAGTCTTAAGAAAAGAAAATGAGTGGCCTTGTCCTTAGATGTTCAGAGAGAAGTCCTGATTTAGAGATCTCTAAGCCCACCCCAGATTTGCTGGTTTGTGATTTGCTAGAAATACTCACAAGATTCTTCTAGAGTTGTACATGGGACTAAGAGAGCAAGTGGAAGGACATAAAAAAAAATGCAAAGAAAGGGAAAAAAACACAAAGAATGAAGTCTAGAGGAAACCAGATACTAACTTCCAAGATTTGTCTCCCGACACGGTCACAGAGGACTTAACACACTATCCCAGCAGGGAGTGTGGCAACACATGAGAAACGTTACCCACCAGGAACAAGCTTTAGAGACTCAATGTCCAAAGGGTTTATTAGATCACATGGGCACCTTCTTGTCTAGCGCATACCAAAATTCCAAACTCCCATAAGATGTTTCTACAGTTTTAGCGGTGAACCACTCTTATGACTGAGGGAAAGTTTTGTGTCAGTGTAGCTATATTTATTGTCCAAATTCCCAGACACTAGTCAAGGACCAAGCCTGTAATCAGGCCTTTCTAAGAACAGGCAGTCCCAGGCTACCATGTTAACTTATGTCTACACACAGCTGGTTGGCCCACATACTTTCAAATGACATCGAGCTTTCAAGTGACATTATCTCTACACAGTTTATAGTCCTATGAGTGACATTATCTCTGCATAGTTTATAGTTCACATTTTGAAAATATTCCTATTCCTTATGCAAATGCTTTAAGGAAAGCAGAATTGAGCATTCATAAAAGAATTGGTGTTTAAATATTTTATTTACTTGAAAGAATAAGAGAGAAAGGGAAGGGGAGGAGCAGAAGCAAAGAATCTCAAGCAGAGCCTGATGCAAGGCTCAACCTCAGGACTCTGAGATCACAACCTGAGCCAAAACCAGGAGTCAGATACTTAAGGAAATGTACCACCCACGTGCCTCAAGATTTGGTGTTTATATTAGGGGCTTCTCTCTAGATATTTTTGGCTTTTCTGGTGTTTCAGATATAATTTTAAAGCTTTTGATAAAATTTAAAAATGTACTTCGGAAAAACGTGCCAAAATGCTGTTCTACCTAGCAAAAGGAGTAATTTCAACCATTCAAACTTCACTTTTCCAAATGTCTTCTTTTATATGGTTTGAGTTTTCCCCCACAATAACCTGTGGCAGAACATAGCTGACTCTGTGTTCTCTATAGCTACCCTGTCTGGGCATCCTAATTTTCCACTCACATTCTGGGCCCTGGGGATCAGAAGAGAATGCGGTTAGAGACAGGCTCTAGTATCATTAGTACACCTTGTATACACTTTTCCCAAAGATAAAGTGAAACCATATTTGTCATACCCTCATTTCTCATCTGCTAATTTTTATCTGCCTAAACTCCATTTTCTTAACTAAGATCACATATTGTGGTAGAGCTTCTTCTAAGAAACCTTCTCTGGAAAAAAAAAAAAAAAAAAAAAAAAAAAGGATAGGAGGAAGCAACCCCCAAAAGAAAAAAATATAGAATCTGTTCAATGGTAAGAAAGCTCTACACAATTAAAAGCACTCACAAGTGGTTAAAGGAGATTATTGAGTTCATTTTGTAGGACGCCTTTGAGTCCCGGGTGGTATAACCACGAGTCCTCTCTCCATCTTTGTGATTATCCTTTGTGAAACCAAGTGTAAGCTACTAGATTTTGCCATCGTTGAGTTTCGGATCTATAAAATGAGTCTAGCCGTGCACTCCCATCACAGGCATGGGCATGAAATGAACATAACTGATTTCAAGCTCTTTGCAAATAAGAAATACTAGTGATCTATGCTAGGGAGACTAACTCTGTCATTATGCTCCATTTATCTTTTCCACTCCCTCAGGGAGATTCAAACTTGTCTGAGGAAACTGAAAAAAATAATAAATAAAAATAGGTCATTCTTTTTTTGTGTGTGGCCAACCCAGTGTGATGTCTAGCTAGAACTCTGGCCTATTCTAAATGACCATTAAATAAAAACAAGGATTCTCGGGTAGCCATTCATTTTCCTATTCCCTTGTATAGCTATTTACTTTTCCATAGATTTCAAATGGGTTTCCAAGCCTTCCTACAATAATAACTACTTGATTACCCCAACACCCTTGTGACTTGGATAGAACCAGCATTTGATTCTTAGACATTTGTATTTATTTTCAGGGAAGAAAAAAACAAACTCAAAAAAGTTTAGGGGAACTAGATCAGTAAAGGCTCAGGAGTCCTGGCCTCAGATTTGGCTCCTAGGAAAAGAGCCACTCTCTCATGCACCTATCTCTAAGTAGCTTTACAGTTGGCCCTTTCAGCTTTAGGGCTGGACTCTCAGGGCCCATGGACAAGAAGAGAAAGAATCATTGTTCCTCAAGTATCCAACGATATATCAAATTCCTCATTCTTCATGGTCATGCAGAACTTAGATCCCACAATCAACCCTCATCTGCACAGTCCGAACAAGATGAAAGACAGTTTCTTGGGAGCTTCAGAAGTACAGAGTCCTGTATTTAGAAAGGATTTCAAAGTCTGTCTGTGTAGTTTTCAAAACAGTGCATCTGGTTTGGTACCCTCTCATTCACTCAGTCTTTGCTCCTGCTCTGACAACATTGTGTCTACCTCATATCGGCCACCAGAGGTGTGTCACAGCTATGCATGCCTTACCTCTTCAATAAGCAGTATGCTCTTTGAAAGTACAAATTTTATTTTTTGCCTCTGTTATTTCTTTTTTTTTTTTTTAAGATTTTATTTATTTATTTGACAGACAGAGATCACAAGTAGGCAGAGAGGCAGGCAGAGAGAGAGAGAGAGAGAGAGAAGCAGGCTCCCTGCGGAGCAGAGAGCCCGATGCGGGGCTCGATCCCAGGACCCTGAGATCATGACCCGAGCCGAAGGCAGCAGCCCAAGCCACTGAGCCACCCAGGCGCCCCTTGACTATGTTATTTCTAGGAACCAGCTTACATCTGGCCAAGAGGATGTGTCAGTAGATAATTTGACAGCTTCTCTTTCCTCCCAAACTAGAACAACAGCCTTTGATGCCTTTCCTTATTTACACCTAAAGGTTGCCCTTATTCAACCATTTTATCCACAAAGCAAACAAAATGATTTTATCCATTGTAAATCAGACTATATCTCCAGCCTCTGCTTATAACCTACATATGTTCTTGAGCATGCCAAAATAACATCTAAATTCATTACTCTTATTTATAAGCCATACACTTTGAAGCTGATGTTATTACCTTTTTTATCTGGTCTCTTCCCACCTTCTCCAACCAGTAATGGTCTAGTCAGAGGGGCCACCTTCCTGCAGATAAAATATGCTACACTTAGCTGAGTCAACGGGCCTTCAGTTTATGGTCCCCTTTGCCAGAAATTCTCCCCCATCCCCCCACATCTTCACAGTGCTGGATCCTTCTGCCATTCAGATCCTTGGCTTAAAGATCTCATCCCCAGAGAGAGCCTGCCTGACCACTCTAGCGCATACACCTGTTCACAAATACCTCTTGACAGTCTATTACCTGAGCTTGTTTCATCTCAGTGAAATAAACTTATAGTTTTGTTTGTTTTCTTGTTTATTGTACATCTTCCACAATCTGCAGAAACCTGGTAAGAGCAGGATCCTGCCTCCTCATTCACCAATCTCTCAATCTAGGCCTTAAAAACAACCCTCAACCTAGAGTGGGTGCTCATTTACTCTCTTCTGAAACAATGATGAAAGGAATGAATAATTCATTCAGTGCTTAAACCCCTCTCAAACATACTTATTGGTATCTTAAGCAAGTGTGATTCCTATTTTTCCTTGAGTAGAAATCGTAAATTCAGTAGTTCTTCATTTTTATACAGATTTTATAACATGGGTTTTTCCCTTATTCACTTGATGTTTGCCTTTCCGAAGTGTTCTACCTATTAATGAATATTCCCACCCCTTGTAAACACACAGAGCAAATCTAATCCCTTCTCCCCATCAGTTCTTTGATTATTGCCTTCAAATTCTCTGTACAGGTTCTTTATGCAGCCTGAGAATATCCAGACTTTCTTCCATTTCTTATTTTGTACATCCAAATTTCTCTCACTTTTCTTATATGTTCTAATTTATATCTATTTTTATAAAATTTGGAGCTCTAAATTGACAAAAAAAAAAAAACACCACATGTTTTGACTGATACAGAGAAGATAGTGTGTGTAAGAGCTCATATACATATATGACACCACCTCATAATCACATAAACTTTTTTGACAGCTATATCACACCAGTGAGTTATACTGTTTGTAAACAAACAGACAAACAAACAAAAATATCTCCTCAAGCTTTTTTCACAGGACTCTAGTAAAGTCTTGGTTCACCATGGTGCCTATCCTCCAAGATGGTCCCAGCGATCCATGCCTTCTGGCATTCAAGACCTCTTATAGTCCCCTGCCACACTGTACCAAGGCCAGTCTAAGGAACCAGTACAGTATAACACAAGTGGAGGTATATAACTTCTGAAGTTAGGTTATAAAATACATTTTTGAAGTCTGCCTTGCTTTTTTTTTTATTCCCTTAAACTTGGAGGAAGCAAGGTGCCCACAAGGACATACCACCTTTAGGGAGAGGCTCAAATTGTTAAAGCCCCTCTACCAACAGCCACATGAATGAGTCGTTTTAGAAGCAAAATCTCCAGCCCCCAGTAAGCCTTGAATATAACCTCCTGAAAAACTCTAATCCAGAAACACCCACGCCTTTCCTGGCTTTTTACTATAGGGGCTATGCAGGAAAATAAATTTTCATGTTTCAAGCTGCTGGAATTAGGCTAATTTGTTTTACAGTAATAGACAACTAATATATTGTTTCCCGCAACTTGCTCTTATGCAATTGTTTTTTTTTTTTTTTTTTAAGATCTAAATTTGGATTTGTACGTTTATTCTTAATAATTTCACATCTTTACATTTGGTTCTCTCCAGTCTGTTTAGATCTTTTTCAGTAAATATTTAGATAATCAACATTTCTGACAATAGGCACAATATTATCCGACAATTTTGAAAGTCTATTATCTTTCAAGTTACTATGAGCATTTGAGTTACTGATAAAAACGTTAAAATGGAAAATGTGTTGGACAACATCTTAGTGGTCTTCAGCAATCTCTGCAAATTTAAGTCTTCCAAACTCTTTTCAAACAGACCTTCTCTATTTTCCTGATACCCATCCTACATATCTTCACTTTATCCACAAGGATATTAAAAAACCTGAGTTATATCTGTTGCATTTTTCTGGCATTGCCAGCTTGATCACTGTTATATTAAATAAAAAAGGTTCTCAGGGTGCCTGAGTTGAGGTGCTTAGTTAGAGAGCTTAGCTCTCAGGGTGCTTAGTCAGTTGAGCTTCTGGCTCCTAGTTTTAGCTCAGGTTATGGACTCGGGGTTGTGAGAACGAGTCCCCCAGAAGGGCTCTACGCTTGGCATGGAGTTTCTTGAGGATTCTCTCCCTGTGCCCTTCCCCTCACTCACGCGTGCATATATGTGCACTCTCTCTCCTTCGCTCTCTCTCTCTCTGGAAATAAATACATCTTTTTTTTTAAAGACTCTGGTTCGGACATGACTACTTGATAAGCCCATTCAAGCTCCTAGAGATATTATCAAATTTTTTTCTTTTAGGGACTCAGAGTCCATTGTTATACACTTTATAATAATGTCCTAAGTTGGCATAAAGCTCATGTTTGTCAATTTCCTATTCTACCTTCTCACTGTATTGAACATTAATAAGTCATTTGCCCATTCCCAGTCCTGTGCCAACTCCCCCATTCTGCACTGCTCATTAAGGATTACTGTTTGCAATTCTTAGGTCTGTATTCACTGACAATCTCTGCATTTGTTTTGCAGTGGTCACCTTGCTTCCCAATGTGTTTCATTCCATCTTTGAACATGTTTCATCACATTCAGTCAGTCTTTCTTTTCAGGTATTCAGTTAATGAAAGACCAATCAAAAAGCATCAGCAACAAGAACAAAAACAACAAGAATAGAAAACATAAAGGAAGAGAATATACTAGTCATTCCATATTTTATAACCATTACAAACCTGGAAGAGTCATATTTAATAAATTAGTGAGTAAATGAATGAATGAACATAAGAATGAAGTATCCTTGTCTAGAAAGTCCAATTCTGTTAACATTAAAAATTTAAATTTATTTTTGAATTTTATTAATATACTCTTTGCTTTAACACAGTACAAGGGTGGTCATAATTTATTTATTTTGCTTCACTTTCTTCTGAAATATATTAAAGTTTTCTGCCAAGTTTTTAAATCAATAGGCAGAATATTTCTTCAATTACTTACTGTGGATGAGAAAAGCAAGAAGACAGAAATAGAGCACAGTTTTGAAAATTAAAGACCAGTTTCATAATATTTTCAGATATGATTATATTTTCCATTATTAGCTTTAAATAGACACCATCAAAAAAAGAGTGTTCTGCCTCTCAGCAGAAGAATATGGTTTCATGCAAGTAATAAGCCAATCTCAAAATATATAAAATAAGTTTATGTGTAATAAATGAGTCATCCCCAATCAGTCTAGAAGGATAAGAGTAATAAATAGAGCTGGGGTAATAAAAAATTATTTTTAAAAATATAGATCCTACTCTTAAACTAAACCTCAAAACACACTCCAGATGCTATAAAGAGCTAAATTCTAAGAAGGAAAAATAAGTATATGAAGACTTCAGTAAATTAATGACCAATGGATATAAAAAGGATGATTCCTCAAAATGAAAACAGAACATTTTAACAAGTACATTGTATTAAAAATGTTTACCTTCATGAGTATCCAAATAAATAAACCAATAGTATAATGGTATTAATTTATTAATTCCAACAAATTAGCAATGATTTAAATTTAATACGCATATGGCAAAAATGCCAGTTGGTAAAAGGTGAAAGAGGCACATTTATAGCAACATAAATGTGAACATAAATTACTTAACCCTACTGGAAAGACAGCTGTCAGTATTTATTTTAAAAAGCCTTAAAAGTATTCATTTCTCTTAAGTCACTAATTTCCTTTCTGGAAATCTCACTAGAATGCTCTCCCATTTTTTTTTGTGGGAATGTTGTGGCAAACATCCATGTCTTTTACCTTACTGAAGCTTATTGTTATAGCACGGAAATGTCTTCCTCCACCTTGTTTATGCTGATCTGGGCTTATAGGAGGGGAGGTCTCTGATTATTTAGAAAGCGTGGCTCTGTGTGTCTGTGGAGGGCACAGGGACAAGGAGACAAGATACAGCAAGGAACTCACACTTCTACTGTGAGTAAGTGATAGGCTCTTTGAAATAGTGAGAGGCCCTTTGGTCTTATGGGCAATATAATAATCCTGAATTACAAAAAAGCAGGGTCAGAGCTTACATAGCAAAGAGGAACAAAAAGGATGATTAAAAAAAAAAAAAAAAAAAAAAAGTAAAGGTGTCTGTATCTGTGTTGAGATGAAGGAGAAAGGCCAAGAAGATGAAATCAGGAATAGAAGAGATCCACGTCAAAAATGTGGCTTGGAACTCTAATGATGACATTTCAGGGCCAACCTCAAAAAGGCAGGCGAGATTTTAATCAGGTGATAAATTGGTGGGAAGGAGGTAAGGTTCAAGCTATGCTTTTTCAAATACCAAGTGAAGAATCCAATTCCAAGCTTTACAGGTAAGAAGAGAATAGAAAACAGAGACGCTGCAGAAAATGTGGACGTAGCCATAAAAATGGCATGAAGTGAAATAAACGCATGCTACACACGCACACATGCACAAACATACACATTATTTCTTTGTTCCTCTTTCTGGACCTCAGATACACAGAACTGAGCTGTTTATATCCATTAGTCAACAGCACACTATAATTACCAGTCCAAGAAGGATCACTGCTTTTATTGTGTTCTTATTATTTTTTTCCTTTCATGTCCTATCACCAAATCCATTCCACTCTGCAATTCCTTAAGAGTCCCTCTCACATCCTAAGTCTTTAATGTCTGCTTTCCACATGTTTAATTAGATATTGATATTTACTTGAAAAATGCGAATTTGCAATTTCTTAACTTTAAAACTTCTCTGAGGGAATTATTATAAAATATCCATTTTTATGCTGGGAATGTATAAGTTGATGTCATGTTGTTCTGTATATTTGTATTATTTTAAAATTTTAAAAATTCATTAATATAGTTTATTAATATATTATAAATCATGTTATATAATATATAAATATATTATAATTATACTATAATTAATTTTAATATAATTTATTAAAACAATGTGGCTTTTTAAAATACTAAATGATATTGTGATACAATTCTCATGCTAGGTTATTTTTTCCTTTTTTGAAATTAACTTCTATGTTCTTGGGAACTATCCATGTTGGTTTATGCAAATATGTTCCTTGGAACTGATACATTATTCTGGGGCATGTATATTGCATACCTATCATATCAATAGTCATACCTTCTATTATTTCCTACAAAATATGTGGATTTTAGATTTTCTCTGCTGTCTTGCTGAGCACCCCTCCGTACATGCATACTCAATTTCAACAGTCGGTATGACTATACCAGTATACATTCTTAACAGTAGAGCATGGAAATTCCACATGCTCTTATGCCCTTTATATTAGAAAGCTTTCAGTTTTTACCATTTGGAAGTACACAAAATAATGCCTCCTTGTCTTAATCTCTATTTCTCTGGTTACTAAGGGGATGCACATTATCTCATAGTCTTATTAGTTATTGGATTTTTCTCTCCATTCATATAGAAATAGCTTTTCCATATTATTTGGTCGATTTTTTCCACTAGAGAATTTACCTTTTTCTTGATTACTTACTTTTTTTTTCTTTGCTATACAATAGTTCATTGCCAGTTTTACACTGGGCGTGTAACATCACTCAGTTGTCATACTTCTTTTAATTTTTGGTACTGTTCATTGATCTCTTTTTGATATATATATGACATTATTTTTTTAGTGTTTCTTTTGGTCTTTTAAATTTTTGTCCCATTCAAAGACCCAGTAATATTCTCCTACACTTATATTAGCTTCATAATTTTTTCTCTCACACTTAGTTTAATTTATTTGTATATGTTTTTCTATAAGGTTTTGTTATCATCTAATTTATAATATCTATATATTTGGTCTTCATTGTTATTCCTACTACAGAGTTCCTAAACTTCTTGGAAGTTCATTTTGTTACTCATAACAGGCTCCTTTCAGTCATACCTGTGTTTATGTTAAAGAGATGATTTTTGGAAAGTCCCTAAGGATGAGGGTTAATCACCAGGGGAAAAAAAAACATATGATTAGAGTGTTGGAACTTTCAGTCTTAAGCCTCTAACTCTGGGTTGGGGAGAAGGATTGGAAGTGAGTTAATCCTTAACGGCCAATGATTTGGTCACTTATGCCTCTATCATGAAGTTTCCATTAAAAATCCAAAAGGACAGGATTGGGGAGCTTCTGTGTTGGTGAACATATGTAGGCCTGGGACATCACTATTCCCTGAGAAGGGCAATGAAGCTCTGTGCCCCTTCCCAAGTATCTTGCCCCATGCATCTCTTCCATCTGGCCATTCCTAAATTGTATCTTTTTTATAATAAACCTGTAAAATAGTAAGCAAACTGTTTTCTTGAGTTCTGTGAGTTGTTCTAACAAATGGCTAGAGGAGGGGGTTCTGGGAACTTCTAGTTTATAGCCAGTTGGTCAGAAGTACAGGCAATAACCTGGACTTGAGACTGGCATCTGAGGCTGACAGAGGGGCAATCTTCCATGTTCAAGTAGATAGTATCAGAATTGAGTTATGTAGTAGGGCATCCAGCTGGTGTCTGAAAATTGTTTGGTGGAGGGAAACCCTCACACATTTGGTGACCAGAAATATCAGAAGTGTTCTAAGAAGGGTTAGAAGAGAAGTAGAGTGTTATGTGAGTAGACAGAAAAATAGAGGAGTTTTTCCTTTTTGGATTCCAAAACAGTCTTACTATATTGTAAATTGTCACTATATACGAATCCAATTTTTCAGCACTATTTTTTTTTCAAACAGCACTTATTAAACAACTCATTATTTCTGTACTCCTTTGTGATGCTACCCTGTACAACTAGTCCCTACACTTATGTAAATCTCTTTGTGGGTCTCTAATATGTTCAATTGATCTACTTCATCCTGTGCCAATACTATTCTTTTTTTTTAAATCACATGGAAGAAGCCCTGTGTGTTAGGTCAAAAACCAGAAAACTTAGAGGCTGGGATTACTGGGATAAATTAGAAAATAAGGTCTCATATTTCTCTCCTTTACAGGAACCTAAGGTTACATCAATGCCAATCCCAGTGAAAAGCTGGTCTCAAGTACACTGATCCAGAGACAAGGAAATAACTTTCAAAATTCGACTCTTCCGCTCTCATTCTGACTGCCCAACCCTAATGACTACTCCATAAGAATAATTAGAAGTGGCCTTATCTTACTACTTAGGAGTACATATTTGTTTGTAAGAGATTCATTTTTTAATGTTGCATGGGAAAGAAATTGTAGCATAAAAACAATATTCTCAAAAATAAGCATCACAAATAGCAGGATACTTCTCAATATAAAATACAATGAAATAAATTCAGGACTGGGGTAATTTACCCATTCATAGTTCAGAGCTTAGCTGAATATGTGGGTCATTTCATTTACACTGTAGCTTCAAAATTAATTGAGGAAAGAAGATCCTTTGGATGAATTTTGGGGTAACCACATTCAGATATTAATCATTTCTCCATTATTTTTAAAATAACCATTCCTATCACACTTAAAGTGCATTTCTAAATGTATGTTATCTGATAAGCTGGCAATGTCTTCTCTTACGTAATGTTGCAGTGAGAATATTGACATGGAAAACTATTTTGAAGGTTGTAAATCCTGTAGAAGAAACTATCAAATCGTATTTCCATACTCTCCCATTACTTTTTATAATGCATTCAACCTTTATTTTAGCCATTAGTCCTTCATTTCTCATTTTTCAACTTCTACTATGAAGGCCAATGCATAATAACCACTTCAAAATTTGGATATTCTGAATTAAATTATGAAAGAAAACAAATTAGTATATACTCACTTAAGCTATTATATCAGGAATCTCATAAATCAAATAAAACACCAACTCTACACCTAAGCATTCATGCTTCATGCATTTGTGTCATGCAAAATACTTTAACACAGAATTCTGTGGTCAAGAAGTTGAGGATAGAAACATGGAGAAGAAACGTATGACTTCTACCTGAAAAGTACAGAAAATAAAATAAAATAAAATAAAAACTAGGCAGCCACAGGACAAGTTTTTTTTATGACAGTGATGAATGAGTATACCAGATACTCAAGTATATCTCTACATCTTAAAGTAAACTTCATTTTGGAGCCCATTCTTCTACTAAAACTAGAGACTTTTTTTATATATATATTTACAGTGATTTTTTTTAATATTTACAGTGTTTAACATTTGCTTGGGTTAAAAAATATTTAACCCAAGTTAAATTAGTTTCTATTATTATATTTTAATATACAGTAATTGATTCTCATATTACTTATTATAAAGTATTTTTAGATTTTAAATAATTAAAAATAAAAAATGTTCACATAAGTTTAATAGGAATATTTTATTGTATATAAATTCTATGAATATGATAAGTCTATCCACAGTTGGTATGGAGACTATTCACTTACTGTAATCTTTGATTACCTAGAACAGGAGTCTGGATACTATGGCTCACAGGCCAAATCCAGCCTCTGGCCTGATGTATGTGGCCTATGGGAAAAAAATAGTTTTTTTTTAAATTCTTATAAATCACTATGCCTATATTATAGCCCCTAAAAACTGAGATTACTGTCCCCCCCCAAAATTAGCTATTTGATAAGCTTTATTATTTCATGTACATCGTAGAATCTTCTCGTAATATTCCTTCCAAATCTTGGCCAAGATCTGATTAAAGTTGCATAGAACTTGTAGAATAAATTCAGGATAATGACATCTTACAGGATGTCAAATTTTCCACCCACAAACACATATACCTTATTATTCATTGGATTTTATCTTCTTTAATCAATTTAAAATGGTCCTTCTATAAAATAACCCTCTATGAAGGCTTTCTTTCTTTGTTAGATTATTCTCAAATACTTTATTGTGGTATTTGGTTTTATACTCTATTTTCTTTTTCACTAATTTCATGCTATTTTAAAAGAAGGTTCTTGGCTCTTGTGTTTTGATCTGTGAGCCAGGACTGCTGAACATCTTGCCAATTCTAATAACTCTTTTAGGGTCCTTTTGGGTTTACTATGTAGATGATCGGATCATCTACAAATAATGACTTCTTATGTTCCTTTTAATCTTTATATGTATTTTTTTCTTGCCCTTGCCCTAAGAATATGCCAGGGGCTTCAATATGACACTGAATAATATTATCTCATATTCTAAAATTTGACAGTCCGGGGGAGCCTGGGTAGCTCATTGGGTTAAAGCCTCTGCCTTCTGCTCAGGTTATTATCCCAGGGTCCTGGGATCCAGCCTACATTGGGCTCTCTCCTCAGCAGGGAGCCTGCTTCCTCCTCTCTCTCTCTCTGTCTGCCTCTCTGCCTGCCTCTCTGCCTACTTATGATCTCTGTCAAATAAATAAATAAAATCCTTGAAAAAAAATAAATAAAATTTGACAGTCCATTTTAGTCTCATTAGGACCAGTTATGGCGAACGTGAACTTAAAATTGTACAGAAAAACAGAACTACTGAGTTTAACTACCTTGTGATAAATGATGGTCACATCATTTTTTTTATACTTTTTTCAGATAATTGATTATATCATCTGGATTAGGCATACTTAAAGGGAGAAAAATGGGAAATAATTTCTCAAAGTCTTATTCATCCTTGAAATTATACAGGTAAAAGATCATTGGCTGCATATCCTATATATCTTCAGCATAGCTCATAAAATGGCACAATGTACATCCTTGCATAGAGAGATTAGAAAAATTTTTGTTATTGTTAGGTAACCTTTAGAAATTACCCTAAACCCACAAAAGACATAGAAATTCATCAACAAATGTCAATCATTTTCTTTTCAAGTTGTTAACACTTATTGCCTTTGGTTGGAGAATGGGAACAAGTGCTGAGCATTATGGAGTAGAGAATAAGCCTGATTCTGAACAGCAGGAAATTCAGATGATGAGATTTGGCCAAGTGCACCCTTCTTGATAGTTTAAGAAGAGGTCACTAGAGTTTTAAGCTAATAATTTCATCGTCTTCAGTAAAAGAAACAATCTTGAAGAGATCTCTGTGCAAAACTGAGAAATTTAAATGTTATTTGAAATAAAAGTAAAGGATAGCATTCTTCCGGAATCATTTATGAAGTGAACCCATGCATTTATTTTTACTTTCTAAAACAGAGTCATTCACAGAGTCTGAGACTGGCAGCTTAGCTCAAGGGAGTCTAAGGAAGGGAACACTCAAATTGATTAATAAAGAAATAAAAATTGAATCTTAAGAAAAATAATTTTTTTTTCAAAGCAGATCTAAACCAAGGATGGATCAGAAAAGAACTGTGGTTCTTTAGATTTACTAAAGTTTACTAAAGTATAGCAAAGGAAAAAGCATTCTAACAACCAAGAAAATTCTATCACATGGACTCGACTTTTTTTAAGAGTAGTTGGGTAACACCATTAATGGAAGGTGATTCCCCAGATTATGCTGCTATCTAGAGAACATTATCTCTTGGTATAACTTTAAAATGCAGCTTCATGCATGGCAAAAGACAAGCCAAAGGCCAAGAAAGGACAATTTCACAGCATAGCAAGTACTGAAGCATTCTCTCCAGGCACTGTGTCTACTGCAGGTGGCCCTCTTAGGGGATAGACGCTTGAGTGGAATGGCTTCCCACATCGAATCAGCAAGCCTGTGAAAACTGCCTCCTAACTTGATCGACTCAGTGGTGGATGGAATGAAGTTTTGATGTGAATGCACCTGATTTTATGGATAGCTATGAACTTTTTATTTACATATACTTTCTCTGTGATGGCTAAATGGCTCTCACTACCAATGTTTCCCAATGAGAGTGGTAAGAAGCCAAGAGATCACTGACCTTGAAAAATATCCTCTTTAGATAAGTGTATGTGTGTACCTAATTTTGAATTTCCTCCAACTGGTCAAAGAGCAAAGTTTCTTATGTCTCTGTAAGGTACCTTGTGATAAACGCTGACTTTGTGGTGATGTCCGTGACAAGCAGAGCACTCATTAGCAGTGAAAGCAGATATCTAAAACAGTGTCATTAATTACAAATAAGTTCTTATATAATTTTAAGAGAATGAAGTTCTGAGTAAGGGAAATATGGGATATTCTGGGGCCCATTACATGGACTGTGACCTAATCAAGGTTGGAGGTGGGAGGAGGCAGAAATGTATTCTTAGCCACTTAAAGGAATCAGGCACGTGAAGAGCACCAGGACAAGTGTTCCAGGTACCCAGAAACATCACCTGAGAAGACCCAGAGATCAAAGAAAATGAAATTGTTGTCAGGGGGATTCAGAGGATGCTATGCTGTCTGTCCCAAAAGAGAAATCTGATTCCTTCAACATCTTTACCCAAGATTACTCCATCATATGCAAATTTTAATTGACTTGATCCATGCCTCAAGGATTCAAGTTCTAACATCCAAAACTTTATGTTCAGATCCAACTCATTATTTTTAAACTCCAAAATAGCTTTTCTTATTATTCCTTCTTAAATTCATTTTATAATTTCCCTAACAGAGCCCAATTCTTCTATCTTAGCATAACTTCAGATCAACCACCTAGGATTATCCAATGGAGTTATCTGCACGAAGTAATTACTTTTTTCTTCTGCAACCATTTCATATTCCAAGATAAGTCTTTAGACTTTAAGGCATGCACTTACTGTTCAGTTTGCAAATTTTCTTAGAAGTTAGAAGTGAGGAGTCAGCAATTTACTTCTGACTAAAAAGGAAACTTTAAAAAACCATTCTACCTATGCATCTTTGGACACCTATAAAATCTTGATTAATCCCCTAAGATGTCAAAAATGGCAGTTAAGTGTATGCCATTGGTTGAAGATTAGGGACCTTTGTTCAGGGCATTTGAATAATAGTTTTATAATAAGGTACAGTTGTGGTGAGGACAAGTCACACTGAATCATTCACTTCTGGGCTGAAAACTGGAAAAGTGTCCTGCTTGCTAAAACAATAGGAAAGTGACTTGTGAAGTGACACTGAATGTAAGGCATTTTATTAAAAATTCTTCTGATAACAAGAATGAAAGACTGAAAATATGGTGGCCTAGAATATATTTTCTCTTTTATCAGTAATTTATAAGTGTATATTACATTGGCATTTGAAATTGTATATGCAGGTGTGTCTTTTTTCACACAACAGATGTATTCCTAAAAAGAAACATAAAAATTATTGAAAAGGAACTCACATTTTATATGTGCTGGGAAAACTTCCTGTTGTAGGCAAACTCACAGACTCTCCTTTGGAAATATAAGGATAGCTCTAATATGCAAATGACTCCTATTAATGCATTTGCTTCCTGAATTAATATGTTATATATTTGGCTTTGTTTAAGTTGTGCCCAAACAGTACAGAATATATCTGATAATAGATGTTTCCAGTTTGGGAACTTACATAGATCTTAAATACACTTTTGCTAAGAGGGAGAAATGAAGGGAGGGAGGAAAAGGAGAAGACAGAGAGGAGGGGGACAAGTAAAAAAAGACATAATGATATTTTGTAATACTCTGTTTATGTGTTGAGCTTTAAAGCAGTCACAGGTGCAAAGAACACTTTTGTCTAGAATCTGTTGACACTCTTTTTTTCACACAGGATTTTTGTGTATCAGTGTTTGTTATTAAAAGCTTGATACATATTTTTGATGGCTCAGGCTACCTGAGTTGGGTCAAGCAGTTGCATACACAGGTAGGAAAAGAAAGACTTTGTTTCCCCCAAACTACTTTGAAATCATCTAAAATTTAAACCAAGCCCAAAAAAGGTGGGCAGGGGAGTGGGAGGGAGGGAGGGCGCCATGATGAAAACAAGCCCTATTCTAAGATTCTAGAATCGTCCTTTATGAATGGACACAGAGCTGTGAGGCTTCCCTTCCTTTCCTTTTGCCATTTTCTTGAGAGAGGCCAATCTCTGATAACATTGCACTGATCATCCATAATCATCACTCTTGAAAATAAGCCCTGATGCTCTCCAGCCCTTCCTTCACTCCCTGTGATTTTAAGTAATCATCTTGTTGTCCCAAGTAGATTACAATGACATTGATGGTAAGAGTCAGAAATACCTACAATTTTCATATTCTAAATTATGCACCAAGGACATTACTATGTTTTAAATCATGCAATAGTTCATCAAATGCTCACAAAGCCTAAAGACACATGTACACACACACATGCACACACATATATTTTTCATTTTCAGAGTAAGCAACTAAGGCTTTGAGAGTTTAATTTGTCCACATTTTCATAGCTATGTGGCAAAGCATGATTTCAAATACATGTCACAAAGTCCTTGATCTTTCCATGTTGAAAACATGATGGAAAAGAGTTAGTACTTGAAGAGATGCATTAATAAAACAAAAACAAACAAACAAATATACAAAAACACTGACCACTCAGCAATCAAAAGAATCAAAAAAATTGTAAAACTTCCATGTGTTACTGCAAGGGAGAAAAAAAAGACACTACTGTTTTTTTCTGGAAAATAGTGGCCTCCCTTCCCAATCTGATACCACAATGGTCCAACCCAAGTGGTCAGCATGAAAGGGGCAAGATTTACAAGCTTATCCTCCATGCATGTTAGACTTCTTTCTTATTCCTGGTTTCCTTTCCTAACCAACAGTTCTCCAAATCCCTGCCCTTTGGTATGTATGCTCCCAGTTACCTCCCTTTTAAACTGAATACTCATTTGAAATGTTTTATTGTATCTGCACACACTTTTTGCATTTGTCCCAGTAGAGTACTTCCTACTCAGAAAATCTCAATGAATATGCGTCAAATAAATGAATAGGGAAATAGATACAAGCTGTTGAGTCTCTCTGTGCTGTCTTGCTGCTTAGAGTGCTGTGCACTCAGAACGATCATAAACCTCACCAACCAGAGGGCATGTGCATCATGCTTTCTTTCTCATGTCTCTCTCTGCACCTTGCTCAGAAGTGGGTACAGCGTAGACCTGGTTGCCCTACAGAAAAGGTAATGAGTGTCAGCTAATAGTTAGATTCCATATTCCAAGACCTGAAGGAACACAATCAGGAGATGTGTTGCTACCAGAATCTCCTTTCTGAGCCTTTCCCCTCTCTCTGACATTCCCCATATTCCTCACGCTCCTGACCCTTTGCCATCCCAAAAGTTACTCTCAGACAGGACAGGAGCATCATTAGTCTTGTGAGTGGAGTGAGTGAGTTCCCTTGAGCAAGCTCCTGCCTATGATCTGCACTGAAGAAAGAGTCTCTCTCCTTCCTCCGCCCCCATAGAGGGATTTTAGGATCTATTCAGCAAATAAGGGAAGACTCTGAAGGTCTGAATGACCATTTTCTGCAGTCTTAAAGCAGAATAAATGGTGAATTTTCATGTACATGGTCACCTATAGAAAAGGAACCTAATTGGTGGGCTGTGATGCTAATTCCTTCCTAGGTAATTATTATCTCTGATCTGTAATCACATGCACATTTACATTGTGCATGTCATGGGTCATGAGCTACAGTCACCCATAACTCATCTTGACTGAATTAACTAAAAGAAACAGGAGTGGTCAGCCAGAGTTGGCCTGAATTAACCAAGAAAATGTGGATATACACAGGCAACAGTGTTTTCTTTTGTTTTGTTTCTCTCAACCCAGCCAGAACTCATCCTGAGTATCAGACAGCAAAAGTGTACAAACTCTCATGACTCAACAGTGAAACCAAGATATGAGGCCAGAAAATGCTTATCTCTAATGGACTTTACAAGGCTTAATTAAGTCCTGTGGGACAAGTTCTTTGCAATGTTCAGATTGCAAATATTCTCCGAGGTCAACGATTATGAAGATGGAAAGGAATAATGACGTATTATACTTTCCTCAATTGTGTCAGAAGGATACTTCTGATGCTTTAATTCTTAATTATTTTATTATTAAAATTCTAGAATTGACAGATCATCCTTAGCCTGTTCAGTTAAAAAAAAAAAATACATTGTAAGTGGTGGTATGTTGTGTTTGTTTGTTTTGAAGATAGTGGTGGATGTATCTGTAGAGCTAGGACAGGTAGTGAGGTATTCCTTTGTTTCTCTTTCACATTTTTTCCAAAGATGGGACTTCAGACCCCAGCTAACAGATGTAACATTTGAGTTTTGTTTTCAGACATCTTTCTCACTGTACAAGTGAATTCACAATGTTTTCTAAAGAACTGGTGTTATATTCTGAAAGTTCCCAGTGACATCAATGAGCTTCTTGAGCAGACTAAAGGAGCGCTCTGAAAAGGATTTAAATGTGTTATTTAATTTAGATCATCTTCTTTATTCATTCATTCTAGTCAAGAAAATAAATTTTCATCAAGAAAATAAAAACCTCCTCATACCCAAGCTCCAGGAAAAGAATGGTAGGGAAAGAGATAACAACTTCCCTAAAAGTTCCCAGTTTCCTGAAAAACTGAGCCCAATATATAGGAAGAGTCAACTATGTATTGGTGAGAAAAAGACATGCTATTAAGAATAATGAACATTTTAGTTGAAAAATAAAAAGAAAAGAAGCTGGCCTGATTAGAGATGACCAAAACCATTCTAGTCAAAATTAAGTTACACAAAGCTTTAAAGTGTCAGGGAGCATGTACACCTTGGTAAATCCAGGGAAGCCACTATGGGATCATACCTGGAGCCTTGGCAGAAAGAGGAAGAGCTGGAGAAGCATATAGGGATGATTCACAGGGGTACTTTATCTAGAGGCTCCTTGGAGCCATTTAAAACACTTAAAATTTAAAAGGTAATTTAAAATTAAATTGCATTTTAGAAAGCCATTGATGGCATTGACAGGACTGGTTGTAAGTGGAACTGCCCAGGAGGCAGAAACCCATTAGAAGGTGATAAAAGACTTCTTGAGGAAATAGGATCATGGCCTGAGAAAGTATAAAAGGGCACAGGAGGAACACCTGGGTGGCTCAGTTAGTTAAGCATCTGACCCCTAATCATAGCTCAGGTCTTAATCTCAGAGTCATGAGTTTAAGCCCCATGTTGGGCTCCACACTGAGCACAGAGCCTACTTGAAAAAAAAAAAAAGGCATAGGTGAGGGGATAGATTTTAAAGATGTTTAGGGTACAGAACTAATGGTTTGTGGCTTTTGTGACTTCTGCTAGGTGGTAGTATGGTAGGGCTGGGCTTACAGGATGATGTGAGAACTGCAAGGGACAGTGGGGGTATGGTGGTGGTATTTGGGGAGGGAAGAGAAGGGTGTACATCTTCATTTCTTTTGAGTTTTTTTGTTATTGTTGTTAATGTCGATCTAAAATGCGAATTTCACCAGATTCACTCTTCAAGACTGTTAACATCTGGATCCCAAATCCCTAACTCATCAGAAAATCTTTTAGCAGGTATTGGTTTGACCAGTAGAGTCCCTCAATTAGACATTGTTATTGATCAGTTATCTTAAAATATAATTAATGTATAGTTTATGAAGTCCTTATAGAGATTTTATGATTAGCTTTACTTTATAATGGGACTAGGATATTTTTAATAATCTAAGAGTAACCCACTGGAGCAAATGTTTTAATTAAAAATGACATCTTATTCTCAGTTTAAATTCACAACAACTCTGAGGAAGACAGAGTGAGTTATATTATTTCTAGTTACAGTGGAAGAGTAGCATCTGAAGGTTTAGTGACTTGACCAGTGTGACCCACAAGTAGTGTCTTTGCCTTTGGAACTCTTTGTACTCTTGGTTTGGGGGTCACTTCTCATCCTGTCTGTGAAGGGCAGGTCCAGATATTGAGTTCAACAAAGATGCACATCTTATTGACCATCAGAACTTAACACATTACTATCATCATTATTATTTTATTTGGAGAGTTTACTGCTCTGGACACTATTCTGACAAGTGGAATTGTTCTTATGTTTTAAAGCATAATACATTAAAAAGTGCATGAAAAGTTATGTTATCAATTGGTTTTGTGAGAATGTTTTCCTGTCCAATGCACTTTAGAGCCTGGTTCACTGACAAACTGCCCACATCGGGAATGCATTCTAATAAAAGCATGTGCATTATGGAGGTGAGAATACTTGAAACAGCATTTGCATATGCTACAAGACTTACAATGTAATGGATTTCTAACTAATTAGCATGATTTCCCAGACTGAATTATGCCACATGTAGGAGTAGCTGGATATAAAAATAAATTTGATTATAATGTGCATAAATTGCTCATTTCTTACAGAATTATGGCTTTTTCTTAAGTGAATGCCCAACTTCCCCAAATTGTCAATGAAAATGTGTTTCCGAATGGCTGCTCTTTTTGGGGCTGTGCTCCTTTCCGGGAGTTTGGCTACTCGCGGCAGCTGCTTTGTTGGAACATGACACACACAGCACATCAGGCAGTGAGTGTGACCTACATTCAGGATGTTTATGAGTTCTGCAGAAATTGGGTAATTTCACTTGCTGTTTTGTTCTTCTACTGATGCAAGGGGTCTTTGAGTGTCTTTTGGGGCAACAAGTCCATGGATGCTAACAGGAAAGTACAGTACATACAGAAGAACAAGATAAAAAGGAGCAAATCCACCATGGCAGATTTCTCCCTGATCTGTGCCAGGTTTTGTTAGAATGGTATAAAACCAATGGCAAAGGTGCTCCCCTGTCCCATGGAGCTGCCATTATCATGACTCACACACAGACAATTACAGAACAAAACAAATACTAAATGGCAGAGTATTGATAGTATATTCTGTAACACAGGGGAGGAGAAATTCCTTTCTCTGAAGGCAAATGGGTAGCACTTAATCTGGAAAGAAGAATTGATAAGATTTCAATGGTTGAAGCATAGAAGAGGTTCTGCATCAACAGCCTAGATAGAGGGTAAGAAAAGCATCTTTCTTTCATGCACAGATTCAACCATTCATTATTAGGCTTCTCTTACATCTGAACCATAGTGATTTCATCCTCATGATGTGTCACTAGGTTTAACCTCCCAAATGCAGTTTGTTAACAGATGTTGTACACACACACAAATGTGTTTCTTTGTCAATATGTTTGGGAAGCACTGAGTAAACAAAGGTAAATGTGATTATTTCAAGACTTCTCAGTATTCAGTGTTTTCCAATTTATCCATCCAGGGAAGCTTTGTTTTAAATTTTAAACTTAACTAGATAGTCAAGGAATTTTTAAAAATTATGCACAGATTCCATTAAACCAAATAAAGCTAGATCAGAGGGCAGTGAAAACTTCAGGATATGAAGGGAAGTTGGATGCCCACTCCGTTAATCTCAAATCACAGTAGCAAAATATTAACTGTCTTTTATTGACTGCCTACTCTGTACCCGGCATAGTGCTAGCATTTGACCTGCCTTTCTGTGATTGTCACAAAAATTTTCTACATTATCTACAGCTATGTCTATATATAGATGAGAAAACTAAAGTCCACACAAAGCGCAGAATATCACATGGTTTATAATGACAAAATCCACGCGGTCCTCCTCTACACACAACATTTTGTTAAATCGTAATACATTTCTTTATTAATACATTAATTAATTAATTAAATACAATTCTTTATTTTGTGTACAAATCACTTCAATGAAAGTTCAAAGAAGAAGATGGGTAGAGTCTGAGGGTGCCTGGGTGGCTCAGTCATTAAGTGTCTTCCTTCATGATCCCAGGATCCTGGGATTGAGCCCCACATCAGGCTCCCCACCTGATGGGAAGCCTGCTTCTCCGTCTCCTCCTCCCCCTGCTTGTGTTCCCTCTCTTGCTCTTTCTCTTTCTCTCTCTCTCTGTGTCAAATAAATAAATAAAATCTTTTTATTTGTTGGGTAAAAATGGATAGAGGCAAGGAAGTTTAATACAAGTGGTAGTTGAGCATCAGTCCATAGGCAAGTCCAATCAATGTTTTTAGATAAACAGGGGAATGTATTTTTTATCTCTAATATGGGATATATGTAAGAGCTAGGAAATCTGCTTCCCTTTCACTTTTTCTCAGGAAGGTACTTAAGGACATGATTCAGAAAAACAAAGGATTACTCAAAGAAGAGGAAGGGTTTAGATCCAGGGAAAAGCGGACCTCACAAGGCCAAAATGCAGAGTCTTGTATTTACACTACTAAGATTCTAGCTCCAACTTTACAATTGCAGCCCCCAATCTGAGGTTAATAGAAAGTCAATTCTATTGACTTTGTTCCCAATTAATGGGAACAATTAATCCTCTTGCTCCAATGTTTTCTTCTCCAAACTCTAAACATTTGGCATTTTACTGGTAGGTGTAAAATGAAATTCTCTTTTTCCCAATTTCTTTATCTATCAGTTCTCATAAATCCCAATCGACCACCAGGAGTTCAGGATGAAGCTGGAAGTAGGAAGTACAAAGCAGATTATTCGGGAACCCAGAAGTTCATTGTCACAGGGGAGGACTAAAGTAGATGGGGGTTCATGAAACAGAATTAATTTGTTCATAACTGAACAGTCTTTTAGCAGTATTAGTACCCCTTACTCTGAACTGGCCAGGGCAAGCACAAACAAACAGTTGGTCCTTTGGTGGGCTACCGCAACAAAACCTAAAAGTTTGCCTTCAGCCTGGAGTAGGCAGTCACAACCACAGTGTAATTAGTGGTGACCAGCAGGAAGTTCAATTGTGTTTTTTACATGGTCTGAAGAAGCTGATTTGCCCCCATTCAGCTAACCCAATGGGGAGTGTGGAACACAAAAAACCAACTGATTCCCAAATCCCATTTTAATTATTTGTTGTAGGCCCCAGTGGCCAATTTCATCAGAGAGTTTGTTCCATTTGGGTGAGAATGTTTATTCAGAGTACCATGGAGACTTATTTCCAGAGATGGCAAAAAAATGTGTGCTCCTGAAACGAAGCCTCTCCATTATTCACAGAAAATATAAAGGCACTGCTTCTATTAACTTTCCAGCTATCACTGATTTCATTTAAACCAAAATATTAGATTTAGTCTATTCACAATACTGTAATCACAACATAGTTATCACTTTGAATTGCTGGTATTTCTACCTACTTCATTTTAGTACTTAATTTGTTTCTTTTTTTTTTTTAACATGTTACACCTCAGTATTTTAATTATACTCAGCTGAATGTATCTGAATGCTCTCAGCATGCTTCATTATTTATATTAGTAGAAAAGCACATAAAATCAAATTGCATGCTGACATTCTATAATTTGTACTTGCATATTTCTAAAATAGATTTCTATAGATACAGCAACTATTCAACAGTGACTCAAGATATGCTATGATTTAAAATTTTAACTGAATTTTAATGTACTCCCAAAATAAAATTTATGAGTTTTCACTAGAAAATGTCTTATCTGATTATTCATATTCTACAATTATTAACTGCTCCTATTCTGCATTTGATTGAATTGTAAAAAGGTGAATTCCTTTCCTTCTTTACCCCGGGCATTAAGCTGTAATTTCTGCACATTTTGAGTTTTCCATATCTAAATTGGAAATTATGTTAGATCTACTGAAATACCAGGTATAAATAAAATATAAACCTTTTTTTATTAGAAATGGACATTACCACTTAATTTAGGAAGGAGGTCTGTGACCATGCTGCCTTTCTCATCATAAATTCCTTCTGGGTTAAGTAGATTCCCTTTATCAAAAAGTTGATTTAAACTCTCTCTCTCTTTCTCGTTCTCTCTCTCTCTCTCTTTTTAATTTGGATTTAAGAGACAAAAGTCCCAGAAAGAATTATAAGATCCCATGTTTTTATTTTTTGTACCTCTCCTAAAAATTCAGCTGTGTCCTTGGGTCTGGCAAAACCACCTCTCCATCAGCTTCATTTGATAATCTAGTCTAGTCTTCAAATAGATGCTTTGGTTTGGTCTTTAGGCTTATTCTAGACCGATAAATAACAGAGAAAGCTGGGAAAATGTATGCTTCTTTGAATGATCAGGGTGCAGAGGATATTGGTATAAATTTCTTCCCTGATTAGAATCTCCTCTAATGTGCCATGTGCCATTGTGAGAAAAAGAAGGATAGTCCATTTAGTTGTGGGTTTCAGGGAAGATATAGTAAGTCCTTAAAGAATGAGCAAACCAATAAGAGGCAGAATCTGAAACATAATGACATTTCAGGCAAAGAAACTACCTTAGCAATTCCCTTGAGGAAAATGACAGCATACTGTAAATTTGAAAAACAGCACAAATATAAGTATTAAGATGAGGTCTGCGGTTGGTTAATACACAAAGCAAGTATGCATGAGTAATGAGAAACAAAGTTACCACCTCAGAATAGAGAGCCCTTGTGCACAAGGGCTGGCCGCATCTACCTTTTAATATGGGAGGTGGCAGTGGGGGCGGGTGGGGGGTGCGCTCTGGAAGGTTTGTGTCAGGAGGATACAGGTGATCAGGCTATGTTGTAGGAATGTAAATCTGGCAGTGTGTGCGGGATACTGGGGATATTACTAGAGGTAGGGCAAACAACTATGAGGCTGTAAGAGCAACCCAGGACATGGTTAGCTCGATTCGAGTCCAATTCAACAACTTAGTGAATGTCTAAATGGAGAGTCACAGTGCTAGATACCATGTAGGCAGATATGATAAAGCAGTCTTGCTGTTTTCTGTAGTCAGGGACATATTATTTACTTAATAAACGTTGGGAGGAAATAAAGGAAGGAGACAGACCAGGAGAGAGGGAGGGAGCAGGGGAACATGAAGAGGGAGGCACACATCGAAGGAAAGAAGAAAAGCAAGTAGAAAGTAAGACCATCAGGACTCAGGAACATAAGAAGAGGATTTAACCATAAACAAAAAATAGTAAATGAAAAAATAATTCATACAACTATCTGCTAAGACCTCTAAACTTCTTAAAGAATTACACTATTTCCTGGAAAAAAAGAAATGATTAAAATTAATACATTTGACAGAACATTAGTGCTTATGGATTTTTTTCTGATCACACAGAAATGAGCAGAGAGGGTGTGAATCACTCACAGCATGGCCCATAATAACCTCCCACAGGCAGATATCTGTCTCCCTAGGAGCTAACTTAACTTAGTAACTCTGAGGACACAGAGGACAAAAAATGCAGAATAGAAGGAACATGGGACTCTGAATGAACAAGTCCCAACGTGCTGCATTACACAGTGCCTGGAATGATCACTAAATGTTTACTGTGTTAAGCCATTTGAATACATTAGCCTACTCTGACTGATAAGAAAAAATATGTACAAGAACTGTCAACCAAATAGACACTAATTTGGTTGATATTATTATAAGCATGTTCTACTAAGCTTCCAAGAAATAATTTTGAATGATAATTAAAATATCTAGGTTTGGGGGAAATATCACAATCAATTTCCCAAAGCCTGAAAATGTGTGGGCATATGTGTTTATGAAATAATATGATTTCTTGATAGAGATGTACATAAATGTAATAGATATAATTTTATGAATAAAATTTTATGGAATATAATCCACACTATGTAAAAAAAATTTTTTAAGCAAAAATGAATGGTACAAAATTATTTTAAAACTTAGTGTACTTTATTACCTTAATTAAGAACTATAAGATCACCTTAAAGAAGACTAAAAGACATTTAATAAGAGTCAAAACTCATTACTGAATTTTAAAAATTCTCTTAATAAAGTAAGGGCAGGTGATCATTAATACGATAAAGAATATAGAACTAAGGTCAACAGCAAATATCAGAATAGAGGCCTTGCATACATTAAAGTCTACAACAAAACAAGGGTGTTTTCCACCCCATTTTTATTCTATAACTTTATGAATTTCCCAGGTGAAAAAAAGAAATAATACAAGAAAATGTTAAAGACCAAATTTCAGTAATTATAGGTATGATTGGTAACATAGCCAATGTAAGATAACTGAAAAATAGTTTTGTGTTTGGTGTTTGGGTATCAGTTGCTTAAACCAACAATGAATCCTTCAGCCGGGTCCTGAGGAAATATACACATACCCACACATGCACACAGGTGCATGCCCAGAGGGGTACACACGCATGTGTGCACAAATGCACATACACACACACACACTCACTCAAAGATTTTCCAAACGGAGAGCCATAAAATGTCCTTATGTAAAGGTTAAACCCCAGAATGATCTTACTTCTCCTTAACTTATTTTTTCCCTATGAATCAGGTTTTATTATTGGGTAGAATGAAGGGAATCAATGAACATGAAACAATATCCAAAATCATTTCTAAAAAGAAAAGCCCAGGTAGGATGCTGAAATTTATAGCAGCATATGTTAAAACGCATTGTGGTGTTTTAGTAACTGAAGTAATGTGGTAAAGAGTCTTTTCAAAAAAGAGAAAAGGTGGATTTTTCAGTGATCATTATTGACATAAATGGCCAATATTTAGAAAAGAAATAAAACAGTATCCCCATCTTGTACCTACTCAAATGCAAACTTCTAGATGGAGTAATATATAAATACAAAAATGCACAAATCAAAGAATAAAAATGCATTTACTAGTATAAGTATTTCTATAATGTCCAGGATAGAGTGAACAATAAAAAATAACATAACACTTTTTAAAACTTATTTAAATTATAAAAAAAGAAAAGTGAAATGGAAAAATATTGTTTTCCATATAAAAATTTTATAATATATATGCAGCCCAAGGTATTGTGGTGTTAATACATTATTATACTACTATAAAGATCTATTGCTAAATGTTAAGAAAAATATAAATAACCTAAAAAGATTAAAAAGTTAAAAAAATAGAAACAGCATTTCACAAAAGACCTATAAAGATGTAAAAACTGCACTAGTGCAATCATAATAAAATGAATGCAAATTAAAACCATAATACACTATTTTTCTCTATCAAGCTGTCAAAGACAAAGAAAAGCTAACTGTCGGTGTTGTCAAGGGTTGGAGGGAAACAGAAATGCTTCCATAGCACTGAAGGTGTATAAATTGGAACAACCTTCTTCAGTGGCCATATGCAATACATTTTAAAAAGGAATAAGAATGTACAGCTTTTGATTATCAGTTTTTCACTTCAGATAACTAGTGGCACACATATAAGTAATAATTTACAAATACCATTGCAGGGTTTTTTGCTTATACATCAATGAAAAACACAAACAAATCCTCCATGGTAACATCATTGTGATTGAATAAATGTTGTCCTATCACATAATGGAATAATGTATGATATTAAAAATAGTATTATAGAAAAATATATAATGGTCTGGAAATATGCTCATGATACATATTTTAGGCTTAAAGATACAGCTAAATATATCAAAAAATAAATTGCTCTCAGTTTGCATGACATATACAGGTGGAAGCATGAATTTATGCATACACATCAACATAAACACACCAGCACACAGATACACATACACACACACCCCTCATATGCACCAAACTGAAATCATAATGGAAAGAAATTATTCTGTGATTGTATCCGATAAGTAAGTGGATTTACAATTTTTTAAAAAGTTTCTCTTGCTTACATCTGTTTTATAATTTTTCTAAGGTGCACAAAATAGTTTTGCATTTTAAAAAATTGTATGCTGGGGTTCCTCAGTGGCTCAGTTTGTTAAGCATCCAATTCCTGGTTTTGGGTCAGGTCAGTGGTTTCAAGGTCATGGATGGAGTCCACTTAAGTCTCTGTGCTCAGTGGGGAATCTCCTGGAGGTTCTCTCTCCCTCTCCTTCTGCCACTGCCCCCACTCCCACACTCTCTCTCTAAAACAAATAAATAAATCTAAAAAAAAAAAAAAAAAAAAAAAACCTCTATATTTAAGAAAACTAGTATACTACTTTAAGAAAAAAAGAAGCCCAGGAAAAATGTTTTAAGGAAACCATTATTAAGGTCTTCTCATAAGGTCTTCTCATATCATCCTGACTTGGGTAATAGAAACAGATAATTCATTGGTGGTCATGAATCTCTCTTTAACTAGATCAATTTAGATTATATCCTAGGACAAATCACTTCTTGTCTCTAAGCCTCAGTTTATCTGTTGGCAAAAAGAGGGGAGTCAGGATTCAAGTATATGATCCCTGATGCCCTTTGAGATTCTATGATTATTGAAACTATTTTGCACACACATGTTAATTTATCTGCACTTTTTAAAATTCTCTAATTTTTCCCCTACTTAAACTGTAGCTTACTACTATATCTTTACTCGTCAATGATGAAAAAGTGATGCTTCCTCTTGTGTTATGAAAATACCAAATATGGTCAATCAAGAGGGTCCAAAACAAAATCTATGAGTCCTACCTCTACTGTCTAGTTAGACATAAGCAGAAGATTGACACAGAGGATGAAGGAATCTATGTGTCTGTGAATGGCTACCTCAGGAACTGATGTGCTATATGAAAAGGGAAGCAGAGAAGAGCCAGGGCCAGAAGAACTCTGAGCAATTTAAGTTGTGTGACCATACATTTTATCTTATAAACAAAGACTTTTGAGAGTGATGGAGGCCTTACTAATAATTATGTTGAAACTACAGGAAAAAAGAGACTGTCCTACAAAAAGCAGGATGATGGTCATCTGCATGTTTGGTCATCCCAAATATAAGTTCTAGAGTTTGGAAAAAGCATATTTTTCCTGCAATTAAAAGCTAAGAAGAATGGAGGGAGGTTATATTTGGATGAAAAAAATCTCTCAATAAGAAACATTTGAGAGAGGTTTGCTGGCTACTATGTCTTAACTTCCCAATGAACAGAGGTCTTCCTGGATTCTCCTTATGGAGGTCTGCCTACTTGGAGATAATTTGTATTTCTGGTAAAGTTTTAGGAACCCAAGAATGATCTTATTTTGCATACCAACATGCCTCCTTAAGTTAATAAGCACATCCCTACCCTTAACAGTGGTTGAAGTGTATTCAACACATGACCCTGGTCACCAATCATTCTGGCTTAAGGACTTACCCAAGATATAGGACTTACAGTTGAAATCAGACACACTGGGATGGTTGGTCACCCTGCTACCAGATCAGGACCTCCCCCCACTAAGGTACTCAATTTATTTCCCCTCAATCCATTTTTTTTGTTTTAATATTTTTCTTCTCTAAACTACACATAATTTGTCCATTGAATATTGTTATGGGCTTATTGTGTCCCTCCAAAACTCATATGTTGAAGTCCTAACACCAGTAAGTCAAATGTGACGGTATTGGAGACAGAAACTTTAAGAGGTAATTAAAGTAAAATGAGGTCACAAGGATCAGGCTTTCATCCAATATATGACTGGTATCCTCAGAAAAAAGGAAAAGATACCAGGGATACACAAAGAAAAGGTCATGTGAGGACCCAGGAAGAAGATAACCGTGTATAAACCAAGGAAAGAGGCCTCACAAAAATCCAACCCTTTCAACACCTTGGTTCTGGACTTCCAGTCTCCTCATCAGTGAGTAAAGCTCTACTGTTGAAGGCTCCAGTCTGTGGTACTTTGTTACAGCACCCCTGGCAACTCATATGAATATAATATTAAAGTAATTTTCCTCTTAACCTCATTGCCTAAGAACTAGAATATCTAAATTCTCTAGAGAAATGGTTTTCCTAGTTGTTGGAAATATGGCAATCCATCTTGTTTCAACATAATTGTTTTTCAGCAATTTGTACACTAGGAATAGCTATCCAGATTTTTCATAGGTCTTTAAATTGCATTTCATTGCTTTTTCATTAAGAAACCCGTCATGATTTGCATTCTGTCCATCTGTCCAAGTTCATTTCATCTCTCTGAGGAGCTGACCTGTCTCTTTCTGTTTAGTACATATAATTGGTTTTGATGTCCATGTTAGATCAAGTTTAATTATCAGGTGGCCAATAGTCCCCAATGGCTTAGTTATTTCAAGTTTACTCATTTAGAATATATTGTTACTTAACAACACATCAGGACTGAAATTATCCTACTTAGAGTCTGTCATTTAAGCCTTTACAAATCATACCCACAGTACATTATGGTTTTGTTCACTAATTACTAAGTATATTATGAAAAAGCAAATTAGCATTTTGAAAATAGCATTATACTCACAAAAGTGGAAAAATACCTTTTCTTTTTCCTTTTTTTTTTCTTTAGTTGGGAAGACTTTAAGTTTAATCCTTTTATTCTTCCTTGAATATTTAAAACTTGTAGTGGAATAGAAACAGAAGTTCTTGGTCTCAGAAGGTGAGAGAATCCCTTACTTCAGTGAGGAGGACCACTATTAGACCTAGACCAAGGGAGCCATTGGCCAGGATCAGTGTTAGTCTTAGTCCCTACTTCTACATCTAATCACCGAGGTCTCCTCAACAGGTGGGGTGATCTTGGGCATTCATTCCTGATATTGATACCTGTCATTTTCTTTCTCCCTGTTCACAATTTGTTGTAATAGAAGAGACTTCTCTTTCTTTCTTTTTCATAAAGATTTTCCCTGAAAAATGTATGGACTCCAATGAATATTTTCTCATCTATAAAATGAGGCAAAAGAGGCGTACATTATTTAAACATAATTTCAAAAAAAAATAGAAGGACATTAAACATTGGGCCAACTGGTTTTTAAGACAGAAATGAATTCCCTCTTTGGACTGCTTAGATTATGCAGACCAGATCCCAACCAGTCCTAGTATATAGCACTCGGCACAGAGTAGGCCCTTGATAAACACTTTTTGAATTCATTTAGATTCTTAATTTTGGGGAAAAATCACTGCAGGAAAGCAATTTAGCAAAGAAGGCTTTCCAGCTTAGCTGCCACACTTATTCTGAACTACCCAAGTGGATACGAAATCAGACGACAGAGTCTAAAAACAGGGAGGCAACATGGTTGCCTAGTAAGGACAACACTGCATAAGATGAATGGGGTCAGGGTAACAGACTGCAGCAGCATGAGTCCTGTGGCTGCTGACAGGAAACACGCAGGTATGTTTGAAACCTTGAGAATGCAGGCAACCAGACAGGAGAATCAGAAAATTGGTTTCTTTTGGCTATCACTACTTGAAGCTTAGCTTTCGAGCAAGTTGCCTTCAAAAGATGGCACTGGTGCAACGAGCCCTGAGTGCTGGAGCCTGTTCCCAGGAGTCAGTCCTCAAGGCCTGCCTTACTGACAGTGGTGATGGTGGTGGTGGTGGGGTGGGGATGGGGGGGTAGGGGGGATAATCTTTTCTTGTACAGGCTCAAGTATTTGCTCCTTTCAATTTGGAAGCAATGAGAATGGAAAATACAAAAATGATCCAACTGTTAATTCCCCTTGATCTCTCCAAAACAGCATGCTTATCTTGTGCAGGAGAGCATTTATAATCACATGCCATTATTCTTTAAAATTGGATGCTACGATTCTCTTTTACATTTAAAGAAAATATTTCACTCCATATTGTTTGAGAATAATCTAACACGATTTCCTATACTTTTAATTGTGTCTTTTTTAATTTCCTTTTTCTTTATTCTTTGCATATTTAGTTATGAGACCATTTTTGTAACCATAATTCATATTACACTAAAAGATGGGATAAATGGTCCTAAATGGAAATGAAAACCTCTCATACTTCAAATATGCCTTGGTGAATACCTTTATCGTCAGCTTTTTATTTTATGAATTGTGTCTTATTTATAGCAAAACTTGCCTTAAAATCACTGACCCATTTGAAAAGCTTATTTTACTGTCATATGTGCTTTCCCTTTTGATGGCTCCTAAAACCAGAAGACTTGCTAATGTTTAATGATCTTTATTTCTTTTAGAATGGGTTTCAGAATTACATTTGGCTACAAGTTTAAAAAAAAAAAAAAAAATCTTTCCAGAAAACAATGGCTTATCCAAGACTGCAATTACATTTCTTTTTACTAAAAGAAACTCAGAGATAGATAGCCAGGGTTAGGATGATTACTATTATGGACTCGGGCCACTTCTCGTGTTGCATCAGTCTGAGACATTTGTCCTCATGATTCAAAATGAATGCTGGAGCTCAGAACCACATTCACAGCAGGATGCATGAAGAGAGAAAGAAAAGCATGCCACCCCCCGCCCCCCCCCCCCCGCACTGTCCTCTAAAGGGATTTCCTGGAAGTTCCTTGTGATACTTCTACTTACATCTTATTCACAAATATTAGTCTCAAAGCCACACCGACCTCCCAAGGTTTCCAGTAAAGGCAGTTTTTGGTAAACATGTAGACAGCCAAGAGAAATCAGTGTTGCATTTCGTGGAAAATCGGGAGAAGAGATATTGAGAAGGAATTAGCAGTTTCTGATACAGCAAGTTTAAAGAGATGCCTGTTGTCATCAGGAATCAAGCCAAATCACTAGGCCAACAGCAGCATTTGGAACCAGAATCAAGAGAAGGCGGCCACTCTGTGCACAATAAATGGTTTCTGAGTGAAGAAATGATAAAGCGATGTCTTCCTGGTGTGACTTGAAGCAGATGACAAGTATTTGCCTTAACCCTGTTCTGTTTCAGGAACTTCAGGACCATCCCTCACCCTGTGACTGTAGAGTGCCATGATGTCCGGCTAGAATCTGACTGGATTGGGAATCACTAGTTGTCAGTCTGGTCACAATGCTGCCCCTACTTGCTAAGTGACCTTGAGTTATTTACTTTTATTGAGAATGAGTTTCCTCACTTATAAAATAGGCAGAAAATACTTTTTTATTGATCTATTCATTCACTCAACAGATATTTATTGATTGGTTATTAGGTACTAGCCCTGTGTTGGATACTGAGGAGGTAAACAAAACACAGTGCATGTTTTCCTGGAGCTTAGCAGAGAAGATAAAGGTTTAAAATAATCCCTCCAAGAAACATGTTTTGTAAATTATTATAAAGGAAATGTAGGGTGGTATAAAACACAATGGAAGGGGTGCCGGGGTGACTCAGTGGGTTAAGCCTCTGCCTTCAGCTCAGGTCATGATCTCAGGGTCCTGGGATCCAGCCCCGCATCAGGCTCTCTGCTCCACGGGAAACCTGCTTCCCCCCATCTCTGCCTGCCTCTCTGCCTACTTGAGCTCTCTCTCTCTGTCAAAAAAACAAAACAAAACAAACAAAAAAACAAAAAAAAACTACAGTGGAAGCCCTTCACATACAAGGCTTTTGCAAGGGCAGTATGCAATGCGGGACTATTATGGTACCTGATTGTTAATGAGTATTCAAGGGACGTTAGTTCTATCCCTGCTCTCCTTCAGTTGGAGAAATAAAAACATACACAGCTGAGTAAAGCACAGCATTATCCCTATGGTACGAGTACTGACAACATCGTACTGCATTCAATACACTGAATATCCTTCAATGTGTTCAGTTGAACGACAGCATCTATTTGGAGGAGAAAGAGGAGGAAAGGAGGATTGGAACTAGGATGCCGCATTTCACCCAGATCTTTAAGAACGAAGAGGACTGAATCAATAATAAGGAAAGGATAGGAACTTTCAGGTGAAGAATCAGCACGAGTTGTCTCAGTCTTGATGTGTCTTGGCCATCCATGGACGGGGGAAGCCTAGAACACCTGCCCTTTGTCTGGCTTCCTCAGTTTCAGGGTTCTGTGCCTCCTTCACTCCTAACTACACTTCTCTCTCATCCTATAAGGACTTAAAGCCCCTATATTTCTCTTTCCCTGTCCCTTTCCAAAAAAAAAAAATTATAATAATCTGATTGAATCTGTTCACACTGTGATGTACATGATAGGCCAACTTGAAAATTAATGTTGTGCTCTAATAAGAGTTATAAAATCCAAGAGAGGGCCCAACAAAGTCAATGTTATGTTGAAATTAAGTGCTGAAAACTTCAAACCGATTATAAGCTAAAAATTATCATTTTATTTGTTTATTCTACCCTAAAAGCATTGCAAATCTCATGTCTTATTTAAAGCAAAACATAAGAAACATATATCAACTGAATAAAAATCAGACAGCTCAATTACAGTTATAGAACCCAATAAAATTTGAAACTATTACCTAAGATGATTAACCCTAATCTCTTAGCACTAAACTAAGTAGTTTTGGGGAATGAGTATGTGGCTGTATATTGTTTTTGGAAAATTAAGAATTAACAAGTATTAAATAATTTATTAAAATTAAGGTTTATATCTACCCAGCTAATTTTGTAAGGAAAAAGCATATATTAAAAAATAAGGAGGTCATCTGCTCAGGTATGGTAGAGTAGCCTATATAAATAGAAATAAAAATACAGTGTACACGGACAGTACCCAAATGAAAGGAGTGAAGTCAACACTAGGAACAGGTTCTAAGTTGAATGCCAGGGGAATTGTACAAAAAGCCAAGGCTAGTCTGTGAAAAACATATTAAAATTACAGGTCATGTCCAGTCAAGTTTAGTTAGAGTTGTTGAGCCTCCAGAATTTAAAACATGAGCAAGAAGGTAGAAGAGATATTTGGGAGGCAACGGGGCCTTTGTGCCCCAGCAACTGTGTTTACATTGATTTTCTCCCCCTGTGGGACTCTGAGCAGTACTGCATTGCAATCACTGCCTTTGTCCTCACTTACAGTCCCCATTAGACTTTAAGAAGGTCTTCACAAATATTTAGCTGAACGTGTGCATGATAAGGAATATATTAGACACCAGGGACCCTAGGACAAGTATCTGTTACACCTAAACTCCATTTACTAATATCCTACTGTATTGGTGTTAGAACTTGCTCATTTGCTATTTCAGACAATAGCCAGGAATTTGAATCGGTACTACTTGTAGCAACCAGTCATTACATGATTTAAGATTTCAATAACTTGAGTATGCACTGAACAAAGAGAAAAATATTCATTACTGTAACTATGTTCTACAAACTCCACAAAACCTTTAATTCCAGGCATTGCATGCTCCAGATGGTGTACTGCTGCTCAACCGAAGGTTATTTTTCTTCTATATTGCTTGCGTGGCATAGACTTTATTATTGAGTTCATAAGTGAGTAAAACAGATTGTGACAAAATATTTCCACAGGCCAAGGACAACTGGGCATAATCACCATTTCCGGGGAATCTTTCTCTTTTTTTAGACACTTGAAGGCCTTCATAAAGATCAGAATAAGTGATTACTTTTTAAAAAGTAAAAAATCCTGGAGGACTAAAAAGGGTGGTGACGAAAAAATGGTATGAATGTTTAAGTAATGATATAAAAAGAAATATAGAAAAAAATGTTCTTCTCCCCTCCTAGAATGTAAGGTCCATGAGAGCATAGGCCTTTTCTTTCTTGTTCATTGCTGTTTCATCATTGCCTAGAATTTCATTTGTCATATGATAGGTATGCCACAAACATATTTTATATGATCGAATTTTTGTTATTCATTAAACTGTAAACTGAATCAGGGTAGAACTGTGTTAGTCGTGCTCACTGATGCATCCTTAGGACCTGGCTCTAGGCAATATTCAAAATTTGAAAACCAATATTATAGATGAAGAAATTTAGAGATGAAGTAAATTTCTTTAGCTCATTTAGCTAGGAATGACAGAGCCAAGCTCAAACCCAAGCTCTCCTGATTGTAAACATTAATACCGTAACATATAAAGTGCTTGGCACATAGTAGTTTCCCAAAGAGTGATTCTTTCTTCTTCTCTTACTTCTCTATCCTGGTCTTTATTAATATGCTTATATAAATAATCTCAAAGTTATACTGAGCAGACATGGGCTATTTGGGATCTATATTTTTCATGTAACATACTTCAAACATTTTTATATGTCAGCATAGTTCATATACCAATTTCCCAAGTCATATTTGTTTCAACTAACTTAATGGGTCATTTTTTGTATTTATTTCAGGGCCTGGAACCACGTGCTAAAACTCTTGGTATTTTAATTACTTTGAGTCTACAACAAAACTTACAAAAGTATAAAATATAGCTTCCAAAGTATCTAGTTAGTTCAGTAAACATGTAAGACACACACACCATTTTGCACAGCCTATGTGCTGTGCCCAGCAATGGAGTGGAATGCCAAGAGAAGATAACTTTCTCTACAATCACAGCAACTCAAGTCCTAGCAGAAGAAATGAGATCTGAAGAGCTTTGGTTTTTTGTGCATTCTGTGAATGTAACAATCTACTTTCTACTTTTCTCCTGTCTTTAAAAATGTACTGAAATATTTGGAGAGATTCTAAAATGTATGCCTCAGGTAAATGCCCTCAGGTAAACATGGGAACTGTTGTTATTAATGGAAACACTATCCCGACGAGGGTTGCAAAATGCTTTGCTGGTTGTTTCTATCAATGTCTATCAATTTAGTGTCTCAGGCTAGTCCAGTATGCCAGGTTCAAGTTCCTTGGCTTTTGTGATAGAAAAATTTTTTTTAAAAAAAGTATAGAGACTAAAAAAAGATTTCTAAAAGGTTGTAGTTAATATAATCTAGTTATGATATAGCCTACAGTTGTTCTGAAAGATAGGAGGTTCAAAACTCTCATTATCTTTTCATTTGTATATGGGTTTGCTTTACTTATGTTAGTGAATTGATGTCTATAGAAGTGGATTTATTTTACTCCTCTTTATCTGTTTCCTTCTATTTCTGAGGGAACCATCTGGGCTGAGTACAGTAATTCATTAGGACAAAAATGATAATAATTTTGGTGAAATTAAATAGCATGTCCTAATTAGGATTCCTTGTTAGTATATGTTTATATATTACCTACTGATTATTGTTATTTTCCTTAAAAATATTACCCAGAAATTGTATTTACAGAATGCTATGACAAGGCAGGACAGCATCACCATTTCTTATCTCTTCTTTAAATCCATTTGGGTTTGGGTATCTTATTTTGGTCACATTCCAGAAACCCATTGTTTTCTTAATTGGCATGCTAGTATTCTCCTGGCACCATTCCTGCATTCAAAGCCATATTTGTATTTCAAATCTGAGATTTCTATTTTTATATTCATCAGATCTGATAACTGATTTTGTGTTTTGCTCTTATTTGTACATTCTGCTCAGTTTTGTTAGGCACCTCTAAAACTTGTTTTTAATCTTTCTTTTCTATCTCTCTTATTTTTCCTTCTCTATGTGACTTCAATTTAATTTTTTTAACAAAACGATTGTCATTGAATTAGCTAGTATTATCATTCAAATATTCTTGAATTTTAACCTGCATAATTTTTAAAAGTATATCAGTTAATGAATTATTTATAGCCTTCTTTTTTTTTAGCTGAGAGCCTCATTGTGTATCAATTGTCCAGCCTTCTCTTGATGAACCTAATAGTGAATTTATCACTTAGAGGTACCATGGCTGTAGCTTGATAATATTCTCAGCAATGAGCTTACATTCCCTACCAAAGGGATGCTGTCTTTGTCAGAAGAGGGCTTAAGAAGATCTGGAAAAGATTAATAAAGGATTTCTGAAATATCAGCAGCCTATTATTGAACTGCACAAGCATCAGCATCCCCTGATACAAACAAATGAACCCATTAGAAAATAACAGAGTACAGATCTGCCTCAACTTACCTCGGGGTTACCTCCTGATAAACCCATTGTAAGTTAAAATGCCATAAAGTCAAAAATGCATTTAATACATCTAGCCTATCAAATATCACAGTTTAGCCCAGCCTATGTCATACATGCTCAGAACACTTCCATTGACCTACACAGTTGGACATAGTCATTTAACACAAAGCCTAGTTGATAAAATATTGACCATCTCATGTAATTTATTGAACACTATAACAAAAGTGAAGAACAGAATAGTTGTACGGGCACTAATAGTTGTACGGGTGAAGGACTTACGTGCATCAGTCATTCACCCACATGAACGTGCTCCTGACTGGGAGCTGTGGCTGCTGCCACCACCCAGCATCATGAGAGGGGATCATACCACATATCACCAGCCTAGGAGAAGATCCAAGTTCAAAATTCAAAGTATAGTTTCTACTGAATGTATATCACTTTCACACCATAGTAAAGTCAAAAAAATCTTAAGTTGAACTGTCACAAGTCAGGGACTGTCTGTATACCTAAAGATATATGTGTAAATTAAAACTTAAAGCAAGTATCAATTTGGGAATGAGAAGACATTTTGTAGCCAAAAGAACAATAATTCAAGAACAGATCAGAGCTAAACTTCACTTGAAAAGCTTTTCCACACTATGTACAAAAAGACTTTTAAGATCCTCTGAAATACATTTTAAAATAAAAAAGAGCATTGACACTATTCAACAAAAGAAAGTAGTACATTTCTACAAATAAAAAATATGCAATAGAACAATTAGGATAAATAGAACAATTAGGATAATCATTGGAAGCATCAAAAATTACAATAAGAAATGCAGAAAAACAACGCAAAGAATAAAGAAAGGAAAATGCCAAACATTAAGTCATGGAGAGAAGAATGTGATATCTGACTTGTGAATAATACATATTCTTAAGAAAGGGAGAGAGAACAAAAAGTATAAAATTAACAATCATAATTATGTGACCTAAGAGTTGTCTGGCACATTTGCATAAGGGATTCCAGGCAAAATACAAAGATGTTATACACTTCCTTTTTACATTAACTAACATGACTGTTCCACATAGGTAGGTTTTTGGTTACTTGTAGCCCTACTTTACTGTGGCACTTATATAGTTGTCATGCGCCTCTTATTAAGACCACTTTCATGTGTTTTACATTTTTGTTGCTAGTGTCAACAAAGTATCAGTCTCTTTTTCTTTTTAAGCTTTGTATCTTATAAACTTCTTGATATACTAAACCCCTTACAAAATCCATATACTCTAACTTATTCTTTTATAGTCTTTGTACATGTTGTACTATTTAAATCTCCCTTTAATATTTACCCTCATTAGTTTTCCATATTTTAGTCCAACAATTAAAATTTTAAAAATAATGAAATAAATATGGTGAGATTAGAGGTGATTTTTATGTATCTATGTCCAAAAGGAACACCTAGGAGTAAATCCTATTGGTAAAACAAAAATGATTCATGATGTAGCCAACATCATTACTTAATATAAGTAGTGAATATTTTCAAGATTCTTTTTTGTTGTCAATAGTGTAATCTCACCAAATGATTTTGTATTCAAATGTATTTTTCTCAGTTAAGCTTGTTAATCATTAACATAGTAATAGATTAGAGGTTTATTTAATTTACTATTTGTATTTGAGGTATTTTAAAAATTGAGCACTCTCCCATTAAAATCCTATAAGTATTTTAACTTGTTTCCATTTTGTTTTTTTATAAGTGGTTAGAGAAAATTTCATTTTTATTTTGAAAAGATAATCAGATGAGATTGTAAAAATGAAGGAAGGGTAAGTCACCTTTAAGCCTGTAGTCCAAGTATAATAAATAGAATGTACTATAAAAATAGTGGATAACATAAACACAAAAATAGTATGACAGTGAGAGAAATTTAGAATCAAAACTGGATAACGTAAGATAAATAACTAAAATAGAAAGAAATATATCATACAGTCTGATACAATTAACTAAGAATAAAATCCTTATTGTGAAACTGTACCTTCAACCCAAATACTCTCCAGGATCTGAGTCAACTATTTCCTTCTCTGACACTTCTGCACTCGCCTCACTAGTTCAAGCAGTTTTTAAAAATTCTAATTAATAAAGAAAAAGTATCTTCTTTCATAATCTCATTACTGTATGTGCATGTGTGCTGTGTTTTCCTTTGTGATGGTGCATGCGTGTTTGCACGGCAGAGCAAGCATCCACGCATCTGGCATTCTGGTTGACTAACAGAACTTCTTACTCCTATCAGCTTTTATATTGCTGAAGGTCTTACAGAAATTGAGGTCATAATTTATACTGAAAGCTTTACTTGTTGTTCTTAAAATGTCCTCAGTCTAACTGACCTCCATCTCCAATTTTATCTTCCCAAGTGGATATTCTCTTGCACCAACTTGACATACTCTGAAATGTTCATATTATCAGTTTGTTCCAAAAGGAAATAAGCATTTATATATTTGGGGTAAACCAGACACATCTTGTTTCCTGGATTATTGCACTGTTTATTGCTGCTTGAAGGTGATATCTAAGAGTTGGAAATAGTACCACTCACTGAACATTACTATAATAGTGAAAAAGGGGGTAGTGGACAGACAAATGTCCTAGTAGTCCACGTAGATCCATTAAGGTCTGATGAAACTTGAAAATGGGTGAGAAAGTACCAAGAGGGTAAGGAATGGCTCTGGCAAACATGGATTTAAGCCATAGAAGATATTACAAGATAAATGAAGGGTTTGCCAAAGTGCAGAGAAAAAAGACCCTGAGAGGTACTATGCTCTATACTTTGGTTTCACTGAAAGAGTGATTTTCCTTTCAAATTTATTACTTACCATATTTTAAAGATATTATGGAGGAAATAAGAGTGAAAAATCAGACTAAGTAGAGATACACTAGACAAAGGGGGGATGAAGGGATCAAAACTACTAGCCCCCAAATAAGGGAGAAAAAGTTGGCTAAGCTGAATTAACCCACTGAATGTAAGGCAAAATCTCCACTCATTTTCTCCTGCTGCAGGGTGACTCCCCTCAGGCAGGGTTTTTGTCCTTCTGATCACCATTTTAGACACAGCCTGTGGTGTAGCATGCACACATTCATCCTTCCAGCAAATCTGTCCTAAACACCTGCTATGTCTCAGGCACTAATCTAAGAGTTCTAAATTCGTATCAGCAAATAAAATAGATACAAATACTTGATCTTCTAAACTTTACGTTCTAGGGCTGGGAGATATGCAATAAACATAAGTAAATGCTATACTGTGTTAAAAAGTGATCCTATGTTAAAAAGTGCTGTGGAAAAAATTAGAGCAGGTTGAGGGAGAATAAGAATGCCAAAAATACAGGATACAATTCAAAGGGAGTGTTCCAGGAAATCCCTTCAGAAGGTGACATTTGGGCAAAGACATGAAAGTATCCAGGGAGAAGACCGTTCAGCTATCCGAGGAAAGTTTAATTCACTGTCTTTTAGGATGTAAGTTTCCAAAGTTAATTTATTCAGTTGTTAAAATAACTGTTATACTTAAAAACCAGAATGTGGAATGTCTTGGAAGAAAACACTTTCTAAAAAGTCATAGTAAAGACCTACTAAAACCTATCTAAAACCCCAGTCCTTTCCTCAGGCAAATTCATGATTTTCCCATCTGTATAACTGGATTTTAATTAATACCTGCCATTTAGGTGTATCACGCATGAAAAAACTCTCCTCACGAGACTTGGCACACGAGTGCATGTTGAATAAAAGTGAGTTATTCACTCACAAAACAAGTAATCATAGGATGATGATAACGAACATGAATCAAAATGAGTCTATTTTGTTCATGACCTTTTTCCTTTGTAGGACAAAACTTTCAAATAACTTTAGGGTTCCTAACATGGCCATTACATAACTTAGGATTCATTATCTTGTCATGTTTTAAATGTAGTGTTCAGGAATTTATCATTAATTACTTACATTTAATTCTAATATTGTTCCAATTCAGACACAGCATTATCCACTATGAAGAGATCTATACATTAATTCATTTATTCAATCAGTTTTCATACGTTCTACCAATATTAGTTGAATGACCTGTACCTCAACAGGTCCATTAGTGGTACCTAGAAATCATCCTACCATCTTCTAATCTATTCAAGCTTCTATTCTTCTGGAAATAATTGCCCACATTTTTCTAACATGGAAGATTAGGTCTCCAAGTTTGGCTGCTCCAGTGGACAAAGATTTTTATGACTTGGACTTGGAAGTACATAGCATCACTTCTGCAATATCCTATCAGTCACGAGCTGTCCCAGATTCAAAAAGGCAATTACAGCCCTTTATTGATAGAGTATCAGAGAATTTGCAGGCTATGTTTTAAAATTGCTGGTCTGACTTCTGGCTATAAATCATTTTTAATCCTCTAACATATAAAATACACTCACCCCCAGGGAACTGGAGAACTCTCAGTGCAGCATGACTCCGTTCAAACCTGTGCACTAAGAGAGGACCAAACTCTAGCATGGCTTCTAGCAGCATAAGGCTGTGTCCCTAGGATGACCCCAGCACTCCATTAAGATGCTGACCTGAGAAAGCTCAAGGCTGCCAGGAGAATCTAGCAAATACCAGAAGATAGGCCCAAACCTCTAATAAAGGGTTTGCAATTAAAATCCTTCCTCTCTTTCTTTGAGAGATACATGCATCTCCTACAACTCACTAGTGTCTTTCTCAAGGACCTGAAAACTGCTCCTTTGAAATGTAACCATCAGGAGGATAGGACCTTGGTTTCCAGTCTCTGTGCCATAGAATCTTAACTTCAATAATTGCCAGTTTAGCTGACATTAGCTGCCCTAACTTCATTTCTACCAGCCTTTGTAAGTGTTCACTGGAGCCCTGCAGCTCTCCTTCCTTGTTCCTTCCCCACGGAAATGAGGCTCACTCACCTCTCTTCCCCAGTGTCAGTCGTGAATGTACAGAATCTATTTTCACCACCTTAATTAACATATAGCTTTGTTTACTTTTGACCCCTCTCCTCCAAGACCCCCCAATTCTCATCCTATTACAAATTCCAGGATATTATCATTTCACTCCGGTCTAGATGCCATAAGACATTTTGGATATGGTACCTTTAGGATTGTCCCTCTCAATCTGAAGAACTATAAATTAAAAAGAAAAAAAAAATTATCCTATGCATTCCCACTCAAAACACAATGGCGAGCAGACCCCGGTAACTGCTATAGCACTCAACGGGAGTCACTTGTTTGAAGTAATTCTGAACTTCAGCTGGGCACATCTTGCCCATTCCTTGATCAAGGTGCAGTCCTCCTTCCGGGAACTTATTTGCTCTGGCTTAGTTCTACATTTGGATTCTTGGTTTCATCCTCTGGGTCAACATTTCTTTTTTCATAAGAGATAGCCTATGTTTGCAAGCAAGTAGACTTCTCTCCCTGCTTCCTGCCTGTGAAGAGTTGAGGGCGTTGGTGTCCAAAGCCTTCTTTTTCATCTTGTACTGTCTTTGTTCCTTTTGGTCTACATTGATCAAAACTATCCTTAAAAAGATTCTGGATTTTCTGTGTATCACTTTCTAATCCACTCCATCAAACAAAGCTTATAACCACAATTCTCTTAAAGATGACTCCTTTTCTTCTCTTGGGTTGTTGCGGTATAATGACTTCAAGTTTCTTCAGGAGTTTATTATTAGGAAAGGCTAAGCTAGAGATGTCCTAAAGGTCCTCAGAAAGCCATTTATGCAATTGAAAGTGTTTATAAATCATCTTCTTAAATCTTTCTGGGGTTTTACACTTATATTTTTGCTTCATTTTTATACTAAGACACACTTCTGATAGCCTCTCAGTTTTATTTTTCCCTGAGGTCCTTTCTTACTTTGAAAATAAACCGAAAACTTTTGGAGTCCAGGGATATCCTGTTTCTGCTCTGACATATAAGAAGCTAGGAAGTCACCACTCCACCCTAATCACATGTAAAAGCTTTAACAACTTGAAAAACTCCTATGTCTGATACCATCATGGACAGAAATCATTAGGTATTTGTCTAAATCCATAAGATAGACATCACCAGGAGTGAACCCTCATGTAAACTATGGACTCTGAGTGATAACGATGTGTCAACACAGCTTCATTAACTGTAACAAAAATATGACTTTAGTGGTGAATGCTGATAATGGGGGGAGGTATGCATGGGAGAAGCCATAAAGTATATGGAAAATACCTATACCTTTCACTCAATTTTGCTGTATTCTTAAAACTGCTTTAAAAATAAAGTCTATTAAAAACAAACAAACAAAAACAAACAAAGAAAATCCCTTACTGTGACTGAGACAGGGGGTGAAAAATGGTTTTATTTTTGAGTCCAGCAAGTCCTGGCCCCTTTATATTTCCTATAAACTTTGTTCAAAAATATCATTTCTTTTTTTGTGTGTTGTTCACTTCTCTCTTTCCTCTCTGTATCTTCTTATACACAGCTAAAAGAAAGCAGTAGGCACTTTCAAAAACTGCCTGAAATTTTCCTTAGCCAAATCCATCAGTTAATATAGATAAATATTATATTTTTCACATCACACAGATGATGGTTTTGCAAAATTTCTGCCACTACATAACAAGGGCCCTTTTATTTTTCTACCCTCCAATAATAATTTCCTTCTTTTCCTGACAGCTTTGACTTCCAATTTTTTGGAAGCTCTGCTAGATTTTATGAAAAGTCTCCTGAAGTTCTTCCTTTCTTTAGCTATTATACTAATTCACATAACTATCATTAAAAGACCTTTCAGTTTATACAGGTGCCCTGTTCCAAACCCAATACCTTAGGTTTTAAGTTTTTAAAATAGCAGAACCCCACTGATGGTACTAAGTTTATGTTCTAAATTTTTACCAATTAACTTAACTGTTAAAATAATTGCTTTTTACAGGCACAGGTTTCATAGGACAGGAATGAGGACAGAGCTCTGTGAGAATGACTGATCTGTGCTCTATCACATCTAGGGCCTCTGATGGGAAAAACACAAAGGTGGGAGTACTGCAACCACTGGGGACTGGAATCACCTGAAGACTTGTTTACTCATGTGCCTAGGATGACCTGAATAACCGGAATGCCAGTCGATATGCCTAAACATGAACCTCTACATGTGTTTTGCCTTCTTTACAGCCAAGCAACCTCAGTGCTAAGGGACTTCTTCCCCAGCAGGTTGAAACTCCAAGTGTAAATATTTCAGGAGACAAGGAAGACACTACATCATCTCTTATGATGAAGCCTTAGAAGTCACACAGCATCATTTCTACAGTACTCTTTCAGTTGGAACTGTCACAGATCCACCCAGACTCAAGAAGAAGGAAACCAGATCAGTTCTTAGTAGAGGTCACATGTGGAACATGAGATATTATAATGACCGTATTTGGAAAAAGTAATCTAATCACTCATCAATAAGCCAGTCAAATATGTGGTTTAGGAATTAGCTTATTCATATCACACACAGGCACCTACCATGTATTTAGCATAATGTAGGCTGCCTCAGGATATGAATGTGACCTATGTTCACATTGCTTTAAATAAATTTATAGTTTAGTTTATATTTTCTTATGTCAAACAGTGAAGGGAATTTTCAAGTAAAAATCTAATTATACCACACAATGATAAATAATTTCAAGGTGGTAACCCAGAGCAGCTAAGAGCCTGAGCTTTGTGGTTCTAAGTCTGTTATGAAGTTATGAAACTTTAATCAACTTATTCAGACTCTCAAAGCTTCAAGGTTTCTTTTAAACAACTTTATTGACATATGCTTTATAGAGTAGACCTCACCTATTACAAGGGTAAACTTTGATGAGTTTTAACAGATATACACGCCTGTGCAATTAGTGAAATCATATACCCACAAAACAAATGTCACAACCAAGAAATGGAACATCCAATCTCCCCCCAAAATTTCCTCATGATTCTTTTCAATCCGTCCTTCCCACTGACTAAAAAACCACTATCCTACTTTCAGTCCCTATAGATTAATTTGTATTTTCTAGAATGTTTAATAAATACACTCTTAATGGTATGTATTTTTTTTTTTTTTGGCACCAGGGTTCTTTCAGTCAGCACACTGATTTTTTAAATTCATCAGTATTATTGTTTGCATCACCATTTCTTTCCTTTTTATTGTTGAGTAACATTCCATTGTATGAACATAACACATTTTGTGTATCCATTAACAGACTGATGACATTTGAGCTGTTTCCAGTTTGGGGTTATTATGCTCAGGCTCAATGTTTGCATCTGTAAAATGGGAAATATACCTGAAGAATTTTGAGAAAACTATACAAAATAATATAATCAAACTGCTAACACAGCACTGTGGGTGCATAGGTGATGAGGAGCTGGGGATTATTTGTTCAGTGAGCCAGTATGTGATTCGTTAATCAGGAGATAGAAAATCAAAACGAGAAGGATGCAAATAGGAGAGAATGAATCAAGAAGTCTCCAAGGACAGCTAGGAATTGAAGTAATTATTGAATAATGAAGAGGATGTGGATTAGTGGAGAGGAAGAATACAACATTCCATAAAGACATGACTCTGAAAATAATGACTCAAGTAGAAACATGAAAGGACACATAGCAAAGTCTTAACCATGATTTCCTTTGGGAGAATGGGAAGTACAAGCTGGAGTACCAAGGCAATGGGGAGGAAAGCTTGTCTTGTAATTAGTTTACCCACTCCATCCGTTCAGCCACTCATTCCCTGATATTAAAGGCAAACATAGAGGCATAAGCTAGCCACGATTTCTAAGCTTTTGGAGCTCCCATTCAATTTAGGGAGATAGATGAAATATAAATAAACAGACAAAAATCATATTGTAATAAGTAGCAGAGAAATGAGGCTGAGAGCCTGGTACTGAAAAGAATTCATTTTCTGTTAGGTAGTCATGGAAGGCCTCTTGGCCTTCCTCTTGAAGTGGTATTTAAGATTACTTCTTACAGACAAAAAAGGTTCTAAACGTGGACAGTATAGGGAAGGAAGCCAAAAGCAGATAGAATAATCTTTGCATTAGCAAAAACTTGGAGTAAGAGAATTTGTGATATATTTTAAATACTGAATGAATGACTTCCTGGCACTCAGTAGAGAGAGGATGGGCACTAAATGAGGTTGGAGCAGAGGCAGGGGTCAGATAATAGTCTTGTGTGGTACAGAAAAGAATTTTGTTTTATCTCGGGTGCTATGGGGAGCCACCACAGGATTTCAGCCATAGAATGGTATGCATGGGTTTCTATTAGAACAGTGGATAGTAAGGAAACAAACAAACAAGAAACTGACTCTATTCCACCCAAGGGATGGCCTAGAATACAGAGTACAGAGGAGAAAAAAACCATAAATCATCCATCTTAGGTTTAATAATGCTAAATAAATTGACAGTGAAAATACAGAGCTGTGAATAGAGTTAAGACATATTTTAAAAGTAATGAACAGGACTTACTGATGGAATAAATGTGGGTGATGAGGGAAAAGAAGAGATCAAGCCAGATGTACAGTGGTATGGCTTGAGTATCTGGTTGCAAGTTGGTACTATTTACAGAAATGAATAAAATGGTAGAGGGGATTGCCATTGAGATGTTCAATAATCAAGGTTTTATTATGGGCATGTTAACTTTGAGATATTTATGAGACCACCAGGAGAGAGAGATTTTAAAAAAGACAATTGATATATAATGCCAGAAGTTCAGACTTAAACAATCTGAGGTGGAGATAGACATTTGAAATTCGTCAATATAAATGGTAAGTATGTACATGACAATTCTTCAAATGATTTAAGAAGAGAGGGCAGAGAGTGAAGATAAGAGGGTCCAGGACTGAAATCCAAGAAACCCAGCATTTAGAGACAAAGGAGGAAGAGCCAGCTGAAGAGGCCCAGAGGAGTATCCTGTGAGGTGGTTAAGAAACCCAGAGGAAATTTTTGTCAGAACTAGGAGAGGCGAATCTCTCAAAAGCAGATAAACAATGAGAAGTTGACTAAGGTGGAGACAGGGAAGCACTCTTCTCATGTGGAAATCACTAGTCACCACACAAGAACCATTTTGTGGAGATGTGGTGGGAGCCAGATTAGGGACAGGTACTAGCGCTGCAAATGAAGAACAGGACCCAGAGCATGCAAATAATAAATAACCACCATGGCCACGGAAGGGAATTAGGAGCAATTAGGTAGTAGCCAGACGGGGGCATATTATCTAGCAAGAGTGCTTCCTGGGGAGGTGTGAATGCATATTTGCATGCTGATGGAAAAGATTCTGGAAAGGGAGAAAGGCTGGTGCCACAGGGGAGAAGGAGAACCAAAGAAGACAATGTCCTCAGGAGGTGGGAGGCCTTGGGAGCCAGAACACCTTTTACTAAAAGAAGCCTCTATTGCTTTCTTTGCTTCTCAGGAATCCCACACTAGGTTTTCCAAGAGATGTCACAACAACAACAATGATATGCAATCAAGAAGAAACCAAACACCAGTGTGTGTCTTTATTTTGGATCCCTTGTAGAGATTCCAGGAAACAACCTCAGATGGATTATAACATTGCAAATGTTTAAAGTAAGTCATAATAATAAGAGGTAGCTAATGAAAGAAATGGGGTTGATTTTGGAGGCAATTGTTTTAAAAACTCGGAGATAGAAGCTATGGAAAATGAGAATAAAATTTGAGCTAAACTTTGTAGCGATCGAATCAAAAGACAAATTTAATATGTTAAATAAGATGAAGGGTCATTAAAAGAGACATAAAAAAATGAAGGGTTACACTTAGTAGGTCAGGTTTTTAAAAAATATGAACGCTACTGAAGAACAAAATGGATGTTTCCTACCACCGTTTTACAAAACATCCAGAGATAGTCTTTAAATGTCATTACGCAAATGGATTCTCAAAAAATTTTTAAAAATAAAAAATGAAGACACAATTTTAAACTCAATGTCCCAAATACATTTGTGTGAAGACCTAACCCTCTCATTCAGGTATTTATGGGAAAGACAACAGGCATGAATGATGAGAACGAAAAAGAAGCAAACCCCCAAGGACAGAAGGAATGATTCATCTGCTTCCTTCCCTTGTCCTTCCTTCTTTATCTCTCCAAAGTATCATCTGTTTCCTGCAAACAAAGGTAGGAGTGTAATAATGTGTGTGTGTGTGTGTGTGTGTGTGTGCGCGCGCGCGCGTGTGTGTGTGTGCGTGTGTGTGTGTGTGTTTTATTTGCGGGGACTGGGCATGGGGGTTATGGAGAAACAAATAAGAGATCAAGAGTGACAGAGGGACAGGAAGGGCTTAGTCTAATCTGAGCAAATCGTGCATGACCCTATCAGTGTGGTATGTCGTCTTTGAATCCAGCTTCCAGCAACTCCTAGAAGCTGGAGAAGGGGGCTGTAATTGTGTTCACCAGGCAATGAGAAAACTATGGCATTTTCTTGAGCAAGGAGATAATGAAGTAAAAATACCTGGTGTTAGTTTGGCTTACTTTTCACCTTGAGCAGGAAGGAGGAGGCATTAGGGGCAGTACGGCCACAGAGGAGACAAGAGCAGTAATACAGGAATGTCATGAAGGCCATTAGTTGGCGGTGGCTTCAGGATTAATGAGGGAGGTAATAAAGCTCAAGTGGTAGTTTTACGTACAGAACAGAAAACTCCATTGAGTGAGCAAATTTGGTAGGGAAAAATGTAATTCTTTAGACAAAGGCTTGTGTCCTGGGAGAAGCCATTGTCACAGGAAGGAAAGCTGGCTGAAGGAAAAGCAGATTACGTATTTGCGTGGGCAGTTTAGGCTGTTTTGTTAGTTTCTTTCCACCTTTGAAGACTTTCTAATGATCTGCTACATAAAAAAGCTGACCTTTGTGATTAAAAAAAGTTAAATAGTCCTTTCCTCATTCAATTCTGCCTTTGGTGTCACTCCCTTGAATAGCTCAAAGACAATTTAATCAGTTTTGGTTAATTAATTCAGGTTCAAAACACTAGGTGCACTTGCTGCTTCCAATTAGTAGATCAGATAGACCATGAGCTGTAGGTTCTATTCTATGTCCGGGTATATTAGAATGTACAATAATGGGTATTTACAGGCACTCGTTTGAAGCACCTGATTGCCAAGGCAGTTTCCCTTGATATAAAGGACAATTTAAAGTTAAGCTATATCTGGTCCAAATTTAATTAATTTGGGATCCTAGTTTCCCAAAGAAGGAATCAAACACATCGACCACAAAACTGATACCAGAACAGATGAAGACAGATTTTTGTCTTCCCTTTTACAATATTAGTGAAGCACAGGTGGGTGGTTCAGTCGGGTAAGTGGCTGACTCTTGATTTCAACTCAGGTCATGGTCTCAGGGTTGGGAGATGGAGCCCTGGGTCAGGCTCCACACTGGGAGTGGAGCCCGCTTAAGATTCTTTCTCTCCCTCTGCCCCTCCTCCACTAAATGAATGAATGAATTAATGAATGAAATGTTAGTGAAATTAAGAACATTTAAATTGGGGAATCCAAATACGTCTGTAGCTATTTGGTGGTGCTGCGATTGACGACGATGACGATGATGATTCCGATGATGATGATGATGATGACAACCGTGGGAATGATGGCAGTGCTGGGAAAGACGGATTTCAGAGTGACAGAATGTAAGATTTAGGAATCCAGCAATGTTTAACAAATTGTATTGTCAGCAGTGACTCACATTAATGGAGTCATTATCAGAAAATTGCATATAATTCCTGTTATTGCAAGTCCTCAGGATAATATGGCTGTTCTGCTAGGAGATTTAGAAGCTGCATGCCCTGTGTAATTTGGGAAATTGCTCTGATATAGCTCCTGTGGATACAGAGCTCAGAGCAGGCCTGTCACACGTGCTTGGGCTCCTCAGGACAGCACTCTGAGGAAGTCACCCGCCTGGTTGACAGTACAGGCTGACTCTTGTCCTGTAACAATAAATTCTCTCATTTATTTAGTACACCCAAGCCTCTCGCCTGCATTTCATTCTGCAGAGGAAGTCATATACTCATTTTACTCTAATTATGCTTTAGAAAATTGTCCCATTTCAAAATTATAATGTCAGAAATTACCTGCCACCAGGTCTTTAGCATGGTCAACCCTCACAGATTTCTTTCAAATGTCATCACCGGGCTCTTGGGCTCTGTTCATCAGACACGGGGCTATGGCGGTCTCTTAGAATCTTTTTTTCTGTTTTTTTTTTTTTTTTATTTTTTTCTCTTTCTGAGATACTATCGCCTTTTCGATAAATTCTGGTTGCAATATTTTACTATTTTTAATCTTCCAGGAAGGAAGCAGTAATGCCCTTCTCCCTGTCCTTCACACCGATTTGTCTTTGCTTCTCATTATACAGCGTCTGCTTAAGTCATGGTTCCTGCTGCCAGTTCTATTAAACTGCAGAAGGAACTGCCAGGTCACAATGTATGCTGCAATATCATAAAATTAACTTTCGTGCAGAAATCCTCCCCCCACACACACTCATTTTTATGCTTAAGAAATCCTGATGATTTCTGTTAGTGGGATTAGTTGTCTTTTTCTTTGGAATTGACAAATTGGGCAGAAGTTCGGTTTCAAGAACAAAAGACTATAGAATAAAAGCTTAATTCAAATTTTCTCCCTAATGATTACAAAAAATCTTCCTGCCTTATTGTACTAGATTTAAAACAAGAATGTGTGCTATGGAATCCGTGGGGGTATAGGGGGGTACTTATATAGAAAATGATGGTCTTTTATCCAATCTTGACTCAAATATCTATGCTCCTGGTGCAAGCCTCCCTTTTTCTTGTTACCCCTTTGGGACCTAGCAGAGACTACTCCTTCATTAACTGGGATCTGGGGGCTGTGCTCCTACTTTCTGTTATACCCAGTGGGACCCATGCGGAACAGCATGTGCTCCTGACTATCTTCCACTCCCCTCTTCCAGCAGCCAGCAGGCTCAAAGCTAGAAATTCAACTAAGGAAATTTAGGCCTTGAACTCTATATGAACCCCATGATGTTTCCGTGAATACCTGCTAGGCCAAAGCCTTTGACAGGGTTTGAGGAGTGAGATACGGGCTTAGGATTTTACTTCTACATGAACCTATTATCATGACCCTCAACAAATCTCACTGAACCACCCCTTCCACTCTCCTTTCTTCTTCATCAAATATTCTCTTCCTGGATACAGGATGTAAAAGTAAGTTTGTTGTTGTCATCAAAGTGGTTTTGGGGAAGAAAACCATTTCCTGATATTAGAGATATCAGCAAAAGCAAAGTGATACTTGCTCTTACAACCATAATATTTCAAACTTAGAGTTGCTCTTCAGCTGTGAGCAAGAAAGTTATCACTGAATCTGACCAATTTTTGGATGGATACCTTCTGATATTACAGGAAAGAATGGAGTAGAGAAAAGTAATCTAAGATGTCATCTTTCTAGTTCGCATTTATTTTTTTCTAATACAAGAAGAATGTTTTATAATGAATGAGTGGCTATTGCAAATCGGTATTATATTTCCATATTATATCAATCTCTTTATTTTTTCTGAATGGCATATGGAGAATATTGACATATAAAAATACTGAGTAGAATATTGTTACAGCTGTGTTTTAAGCTGAAGGTTTGTCTTGGGAAGCAAAACTTCCCCTACCTAGAGTCTAGCAGTATAGCTGAGTGTGACATAATTCCTAACCTTCTTAGAAGGAAATTCTGCAATGTTATGAGAAGGGCATGTAAAATATTTGCCCCATAGCAATGAAAATTCATTGGACACTAATAAAATGACTACTGTCATTAGAATAGTATCACATTTAGCCAATCTCTACTGAGGTCCTAATTCTGTTCATGTGCAAAAATGTATAAGGTACGTGGGCAGTATGGGGAGCAAGCCTGAGAAGAGGTCCTGGCACCTACCAACAACACACGTGACACCAACTTACAACAAATACAGCAAGCGTGCATTATGGAGAGTTCTCAGAAGAAATTGCTTGAATCAATCATGTGCCATTCTTACCAATTAGACAAAAACGTCCCTGAGTTGGATTTGGATCTAACAGGGTCTCCAAAAACACAACTTCCACTGGGTAGCATGACTGACGCTATTGAAAAACAGTAGTAGGTAATACCTCATTAATTTAACTAAGTGTTTCTGAATAGGTTCCAAATCTGGTGTGAATTATAAAGACTCTATTGCAGTTTAAAGCCAGAAAATAAATATGTTTTCTGCCAAATGCACTTAAATAGTTAGTGAATTGCCAGTCATTTAAATTATAGGTCTAGGCTAAATTTATCCATCCCTTTAATACAATGAAGCTAGCATGGCCACCTGAAAGCATGTTGCAGAAGCAACATGAGGCTTCCTTGTATTTATCACCACCGTGTTGCAACCACAGGCTCCAACCGTGTCATCTTAGGACAAGGGAGGAGACGTGACTAAACGACTAAACGACTAAACGCATGCTGAGCTCATTCTCAATCCTAGATAATAATTGCTCATTACACAAAGAATGTGTCATTATCTGACCTCCATCGATACATGTTAGCAATTCAAGTAGATTACAAACTTAAATCTAGACTGTACAAATAAATATGGCTGTATGTGTCTGTATCTCACAAACAGTATCTTAGTCTTGACTAGTGACTCGTCCTTCACCCATAATGCCTTTCCTTTTCTTGCACACAGGTCCTTTTCAGTGCTGTTCCTATGGCTCAGTATGGCTGCCTTTCCCTTTTCTCCAATTGAAAATGTTGTTAATATTCTTAAGCTTTACATAAATACTAGTTGTTTCATGCAATTTTTCAGATACCCCTGGCCCATTAAATTGTTCATAATCAGCAAGTCACACAGCCTTCTGTATGTACCACCTCTCCTGGACAACAACATTCATTCTGCTTTATATCAAAATTACCTTTTTTTTTTTTTTAACATATTAACTCAAATACACAGTCATCCAATAGAATGCAAGGTCCAGAACTCACTCATCTTTGACTTTTAGTCAGCACCAAGCATAATGACATGCATATCCTAAATCCAAATTACATGCTCATTGGAATTAAACTGTGTTAAGCTCTGGTTATTTTCCCTGTGAAGAAAGAACATTAATGAATCTGTTAAAGAATTTTGCAATCTCAGGACTTGCAACACCAGGAATTACTACTTAAATACAAGTTCTATCTAAATCATAGTCATTGAGGACAAAAGTGTGTTTCTTCAGCCTGCTTGACCAAAGTGAAATGCATGACTCGTGAACATTCAAACACACTGTCATGTACTGGGGACATTTATTTCAAAGTTCATCTTAAACATTAACTCAGAGACTAGATAGGCCAACAGAAACCGAGTCTGAATTTATTCATTATGGCTTTGGTAAATGCCCTGACATATAGTCTGTGTCTATCATAATCTGTTGGGTGGCCCTAGGTAATTCATGTTTTGTCTTTGGACTTCAATTTCCTTGAATGGTTTTTTTTTTTCCTAACATTATTACAGTGCCTTGTTTCAAATAATCAAAATGGTAGAAAGAGCCTAAACTAAATGAAGAAATCTGCATTTTGTCTCATTTCACCAAGAGTCAGCTTCTACCTGCTCTTTCAAAGACATAGACCACAGTTCCTTCTACCTCCTCTTTCAATACCTTCTTCTCATTCATACACACAATCACATGAATGAATGCCTGCTCTTACAATCTACCATTACCAGTCACTTATTCACCAAAAGAATGATCCCTCTTTATCCCTCAGCACTTCTACCTCAAAACATATAACTCCTTCACGTCTTTCTGCATAAAATCTACTGGGGTTTAGAGTAGAAAATCCTCCTGTCTTTTGCAAAAATCAGAGAGCTGATTTCAAACAGAATAACACTGGTTTCATTTCATTAATTAATTCATCAATGGGATAAAACTTGTCATTTTAACTTGTTTCTGAGATTCCAATCAAAGCCTAATTAGCATAAACATTTCAACATGCGTCCTATATTAGCAGCAGGCATCAGGAAATGAAGACTTCCAGCATGGAGTGGTAAAGAGGCAGAAAAGGTCATCCTTGTAGCCAAATGGATATGTTTTTGTTGAAAATTGAGCATCCAAGAAAATCTTACAATTTCATGAAACTAACAGCATCTCTTTGTGTGGGCCTGATGAATCAGTAGATTTGCAAACCTTTTTACACTATTACCAGGGAAACCTTTGCAATAGTTAGATCTGTTCAAAGATGGGAGGTACTCTAGAGAAAGTGAGATTCCTGCCATGGAAAGTACATACAAACTAGACTAAGAAGCTGGGGCAAGCCTAATAACCCCATTGGAGCACTATAGTGGGAAAGAGAGTTGGGAAAAAGAGAGTAAGCTCTGTTTTTGAGTAGCCTTCCCAAGGTCAATTGGCCAGTAGCAAAACTCAAGGAAAAGTCAGAGGGTCTATGTAGTTCAACTACCATGCTTTATCTACCACTATTCTAGACACTGAAAAGGCTCTAGGGACATGAAACTCTGCAGACTTGAAGTCGGTGAGATAATTAACAGCCTGCCTTAAAGCCAGTGCAAACTTGCAGGAATATTAAATAGATTGGATACCCAGGAAGAGCAGAAGATTGAAGAATAATGCTCACTCAGAGAGAAGGGCCTATATGCACACTTCCCAATTTTATCAAGACCCCGCCTAGGCTTCCAGATGCCATATCACAAAATGCCAAACAGTCTGACATTTAGCAAAGGAACATGAGAGGTGCAATTCTCCAATGTCAGCAGGCAGCTCAGCTTTGCCTCTTCAAGGTAAAACTGAAGGAATGATGGACACTTGGCTCCAGGCTTGGCCCTGAATTTGTAGCAATGGTGTCAGGACTCCTTTCCTTTCCTTCACTCCCTGGTCAATCCATTTCTCTTGTGGCTTTAGATAAGTCTGAAAGAAAAATTCTCCCCTCATTCAGCATCTCCCCAGCTTGGGCCGTGGCTACCAATTTCACAGTTTTTCCTCAGAGCGATGACAGGTTACCTCAGTTTCATTTCTGAGTTTGATGCCCTCAATTGCTGCCCATTTCATATCTATGTCAATGCAGAATTGTCTATTTTTATTTGAAGTTTTTAGAAACACGGAAGAGAAGCCTCGGCCTTTTCCTTCAAATAACTGCTCCGACAGCTTTATGGATGGCTAGTTAGTTTCTTTCTGACCTCCCTGAGAGGTCCCATCAGCTCTAACCCAGTTTTCTCTAAATTCTATATTCCCGGCTCTGAGACAGCAGCAGACTGTTGTACCTTGTTCCACAATCCATAATTCTCAGCTTCAAAGTTCAGTGCCAAATAAGATCGCACACTGTTGGATAACCTTTTGTACCAGCCCTTCAGCAGTAATTAAATCCCACTCATTCCATGATGCCTGGAGAAAACCTAGGCTCTCTGCTTGTTTTCAAGTGCAAAAATGAAGCAAAACAAAACAAAATACAAAAACAAAGAACAATGACACAAGGATCTGAGGCTACCTCTTCATTAACCATTCTCTCAGCAAAATCAGGGAACAGAAAGGAGCCGCCAGGCAAGAGGTAAAGAGGTGGCAGAGCTGAGGGGGCTATGTCACAGTCCTCTGGGGGACTGGGGCTAGAACAGAACTGTGAGCAGAATCTTAGTCTGTTGGTAGCAAACACATAAATCCTTTAAAAACCTGAAGCAGGCCTGGCTATTCAGAACCAGGTGGGGTGTGTGAGGCCCTAACATTTAGGTAATCAGTGACGGGCTTCTCTCTGGTTAAAGAACAGACAGGTCTTACTGGGCTATTAGTGTATACACGGCATATCATTATCACACCTATGATACTTTGAACACCTACTGTGGGATTTATTTACATGACATTTGATATTTATTGCCTGCTTGGATCGATTTCTGTTTTACAAATAAAGAAACGGATTGAGAGGATTTAAGAGACTTACCCCAAAATTTATGAATAGTGGAGCTGGGATTTGAACCTGGTTCTTTATAGAAAAATCTATGTTATTTTTACCATACCAATTATCGCACTCTACCTAAGGATCCGTCCTGTCATCTCCTGTGTTGAGTACCTACCGTCACGGGAAAATACCACTCAGTGGTTTTGCCAAATAATGGCTAATACCTACCTCACTGAAATTTATTAAAGCTCAGTGGACCAGACATCATCATCATCCCCAATTCCCATTATGGCCATCTCTGTAACACCACAGAAGGAGATTCTGGGAAATAAAAGGCATAGAGCTTGCCCTCAGGATCTTAGAATCAAGTTGGGATGGCAGAAATTCATTGAGAACATAGCACTTCAAGACAAAGAAATCCACGTAAGAGACATCAGATGACTGACTGGAACTTCTTGGATGAGTGCCCAAGAGAAGAACAGTCTTGAGTTAGAGACTGGAATGTCCAGAGAATGAGGAAATCTTGGGACAGGTCTCCAAAATCTTTGTGTGTGTCTCTGCAGAGACAGAGAGGAAGTTGTAAGACCTTCAAAAGATGAAGAGCCACAAAGTAAGATTGAAGAAGTCAAAAAAAATCATGGTGCTTACAAGGGACAAAGAGGAATTTCCTTTGGTAGAAAGATTACTAATGCCCTAGGAATAGTGAAAGAAGTAAAAAAAAGTAATAATCTCCCCAAATCAGAGGTCTCATCATCTCCTACACTGTGCAGTCCATAAGCAAAAAGAATGTAACTGGTAGCCCAAGAGTATGTACATTTGTTCACTTCAAAACTATATACATACATTACTGTTCAAGTGGACTAATATATCAAATATATGTTAGTATATTTGAAAGGATAACATGAATAAAAATTGTTTTGTTCATTGAGTGGAATTTTGGGAGTATACATGTTCTATTTTAGAGCTAAATTCCAGCCTCATCCTTTCTTTTTTTTCCTCAGCTTTATTGAGCTATAATTAACTAAAATTTCTATTTTTTAAATTTTTTTAGAGATTTTTATTTATTTATTTATTTGACAGAGATCACAAGCAGACAGAGGCAGGCAGAGAGAGAGGGGGGAAGAAGGTTCCCCGCTGAGCAGAGACCCTGATGCGGGGCTCGATCCCAGGACCCTGAGATCATGACCTGAGCCGAAGACAGAGGCTTAAGCCACAGAGCTACCCAGGCGCCCCTAAAATTTCTATTTTTTTATATATTTAAACAGTATATTTTTAAGGTATACAAAGTGATATTTTGTGGAATGATTACCACAGTCAAGCTAACTAACATATCCATCACCTCACATAGTTACCTTTTTGTGTGTGTACCTGGCGAGAATATTTAAGATTTACTCTCTTTGTAAATTTCAAGTATATAATCAGTATAATTAACTGTAGTCACCATGCTTTATGTTATTTCTCTGAAACTTATACATCCTATATAACTAAGATTTTGTTTCCTTGGGCCAACATCTCCCAATTGCCCTACCCCTCAGTCCCTGGCAACCACCATTCTACTCTGCTATTACGAGTCTGACTTTTAAAATTCCACATATAAGTGAGATCACACAGTATTTGTCTCCAGTATTTGTCATGTGGTATTTGGCTTATTTCAATTAGCACATGTCCTCCAGGTTCATCAATGTGGTGGCAAATGGCAAGATTTCTTTCTTTTTTAAAGCAGAATAATGTTCCTTTATATATATAGATATAGATATAGATATGTACAATATGATATATATCAATGTTCCTTTATATATGTGTATAATATATATAATTTTGTTTAAGGTATATGTTATATAATGTTACATAACATGTAATCTCCCTTTTTACATATAGATATCTATATATAGTGATTATGTGATATATATATTTATATATATATAGTGATAATATGATATATAGTTACATATATATCTATATATCACCTTTTCTTTATCCATTTGTCCATGGACAGAAACTTAGGTTGTTTCCATATCTTAGCCTTTGTGAATAATGCTAGAGCGAACATGGAACTAACATAACAATAAAAAATTAATTTTTTTTTAAAAATCGGATTTCTCGGATTACTGAATCACATGGTAGTTTTAATTATTTTTTTAATTATTTAGGAATGTTCATATTGGCTTGCAGGTCTTATATTTAAGTCTTTAATCCTTTTCAGTTGATTTTGTTTACAGTGTGATATAAGAATCCAATTTATTCTTCTACATATACCTATGCAGTTTTCTTGACACCATTTATGGAAGAGACTAGCATTCCCCATTGTATGCTCTTGACACCCTTGTCAAAGATCTGTTGACCATAATCTGTGGATTTATTTCTGGGCTATCGATCCTGTTCCACTGATCTATGTAATATACTTTAAAATCAGCAAGTGTGATACTTCTATTATTCTTCTTTCTCAGGATTGCTTTATCTACTTGAGGTTTTTGTGGTTCCATATGAATTTCAGGATTTTATTTTCCAATTTTTGTGAAAAATGCCATTGGAATTTTTTATAGGTATCTCCTTGAATCTATTGATCCCTTTAGGTAGTATAAACCATTTTTTAATGTTTTATTTATTTATTTGAGAGAGAGAGAGAGAGAGCAGGCATGGGGTGGAAGGGACAGAGGGAGAGGGACAGAGAAACTCAGGCAGACTCCAGGGTGAGCATGGAGGCACAGAGCCTGATGAGGGTCTTGATCTCATGACCTTGAGATCACAACCTGAACTGAAATCAAGGGTCAGAAACATAAACAACTGTGCCACCCAGGCACCCTGGTACAAACATTTTAATAATATAAGTTCTTCCAACTCATGAACAGGGGTATCTTTCCATTTATTTGTGTCTTCCTCAACTTCTTTTATTAATGTTTTATAATATTCAGTGTACAGATCACACACCTCTTTGTTTAAAGTCTTCCTATTTATTCTTTTTGTTGCTGTTGTAAATAAGATTCTTTTCTTAATTTCTTTTTCAGGTAATTTCTTATTAGTACCTAGAAACTTAACTGATTTTTGTATACTGATATTGCATCCTGCAACTTTACTGAATTTATTAATTCTAACAAGGTTTTTTTTTTTTTTTTTTTGTGGATGTGTGAAGTCTTTTAGGGTTTCATCTGAAAACAAAATTTCACTTCTTCCTTTCTGATTTGGGAACTTTTATTTCTTTTTCTTGCCTAATGGCTCTGGCTAAAACTTCCAGTACTATACTGTATAGAAGAGGCAAATGTAAGCATCCTTGTCTTTTTCCCTGATCTTCGAGGAAAAGCATTCAGCTTTTCAGTGTTGAATACAATGTTAGCTGTGGATTCTCACGTAGAGCCTTTATTACATTGATGAAATTTCCTTCTACACCTAATGTTTTGAGATTTTTTATTATGAGTGGGTGTTGAATTTTTTTAAATGCACTTTATGCAACTATTGAGATGACTATATGATTTTTATCCTTCATTCTGTTAATGTGACATATCAAATTTATTGATTTGTGTATGCTAAACCATCCTTGCATCCTAGAAATAAGTCCAACTTGATCTTGGTGTATGATCCTTTTACTGTGCTGTGAAATTCAATTTCCAAAAACTAAATAAAATCAGTGTGCAAGTATTTGTTAAAGATTTTTGCATCTACATTCATCAGGCATATTGGCCTGATAATTTTCCTGGACCTTTTTTTGTTGGGAGATTTTTGATTACTGATTAAATCTCATTACTTGTTATTTTTCTGTCCAGATTTTCTATTTCTTCACAATTCAGTATTGATAGGTTGCACGTTTCTAAGAATGTATTCATGTCTCTAGATTACCCAGTTTGTTGGTGTACAATTGTTCACTGTAGTCATGCATGATCCTATGATTTCTATGGTATCAGTTATTATGTGTCTTCTTTCAATTATAATTTTATTTGAGTCTTCACTCCTTTTTTTGGTTAATCAAGCTAAAGCTTGGCAAGTTTTACTTTTCTGAAAAAAAATCCTCAGTTTCATTGATCATTTTTATTATATTTCTGATTCTATTTCATTTATTTCTGCTCTAATATTTATTATTTCCTTTCCTCTGCTTTGTGCTTAGTCATTCAGGTGTAAAGTTAGATCATTTATTTCAGCTCTTTTTTCTTAATATAGGCATTTATCACTGTTACCCTCGCTCTTACAACTGTTTTTGCTACTTCCTATAACCTTTACTATGTTGTTTCCATTTTCATTTGTTACAAGGTATTTTTTACTTCACTTTTGATTTCTTCTTAGACTCATGGGTTGTTCAAGAATGTGTTAACTGGCATATATTTGTAAACTTGCCGATTTTCCTACTGTTACTGATGTTTAGTTTCATATTATTGTGGTAAAAAAAATAGATTTGATATGATTTCACTATCTTTAAGTTTGTTAGGATTTGCTTTGGTTCTTTTTTTTTTTTTTTTTTTTTTTTTTTTTTTTTTTTTTTGAGCACAGGCAGACAGAGTGGCAGGCAGAGGCAGAGGGAGAAGCAGGCTTCCTGCTGAGCAAGGAGCCCGATGTGGGACTCGATCCCAGGACGCTGGGATCATGACCTGAGCTGAAGGCAGCCGCTTAACCAACTGAGCCACCCAGGCGTCCCTGGTTCTCTTCTTTTAATGCAACTGAGTTTTACAAGGACAGAGAACTTGTCAAACATGAATTAATATTTCCCCCACATGTAGCTAAATGTTATTTGGAAAGCTGGAGTTTATTAAAAATTTTGTGACTGGGAATCTTTAACCCTATAGGCAAAAATGAGTAAAAAATAAATGTAAATGACAGCTATGAATTACCCCATGAGGCCACATAGTGAAAGCTTAAGAACTGGCAATAGAAGATATACCCCTGGTGATATGAGAGGGGAGAGCCTCCCTAAACAAAGTAAGCATATCACTATCCAACAAAGCCATTATCACCAGGGAAGCTGCAAAGCCCAAGGTCTGTGAGGTTTCTACACTAAATCATATATTCCACAAGGGAACAAAAAAGAAGCCAGACTGACTCAGGAGAGACCTTCCTGCAGCAATAGGCAGGGGATTTTACTACAGATCAGAAGAAATAACTGTCTTAGATGATAACTCTGAGCCCCCAGTGAATCAGATAAAGCACCTTGGGAGGTCAAATAGATGACCTTGATCTAGGTACATCTTAGAATAAACCAGTAATTGAAAAATGAACATGGCTGTGTGCACACACCTGAATACTTTTAAGTAGTAGAGGTTTGAGCAGGAGAAACAGGAAAGTATTAAAATCTTATATAATGAATGATACTCAGTATAATATAAACCACAAATTTCATATTAATTTGGATGATAATACACAGTTCTTTTGCAGATATTCTTAGCTTCACAATGATTAAAATAATTAGATATTCTTATTTTTATAAATTAAATTTGGATTTTCTTTCTGTCTTTGTGAAAGACTAATTCAGCACATTTTCTCAATATTTTGTTTCTAACATGCATTACAACTTGTGATTGTTAGATACATCTCTCATTTAGACCATTAACAAAACCTCTTCCTTGGTCTCTGTTTCCATACTTGCCCCTTAAAACAATTCAAAGGCTGCTTTTAGAGTCAGGGCCAATTTATCCAAAAGGCACATAGGTAAAACGCTTAGGGTTCACACAAGTTTTAGGGACCCATGGAAATGGTTTAATTTTCTTTGAAATCAGAATTTTTAAAAATGACCTTTCAGATCAAAGAAAAGTTCTTAATGTATAATATTAATATGTTCACCCTTATATCAATACAGTCATAAAATAAAAACTTTAATAAATTTTTAAAAGTTATTTTTAATGGTAGAAGATTCCCATGAAAGTAAAAGTGCCTAAGGCCCCCCAAAAATCATAATGTTGCCCTGTTTAGATGGTATATTTCTGAAAGCAAAACCCTATCTACGCCACTCTTCTGTTCTGCAGTCTTAGGGTTTTATTTGCTGGTCGTGTAAGAGAAGACAAATACAACATGTCCTCAAAGTTGGCTCCTATCAGAGATATTAAGCAGCATTTTGCTGTATCATAACTCCATCCAAACTTGGGCCCTGGCTGTACTGCTGGACTCTGTATCACAGTCCTCTAATATATAATCCCCTCTTCCCTCCTCTAGATGTTCCCCTCAATAAATGGCACATACCTCTTTCTGGATTCCATTAGTACCCAGAAAATATGGACAGAGGATTTTACCAATTTTTCCAATCAAAAGAAAAATCTCTTTCTCCATATTTATCAAAGTCCTACCTCTATGCAAATTCCACAGGAAATGCTATCCCCTCTGAGAAGCCTCCCCAGAGTCCCTTCCATTGCATGATCTTTATATCTGTAGTATTGTTTTGCCATCTTCTTCATGAATTCCTGAAGAGGAAAAGTCATGAATCTATGACTACATCCATAGTCACAGATTTCACAGTGCTTGATCATTCCCATCACATAATTTAACATTAAGCAGATGTCACTCATCCCCTGGCATAAGAGCCAGAGGTACATTTCCCCGATTTAGATTGGAGCTATCAGAAGGCATGGGGCAAATTCTTTTTCAACTGTCCCCTTAGTTATCACAGCACAGTGTCTTAATACCTTTGTCCATTGTAAATGCTCAATATGTCCCTTGGAGTTGAATGCAACATAGACAATATTTGCAGCATTTTCATCATCATTACCTATCTATTACTGCTTTACTGCATGAAGATACAACTACTCTTGTGACAAGAACAATGCCCTCTCATTTCTGATAGTTCCAGCACTTCTGTCCACATTTGAATAGACCACTGGACTAAGAGTCAAGAAGTCACATTTCTTTTTTCTTTCATTCTTTCTTTTTAATTAACATATAATGTATTATTAGCCCCAGGGGTAAAGGTCTGTGAATCCAGGTTTACATACTTCCCAGCACTCACCATAGCACATACCCTCCCCAATGTCCATAACCCCACCACCCTCTCCCTGCCCCTCTCCCCTCAGCGACCCTCAGTTTTTTCGTGAGAGTAAGAGTCTCTTATGGTTTGTCTCCCTCCCGATCCCATCTTGTTTCATTTATTCTTTTCCTACTCCCCAAACCCCCCAAGTTGCATCTCCACTTCCTCAGATCAGGAAGATGATATGATAGTTGTCTTTCTCCAATTGACTTATTTCGCTAAGCATAATACCCTCTAGTTCCATCCACATCATTGCAAATGGCAAGGTTTCATTTCTTTTGATAAGAAGCCACATTTCTACTCTGGGTTTAGTCTGAAACTAGCTTAAGTCACCTAATACATTATTTCATTCCTCTGGGTTTGTTTCCTCCTCTATAGACACAAAGGATAGACAGTAATTGATCATAGGGAACTTCCTTGCTCTGGCATTCTCCAGTTTGTGACCTAGTGACACCAGTCCAAAGATGATCAAATACAAATGAGAAACAAACTGCTAAGGGCCTCCAGGAGCTATAAGAAGGGAATACATGCCATATGCCTGCTGAGGACTTTTTGCACAGGCAAGCTGGTAGTGACGTGAGCTTTCATGTGCAGGCCACCATGGTAAGTTCTCATCATTTGATAAAGCTCACCCTACCTCTCAGCATGCCTAGCCCTTAAGTTATTATTTCTACTTTTAAGCATAAGGAACATGGGTTCTGGGATCGGTATAAGAGGACACCAAATGAAATAAATAAATAAAAGCAATGGTTTTCCATTGTTTTACCAAAGACAGACACATGTCTTATGAAAATTCATGCACAATACATGGAAATACCTACCAGGCCAGTAAAAGGGACTGTCAAAGAATCTCTTTTTAGCTGGTTTTAAATCTATATTTTATTTGGATTTTAGAGACTTTTCTTGTTCTCTTCTTTTTGCTTTAGTAACAACAAAAGAGAGACAGCTGGAGAACCCCAGGGAATAAGGTATTTTAGAAGAATGTTCTCTACGAAGTCTCCCAGAGCAGAAATTTGTATGGTTAATCTTTCAGGGAAACTTGTAATGTCCTGAGTTTGCCTTGTTTTCATTCACATTTTCCAAACATTCACGGCCAATCCAACTTTGCCAACCTGTAATAATACAGGTTGCTGCCTTAATTTGCTAACTAAGGAAAAATCCTGGGCTGCCATCCATAGTCATGGGTTTCCAAGACTAAGGCTAAAGATGCCCTGATCCATCCGTAATCTTAATTCTTGCTTTCTTGAGAGTTGTAAATATTGCAGGGCAGACAAGGCTGACCTGGAGTCACTAACAGCCTTAAATTGCAACCAAACCTATAAGTGGAGTTTCTTCAACCATTTTCTACCTGAATACCAGCTAGGAAATGATTATTTAACACCAGCTATAGGTCAGACCTTTACCATGCATTTTATATTCACTTAATATATATCACTTAATATATAAAACCATCCTACAGAATAACTGTTAATTTTATCATTTTAAAGGTGAAAAAGCTGAAGACCAGAGAAATGACCTCTCTGTAATCATACAGCTAAGAGAAGGAAGACCAAGGCTATCAATATCCCTATTGTAACCATATAACATCCTATTCACAGGTACTTCTATGCTATATAATTGCCACTTCTGTGGCTGCCTCCCACACTAGGTTATGAGCTCCTTGATAGTGGGATCATATTTCTTCTTTGCACTTACAGGGGCTTACACAGGGTCTTTCATGGAACTTCTACTATTTGTTTTAGTTTCTGTATGGACTTAAGAAGGGAGAGACAGGGGAGAGCTGTGGTAGTCAAAGCTGGCTTCCTGGCTATGTTAGGAGAGGTGATGTAAATGCAGATAGTTTTCCACTGGCTGAGTTAAGCTGCCCAATATTCCCCTAAGGGGAACATTGCTTGGGCAAAGACATCAGGGGACTGAAGGTATGTAATATAACTGTGTGTAAACTAGAATGGTGCCGTTAGCCAATATTGGATATAAGAAATGAGAAATTACTGACTGATGGGATTAGCCTGGGCTCAGAAGCATTGCCTCTTTGAATGTGTAGGTTCTGGTCTTGCAATTTCTCAAGCTCGCCCAAGGGCAATGATTGGTCTCACCCGCACACCTTCTCCCATTTTCCATTTCCACTAAAGAGAGAAAGCTTAACTTTAAGGTGAGCTCTTTGCCTTTGATATTCTGACAAGAAATGTACATTGCTGTTTGCCAAACTTCCCCCACTGACCTGCCCTTCTTAGAAGGAAATAAGAAGGAAACAGAGGAAGTTAGGAGGGGGCTGATTTCTGGCATAGTCACTCTTTTAGAAAAGTCATTTCAAATTGCACTAGGTGCTTCAATTGCCCTATTTTCCTGAAATTAATTCTAAATTTTATGGGTACAATTTGTTTCCCTTAAGTCTCTAATTATGCTTTTAACATTCAATCTTTCAAACTCTAGCCATTAGTGACTTAATATGGTGTTATCAGGAGATAGAGTGGAGTTAGGAGTGTGGGTGGGAATTATAAGAGCAGAAGTTGCACCTGTGCTTGTGAGGGTTTGAAATTGATGTCCCCTGGAGGAAAGCTAAAAGAAAAATCTAATAAGTCACCAAAATAGACTAAAGTCTGCAAATTAGTATTTAAGGTATTAGGACAAGGGGCTGGGAAGGGCTTGAGAGGTAATCACAAAGTTCCATTTAAACAGGGTGTGGGATTTCAGACCAAATGAGAAGAATCAGAGAAAATGCAGATATCATCAGACAGCAAAGCATGCACAAGGTATAAAATGCTAAGGCTAGGGCAGAACTTCCAAGGACATAAAAAACTAAGGAAGGAGACAAGTAAGATGTAGCACAGAGACATGACAAAAAGTTTGAAACCTGAATCACTGAATAGCTGGGAACAGCCTGTAGGAGGAAGGAGGCAGAAGATAATCAGTAAAGCAGAATTATCATTTCTTAAATGAATCATCAATACTCATTGACTGAGCAGCCATAGTCCTTCCTCTAGTTCTTAAAATAGGAGGGATACCAGATGACTTCTGTACCTTAACACCTGCCTCCCCAAATACACGTATTTCCTATCCATGCTGACAAAATCTGCTCCATGGTTCTGATGAAGTTTATGTAATTTAGACCATTAAATGCTATAAAACTTTAGGAACTGAGATCAAGGAAGGCTGATGCAGGCATGGATAGCTTCATGAGGTGTTCAAACAGAGAAGTAGAAGAACCAGACTACTCTATAAAGAGCTCACAATTTGAGAAACTGAGGAGGAATTTAAAAAGACCCAGCTTTCAGGAAACATAGATTAAAGATGTCAGCATTTGGGAAGACCAAAGCCCTGCCAGGAGGACCTTGGTAAAGAGGCAAAAACGAAATTGAGCCAGTCATAGGCATTCATCTCTTGAAGTCTAGGAGGAGAAAAATTGGAGAAATTGTCTCTGTAATCAACAAAGTGAACCACTGAGGCAGCCGGAAGAGGGAACGGTCCCTGGTTGGAGAGAAGAGAATCGTATCCATAAGACAACATCAAGTTGTTTGGAACAGAAAAATTCTACATCAAAAAAAAAAAAAAAAAATACAGTCTGTAAAAGCTTAGAGAAATTAAAAATTTAAAAAATCATTGGACCTTGAGATGTCCAGTGAAGTCTCCTCATATGAGAGAAGTTCCTAGCTAGAATAGGAAGATGAACAGATGCTAGAGAACAGATAAATTAAAACTCTGAGTAAGGAGAATGATCTGAGAAAAAATACAAAGTGAGTCAGAGGTAAGCATATTACGGGAACAGTAAAGACCATACTTGACAGATTTGCTTCATGCCTGTGAATACAATGAAGATACAGTTGGAGATGGATCATAAGACCAAGTTAATCTTGGCTTTGAATTCTATATTAGAAATGCTAGACTTTATGCAGCCAAACAAGTAGATAATCTGAAAATTTCTAAGCAGAAATTTGAAATTAAGATTTTTTTTAAAAAATCTTCCAGTTTTTTGCATATGATTTCAATCATGGCTTTTCACCCTAAGATCCTGACAGTTTTCTGGGGTTGTGATGATAACAGCAGAGGAAATATTTTCTAAAGTTTGAAAGTCCTAAATGGTGTACATCTTAGGAAAGCATGAACCAACGGCCAGTCAAAGCTCAAACATCAGGATCCCCTCATGTGTTACCCACACAAAAAAATTTGTACGGATGGCACACATTTGTGCCATCCGTACAAATGTGTGCCAACCTAAGGTTTGCCATTTAAATAAGTGTTTGATCTGCACAGGTATGCCACCTACAAAGTTGTATCATTGACATAGGTGAACAATAGTTAGCTAGCTAACCTGTAGTGTAAGTGGGACACCTGTAACTCCTTTCTTTCCAGCATCTTCTCACACAGAATGCTCTCCAAGGAAACAAAGTATACAGAATTCTTATCCATAACATGACATGCTAAAGGTGAGGAGCCATGCGTTTTTGTTTGACACCACATTTTTTTCTTGACTCATCTTTCAAGCCCTTAAGTGAAGGGAAATAATACTTCCTTCTAAGTTTCTTACATTCTAAACATTTATTCTAAACAAACTACAGACATCACTAACATATAAGTAATAAAGACCAAGAAACAAAGCAGTAAGCTTAACAAGTATATATTTCAATAGATTTGCATCAACATCTGCGCATACTTCAGAAAAAGGCATTAAATACCAAAAAGAAGGAAAGGATAATCTTCCCATTTTAGCTCTTACTTATCCTCTCTCCCCCTGAATAGGAAACAAATATAACTCAAGATTCACACTCTGGGGGAAAAGATGAACTTGAGTGTGACCTCAGAGAATTCAGAACTGACGCCACATTAGTCCTTTAATAAACTGGACTTGGAAATAACTGATCTCAAGGAAAATTCAATCAAAACCAAAGTCTTATCTTTCTTCAAAAACAGGACAGTTGAGAATTGAATGTGATGTCCCGGAAAAATCGAAGAAGAAAAAACATCAAACCAGTTTGTTCTTGAAAACAAGGCAACAAGAAATGGATGGCATTTTCACCTGTGGTTTTACTACAAAAGATCCTGGGCTTAGAAACCATGTCACTTGGCTCTCTTAAACTCCAACACAGAGAGACAGAGAACAAGAAGCTGTGGTGGCACCATTTCTGGAGTAATTTTGAAATAGAATCTGGTTCTGGAAGCAGCAACTATGTCTTCTCTGAAGAGGCAAAAGTAATCCACCCAAACCACCTGTGGTGCTCAGTTTCTCTTCTCTCAATTTCTCCTTCCAGGGAGGTAGGGAGGGAGAGCAAGGGATGGGAAATGGAGAAAAGAGAGACTCTGCTGCCTCTTTTTCATATCCTGTTTATCATATCTTGTATGAAAACACAAAAATGACTTGCCATTCCATCTCTTTTCAAGACATTAAAGACGGTTAAGTTAAACAGAAAGGCCACGCTCTAAGGAACCGGAAAGGACCTATCCGTCTGCATAATTACATTACATTCCCAAGGAATTTTTGGAAAACAAAACAAAATACCTAATCATTGTGCTAAATTCTTCCTTAAGCTTTTTTATAAAGTGAATTAAAATAGGACCAAGGCTAGCTCTGTTGTATGATATCACCCCCCTTTCAATTTAATGATGGCCTATTTTATTGAATAGGAAAAAGTGTGAAATTTAGCAAAACTCATATTTGCTTATCTATGCCACAGCCCATGAAGTATGCTCGGCATACGAATGACATAGATCTGTCACATGACTCCTACATGACTACATGTACAACATTTTAACAACTTCAGGCGGAAGAACTTCGAGGGAATCCAGAGATTCTGATATGCGATAGCACAAAGAATTAAACACCCTCTTTTGTATCACAGAATGTACATTGTCAGACTAACCAAGACAGAAAACACCTACGAGGCTATTTAAACCCATAACAAAGTTTTCATCTAAAGAAACCCATCACCTGATTTGAACTTTTACATACAAAGTCCAGGATTGTTTCAAATTAATCCAGTGAAAAAAGAAAACTAAGATTTTTACTGATTACTGAATAAAACACTAAATCATTCCAGGGTTATAAGTAGAATTATGAGAGTTATGGGAACCACTGTTATATGAAGATGGAAAAGATGGGATCTCTACCCTTGAGGGACTTACATCTTAATGGGAAATACTAGTTTAAATACTCCTGTGGCAAGAGCTGTGGCTCATCCATGTGAATGATGCTGTGCAAAGTAAAGGAAGGAAACTGAGTCCATAATGTGGACCCAAACAAAGGTAACTTCTTGAACTAAGAGTCTTAAGGATGAGTGGAAATCAGTTTGAGAAGAATGGGCAGGTGCTACCAGCAGTGAGGCAGTGTGAGCCAAATAGGAAAATGGTCACAGTATGGTGTCTTTGGAAATCAAATAGTAAAAGCTAACAAAATTTCGTGAAGAAAAGTATTCTAGCCAAGGTCTCTCAGTAGGAAATAGAAAGTAAAACAAAATTTGGATAATCTGAGTCAAGTTTAATAAAAGGATTATTCACAAAGGCATGTGCAGGGTGTTAAGAAATGACAAGGGAGATTGAAGGGCATAGAAGGAAGAATTAATGGCAGTCTGGAAGTGGAAAGGCAGTGTGCCAGACACGAAGATCTGAGACTGAAACTGAGGGTCCAGCCACCTATTACAAGCCTGCAGGGAGGGAACCAATAAGATGAATACTCCTGACTTCACTCTTCACCCTCCTGCCTGTCTTCTACTGGTACTCCCCATTGGTCAAAGCCAACCGGAAGCCAGAGACCAACAGAGTCAGTTGATGTAATCTCTTCTGGTCAGAAACCCTCAGCACAGAGCAGACCAGAGCAGCCTGGAGTGCAGGTCTGGAGGACAACCTAAAATACCCAGCACAGAGTACAGACTAAGACCAGTTCCAAGAGAGATAGTCCTTGGACTATTCCATCTTTTTTTTTTTTTTTTTTAATTTATTTGTTTGACAGACAGAGATCACAAGTAGAGAAGCAGGCAGAGAGAGAGGAGGAAGCAGGCTCCCTGCTGAGCAGAGAGCCCGATGTGGGGCTTGATCCCAGGACCCTGAGATCATGAACCGAGTAGAAAGCAGAGGCTTTAACCCACTGAGCCACCCAAGTGCCCAGATTATCTCATCTTTGAAGCCATTATTAATAGCTTACCTTTTCTGGAAACCTTTCCAGATCTCCTTACAATCAGCTACTACTTTTTGTTATTCATAGAACTTTCTTTTCTTTACATTTAACTTTTATTTCATTGTGAGGTATTTCATGATCAGTTGGGTGTATATTTGTCTCCATAAATAGGTCCTGAGATCTTCTAGAAAAAAAAAAGTTGCGTGTCTGAGTCAGCTTTGTATTTCTAGTGCCCAGCATGAGTAACAATCACCCACTTTTTGTTAAATTGAATGTAAATAATTGCATCCATCAACTGAGTAATTCACCATATCAAGGAGCTACACTGGGTAAAAAAACCACCGGTACATACTCTCAATTCTCAGTATGTCCAGATAGCCTGTGCCTGCATGCTTGTGCATCTGACAAGGAGAGATTATTTTGTCATTCAGATGATACACAGAAGTCAAGTGCAATAAAATTAGCCAGGAACCAATGGAAGAGCCATACATTTGCAATAGCATAGATACTTATTCAAGAGCCTCCTTCTTATTAATTCAGTAAATTCCAGTATTCAAGACCATTCAGATTCAGACAACAAACATTTTCTGAGTGACTATTCTGCCCAAGATGCCTGTGCTAAGCTCTTTCCCCCTATGGTCTCATTTGGTGGTCAGAAGAACTCCATGGGATCAGTGATTATTAGCTGCTCCATACAGGCAAGGAAACTGAGGCTGAGAAACATTAAGAGATATAACTGTTAGTGGCAGACATAAACACAGTTCTTTTGATTCCAACTGAGGTCCCCCTGACACCACACCAGAATTTATTTTCTTAATCTGTGAAACAAATGTAAATAGGATTGTCATGTTTATGACTTATTTTTATTTATTTGATAATTATGATTTATTACATGATCATATATAGGAAATGACCAACAATATACAAAAGAATGTCTAGATCGGTGTCCCATAGGCATGTTTGCATTAAGCACATAACTAGGGACATGTCAATATCTGCTATTAATTGATTTTTGTAATATGGGGGAAGGTAGAAAGAAAATATTTTACTAAAGAATAAAATAAATGAGCAATTACCAGCACTATTCATATTATTATAAAACCACTAAAACACTGACTTATAAACGCTTTATAACAACCATAATGATAAACAGGTTGATGTGACCTGGGACATTTTCTTGTACATTTTATTATCTATGAAATTGCAAGCCACTGCTTAGAGTTCATGGTAATGAGTTTTTATGAAAAAGACTGAAAGTCATTCTGGGAAGCCAGAAAGTTTGTTTACTAGCTGAAGAAAAACATTCGAAAGCAAAATAGACTGTGGCAGAGAAAAGTAAAAATTGCCATGATTTGTAGCTCTGGGTGCCAACTTCATTAATTAATACAAACTTTAAAATCCTTTCAAGAATATGAGCTAAAGGACTAAAACTTCTGCTGGTGTAGATAGTAAATACAGATCAAATGGTTTCATTTAAAATATGGTAGCTTCAGATAAGACTAATTAGCAGGATGACAAAAACAGTCAATAAAATAGAAACAAATCGTATTCTTAAATGCTGGCAACAATTAGCGGAATTAATTGGAAATCATTCCTCCTGCCCATTTGTAAATAAAATAAAAACTTTCTACCAGTTTTCAGCTGCTGCTGTTTTGGTAATTTTTGTTATTTTCTTGTGTTGTAATAATCTGTGTTTCCTTCTATGTGAGCAGAGATAGTAACAACATCGGGGAAAGCGGAAGGGGTGCGGGTGGTCAGGAGGTCAGAGAGAGGAATGAAGGAGAGAACAGAGACACAGGACTTCTGGGGCAGACAGATGGAATGCTGGGAATCTGCGACAGTGTGCAGCTTTGTCTCTTTAATGCTTTTTTTTTGTTGTTGTTGTTAAAACAGGTTCACCTATTCAGCTTTTTTGGAGAGCTCTCCATTTCCTGGTTATTTGTTGTCTTGGTGAAATACTGCTACATAACAAACTATTCCAAAATCTTAACAGATCTTGAGGACAGTAATTTTATTCATTTGCTACGATTCTGCAATTTGGGGAGAACTCAAGAGCGGTCCATCTCAGTGAGAGCGCAACAACGGGATGTCTTGACTGAGGTGCTTCCTCGGTGACCTCACCCACATGGCCAACAAACTGATGAGGACTCTCCACTATGGGCTCAGTTGGCTTATTGGTTGGGGCCTCAGTTCGCCACCCAGCCTGGCTGCATGGGAGGGTCTGGCTTCTCACTGTATGGTGGTCACAGGGTCATCAACTATCTTATGTGGAGGCTGGATTCCCCTAGACCACAAAGGTGAACATACCCAAGTCTTAAAGTATAGGCCTGAAATCGGCATAGCCTGATTGCTTTTTAAAATATTTTTAACTTTTCAATTTTAAATTTTATTTTACTAGGTATAACATGATTCTCGCCATATTTTAATCTTTAAAGTAGGTCATGGCCCAGATTCAACAAAAGGGACCACACAAGAGCATAGATATCAGAGGATATGGTTCACTGGGATCATCAAAGTAACAATCTAGCCCACCTACCGATAAAAGAGATGATTGACATTTGACAAAAATTAAAAATTTTCAGGCTTTTAACAATGTTAAGGTATCAGTTTCTAACAGAGGCTCAGTATGACTCTAAAAAGCTTGCAACAGAATTCATGTCACCCCAGACTAATAACCTAGTAAAGAACACAGAGTCATAGTACTCACAAAATGTGAAAGATGGGACCATTTTCTCCAAGGTTTGAAGCAAATTCTTTATGAAGGAAAATTTACCAGCCAGAAGCTTGCAGATTCACTTTTGTTTCCCTGCCTCAATACAATATTTACTTAGCTCACACAGTCTCTCAATTGCTTACTCAGCAAATGTGTATTGTTTCTTTGTCGTGTGGATACATAAGGTACGGTGATGTATGTTAAAAGGGAATCATATACTAAAAGAGAGTCCGAACATATTGGTCTCATGTGGATTTGGACTATCTGAGAAAAGTAGTTTAAAGAATTCTCAACTTTACTTTCCCCTGTAACTAATAAAGCCCTCCAAGATTTGTATTATGGAATTATGGGACACATGAGCTGCTGTTCTAGAAAGAACAAGCAACCTTAATTCCCTGTAACTAATAAAGCCCTCCAAGATTTGTATTATGGAATTATGGGACACGTGAGCTGCTGTTCTAGAAAGAACAAGCAACCTTAATTGAGTTTCTGCCACAGATGGGCTCTATGCCTCTGGGATAGCTCACCAGCACCACCGCCATCTCTAAGCCTCTGTCTCTTCACCTGTGAAAAATCCAGATATGAAGATTGAGTGAGAAGAAATAAAAGAAACTAAAATACAACAAAATATGAAATGTGAGGTGTATCATGTACTGTAAAGTATGGGACAAAAGTACTGTTTCGTGATGATAGTATATAAAGATCTATTTTAAACAACTCCGGTTTTGTTTTGTTTCTGGTAAATGTTCTGGCAAATGTTTTACAATCTCACACACTGGAATTACAGATTCCCAGTGCTGTTAAACCTGGTTGCAGGTGTTTTGGGTTTTGTTTTTATTTTTAGGATTTATTTATTTATTTAAGAGAGAGAGTGGGCACAAGGGTGAGGAGAGGGAGGGTCAGTGGGAAAGTGAGAGAGATCCTCAAGCCGACTCTAAGCACAAAGCCCATCACAGGCTTGATCCCAGGACCCCGAGTTCATGACCCGAGTCCATATGGAGAGTTGGATGCTTAACCCATCAAGCCACCCCGGCACCCCTCGTTGCAGGTGTTTTTAAGCACTCCATACAAAGAACATATTTTAGAACTTTTACAGATGCTAAAGAAGGATCCAGAATATAAATGCTAACTGTAGTTGAGGAAAACCACTTGAGAGGTACTGAATGTGGAGTATAGTGTCTCCAGGCCACTTGACATTTTCGTTAAGAAACCTCTTGCCAGGAGTAATTACCTGAACCTCACCTGGCCATGCCTAAAGATGAGAATATGCCCTTTCTCATAAACAAGAGTTCTCTCTGAAAATATCAAATCATAAAACAATGGCTAAGCCTCATACTTCATACTTTCTTAGGCGTTCTGGGGAATGGTAAGGAAGCAGAAGCCATGTTCAGAGTTCTTGAGGAATTTGCTGTCTATTAGCACTTCAAAATAGCCTAAAATGCTACTGTGGGCTGGTGGGAACAGCTGTGGGAGTTTATAGGCGCTACTACAGCTTAGGAAAGGAAATGACAATTCTGAGCTTGGGCAGGAAGGAAAGGTTCCTTAAAGAAAGGAACTTCATCGGATGAATGGATAAGGAAGATGTGGTCCATATACACTATGGAGTATTATGCCTCCATCAGAAAGGATGAATACCCAACTTTGTAGCAACATGGACGGGACTGGAAGAGATTATGCTGAGTGAAATAAGTCAAGCAGAGAGAGTCAGTTATCATATGGTTTCACTTATTTGTGGAGCATAACAAAAAGCATGGAGGACATGGGGAGATGGAGAGGAGAAGGGGGTTGGGGTAAATTGGAAGGGGAGGTGAACCATGAGAGACTATGGACTCTGAAAAACAATCTGAGGAGTTTGAAGTGGCAGGGGGGTGGGAGGTCGGGGTACCAGGTGGTGGGTATTATAGAGGGCACGGATTGCATGGAGCACTGGGTGTGGCGAAAAAATAATGAAACTGTTATGCTGAAAATAAATAAATGAAAAAAAAAAAAAGAAAGTAACTAAACTTCCACTTAATATCCATTTCTCTATCTAAGCATTAAGGGTTACTGGCAGTAGTTTATGGACTTCAGCAAGTTCTTGATGGTTAAGATGTTCAGAGAGAGAGAGAATGAGAGAGGTGAAATGAAGGTGTTAAAGACAGGGGAGAAGCTTGCAATGAGGATGGCTGGAACAGTCAGTCAGTCTCTGCTAAGAATTCAGGGAACTGGCATTGGCTAGGTACGGCGCTCTAGCCATCTCAGTCCAAGCCCAGGAGTTTGGGCTTTCACTGATAGGCAATAAGAAGCAATCATTTTGTGCTTTAATGTATGATATTCCATCTTGTTAAAAAATTATGGAGTGAACATTTTCTATAGTTACATTTCCAATATTGAGAGTTCAGCGTCTTGCAGAATTCTGATGTTAAGAAATAGAGAAAAACCTTAAACATGGAGTCATTTTTCAATGACGGGATTATGTCTTTGACTAATCATGAGGATATTTCATTTCTGATTGTGTCTCCTTTCATCTATTTCTACTTCATACATTTCTTAGATATGGAAAAATCCACTCCTTTCAGAGCCCAATAAGAGATTTATTTTTTGTGTTGATTTTTTTCACTTTTGCACAAAAAAGGCATTATTATGTTTGTGAAGATGGTATAATACCAGGCTCAGAAGTGAGTGAGGTAATGCTACTGGAAGCACGGTGGCCTCATATGACAGTTACTATTGTCTTAAAACAACATGCCTAATGATGTCTCCTTTAGGAATTTCAGTGCAAAGTTAAATAATCCCTAAGACAGGTGATCTTGAAAAGAGAGCTCTGTTACATGCAAGGGTCTGTTTATGATGTGAATTATGAAAATAGGGTGTGAATTCTGGGGGGAGGGGTTGTGTGAATTAATCAGAATCTAATCAGCTCTCCACAAACTATGAGGTGAAAAGTACATTCATACTTATATCCTTATGGATGCTGAGAAGTAGCTAAGCCAGCAAATAACCCTATGCTGGCAAAGCCTACCTAAATATTCAGATAAACACAAAAGTCAGGTGAATAAGAAAGCCTATGCAGCCCTCAGAGGTACAGCCAAGCCAGCACTGCCTGCTGCCCTGTATTCTACAGGAATGCTAATTTTAATACCAGCCTGGATCTGTACTTAGCAAATCTCCAACCCTTGCACACAGATTTAGAATTGTACCTGACATATCCTAAAATGATACTTTGATTTTTCACTCTCAAACCATGCAATTTTGCTTTCTAAAACTTCAGCTGAGAATGAATGCATTTAACATTTGGCTTTGGCAGGAAGAAAATGTTTCAGTATAGAAATATGTGTCTCCATGAACACAACTGCTAATTCAAACTCTGTGTGCAATGAAAGACAGTGAATATGGAGCACACAGTAGGTACACAATGACACTGTTACCTTGACTCTCATGAGCTACGTGGTCAGAATTCATAGTTATATGTGTAATTTGGGCAAATTATAAATGAAGTAAATGGTGCCCAGAACAACCAGTGGCAGGAGAAAAATGATTAATGGTTCCAAGACAAAATAGAGGATAAAGAACCTAGAGACCCTAGTTCATGATCCACAGGAAGGAACCTGTATCTCATCCTGTTTTGTCTCTCAAAATGTCAGAATACAGGATAGACCCATCCTTTGCCTCCCACACAAAGAAATCAGAGATGGGTGGGTGGTCTCAGGAGTCAATTCTAAGGACAGGTCAGTAACAGGAAGAAGGACTATATATGAGTTCTACCTCCAAATGTGACTTGCTGTGTGACAAGAAAAGTGCTTCACATCTGTGAACCACAAACTCATCTGTTAAAGAAACGTTTAGAACTAAGTGGCTTAGGTCATGCCCTGATTATATATAAGGGCACCAGAAATTATTTCTTCTTCCTGATTCGCTACCATAATTCCAAAACTTTCTAAAAGGAAAAGTTTATTTTCAGGTGAGCATTGTTAAAAGCTGGAATAACAGAATTATCAAACATGAGGTACAAAAATATCAAACGTGAACTCCCGGGAAGCCCAGGAGGCACTGAAATGGCCAAGTGCACAGCTGTAAAGAAAATAAGGACTTTGTACAAAGGGCCACAGATATTAATTCAACCATTTCTTTACTAACCGCTACTGTGTGTCACAGACACCATTCTAGAGGAGTGGACCTGATAGTAAACAAACCTTAAAAAAACCTTGTGCTGGCAGTGTCTAATCCTAGTGGGGGAGATAGACAGTAAGCCAAAAAGGAACAATATTTGGGCATGGTTAAGTGCCGGGAGGAGAAATTGAGCAGGCAAAGGGAGAGACGATATCCGTGTGAGGAACACTACTACAGACAGGCTTTTAAGAGGAGGTGATATTTGAGCAGAAATCTGCAAATGAGTAACAGCCATGTGGATAACTCAGAGAAAATCACCCCTGCCTGGAGAATCAGAAAGTGTAAGTTAAGCCCTAAGGCTTGAACGTGCTTGGTGAGTTTGAGGAAATGTCGAGACCTGGCTCTGGAAGGAGGGAGGATTCAAAAAGGGACAAGGTTGACAGAGCAAGTGGCCTGTCCCCAGGGGACAATGTGGGTGGGTTTCCTGCTAGTGAGGGCCACACCTATGCTCTGATTCAGGTAGGAAACCATTAAAAAGACTTTTGGCTAGTAACATGTTCTAAGTTAAATTTCAGGAAGATCACTCCGGATGCTTCATAGAGAATGAATTTCAAGGAAGCCAGCCTCTACGAGGAAGATGTAAGGTTCAGAAGGTTATTGCAATGTCAAGCCAGAGATGATGGTGGTTTGGGCTCAAGTAATAGAGACAGAGCTGGTGTAAGAGGTGGTCATTTATGCATATATTTTACAGGTAAAGCTACAAGGACTTGATGACGGGTTGAAATGTCACCCTCTAGAGTGACATGCTTTCCACGTGTGGTTATACAAGATGAATTCTTGGCAGAAGGAAGTAGAAAGTACAAATGAAATCCCAGAGAACGCAGTACTGCCGGCCCTGGGGACAATGGAATGACCAAGGTATTGGGTTGAATATAAAGTAAGTAATGTGTATCTGAGGAATCCAACTTAACATCCTTCAGTGAACACAGGTCTCAAAAGTTGGTGAGTCTTGAGACCACTGTTCACCACGCTGTGTGAGATGCTTTACCCAGAGTTCTGCTTCCTTGTAGTTACCACGTCAGAAATAAAGCCCACTGTGGTGGGGGGTGGGGTGGAGGATGAAAAGGCCCTGTGGCCCTACGATGACAAACTTAAAGTAAGGAAAATGCAGCTCTACATAGGCTGAGTCTATGAAACAAGAAAATCTGATTGGGAACTCAACCCCCTGTAGTTCAAAAGCCGCCAGTCGAAGGGAAATCACAAGATAGACTTTCTACGCGGTTGCTCCGACTGTCAGTCATATTCAGATAATTGGCAGCAGCACCATGTTACCGTAATTTTCTTTTCAGAATATGCCAGAATATAAAATGCTTGTTGTAACCATATCACAATGGATATGCAGTGAGCTTTGACTACTGCAGCCACTGATTTGTGTCTGTGAGTTACACATCTCCTCTAATGAAACTTGGGGCTGCCCATGGTTACTGTTAGTATAAACTACCCCATAAAACTTTGTGTCATACTGAGACACACACACACACGGAGACACACAGTTTCCTTATCATTATGCAATTGTAATTTAATTAATTCTGATATTTTCATATATATGATATTTTAAAACACTGAGTCTATCAGTTAACTTTGTGAATAACTTCAGTTGTAAGCTCACTGCTTCTTGAACAATATTTAAGGGTTTCTGCCTCACTTTAATATCTCTAATTGTCCATGATATTTTCTTAGATTAGTAAGAATTAACTGACAGCACATTGTTTATTAATTCATGCATAAAATTTTCCAAAGGTATCTGCCATTTAGGAGATGGCTCCAGCACTGAAATGTCAGAGAAGGAGAGAGACACTGGGATGTAGGAGCAAGCGATAGCTCCTGTTGGCCCCACCACTTCTTAAGGGGATGTGTCATTTTCTAGCTATTCTTCCAGTTTCTTGAATATCCTGTCTCATTCAATCTGAATAGATAAACTCCAAGTGGAGACTAATATCTAGCCAGGCTGGTAGGAATGTAGCAGAGCCTGGATTTTCATAGTGCTGGCCACACGGTGGTTTATAGGGTCTGCTTTAGGGAACACTCAGAAATGTCTCCTGATGTCCACCTCCGACCCTGAAATTTTAGCATTATGGTGTATCCCCTTGTGTTATGGATTGTTTCCCTGGACTTCAAAATTCCAAGAGCCCCCTGGAAAGTACACTGCATCAACAAAAACAGGCTTACTGGAGTCTCTTCCATGACTGGCAGAGAAAGGCAGTGGAGACGGGAGGAGGTAGGAAGCAGGTCCACTGCTACTGAAAGATTTGAAATGAACTCAAGAAGGGCACAGGATGAGGACAGGGAAGATGCCAAAAGGAAACCTCCCACCTTACCTAAAACATGGCCTTTCATAAGGACTTAGGGCCAAGGATAGGAGGAAAATGGGGAACTGGACACCAGATGAGGCAAGAGGAAGGTACGTGGGGTTAGTCATGAGTGCAGTGATGAGAAGGAAAGCCCAAATGGGGTGGTTGAGGAAAGGACAGGACAGTTATAAGCAAATAATGTACTTGGAAAGCAGATGCAGTAGAAGTCGTTGGGTCCGTCTTCAGCTGTGACTGTCCTTAAGCATGCCTGTAATCTTTGCACCATACAGCTACCAGAATTCAGAAGGATCCAAGCACTTTCATTAAATACTGTGCTGATAGAATTAAATAGAAATGTGTGATTAAAGGGGTAAAAGGAGAGTCTAGAAAATAATATGTAAAAACCTGTTCATAAAATGTAGCTATGAAAAACATGAAAGAAAGAAGATGGTAATTTGATAAATTCAAGCAACGGAGTGTGTGTGTGTGTGTGTGTGTGTGTTCTTTTCCTGTTCCCAGTAAAAATGATAGCTAACATGCACTGAAAGGCTTTTTGTTTTGTTTTGTTTTGTTTTTAACATTCCAGGGATGAGCCTACGTTCTGTATGTATATTAACTCCTTTAAGACTTAAAATAAGCATATGAGGAAGGCCCGCGTATCCCCTTTTTGCAGAAGAGAAAATGAACCACAGAGAGATCATCAACTTATTTAAGGTCACATAGAAAGTAAGTGAAAAGACTGACATTTTATCTTTGGCTCCAAAGTCTGTGCAATTAACAGTTATGCTTTACTGGCTCCTTAAGAAATTATTAAATCTCACAACATGTTTTTATGTTCCCCATTTTAGGACTATAACAATATGTTGTTATTTACATGTTTATATGTCTATGTCTCTATTTCCCTAGACTGCATAATTCTTAAGGGCAGGAACTCAATCTCTTTTGTCATCTCAGGAACTGAAACAGTATCTGGTACATAAAAACAACAACAAGACTGAATATTTATCTAGGCTTCACAATATGCCAGACGCTAAAGAAGTAATTTATTCAATTTGTGGGATTTTTGTGTTTTGGGTTTTTTGTTTGTTTTGGAAAGCAAAAAACGAAGAGATATAGGGAGGGAGGAAGGGAGAAAGAAGAGACAGGGGGAAAAGGGAAGGATAAGTAGGTTGGTTCAAAGCAGAGAGGGAAACTGCCATACACACACACACGGAGGGTAAAGAGCCAAAAGAGCAGATATTTTATGACAACATGAACTAGATTTTATTTTTGCTCTGTTCAATGTTTCTAAAATTCAGTCTGAGATTTAATGTAAATCTATTTGAAAGGAGTTGCTAAATCTTAACTGGAAATACTTCTTTGTGCTAAATAATCTTTATAGCATTCTAAATTATAGCCAAGTAGCAATATCATTACAGGGCTGTTTAGCCATAGCACTTTATGTGGAAAGTCAGAGAAGGTGATGATGCATATCCAAATGTATAATAAAGAACTTTTAAAAATCATCGGTATCTTTATTTACTCAAAATACTTTTTATTTAGCCATTTTAATGCATTCAAGATTGAAGGAGAGAATGAAACTAACCAGTGGGAACTGCAAAATGTCTGTGAAATGATAATAATAATATTTTTTTTTTTACTCCTGCAGTACTTTCCAAGAGAGAAGGTCAAAACACTTTATAACCATTAATACATTCAACCTCACAGGAGCCTGGAGGATATGTAGGTAGTAAGCAGTTTGAGTTTACTTTGTGGGAAATGGGAATGGTGATGAAAGTGTTAAGTGGAAATGCTCAAAGCTGTTAACAAGATGCACTTGGGTGCACTGGTTATCCTTGGATAGCACACCCCAGAATTCCCACTGTGCATTGATGGGGCTTAAGAGGACCACCTGTGGCTCCTCATGAGGTCTTCCCTCCCCCTTGCAGCAGAATTCCTCTCATATAACATCAGGAAAAATGCATGTAGACCTAAGGAGGATACAAAGGGAGCATTAGATCTAGCTCAGTGCCCTCCCACAGTATATGCCCTGAGAGGTGATTAAATGGCCTTCATTTGAACAGCTGTATTCACAAGAACCTCATGCTCATATGGTGGTCCCTTCCAAAGAAGACCAGCTCTAAGTAGGATGAGGAGTAGAACTTATCAAGGACTTGTTGGCTGAGGGAAAATTGGGTAGAACTCAAGAACCAAGGCAACTTCCATAATCCAGAGAGCAGTCCTTCATGCCATTGCTACCAAACCATACTTTTCCTTTAGGGGTCACATATAAGGAGAAAGACAGTAAGACCAGGAATAAGACCATGATCATGATGTCTCCTCTGGCCAGAACCACCTCAGGCAACTCAATATGCTCTATTATCTGTTTGAATACTCCCAGTCCAGTAAGGAGCAAACTATTGTTCTTTGCATATGCAATACCCATGGCATCTTCATGAGAAAGTCATAAACTTAAAATTTTTTGAGTGACAGAAATACGCCAAGCTCCGGGTAGTACTGAGGCATCTTCAGATTCAAATTAATAGAATGTTTTAAATAGAATTACATTAGAGTGACTCCCAGGTTTTAAGAGAAGATAGAGATCAGATTGGACATCAAGGTCCATTTTGTCATATAATTGCTAGAAAGCAAATATCCATTCCCTTGTCCACTTGACATCTACTATGTATAATGCATTGAGGCAGAAATGGTTAGGACTCCAGTGATCTAGAATGCATAACTCCTTGGAGGCAATAATGCTGCTGGGAGATGGAAATATCAGCATTCTAAGAGTCTGATAACAATTTAACCTTGTAAAGGAGAAGTTGCAAAGGCAGGTGTAAGCAAGTAGTGTCTGCGGATGATGTTGAAGGTGAGGCATGCAAAAGCTCATTTTTGCTCATGCAAAATCCTCATGAGGATTCCTCAGGGATATGAGAATTAAGCAGATTGTTGAACAATGGGTAACAGGTATACTTGTGGCAAAGAAGACAGGAAATTTTCCATTTTTGTTTTACCATGCATCACCAAGAAGAGAATACTGGTTTAATGAAATGAGTGAGTGAGTGAGTGAATGAGGGACTGAATAAATCGGTGGTTGAGTGAAGATATTTCCAAGAAAGAGCCTGCCAGGAATAAGGTGAAAACTGGAGGATGCTCTCGCCTTTCAGAGACAAGCTTAGAATCTCTAAGTCCGTGATGTATCAAATGGTGCTCCTATCAGCAATGATGATAGGGAATAAGAGGACAAAAAGTAGAGTTTAAAAGATCACACCCTGATTTATTTCCACCTAAAAACAGATGGGCATGCAATAACCGTTATATAAATGCTAGCTGGCTTGAATGAATTACCACTCTGGAAAACCTACCATCTTAAATTTAGCTATGGGGTGCCATCACGATGAGCTGTCTGGCTCCTTTGTAAACCATCCAAAACCAGAATGGAGTGGGATCACATCAGTCTGAATCAGGGCCTGGCTCTGAACAGCTTGAGATGCCGGCTTGGAATTTAGACTTCATGCTTGTGTCTAGTCATGTCCCTACCTCCTGCTAGAAGAGCAGATCCATGCAAATGCTTTGCCACTGCTGGTGAGAAGTGCCGTCTCCATGTTGCAAGACAGCAGGGTTTTTAGCATTGTGTTAAGTGGGATCACAATGGGGAAAACTGATATATTACAAACCTAAATAGTTCTCCTTCACTTCTGCTTACACAAAAGGAAGGGCCCAACAGAGAGATGAGTAACATGCTGATGCAGAAAAATTTTCCCCAACTGATCTCTCCTATCCCATAATGCAATGTCTTGTACTCTCAGCCTGTACCCAAGACCCAGAAGCTGATTATTTTATTTGTTTATTCCCTTTTAAATCATATTTTTCCTTCCTCTTTTTATTGAGTCATAGTTTACATATTACAAAATGCAAAATCTTAATTGCTGATACATGCAATGACAGGGGTAACTTCAAAACTATTATGTTGAGCAAAAGTCAGTCACAAAATAGAAACTATTCCAAGCAAGCATTTATATGAAGTTCAAGAAGTGGAAAAAACCAATTGATAGTGATATTTGTTCTTAATCGAGGTTATGTAAACTTCCTTCTCCTTGAAGTTGCCAATGACTGATTATTTGGTTTAATTTGCACTAGAATTGTTCCTTCCTTAAATGAATACTTGACATGACCTCCAAAATTGCTCCATAAAGTAGCATGGCAGAAGACGGATCCTACTCAGGAATGACTTTCAGTTTCTTCTACTTGTTTTCTTATGTGAGAAAACACAAACTCAAGGGATCCTGGAACACAATGATCCTATTCTAACATCTTGTACAAAGGCCACATCTCACTAATGGGAAAGTCAAGGTTAATCAGAAGGTCACAGTGGCAAAGTCCCCACTGAAATCCACATCTTCCAACTTACACGTTATCTCAGGAAAAGTGAGAGAAAATCACTATGTATACAGGTGCATATGCACACGCCCCCTTTCAAATTGTCAGTATCTCCCATCTCACAGAACAGTTTAGCAAGGTGAAGAGTTCAGGAAGATATGAGAACTATCTCTTTTCTTTATCTGGATTTATTTAGATTCCCACCAGCGCCATCTGAAGGGCTTTTAGAATGTGTGGCAGATAGACTCAAAACTGAACCCTCATTTCATTTGGGTATTCCTACTTAGAGTGATTTGTGTGCCCTGTAACTCAAGTTTAAAGCCAAATAAAATGGGGAAGATATTTATCCAGAGTGCAAAGCCAATTTGATAGCTATAGCATGGGTAGCTATTGACACCACAGTAAAAATTCCAGCTAGCACATTCATTTTTTTAAGATTTTATTTCAAACTAAGCATAAACCTTCCACTTACTTGACCAAATAGACCATCCTCTTAAGTAATGTGTTCCCACCTCCATCATAAAGCTTCTTCTGGCTGGCCACATCTGGCTGATGAGCACTTGCCTTACGTATCATGTGCACTATCTTATACCAGTACTGTCACAAGTCAGCAGACTAAGGTTTTCAGTAACTATTTGCATTTACGAGTCCTATCTCATCCCAAATACTTAAGCATGGGAATCAATTCTTATCTCTCTGAGCCTCAGTTTCCTTACCCATAAAATGGAGGCAATATTGGTCTCCTACGTGGGGATAAGGATTGCTCGTCCAGATTGCTGAACACTCCTCACAGTGCCTAGAATATATTCAACTTCAGTAAGTAGTAGCTAGCTAGTATCATCGTTGTCATCAGCACCAAGAGTATTGTTCTCATTACATTCGTAAAAGCACATAGTGTACAAAGTAGATGTGAGCCCGTAGAAATCTATAGAATGCTTAGTGCTTCGGGGCGTCTGACCTGCCTCAATACCCCACCAACAGCATAGGCTCAGGGAGGTGCTTGTCTAGCCTCTGCCTGTTACTGGTCGTGACAAAAAGCTCATCATTCTCAAGGTAACCTCTTGCTCTGAAGTCCAGAAGCAAACCCTTCCCATGCTTGCATTTACATCTTTGAGTTTAGGAAACACTTCTTGCATGAACCAGTAGTTTCTCCCCATTACACTTCATCTACAGAGAGGACAGACATAGAAGGTTCTCAGGATTCCTGGAGTCTGAAACATTCCTTCCTTTTTTTTTTTTTTTTTTTTTTAATTTTTTATTTTTTATAAACATATATTTTTATCCCCAGGGGTACAGGTCTGTGAATCACCAGGTTTACACACTTCACAGCAAATAAATGTTGTATTGAGTTAGCAAGGCCACTGCTTATTCTGGGTCTTTGTTCAAGTGGCCCTTTCATCTCCAGAGAATTTTCCTAGGTCCTGCTTGCCACAAATTCTGCACCTTTATCTCTGAGCCTGGGTTAATAGTTTTTGAAAGTCTGTTATAGGTCCAGAAATCCTGGCTTTGCCGGCCCCAAAAGTCACAAAAGAAACAAATATTGTTCTACTGTGAAGTGGGCCTTATTGTCACAACAGAAAGAGTGGCATTCACTTTCCACACGGGCCATGGATAGGAGTTATTTTTATACGTAGTTATATACATAGATTATTCCAACCCATTTTGTTTGCAATAAAACTGAAATACTACTAATAATTATTTTTATCACTAACTCTGATCTTCTCTGGCTCATGGCTTAGTGAATATATATATTTTTCAAAAATCAATATTTAATAAAGTTATCAGTGTCTCTGTCCTAAATTGAAGCCTCTCTCACATACACACACACACACACACACACACACACCAATACTCTTTTTTGAGAAGCTAAAGAAATCGCTGCTTTCTACTAACTGCTCACAGCTCTTCACTTAGACCTGTACCCCTGGGGATAAAAATATATGTTTATTAAAAAAAAAAAAAAGTATGTTTCCTAACAGTAGTTGGCCCCCAAAAGTTAAGCATGTTATTGTTCTAAAACACTTCTGTATCCTTGCAGCAAGCATGGCAAGATATTTTGCTGTGAAATGTTAGGCCTGCTTGTGTGTATTATCCACTGTTGTATTGTACACCATGCCTACCAGCTCTCTGGTTCTCCATGGCTGTCACAAAGAATAGATCAGAAACATAACTCTTTGGAGAGTCACCACTGTTTCTTACATCATTCACTATGGCCCCCTTACACCAAAAATTCTTATAAAATAATTTCCAACTCATGCCTTGAGTCTCTTTCAAGAAACATTTCCAGGAAGAAATATACAAAGAAACAGGATAAAACACCACTTAAGACAGTGTTTGCCTATCTTCTACATGAAACCATTTATGCTTTTAGTGTGTTTCTTTACCAACACAATGCATGTGAAGACATCACAGGCATATCCCACAGCAGAGCCAACTGCAAAGTATTATCAAGTCCCCGGGAAGGATATAAATGTGCCCAAGTTATTTAATAATTTTCCAAAATTGTCACATTCCCAAATTTTATCTATGACATTTATCACATGGAGGAACATTCCAAAGCAAAGGACAATAATGATGAAAATAATGATATGATAATATCTAACATGTATTTTGCATGCTTACTATATACTTGACATCATACTAAGCACTTTTTATTTTATTTTACTTCTTTTCAGTGTTCCAGAATTCATTGTTTATGCACCACACCCAGTGCTCCATGCAATACTAAGCACTTTAAATGAATACTCTGCTTTATCAGAATAATACCCCTAAAAGGAAGTTCCCATTTTATAGATAGGGAAATAGATGCTGTAAGAAATGACTTATCAAAATCTTATCTGCTCAGGAGGTAAAAGAATCAGGATGAGGACCAAAACTATGCTATTAGTTTTCTAACATGGAAAGACCTAACATCTAAATCTGAGGCTTTGTTTGTCAGTGACCACCTTACCTAATAGCCCTGCCCAAGTTCTGATGTGCCACTGATGTGTGTTGGTGAAAAGAAACACAGAAAAATAAGCCCATTGAATGACAACCCATTCTCTCAAGGCTTGTTGTGTAAGTGAACTAAGCTGTTCATTGCAGGTCACCCTGGCCCCAACTGTCTTCTAAATCTGATACACGTTCTAAGCTTTCAAGTCAAGGTAACCCTACTAGCCATTGGAGATCATATGAAAAAGAAAATGGGATTCTATATATGATTATATGAAGGGAGATTTCTAATCTGTACAAATAATTCAACATAGAGCCTTTCATAGTCAAGCAGCTACACTGTCATTGCATTCTACCACGTACTGTGTAACTTACAAGTCATTTCACTTCTACTAGTTTAATTTTCATTATCTCTAAAATGTGGATAACAATCATATTTGTCTCATTGAAAATTCATGAGTTTCAAATTAAATAATGTATGGAAAGCATTTAACAAAGGGACTGGCATATAATAATTGCTCAGTAAATAGGAAATATTTATCATTGCACTATATCATCTTCATCAAAGTGGAAGAAATTTTCCACTTGGGATGACTGATTCACATACACTTAATTTCCATGAAATTAGAAAAGTGACCTCAAGATCAACAAATAATAATATGTATCCAGTACAAGAATTTCCTCTTAAATTTCAGAGTTGACTGTGAAATTCTTATTCACAAAATTTTCTGAAGGAGAAATAGGCATTAAATTCAACTTTACATATTGAATTGTTTAGTTACTACCTAATTGAACATAGATGTTTTTCTGCACATTTTAGGCCACATGTGGCCATTTTCCTCCATCTATTTCCTATAAGTTTACTTCAGAGCTTAGGAGAAACACTAAGTTTTGATTTTGCTATTTAAAATCCCATTGTGACCTTCAAAAATGATTGCAATTTTCATTTAAAATTGTTTTAAAATATGATCCAGTTTCTGGAGATGCTACAAAGTTTCAATTTTTAAAAACCATTTAGGGAAAGGATAATCCATTTTTAAAAGATATTATTTATTAGAGAAAGAGAGAGCAGGGGTGGGGGACAGAGGGAGAGGCAGACTCCCCACTGAGAAGGGATCCTGACATATGACTTGATTCCAGGACTCTGAGATCATGACCTGAGCCAAAGGCAGATGCTTACCTTACTGAGCAACCCAGGTACCCCAAGTATAACACATTTTTGCAGGCAGTATAATTTAAGAAGCTAGACTTAAGGTTGAACTACCTTGTGTGTGCCACGTAAGAGCTGTGTAAACTAGAAGAAAACATTTAATGGACTCCAATTCACATGTAAGTTAAAGAACATGTACTTCCAGAAACTGTGGCTAAGATTACACATGCATTTGAGATGCTTGAGATGTGTAACACTCACTAAAAGTAATATGGTTGTGGGTACCTGGGTGGCTCAGTGGGTTAATCCTCTGCCTTCCGCTCAGGTCATGATCCCAGGGTCCTGGGATTGAGGCCCGCATTGGGAATCTCTGCTCAGCAGGGAGCCTGCTTCTTCCTCTCTCTCTGCCTGCCTCTCTGCTTACTTGTGATCTCTCTCTCTCTCTGTATCAAGAAAATAAATAAAATCTTTAAAAAAAAAAAAAGTAATATGGTTGTGCTAATAGTGGTTTGTGATGTTAGCAGCTGTACTAAAGAAGTGACTACTTGTTGTTCTGCCTGAGAGAAAAAGCATCCCCAAAAGAATACTCTTGGGTTAAATGGTACCTGGGTGCCTCAGTTGGTTGAGTGGCTGACTCTGATTTCAGCTCAGGTCATGATCTCAGGGTTGTGAAATCAAGCCCCACACCCAGCATGGAGCCAACCTGGGATTCTCTCCTTCTCCTCTGTCCTTCTCCCCATTTGCATGTGTGATCTCTTTCTCAGAAAAAATAAATAAATTTAAAAAATAAAAGTAATAATAATACTACTAATACACATGCGTTAAGATTAGCCTTTGTTACTTTTGCCTTAAAAAGGGAAAACTGCTGTTCAATAACATTGGCCCCCAATTCTAGCACCTCAAAGTAAAGGTCGAAGCTCCCTCTCTAGGAAACAGTACCAGTAAAACCTCTATCTAAGATAAGCCATCATTTAAAAATTTTTTATTGTATCATATGTACTTTATATTATTCTGTATTGATAGATTTGAATTATTTCTGTAACAAAATTACTCATTATTCTTTTCAGCCTCTCTGAGTCCAAAGTGAGCACATTATGTAAGAAGAATTAATGTTCATTGAAAACCTACTATGTGCCAAGGGATATTCATAAATGCTATTTGCTTGCTTGTTTATTAATATTTAATTACATATTATCTAACATACCTGTCCAGACATGCTATAATACATCTAACAGATAAGAAAACTGAGGCTCAGGGTCTTATGGTCACACAACTAATTAAGTGGCTAGGATGTTCAAGACTGTTATGTTCTTTTTATTAATTGACCCTCTTAGCATTATGAAATGTTCTTCTTTGCCTTTTAATTAATTGGAGCATTTACTCCATTAATATCTCATTGAAGTATTGGTGCCAATGGATTCAAAGTTATCATTTTGTTATTTAGTCTTGGTTTGCTCCCCAAAGTTTCTTTTCCACTGGTCTTCCTTTCCTGCTTTTATTTAAATATCTTTCATAACCCCATTTTAATCTATCTATTGATTTTTTACCTATACTTCTTTTTTTAATAAATTTCATTTATTGAAATCCCATTTAATTAACATATACTTTATTACTAGTTTCAGAAGTAGAATTCAGTGATTCATCAGTTGCATATAACACCCAGTGCTCATTCCATCAAGTTCCCTCCTTAATGCCCATCCCCCAGTTAACCCATTCCCCAATGACCTCCCTTCCAACAACCCTTGGTTTGTTTCCTACAGTTAAGGATTTCTTATGGTTTGCCTCCCTCTCTTATCTTATTTTTCCTTCCCTTCTCCTATGTTCATGTGTATTGTTTCTTAAATTCCACATATGAGTGAAATCATATGTTATTTCAATTTCCCTGACTGACTTATTTCACTTAGCATAACACTTCTGCTTCCATCCATATGTTTGCAAGATGTCATTCTTTTTTATTATTATTATTTCTTTTCAGTGTTCCAGAATTCATTGTTTATGCACCACACTCAGTGCTCCATGCAATATGTGCTCTCCTTCATACCCACCACCAGGCTCACCCAACCCCCCAACCCCCCTCCAAAATCCTAATTTTGTTTGAGTCCACAGTCTCTCATGGTTTGTGTCCCCCACCAATTTCCCCGAACTCACTTCTCCTCTCCATCTCCCCATGTCCTCCGTGTTATTCCTTATGCTTCACAAATAAGCGAAACCATATGATAATTGACTCTCTCTGTTTGACTTATTTCACTTAGCATAATCTCTTCCAGTCCCATCCATGTTGATACCAAAGTTGGGTATTCATCCTTTCTGATGGAGGCATAATACTCCATTGTATATATGGACCATATCTTCTTTATCCATTTGTCCATTGAAGGGCATCTTTGTTCTTTCCACAGTTTGGTGACTGTGGCCATTACTGCTATGAACATTGGGGTACAGATGGCTCTTCTTTTCACTACATCTGTATCTTTGGGGTAAACACCCAACAGTGCAATTGTAGGGTCATAGGGAAGCTCCGTTTTTAATTTCTTAAGGAATCTCCACACTGTTCTCCAAAGTGGCTGCACCAACTTGCATTCCTACCAACAGCGTAAGAGGGTTCCCCTTTCTCCACATCCTCTCCAATACTTGTTGTTTACTGTCTTGTTGATTTTGGCCATTCTAAATGATGTAAGGTGGTATCTCAATGTGGTTTTGATTTGAATCTCCCTAATGGCTAAATATGACAAACATTTTTTCATGTGTCTCCTAGCCATTTGTATGTCTTCTTTGGAGAAATGTCTGTCATGTCTTCTGCCCATTTTTAGACATGATTATCTCTTTTGTGTGCATTGAGTTTGAGGAGTTCTTTATAGATCTTGGATATCAGCCCTTTGTCTGTACTGTCATTTGCAAATATCTTCTCCCATTCCGTGGGTTGCCTCTTTGTTTTGTTGACTATTTCCTTTACAGAAGCTTTCTCAACATTATTTTTTAATAGTTGCTCTACAGATTAAAATACACATCCTTAATCTTTTAAAGTATATTTAGAGTTAATATTCTATTACTACATAAAATGTAGAAAACTCAAACCTTAGTGTATTTATTTTCCATATGCAGGAGTTGTCATAGTTATTACCCATCCACACATTGTAAACTCCAGAAGATAATGCCATTATTTTTACTTAACACAGACATAAGTATTTTACAGAAAATTATGCTTGGACTGGGCTGATGAAATAAGCTAGAGATTGATACAAGAGACATTTAGTGGTTCAAATCTTACAAATGATTTATATCTGAAGGTTGAAAGTAAAGCAGGAACCAAGAGAGTACTGGATTTCTGCCTTCTGTAAATGAAGACGTGTTTGTGCCATTTGCTATAAGTATAGATGGCCAGATTTGGGGGCAAAAATATAAGTTCAGGGGCGCCTGGGTGGCTCAGTGGGTTAAGCCGCTGCCTTCGGCTCAGGTCATGATCTCAGGGTCCTGGGATCGAGTCCCGCATCGGGCTCTCTGCTCAGCAGGGAGCCTGCTTCCTTCTCTCTCTCTCTGCCTGCCTCTCAGTGTACTTGTAATTTCTCTCTGTCAAATAAATAAATAAAATCTTTAAAAAATATATATATAAGTTCAGTCTTGGACATGAATTTGAGATGCCTTTGTGATGTCTAACAGGCGATGCCACAACACCAAGAAGATGAATGAGTTTGAAGCATAGAATTTGAAATTTGGGGGCTAGTTGCACATAAATAGTAATTGAAACCATGAGAATGAGTGAGATTATTTAGGAAGATCATATAGAATGTAAAAGAAAGGAGGCCTCATTGTGAGAAAATGTTACACAACTCCAGTCAGGTATCCTTGGGTGTAGTACTGAGTGTTTTTAGATTCTTGAGTAGAAAGGAGGGGGATATAAGGAAAGCCTGTGACTATGGAATCATAGAAGTCAAGAGCAAAACACATAGATTTAAAGAAAAGTGTAATTGCCAATAGAACCAGATACTCCTGGAGTATCTAGAAAGTTACGGACTAAGACATTTTATTGAATTTAGTATCATGTAGGTCCATGGGATCCTATGCAAAAGTATTCTCTCTGCAAAGACAGGGATGGGAGTCAGGACAGTAAATGAATAGAAGTTAGAGATGAATAAAAGTTACAAGTTAGCAATTCTTTAGAGATTAGCTGTGAGGTGGAAAGGGATTTAAAAAAAAAAAGATGTCTGCAAAGGAAAGATGACACTTAAGAGACAACATATTGTGTAAAAATAAGTACTGTTTTATTTGCTTGTTGAAGACAGGAAAAACTTCAGTGTTTCAGTCATTACTGGGAAAAGTGGGGAAAAGAGGAAGACACAGGAAAGAGCAAAGTCATAAGTTAGGAGGAGATTGGTCTTACACACAAGAAAGGGCCTTTTCCTACTAAGGACTGGGGAAAAACCAGAATGGAGATGTAAGACAGGTAGCACAAGGTGAGAGATTCATCACCAGAATCACCTTTCCTTCTTTGTGAAGTGAGAAACAAGGCTGTTTGTTGAGAACAAATGGAGGAGGAGGTAAAAAAGAAGAAGAACTCAAAATGGTTTAAAACATTAGGGCAGAGAATAAGGAGATCAGGAAAATGTGGTAGAAGGGATTGTGAGTGCAGGGCTTTAACTTGGCATTGAGATCCCAGACATATGGAGGAACTATCTGCCTGCTGAGTGATTTTCTTATAGGCATGTGCAGCTGCCAGGGTACTTGTCAGTGGACCTGGTATTGGTGTAACCTATTCCCCGAAGGATTTCCTCCAAAGTCTGTTCTAATAGGAGGTGATTAGGTAAGTCCACATGGAGCATACTTTTCCCATCTGTTTATCATTACCTACAAGAAGTGGAACTAATACTAACTGCAGTATCTACATTTCCCTGAATTTAAACCTTTGTTTCCAGAGTCCACAACTAGAGTGTTGGAAAACCCTCTTCCATGGTATTAAGTGGACATTAATGTTTTTTATAAGAATGTGTAATCAGGAAGTCTATAATTTCTAGTCTAGTGTATCTTTTGAATGTGCTTTACATATGTGCTACTTGTTACAACTTTGGAGCTGAAGGATTATCTTACTCAACTGATATATACAATCTTTCATGTGACCTCGTGGGCAAGACAAATTTTTGCAACCAGTTAATCAGTCAAATAAGAACTTTTTTTTTTTTATCATAAAAAGCCTGACTTGAACTTTTTTAATCTTATTAATCTTAAATTTTGATCTTATTTTTAAATTTAATTTTAATTTTGACCTAATTAATTAATTAATTAATTAATAATTTTGAGTGTATTTAATTTTGATCTTATTAATCTTATTAATAAATTACTTAATGGCAAGCATCTCTCTTCTGAGTTCTAATTCAAATACAGGTTAACGGTAGAAAAGGCACAGAGCATTGCCAGGAGTTTGTCACCAGGATGAAGCTGGGCCCCACATTCCTGCTTTGCTTTCTCAGGACTTCTCTTTGAAGCAAGACATTTCCTTCTGGCCTCTTGTTTGATGCCTCAGATGTTTTTGCCTCCCCGGGTAACAAACCACAGTGAGAGTCACTATGGATGGGAAATATAGATTTTCACTAAATGCAAACAGGAAAATTGTGAAGACTGAGGTGGAAATAAAAGAATCGCAAGGCAAAGGAATTTTTATAAAGATCAATCTTAGGAAAGAAGATACATAAATCTTAAAACTTATTTCTCTAAAGTATATACGCCCACACAGCTCCAGACAGTTCTTTAAATACATACACATACATACACACACATACACACACACACACACACACACACACACACATACACACAATTTGAGAGAGAGAGAGAGCATGCACCCATAAGCAAGAAGAGGGGCAGAGGAGGATGGAGAGAGAAATTCCTCAAACAGACTCCCCACTAGGACTGAGTCTGACATGAGACTCAATCTCAGGACCCTGAGATTACGACCAGAGCCAAAATTAAGAGTCAGATGCTTAACCAACTGAGCCACCCAGGTGCCCCTGGATAGTTCTTGTATGTCTTCAAGTAAGTGCACACTCCAGGTAGAAGAGAGCTTCTACATACGACCCTTTGCAGAAAAGTTATCTGTATTTCAACATTCGTTTAAGCAGTTCAGTTCACGGGTGACCTGCAAAATCCTAAAATGTCAGTACTGGGCAGTTCCACATCTGAAGTCTCAACGATCCATACGTAGATAAGAAAACTGAGTCTCAGAGAGTTGAAATAATGTGACCCTAATTGTCAAAATAGTTTTGTTTTTTTTTTTTAACAATTTTGAAATAAGGTTCAAAGTCTACAGAAAGTTTTTAAAATACCCAGGAATAAATCTATAGTCTTTCATCAGCTAACCCCGCTATTCCAGAACATAATTAAACCCTTTCATTGTTCTAGGAATTACTAAGCATACAGTGATAATTCAGGCACATATTCTGTTCTTAAGGAGCTATAAAAGGATAAGAATGTGCGCACAAAAAAAGTATAAATCAAGGAATATATAACATTGGATATGTGAATACCAGAAACAATGTACAGACAGTTTGGAGAACCTTAAAGCAGTCTGGCTTTCCTCTAATGGGTAGAGCACCAAGCGATGAATTGATTTCCAGAGCCACTACATTGCTAATAAAACATGTACCAGGAGATTCTTTTCCAATATTACTGAAGCTCTCCCACTTGCAACCAAAGTCTTGGAAGAGCAAAGACTGAGCCAGGTTCTGCATTACCGGGCATTGACCAACTGAGGACTGGGTATCCAAAAGCTGAACTCCACCTTTCTTCTCAGGAGGCATTATGGCTACACATTTCTATATAGACAACATTTTAATGATCAGCAATGGAAGGTGAACAGGCTGCTCTAGTGGAAGAAAATGGAAGAAGAATTGCCTTTGAAAAATGAGACAAAGGTAAATAATCTAGAAAACACATCTTTATATTCCTCCAAAAACCACTTCTGGGAAATCTACAGTTTAATACCTACAGAGTACAGAACACAAACAATGCCACTGAAGAGTCTGACATTCTCAGCAATAAAAAATTGACATCTCACTCCTCCAAACTCCCAACATTTTCTCACTGCCTCCCTTTTAAAAAAAATTTATTCTATTTTATTTTCTTTCAGTATTCTAATATCATTGTTTATGCACCACACCCAGTGCTCCATGCAATCTGTGCCCTTCATAATACGCACCACCAGGCTCACCCAAAGCCCCACCCGCCCCCGTCCAAAACCATGTAAGTTTGTTTCTCAGAGTCCACAATCTCTCAAGATTTATCTCCCCCTCTGACTTCCCCCAACTCACTTCCCCTCTCCATCTCCCAATGTCTTCTGTGTTATTCCTTATGCTCCACAAGTAAGTGAAACCATATGATAATGGATACTCTCTGCTTGACTATTTCACTCAGCATTATCTCTTGCAGCCATGTTGATAAAAAAGTTGGGTATTCATCCCTTCGATGGAAGCATTTTGACCCTGACTTTTGTTTCACCAAATTAGGGTTTATACTCTCATTGTTTGCCCCCACACTTCTAAACTGTAAGCACCTGAAGGAAAGAGTGTATGTCTACTTCACTTTTGATCTTTCTGTAACAGGAGCAGAGAATAAACATTCATTTGACCTAAAATGCACAACCAAGAAATCAGTTGGTGCCATGCATATAATCCAAAATTAAGGATTTCTTCCACAGATCCCAAATCACCCTAGAGACAAAGACTAAAGCATCCTACAGATATTTTTTCCATTGACTTTCTTAATCTATGCCAATATGAACTCAATATAAACTGTAATGTCTTTTTTTGAAAGCTATTTCCCCTTAGTTGGTTGCTCTGTGACATCACATGCCTGCCAGGTTAAACTATCATCCATCAATAGCTTCTGAACAATACTGGTTTCAGTGACAGCCTCAGGGTCAATCCCCAGAGATGTGGCTCCCAAGTAAATCAAGAACAATTTTTCGTGTGTGTGTGAGTGTGTGTGTGTGTGTGTGTGTGTGTTAGAATGTTGGCTTAGATTAAACCCAAAGCAAACTTTTGAGGTAAGCTGGCCTCTCTGAGGAATTCTGGCTTACAACAGAAGAGCTGGCACTCTCTTTTCTACAACCTCACAACCAGGTCTCACTCCACTGCTAACCCCTAACTTGATTTTTTTGTCTGTAATTCAATGAGAGTTTTTGCTTCCAAATCACTTTCAAATCCTCCAGCTGTGCTTTCTCCTGGTGCACGATAGGTACATTGCCTTCCAATTGAATTATCACCCTATTTATCTATTTTTCTATATTAAAGTCTGGTTAGCTGTTCTCTTCCGATGCCCTGGGGTCTGGCCCCTTCCTTAGCAAAGCCTAGCATTAGTTTCTCAGTAATAGCACTAGGTAGACTCATTAAGTTTCAATATTAAACAAGCTGTAGGAAACTTTGAGTTTTTTTCCACAAAAGAGAAATGAAATCTTGATATGCCTATATATATATATATATGTGGTGTTTTCAACCCCATCCCAAACCTTTTGTTACATTTTAATGCACATTAATATATGCAGAATAAGCTCTCAAAAGAAAAACTGCAGCTTAGTGAATGTTAAGAATGACAAAACCCAAGACTAATTGAGCCCCATAAGGGACTTGCAGATAATTTTAAATGATAAATTCTCTGCCTCTTCTCCTTATTATTTGAGCAAAAACTGGTGTACATGAAGGAAAAAAAGAGCCTGAGATAAAGCATTTCCAAAGTTATCTGTGTATGAAACTCCCCTACAGTTTCATTGCTCACTTTCACTCCTCACTAGACTAGCCAAAGAGTCCCCTGGATATGCACATCCCTGTCTCCAAACATCAGAGATACATTCCCAGACTCCCCCAAGAAAAAGCACAAATTCCCATGGCTTAGAGGGCAATGTTTCAGGGTTCTTCCATCTTTGGGTCCGATACCAACCCTACAAGGAAGGATAGCCGAGCTGGGTGGTATTAAGAGCCTGTGGCTTCCTGGGGCATTGTAGGGCTCTGTGCCCATCCCTTCAGCCTTCTCCAGAGTTATATTGCCAGCTCAGTCTCTGGATGGTCCAAAATTCACAGAAGAAGAAAAGTAAGGAGATAGCCAAGTAATTATAACAGAAGATGTTGAAGGGGAATTATTTTATACTAAATTACTATATCCTTGTAAATGAATGGGATTATTTCTGGGGGAAAAAAGGAGAAAATTATGTTTACCCAAGTGGAAAGTTTTATTTTCACTCATAAGCTGAGGCTTCATATCCCATTAAGCAGCAAAGGAAAATAACTCTTTTAGTCTATTCTTCTTCCTGTCAGTTTTGATTTAAATGAAAGAAAAAAAATTAATCAGGGCTACAGGTCAAAGGATTCTAGCTTTCAAAATAAGAACACCAGTATTGATGTTTTAAGGCAGTTAGCCAAAAGGGAAATAAACTATAGGAGCCAGTTTCAGATTCTATAGATTCTATGGGAACCAGTTCACACTACAGGGACTTAAGAGAGGACTCAAGATCCTCTCTCCGTCTCGCTGCTAAGGCTCTGACCCTGCCTGGGATGCACATTGTCTCTGCTCATTCTTTCCTGGTAAAGACAGTGAGGTGATTTAATTTCCATCAGGAGCTGCTACGCAGGAAGAACTGTCTTCACATAGAAGGCAGGCAGGCTAAGTGGTAAGGAGGGAAGTGTTCCAGAGTGTGATGGCATCACACATCTGTCCCAGGGGATGAGCTGGTTCTACCTCCAACCATATACCTACATTCGTTACAGAAAACACGAGAAGGCGGAGTTGAGAGGGAAGAGCCTCAACGTACTGGGAAATTTAGGAACAGCAGCAGCAGCAATGGGAGCAGGCAGAACTAAAAAACTCACTGAAATGAAAGGCTTCAGGCAGCCTATCGCAATAGGATTTCACTAGAAATGTGAATTGCTTCAGAATTCACCATCTCCTTCCCACCTGGTGCAGAGGAAACACCACCAGGGTCTATGCTGGTAGCATTTTCTTTCCCCGTGAGCCCTTAAGAATGGAAAGCTAGTAAAATATTTCAATAGCTAGCTATGGTCCACAAAATATGCACTCCCCAAATGATTATTACACTGTTGGCTTTAATTCAATTCCTTAGGGGTTCCTGATCAATATCTTGGTGAAAAAAAGTTACAACGCAGAGAGAAGAAAGCTCTCTAATTCATTCCACCAACATTCTTTCTCTGATGGTAGTGTTAGTCCATAATGACAGAGTATTTCTGGATAAATTCTGTGATCTTTTCCCTTAGGGTGTTACCCAGCTGAGTATATTAAACACCTTCCCAGACGTGCAGTAACTCCTTCTCTTCAACCCTCTTATCTTTCCTCAAGGGCTGTTCCCTCCCAGTCTTTGATATGTTGTTCTCCTTGTTACTACCTATCTTGTCAGGCATTTCCTCTGTGGTTTTAGACATTTCATGCATCATTGCTCCCAATGTCTTTTTCTCACACTTTTTGCTTCCTCTGCCTTGAATCACTTCTTGGTGAAATATTTCATGACATTCATTTTTCATACAAATTTGCAATTTACTTCCATTTCCTTCCTGATCATATCACATTTCACACTCCTTAAGATGCTGAGTGGAGATCTTCTTCCAGAAGGGTCTCCCATGAAAAGGAAGGAAAGGTAGAAAAATAATGTGCCATCATCCTAAAACCAGTTTATATACCAAATGGCTCTAGAAGATGCTATACAGACCAAAAGTAAAGGTGCAGTTTTGGGTCAATGACCAGACAAACAGGTTGTATAGATACAGTTACTCTGCAAGGGAGAGAGAGCTTGTCTTTCTCTGACATGATTAGTATTGCAAGCCTTGGTAATCAATCTTAAAATCCATATCACCAACCAAGAGTTAAACCATCTTTTTAAAAAATGGACTTCAAGGTTAGCAGATGTTGAGATAAAAATAAATTATAACTCAAAGATAGGTGAAAATCAAGAGATCCTTAGCACAGAAGAAGGCGATGTTTTTTTAACTGAGCTTCAAAGCCATATGGAGAGCTGATGAGGTGGAGAAATGTTAGCAGGATTTTTTTTCCAGATGGTGGGCACTTGAGTTGAGGAGCTGAATTTTGTAGAGGCCAAGGACCCAGGGAAAAAGGCTTTTGAGTCTGTATCAAACTGACTCTCAAGGTTGAAGGAAATGAAGTATTCAACTGAGAACAAGAGTCTAAAGAAATGGAAGGTCTAGGTAAAGGAGGTGACATGTGGAGCCAGCTGGTCATTTCCAAAAACATTCTCAGCATGTGTAAAGCTAAAAAGATATAAGAGAAACTCACTAATGCAACAATAAAACTTCCTGTGTTCCTCTGGAAGGAGGAAAGGGTGATCTACATATAGATAACATAATTAGTTGAGAAAAGATAATCAAACTTTCTCAAAATATTGGGCCTACATTGATCACATTAAAATCATCTATCTTTCTTTCTTTTTTTTTTTTTTTAAAGGTTTTATTTATTTGACAGACAGAGATCACAAGTAGGCACAGAGTGCAGGCAGAGAGAGAGAGAGAGAGAGAGAAGGAAGCAGGCTCCCCACTGAGCAGAGAGCCCTATGTGGGGCTCGATCCCAGGACCCTGAGATCATGACCCGAGTTGAAGGCAGAGGCTTTAACCCACTGAGCCACCCAGGCGCCCCTCATCTATCTTTCTTTAGTGCAAAATTCCAGGCCCCAATCCATTTCCTACTGAGAAGGAAGTCTTTAGCTGGGGCAGAATTTTTAAAAATTCACCAGGTAATTTTTATGGCCCTAAAGCTGAAAAGATTACTGATTACTGATAACGAATGTGCTACAGATAGAACCAAGTGCCAAAAAAAAAAAAAAAAAAAGACATAGACAAGGGAATAGGTTTAGTGCCCCCCAAACTTGTGACTGATTTCAAAAGACACTAAAATATATTTAACAATTGCAGCAAAAGTTACATGTGAAAAATAGTTACTTGAATGGATACTCTCATATAAAGGAACTGCAATGTCTTTCACAAATCAGACATCATATGATGAGGATTTCCGTATAATTTCATTTTCTATTTACTTAATGGTTAACTAAAAAATACTGTGAGATATTAAAGCTTTGTTTGGTTAAATTCTATATCCCTCTTAGAGCAGAGTAGTTATGTCTGGGTCAATAGAGACCTTTCAGATTTTCATGCTAACGACTAGGGACAAAGTATTTTAACATCTTATGTTAAAATATGGAAAAAAATACAAGATTGGAATGTTTATATATTTACTCTAGCATAAGCCTGGAAACTTCCTTTTAAAGGTATGCTATTTTTGGTATTTTGTTTGTTATTATTTTTAGCTTTTACTTTTCTTTTCTCTTAGAAGGTTAAACAAAAGGGAGCATTTAAAACCCTAAAAATATTGTTATGAAAGAGTCTCAAAGAAGCCTGTATATTGTGGATATTGTTTTTCTAGGAAGTATCTTTTTGTCAAGATATCCCCCAAAGTAAGTCTATTACTACACTGAGATGTGGCTCACAAAGGCCATTCTAAGTCAAAGGGTAATGGTTGAAAAATTCTTTTCACTGATTCATTGTAAAATGGAAAATGTAAAAATACTTCCTTTTCATGAAGACAAATTGCATTTTTAAATTCTCCTAATGAACCAGCATTCATCAATGCTTGCTCATTTGTCTTTGCAGGGGGAGTTCTGGGGGCACAGATAAGAAGATTAATGTCTCTGAACTTTTCAACACAGTCATGGTCCTCCCCTGGTGAACAGAATTAAGTCAATATCATTACTAACATTCTCAGTAACATTTTTAGATTTACATTATGTTTCTATCTTTTTTTTTTTTTTTTTAGACTCAGAGAGTCCACACAGATACAAAAGTTTATGTTTCTAATTTACCAAGAATATGGCTTCAATTTCTTTTCATCTTGGTGAGAATAAAATTGTGGCTGACAGGGACTGGCCAGTAGTATGAAAGTTAATAGTGCTTGAGGGTTTTAAGGAGCGAAGGATAAGATAGGCCCTTTGTTCCCTTAAAAATCATTCATTTATCAAACATTTATTAAGCATTTACTCTAAGGTAGTCATTGAAGAAGGCTCTGGAGAAGCAAAGAAAAATGATAAACCAATATTTCTCCAAGGACTCAAAGTTGTTGGAGGACGCAGGCAGGAAAACAAATCCATGTTATCTGTGGAAGACACAGCATTATTCCATGGAAGGAGAAATATTTTATGAAAATATCAGAAAGTTACTCAAGGAAGAGAATTGTTTGACTGGAAAAGGCAAATAAAGTTTAGATATGCCCTTCTACCCCAAAATTTATACCTGCAAGGAACCTATAAATGTGGCCTTATTTAAAAACAGGGTGTTTGCAGATGTAATAAAGTTAAGAGGAACTCATTTTGCATTTGGGTAGGACCTAATATAAAAACTGATGTCTTCTAAAAGGAGAAACAGGTAGGCACAGAGAGAAAATGCTAGCTATTGATGGAGGCAAATACTGAAGTGATGAAAGTTTTCAGAGAGAACACGATCCTGATGACACCTTAATTGTCATCAAGAACTAAGAGATCATAACTTGAATTTTTTAAGCCACCCAGTTTGTTTGTTATGGCAGCCTTTGGAAACTAATACTGGTATATGTACATATATGTATAATGTTACATATACATATAATATAACAATGAGGGAAAGAATGGTTCCATTCAAGCATGCCATATTTGGCAAAATAGTTTTTCAGGCAGTCAGAAATATAGAAACAAGTGGAAGTCATTATCAGGTAATATGGCTGGAAAGGTAAACTTGATACAGATTCACCTGGTGTACCCAATAAGGAGCGCTTTTAAGTTATTAAATATTTTAGGTCTTATCTAATACGTAGAAAAGTAGTGTGCACTTTAAATTGGAAGCAAAAGGAAGCTCTGGGATAGTTTACAGTGGGGCAGAAAAAATCAAAATTGGTTTTTTGTTTGTTTTTTTTGTTTTTTGTTTTTTGTTTTTTTTTTTTTTTTTTTCAGAAAATCTACTCCGAATGTCCTATATACAAAGGTATGTTCAGAGGAGTGGGTGGAAGGTTTATAAGTAGAGAGATAAGATTGGAGAATGTTATCATGGTTCAAATAAAAGACTAAAGTAGATGGTTAGGGAGTATCACTTCCAATAATGATGGACTAGCTTATATCAGTCTAAGCCTCAGACCACAAACTCTCATCCAGATAAAAAAGAAAACAATGTTGAAGTCACAGGGAGAAACTGGAGGGGCTGTGACCCTTAAAGCAATGAAACAAATTAGGTGAGATCCACACTAAACCAGTTCTTCCCTGGAGGGGATTCTTCTGTTCACAGTACATGGTGGATAGACGTCAAGTGAAAAGTCATAGTCTCATCTGCTAAGGCATAAGGGAAGAGCCCAGAGCTGCCAAAGAGATGTGATTAAGGAGAGAAACCCAAAATAAGGATATAAAAACAGGAGAAGACCCAAATTTTGCATATAAATATCACTCATATATTGATCTTCTAATCTGGATATGCAAAAGGCAAGAGTAGAAACCAAGTTTCAAACTGGAAGAACTAGAAGGGTTGAACACCTGAGGAGTTGAGCAGAGATTTTCAACAGCTGCTCAGTGTTGGAAAGGATAACTTCAGGGTTCAACTCCTGCCATTAAAGGGACATGGCAAACAACTCAGACTTACTTTAAAAATCTTAGAAGGGCGGGCACCTGGGTGGCTCAGTGGGTTAAGCCGCTGCCTTCGGCTCATGTCATGATCCCAGGATCCTGGGATCGAGTCCCACATGGGGCTCTCTGCTCAGCGGGGAGCCTGCTTCCCCCCCTTCCTGCTTGTGATCAATCTCTCTGTCAAATAAATAAATAAAATTAAAAAACAAATCTTAGAAGGGCAATGTTGTAAAAGAAAGAACATGTTCAGGACTCAGGAAAGGCCTTACCCTAGGATCATAGACAACATTGAAATAACAGAGCCTATTCTTTCAGTTTTTGTTTGTCCTGGAAGGTTTTAATCTCTCCTTCTATTTTCAATGATAGCCTAGCTGGATATAGTATTCTTGGCTGCATGTTTTTCTCGTGAGGGTTGCTGGGGGGAGGGGATTTGGGAGAACAGGGTGGGATTATGGACATTGGGGAGGGTATGTGCTTTGGTGAGTGCTGTGAAGTGTGTAAACCTGGTAATTCACAGACCTGTACCCCTGGGGATAAAAATATATGTTTATAAAAAATAAAAAATTAAAATTCAAAAAAAAAAAAAAAAAGAAATAACAGAGCCTATATTTATGCTTTCCCAGTGTCAAGATGACCTACCCATAATTTAATTGCCTGAGAAATACCATTTAGAAGTTAGCAGAATCCAGAATATCTAGTTCAGTCATAGTATCTATATAATCAAGATTACTATGTAAACCAAGCATGGTTTATGGAAACCATGTAACCTGTATTCAAGAGAAAAACAAAAAACTGTGCATAAGATTGGAGATTCAAAAGGAAAGAAAAGAGAAAATGGGGCAGAAAAAATACTTGCAGAGAATGCTGGCTGAAATTTTCCCACATTTGATTAAAGACATCAACCAAGAGATCCTAGATGCTCAGCAAACTACAAGCAAAAAATATGATAAAAACCACACCTAAGTATGTTATACTCAAACTCCTAAAAAAAAAAAAAAAATCAAGAACAACAAAAAAATCATAAAAGCAACCAAAGAAATGAGCATACGAATGATGGCTTACTGGGCGCCTGGTGGCTCAGTGGGTTAAAGCCTCTGCCTTTGGCTCATGTCATGATCCCAGGGTCCCGAGATCAAGGCCCGAATCAGACTCTCTGCTCAGTGAGGAGCCTGCTTCCCTTTCTCTCTCTTTGCCTGCCTCTCTGCCTACTTGTGATCTCTGTCAAATAAATAAATAAATAAATAAATAATCTTAAAAAAAAAAAAAAGAATGATGGCTTGCTTCTCATCAGAAACAACAGAAAAAAAAATCTGAGGGAACAAAGTCTTTAAAATATTGAATAAATAACACATCCTAGAATTCTATACCCAATAAAAACATTCTTCAAAAATCATTTTAAAATAAAGATGTTTTCAGATGAAGAAAAACTGAAAGAATTTGTATCTGAAAGAATTTCACTAGAAATGCAGAAGAAAGGTTTGTGGGTTGAAAGGCAATGATACTAGATAGAAAATTATATCTAAACGAAGAAACAAGAGCACTAGAAATAGTAAAACTTAGGTAGATTTTTTTTCATAAATTCTTTTTAAAGTAGTTAAATGTTTAATGAAAATTAGTAATAGTTCTGTATATTGGGGTTTAAGTAAATGTGTATGTAAAAATACAGGACCAAATTAGCACTGGAAAAGAAAGGGATTCATTGATTCTATGGGGGATACATAGACTTATATTTTAAGATTTTATTTATTTATTTGAGAGAGAGAGAGTGAGAGCATGAGTAGGGGGAAGGCATGAGTAGGGGGAAGGCAAAAGGAGAGGGAGAAGCAAGTTCCCCACTGAGGAGGGATCCCAACACGGGGCAAGATTCCAGGACCCTGGGATCATGACTTGAGCCAAAGGCAGATACCTAACTGAATGAGCCACCCAGGCACCCTGACACTGATTTATATTTTTATAAAATTCTTAGATTAAGGTGAAGTACTACTAAGTTAAAGTTGTATATTAAAATAACTTGAGCAAAATTAATATAAAATTAAAGCAAAAATCCAATAGAGAAGGTAGAATATTAGAAAATATTTCCTGATCAACCTAAAGTAGGCAGAAAGGAGGAAAAAAGGAAAGGGAACAAAGAGTTTGTTGATAACTTGATAAGTTGATAAATTTAAATCCAACCATATCAATAAATACACTCCCTTAATTAAGAAAATTTCTTATCTAGGGGAACCTGGGTGGCCCAGTCAGTTAAGCATCTGCTGTTGGCTCAGGTCATGATCTCAGGGTCCTGGTATTGAGCCCCAGGTCAGGCTCCTTGCTTACCAGGGAGTCTGCTTCTCCCTCTCTCTCTGGTCCTCCCCACAACCCCTCTCTGTTTCAAATATATAGCTAAAATCTTTAAAAAAAATATTATCTAGTCAAACTGGATAAAAAATTCCTAATCAAAGACAGAGATGTAGTGAGAAGAAGGGCCATCTGTACCCCAATGTTTATAGCAGCAATGGCCACGGTCGCCAAACTGTGGAAAGAACCAAGATGCCCTTCAATGGATGAATGGATAAGGAAGATGTGGTCCATATACACTATGGAGTATTATGCCTCCATCAGAAAGGATGAATACCCAACTTTTGTATCAACATGGACAGGACTGGAAGAGATTATGCTGAGTAAAATAAGTCAAGCAGAGAGAGTCAATTATCATATGGTTTCACTTATTGTGGAGCATAACAAATAGCATGGAGGACACAGGGAGAGGGAGAGGAGAAGGGAGTTGAGGGAAATTGGGAGGGGAGGTGAACCATGACAGACTATGGATGCTGAAAAACAACCTGAAGGTTTTGAAGGGGCAGGGGGTGGGAGGTTGGGGGAGCCAGGTGGTGGATATTAAGGAGGGCATGTATTGCATGGAGCACTGGGTGTGGTGCAAAAACAATGAATACGCTGAAAAGAAATTTAAAAAAAATTCCTAATCAACTACAATTAAATTTATTAAATATAAAGATATCCATCAGTAGAAGTAAAAGGGTAAAAACTTTAAAGTTCAACCATCAAACGAGGAAGTGGAGAGGCTCTAGGACATAAGACTTTAAGACAAGAAGTAGCATCTGAAGTAAAGAGAGGCATTTCATAAGCATAGAAGGGTAATTTTGCCAAGACAACATCAGAATATTGAATAAATCCACATCTAATGGTGGATCTTCAAAATATTTAAAGGAAAAATGGAAAGGAAAAAAATAAAAAGAGAAATGGACTTAGTTATAGATTTCAACACTCCTTTGTCAGTAATTGATAGACAGGTTGACAAAAGAAGTTCAATAAGAATGAAGAATATTTGAATAGCAATAGAAGTTATCTTGATTTAATTAATATTTATGCAACACTGTCTTTGACAACTTTAAATACACTCTGTTAAAGTCGATACGGATAGTGCATCAAGAAAGATCATATGTCAGGCTATAAAACAAGTCTCATTCCTTTTAAAGGATTGAAATCACTCAGAGTATGTTCTCTGACAACAACAGGATTAAATTACAATAACAACAATAACCACTACTGATTTTACAGATCTAAAAATAATAAAAAGTGAATATTATGGAGAGCTTTCTACCAATAAAATCAATAATCTGAAATGGGAAAATTCCTCCGAAACACAATTTACCAATTTGGTCACAGGTAGAAATAGAAAATATGAGTAGCCCGTATCTTTTGGAAGAAAGTAAATTTGTAGTTTAAACCTTTCCCTAAAAGAAAACCGACTCCAGGTTTGGATGGCCTCACTAGTAAAATCAATCACCATTTAAACTGCAAATGCTACCAAGTTTATACAAAACTCTTTCATAAAACAGAGGTGGAGAGAACACTTGCCAACTCACTTTATGAAGTCAACCTAACCCTGTTATCAAAACTTGATGAGGTCCAGACAAGAGAAGAAAATTACAGACAAAACAACTATTAAAAGATAGATATTCAAGGTAATTTGAACATCAATTACATATTTGATATTAAAGAATCTGTCATATTTTTAAGCATTAAATAGTATTTGACCCTATCTTAAAATAGCTCTTACCTTTTTGAAATATGTACTGAAGTACTCCCAGATAAAGTAGCATTAAGTTGATCATATAAAACTGATCTCTCTCTTGGTCAGAAAATCTCAAATCTCAGCAATTTCACAATTCAACCTAACACGATGTCTGAAATTTTCTTCACTATAATGCAGTGGGGAAGGTGGAATGAGTGTATGAGGGTAGATAAGTCTAGAACACTGTGATGATGAGTGCTAAATATGGACACACCACACCCCAAGACCATTCTCATTTCATAAAAACTGCTGTTTGTTCTGCTTATCCTGTCACCAGAGTTATTCCTGCTAAGGTCACATTTGAGATCCAGGGGGGAGAAGGGGGAGAGGTTTGCAGCACATGTACAGGAGCAGTCAGTTCCCAGAGACTGGACGTGGTGAGACTGTAAGGTCAGCATGTGCCTACTTTGAATGCCCTGGTGATAGCATTTTTCATAAGATAGCCTATCTTTTTCATAACTTGTAAGAGTCATTTCAATTCGGCTATTCTCTCTCGTGCATTCCATTTGGAAATTCTTAAGCAAAACGAAGTCTCTGTATAAATCACTGCACATTAGTAAATTGTTCTGAATTATACTTGAATTAGTCAATTTTTGAAGAATGTTACACACATTATCTTTCTTGTAAATTTCAAAAGGCATCACAAAGTGTAATCTAGTCATTGATTTATGGTCTTGAATCTTTCAAAGGATGGGTTCGGATTCACTCTGTGTCCGTGAGTTGCTCAATCTGGCATTATTAAGTAGGAAATGTTGTCTAATGGGTAGGAACTCAGTTCCTCATTCTCCTCTTCCTAGGACAAAGGTTCATCATCAGAATATCTGGGAAGTATGCTATACTCCCAACTTCAAAACTTTTATACACATACACACACACATACACACACACACACACACACACACACACACAATCTGAGAGCGCTTCCTCCACCATTTCCCATGCTGAGTGAGAAACACACTGCTCTGTATGTACTTTTTATGTGTCGGAGGACTCCACAGTACCCAAGCTGTGTGGCTTTTCTATCAGTCTGCATCCAATCAGTAAATAGAAACCACATGATAATTTCTAAAAGGGCAAGCCTTATTTAAGAATTTATTAAGCTATGATCAAAGGATCAGTAAAAATGTAAAAAGGGCTGATGGTGAGAGTGCAAAGAAAGAATTAGAAGGGGATGCCTCTCCAACAGTGAGGTCTAGACCTCATGGATGAAGGTATAGTCTCATGAGTTGGAGACTATAGGATGTTGGACAAGTTCACCAGCTGGCCTAGTCTAATGCTTATCCACAGTTGCTGAACAGGTAGGAAAAACCCTCCAACTAAAGCGAGCCAAGACTGGTGAGTGGACAGGCCTGGGGATTTAGGGCATGCATGACTGCATGTTTGGAGTACCTGGTGTTCATGTCTGGAGAACTACATGAAAGTGTTCCTGGGCCTGAGCTATGGCTATGAGGTATCTGAGGTACTATGCTCTGGGGGTGCTACCAGGGCAGAGCACTACTGAATGTCCCAGTACACTCACACCACAGACCAGTCATACAGCAGGAACATGCAGAAGAAAACATAACAACTAAAACCATGAAGAGAAGTCCTCTTCTCATGCAAGGTACCTCAGTGCTCTCTCCTGACAGAGCTTTACACTCTGTGCTCATTGTTAGGGATAAATGTTTAATGTGGCACGCAGAAAATTAATCTAGAGCAGAGAGGCAAAAGTCCAGTTCTGACGAATGGCTTTCTGGGTTTTCTATGTAGGCATAGTCTCCCAAAATTAAGCCAAGATCTAACTTAGTGATTTCCATGCCATTCTGAGTTCCATGAAAATGGCTTAACACCCAAGTATCACCAGACCCTTCACATAGTGGTTAAGAGTCTCACAGAGCTCTGGAGCTGGGTTTTCTTGGGCGAAATTCCCTGGGTTGTCCACTCTCCAGCTGTGTGACTTTAGGACAATTATTCATCCTGTTCCTTTAAAGGTGGGAATAACATCCCCCACTCCTTGGAGTTGTTGGAAAGATTAAATGACAATATATGTTAGCATTTACAAGAGTCCTAGCTCATAGTCAGAGCTTAACAAATATTAGCTTTTAGTAGTATTATTGATTGGGTCCTTATGACATAGAACCTTCATCTCTCTGGAAAGAGTTAATATGAGTCACCTTTCTGAAAATAGTTAAAGAGTCTGGGAGCCAGTCCTTCAATTATATTTGTTCACAGACTCAGGAATTTCTTTAATCAACCCATATTGGCTTTATCATGTCTCCTCTTCCAGCCCACAGAAATCACATTGACCTTGTTCTGTGCTTCAGTCCCATAAGCTACCAAGAATTCATTACATCCGCTCAAAATTCCCACACTGCATCTAACTCCACATTGACTCTTCCTAATGTGTGTTTCCTCTTTCTTTCCTTGCCTCCACTGTACAACCTGAGATATTTTTTTCAACCACTTATTCCTCAGTTTATATGCTGATACATTAAAGCATACTCTATAAACAGAAAGGCAACTTGTTTAGGGGTCAAAAAAATGATGCTCAATTTTGAAATTCTAAATTTGAATGTCCTCATTTTCTGAGAATGTTTCCTACTTCATTTATTTAAAATCTAATTTATGCAATGAGATTGCCAGGAACATATGCCAGTTAGTCTTAAATGCTAAAATGAGAATCACTAGGTTTCCCACTACGACCTTTGGGTACAGCTCTAGTCTTCCAGTTTTGAAATATTCACTTCTCTTGGAGGTGGGTGGGTGGGTGATAAAATTAACACTGAGACACTTCTACTTTCTAATTCCTTTTCCACTTCTGTTCATTATCCTGAGTTTGATACATAATCTTTTATTTCATCACTTTTCAAAATGATTAATGTTAGGTCAGATCAAAGATCTTCTCTTTCCAGGTCCAAGAAAGACCAAGAGTGATCCTAAGCCAGACTTCTGACATATTCTAGTCCCACTCAGCATAAAGAAATAAATTGGACCTTGGATCATATTGTCAGCTCCATATGCATATCCCAATCATCGAAATGACATCAATCAATATATTATAGTTATAGTATTACATCTATTTTTCTTGCTATACTGAATATATCTCTACAGAGAGATACTGTCTTACTAATGCCATAACCCAAGTAACTAGGATATTTTTAGCACATAGTATATATCAAATACATGTGGCACATAAATGAATGACCAAAATTTGCCAAGTTGAAGCTTCACTTGCTTGTTTTTACTAAATCCTTTTCAGGAAACACAATCCATCCAGATATGTAGTATAGACATGGGATCTTTTCCAATCACCAGCATTCAACAAAAAATTTCCACCACAGCTTAATGGCATACAGAATTTATTTCTGTGTCAATTGTTACAAGACTGGGAAACCCAAACTTCACCTTAGGGTGACTAAATAATTGTGTATCTTTTCTGAGGATATCTAATGATACTAATATCCAAAATCAAGAATGAGAGTCTCCATATTACTCCACAACTTTCTTCATCTCACAAATCTGCTTGCATGAAAGGCAAGTGTACGTCAGTGAACAAAATTTCAAGTAAAGGATCAGGAGGACCTCAGGAGAATTCAGATATAAGAGTTTGAAGATGTTAATCCTACTTGCATTAGAGCAAACCCAGCTACAAAGAAAAACAAAGAAACATCAAAGGATGAATAGGAAATGCAAATACTCACATGTGGTAAATCAATCACAACCTGTGGTACAAAGCCTCAAATACAGCATATCAGCAGACGCTGACCAACTTTCCAGGCAGAGCCAGAAGAAAGAAAATGCATGACTTTACCTGGAGAGATAGAAAGAGCACATTAACTGGATAAATAAATGCAAAACATAGGAGAGTTTCATGGAGAATCAAAGGTGACAATTCTGACTCCTCTCCATCTCATCCATCCAGTGAGATGGATGTTTCTACATTTTATAGGTTATCACCGGATACTGTGTGACAGCAAACCACAAGGATGACAATGGAGTTAAGAATAAAAATTCAATAGTCACACTGTAGAAGTTTATAGAAAGGTAACTCAGACTTGTTGAATACCTTCAGATGTGATGCACTGTTCCAAAAATCAAGATAAGTCAGGTAACATTCCCATCATGAGAGAGCACAATGTTCAATGAAGATAAAAATATATTTGTAGATAGCTAAATTATTGTACAATGTTTTAGGTGCTATAATGAGAGGGACACTTCCATGAGAATGTAGAAGTATGGCATAGTAAGTATATATGGTATAGTAGTAGATTAGGATGTGAAAGCAGTGTAGACTACCTTCATTTTAGGCAACTCAGGCTACTATAACAAATACCATTGACTAAGTCAGCTTAAACAAGAGACATTTTTTCTCATTGTTCTGAAGTCTGGGAAGTCCAAGGTTAGGAGGCCAGCCATTTGGTTCTGATAAGGACCATCTTCCTGGTTGATAGATAGCCACCTTCCTGCTGCCTCCTCAACATGATGGATACAGAGAAGAAGCAAGCTCTCTTATGTCGCTGTCTTTATAATCCCATCATGAGGACTCCATTATCACAAACTAATTACTCTCCAAAGGCTCCATATCCAAATACCATCACATCAGGGAATAGAGGTTCAGCATAGGAATTGGGGATGGGGCACAAACATTCAGTCCCCTGCAACCCTCATCTCATCAGTGGACTAACAAAAAAGCATTCCATTTGGTCTGGCCTCTCTCCAAGGCATTTCCCATAAAGCAACTATATTGATCATTATAAAATGCTGATCTGAATATGTCCTGACACTGCTTCAAACTCTTCAATTGCTTCCCATTCTACTTAAAATACAGGAGATCACCCTTTGCAGGGTTTATAAAACCTGCAGGATCTAGCTTTGGTTTATGTCAAGTTCATCTCGCTTCATTCTCCTTGCTCTCAATTCCATTTATGTGCATGTATTAGCTTACCAGCACTGCCACAACAAAATACCATAGACTGGCAGGCTTAAATAAAAGATACTTAGTTCATCATAGTTCTGAGGCCGGAAGTCCAAGGTCAAAGCATTGGTGGTTTGATTTCTCCTGAGGCCTCTCTCCTTGGCTTGCACATGGCTGACTCTGCACTGTACCCGGTAGAGGTGTTCTTCGGTACATGTATTATCCCTGGTATATCTTTCTCAGTCTAAATTTTCTCTTTATGTATGGACATCAAACAGTCTATATTAGGGCCTAACCTAACATCTAACTTTGACTTAATTATCTCCAAATACAGTCACATTCTGAGGTCCTGGGCCTTAGGGTTTCAACATTGGAATTTGGGGCCAAGGGCAGGAGAGGCAAAATTCATCTCATAACAATGCATGTCCTTTTAGATCCTACAGCATGCTTTTTTTTTTTTTCTTCTAGTCTTCCCATATGCTATTATTATTTCTTGGGTGATTTGTCCTCTCATTTCAGTAGATTAACAGCTATTCATTCATAAGAGCTAAGGAAATCCCTCCCTCAATTTCAATGTTGGAGGAGCTACCCCATTACATAGATATTATATCTTATTAACAGAAATTTGTCCTCTTGTAATTATGTGCTTAATTTCTCATTATGGTTCTATTAATCTTCTCTTTAAACAATGCATTCTATGAACATAAAGACAATGTCATGTATGTCTATGTTCAATTTCTTTTTGTTTCATGAAACTATACTTTTTGTTTTGTTTTGTTTGCATTTGTTGTGTTCTCGTGTGTTCTCTATTTTTTAAAATCAATTGTCCTTGTATTTAATTGCAAATTTCTGTCCTCTAGCTGTTACTATATTTCTAATTATCTTGACTCCTTTGTCTTTGTGTTCTACACTCTTTTTATCAAAAATATAGATTCTCATTTCAGTTATGTCTATTCTTTACTTGTGGTTTTTATTTTATTTATTGGTTCTGAAATAAAGTGTCTTTGGACCTTTATTTTTTTTTTTACATTTACAATTTCCTTTTTCATATCATTCTATTATTTTATTGCCTTATCTATAAGACATACAAAGAACTTAACAATCATATAACAAATCTTAGATACTAAAATAGAAATAAAATCTATGCTTTCCAGGCAAGTAAAAGGAAAATGAATAATAAACATCAATCAATATTAAAGGCAGAAACAAAGGCAATAAAAACAAAATCAATTCCCTGAAGGCAGAACATAAGAAAATCATCAATTGTAAGAAACACTCTAATTTTAAGGATGTTCTAATGTAAAAACATAAAATAAAGTCACAAAGTCACAAAAAGTTCAAATATAGTAGCAATCTTACAAATGTAAAAGAACTATCTATTTACCTATTTATATAAGAAAAAATTATTTTTCATTCAGATAAACTACTTAATGAATTAACTTTGGAAGAAAACAAACCCCAAATTTCAATAATATATAAAAGGGCAATCTTACTAAAAAGGAAGCTAGTATAACAGTAACCATATAAGAAAGAAAATCAAAGATAAAAGCATGAATGGTTATAAAGATGAAAACTATGTATTCTAAAAGTACATCCACTATGAAGAAAGTCTTTGTGAACTGCAATGGCCTATAGATGCAGAAATTATAGAACTAAAAGAGAAATCAAAAAAAGAATAATAACCAGAGAAAGAAATTTGAATTTTATCTTCTAGAAATGAATTGCTTATGCAAATAAAATCTAGTAATAGTATAGAATTTTTGAAAGGCAATTGGAAAATCTTTATCTAATATTAGAAAGATAAGTTTTCACCTGAAACTAATGTAGTATGTCAATTATACTTCAACAACAACACAAAATCAATGAATAAATGGGGAAGAATAGACAAAGCATCCAAATAGAAGTATTCCAAATAAATGCATGCAGGTACTCTTCCCTCCAGAAAGTAGAACACAACTCCCCAGTCCTTTAGTGCAGTCTGTACACAGTGACCACCTTCAAAGGAATACAGCATGGAAAGAGGAAGAAAGACTAACATATGAGAGAAGATCCCTGACAAGCACTACATCAAACAAGGTGATCAAGGTCAACATCAACAGTAGTAAGTCATGTTGCCAATATGTGCCTTTGAAATTCTGTGATAAAAATGACACCTTACCTCTGTGGTCTTCCTCCCCCCAAAATCCATAATTCTAGTATAATGATGAAGAAAAACATTAGACCAATTTCAATTGATGAATATTTATAAAATGCCTGATCAGTATTCCTCAAAACTGTCAAGATCATCAAAAACAAGGAAAGTCCAAGACATTGTCAGTCAAGAGAAGCTCAAGGAAACATGTCAACTAAATGCAATGTGGTATCCTAGATAAAATTCTGGAAATGAAAAAGGAAATTAGTCAAAACCTAAGGATATCTGAATACGTATACATTTTAGTTAATAATAATATATCAATATTTGTTCATTAATTGTGACAAATGTACCATACTAATGTAAGATGTTAAACATAAAGGAAACTGACTGTGGGATATATAGAAACTCTCTGTACTATCTTTGCAATATTTTTTTACAAATTTGAAACTATTCTAAAATAAAAAGCTTATTTAGAAAATCTACAAAACACCTACAACTAAATCTTGAGAAAAGACGTACAAAAATTTTTTGGATAGGGGTGCCTGGGTGGTTCAGTGGGTTAAGCCGCTGCCTTCGGCTCAGGTCATGATCAGAGTCCTGGGATCGAGTCCCGCATCGGGCTCTCTGCTCAGCAGAGAGCCTGCTTCCCTCTCTCTCTCTGCCTGCCTCTCCATCTACTTGTCATTTCTCTCTGTCAAATAAATAAATAAATCTTTAAAAAAATTTTTTTTGGATAAAAAAGCACAAAATGAGATTAAACTTTCATAAAAGAAAATCTAAATAAATAGATATTCTGTGTGCATAGTTGTGAATGTTCACCATCATTTATGTATCATTTATCCAGAAATAGTTTATAAAATTAATGTAATTTCAGAGAAAAATCTCAAATAGAATTCTAAAAGACTTATTTTAAATTAAATGTGGTTTATATTCAAGAACATCCCGAAAATTTCTGATTAAAAAAAAATATGTTGGGGCACCTGGGTGGCTCAGTGGGTTAAAGCCTCTGCCTTCGGCTCAGGTCATGATCTCAGGGCCATGGGATCAAGCCCCGCATTAGGCTCTCTGCTCAGCAGGGAGCCTGATTCCTCCTTTCTCTCCTTGCCTGCCCTCTCTGTCTACTTGTGATCTCTGCCTGTCAAATAAATAAATAAAATCTTTAAAAAAAAAAGTATATGTAGGTTGATGTATGCCATATCAGATATCTAGAATTAGTATAGAGTCGTATTAATATAGTTTTTATATGGTGATAGACAAAGAGATCAATGGAACTGAATACAGAGATAGATTTAGACTCAAACATATATTGGAAATTTGTAAGTGACAAAGTTAGCATTACAAATCAAGGACAAAGGAAAATGTTCAAAAGTAGAGCAGAGACCATTCATATCCATATGAAAAAGCATTAACTTAGATATCTACTTAATTCTATACACAACAATAATTTCAAAGTATTTTAAGAAACAAGTTTATAAAATGCATTGTAAAATTGTTAAGAAATAAATACCTTCCATATACTAATGAATCACAAATAAAAGCCAAGCAACAGAAGTGGAAAAGATATTTGAAGTACATAAAAATAAACAATATGAATGTCCACAATATATTTGATTTTTACATAAGAAAACATGGTATCTAATTAACAAATGAGCTTAAATGATATGATGTCAAGGATTAATTCAAAATATCTGGACATGAAGAAGGAAATATGTAGGGATATAGATGAAACAAGACTACTTATTATTTAAATTGGGTGACATATAGGGAAGAGAAATCATTATGTTATTAATTGTTGAGTCCCCCCAAATCATCCATAAACCTTTTGATTTACCTAAATTTAGGTAGCTAAATTCCAGCTAAATTTATCATACTTATTGTGGTAAAGGAGGACACCATGACAAAGTCATAGTAGTGACTTAGAAGAAGGATATCAAGAAAGGACATTGAAGGATTATAGAGTTTGGACTCAAATGAGAAAGTAATTCTTTCAAGGTGCAGAACTGTTTAATTCTGAGAGAAGTTTGTGACATAATTGTGGTAGATTTTAAGAGACAATGATCTTGAAATGAGTCAAGATAAATAAACAGTTGTTTGATAAGTTGGTTGTTTATTCAGATGAGCAATCTAATGTCTTGTAGGGTGTCCATTTGCCTAGATGAGCAAACTCTTTCCTCAGACCTGTTGGTGTGCAAGAATTTCCTGAAGCAAATAGTGAAAATACTTATTGACTTATATACTCATCTTCTTGGGCAAGAACTTCCTGGAATAAATCATGCAGACATGATGACACAAGTGGCCTCAGTTCTCAGTCATGATATTTAAGCTATGTGTCCACACATGTCAGTATATATGTTTGGCATAATAACACTTGTGTGTTTTGTTAAATAGGCAATTCATCAAAAAATAAAAACCAACAAACATATGAACAACAATCATCTTCTTTAATCATCAATGAAAATTGTCTGTATGTTAATCAATATCTATTTAAATTAAAAAACTCAAAATTCTGATACTGCCAAGATTTGACAAAGACAAAGGAAACCTAAATTCTCACTCATTGGCAGGTGAGAGAGCAAAATGGTAAAACACTTGAGAGGGCAAGTTGTCAATCTCTGGAAATTGAGATATATAATCTGTAACTCAGCGATGCTGACTTTAAATATATGCCCAGGAGAAACTCTTGCACATATTCACCACAGAAAATATGCATGAAAATAGCCATTGCAGCAGTGTCCTTAGTTAAGGGAATGAATAATAAATTATCATGCCTTCATACAATTCATACAGCAATAAAAACCAGTTAATGCATGTGAACACAAGTAGATCTCAAAAAAATAGATCTCAAAAACATAATACTGAGCAAAAGAGAATATTCTGGAATAATATATACACTATGACAGCATTTATATACATTTTTAAAATAATGCAAAGCAATGGTTTGCATACAGATATATAAGTGACAAAATACTTAAAGCATGAACAGGAAGGATGCACATCATATCAGGGATAGCATTTATCCCTTGGAAAAAAGATATAAGATGATTTCATTGCAAAGGGGAACAAAGGGGGCTTTACTGCCTTCCATAATGATACAGTATACCTTTTATTTTAAAAAGGTAATCTGAGGGAGAAGCAATAAAATATTAGCACTCCTTTATTCTGTCTGGATGGTATTTTTGTATTTGATATTCTATTATGTGTATTTTTCTATAGTTTTACAACTTATCAACTTTCATTAAGAGGAATGAAAATGTTCATCGAGGTGGGAAAATAGTTCAGTACAAACTAAATAAAGCAGAATGTAGGGCAGCTAGTGTATTTTTCCCTGTTATTCCCTGACACTGGCAATCCCCAGACCAAAATCTTACACATTTGAGTATCTCCCCTAGTCTTCTAGCTAGTTTAAAATCACAGAGAAGCATATCCCTACTGCACAAATGAATCTATTTTCGCATTAATAATCTATATGGGCATCTTTCTCTCTTCCTATTTGATGCCCAAATGCTTATATTTTTGTACTATAGATTTCTTGTTCTTTCAAAATTTCACTGAATCTTAAGAGATCCAAAGAAAAGGAGGAAACAAAAAGAATACAAGAGCCAAAGTAAGAGAATAAAATGGTCTTTTCTCAAATGTCTAAGTTTATCAAAGCACATATCCTAAATTATCTAACATGGTGGTAACTTCTAACCAAGAGGAGACATAATCAGGTCACTTTACCAGCCAAGGGAAATAAAAAAATAGCAGGAGAGAAAGTAAGAGAAAGAGAGAGAAAATAAGATAAAGATCTTATTTCAAGTATAAATGGGTCCCTTTTCCTCTAGCTCAAGATAATCTGACTCAACATTGATTCAATTACATTGTGACTCCCTAGGATCCAACCTTCAAAAAATGTGCCAAACAGCTAACTTCATCCTTAGTTTGGAGGGAAGCAGAAGACTTTTGGAGTACTACTAGAGATCAAGAAACACTGATGAACATGTTTGCAGAGATGACATCATTGAGTGAAGAGAAAATGACAGCTATTCACTGAGCTTCAGAATGATGGGGAGGAGAGAGTTTAAAGTAAGTCTGCAACTCAAGATACCACTATTGGAGGCAACCATGGCTTGGGAGTCATGAGCATACTGAGAGTCATTGAAAGCATGGGAGGAGATGGGCTTACCCAGGAAAATGCATCCGCTGAAAAGAAAGTAAGAATGGAAAACAGCAAATGTTAACGTATCCACAAAGGAAAAGAAGCCACTGAAAGAATAATAGAGGAGTAGCCAAAGAGTTTGAATGGGAATCAGTAGAGGATATGGGAAAACTCAAGAAATGAAAAATGCTTTTCTGTGTAGGATGAAAAGGTCAATAGTACTGAATGCCTTGAGGTATCTTATGATGAAAGTTGATCCTATTGCACTGAACATCTGAGAGGTCCTGGGTAAAAGTGAGAGCAGTGCTATGGGAAATGGAGTAGTGGAAGCTCATTATAGCGGCATCTTTGTGATACTCGAGTATTTAAAAGTAGTGCTCAATGGGAGACAGGACAAATATGAATTAAGTCAAACCTTGGCATCTTGCTGCTGAACTCTGCAAAGAGGAAGACTTTTTTGAAACCTGGATAACCCATTTTGTTGTAAAAATACTGTACACTTAATTCATTTAATCTATAATAAATACATTTTAACATCTATTAATTTGTTTTAAAAAGTCAAAACATGTGACTTTCTTTTGGAATTCATTATCATTTAAGTTTATCCTGATTTCATTTCTATGATGTATCCATTTTAGTGAGACATAATTAAAGTGTACAGTTCTGAGTTTGGATAAATGCATACTCCTAGCTTCTCCACTGAAATCAGGATAACAGAGCAGTCCCAATGGCCAAGAAAGTTCTATAGGGTGTAGGCATCTCTTCCCTTTCTCTCTGTGCCTCACATGCACACTCACTGGTTTGCAGAATATCACATAAACAGTATCATAGAATATATGGTATACAGTGTTCTATCCATTTAATATAGTTCATTTGAGATTTATCCTTCTTCTTGCAGTATTATTCATTTGTATGGATATACCACAGTGTATTCATCCATTTAACAATTGAAGAACAATGTGTGATAATCAACAGGTTAAGTTGATTATGAACAAAGCCACCATAAACATATGTATATGCATGTGAACATAAGTTTTAATTTATTTTGGGTAAATACTTAGGAGTGGGATTACTGGGTTATACGGTTATTGTATATCAGGTGAGATTATCTTCCTGGACATTTTAATCAATTGTAGTGATATTTCATTTTGGTTTAATATGCATTTCCCTACTGACAAATAATATTCAGTATTTGTATTCAGCATCTCATATTGCCATTTGTATTTTATCTTTGGTAGAGTGCCTATTCAAATACTTTGTCCATTATGTTTTATTGCATACTCTCTCTTATTATTTTTATAACATCTAGATAGAAATGTGAGTTTGACAAATATTTTTCCCATCAAAAACTGCCTTTTCATTTTGCTAATACTGTCTTTTAAAGAACAGAAATTTCATGTGCTTTAATTTTAAGTGAAGCCTGATATTGTGTTTTTTTGTGTCATACATAACTTGTGTCTAACCTAAGTTTACATGGATTATCTCTTTATATTCTTCTACACATTCTATAACTGTAGGTATTACATAGAATGTATTTTGTGTTAATTTATGTATTTTGTGTGAGAGTATCAGGATTCATTTTTTGCTTGTAGATGTCAATGGTTCCTGAATCATTTATGGAGAACACTGCTATCTCTACAGTGAATAGCCTTCATTCAATCCCAAACGCTAGTTGTTCATATACACATGTGGATCTGTTTCTGGTCCATTTATTCTATATCAGTGATTTGTGTGTCTAACTTATCTCCAATACCATACTATCAATAGTAAATATTAAAATTGGGGAGTGTGATTCCTTCAAAGGTTTTTTTTTTTCCCCCAAAGTTGTTTTGAATACTTTTTGTTGCATATCCACATACAATGATTTCATTTCAATATTAGTTTGTCAATTCTTTCAAAATTTCCTACAGGGATTTTGACAGGATTATATCAAATCTATATATTAGTTTGTGGAGAGTTGACACTTTAGCAATATTAAATCTTCCAAACCACTAATAAAACTTAATTGCCTATATATTAATATTTCCTTGACATCTTTCATCAGTATTTTGTAGTTTTGACATATAGAAATTGCACATATATTGATAGCTTCATATCCAACTTTTTCATGTGTTTGGTATTATTATAAACTTTTAAGTTTTAAGCTGTTTATTGCTAATACATAGAATATAATTTGCTTTGATACAATTTTTGTAGTCAGAAAACTTGCTCAAGTCAGTAATTAATTCTAATAGATGTTATTTTTCTAGTCAGAAAACTTCTCAAGTCAGTCATGAATTCTAATAGCTTTTTTGTAGAACCCTCAAAATTTTCTGTATAAACAATCATATCACCTATAAATAGAAATTCATTATTCCCTTTACAATCTGGATGCTTTTTATTTACTCTTCTTGCCTTTTTACACTGGCTAGGACATCCAGCATGTTGCTCATTAGGACTGGTGAGAGCAGACATCCTTGGCTTTTTCTCTTAGGATTAAAGCATTCGGTTTTGACTTTAAGTGGGTGGTAGACAAGGGGGTTTAGTAAATTCCTTCATCAGGTTGAAGGAGTTTCTTTCTGTTTCTAGTTTGCTGAGAGTTTTATTATAAGTAGATATTTTTCGTTTTCAAGTGCTTTTTCTGCATCTATTGAGAAGATCATATGAGTTTTCTTTTTAATTTGTTGAAATGGTAAATATCATTGATTGACTTCCAAATATTGCACCAACCTTGAATTAATGGAATAAGCTTCATTTGGTCATTGTATTGTGTTCATATATTGCTGGATTTGATTTGCTAATATTTTGTTGAGGATTTTTACTTGCGTTTTCATGAGGCATGTTAGTCTATATATATATATATATATATACACATACATTTGTATGTATATATACATATATACATATATACATATATACATATATACATATATGTATATATATATACATACATACATTTTTTTTTCTTATACTGCCTTTATTGGTTTATGTTTTCAGGATGATACTGACCTCAAAAATCGAGTTGGGAAGTGTCCCCTGCCTTTCTATTTTCTGGAAATTGATGATTTAAGAGAAATTTATTAAGTTTTAAATATCTAGGTAAATCCAGAGATTTATTGTTATTCTGATTTCTTCCAAAAAATATTTCCAAACAAAATTGACTGCATATAAGAGATGATAAAATTAAAAACAAAACTAATTATTTTAAAACTGAGAATGCAAAATAAGCTTCATATAAGTGTCCATATGTATTCCACATAAATGCATGACATTACTGCATACTGGGTATAGACATACTACAATATTGAGAAAATTCATAACACTAAATAAACAAACATAAAGGAAAACTAAAAAGCAATGTTATATACTGACAGATTTGTCAAAGAGAGCTGAAGTCCTGGTGTCTGTTACTTCTTTTCAGCATAGATTTAAAGTAAGTGGTAGACAAATATCATATGATTTTTTCATAAGTGGAATTTAAGAAACAAAACAAACAAGCAAAGTGAGAAAAGAGAGAGGCAAACCAAGAAACAGACCTTTAACTACAGAGACCAAACTAATGGCTGGCTACCAGTAAGAAGATGGATGAGGGGGTGGGTTAAATAGGTGATGGGAATTAAGGAATTCACTTGATGTGATGAGGACAGGATGATGTATGGAAGTGTGGAAACACTATATGGTACAACTGAAACTAATATAACACTGTATGTTAACTAACTGGAATGAAAATAAATACTTGAAAAAAGTAAGTGATATATCATGCAAATTCACTCCATAATAATTGAGTTGTACAGATATTGCCTACACACATACATAATATTTTGCAGACATATGGTCAGTATCTTTTGGAGGTAGATGGAGAAGGATATCCACATTTCAAAGACAAAACCAACAAATAAGTGATTAACAAAAATTCATTTGTATGCTTTTATTACCCTAAATGCTATAAAGTTTCTAGTGTGTAAGCAATGGTTAATTACAGATTTAGAAGCATCATGTTCCTTGTTTGCTGCAGTTTCTTTCAAGTTTCAAACTCCCATCGTTTCTTGGCCTTTTGGCTAAGATCAAGTGAAGTTGCAAACTCACTTGGAAGATGCCTAGGAATGTTTAAAAACCAAGAAAATATTATTCTTTAGGGAATACTTTTACAGAAGTGATGTCATTTCTACTGTTACTTTTCCCACTTCTACTGTCAGTTTCTGATTATTGGTTACTTCTGTTGGATCGGTATGAATCTGGTCCAACCAAAGCTAGTGAGTAGAGGACCAAAATGAGGAAAAGAAAGAACATGGCATAAAAGTGAAACTAGATTTCATAATTAGCTTTAAAACTTTACCAAACGTAAAATATTCATTTTGAAACATGAGTACAAATTTAATCAGTATTTCTTTGACCTAGATATCTAGAAACCAAAAAATAGTTAATGATGTCTATAACTTAGAAAGTGAGCTCAACAAGAATATTAATCTCAAAATGTATGCCTGTGTCCACTAGGCCTCGCCCCACATGTAACATGTATTAAGAGCTTGATAAATGTTATTTCTTCTTGGAAGTAAATGTGTGTAAAAAAACTTTTGTTTATGCATATTAGCTTCCATATTATTTCCAAGAAGAGCCTTCTTTTATACTTTCGTATATCAACTATAGAGAACTAACAATAAAAGCACATTGTTGTACACAGGGTAAGCCAGTTTAACTCACTTGGTTTCACATCAAAAGTTATCATTGTTCTTTCTTCTAGGAGTCTCACATCCAATTTCTTGCTAATTTTCTTTTTATTTTTCTAATCTGATTAATACATTTCCATTTTTATTAGGTCTAATAGATAGCTGATCTAATTTGGAGCTTATAAATTATACAGTTATAAGTGAATTGATTATAGCACATAACTCTAATAGACTGGCAATCTTTCCAGAGATTAGAAGTGCTGCTTAGTTCCCTTTCTATGGATGATTAATTTTCAGTGGTTATCAACTCTCAAACTAAAAATTAAGCAATACATATTTGCTTTGTGGATGACCAGTTTTATTAAAGTAGTAGAGTTGATGCAATTAATTATCGATACTCTATGAAGAACAGCCAAAATTAAAATGGTTTTAAAGAAGTAAGCAGGTATCTATTGTCAATGGTAAAAATCACTTACTGTTGTAAAGAAATAGTGTCAGACAGTTCATGATTTATGCAACAATCTGGGAATCATGCACAAACTAACCCTAGATTTCTTGGGTTTTATATCTTTCAAAGAAAATTGGTTTATATCAATAACCATTTAAAATAGAGTGACTTGAAAATGACAAATGCTTCACTTGTGCAACAGAAATCTTTCCATCCCCATTGCAGCTCAGAGGCTGCTATGTGTGGTGCTGACCAGTATTCAAAACAAGAGTCAATTGTTCACTGAAATCCAAAAATACAGGTCTTATGCTTGCTTGGATGCCAAAATAATGCAATTAGTGCTTGGAGAACTAAGAGAAGGTAGGGTAGTTGGCCTTTCACTTTTGGTTATTGAAATTCTAAAAGCCAGAGATTCTAGGTTCCTGAACAGGGAAGCCACATTGGAACTGCAGGCTTTGGGGGGAAGGAAGCAAGATGGCGGGGGAGAAACAGAGTGAAATATCATTAGGTCCCAGGATTTCAGCTAGATAGTTACCAAACTATTCTGAACATGTACAAACTCAACAGGAGATAGAAGAGAAGAAGAGCAGCAATTCTAGGAACAGAAAATCAACCACTTTCTGGAAGGTAGGGCGTGTAGAAAAGTGAATCCAAAGCATCAGGAAGAGAGACTATGAGGGGAGTAGAGCAGCAGAGCACAGAAGTCTGCTCCAATGAGGACACTGCTTCACAGGCTAAACGGGGGTGGAATCTTCATGGGACAGTGTGGTCCTAGGACCAGCAGGGTCACAGAAAGGCCGAGGGTGTCTGAATGGGCAGAGCTTCCAGATATCAGAGCAGGGAAGCCGGCTACAGAGACGGAGCTGAGAAGAGAGCTATCAGCTCCAGGTTACCTAAAATCATGATCCAAGGTACAGCTGGGCCACTGCTCTTCGAGCAGGGACCCCGCAAGTGGCAGATCCAGAGAGATCCTCTTTTTCCTCCTCTAGGAGGAATGGCACAGGAGTGCATGGCAGGTATTTGCTGGGTTTGGAGACTCCAAAGGGGCCATGCACCAGAGGTAGAAATGCTGGGTCACAGGCCAGGTGAGCACAGAGTATGGAGAGAGACCGGGGAACCTGGAGGGATTGACCGCTTTTCTGAGGGCACACTGACAACTGGGCCCCAAGATCTCTGTTCCATTGGGGTGAGAGATTGGGAGGCTGCCATTTTCATGCTCCAAAGCATGTACTTGTCCTCCAAAGCTGTATGAAAAGCTTCCAGGGAACAAAAGCTCCCAGATCAAACACAACCAGATCACTTAACCTGGCCCCTGGCAAGGGTGATGTAATTCCAAGTTAGGCAAAGACATTTGAAAATCACTGCAACAGGCCACTCCCCCAGAAGATCAGCAAGAACATCCAGCCAAGATCAAGTTCACTAATGAATGAGAACTGCAGAACTCCAGAGCTAGGGGAAAGCAATACACAGAATTCATGTTTTATTTCCCCCCATGAGCCTTCAGTCTTGCAAAGATAATTTTTTTAATTTTATTTTTTATATTCTATGTTTTTAACTTTTTCTCTGTTTTTTAATGTTTAACTATTTTATCTTAACAATACCTTTTTTTAAAAAATCTTAAAATTTTCATTGTTATAGTGAGATTTTATCCCTTCATTGTATTTAACCTCAATTTCGTATATATATAGTTTTTTTTTTCTTTAAAATTTTGGGATACAAATTCTTCTAATAGATCAAAATACTCCTAAATCTAGCACATGGCTTTGTTCTAGTCTCCAACCTGATTACATTCTCTCTTTTTATTTTCTTTTTCCAAACAACTTATCAATTCTTTTTTTAGAATCTTTTTAAAATTTTCATCTTTACAGTCATATTGCATCCCTTCATCATATTTATTTGTGTGTGTGTGTGTATATATATATGTATATACATACATACATATATATATATATATACATATATATTTAACTTTTTCATTCCTTAAAATTTTGGGAGGAGTTTGTTCTAAGAAACTGGAATACACCCAAAATCAAGTAGGTGGCTCTCTTCTATTCACCAGTCTAATATATATATATATATATATATATATATATATATATATATATATAGCTGAGAAGAGAGCTATCAGCTCCAGGTTACCTAAAATCATGATTATATATATATATATTTTTATTTATTTATTTATTTATTTTTTTTACTTCTTTTTCTCCTTTTCTTACCCCAGTGTCGGGACTCTTCTGATTTGGTTAGTGTATGTTTTTATGGGGTCTTTGCCACTCTTTTATTCTTTTATTCTCTCATTCATATATAGAGAGGGAAGGCTGAAAAACTCACCACCAAACAAAAAAAAAAACAAGAGACAGTACCAATGGCTAGAAACCCAATCAATATGGACATTGGTAATATGTCAGAACTAGAGTTCTGAATGAGGATTATTAAGATGCTAGCTGGGCTTGGAAAAGGCATGGAAGATATTAGAGAATCCCTTCCTTGAGAAATAAAATCCTTTCCAGAGAAATAAAAGAACTAAAATCTAACCAAGTTGAAATTTTAAAAAGCTATTAATGTGGTGCAATAAAAAAATGAAGACTCTTACTTCTAGGATGAATGAAGCAGGAGAGAGAAGTAGTGGTATAGAAAAACAAATGATGAAGAATAAAGAAGCTGAGCAAAAGAGAGACAAAAACTACTGGACCACAAGGGGAGAATTCAAGAGATAAGTCAGAGCATAAAACAAAACAATATTAGAATATTTGGGAGCCCAGAGGAAGGAGAAGTGGGGCAGAAGGTATATTGGATCAAATTATGTCAGAGAATTTCCCTAATATGGCAAAGGGAACAAGCATCAAATTCCAGGAGACACAGAGAACCCCCTCAAAATCAATAAAAACAGATCAAGACCCCATCATCTAATAGTAAAACTTACAAGTCTCAGTGACAAAAAGAAAATCCAAAAGCAGCTTGGGCCAAGAAGTCTGTAACATATGATGGTATAGATATTATATTGGTAGCAGACTTATCCACTGAGATCTGGCAGGGCAGAAAGAACTGGCATGATATATTCAGAGCACTAAACAAGAAAAATATGCAGCCAAGAATACTATATCCAGCTAGGCTGTCACTGAAAATAGAAGGAGAGATAAAAAGCTTCCAGGACAAACAAAAATTAAAAGAATTTTCAAACACCAAACTAACTCTGTGGGAAATATGAAGGGGTCCTCTAAGCAAATAGAGGGCCTAAAAGTAGTAGACCAGAAAGGAACAGAAACAATATAGAGTAACAGGCAATACAATGGCACAAAATTCATATATTTCAATAGTTACCCTGAATGTAAATGGGCTAAATGCCCCAATCAAAAGACACACATAACAGAATGGATTTAAAAAAAAAAAAAATGATCAATATGCTGTCTGCAAGAAACTCATTTTAGAACCAAAGACACCTCCAGATTTAAAGTGACAGGGTGGAAAACAATTTACCACACTAATGGACATCAAAAGAAGCTAGAGTGGCACTCTTTATCAGATAAATTAGATTTTAAGCCAAAGACTATAATAAGAGATGAGGAAGGACACTATGTCATACTTAAGGGGTCTGTCCAACAAGAAGATCTAATAATTTTAAGTATCTATGCCCCTAACATGGGAACAGCCAATTATATAAACCAATTAAAAACAAAATCAAAGAAAAAAAAAAAAAACAAAATCAAAGAAACACATGACAATAATACAATAGTAGGAGGGGACTTTAACACCACCCTCACTGAAATGGACAGATTATCCAAACAAAAGATCAACAAGGAAATAAAGGCTTTAAAAGACACACTGGACCAGATGGATTCACAGATATATTTAGAACATTCCATCCCAAAGCAATAGAATACACATTCTTCTCTAGTGCACATGCAGCAGTTTCCAGAATAGATCACATCCTGGGTCACAAATCAGGTCTCAACCAGTACCAAAAGATTAGAATCATTCCCTGCATGTTTTCAGACCACAATGCTCTGAAGCTAGAACTCAATTACAGGAAGAAAGTTGGAAAGAACTCAAATACATGGAAGCTAGAGCTTCCTACTAAATAATGAATGGGTCAACCAAGAATTTAAGGAAGAATTTTAAAAATTCATGGAAACAAATGAAAATAAAAACACAACTATTGAAAATCTTTGGGACACAGCAAAGGCCGTCCTGAGAGGAAAGTAGGAAAGTATATAGCAATGCAAGCCTTTCTCAAGAAGCAAGAAAGTTCAGGTGCCTGGGTGGGTTAAAGCCTCTGCCTTCATCTCAGATCATGGTCCCAGGGTCCCGGGATCACATCCCACATTGGGCTTTCTGCTCAGCAGGAAGCCTGCTTCCCCCACTCTCTCTGTCTGCCTCTCTGCCTACTTGTGATCTCTCTCTGTCAAACAAATAAAATCTTAAAAAAAAAAAAAAAGAGAGAGAGAGAGAGAGAAAGAAAGAAAGAAGAAAGGTCTCAAGTACACAACCTAATCCTACACCTAAAGGAGCTGGAGAAAGAACAACAAAGAAAATCTAACCCCAGCAGGAGAAGAGAAATAATAAAGATCAGAGCAGAAATCAATGAAATAGAAACTAAAGAAACAAACTAATAGAAACAAGAACAACAACAACAACAAAAAAAAAAAAAAAAAAAAAAAAAAAACAGTAGAACAAATCAACGAAACTAGGAGCTGTATCTTTAAAAGAACTGTTAAGATTGATAAACCCCTGGCCAGAATTATCAAAAAGAAAAGAGAAAGGACCCAAATTAATAAAATCATGAATGAAAGAGGAGAGATCACAACCAACACAGAAGAAATACAAACAATTATAAGAACATATTATGAGCCAGAAAATTTGACAGTCTGTTAGAAATGGATGCATTCCTGGAGACATATTAACTACCAAACCTGAACCAGAAAGAAATAGAAAACCTGAACAGGTCCATAGCCAGTAAGGAGATTGAAGCAGTCCTCAAAAATCTCTCAACAAACAAGACCCTAGGGCCAGACAGCTTCCCAGCGGAATTCTATCAAATATTTAAAGAAGAATTAATCCCTATTCTCCTGAAACTATTCCAAAAAATAGACAAACTCATTTTATGAGGCCAGCATTACCTTGATCCTTGAATCTGTTACAAACTGTTACCTTGAAACTGTTACCTTGAAACTGTTCCAAAAATATAGTCAAATTCATTTTATGAGGCCAGCATTACCTTGATCCCAAAACCAGACAAAGACCCCATCAAAAAGAAGAATTACAGGCCAATATCCTTGATGAACATGAATGCAAAAATTCTCACCCAAATACTAACCAATAGTATCCAACAATACATTAAAAGGAATATTCACCAGAGCAAGTGGGATTTATTCCAGGGCTGCAAGCTTGGTTCAACATCCACAAATCAATCAATGTGGTGCAATACATTAATAAAAGAAAGAAAAAGAACCAGGATACTCTGAACAGATGCTAAAAAAGCATTTAACAAAGTACATCATCCTTTCTTGATCAAAACTCTTCAAAGTATAGGGATAGAGGGTACATTGCACAATTTCATCAAAGCCATCTATGAAAAACCCACAGTGAATACCACTCTCAATGGGGAAAAACTGAGAGCTTTTCCCCTAAGGTTAGGAACATGGCAAGGATATCCACTATCACCACTGCTATTCAACATAATACTAGAAGTTCTAGTCTGAGCAATCAGACAACAAAAAGAAATTAAAGGCATCCAAATTGGCAAAGAAGTCAAACTCTCAGTCTTTGCAGATGATAGGATACTTTATGTGGAAAACCTGAAAGACTCCACTCCAAAACTTCTAGAACTGATACAGGAATTTAGTAAAGTGTCAGGATATAAAATCAATGCATAGAAATCAGTTGCATTTCTATATACCAACATCAAGACAGAAGAAAGAGAAATTAAGGAGTCAATCCCACATGGATTGGAAGAACAAATATTGTGAAAATATCTATGCTACCTAAAGCAATCCCATTTACAATTGCACCCAAAACCATAAGATACCTAGGAATAAACCTAACCAAAGAGGCACAGAAGCTATAAACTCCAAAGTATTCATGAAAGACATTGAGGAAGACAAAAAGAAATGGGAAAATGTTCCATGCTCACAGATTGGAAGAACAAATATTGTGAAAATATGTATGCTACCTAAAGCAATCCCTATCAAATGCAATCCCTATTTAATGCAATCCCTATCAAAATAATGTCAAAGAAAGGGAACAAATAATCCTAAAATTTATATGGAACCAGAAAAGATCCTAAATAGCCAGGGGAATGTTGAAAAGAAAGCCAAAGCTGGTGGCATCACAATTCCAGACTTCAAGCTCTATTACAAAGTTGTCATCATCAAGACAGTATGGTACTGGCACAAAAACAGACACATAGATCAATGGAACATAATAGAGATTCCAGAAATAGACCCTCAACTCTATGGTCAACGAATCTTTGACAAAGCAGGAAAGAATGTCTGATGGAAAAAAGACAGTCTCTTCAAAAACTGGTGTTGGGAAAATTAGACAGCCACATGCAGAAGAATGAAACTGGACCCCTTCCTTACACCACACACAAAAATGGACTCAAAATGGATGAAAGACCCAATGTGAGACAGGAATCCATTAAAATTCTTGAGGGGAACACAGGCAGCAACTTCTTTGACCTGAGCATGGAGGGTCCTAAAATGTTCAAAATTGAGCTACTCTACAACCAAGCAATGGCAGTACTGGGTATTTACCCTAAAGATACAAAGGTAGTGATTCAAAGAGGCACGTGCACCCAAATGTTTATAGCAGCAATATTCACAATAGACAAAATATGGAAAGAACCTAGATGTTTATCAACAGATGAATATATAAAGAAGATGTGAGATAAATAGATATAGAGACAGATATATATATATCTATATGTCTATATCTATAGATAGGTATATCTTTATCTATCTCTATCTGTCTATATCTATATCTACAGATAGGTATATCTCTATCTCTATCTCTATCTATAGATAGGTATATCTATATCTATATCTATATCTATAGATAGGTATATCTCTATCTATACCTATAGATAGGTATATCTCTATCTATCTATCTATCTCTATACCTATCTATCTCACATCTTCATCCATTCATCTGTGTATATATATATATACATATATATATATATATGTTGATATATATATAGGTTTGTGGTATATATATATATATTTATGTTATATATATAACAGAATACTATGCAGCCATCAAAAAACCTGAAATCTTGCCATTTGCAATGATGTGGATGGAACTAAAGGGTATTACGCTGAGTGAAAAATAAGTCAATTATAGGAAGACAATTATCATATTCTCCCTCTGATATGAAAAATTTGAAAGTCAGGGCAAGGGGGTTGTTGGGGTTAGGGAAGGAAAAAATGAGACATGATGGGATCAGGAGGCAGACAAACCATAAGAGACTCTTAATCTCAAAAGAAAATCTCAAAAGAGAGTTGCTGGGGGATGGAGGTGGGGATAGTGTGGTTCCGTCATGGACATTGGGGAGCTTATGTGCTATGGTGAGTGCTGTGAAAATGTGTAAGCCTGATAATTCTCAGACCTGTACCTCTAGGGCAAATACTACAATATATGTTAATAGAAATAATTAAAAAAAAAAAAAAAAAGAAGAAGAACCGCAGGCTGGACAGATGCCCCTTCTCAGAACAGTGGTAAAATTGGCCCAGGTGGGCTACCTCTAGAGATTTCCCTTGCAATAGGGAACTCTTCTGTCATATTATCATTAATAATATCATTAATTAAAGTTATAAATAAAATATAAGATCAGCTATGCTTGTGTGTAGGGGAAACTTGTGGTCATAGCTTTGAAGTTATCGATCATTCATATTTTATGGAAAAATAATTTATTAGATCTTATCCTTCGTGATGGCTAGCTGAAAGTATGACTTTGGGTAGAGTTCTAAAAGAAAAAAGATGCAGTCTCAAGAAAACTGTCTGGGACAATGAGACCTTGATGAGGATGGGGGAGGATCCTGCATGTCTGGCAGTCCTGAGGCTGGGGCTTCCAGAAACAAAGACAACAATGACAAAGAAAAACGTTACTGAATCTACAATCTCTGCCTCATTCTTGCCTATAACACTTAAATGTGATCATGATTTTTGCCTTGACTAAAAAGTCTATCTACATTCCCCAAATACTCTAAGCTTTCGCTTCCGAACAGACCGCATTTCCATATCATTCATTATATCAACTAAGCAAGTCTCCAAAAAGCAAAGGCAGATAATGGTATTTATTCTTCCTCCTCCTTATAATACTATTTTTGTTAGAAGCATAAATACTCTAATAAGCAAACACACAAAGAAGATGTATTTTCTGCTTGTTTGGCTCCCCCTTGAATCTAGCTGCTATTTGAAGCCTTAGCCTATACCCAGGCTCCTGCTACAAGGATAACTTAGTGCATGTGCTTTATTATCTCTTGGAACCTGCAATTTCCAAGAATTTTTAAACTCCTCTCTTTTGTCTAGTAAATACTTACTTTTCCACAAAGTTACAGTTTAAATATTAAATGTTCTACCAATATTTCTGTCCCCTCCAAAGAAGCATTAATTACCTGGTAATCAGTTGATATTGAATTGGTCTCTCAAGGCTGACCAAGGTCATTTTCTCAGCTGGCTGGACCAGGTAGTTGTGTTCAGAGGGCTTTAAATGTACCATTTTATTTAATCTTCTCATCAAAAGTATGAATTAGGTATTATTATAATTCCATTTTTCAGGTCAAAAGACCAGATTCAAAAGTTTAAAGAATATGTCCATGGCCACAGAGCTTATAAGAGGTTAAATCTAGGTCACCTAACTCTAAAGGCTATGTGTTTAACCAACATCACTGCCTCTCCTATGCTGAGAAAATATACATAAACTAAGATTTATTAATAAAGTCCCAAAATAAGAGACGTTTTAGTATATCCAAGACCTCAAATAAGAAGAGCAAGTCTCAGACAATGATGAGGCTGTTGTCAGACCTGGGAAGATGAATCCAGACAAATCAAAAAGAAAATATTCTGATAGCTAACACTTTGGTTGTGCTTTTCAGTAAATTCTTAAAGCGACCAGATATGTATTTCAGAATCCACTGTATCTTTATAATTATTTGTACATTCATTAATAGAAATATAGTTAACCTCTACTAAACATTTTTTATGTGCTGGGCTCTGTCCTTAGGGCTCTATATAGTTTAACTAATTCTTAAAGTAGTTCTCTGAGATGCTATCCTTAGCCCCCAAAGCCCCCAGTTCCTATTAGGGAAACTTGGTGAAAGAGAAATTGGCAATAAATGGTAGATCAAGGATTTGAATTTAGCCAGTCTGGATCTATTCTTTCTTTCTTTTTTTTTTTTTTTAAGACTTTATTTATTTGTCAGAGAGAGAGAGAGGGAGAGAGAGCGAGCACAGGAAGACAGAATGACAGGCAGAGGCAGAGGGAGAATCAGGATCCCTGCCAAGCAAGGAGCCCGATGTGGGACTCGATCCCAGGACACTAGGATCATGACCTGAGCCGAAGGCAGCTGCTTAACCAACTGAGCCACCCAGGCGTCCCTAGCCAGTCTGGATCTAGAGTCCAATTTATCTTTGATACCTATGTTCTGCTAACTGTATTGTAGATCAAACATACACATTCCATAAGTATAGAAAACATAGAAACATTCCATGAGTACGTAGCTAAAACATATTTCTTATCTTGAATCAGGCTAAGCCTTCCTCAACAAAAACTTTCTTCATTTCCATATGTCCTCAATGTAAAGAACATCTTGACATATTATTAAATATTTTTAAATATTTTAAATTAATAACCTACTATAAAACCAGGTAAGTAATTTTTCTAGTAGAATGTATTTTTAACAAATATCAGTCCAGTCTGAGCATAAGTTTTTAGTAAATACCACCAGCTGGGGTGCCTGGATGGCTCAGTTGCTCTGCCTTCAGCTCAGGTAATGATTCCAGTGTCCTGGGATCAAGCCCCATGTTCTACTCCCTGCTCAGCAGGGAGCCGGCTTCTCCCTCTCCCCTGTGCTCAGGCTCTGTCTCTCAAAATCTCTCTCAAATAAATAAATTCTTTAAAAAGTAGTGAATACTACCAGCTTACCTTTCCATTAATGGAGATTCCCAAATTCAAAATATAAATATGGTAGGTAGAATAATGTCCCTATGGCCTCATTATTTGGGTTAGGCTTTTACTTAACTCCCTTGTTTTTGTGTTGGATCTCTATGTTCCCATGTTTTTGTGCCTCAATCACCTTCTTTTCATTTAAACTCTCTAGAAAATAAGTGTCCAGACCTCCCCTGGGTGAAGGAGGGGCAATTTCCAGGTTGCAAGAGGTGAGGCAGGAAAGGTGTCCGTGCGTGTCTGTGTGTGTGTGTACACACATATATATAGAGAGAGAGACAGAGAAAGAAAACTCTAAGGTTTTAAACCCTTATTAGGCAGTAGCCCCAAATGAATTAATTTTAATTTAATTAATATTTTTACAAAATAATTAACGTTTTTATTTCTCTCATCATTCACAAAATGTGAATATTCCGTAATTCAGCCATAGCCTTTACTTTCTGGTAACGTCATCACTGGGTTTCAATTCCTTCTTTAAATAACATACTCTTGTTCCAGAAAGCAGTTAGCTTTTCATCATTTTCTTCTGTCTAGATAACATCCAAAGGCAAATCCCAGAGGGGAGAGTCTATGAACCCAATGGTCACATGCAATCTGAAGTAAATTAATCATGATTGCTTGGTACTAGTGTGAACAAGGAACCCAGGGACCAAGGGCAGCAGTGAGCACAGCCCCCCAAATTAATTTACAAGGAAATCCTTAAATCGTAGCATCATATAAATGTGTATATTATTAAATTAGAAACAGAGACAGTTATTCAGATATAGTTGATTAAAAAAACAATAAACTTGGGGTGCCTGGGTGGCTCAGTGGGTTAAGCCTCTGCCTTTAGCTCAGGTCATGATTTCAGTGTCCTGGAATCGAGTCCTACATCTGGGCTCTCTGCTCAGCGGGGAGTCTTCTTCCCTCTCTCTCCCTCTGCCTAATTGTGATCTCTCTCTCTCTGTCAAATAAATAAATAAAATCTTAAAAAAAAAAAAACAATAAACTTGGAACAACTGCAGCTGGAGAAACTGAAATTTTCCTGGAGGGTAAGGATATGCACTTGGATTTTATAGAGACAATACTCCTAATTTGCATAAACCATAAAAGGCAGAATATCAGGTATCTGCAAACCTGAAGAGTGAAATTTGTTTTGGGGGTGGGGAGGATGGGGTGGGTGGGTATTGAGAATATCTTTGTCTTTCACTGCAAAACTGACACATGAGGGGGCGCCTGGGTGGCTCAGTGGTTAAGCCGCTGCCTTCGGCTCAGGTCATGATCTCAGGGTCCTGGGATCGAGTCCCGCATCGGGCTCACTGCTCAGCAGGGAGCCTGCTTCCTCCTCTCTCTCTCTCTCTGCCTGCCTCTCTGCCTACTTGTGATTTCTCTCTGTCAAATAAATAAATAAAATCTTTAAAAAAAAAAAAAAAAAAAAACTGACACATGAGTGAGCAAAGACTCTCTGAGGGGGAAAAGCAACACACAAGAAAAATACAAAACAAAACAGAGGCTCTGATTTATACCCACAGGGTGTATGAGAATGGGGAGTGGGTGAAGAGATGGTGGACCCAGTCCCTTATCTCTGTGTCATTTCTATTCTGATAAGAGTGCGTCACTTACTATCCAGTCTCAGATATCACAAAAGATGTTTCTAGTCTTTACTCCTTAATTGATTCTCTTACTAGTTATACACAAATGCATTTCTGACTTCAATTAGAAACTGAAGGTTCGTAACAGCACAAAATTTAGGGAAATTCTATGAGAAGCCTTCAGATTATTCATATTGGATGCATAAACATTTTACTAACCACTTATCGAGTCTGTGCAAAATTGCCAAAAGAACAAACGAACGCTAGCAAAGATTTAGCGGTACCATTTGTCACATCACTTTTGTACTGTAACACAAACTCTGTTTTCACTAAGATGTTGCTTTTTTACTTAGATCATGAGTGGTTTTTAGTGTAGTGTTTCATCTTTTTCTTTAAAAGTGTTTTCCTTTAAATGTATAAGTACCTTAACAAAGTATCTATTAAATTCACATTTAATTAATTGCACGGTTCTAGAGACTACTCACATACGGAGGGCTTTTAACCAGCAGGTAAGAGCGCAGAAGTTATTAAAATTTTCAACTGTTGCACAGCATGGGTGTTTCCCGTATCTATTTAGATTGAAAACACTTTAGTGCAAATAGTCCAGGACCAAAGGTCATGAAATCTAGACTTTAGTCTCTCATTTGATACCAGTTAGTTGTGAAACATTGGCCCTGTTATTCAAATCCTTACAGGTCTCATTTCCAGAAAGGAATGGGTAAAGACAGGTCAAAAGGGACATAGAAAGAAACCCTAAAATTCTATTTCTCAAGAACTGTAAAGGGTCTAAAATGTTATCCTACTTCAAGCTAGTAATTAAGTTTGCCACAGTGTCATGGATGCTGGCACAAAACTCTTGATTCAGAGATGGGAGACAATTTATTATTCAGAACAGTAGCAGTAGCCAGAGGACCGGCACTGTGAGTGTGTTAGTTATCTAAACCCCTGTTCCCTAGGGCAGCACAAAGAGGGCCATATGAGCCCTGCATGCACTGTGGGTTATGTCACAGGAAACTTAAGCCTTCTATAGTGGGCAGCGTGCATGCCTGCCTGCTCTGTGTTCTGGAGGGAATCCTTATCTCCACCTTCTAAGCTTTTTCAGTGTACATTCTTAAAAAGATAGTCCAAAAATTACAGACAGTGCCATTCTTCTCTTATAAGACATGCAGGAGAAACATGAGAAAGACACAGAGAAGTATCTCCTATAACATCTAGCCCTCTTTTCCATATCATCTTAGCATGTGTGAATTTCCCCATGAATATGCCACTGCCAGCCACTCTGAATAATCTGACAGAACTAGGAGCCAAATCCTTCAATTTAACTCACACAGCATATAATTAAGGCTACATCAAGAGGACTCCAGGCACCAGGATGAGGTCAATGTGCAAATCTCAACCATGCCTACGAGGGTCCTATACCCACGGAGAACTGTCTCCAACACTATCCAGATGTGTCCGACTATTAATATTTATAGTGTGTCTGATTTTTAAAGGCAAACTTGTTCTTTTAACAAGAAACTAATTCACAGTACTCATTTCCCTTCTCAGAAAAACTTAGATGTTAAAATACATTTGGTGTATAAACTCCTCCTTTTACAGATAAGAAAAATAAGACCCAAGCATAAGAAATGTCATTTGTTCCATGTCATAAAACAAAGTATTGACCCAGGTCTCTCAGCTTCCTGTCTACTTCATGGTGAAAACGGTCGACCAGTTAGCTAGCAAAGGAGTGTTCCCTGGAACACTACTTTGTCTAACACGGGTTGGTTGAGGAGGCACTGGTGTAAAGGTGGAGGGCAAGAAGTCTTGCCTGTGTGGGGAAAGAGGAAGAACTGATACGAGAATGAGGCAGTGCTGTGAAAGATTCTGACAATCAGAAAATGAATTTATTCCTCAAAAGTGGGAAACCCTTATCCCCACTCAACCTAGCTCTCAGGCAGTCAGGCTTGGGTTTGAGTGCAAAATAGGACTTTGTGTTACTCAACACACACACACACACACACACACATACAAACTATTCATATACCATAAAGAGAGCATGTACTACATATGCTCTAAGCCATGGTAAAATTATTTTGGGGACAAGTGGGCTATATGTCTATACAAAACATAGATTTTTAAAATATTCATAAATTAGGGTTTTCTTTTTTTAGTTGATTGTCATAATTTCTACCAGACCTTAGAAAGTGAGCTCTTTACTGAGAATCCATTAATCAGAAATGTTTACTCAATTCTTAATGATAAAAGACATTAAATCATTCAAATGGAAAATGAACATGTATTTAGGGTTGGTATATATATATATATATATATATATATATATATATACAAAGCCAATTCTAAATATATCTACATTTAATATAATATTTATATTATTAATTTTAACCAATTTTAGCATTATATTAATATTAAATATATATACAAATCAGAATGTGCGTATACGCATCCTAATTTGCGTAATATATCAGACATCCACCATTCTTCAATATATAATCCTTCATTCTACAAGTACCAACTACATAAAGACCTACTTCTCTAAAAATCACTACAAGGATGCCAGTGCAGTATAGACAAAAGTATCTGTCCCTGAGGTATTTACATTTCAGCTGGGGAGTAAGATCTTTTCATGTATATAATATACCTAGCAATGCTGAGTCTTTTAATATATAGTATACACCTAATATAGTACATGCTGTGCCTAACATTAAGTGTATTAAAATATTACATATGTATAATGTAATAGTATATATCTATTATGTATGACACACCTAACAATGCTGGACTGTAAGAGAACAGAGACTCAGTATGTACAAAAATTAAGAGCAAAGCTACATCCAATCTTAATAGCTCTACCAATTACCAAGTGTGACCTTGACTAAGTTACCCATCTACTCTGTACCTCAGTTGTTGCTTCTTTTCTAGTTTATACTTAACAGGATTTCTTCTGAGTCCAAAATCAATTAACACATGCAAAGCACTTACTATACTGCCTGGCACACGATAAGTCTTCTGTAAGTGATAGATATGACTATAGAAGGTAGGAGAGACAGATTATCAGTGCTGATCAGAATAGTTTAGATGCTGTATTTTTCTCTTCAGAAATACAGCTTTCCTTTAAAACCCTGAGATCTCAACAAACCAGATTCTTCATCTTTCTCTGAACATGGCTTACTGTCACAGACATGCCCATATGTGCCCAGTGGTGATATTTCACAGGCTACATTCCCTGAATGCCAAGCCAACCATGTCTTCCCAGTTCCCATGACATCCTTCCTCATGAAGCCTTCCCCAGTTCTTCTAGGTAGAATCAGTTGATAAGCTCTCTTGCATTCCCAAAGCTCCTTTCCTAGGCAAAACATTTTTTTTTAAGATTTTATTTATTTATTTGACAGACAGAGATCACAAGTAGGCAGAGAGGCAGGCAGAGAGAGAGAGGAGGAAGCAGGCTCCCCACTGAGCAGAAAGCCCGATGCAGGGCTCGATCCCAGGACCCCGAGATCATGACCTGAGCCGAAGGCAGCGGCTTAACCCACTGAGCCACCCAGGCGACCCTTCTAGGCAAAACATTTAAACCTATCTTTTTTTAGTATCCATATCAGTAAAGTGTTTGTAATAACAACACCATTATATTACTTGCATTTCTTTCATTACCAAAAGTACTTACATACTTTTTTTTTGGACTTCGATTCACTTCTCACTAGACTTTATATTAAAGGTGTGAAGCAAAGGGATCATGTCAAGTTTTCGTCATCTCAGTATCCTTAGCACCAATGCCCAGAACATGAAAGGGCCGAAGAAATATTGGATAATTGATTCATTTTATACCACTAGCATAGTGGATAATACAGAGTAGGCACTTAATTTTTTTCCGGAAAGAACTTGAATGAGTTCCTTGCCAGACTATGGCTTGAGCAAGTTCATTCATGTACAATCCCTATATAATTATTTCAACTATTTCATAAAGAAAGTTTGCTTTTATCTATCTGGGAAGTGATAAAATATGATATCACACTGAGTGTTATAGACTGAAAGGTTTTTGTCCTCCCTAAAGTTCCTATGTTGAAATACTAACTCCCAATGTGATGGTATTAAGAGGTAGAGTTTTGAAGAATTAATAGGGCTCAAGGGCCCTGAGGAGGGCTCTCATCATACCCTGACTACACTGGTACACTGATCCCAGACTTCTAACCTCCAAAGCTGTAAGAGATAAATTTCTGTTTTTCATAAACCACCCAATCTATGGTACTTTGCAAAAGCAGCTTGAATTGACAAAGGCAATGAATCAAGAATGCATATTGGTTTCCAACATGATATCCTTAAGAGAATAATAAAAGATCACAGAAAAATATAGAAGTATTTTTTAGAGTGATTAATCCAAAAGAGGTTAAGAAATCAGGAAAGAAGACAAAAGGAATATGAAATAAGTTGTAAAAATAGAAAGTAAATAGTAAGTTGGAATATATTAACCAAAATATATTAACATATTAAAGGTAATTTTTAAATGCTCAATTGAAAGACAAAGTGTGTCAGAATTAATAAAACAAAACCAATAGTTTACAAAAGATACAAGTTAAATATAAAAATACAATGGATGAAAATAAAAGAATTGAAGTTGATATAAACAAACAAAAAAACTTCCACAAAAAATTTTAGAAAGATCTAACACATGATATAGCAATAGTACTTCTGGATGTATACCCAAAGCAGATGAAAACAGACAATCAAAGTGATATTTGGAGCCCCGTGTTCATTGTAGCATTATTCACAACAGGCAGGATAAGTGCCTGTCAATGGATGAATGGATAAGGATATAAGAAGATATGCATATATATATAAAGATGCAAGAAGATATATATATATATATATATATATATAGAGAGAGAGAGAGAGAGAGAGAGAGAAAGAGAGAAAGAGAGAGATTCTGGGCATGTAATATACAGCGTGATGACTATAGTTAACAACACTATATTGTATATTTGAAAGTTGTTCAGAGAACAGATTTTAAAAATTCTCATCACAAGAAAAAAATTAAGTAGGTAAAGTGATAGATATTAACTCAACTTGATTGTGATAATCATTTTGCAATATATACATATATTGCATATATTCATATATTTAATCATTATATTGTATTCCTTATATATTGCATATATATATACATATATTTAATCATTATATTGTATTCCTTAAACTAATGCAATATTATACATCAATTAAATCTTAATACAACCAGAACAAAAACTAATAGCAAGTACGAATAAAGGAAAAAATTTCGGTGTGATACACTAGTACCTTAAAAAAAGCACCTGGGTGGCCCAGTGGATTAAGTATCTGACTCTGTTTTCTGCTCAGATCCTGATCTCAGGGTCATAACATCTAGCCAGGCAGAGAGCTCTGCACTGGGCATACAGTCTGTTTAAGATTCTCTCTCTATCTCTCCCTCTGTCCTTTCTCCCTCCCCTCACCAGCCCCACTTGTGTCTGAGCACGTGTGTGTTCTCTCTCTCACTCTCTCTCTCTAAAAAAAAAAAAAAAAAAAGCCTAGAACAATAAGCTTAAATGCTTTCCTCTAGGACTTCCGCTAGGAAGTCAGCCATATCCATTTCTCTTCAATATCATACTGGAGGTTTTACCCAGTGCAGTAGGGCAAGAATATATATAAGTTTTAAGGTTTGGCAAGAAAGTAATAAAAAACAGTCACTGGTTTGCAGATGACAAAGAGTACATAAAGAAATCTAAAATAATCTAGTCAAACTATTAACAGTTGAATTTGAACAAGTTCGTTTGTTATTATATAAAAACCAATTGTCTTTCTATAAAACAAAACAACTACATTGAAAATAAAATATTTCAAATGCCATCATTTACAAAGCAAACTCTTTCAATAGGACATAAAAAGCACCAACCCATAGAAGAAAGGATTTGACTACTGCAAAATCAAAAACATCTCTTCCTTAAAAGACACAAACCATGGATTGAGAAAAACTATTTGCATTGCAGATACCCAGAATATATGAAAAATTTCTATAAGTCAATAAGATGAAAGACACCCAACACAGCAGAAATGTAGGCAAAAGCTGCAAATGGGCATAATACACACACACACACAAACAAACACACACGCACACACATTTACACAATCTAAATGGCCAATAAACATGTAAGAAATTAACTTCATTAATCATCAGATAACTGCATAGTATCAGGATTCAATCTCAATAGGTAAAAATCATAATGGCTAGAATTTCAGAAACCTGAAAATATCTAGTGCTGCAGAGGATAAGGATATGAAGCAACTAAAACTCTCATTCAATGCTAGTGGGAATGCAAATTTGTAAACCACTTTAGAAATGTTTGCTATTTTTACTAAAGCTTAGCTTAAGTTTATCTTAGGACACAGAGATTCCATTCCAAGGTGGACACCCAACAGAAATGTATACAGAAATGTATTTGGGTACTAACAGACATATGCCAGGCACTGTGGCACTATTCCTAATTGTTAAATACAGACAATAACCCACGTGTTCATCAACAGTAGAATGGATAAATTGTAGATTCACAAAGCTGTAAAGTGTATAGTAAGCATAAACAACTGCAGTATGCAACAACATGAACGAATTTCAAAACCAAAATGCTGAGCAAAGGAAGGCACTTACAAAATAACACATACTGTATGAGCCCATTTCTGTAAATTTCAAAAATGGACAAAATTAATGTGATAGCAGTTAACACAGTGATTAACTCTGGACAGGATAGTGACTGCAAGATGGGCACATGGGAAGCCTTCAGGTTACCAGCAATACTCTGGGATTTTTTTTGTTTGGTTTTGGTTTTGTTCTTTTGTTGTTGTTGTTTTTACGCTGGTGGTGGTTCTTTTATTTATTTATTTATTTATTTATTTATTTGACAGACAGATCACAAATAGGCAGAGAGGCAGGAAGAGAGAGAGAGAGGAGGAAGCCGGCTCCCTGCTAAGCAGAGAGCCCCATGCGGGGCTTGATCCCAGAACCCCAGGATCATGACCTGAGCGGAAGGCAGAGGCTTTAACCTACTGAGCCACGCAGGTGCCCCGAGTTTGAGCTTTTTTTTTTTTTTTTTTTTTTTTTCTCCAAGTTTGAGCTTTTTGAGCTGTATTATTTGGTGTACTATTCTTCAAGTATCTGATTTTTCAATAAAAAGTCTATACATATATGTATGTATGTATGTATATAGATGAGCGAGAAGGAGATGTATTAAGAGATTGAGCTGTATTGAACAGGTTTTATAAATGCTGTGAGTGTAAAAGAAGGATAATTTGCCAGTACCATATGCCATTCCTCCACAATAGCCAATCCATCATGTCTGAAAGAGCTCATAAAGTAATTCCAGAATTATACAGAGAATGCTGTGAAGTATGGAATCACAGTCAGTACAATAAGACCTTTTTTTTTTTATTAAATAGCTATGCAAATACTTTGGGATCAGTTACTAGATAACTTCATAGATATAAACATGTTGAATCAGAATTTGCTGGAAAAAAAAAAACAGTTTTAATAAACACTATCCTATCTCAAATGGGTTGGAAACTCAGAAAGTAATGTGATTTTTTTCCCCCTAGCAAACACACACACATACACGGTTGGTTTGCCTACTAGCCCCCCGTCCTGGGAGGAGCAAGGAAAGACTGAAGACGGAGACAGACCGCTCCAGATTGGTAGGTGGTGGACTTAGTAAGTGAGTGAACTTACCTACCCGGCTTCCTGGGTGCCACAGAACAAGCATTTGCCCACCAGAATATTAAAAGTTTATACAGCGACCTTAACTGGGTTTCATCTCGTATTCTACCCGAATCATCTCACTCTCTCAAGGCCACTACCTTGACACTGGCTTCTAGTGTGAAAGTGGTGGGTAGTTTCCTCCAAGAGCAGGTGAAGGAGAAGGAAGCTCCAATTAGCTGGAGCCAGGCTGCAGGTCAAATGGAGGTCATGTCCTCTCAATAACCTCCTCCAACCTGCCACACCTCCTGACCCGTTCTTCCAATCTTAGGGGCCTTGCCCTCTCCCAAATGTGCCTCGGGCATCAGCAAGGGGTTCCACTGCCCGGGAGGTGTTCCCTGGCAGCTACATGGTTGGGTTGGAGACAGATGCCACAGCAACGGTATAGGCACATGTAAGAGAGAACACAATGAAGATAATGATTCCCAAAAGAAGTCACAATGTTTTCCATCAAGAGCCCTGTGATCCAAACCACTGACTTATTAAATAGGCCAGAGGTGGTAGGATCACTCAGGGCATTCACCTGTGTCCTCATGTGATTTAATAAAGATACATTAGCAGACTCATCAGGTGTGAACACATAACATTCTGTATAGATAATGGCCCTGGTGCCTCTTTAGGAGGCACTAATAATGTCCAAGGCCATCCTATTTTGGAAGACAGCTTTTCTCATGAGAGCATTTCAACATTCAGTGAGGATATGCTTTGTCAGCTACCATGTAAGCCTTGCAGGGTGAATTCAGTAAGGGCTTCTCTGCGAGATTAATGTCCCCCAGGCCAACAGAGGGAACAAAGCAGCTGAATAACCATGCCAGTGGAACACAGATTGTTCTCACCTGGCCTTAAGAAGAGGGAGGTTGGCAGCTTTAGGAACTTAACCTGCTAGTGCACACCACACACTGGCCAAGGGAGAGGCACTGTGTGCTGTGAAGAGATGGACGGGGGGCAGGACCTGCCAGACTAGGACCCCCCACCTTCTCCCCTCTTTCTACGGAGCTTGTCCCAATTTAAGCACAGTGTGTTTCAACAGGAAACAGATCCCAAAGGCCAAGGAGTTCCCCCTCACCCAGGGGGTGTGAAGGAAATTATCCATCCTGGTGGGGTATCTTATTGCAAATCGAGTAGAGAACGCTTTTCCCAGGCAGGATGGGGCTTTGTGTTCTCAGCAGCAAGGCACGCTGATCCACAGCGTGATTTGGGGCAAGAACTGTCTCCAGTAACTTCTATACCCTAATGGTGTTAGGTGTCTCAGCAGTCTGGCATATGGGGCTATAGGCCCTACCAATTAGTCATTCAAATGTATTAAAGCCTAGAACAATATTTTAGTTCACCCAGCTAAGCTGGTTTTACTTGTTTGTAATTTAATCTGCTGTTCTAATATTTCATTCTTTATTTCTACTAATCTTGCTGCTTGTAGGTCATACAGGTGTAAACTTCATTCAAACATTCAGAGATGCATTCATTCTCCCCTGAAGAATCCTGGCAGTGGCCACCTTCTTAAAATGTGTGCCTTGGTACCTAACTGGCCTCACTCAGCCCTGAAGTGTGTATGTTAAAGGGAGAACAAAATAAAAGGACTTCTTCCAACACACACACACACACACACACACACTCTTCTCTTTCTGTAGTAAGAATGAAGGGTCAGAGAGGAACCAGAGAGATTACTATTCATTTGTTTTGTTTCTTAAATTCCACCCAGGAGTAAAATCCTATGACTTATTTCACTTACCATTACACCTTCTAGATCCATCATGTTGTTGCAAATGACAAGATTTCATTCTTTTTTATGTCTGAGTAACATTCCATTGTGTGTGTATATATATAAATACACACACACACACTATATATATATATACACACACACATATATATACACACACATACACATAACATATATGTTATACACACATGCATATTATATATATATATATATATATATATATATAACACATACCTATAGCCCATCTTCTTTATCCATTCATCTATGGATGGACATTTGGGCAGCTTCTATATCTTGGCTGTAGTAATTTTTTTACCCTTAAAATAGGTTCATTAGATTTATAAATAGCACATTGATTCCTTTAGTTTAAAAAATTTAAGAACAAGTTTGAGCTTATACATTCTTTTAAAATTGAATTTTATAATAGAAACTAAAGAAAAGCTCTGAATAGACTTTTCTGTACTCAAAAACTTATAATACTTATAAGTTTTAATAACTTATAAAAACTTATAAATTATATTAATATATAATGTATTATTTTCCCAGGGGTACAGGCTTACATCACCAGGCTTACACATTTCACAGCACTCACCATAGCACATACCCTCCCCAATGTCCATAACCCAGTTGGCTGTTGTAAATTATGCTACAATAAACACAGGGGTGCTTGTATCTTTTTTGACTAGTGTTTTGTTTTCTTGGAGCAAATACCCAGTAGTGGAATTCCTGGATCACACAGTGATTCTATTTTTTAATTTTTTGACAAATGAGCACAGAAAAAAAGACAATAAACCAGACTCAAATATAGAGAACAAACTGGTGGTCCTCAGAGGGGAAGTGGGTAGGGTATGGATGAAACAGATGAAGGGGATTAAGAGTACATTTATTGTGATGAGCACTAAGTAATGTATAGAATTGTTCAATCATTACATGGTATACCTGAACTAATATAACACTAGATGTTATTTATTCTTGAAGAAGAACAGAACAGAGAGATCTTTGAATATCCAGGCAGGGTCTTTGGTGGGATGCATCAGGCAAGTATGGGGCAAAATTATATTGTCAGAGCCCTGCAACCAAGTGTTTGATCTCTCACCATGGACCTGGACACCACACTTGTCAAGGAAGCTGGAGATAACTGAGCCTGAAGACACGAGTCCACTAACTAAAACCATAACAAACTGATAGAGTACACTGATGTCATTATCGTTAATTAATGATAAAGAAAACTCCAAGCAAGTCACAATGTTCTTTTTGTCCTGTCGGTATATAAATAGGAACATGAAAAGTCAGGATATGACATTGGCAGTGGACAGAGTACCTAATGGGTCCATCTCCACTGTGGAACTGTATACAGTTGGCTGTGGAATCAGACATTCATCCAGGTTCCTTCCCCTTGGAATAAGTGAGAGGGAAACAGATAATTCTAATTAATTTTCTAAACTTCAGGCAGTTCTGCCCTTGTTGCTTCACTCAGACTCCTCTAGACAATACTGTTGGTCAAGACTGTTCATAATGCATGAATATTATTAGTTAAATCCTTCTGTTTCTAGGTTCTAGGGATATTTTAACCCAATTCTCTAGGACTAACTTCAGGACTATCAGAGTAGAAATATATAAGGCAGATAAAAATAATCTATGTTTAACTAGTAATTATAGTAATATATGTGAAAACAGACGTTTCTTAAGAATGATCATTGAAAATCTAGTTTAAAAATAATACAAATTGAAAATGATAACGCAAAAGTGGACATCCAATAAAAGGATTCTCATAGGAAGAGAGAAACGCTCTATACTTGTTTAAAATGGTTTTTTGCCGGGTGGGGGGAGCTTGCCCAAATTTACCAACTCCAAAGCTCCTGTAAGGAGAACTTGCACTGGCCCCATCAATAAGTATGAGAGACACTAACCTCACACAGTTTACAATGAGACCTCCTCCTTCCAGAGGAATTGGTGGATTCATTTTATCCCATAAATTGATTAGAAGTTAACAGGCATGTGAAACTAATGAAATATATAAACAGAAATCACTTTTTAAAAATCTACAAGGCAATAAAACCTGCAGAGAGTAATATGGGAGATTTCTACATTACTCAATTCTCCCAGAAAATTAGTCAGTAAATCATTAAATCATGCAGATCATGGTCTGTCTAATTCTAAGTATTTGAATATTTATAACATTCATAGCAAATGATTGTTTGACATGACCCAATGGACATTTTGTACATTCTTGATACTGTATTATCATGCAAATATCACTATACATTGGGGAGTCCCCTAGAATAAAAATCAAGGCAGTGGTATAAAGTCACACAGGGTGTCTACTACTTGCTTCCAGAGGCATGATTTGCACAGACTATGAAGAGATCACACATATGGTTCCCCAGGAGTTTTGCAATGCAGCAGTCTTAAAACATTTGCAATACAATGACAAAGAAAAATTTATTTTCATGAAGATTGGTATATGGTCACATTATGAAAACAGAAAAAATTTTCAAAGTTACAACTTTATTAATTGACCAATGCCAGCATTACTACTTGTGACAATGTATTTGAAATACCACATATTACTGACCCCCAAATCACACAGGACAAGACACTGAGTTAGAAGAGAGTACCATAGAATCTATATCCTATCTGAGGACTCCTTGGTTTTCAATTACATTTTCCTGTAGACACAACTGTTTTGTATATTTCTGAAATATCTTTGTTCTCCCTTCCATCCATATTTATAACCTCCATAGCTTTATTTGTATTATTTATATGTCTTCCCAAATGTGTTTAATGCCTTCAATTTAACATCACTGAAAAAGGCATTATTGTGCTTTGTGCTACTTCCTGATCATTAATAAAGACATTACATTTTTAAAAAAATTCCACCCTTGTTAAACACATTTTTGCAACTTCAAATTGTATAAAGCCTAAAATATGAATAATTTGAAGACATTGCCACATATTATTATTCTTTGCTTACCATCTTTTAGCTCATTTTCAGTTCTTGAGGCTGAATTTTTCTGGTTTGATTTGAATCAATTTTGCCAGCAAAGTCTCACTGATGTTATATCAATTACTGTAAGAGGAGAATATAGGATGAGCACCGTACATAATCCTCTCTATTCAGCTCTGAATTTAGTTATTCTAACAAGAATGCTATTTAGGGCTGTGTGTGTGTGTGTGTGTGTGTGTGTGTGTGTGTGTGTGTAGGGATAGTGGTATTGGGAGATGGAGGGTGCTTTTTAAAAATACACAATTCACAAAAATAGATTTACTATTCTGGGTGAAAACAGAATTAAAGGAAGAAAGAAAGGAGCTCTGGCTCTGATCATCAGGTAAACTGACAGAAGAAAAAAATGTGGACATTAGAATGGTATTCCCCTTAGACGTAGGTAAGCATGGTCCTTGCTTCAGAGGGCCCGATGCTTTGCAGTTCCTTTCTCAAATTTTTCTAATTTCAACTCTCTTCACACTGTGGTCCCTGAGACTGGCTGGAGTTGGCTAGAGTTGGAGTAGAGCACCCTGAGCCCTAACTGAGCCCACATGGGCTCCAGTCTCGGTTTCTCTCCTTTCGAGCACTCTCTCCTCTCCTTTGCACCTACTCTTCACTGCAGGGGGCCAACCGGTTGCCCAAATCTGCTCAGAGATTGTAGAATATATGAGGTCATTTCAGGCCCCGTGGCTGGATCTCCGTTCCAGGAAGGTGACTTGTTAAATTAGTTGTTCCCATTTGTGGGTTTAGTATTTCTTTCACAGATTCGTGAGAGACTGAACTGAAAGAATGGAGCTGACATGATTATTTAGGATGATGCAAATTGTTTATTATAGACAAGTGTCTTGAAAAGGCAGTATTCGCTAGGAGTGGCATACTCTAAGGGATGCCCTGTGTGATAATGCTTGGATGACAGAAAGCCCCTGTTAGTCACAAAGAATTCTACACAGGTCACTGGAAATCCTATACAGAAAACTTTGCTTTTCACAAATTTTAAGAGAACCTGGCGACAGAGTATCTACACTTGATTCGAAATCATAACATGAAGTCTTGGCACTGACTGGTTATTTAAAAAGGCTCCCAAACATTTTCCTTTCTTTGAAGAAGTTTGAAAATGCCCAAGCAGTTGACACCTGATAAGCAAGTTCAAGTGTATGTGTGTTAAACATGTATGATAAGTTGAATTTAAAAGGAAGTTAAAAGGACAACATCATTTCCATGGGTGAGCCTCATCTAAGCAGTTGAAGGACCCTAAAAACAAAAGGAAGATTTTTCTTGACACAGAAGAAATTCTGTCTCTGAACTTCAGCAGGAGTCCACTCACACCTGAGGGTTTCCAGTTTGCCATCTACCTTATAGATTTTAGACTTAACAGTCCCCACAACTATGTAGGTCAATTTCTTGAAATCTGACCCTCCATCCATTCATCCATCTATCCATCCATCCATCCATCCTGCTGGTTTTCTTTCTCTGATAGGCACCTCAGTGATACACATCAAATGTATCCCTCCAAAATGTTCAAATCCATTTTCTGACATTGAGTCTCTTTGGGCTAATGATGAAGATGCCCTGCCTTTACTCAACCAGTCACTGTGCCCAGAGGACCTGGAATACTCTGGTGGCTCACAGGCCCATCCAACAGCCAGTGGTTAAGGCATCTCCCTCAACAGCATGAACAGAAAATCAGGGAAAACAACTCAGCAAAGAAATTATGAATTCTTTTACCAAGGAAAGTGATGCTGGAAAGGCATTCACACCAAATGTCCAACAAAGAGAACTTACATACCTTCTGTGTGTCAATACTGACATTAATAGGTGCCAAGCAGATTCAGGTTGAGTAAAACTTCTATTTTGAGCTATTACTAACCTGGATTATATGTTCTGGTAGGAGTCAGATTTTTCTCCTAGAATGCAGTTTACTCATGTTAGATAACTTACAGTGGATACACCAGAGTCTTTCAATGTGTCCCTTGATTTTTTTTTTTTCTTTTTTCAACAAACCAATATAGAGCCATGATGGCTGAAGTTTACCTGCAGTTTTGCTGACACTGTTTTTCAACATCTGGCTTTATTTTCTATTTTACTCATTGACACATTGACCTTTGCTGTCTCATATCTGCACTGTGTTTTCTCTTGCTCTTGAACCAGTTAGGACCAACAGCTGGCAAATTAGCATTGTATTGGTGGGCTTGATTATGTTCACAGTGGAGTTACACTAGCTAGGAAAAGAAGAATCTGGCTCAGGGTAAAGGGGTGGGATTGGGAAATATAGCATGGCTGAAGATCCACCTGGACATGACTTTGCCGTTGAAGACACCACTGACCTAAATACAGTGTAGTCCCAGAAATCAAGAGGCTTCCCAGGCACTGCATTTCAGAGGTCAAATTTTATCAAGGAGAGAGGTACTAGGACCATAGTAACTGAAAGGCCCCAAGGCCTGAGTAGGAGCTTGGGTTTGAGTTGGACTCTGTCCAGTGGGTTAAACTGGTTATGGAAAAGGTGAAATATAGGCATTTTAGGAAAGATCGGCATGATCAAAGGTACCATTGAGAATAATCTCTTCTCATATGGGATTGTGAGCTGCTTAGTCTGGCTGGAAAAGGGGGTGTATTCTAAAATTGAGAGACAAGTATGAAAATAAAGGCTGGAGCCAAACCATGAAGGACTCTGGCTGTCACTCATATTAATATAAGAAGAGGAAAGAGGGACAACCTTTTAATCTAGGAAGGAACATGAGGAAATGGATGTTTTTTAGATTGTTTGGTGTCTCTGTTAGAGAGACAGCCTGGAACCAGGAGGAGCTTGCAGAACATTCTAACAAATGCAGCTTGAAATCGAAACAAATAGTTGTTACCATTCATTGGGGATTTGTGCTACTTTACAATGCTCAAAGAATCCTTTCAAAAATATGGGATCATAATGGAAAAATAATGGGAAAATTGAAATATATTATGAAAGCATCAGAAACATGCACAGATTTTCAGCACAGTAATGCTAGTGCAGTTACATGTATTGATTCCTCATTCAAATACAATTAAGCTTTGAAATCAACTGCGTATGGATTCAGACAGTTGAAAATGATATATTTCGTCAGTACTTAATAGGTGTCCAAACTGGGTCTAGGAATGATAGAAAAATGGGTGAGTAAATTGCTCTATTTTACTGGTAGGCTAAATTAACTCTTTCTGGTTTCAGCTGTCTTTAGTTTGTCCTCTTAGTTTTCACTGCCTGTTCATTCTGTGAATCTGTGGATCTTTCAGCTATTCGGTTTTACAGATAAGAAAACTGAAGTCCAGAAGTGGCAAGTTATTTATTTCACATATCATTTGCTCTGTAGTGGTAGAGCTCCAGAGAGCTTGGGCGTCTCGGCACCATTCAGTACCAAATGAGCTACCGGTCTCAGAGGTAGCCAAGAGCTCAGCGGGAGGCAAATCAAGAGGAAGATGAACAGGTCATGAGGGCTGGGCAATAAGCACCGAGCTAAGGGAGAGCACTGAGCTGATGGAGGTTTGGCAATGGGCAGAATTGACTCTCCAGATACTACAGATGTTTTCCCCACATTCAGTGTACTTTCCAGCCAGTACAGATAGCAAGCTGACAATCCCCAGGGGTGGAAGCAGTTCCCCTTTGCTCTGGTTACTCAGCACCAAGTCACGGTCTGATTCCCTGGATCAATGCCATGCACCCGGAAGGAGGACGTGGCACCATCAGAGGCGCCCAATGCAGCAGTGTGGCTACCTCTTACTCCATTTATTTGGGGAGGGGTGACATCAGCTTGCAGAGTACAGGACAGTTGGGGCTTCCACTATGCTTGTATGGGTTAGACCCTGCAGCGTCTCCAGCTGCTGGCTGAACAGGCTAATATCCAATCTGTGTGCTTCTCCCCAAGCCAGGCTTGCCTGCAGAGCTGTGTCTTCCCTTTTTCTAATGTGCATTAAGATGCCATCTGGGCTTAAAGTGACCCTGATATAAGGTAATTCCTGGAAGAGGCCTGGCCATAGTCTACTGTAGTACTGGACTACAGTAAGCCACTATCATGTATATGTGCACATGTGTTCTGTGAGCAAGAGAGAATAGAAGATAATCAGATGCGTAAAGCAAGGATTCAAATCTATTAAAAAAAAAAAATACAGGGGCGCCTGGGTGGCTCGGTGGATTGAGCCTCTGCCTTCGGCCCAGGTCATGATCTCAGGGTCCTGGGATCGAGCCCCGCGTTGGGCTCTCTGCTCGGCAAGGGAGCCTGCTTCTCCCTCTCTCTCTGCCTGCCTTTATGCCTACTTGTGATCTCTCTCTGTCAAATAAATAAATAAAATCTTTAGGGAAAAAAATACATTATCCTTTTACAGAATAAAGTTTACTCATTTTACTGAAAAAAAATCTGTAAGTGTATATGGTGAATTTATTTGTTTTACACAGAGACCCAGTGGGAAGACCCAAGAGAAGAGAAACAAATATCTCAGTGTATTTATTAACTTTCTTTCCATCCTGTGGTTGGGGCTACCAAAGAACCAGCTATAATTATCTTGGATTCTAGAACCTTATAGCTGGTTCTTCTACCTGCCGTCTGAATCTGCCTACTCTAGTTTGCATCCACCACTCAATCTCTTTCACTCTTCTTGGTCACTTTGCATCAGCTAATTCTTAACTCTGGGATCGTTCCTGGACACTGCTTAAAGGATTGCATTTGGACTAATATCTCAGGGTTACAAAGCAGCTCCATTCCTTTCCTACATCCAGCCTGTACTCAGAATCCCTGCAAAAGTCAGAGAACTGGCATTGCCCTTCTGAGTGTAGGTTCTGACAGTGAGCATTTTCCCACAGGAGGCCACTAGACTTGACCCAGATTAGATGTCTGAAGGTGTCTTTTGAGCAAACATTTCTCTTTATATTTGGAAAAATAGTAAGCTGCCATCATGGGAATAAGATTACTAACATGGAAGAACAGCAACAGTAGAATATTTCAAAGGAAAAGCTCCCCATCAAACCAAAGCCCTCCCCTTATCACCTTGCCTGGGGGATCTGGCCACCCATGTGTGTGGACTATGAATGGTAATTATTTGAATGAGTGTGCACAGTTTGTGAGAGTCAATAAATGTCCACTTCGGTACACCATGTCAGTTGCAATTTGCATCAAACCCTCCTTTCTCATCACAGGATGATCTAGGTTGAGAGCTAAGGAGAGGCTAAGGAATATCCAAGATTAATTAACAAGTATTTGAATGGAAGATGCTGTGTGCCAAGGGCAAGAGGTACATGAATGGGAGTCAAGAAATCAATTGAGGGAAATCAACAAGACATGTAATTAAATGAAAGACAGACTTCAGGACAGATGCCTGGGATGGTCTGACTTAATTCTAGGGAATGATAGTCAGGCTTAAAGCTAAAATTTAAAGGGCAGAAAATAGATCTGCCCACTCACTTGGTGCTTTGCATGGCTAGATGTGTGAGCTCAAGTGGTAATAATAGCAAAGTGACACTGGTTACCTCCCAGGTAGTTTTAAATGCTTTCCATACTTTAGCTCTCATATCCTGTAAGGAGGATACCATTATTTCTTCTCCCCATCTTAAAGACTGAAAAACTGTGGCGCAAAGTGGTTTAGTAAGTTTGTCTAAGACTACCTCACAAGGAAATGGCATAGTGAGCATTTAGCTCCAAAGTGTATGGTCTTAACTACTACAATATGTTCCCCAGTTAGGAGGCATGTCTTTTTCCTTTGGAAAGCATGATAAACATATCAGAGATAGAGAAGGCTCACCATGTGAGAGTCCCAAAAAGCTGACACAAGGAAATGAAAGTAGACAGAAGTTAAACTTAACAATGGATAATATCTTGAGGGATACTGCCCCTTCCCACCCTTAAAGTTTATTCTCTTTGCTCTTTTTGCCTGGAGTAACTCCACTGATTCCTTGTCCAGGTGAAATCTCATCACCTCTGTGTTTTCTTTGACATTTTAGTTGACTCTAACATGGGTTATAAGGTTCAACCATCCTAATAGAGTCTCCTTACTCAGAGAAGGACCTGGCATCAGGAAAGAGAGACTTTGGAAGGCGCAGGCAGAGTACCAGAGAAGGCAGAAAGACCTGGAAGAAAAGGGGAGGATCCTAGTTATAAAGTCGGTACAATAAAGAAAGTAGAAGCTGGTTTTTTTTTTCTTTTAAATTGGAGTCATGACACCACGAGTCCAGAAATAAATTGGCTTACATCCTGAAAAGCATAGAATGAATCCCTAGATGGAGAAAGAGTGGTATCTATGTTTGAAATGCAAAGGAGAAAGTCTACATTTGAGTATAATGATTTTCCATAATTAGTATTTTTTTTCACCTTAAAATACCAAGGGAATAGGCAGCATAAAGAATAATAATGGATAAATACTCCAGATTCTATGGGTCAGGAAACTGAAGTTTAGAGAGATTAAGTAACTTGCCCAAAGGCACTGAACGAGGAAGTGGCAGAGCCTTGGTGTGGACTCAGGCAGGATAATTCCAAAGTCCATTCTCAAAGGTCTACACTATACTCCCCATTATGTGAAACAGGTAGGCAAAATGCTGGCTAGGTGAAGCCCATAAACCATGACTGGGACTAAAGCACTTTATTTGGCTCAGGTTAAACTCAACACAATTAGAACAGGGCAACCCACATTTTCAACCCAATGCATACCCACGTGTCTCAGCACTTCTTTGCATACTCCTGGGAAAACAAATGTAAGACTCAGCCCTTAATACAGGAAACACTCAGCATCTCAGAGCAGGGGAAGAAACACAGAAGCAGGATTACACAAATCCCACAATATCCAGAGGGTCTAGACAATCCCTCTGGTTTGAGGGGCAAGTAGAATTAGTGAGGAGGAGCATTTACCCCGGGTCTAAAAGGACCTGTCAGGTGAAGGTGACTAGGGAAGGGCCATTTCTGGCAAAGGCAGGAGATCAAACAAAGGTGCACAGAAGAGCCTATAGCTGGGTGTGTGCAGGAATCACTGCTCTGTCTGGCTAGAACATGGAGGCAAAGAGGAGGACAGGATATTCTGGAAGAGATCATGCTGAGTGAAACAAGTCAAGCAGAGAAAGCCAATTATATGGTTTCACTTACTTGCACAACATAAAAATAACATGGAGGACCTTAGGAGAAGGAAAGGAACAGTGAAGGGTGGTGGGGAATTGGAGGGGGAGATGGACCATGAGAGACTGTGGATTCTGAGAAACAAATTGAAGGTTTTAGAGGGGGAGAAGGGTGGAGGTTGGGTGGTGATGGGTATTAAGGAGGAAACGGAGTGCATGGAGCACTGGATGTTATACGTAAACAATGAATCTTAGAACACTACATTAAAAACTAATGATGTATTGTATGGTGACTAACATGACACAATAAGAGAAAAAAATTTAAGAAAAGAAGACGAAGATAGGAGATGCAACTGCAGATTATATTTAAAATTCTATACAAATGAGTAGACACAGGTGAGCGAGGCAATAGCAGGTGATATAATGAAGTAAGAGCAAGAGTCAGACCCCAGCCCAAGCCGATAAGGGGAGAAGGTTTTATTCAGGTCAGAATTCAGATCAGTAGAGAAGCTAACAGTATGCAGTTTTATTCAATGCAAACACTGTGATCTCCAAGTGCAAGTGTCCTTCCATGGCTGTTAGCAGAACCCCTGAAGAGTCACTCATGTAAAAAAATGCTTCATTGCCATTGTTATCAGGCTCATAAGTTAGCACAGCCAGATAAGTAGACACACGCTCCATTGCATCTTGTGAATATCATGGCTTTTGTTCAAATATCACATTGAAATCCTAGGACTATGTCATTTACCTTGCCATGTATTTTTTTTACTCAATTTAAAAATACAATACAAAAGAAATGCATAATGGGAAAGCAACGACTCCCAAAGATTGCAATTTAGTTTAAAAATGGAAATTGGGAGGTACCCAATATTTTCAGTTGATACCCACCATATGAAATGTGAAATACATAATAATTTTGAATTAAACATTCACAAATTGAAAGTTTTGCAGATTGTTCTTTTTTTCTTCACCCGGGTGAAGTAAAAATCAATAAATTCACACCCCTTTGTTAGATTATTTGGTAAATATATGTCAAGCAGAATATCTGTATTTTTGTCTCCAAGGACTTCATAACTTCCTTGGAAAGGTGAGTCTTAGACTACAGACCTCTAAGTTATAGCTCTATATTGTTAGATAAAAAGTGGAGTCACCAGTTTCACAGAGTTATATACTTATGGGGCAAATAGATACTTCTAAAATGCTTTAAAAATAGCTTTATTCAATAAAGAGTTTTCCCTGAATGTATTTTTTGAATGTCTGGTACGTCTTAGATACTGTGGAAACAGAGAAGACTTAGAACGGCTTCTGCCCTTAACAGTCCATCAACTTTAAAAAAAAAAAAAGGCACCACAATTCAAGTACCACATAAAGCCACATACAAGAGAGGGATGAACCATGTGCTGCCGACCCCTCTCTTTACCATGGATGACTTTATTACTCAAAAAATTTCTTCCACTAAGACTAATGCCAGGAAATTCCTGTCTTGCGTTTGCAGCTGTGATCACAAAATCCATATGAGAGAAGTAACCCCGCTGACTATATTTGAATGAACAACATATCCAGTACTTGTCATTAATTTTAGCCTAAGATGTATTAGAGGGTAAAAATCATGTCCAGTTTCAATTTAATTCCTGAGTAATTCTGATGACCATTAGACATGATGATTTATCTAACCATAAAAGCACACAGCAAAATCAAAGCCCAGACTTCTGAGACTTAGATTCTTGTGGCTGCAAGAATCTGGGTAAGAAAAAAAAAAAAAAGAAAGAAAGAAATAATAGGACACAAGCAGGACAGCCAGGGTGCAAAATTTAGAGAAGTTCTCACTCTCCCCGAACAATACTGACAGTGGGCACCTCCTTAAAAATGTGTGCCTTTGGTACCTAGCTGGCCTCACTTAGTCCTAGAATGAATATTTTCAAGGGAGAACAAAATAAAAGGAAATGTTAAAAGAAGCTCTAGCAAGGGCGCCTGGGTGGCTCAGTGGGTTAAGCCTCTGCCTTTGGCTCAGTTCATGATCTCAGGGTTCTGGAATCAAGCCCCACATCGGACTCTCTGCTCAGCAGGTAGCCTGCTTCCCTCTCTCTCTCTGCCTGCCTCTCTGCCTACTTGTGATCTCCCACTCTCTGTCTAATAAATAAATAAAATCTTAAAAAAAAAAAAAAAAAGGAAGAAGAAGAAGAAGGTATAGCAGCTAGAGAAACAAACCCAGACCATCCATTTCAGAAAAGCCTTTCTGCATGCCGCATTGCCCCCTTTGCAAGAGTACCACAATAAGCCTCGGTGATTTCCTGTTGCAGACACAAGTCTCAGAATATATGCTGGGTGTCTTTCTTCTTTTCACTAAGCCTGGTCAAAGTCATCCTTGACCAAGTTCTTGACTTAGCTACTATAATCAATGAATGCCACCACAAAACTGATGAGATCAGAGCTACTTTTGAGAGATTCTTTACATACTCTAATTTAAAATGCACTTGGGGTTGCTGGAGGGGAACAGGGTAGGAGGAACAGGGTGGCTGGGTGATGGACACTGGAGAGGGTCTGTGCTATGGTGAGTGCTGTGAATTGCGTAAGACTGATGAATCACACACCTGTACCCCTGAAACAAATAATACATTATATGTTAATTTAAAAAAATAAATAAAGGGGCAACTGGGTGGCTCAGTGGGTTAAGCCTCTGCCTTCAGCTCAGGTCATGATCTTAGGGTCCTGGGATCGAGCCCTACATCAGGATCTCTGCTAAGCAGGGAGCCTGCTTTCCCCTCTCTCTCTGCCTGCCTCTCTGCCTACTTGTGATATCTCTCTCTCTCTCTCTCTCTCTCTCTCTCTCTCTGTCAAACAAACAAACAAACAAATAAATAAATTAAAAAAACCTTTAAATGAATAAATAAAATTTTAAAAAAATAAAATGCACTTGGGATTTATTTTAATCAGATATGGTAACATATCTGACACATTCAGACACATGAAGGAATAAGTTTTTACATCATGGATCCTAGAAACAGGAGGTAAGGCATGCCATCTAGGGCACCAGGGTTGGTCAAAAGGCAGAAACAGCAAGAGGAAAATAAAGGAAAGAGGCTTTATGGTGGTTTTTCATAGGTATAAATGGGCAAGGCAGAGTAAGCAGGTTACATAAACTTAGGATGGGTGAGTTTGAGTAATTTCAGTAGGCTCCAGCACATCAGGGCAGCCTCTGGTTATCTGATACCTGGCTCTGGGGTAATTAGGGCAGGAAATAGTGGCTCCGAGGGTGAGAGCTTGATAGAGGAAGTATGAATTCTGGATTGGTTCTCGATGGCAAGTTGATTGCTATATCTAGGATGAGCTATCCTTGAGAGGGAAGTCTGTCCCTTCTAGTGTCAGCAAGATTCCAAGAAGTCGAAGCATCAGAATAAAAGACATGCTAAAATATACCCATATTTTAACAATCACTGTCCAGTAAATTTCTAGAATTCCCAAGGCCTGTAAGAGAGTTAAGCTTTCTTCTCTTTCTTAGAAATGATGTAGAAGCATTAATGCAGCCAAGTTTGAGAAAATATACAATATCACTGCAGGAGCTATAATCAGAGGGCCTTGGCTTCCCAGAGTTTTCAATCCAGCATTATTCACAACTCTGAAACTCTTTTTTAAAAATACACAGAGAGAAAGCTCTTACTGGACTCTAGGTACATATTTTAACATTTACACTAACTCGACTCCCTAGGGTTTTAATCACCAAAAAGCATATATAAAAGGTGCAAAAACCATGGGCTTCTTTCCATGTTATGTTTGTGAAAGAGATGGAAAAACAAAGTATTCAATGCAAAGAAGAGCTAAGAAGACAACACTTGGGTTCCTGCAGCAGTTGGGCATCAGGTTGCTGATGGCTTCCTGATGAAATTAAATGAGTCAGAAGTCCCTTCTCAGATAATACAGGGGGCCACATCTTCATTCCCACTAGGTGAGGTACATGGTGAGATATTTAGTGCTGGGAAAACTGCCAGCCGACAAGAAAACTAAAGAAAAGAGCAGCTTACAATTATAGGAGTGCTGGAGGATCTGACTAACCAGAAAGGCCTAGAAGAAGGAAATTTTGTTCAGCTTGTGTTAACAATGTTGAAAGTGTGAGAAATGGAAATGAACTTAGTTTCAAGATATTTGAAAGGTGCAAACATCAAAGGGGCATAATTAGAAGCAAGTGTTTAGACTGAAAAAAAAAAAACTGATGAGAGATTCATGGCTGATAATCAAGAATTAACTTCAGGTCTGCAATTTCTCTGAAGCTACAGAGATAGTTTGCCTGAACAATCCCTTTTTGTTCCCAGGAGACCTCCCTGACAATATCAGCATTCTTATCTGTAAACATTACCTGAGAAACAGCCCATTCTGAGTGTGGCTTGTATGCCACTCAGTGTATCAATGCTATGGGCTGAATTGCATCCTCCAAATAAAGATACATTGAAGTCCTAAGCCGCAGAACCTCAAACTGTGACTTCATTTAAAAAGAGGCCATTGAAGATGTTTAGGTAAGATGAGGTAGTACTAGAACAAGGGCAGACCCCTAATCCATTATGACCAGTACCCTTTTAAGAAAATGGCCACATGAAGACACAGAAATACAGGACAAGGTCATGTGATGGTGAAGCCAGAGGTTGCAGTGACACAGCTACAAAACAAGGAACATCAAGGATTATGGGCAAAGCACCAGAAACTAGGAAGAAGAAGGAAAGGATTCCTCTACAAGTTTCAGAGGCTACATGGCCCTGTAGACACTTTGATTTCAGACTTCTAGTCTCCAGAACCATGATACAATAAACTTGTGTTGTTCTTTCAGAATTCCAGGCTCCAGAACTGTAAAACAGTAAACTTGTGTTTAAAAGAAAGTCACTCTGTTTTAGTACTTGGATATGGTAGCCCTAGGAAACTAATACACAGGCTCTAACTACTGACCAGGAGTCTTGTAGTTCATCCTCAAACCTTAATTTTGAACACAGAATCCTATCCTTTTTTTTTGCTAGTTTTGAGAAGGAAAGCTACTTTTTAGCTCTGATTTTGTTAGATATTATTGTGGCATCATGAATCAATTCCTAAAGAGCAGAGAGTTACTCAACACAGTAATGCTAAGAATTTGTTCTTTGAGAACCTGAGGTTTGGGCACTTCAGAGAGACTATTCAAGACCTCCAGCATCAACAAAGGGTTACCAAGGCTGAGCTTCTGTAAGATAAGAATGTCAGAGCAGAATCATGAATAGACAAGGAGTAAGATATGACATCAAAAGACTTTTGAGGTGAATATGAAATCAATAAAGCAACCCTAACATCCTAGAGAATCTAATGATCCCCTAGCATTGGGAAAGAAAAATGATTAAAAAAATTTATCCAACTACCCACTAAAAATAGAGCAAAACAGAGCAGAACCAATTTGTATGTTGAGAACCACAAAGTGAGAGTTTGAGTAATATTTGTATTTGATGAACAATAAATATTACTCAGTGTTCACAAGGTTTGGAGGAAAAGGCTATCCCCTATTTGCTGCCCACAGGAGTACAAATTAGTAAGTTTTCTAGAACACCACCTAATAATGTGTACAAAAAATCTTTAAAGCATGCATGCATTTCTTTTTTTTTTTTTTTTTTTTTTTTTTTTTTTGGTATTTGCATTAACTTCTTTTTTTTTTTTTAAGATTTTATTTTATTTATTTTTTTTTTAAATTTTTTATTTTTTATAAACATATATTTTTATCCCCAGGGGTACAGGTCTGTGAATCACCAGGTTTACACACTTCACAGCACTCACCAAATCACATACCCTCCCCAATGTCCATAATCCCACCCCCTTCTCCCAAACCCCCTCCCCCCAGCAACCCTCAGTTTGTTTTGTGAGATTAAGAGTCACTTATGGTTTGTCTCCCTCCCAATCCCATCTTGTTTCATTTATTCTTCTTCTACCCACTTAAGCCTCCATGTTGCATCACCACTTCCTCATATCAGGGAGATCATATGATAGTTGTCTTTCTCTGCTTGACTTATTTCGCTAAGCATGATACGCTCTAGTTCCATCCATGTTGTTGCGAATGGCAAGATTTCATTTCTTTTGATGGCTGCATAGTACTCCATTGTGTATATATACCACATCTTCTTGATCCATTCATCTGTTGATGGACATCTAGGTTCTTTCCATAGTTTGGCTATTGTGGACATTGCTGCTATAAACATTCGGGTGCATGTGTCCCTTTGGATCACTACATTTGTATCTTTAGGGTAAATACCCAATAGTGCAATTGCTGGGTCATAGGGCAGTTCTATTTTCAACATTTTGAGGAACCTCCATGCTGTTTTCCAGAGTGGCTGCACCAGCTTGCATTCCCACCAACAGTGTAGGAGGGTTTCCCTTTCTCCGCATCCTCGCCAGCATCTGTCATTTCCTGACTTGTTGATTTTAGCCATTCTGACTGGTGTGAGGTGATATCTCATTGTGGTTTTGATTTGTATTTCCCTGATGCCGAGTGATATGGAGCACTTTTTCACGTGTCTGTTCGCCATCTGGATGTCTTCTTTGCAGAAATGTCTGTTCATGTCTTCTGCCCATTTCTTGATTGGATTATTTGTTCTTTGGGTGTTGAGTTTGCTAAGTTCTTTATAGATTCTGGACACTAGTCCTTTATCTGATATGTCGTTTGCAAATATCTTCTCCCATTCTGTCAGTTGTCTTTTGATTTTGTTAACTGTTTCCTTTGCTGTGCAAAAGCTTTTGATCTTGATGAAATCCCAGTAGTTCATTTTTTCCCTTGCTTCCCTTGCCTTTTGCGTTGTTCCTAGGAAGATGTTGCTGCGGCAGAGGTCGAAGAGGTTGCTGCCCGTGTTCTCCTCAAGGATTTTGATGGATTCCTTTCGTACATTGAGGTCCTTCATCCATTTTGAGTCTATTTTTGTGTGTGGTGTAAGGGAATGGTCCAATTTCATTTTTCTGCATGTGGCTGTCCAATTTTCCCAGCACCATTTATTGAAAAGACTGTCTTTTTTCCATTGGACATTCTTTCCTGCTTTGTCGAAGATTAGTTGACCATAGATTTGAGGGTCTATTTCTGGGCTCTCTATTCTGTTCCATTGATCTATGTGTCTGTTTTTGTGCCAGTACCATGCTGTCTTGATGATGACAGCTTTGTAATAGAGCTTGAAGTCCGGAATTGTGATGCCACCAACGTTGGCTTTCTTTTTCAATATCCCTTTGGCTATTCGAGGTCTTTTCTGGTTCCATATAAATTTTAGGATTATTTGTTCCATTTCTTTGAAAAAGATGGATGGTACTTTGATAGGAATTGCATTAAATGTGTAGATTGCTTTAGGTAGCATAGACATTTTCACAATATTTATTCTTCCAATCCAGGAGCATGGAACATTTTTCCATTTCTTTGTGTCTTCCTCAATTTCTTTCATGAGTACTTTATAGTTTTCTGAGTATAGATTCTGTGTCTCTTTGGTTAGGTTTATTCCTAGGTATCTTATGGTTTTGGATGCAATTGTAATTAAAGAAGAATTGAAAAAAATCATGGAAACAAATGATAATGAAAATACAACGGTTCAAAATCTGTGGGACACAACAAAGGCAGTCCTGAGAGGAAAATATATAGCGGTACAAGCCTTTCTCAAGAAACAAGAAAGGTCTCAGGTACACAACCTAACCCTACACCTAAAGGAGCTGGAGAAAGAACAAGAAAGAAACCCTAAGCCCAGCAGGAGAAGAGAAATCATAAAGATCAGAGCAGAAATCAATGAAATAGAAACCAAAAAAACAATAGAACAAATCAACGAAACTAGGAGCTGGTTCTTTGAAAGAATTAATAAAATTGATAAACCTCTGGCCCGACTTCTCAAAAAGAAAAGAGAAAGGACCCAAATAAATAAAATCATGAATGAAAGAGGAGAGATCACAACTAACACCAAAGAAATACAAACTATTATAAGAACATACTATGAGCAACTCTACGGCAATAAATTTGACAATCTGGAAGAAATGGATGCATTCCTAGAAACATATAAACTACCACAACTGAACCAGGAAGAAAGAGAAAGCCTGAACAGACCCATAACCAGTAAGGAGATTGAAACAGTCATTAAAAATCTCCAAACAAACAAAAGCCCAGGGCCAGACGGCTTCCCGGGGGAATTCTACCAAACATTTAAAGAAGAACTAATTCCTATTCTCCTGAAACTGTTCCAAAAAATAGAAATGGAAGGAAAACTTCCAAACTCATTTTATGAGGCCAGCATCACCTTGATCCCAAAACCAGACAAGGATCCCACCAAAAAAGAGAGCTATAGACCGATATCCTTGATGAACACAGATGCGAAAATACTCAACAAAATACTAGCCAATAGGATTCAACAGTACATTAAAAAGATTATTCACCACGACCAAGTGGGATTTATTCCAGGGCTGCAAGGTTGGTTCAATATCCGCAAATCAGTCAATGTGATACAACACATCAATAAAAGAAAGAACAAGAACCATATGATACTCTCAATAGATGCTGAAAAAGCATTTGACAAAGTACAACATCCCTTCCTGATCAAAACTCTTCAAAGTGTAGGGATAGAGGGCACATACCTCAATATCATCAAAGCCATCTATGAAAAACCCACCGCAAATATCATTCTCAATGGAGAAAAACTGAAAGCTTTTCCGCTAAGGTCAGGAACACGGCAGGGATGTCCATTATCACCACTGCTATTCAACATCGTACTAGAGGTCCTAGCCTCAGCAATCAGACAACAAAAGGAAATTAAAGGCATCCAAATCGGCAAAGAAGAAGTCAAATTATCACTCTTCGCAGATGATATGATACTATATGTGGAAAACCCAAAAGACTCCACTCCAAAACTGCTAGAACTTATACAGGAATTCAGTAAAGTGTCAGGATATAAAATCAATGCACAGAAATCAGTTGCATTTCTCTACACCAACAGCAAGACAGAAGAAAGAGATATTAAGGAGTCAATCCCATTTACAATTGCATGCATGCATTTCTCATCAGCCTAATGTAGCTCCTATCTTATTTCATGGGTCTACTCCACGGCCAAGACACTTTGCAGTGTGTTCAGGTCTCCTAGTGCTCCAGAAAGTCTGAGGGCAGGCATTTTCTTTTTCCTCACCCCAAGCAGGCCCATGAGCAATGAGAAAGTGCTCTTTCTTCTAGCAGACTCCAAATACACTTGAAAGAGATCAAAACACATCACACACCAAATAATGGTAACTAACACCTCACTACTCACAGTGTGTGAGCAGTCATGTCATTTGCCTACCAGAAGTAAGAGACATCCCAGCCTATTCTGGAGAGTGTCCCAGAGCCAGAATTATATCAGTGGGAGCCCATCAAGGCCAGGCACCCTACTGGGCATGTTTCATTCAGTGACAGCATATCATAAACATAATCACAGTGGTCTTTCCAGGGCAATCAGAACACCTATGAAATTTAGGGTCATTAATAAAATAATCAGCAAGAATAAAAGCTTACTCAAGGAAATAAATTCAGATGGGCAATTAGCCACACCCAGGCATTTGTGCCTCTTCCTCCATTATCAGCCATGCTCTTGTTATGATGATGACACTTTAGTGCCACTGTATACATTTACTCAAATCCTACTCTTATCCTGAAATATCTTTATATCTTCTACTTTTAGAAGTTCTACCTACCTTTCAAAAACAACTATTGTATGGCTCATCAATCTCACTTGTACAAATGAATATACATGACCCCAAATTCTTGTATAAAAATGTTAATATCCACTCGATTCATAACAGCCACATGATAATACTTCATATGTCCATCAACTATGAAATACTATGCAGTAGTAAGATGGGACAAACAACTGATAAACTTATAAAGATGTGAATTAATCTAAAAAAAATTATGGTGAACAAGAGAAGCCATATGTGATTTAATCTAGATAAAGTCCTAGAACAGACATAAATAATCTAAGGTAAAAGAAATAAGAATAGTGGTTGTATCCTGTGGAGAGGAGTTCAGGATTGTCTGAGAAGGGGAATATAAATGTTCACTATATTGATGGGGTGTGGAGGCACAGGTTTATGCCTGTGCCTGTTGTCAAAGCGAACAAACTGAACTTAAAATGTCTACTTTCAATGCAGAAAAATGATATATCAATAAAAAAACAATCAATAAATGAAAATCCCACTTCAAGTCCCTATTCTAGAAATATATAAGGAGATTTTAATAAAATAGAGAATACCTTCTAGGTCAAGAAGAGAGAGAGAAGGATCCTTGACTATGTGTAAAAGAACAGTACAGTGATTTCACTGTCTCCCATCAGTTCTGGCCCAAGTATAATTAAGTAGAATGAAAACAGAAGGGCCTTTCTTGCTACTGGCCAGCTCTCGAGACCCAAAATTCAGACTTGCATTGATGAAGAGGTTGGCTGACGAGGGTACACAGCAAGGACCTGTGATGATTACAGGGCTCCATATCCCCAATAAGGACAGGTATATACTACTTCCCTATATCTCCCATCGGTATTAGATAATTACCATATAATGCCCTTTAATATCTCTGAGAGGAGGTGGACTGTAGAACTCATCTCTTGGAGACACAAGATCCTAGATGGGTTCCTGCACTCTCTTACAGTGGCCATAGTATCCAGATAAATGCAGAAAACAATTTCAGAAGCAAACATGAGTGAGGCCATTATAAATGCATTGGTGGCTTCAGGCCAAGAGGTTGTGTTGACATAGATTGAAACAAGTGAGCCAATGAAGTTACAGGAAGGGCAATATTTGATAGAGGAAGTTGTATTGTCCTAAGGGTCCCCCTTCACTCCACAGCTGACCAATAGTTATAATGGCCTCATAAGGCCCTTTATAACATTTAATCATTATTTAGGAGAGGGGCAGTAGCAACTCCTATGTCCACACTGAGAAGGGGTATCTTGTCTCCAAGATCACTGGATTATAGCTAAGTAGTCAGGAGTCAGACCAAAGTCAAAAGGCTTAAGTGTCAGTTTCACCATTTCCAGCTGTTTTAACTTGGATAATTAACTTAATTTCTCCTTCAGTTTTCTCATCTGTAAAAAACGGAGATAATGTTTATATATAGGGCTGCTGGGAGAATTAAATGGGTTAATTAAATGGGTAGAGTGCTCAGAAAAATGTTGGGCAAAGCTCACAATAAATACTCATGATTATTATTATTAAAGTTTGTCTTCTTATTGTGCATTTGTGCACAAATGTTTCAACTCAGCTACAAGTAACATAGATTTTCAGACACTCAGAGATCTAGAAAGACTAAGAATCAAAGAGGCCCCTAAGGAAAGTGAGTTCTTAATTTCCTGATCCCACAGATATTCTGCTAAGACTGCTGGCATTCCAAATACATGGGTCTGATTTCCAGACAACCATAGCCACAATTTGAAAACTCGAACCTACACCTAACACTCCCACCCCAACACTCACCCCCACTTACAACACTTACAATGTTACCTAGTTATATGCAGATCCATATCATCCAGAATGTTCCACAAAGCATTTCCCTCTGCAGGAAGCCTATGCTGAAGAATTCTTCCTTTAATGCATGTTTCCATTTTTGTTGTTGTTGCTAAAGTTGCCAGAGTCTGAATTTTTTCCCTAAAGAATATTCTTCCTTTCTTAATTTTGGGGTTTGTTTACTTACAAGTTTCATTGACTTTAGCAAGTCCAATACATAACAGCTATGTTAGGATGGAATCCATCTCACTGATTAAAAGTCTGCATCCTTCTCTCCAGATGAACAAAAGCAGTGCAGGATTAAAGCAAATAGCATTAAAAACATAATTAAAGGAAAGAGGTGAGAAAGTTTCAAAAAATCTATAATTTTAACTATAGTTGGGATTATTCCCTGCACTTTGCATTTAGTTCTGTGTAGTCATTAGAAAATCTGAAACTCAATGCTTTTGGCTCTCATTTTTACATGTTTATCCAGGAGCAAAGATATGAAAGTGGAGAATTTGCTTGGCCAAGAGACTGATCTCATTTACAAAATTTTATTTTTATGTTTCCCTGTTTCTCTTTCATAAACCATGAGGTGATCTGGTCCATGTTTTCACGAATGGTGAAGTTATAAGTGGACCACTCAATTCTGACAGTCACAATAATTTCTGCTCTATAGATTCAGCCTGATAAGACATAAAAATTCTAGACATTTTATTTTAGTGACAAACTAAACTGGATGCATGACTTTTGGCCTGCTGCTATGGCCTCCATAGTCTGTGTTGCTTTCCCAGAACTAATAATTTAATTATGATAAGTACAGGGTTCTTTTGATTTCATTCAAATGGTGTATATGTACACACTTGCCAACTGCTTCTGCAATGTTATTAATAACTATGTGCTAATTATGTCAATAAATTAATTGGAACTGTACCCCTATTGGTACGGCCTCTACATCCCTCTGCTGTTACTCTTCCTGTGGACTTTTAACCTCAGCTCTCACTAACTGCCAGTTTGTTCCTCATGTAGAAGGTGCATTTTCCTGGATTATTATATTTTAATGCATGCTCTGTTCAGCATTAAATGTCTTCTCCTTTAATTCATTTATTGACTACTAGATGTTTTGCAAGAAACACTGACCCTCTCAATCACCTAATTAACCACAAATGAAAGATTTAAATAGGTTTATTTTTCTTTTTAAATAAAAGTCCATATAAATTACAAACCAGAGTCCTACAAATTAGCAATGTGGCTCTGTTATTACTGCATCAGCACCACTGGAATCATCAAATATCAGGAAATGAGGCAGAGGTTTGGCACCTTTTTCTAACATATATGTAATATTAAGCTCTTTTCCCTCAAATAGCTTTCAGATCATTGCACACACAGAATGCAATTACTGAAAAGCAGTAAAGGCATGACTTTTAAAGGACTATGATGCCCTGAGCACTCAGTCACTATATGAGATGGAATGAAATGCTACGCCTGCCAGTTCAACTTTGGGAATGAAGGAGCAATTTCTACAAAAGGGGCCATGTTCCTCTTACAAGGATATTTTCTTTAGCATCAAGTTGTAAGGTGTTACTGTCAGAGAACTTTTCGGTTTTCTCACTTTTTACATGCATTATATATAATGTCTACTATGTATCTTTACTAAAGTGGCTTATAAAGAAAATAGCAGTAGTTTGCTTTGTGCTGAAAGGCAGGCACTTCAGGAGCAAAGCATCCTTTTCACTTCCTCTAGCCTTCTCACCCTGGAACAATGAACTTGGCCAAAGAGCACTTTCCTCGGTCCCTTTCCTTCCCCGTGAAATAGCCCTGCAACAGTAGAATTGCCCAAAAATGACTTCCTAAGCCTTACGCAGAATTCCAACCTGTCAGCCTTAACTGTGGAGCCGCTTCTGGGAGCAAACAAGGAAAGAAAGACAGCAAGGAAGTCTGGGACCACATGTCCCCACGCAGAGTTTATGGTCTAGCAAGAGCATTGCTAGCCGATGCCCCTTATGCATCCAGGGCAGAAATCCACTAAATAGTCTAGAGGGTCAAAAGGATTGAAATACAATACACCTTTTCTTATTTTTGCTTTTGTTAGTGAATTTTCCATGATTCTGGTAAAAGTACGACTCAGGAGAGAAGACATATGTCACCAAAGCAGCCAAATGACACATTTCTATTTCTAAGATTGTCTGTCTGTAATGTAAAGCAACCATTTCTCTTGGCTATAACTCACATTTAAAGAAAAGACATTCGATAAGTACCAACTATTATTTTAAGTGCATGATCACTTTAACCATCAAGATAGCTTATGTCCTAGGCGCCTGGGTTGCTCAGTGGGTTAAGCCGCTGCCTTCGGCTCAGGTCATGATCTCAGGGTCTTGGGATCGAGTCCTGCATCGGGCTCTCTGCTCAGCAGGGAGCCTGCTTCCTCCCCCCTCTCTCTCTCTCTGCCTGCCTCTCTGCCTACTTGTGATCTCTCTCTGTCAAATAAATAAATAAAATCTTAAAAAAAAAAAAAAGATAGCTTATGTCCGTCTAAAAGTACTTATAGAGGAATTATTCTTAAAATTTTTTTCAAAGCTTCCAAGTTTGGATCCTCCCAACCCATTCTCTGACCTATGAATCCAGTAATAAAGATATATGCACTAGCTAGGAAATTAAAAACTCTACTAGATATTTAAAAATTCATAACTCTACATTAAAAACTTTACACTGGAACAAGTACTATTATGTGTTTTCTAATCATATATATGTCCTAAATCCAAAAGATTTAAAAAATACTATAGGTTCTTTATGTTTTTCATATTAGTGTCTAACCTATAATTATTATTTGAACATATACATAGACATGACTGTTTTTGCTTTTATTTTCAACAGAGATTGTCACACAATAAATTCTCTCCATCAGGCATTTAAAACACTTAATGGCTAAATCTAGGAATATTTTTTACACCATCATAATTTCATATGGCATGAGAAAATTTTCAGATTCTAAATTTAGAGGTTGGTTTTCTGGCACACAATAACTTGAAGATAGTTTACAAGGCAACATGGTATAATCTCTTGAATGAGGAAGGTCCCTTTATTTATTTAAAAATATTTTTTCCATAATATAAAGAGATACTTTTATCCACCATTGAAAATTATGGTATAACAGGGGCTACATGTGATTTAGGTACATGATTATATACATCAAAAATATCCCAAAGACAAAGTTAAGATTAAAATAAACTTCAGAATTCCAATTTCAATAGGTTCAGTTTGGGAATTATCAGACAAGAACTATCAAATAACTGTGATTGTTAAGAGCTCTAATGGAAAATTAAACAAGGTACAAAATTACTTTGATAATGTAATAAGAGAGCTGGAAACTCCAAGGATGAATAAAAATAAATACATGCCCAGACTTTTCCTAGTGAAACTTCAGAAGCTCCCGGATAAAGAGGAAAATATTAAAAGATATCACAGAGAACACTCTTTTAACTCAATGGAAAAATGGAGTGACAGTAGATGTCAGCCACCCTAGTTGCCAGCACACAAGGACATCTGAAAGAAGTAACCTGAAGAAAAATAATAATCAATCGAAAATTTCATGTCTAGCCAAAACTTTATGTAAGAGTAGAGATTAAAGAAGAACTTGCTGATACATACAAATACAAAAGGAAATTTTCCAACCACAGAGTCTCACAGAAACTACAATTAATTGAAGCTTTTTAGTAAGAAGAAAAACAAACACAGAAGTAGAGTAAGATAAAAGAAATAATGGCTAGCATATAAATCAGGAAAATATGTAAGTAATCCTAATTAATATTTGAGGGTAAATGTAATAGTACTTTATGATAAAAAAGGGAATATTATAATATTCTGCACTGCAATGATAAGAATAATGAGGGCTATTCTGTAGGTTAAAAGTACTAAGTTTCTGCCTTATTTGGAGGAGGATGGAGATACATACTTAGACATCATTTTTAAAAGAGTTATAGTGAATTGGGGTAAATTGGAGGGGGAGACAAAACACGAGAGATTATGGACTCTGAGAAACAAACTGAGGGTTTTAGAAGGGACGGGGCCGGGGGGGATGGTTTAGCCTGGTGGTGGGTATTAAGGAGGGCACATATTGCATAGAGCACTAGGTATGCTGCATAAACAATGAATCATGGAACACTGAAAAAATTAAATAAATAAATAAACAAATAAAAGAGTTATAGTTAGGAATGTATATTAGACATTTAAAAATAATGGGAAAAGTTAGGGAAACTGTACATTTAAATTGGAAAAGAAAAAAATGAAAAAATAAAGTAAAAAGTCTGGCTAAGAAAAAAGAAAAAATGTGAAAGGAATGATAAAAATAAATGGAAATATACATATTTAGTTGTAATAAATTTTAAAAAATTGTTAGGTTATTTAAGACAAGAGATCACTAAGACACAAACATTTTTCTAAAACGAAATGACACAGAAAGATTGAAAATAAATGGATAGAGATAAATATGTTGAAAAATGCTGACTAAAATAAGATTTCTATGGCAATTTTATGTCAAAAAGAGAATTTAAGGAAAATATTAGTAGAGATGAGGAAGAACACTAATTCATAAGTGAAAGACACAAAACTATTCAACAATAAAGAACGTAGGTGCTCTTTGCAGCAACTCTTAAATATTTATAAGGAAAATACTAACAGAATTAAAAACTGAAATTGACAAAAAATACTATGGCAGATTTTCTACATTTCTATTAGAAATTTTTCACCAAAAAGGGGCACTTGGGTGGCTCAGTGGGTAAAAGCCTCTGCTTTGGCTCAGGTCATGATCTCAGGGTCCTGGAATCGAGCCCTGCATCAGGCTCTCTGCTTAGTGGGGAGCCTGCTTCCCTCTCTCTCTCTGCCAGCCTCTCTGCCTACTTGTGATCTCTGTCTGTCAAATAAATAAATCTTTAAAAAAAAAAAAAAAAGAAAATTTTTACCAAAAGACCAGAAATAAAGAAAAGAAGAACAGAATTGGTGAGATTGAATTACAAACAAACTTTATATACAATATATATTTAAAATTTGATAGTCAAAATTAGATAGACCATAAAATAATTCTTGAAATATTTCAAATAATTAATATCATATACTACATGATTTCTGTCCATGATATAAAAAATGAAGAATCAGTAGTACTTAAAGTGATAGTTCCTCCCAAACCTTATATACTCCTGAATAACTAATGGATTTAAGAGGAAGACACAATGGAATTATAAAATATTTATAGAGCACAATGACAATAAATGAACTATATACTAACATTTGCAGGATGTAGCATGAGTGGAACTAGAGATCCATTATAGTAGTAAAAGCATTTTTTAAAAAGGGCTATTAAAAATAAATGAGTTAAGTATTCAATTCAAGAAGCTAGAAAAATAGTAACCAAAGGAATGAGGAAGAAAGGAAATAATATAGATAAAAGCATGAGTTAACAACTATAGAGAACACCAGAGATAATCAGCAAAATTAAAGCTGATTCTTTGAAAATAGTCACAAGACAGACTATCTTGAATACAGGTGATCAGAGAAAGGTAGGGGTGACAAATCAGAAATGAAAAAAAGCAGGATATGACTATATAGAAGAACTTTTTAAAGTCTCGTGAAATTAATTTGAATAACAATTGCCAATAAATTTTACAACTTAGAAGAGTGACAATATCATGGAAAAGTATAAATCACCAGAACTGACTGATGAAGGAAAACAAAATCTTTTTCTAGGATGCTAATAAGCTTTATTTTTTAAGGTATACAATGTGGTGATTTAATAGAAGTATGCATTGTAAAACTATTACCACACATTCATCACTTTGCATGCTCACCATGCTTGCGTGTGTGGCAAGAACACTTAAGATCTACTATCATAGCAAAATTTCAAGTATACACAACAGTATTATTAACTATAGTCACCATGTTGTACGTTGAATCCCCAAAAGTTTCTCATCTTAAAACTGAGAGCTTGACCAGTATCTCCCCATTTCCCTCACTCTTCCGGCTCTTGGCATCATCTTTGTACTCTCTGGTTCTATGAGTTTAACTTTTTCAGTTTCCACATATAAAGGAGATTATACAGTATTCGTCTATGACTGGCTTATTTCACTTAGGATAACATCCTCCAGATTCATCTTTGTCACAAATGGCAGGCTTTCCTTTTTTTTTAATGACTGGATCATATTCAATTGTGTGGGGATATATACATATATATCACATTTTCTTTATCCATTCATCTACCTACATACACCGAGGTTGTTTCCCTATCTTGGCTGTTGTCAGTGATACTGTAATGAACATGGGACAGCAGGTATCTCTGAGATACTGCACAGTTCTTTTTGAGGAAACTCCACGCTGTTTTTTAGAATGGTTATACCAAATTACATTCCCACCAACAGTGCTTAAGGGTTCCTTTTTTCCCAAACCCTTATCAACACTTGTTATTCCTTGTCTTTTTTATAATAACCATCCTAACAGGTGTGAGGTGATAGCCCATTGTGGTTTTGGTTGCATTTCTCTGATGATCAGTGACATTGAGCATTTTTTCATATACCTGTTGGGCACTTGTATGTTTTCTTTGGAAAGAAGGCTATTCAAATTTTTTGTTCAATTTTGAATTGGGTTATCTTATTTGATGGTTGGATGGATTGTTACTGAAGTTTTATGAGTTCCTTATATATTGTGGACTTTAACCTTTTTTCAGATTTATGGCTTACAAATATTTTCTCACATTCCATAGGTCATGTTGTTGATTTTCCTCCTTTGCTACTGAAGGTTTTAGTTTGATGTAGTCCCACTTATTTATTATTGCATTGTTGCCCGAGCTTTTAGTATCATATCCAAAAGAATCATTGCCAAGACCAATGTTAACAAGCTTTTACCATGTGTTTTTTCTAAGTGTTTTATGGTTTCATGTCTTGCATTTAAGTCTTTAATCCATTTTGAGTTAATTTTTGTGTTTCCTATAGGACAAGGGTCAATTTCATTTTTGCGTGCGGATAACAAATTTTCCCAACACCAATTATCAAAGAGAATCCTTTCTCCATTGTGTAAAATCTAAACTGTTAAAAAGCAAAAACCAATTAAGGAATTAGATTGGTGGTTATAAAAATTCCATCCCCTCTGTTTCCTCTAAGGTCAGTAGCACATTTATTCAACAAATCATTCATTCCACAAATATTTATTGAGACCCTACTATGTGTCCGACACTGTCCTAGGCACTTGGGCTCATCAATGAATAAAACACAACAAAGAAGTATATTGTCTTTGTGGAGCTGAAATTCTAGTGAGGGGAGCCAACAATGAACTATGAAAAAAATGAAAATTACATTATATTTTAGAAGGTGATAAAAACTGGAAAAAATCGAACAATGTAAAAGGGAGACAGACGTATAGGATGGGCATGGAAAGAAGCAAAGTGGGTTTGATGGAAGGACTTTCCTGATATTTTTTTTTTTTTTGTCTTAAATAAATGGCTCTTTAACCCAGTTCAATAATTACCCAATAGTCAAAGAAACTCTCTCTGAGGAAACAGGACATAAAAAGTGCTAGAGAAAGTAACTGAGCTCCAACAGTCTGGAAACAAACTCCTGTCCTCCCTTTGCTTCCCCATTCATTACTGGCCCAAAAGGTATATCAGCTTTGTGGAGAAACCACCAGATTACTTGCAATGACTCTCTGTGGGCTGCTGGTGATTTGAGACAGACATTATTTTGCCTGATATTTTAAGTTGAAGGTCAAGGTAACCTGAGAAGGCTGGTTCAGAAGCTAAGCAATCAGCCATGTTGATATTTGGGAGAACATTCCAAGCAGAGAAAAGAGAGAAGAATGTCCATGCAAACAGGTTTCCGGCATGTTTCAGGTACAGTGACACTGCATCAGAAGGAATTGAAGGGGAGGAGGGAGTAGAAGAAGTGGTCAGATTGTTAAAAGAATTTTACTGGTAAATTTTCTGTAAGTCTCAATGAAGAGATAATCCTCAAACCAGTCTCAAAGAACAGAAAAAGGTTTAAAAAAAAATACCCAACTTCTTTTATGAGACTGATTTAATCTTGACACCAAAATTAGATAAGTAGGGAACTAGATAATTATAGACCTATCATACTTATGAACATAGATGGAAAAATCCTAATACAATATTGGCAAATCAAATCTAGTAACGTGTCTAGATTTAATCTTGCCCAAAGAAAGATTTTCTTAAGAATGTAAGGCTGGTACAGCACCAGAAAAATGTATCAATGCATATATGTATATCAGTGCTTAATATATTAATAAATTAAGGAATAAAAAATAGAAGCATCTTGACTGACTATCCATAGTGGCCAGGATAGCTGTCATACACATACTGAACAATGCGGATTGACCTTGATCTTGGTTGAAACTGCTCCTGTCCTACTGAATGCTTGTGTTTGCAAGCAGCAGTGATAAACATACCTGCATAAATTACCAACCATCAAAGGGCAGGCTGCTCATATGGCCCTCTTGTGTCATGGAAGAGGGATTCATCTTCACTCGAATAGGGTTTATTTATTTACTATTACTTATTTACTATTTCATAAGGTTTACTTATATACAATTTGTCTTCACTCGAAGTTCATTCACAGTGAATGCCATGGTGAGCTGACGGAGGGCTCCTTTCCCCAGCTGAGGGTCAGCTCACAACAAACAATCTTTCTAGAAATTACTCCCAGCCAAAAGTTATGCCTTGTCCAAGCTTATACCTCTTCCCCAGTGACACCTCAGCAACAGGTGGAGGCAAGGCTACAAAGGCCCAGCTCTCCTCTTGTCTTTGGGAAAAAAAACACCCTAGCTGTGGAGCTCCCTGAAGGATAGGCTAAGGCCTCTAATTACAACTGCTTTTTGGTTTAATTTCTCCCCGTATGAAATCCTCCTCCCTCCCTCCTCACACGTGTTCTAGAGAACATGCTCCAAGAAAACTTCTGCACAAAACCTGCTGTCTCAATGTCTGTCTCCCAGGAGACTTGATCATATAAAAATGCCCCCTTTCGCCATCTTAGCACTTCATATTATAGTGTCTCTGACCAAGGATTCTATTTGGTAAGGTGACAGGTTAGAGCTCACGGCATTCACTGGGTCTGCTATGTGTCTCATCTTGCACTAGAAATTGGGCTTAAAAAACAGTGGGCTGGCCAACTGAACACTCGATTACATTATCCGCTGAAGAATGTCACCTTGTAAAAGAGTCTCTTTCTCCTACAGGATTTTTTTTTTTTTAATGGTGCTGCTTCTCCCACGGGGAGAACACAGGAATCTGAGAACTAGGGATAGAAATGTGAGTGACACCTGCCATTACTGTACCTAGTGATCAGGCACAATATTTTTACTTTTCATTTAATGATTCTAGGTGCTTTAGAGAACTTAGTACCTAAGAGAGGCATGCTTTTACAAGGGGGCCCGGTGATTTTTCCAGGGCATAGAATTTGGGTATATCATCTTACTTATTTAGATTCTTATATCATTGGGTGAATAAGAAAGAAAAAAAAAAAAAAAAAGGAAGCACTAACTGGGTTGAGTAACCTTGATTTATCAAGGTAAAATAAGGCTGCTGCTTATCGTAGGCGTTACGTAAGCTCTTCCCAAATATGATCCCTCTCCTTCCAGGCCCTGGGTAAGACTGCGCTTCCCTGTATGCGTGAATTTAGTCCTGGCCTTGTTTTGGCAATTTCTAGACAATGAACTCACAATTAGGAAGCCCACATTTGAGTTCTCTTTGGAAGTTGTGCAGCTTTGATCAGATTAACCTTTTTTTTTTTTTTTTTTTTTAATTTTTTATTTTTTATAAACATATATTTTTTATAAACATATATTTTTATCCCCAGGTCTGTGAATCACCAGGTTTACACACTTCACAGCACTCACCAAATCACATGCCCTCCCCAATGTCCATAATCCCACCCCCTTCGACCCAACCCCCTCCCCCCGGCAACCCTCAGTTTGTTTTGTGAGATTAAGAGTCACTTATGGTTTGTCTCCCTCCCAATCCCATCTTGTTTCATTTATTCTTCTACCCATTTAAGCCTCCATGTTGCATCACCACTTCCTCATATCAGGGAGATCATATGATAGTTGTCTTTCTCTGCTTGACACATGCACCCGAATGTTTATAGCAGCAATGTCCACAATAGCCAAACTATGGAAAGAACCTAGATGTCCATCAACAGATGAATGGATCAAGAAGATGTGGTATATATACACAATGGAATACTATGCAGCCATCAAAAGAAATGAAATCTTGCCATTTGCAACAACGTGGATGGAACTAGAGCGTATCATGCTTAGCGAAATAAGTCAAGCAGATTAACCTTTTTGATTATCTGTGTAGTTATCTAAATTGAGGAGGTACCCCGGGGTTGCCCTAAAGAAAACTGGATGATAAGGATGTAAATATTTGTAAATACAACAAAAACAGCTGACATTTACCAATTGATCATTATATGCTAAGTGTCTTATTTGCGTTTCTCAACTTTACCCTCATGCTACCTTTATGAAACTGTCGGCACTACAAGCAGTACCCTATTTCACAGATGAGGTAACTGAGAAGTGAAGTCCTTTGCCCACATTCCCAGAATTAGGTGGCAAATGAGGATGCACATCCGGTTGGACTCCAAGCACAAGATCTAAACACTGGGTTGTATATTTACACAGTGTAGGGCAATGTAAAAGTATCAGGGGGTGCTATGCAAGCCTAAGTCTTCCTCATAATGGAAGTTCCATTGGAGGTCCTCCCGCCCTTGCTGTCTTTCCTGTCTCATTCTGGTTCTAGTGCATTCATGCAGAGGTTCTGAGCCTTAAGAAGCCAACAGAAGAGTCTGAGCTCCATTGTTCTTTTCTAGATTCCTCATCATCAGTCATCTTGGCCAGCCTCTTCCTGCATCTCCTCTTTCTTCTTTCTTTTGTACTGAAGCCTCTGCACTTTTCCTTCCTCCTTTCCCTCAGGAGATTTTATCTTCTAATTTCTTTCATGATTCAAGAAGCTACGCTTTCCTTAAAGAAAACTCTGAAATTTCTAAAGAGAGGCCAACTTTCTCACCGTATCCCCAGAAAGATAATGTTCTGAAGAGTACTCATTCCTGGCACACTCTTGTTCTTGGGGGACAGGTTTTAGCAGGTCACTTCGTTTTAAGTTCAGCTACAGTTTTGTCACAGGGACCTAAGACTAAAACAAAAACCAGCACCAGAACTGATGATTCCTCTTAAACCAAACCAGAACTGTCCACGTTTTGAATACATGTTTGTAAAGTCTGTATCAATGTAAATAACAGAGTCTCTTGAATTTAGTAGACTCATAATTTTTACTTGAAGTATCCCATGCCAGCTGAAATCCCACAAGGGATATATGTGGAAAGGAGCTTCTAAACCACACTGGTGACACTTTTTTTTCTTTTACCAGAAAGGTGTGGTCCATGATCATAGATGGCTCAGAGAAGGTATCTCAGCTTCTGCCAGTGTGGGCAGTCTGAGAGAGGTTGGCTACCTTTCAGGTCAGGGAGTGAGCACAGTTCTGAGAAGAGGGCAGGATTAGCATGATGGATACTTTTAGCTCATTGCAAGCCAGAGTATGTTTCGCCCCGTAAAGCAGCATGGCTTCATTATTTGGCTCAAAGCAGCATTGCACAGCCTATATTATGCAGAATATATTGATCCCCTTACATAGTCTGTGAGAAAGGAGTTGTCTATTAGAGACCCGCAATGTTGAATAGCATATACAAAACCATAAAAACCCTCCCTTAAAATCTATTCAGCTTGGGTTATGTAGTATTCCCCAAACTTATTTGATCTAGGAATTTATCTTCTTATTCCACTTTTTTTTTAGCATTCCCAAAGGAAGTATTTTGGAAATCCCAATAGCTCTCAGTGCCCAGATATCAGACAGTCATATTAAAATATAAAATTAAAAAATTACTTCTTTCTCACTAAGCTACTCACTAATTATATGTATCTCAGATTCTATTCATGAATAACTAAACAATATCACAATTATGCAGCTATATACATGGCTACATAATTAGGCATTATCTCCTTATAAAACATTTTATGTCTGTGCCTAATTTTTATCTTTCCTCTTTGGATATACACTTAGGCAGACTCCCTTTGCCTCTTTGGATATAGTCTTTGGCAGATTCACTTCTTTAAAATGATATGACATTGATTATGGAGACTTGTGAAATGTTCATTTGAATTACAATAAAAGCTAAGCTGCTTTTACTTTTTAAAATTTTCTATAAAGAGATACCAAAATTATTGTCTCAAATGAGGCAGTTTCTCTCCACCCCCCCCCCCACCGCTCTCTTCTTTTCTCCCTCTCTCTCTCATAAGTTGTTTCTGCAGAGAGGTTGTTTCTGCACTATTATGTCATACAGGCACCCAGATGAGAGAGGCAGCTCTACTATCCTGAGCTGTGGGTTTCCATATTTGTTCTGGTCATCTCATTCCAGTTAGAAGGAAGGAAAGGAGGTGGAAAATCCAGGACAACGGCCTCTGCAAAAGTAACACAGATGTTACTTTTAGTATTTAGCCTTATATCCCATTAGCAGAAACTTAGTCATGTAGCCACTCCTAGCCAAAAAACCTGGAAAATGTAATATTCTGAGGGTGCCCATCGGACAAAGAATAGAGAATGGGACTATAAGTGGCTGCAAACTGAAGTCTGCTACAGCCTGTCATTCTGGCTGGCCACACAATAATCTGCACTCTCCTTCCCAAATATAGACTTGTTGCCTCAAGGGAGGCAAGGCCCCCTAGTTATTGCCTCTATTTCAAAATCCTAGACCTTTAGGCAAATCTCGGTCCTCTCCATCAGGTCTAGAAATATCCCTTATTGTATATAACATTGTGATCTAAAAGATAATTTGCCCCTTTTCCCTCCATAATATGCAATTGTGGAGTAACAAGAGAATAATCCCAATAAAATCTCCCATTCAGAAAAGGAAATAATTGAAAATACAGGTAGTCACTGATTATAACAATGAGTAAATTACTGCTGGATAGGAACTGGAGAGGCTCCCTGTCCTGGGAGGTGGAGTATATTAGTAGGTTAGATATGGTCTCTTGTTCTGGGATGAACTGCCTTATCCACTGTCCTTCATGCATCTTAGCCATGCCCTCTGGGAGGTTCTTCCTAGTCTGTTCTTGCACGACATCTGAAATGGGTGCTAGAGGGCATGCTCTCCTTGAGAACTACATAATTTCCTTTGCACACTTTCCAATAATGCAGTTTAGAAAGCCTGGAAGTTTTTGTAGACCAGTCCTGTGGCTTGCGACTCCCTAAAAAATTCAGTAGCTTTTTGATTTATTTGATACCAGTCAGTTTCATGTTCAAGTTCAACCTCACCCAAGTTCTTTTCTGGACATCTTCTGAAGTCTATCTTATATGCCAGCATTGGTGTTGAGCCCATTTCTTTCTCCCCTTTTTAATGAGGATGCCTTACAGAAATGTGAACCAAAAGGTCTTAGTGAGATACCAATATTAATCTGGCTTTCTGGCACAAGGCTATATCCTTTAATTTGGTTGAAAGTCTTAATAGCAGGGCTTTGTGAAAGGCTTTACATAGTCTTATTTCTTGTTTTTTTTTTTTTTTTTTTTTGTGATATGGAAACACTTCTATATTCAAACACTGCTTACCACTTCCCCACTTTTGTTTGAATTCTTTGTTTTCTTGCTATGCCTTACTAAAGGCAGCAAGGTATATATATCAATATAATGTAACAGCTCTGCCCAGCTGCTTCCCACACAGTTATCATCTCCACAGGCACATGGTTAACTTTCTAAGTTGGTAAGAATGACAGTTTTATCAAGAAGTTTTAATGGCATAATAAGTACCAGCAGCTTCTAGCATGCAATATCTATTTCTTCACCACCAATACCTAGCCTCTGGGCCAATAACACATGTTTTATGTTTTTGTTATGTCAGAAGCCTACTTTTAGGTACTAATTTTTTTATTTTAGTTAAGGTCAAGTTAAAGCTTCTATCTCAAAACTAAATGGCTCAAACAAGTTTATTTTATTTCCATAAAAAAATCAGTATTGATAGGCAGTCTGCTTTATGAGGTGATCCAGCTATTACTGGGACAGTTCTGTCTCAGCAGGTATGTCTAAGGTTTGTACAGTGGGTGCCACACCTCTCCAGCAAAAAGGAAAGAAGACCACCAATAGATAATATTGGTAAGTGTATCCAGCAAAGTGGCCATGTGCCAGGAAGAGTCAACAGACTCAAGAGGAAGACCTTCAATCTGTATGCAACTCAACATGCCAAAAAACAAAAAGAAAAGATAATCCAATTAATGAGAGAAATTATGAACAGACATTAAACAGAAATCTCTCCAAAGGAGACATCTAGATGGCCAACAGACACATGAAGATGTTCAACATCACTCATCAACAGGAAAATGCAAATCAAAACTACAATGCAATATCACCTCACACCTGTCAGAATGGCTACAATCAAATTTACAAGAAGCAAGTGTTGGTGAGAAGAAAGGAACAAGTGTTGGTGAACAGAAAGGAACGCTCTTGCACTGTTGGTGGGAATGCAAACTGATGTAGCTACTATGGAAAAACAGTAGGAGTTTCCTCAAAAGTTAAAAATAGAACGGCCCTATGTTCTAACAATCACACTTCCAGATGTACCCAAAGAACATAAAACACTAATTCAAGGGGATACCTGCACTCCAATGTTTATAGCACCATTATTTACAATAGCCAGACTATGGAAATAGCCCAAGTGTCCATCTATAGATGAATGGATAAAGAAGATGTGTGTGTTTACATACACACACACACACACACACACACACACACAATGAAATATTGTTCAGCCATTAAAAAAGAATGAAATCTCACTATTTGCAACACCATGGATGGAGCTGGAGGATATAGTTCTAAGCAAAATGAGTCAGAGAAAAACAAATAGCATATGATTTCACAATATTTGTAATTTGAGACACAAAACAAAAGAATGAAGGGGAAAAAAAAGGAGACAAAGAAACAAACTTTTAACTACAGAAAACAAACTGATGGTTCCCAGAGGCAAAGTGAGTGGTGGGATGGGTGAAATAGGTGATGGGGATTAAGAGTACACTTAGTGTGATGATCACCAAGTAATGTGTGGAATTGTTGAATCACTATATTATATACCTGAAACCAATATACCAGTGTATGTTAACAGTACTGGAATTAGGGGGCCTGGGTGGCTCAGTGGATTGGGCCTCTGCCTTCTGCCTAGGTCATGATCTCAGGGTCTTGGGATCAAGCCCCACATCAGGCTCTCTGCTCAGCAGGGAGCCTGCTTCTCTCTCTCTCTCTGCCTGCCTCTTTGCCTGTGATCTCTCTGTCAAATAGATGAATAAAATCTTTATAAAAAAAATACTGGAATTGAAAGAAACAAAGAAAGAGAGAACAAACAAACACTAGTATAAGAAAAAAGAAGAAAGAAAACCTGAAGTCTACTATAGCTTTAGAGCAAATGATCAAAATAATATACATAGAAACAATGTGATTTAATATATAATATGTTATATCATACAATGACATAATAAGCTATGATATGTTCAGATGAACTGCTATAAGCCCTGCTAAGATTTAACAGATTAATAAATTCATGTCTATATCCCAGATGTTTAGTTCTTTGATATTACAAATAGGACTGTGGCATTTAAAAATAGAGTACTACTTAGCCTAAATAACCCATAAAACTGTTTTTGGACACCAATACAGGTAAACAGTAATAGCTTAACCTTGAAATACAATCAGTAACTTCATTCAGTTATGAAAGTTTCTACATTATAGACATAGAAAAAAAAAAAAACAATGAAAAAATGAGGTATTTTGGCATCATTTCAGAAAACATTGGTTTGGATGCTTGTCATATGACCCAACAATAGACTTATATAGTAACTTTGGCTAATATGAGTTGAAAAAATTAATCAAAGCTACAAAATTAATGATGTCATTGGCTTTCCAAAGCACTCAGACTTCTGGTTTTGTACTACTTGGAAAACTTTGGTAAGATTTTGGTAACTAACAAACCACACTTGACTGAATCAATATAAAAACTTACATGGTTAGGTTATTTTTAAGTAATTCATTTAACTGATATTATCTGCATCTTGACATATCTTTTCTAACCTCCTCCACCCTTTGAGTGACCAATCCTCTAGCTCTGTTGGGGTTCCTTTCACCAAAGGAATGTTGAAGAGCTTCTTCTTTCATATGCCTTTCTTCAGCCTTTCTTCTCCTGGGGGCCCTCCCATCTGCAACTCCAGCTACTGCTAGAGGAGCTCTCTTCTCCCAATCACAGACAAAATTCTTAAAAAAGAGTAGTCTTTATTTCCTCAAATTCCTTCACTCCTATTCTCCCCTCACCTTTCTACAAGGTTGCCTCCATCCATAGCACTCCCTGAATCTTCTCTCACATGGTCAACAGAAAGTGCCATTTCCTTTAGTCCTGACCATACTTTATTTGTTCTCATCTTACCCAACCCCTTAGAAACTCTGACTATGGTCAACCCATGAGCTACTCATTGGCTGCTATGATACCTCATTTTCCTTATTTTTCCTCCTACTTTCTGATCATTTCTCCCCAGTTTCTTTTAATGGCCCATCTTTATCTACTTTGGGATGCTAACATCCTTCATAAACAAGTCCTTGGCCATTTTTAATTTTCATGCAGTTCATTCCCTCTAGTCAATCCTATCCTTCCCCATTGTTTCCATTTCTTTCTGTGTCTGGATGACTAACAAGTGTATATATTGGGCCCAAGCCTCTTCTGAGCTTCCGGGTCTTGTATCCATCGCCCACATGATACCTTCTTATGGATCTTTCTTTGACACCTCAGACTCAATATGTCCCAACAATATGGGCATCTCACCCAAGCTTGATTCCCTTTCAGCGTTCCTTACCTCAGGAAATGGCAACCTTCTCTATCAAGGAGCTCACCTCATAAAACTAGAAATGAGCAAAATTTTGTGGCACTGTATCCAGGATATTTGACACCTGGAATAACAACACATTTCTCAACACAACAAAATTACTTTCAGTAATAATCATGAAATGGAATAAATAATAATCTTGATTACAACAGAAACTCAGATAGTGAAAACTGTTTTTCTTGAACTTTGCATATACACAGTCATGCTAGAAATTAAATAATATATATGATTAAAATTAAATTACATTTATAGTAAAAAAAAGGAAAAAAGTAATTGCTTCATACACTTAAAGTACCTTAATTTATTTTTTTGTAAAAATGGGGAAAACTTCACCTACATATTGGTTGTTGCAGCAATGAATAATAATGTAGATTCTGTTGCTGAGCCTTAAATTCTGCAAATTTGTCAAAGCAAAATTGATCCTCATGTATTGCTGCTTAATAGACAGTACAGCAGATTTGCCAATCTTTCTTCACTCAGGGTTAAGGAACCTTTTAATTAATTTTAATTTTCAAACTTTTCCTTGACATGAAGCAACAGATATACAAATAAGTTGAGTGAGGTCTTAAAGGGCAGATTTGGTAGAGATTCACATAGAAACTCACATTTCACATACACCGAAAAATGCAGTTCTGCATGTGTCACTGTTTCTTCAGAATCTATACGAGCATATTTCAACTGTTCCACAGTCAAAAAATTTTAAACACAAGTGAAAACTCCAAGTGCTCACTTAGAATAACAGAATTGAAATAATTCAAGTTCTTTTTTTCTTTATCTTTACAGTCACTGTACTGTCATTCTTTATTTCACATCCATTGTATAAAGGCAGGCACATGTAGTGTGGTTGGGATTGGAAATACAAAATGAGCCCAAAATGAACAAAACGGATTCTGAACCTTTAGGAACTTACTGCCAAATGAACTCATGTAATTGTATTTACACATGTAAGGTGCAGGAGCCAGCCTTGTAACTGGGAGAATTCTAAATTAACCTTCTCTTAGACAGACTATAAAGGACAAAGTATAAACATGTGCAAACTTAAAGTTACATATACACTATCATCAACTCAACAATAACTACAGGAATTGCTAGAACTTAGGCCAATAAAAGATTTCTCTGGAAAAATGTTTTATCACAAACATTGATTTTTGGTATGATGGAACTATTTGTATCCTGATTATAGTGATGCTCCCTGACTTGATATGGGTCTAACAGTTCATAGAATTGTATTCCAAACAAAAACGGACATAAAACCCTATGAGAAACATATATATATATATATATCACATGTTAAATTACATATATACGTATATATGTATGTGTGTCTGTGTGTGTGTGTGTGTATAATAGAGATCATTACACAAGTGTAATGCATTTGTTAAAACTCATGGAACACTTAAAATGACTGAATTTTGGAGGGAGGAGCAAGATGTCAGAGGAGTTGGAAACCTAAATATCATCAGGTCTCAGGAATTCAGCTAGATATCAACCATTCTGAACAGCTACAAAGTCAATAGGAAAGTGAAGAGAAGAGGAGAAGAAATTCTATGAACAGAAAAAAAATCACTTTCCAGAAGATAGGTCGTGTGGAGAAGTGAATCTGAGGTAACATTTGGGAAGACAGACAGTGGGGGGAGGGGCCAGCTCCAGTAAGTGACAGAGCATCAGAGCACAAAATCAGAAAGTGCTTTTTTAAGAAGCATTTTAGATGTTTTAGAAGAACTTTTAGAAGTCTGCTCCACTGAGGGACATTGCTCCAGAGGCTATGTGAGGGTGGGGGAGTAGAGTCCTCACAGGGACAGTATGGTCTCAGGACTTGCAGGGTCACCAAAACACCAGGAGTGTCTGGGTGTGGCAGAGCTCCCAGGTATTGGAGCAGGGAAGCCAGGTACAGAGATGGAGACAACCAGTGAGCTCTCAGCGTGGGGTTACCGTAAACCAGAGCACAGTTAGCCCACCGCTCTTTGGGCAGGGACCCAACAAAAAGTAGATACAGGAGATTCACCTTCTTTCACCAGGAGGAGTAATGTGGGATAGTGCTGCAGTAATCTGCTGGGTTTAGAGACTACAAATAAAGCCATGGGCCAGAGACAGAAATGCTCAGTCATAGGCCAGGTGAGCTCGGAGCATGGCCCTAGACCAGAAAGACAGGAGGGATTGACTGCTTTTCTCTGAGGGTGCACTGAGAAGTGGGGCCTGAGCTCTTGGCTCCTCTGAGCCAGAGATTGGGAGGCCACCATTTTCATTCCCATCCTCCAAAGCTCTACAAAAAGTGTTCAGGGAACAAAAGCTATTGAGAGCAAAACCAAGCAGATTACTTAGCCCAGCCCCTGGCAAGGGTTGTGCAATTCTGCATTGGGCAAAAAACATATGAGAATCATTGCAACATGCCCCTCCCCCAGAAGATCAGCAAGAACATCCAGCCAAGACCAAGTTCACCAATCAATGAGAACTCCAGAACTCCAGAGCCAGGGTAAAGCAACACATAGAATTCATGGTTTATTTCTCATGATCCTTTAGTTTTTCAAAGCTAATTTTTTAAATTTTATTAAAATTTTTTAAATTATTTATTAAAATTTTTATTTAAAATTTTTATTTTTTTATTCTATTTTTAAAAATTTTCCCCTTTCCTATTTTAACAATTTTTAACTATTTTATTATCAATACTTTAAAAAAATATTTATTTTTTTAAATTATTTTATTTATTTATTTGACAGACAGAGGTCACAAGTAGGCAGAGAGGTGTGCAGAGAGAGAGGGGGAAGCAGGCTCCCCGCTAAGCAGAGAGCCCGATGCCGGGCTCAATCCCAGGACCCTGGGATCATGACCTGAGCCAAAGGCAGAGGCTTTAACCCACTGAGTCACCCAGGTGCCCCTAATAAAATCTTTTTTAATATTAATTGCTATACTCATATTTTATCCCCATTGGACTTAACCTTATTTTTTGTATACATGTAGGGTTTTTTTTTTTTCTTTAAAATTTAGGGATACAATTTTTTCTGCTAAATCTATTAGAAATCTAATAGAAATATATTAGAAATCTAAATCTAGCACATGATTTTGTTCTACTCTCCAGCTTGATCACATTCTTTCCTCTTTTTTTTTCTTTTTTGAACCAACTTCTTACCTTACCAATTCTTCTTTTAGAATCTTTTTTTTTTTTTCTCCTTGGATTTCTCACTTTATTTTTTTATTTTTTTTTTTAATTTTCATCTTTACAGTCATATTTCATTCCTTCATTGTGTTTACCCTTATTTTTGATTACATACATGAGTTTAACATCCCCCCTTACTAAAATGGATAGATCATCTAAGCAAAAGATCAACAAAGAAATAAAGGCTTTAAGTGACATAGTGGACCAGATGGACATCACAGAGATATTTAGAACACTCCATCCCAAAGCAACAGAATACACATTCTTCTCTATTGCACATGGGTGCAACCTCCAGAACAGATCACACTCTGGATCATAAGTCAGGTCTCAACCGGTACCAAAAGAATGGAATAATTCCCTGCAAGTTTTCAACCACAGTGCTTTGAAACTAGAACTCAATTACAAGAGGAAAGTTGGAAAGAACTCAAATACCCGGAGGCTAAAGAGTATCCTACTAAACAATGAATGGGTCAACCAGGAAATTAAAGAATTTTTAAAAATCATGGAAACAAATGAAAATGAAAGCAACTGTTGAAAATATTTGGTACACAGTAAAGGCAGTTCTGAGAGGAAAGTATATAGCAATACAAGAGTTTCTCAAGAAACAAGAAAGGTCTCAAGTACACAACCTAACCCTACACCTAAAGTAGATGGAGAAAGAATAGCAAAGAAAGCCTAAACCCAGCAGGAGAAGAGAAATAATAAAGATCAGAACAGAAATCAATGAAATAGAAACCAAAAGACCAGTGGAACAAATCAACAAAACTAAGAGCTGGTTCTTTGATAAGATTGATAAAATCCTGTCCAGACTTATCAAAAAGAAAACAGAAAGGACCCAAATTAATAAAATCATGAATGAAAGAGGAGAGATCACAATCAACACCAAAGAAATACAAACAAAGAGCAAATACAAATACAAACAATGAGCAACTATGCACCAGCAAATTTGACAGTCTGGAAGAAATGGATGCATTCCTAGTGACATACTAACTATCAAAACTGAACCAGGAAGAAACAGAGCACCTGAACAGGTCCATAACCAGTAAGAAGATTGAAGCAGTCATTAAAAATCTCTCAACAAACAAGACCTCAGGATCAGACCGCTTCCCAAGGGAATTCTATCAAACATTTAAAGAAGAATTCCTGTTCTCCTGAAACTGCTCCAAAAAATAGACAAACTCATTTTATGAGGCCAGCTTTACCTTGATCCTTCAGCCTGCTTTAAACTGTAATGTTGAAACTGTTACCTTGAAACTGTTCCAAAAAATAAGACAAACTCATTTTATGAGGCCAGTGTTACCTTGTTCCCAAAACCAGACCAAGACCCCATCAAAAAGGAGAATTAAAGACCAATATCCTTGATGAACATGGATGCAAAAATTCTTACCAAAATACTAACCAATAGTATCCAACAGTACATTAAAAGGATTATTCACGACGACCAAGTGGGATTTTTTACAGGGCTGAAAGCTTGGTTCAACATCCGCAAATCAACTAATGTGATACAATACATTAATAAAAGAAAAAACAAGAACCATAGGATACTCTCAATAGATGCTGAAAAAGCATTTGACAAAATACAGCATCCCTCCTGATCAAAACTCTTCAAAGTGTAGGGATAGAGGGAGGGTACATTGCACAATATCATCAAATCCATCTATGAAAAACCCACAGCGAATATCAGTCTGAATATAGGAAAAACTGAGAGCTTTTCCCCTAAGGTCAGGAACATGGCAGGGATGTCCACTATTACCACGGCTATTCAACATAGTACTAGAAGTCCTACTTTCAGCAATCAGACAACAAAAAGAAATTAAAGGCATCCAAATCAGCAAAGAAGTCAAACTCTCACTCTTTGCAGATGATAGGATACTTTATGTGGAAAACCCAAAAGACTCCACTCCAAAACTGCTAGAACTAATGCAGGAATTCAGTAAAGTGTCAGGATATAAAATCAATGCATAGAAATCAGTTGCATGTCTATACACCAACAGCAAGACAGAAAAAAGAGAAATTAAGGAGTCAATCCCATTTATAATTGTACCCAAAACCATAAGATACCTAGGAATAAACCTAACCAAAGAGGCACAGAAGCTATAAACTCCAAAGTATTCATGAAAGACATTGAGGAAGACACAAAGAAATGGGAAAATGTTCCATGCTCACGAATTGGAAGAAGAAATATTGTGAAAATATCTATGCTACCTAAAGCAATCTACACATTTAATGCAATCCCTATCAAAATAATGTCAAAGAAAGGGAACAAATAATCCTAAAATTTATATGGAACCAGAAAAGACCCTGAATAGCCAGGGAGATGTTGAAAAAGAAAGCCAAAGTTGGTGGCATCACAATTCCAGACTTCGAGCTCTATTACAAAGCTGTCATCATCAAAACAGTATGGTATTAGCACAAAAACAGACACATAGATCAATGGAACAGAATAGAGAGCCCAGAAATAGACCCTCAACTCTATGGTCAACTAATCTTTGAGAAAGCAGGAAAGAATGTCCAATGGAAAAAAGACAGTCTCTTCAAAAACTGGTGTTAGGAAAATTGGACAGCCACATGCAGAAGAATGAATCTGGACCCTTTCCTTATACCACACACAAAAATGGACTCAAAATGTATGAAAGACCTCAATGTGAGACAGGAATCCATTAAAATTCTTGAGAAGAACAAAGGCAGCAACTTCTTCAACCTCAGCCACAGCAACTTCTTCCTAGAAATATTGCCACAAGGAAGGGAAGCAAGGGCAAAAGTGAACTATTGGGACTTCATCAAGATCAAAATCTTTTGCACGGCAAAGGAAACCGTCAACAAAACCAAAAGACAACCAAAAGAATGAGAGAAGATATTCACAAATGACATATCAGATAAAGGGCTTATCACAAATGACATATCAGATAAAGAACTTATCAAACTCAACACCCAAAGAACAAATAATCAAATCAAAAAATGGGCAGGAGACATGAACAGACATTTCTCCAAAGAAGACATCCAGATGGCCAACAGACACATGAAACAGTGCTCAACATTACTCGCCGTCAGGGAAATACAGATCAAAACCGCAATGAGATACCACCTCACACCAGACAGAATGGCTAAAATTAAAAAGTCAGGAAATGACAGATGTTGAGGAGGATACAGAGAAAGGGGAACCCTCTTACCCTGTTGGTGGGAATGCAAACTGGTGCAGCCACTCTGGAAAACAGCATGGAGGTTCCTCAAAAAAGTTGAAGATTGAGCTACCTTACAACTGAGCAATGGCACTACTGGGTATTTACCCTAAAGATAAAAATGTAGTGATTCAAAGGGACATGTGCACCCTAACATTAATAGCAGCAATGCCTACCATAGCCAACCTATGGAAAGAACCAAGATGTCCATTAACAGATGAATGGGTAAAGATGATGTGGTATGTGTGTACACACACACACACACACACACACACACACACACACACTATATACAATGGAGTACTATGCAGCCATCAAAAAGACCCAAACTCTTTCCATTTGCAATGACGTGGATATAACTTGAAAGTACTATGCTGAGTGAAATAAATCAATCAGAGAAAGACAATTATCATATGCTCTCTCTGATATGAGGATTTGAGAGGCAGAGTGTTGGGGGTTGTGGGAGGTAGGGAAGGAAAAAATAAAACAAGATGGGATCGGGAAGGAGACAAGCCACAAGAGACTCTCAATCTCACAAAACAAACTGAGGGTTGCTGGAGGGTGAGGGTAGGGATGAGGTGGTTGGGTTATGGACATTGGGGAGGGTATGTACTATGGTGAGTGCTGTGAAAAGTATAAGCCTGATGATTCACAGACCTGTACCCCTGGGGCAAATAATACATTATATTTTAATAAAGAAATGAGTGAATTTTATATATAAATTATTACTTAAAATGTTTTTGTTGTTGTTGTTTTTTTTAAGATTTTATTTATTTATTTGACAGACAGAGATCACAAGTAGGCAGAGAGGCAGGCAGAGAGAGAGGAAGGGAAGCAGGCTCCCTACTGAGCAGAGAGCCCGGTGCGGGGCTCGATCCCAGGACCCTGAGACCATGACCTGAGCCAAAGGCAGAGGCCTTAACCCACTGAGCCACCCAGGCGCCCCCTAAAATGTTTTTATTAAAAACTTTCTGGAGCATAATGATAATGAAAAAGAGATACGTTTTAGTAGGGTTTATTTACATTTTAAATTCTCTACAAAAAATATTCTTCCTTATTACCTAGTCCTAGGGTAGATGGTTCCCATAGTCCCAAACTTAGTACATCACTGGATCCTTAACATCTCTTATCACTACTGCTGATACCCAAATGAATCTTAAAGACAACTAAATCTAATAGTTTAAGTATATGACAAAACTGTCAAGTGTCTCCATTTCTTTTTACCCTGAGCCACTATCATATCCTGCTAAGACTCATGCAAGAACTCTGTATGTGGGAATCTCTCCACATCTGTTCATGCCACTCTAATCCATTCTATACAAAGCATCTCAAGCAATCTTTATAAAAGACAGAATTTGCTATGTCATATCCCCCCCTTCAAGATTTTTCAATAGTTTTGCAATAGCTCTTACAAAAGAGTTAAAATCCTAACCAGAACCTAAAATCCTACATTACCTGTTCTTTCATTTCCAACCCAAATCATTCACTGCCTTATTTTGTGAGTTCATTGGGTAGATCTGTGGGCTCATTGGACCCATTTTGAGACACACCTAGGCCAGATCTCCCTTTATCCCCTGGTTTCCTTAAGTCCCTATTCTAACAGAAGGGTGATAACTGTTCTGTGGAGCTCTTGGGTTAAGTGTCAGTTCAGGCCTGATATTGAATAAACCAAATATTTGGGGATTCTATTTCCAGTGTACATAGCTGTGTCACTCTGGGAAAGATCTAAAAGAATAATTATTATATGTACTTGCTGTGTCATTGTAGCATTCTTCCTCAGAAAGATCTGACCTTTCCCTTAATTAATGAACTTTTGATTCTGATAGCTAAGTAAGATATAAAAACTATTTAAGGAATCATGTCTTATCACCAGAGCAACTGACACCAGCATTCCACTCATCCATTCACACACATATATACATATGCACCACACACACATATTCTTTTTTGTTGGTTGACTGACCATCATTTTATCTTGCCTCTAAGAATCATATGGGCTATTTATTTATTATTGTCATAGATCCTTGCGGCCCAGACTTCTGGTTGCAATTCTGTCCTTGATGTCCATCTTAGCATTTTATTCTACCTTGCCTCTGATGGTTAAATGCTACCACTGGCATTGGCTTCTATATATTCAGAATTCTATAATGTTTATTAACTTCCGGGATCTTGGAGTCAGAGTAGGCTCAAGAAAAGAGTACTAAACCTACTGGAGTTGCTGCTGCCTCCTCTCACCAGCATATTTCTTGCTGCCTTAGTTAAGGTAATATCCTCTGGTCTCATTTAGTAATGTAGCCATCTAGTGTATTTGAATCTTATATAATAAATTCCTTTTAGCATGTTCACTTCTTCTTTGACTTCTTTGACTCCTTCTTCAACGTTTGCCTGCACAGTTTTTGGATCTCATTTAATTTAATGTGGGCCATAATTTTTTCCAACTTTCACCAGTTCAGAGGACAGATACAAGTGCCTTTGCCAGAGCATTCAATTCTGAATCACAGTGGAACAGTGGTCCTCAAGCTTTAGTGTCCATTATAGTCACCTGGAGAGTTTGTTAAACTGTAAATTTCTGGGAATCATCCCCAGAGTTTCTGATGCAGGTCTGTGTGGGACCTAAGAATATGCATTTCTAACAACTTCCTTGGTGAGGCTGATCCTGTTTAAAATGAGGACCAAAAAAAAAAAAAAAAAAAAACCCAATGAGGACCAACCTTGAGAACTAAGGTACAGAGTAACATCATAGCAACAAACTCTTCCTTTTTCTAGCTTCATATTGTCCATTACCTCAGTAAACACCCATAAGATCCATTCCCAGGTTCTGCCAATAAATGCCCTAAGGTTCAGGGAGATCTGAAATCTGAAGTTTCAGTATTATCAAACCATTAAATATCAGAATAAAGGGAAGAACAAAAGTATAACATGATTTTGAATTTTCTACAGTGGTTCTATTCCTAAGAGAAAGAAAGGCCATGGCTAAGATGGGAGGCGGGGTGAATATGGCAGGTTCAGTTTTGTGCCTGAGGGCATCAACTTAAAGATATGCAGTAAGTAGAAGGGTATAGGAGACATGAGCTAAGCAAGAAATATGTCTAGGAGATACAGGGTAAGGAGTTGGAATAAATGGGTTCAACATGATTGGAGTCATGGGAGTGAATGACATCACCCAGAGAGACTATGGATAGAGAGGAGAGGTAGGATAAAGGATAGGGATGGAACACTGCGGGAAATACCCCAAATTAAGATGGATATTTGCACAAAGGGGAGTCTTGTAGCTTAACCAGAGCAAAAACTTTGATAGCTAGGAATCTATAGAGAAGGGACTAGCCTACAATGTTAAAAGCTGAAGAATAGTTAAGGAATATGTGCCCTCTGCAGAGTAACTGTCAATGGAAGAGATTATGACACTGGGATTAAATTTGCCAATACAGTTTCATAAAGTTCAGTGTGTGGGGAAGACGGGTAGTGAAACCTGACCCCAGGGGGTAGGTGGGGCAAGAAAAGAAGTGGCACAGTTTTTGTTTTGTTTTGTTTTTAGAGATGTTTGGCTCCTAAGGAAGCTACCGGGAGATTAGGATATTTGGAAAGTATCTTTTATTCTGAAGTCAGACATAAAAGGAAAAGAATCTCAATGGGTAGAGTACAAGGCAAGAGTCGAAGACAACAGGCTGACTCCTTGGAGTTGAACAGAGAGAAAAGAAAAGGAGAATCAGGAGTGGTTCCAAGGACTGAGCAATACACAGTCTCAAAGAATTCCCCAGTAATTTTTCTTTGGTAGCAATTTTTAATATAAAAATGAATAACACTTTTTAAAGATTGTAAAAAAAAAAACCTAAATGGTTAATATTATACAGAAAATGTCAGCTTATTATAAAACACCAGGATAATTTCCCCTTAAAAATGCCAAATATAAAACTATATTGAATTTTCAAGGAATTTTTGTAGCCTAAATGCCACTGGTTGTATGTCTGGGGCCTTTGAGATGCCTTTCCTGACCCTCTTGATTTGGTCCTTTTATCAGTATATGACTTGAAATCAACTTACCTGGAACCTATTAGACTAGCCTTATATAAAAAACTCTTTACTACACATTGTTAAATAGTGTATCCTTGCCTTTTTGTCAAGGGTTAATAAAAATTTGCCACATAAATACATGTCAGCATAACTTGCAAAAGCATCATTGAAGACAAGTGTATATTTTTACCCTGATGTGAGGACACAAACTTTACCTTTTAATATTTATTTCTAGGAGAAGTGTTCCACTGCTCTAAAACATTGTATCTCTCACAGTCAGACAATTAAAATAGTGCAAATCTTCCAATTCTTTCTGTTACAGTGCCAAATAGTTCACTGTTAATTCGTGCTTGGTATGTCATTTCTCCTTCTCATTCTTTTCTCGATTTCAACGCTGTTACTTTAAACTTCTCATTCATTGTGAGCTCTTTCAAAAACTTTAAAAGCAGAGCAAATATAAATAATACATAAATAAATGCACTAAGGGTAGATGTAATGTTAAACTTAAGTCTGAGACAAGGTTGCCTATTTCCAGTCTGGAAGACTTTGATAAAGTACCATTCGATGGGGATTGTTAGGTTCTTTGGGTGCAAACTGTGAAACTACAAAAATTATGACCAGTCTTTCTTCAACCATGCAAGATAGATTCACCAAAAAGGTGAGATTCATAATACTGCAGAATGAATTTTCCTGGCTCTTAGGAATTACCAGATGTGAATGCAATGAATTCACCCCCCAGTAACTTCAGGACTCACAGAAATCCATAGAAGTCTTCTACATACAAAAAGAAAAATGGAAGATTAAAGAAGATAAAATAAAATAAAATCTGAGGACACTCATTGTGAATTGTGATAGAGACCTTACATTATGCCAATTATTTCTTCAAAGCAATATTGTAGCATCCATTTTCCTTATAACAGAGGGCTCAGAGAAAGGACATGCCTCCTACTATTTTAAAAATAATTTTAAGGACTTCAGACAGTAGAGAGGAAAAAACTAATTGTATAAAGATAAAGCCTCTAGAGAGTTTTTGTTGATATTGCCTTCACGGAAGAGAAGTTTAAGACACAGTGATTATTAAAACAGGAAAACTCATCCACGCTCTCATTAAAGTAGATAACAAAATGATTTTGCTTAGAGCAACAAATGTAAAATCTCTTAATTTTCTTCCTAAACCATGTGACTCCTTAGCAGCTTAGATAAAAGAAGCAGTTAGAGCAGATGAGGCTCAGATCTCCCATTAATGCAAAGTAAATTGAATTCTAGAGAATCTTCGTCCTTTCAAGTTGGCTGAGGGTCCCACAGTTCAATACAAAAACCATTATGCTTACTTACCACACTACAAAGTCCTCCAAATCATTTATAAGGGCTGAGCCTGAATGGATGGCCCCAAGCTTACCTGCTTCATTGCCAATAAATCCAAGCCCTCCTCAGACATTATTGAATTGTTCTGACAGTCATACACAGCACGTATCTCCTTTCTCCTCTCTTTTCAAATCTTATAGTTGCCTTTCTCACTAACTTTTTTTTCCTTTACCTTTATCTGTAACACCCCTCATTCTAGCTTCTAGTCCTCACATTCCTACAATGTTTGATGCATACCCAGCTTCCCCTGTAATCAACACTGGTCTTTGGGGAAGACCCAGCAACATATCATAATGTAACCTCACTGCACTCCACCACCTTCTCCTCGGTTCACACCTGGCACACTCTCCACCAGTAAGATTTAAGATTTCTTCCCATTCTGTACATTCTTAACGCTTCTCTTTTCTGGAGTCAGGAGAGAGGACATACTGGAGCATTCTGCTTTCCACTTACCCAAGCTAACTGGCTAGAGTGAGACCAAAAATAATCCAAATAGAGGACAACCCACAAAATATTTAAATTCACTTTCAGGGATTGCCATAAAACTCCTCCTATCATCAAAGTAGTATTATTTTATAGTTGAATTAAACTTAAGCCATAATCCATAAGGGGACACCAAATAGATGGGGCCATACTGATTAAAACAGTACAGTTTGGATATTGTCTATCACAAATCTTTGAAATGGGTTACATCTGATATGCTAGATTTCCTGGGTCAACCTGGCTGCAGCACCTGCCTAAGCCTGGGGATTATGTTTCCCTGAATCCCTCTTCTATGAGGGATTCTTCTATGAGTGGGTCAGTGAGATGAGTTCACATGAGATTTTGGGGGGCTCAACTACTCCAGCCTGCCCAGGATGGAAGTGTTGCCAGGCATACTGGGCATTCCGTGGCAAAACTAGGGAAGCTTTGCACAAACCAAGAAGTTGGTCACCTGAGATTTAGAAAATGGAAGTGATATCAAGATTATCTTGGACTATCATGGGCGTCAGAGTAATGAAGAGATGCAGGCATTTCCGGCAGGACTGTGCTTGTCCTTGCTGCCCTCCTACCTTAGTTCCAGCTAGTCTACCCAATCTCTGACCCTGCTTCCTATTGGTCAGTGGGAGCCACAAGCCTAACACCATTGCTTGGTTGCAAACTCCAGACATAGCATTCTCCATGGGGCAGGGGATGCCATAGCGGCAGCAGTTTCTAGAGCTAACTGCTACTGCAGACCTCTCCACATGCTTCCCTTTGGTGGTTCTGCTTCCACAGGCAGATGCAACGTGGTGTTCCAGAGATTCCCACAAGCTCTGACTTGCGCAACTGCACTGGTGCTTCAGAAAGAAATTACTGTTTGATCCCCTGGTGTTCACCTTCTAGAATTTACAGTTCGCAGCTCCTCCTACTTCAATGTAAGCTCCGGTTTCTTATTAAATACCTATTATTTATTATATATTAAATATATATATTAAATACCTTATTCTCATTACAGTTGTGGTGGCTCAGCTCTCCTGATTCAGCTCTGACTGACATGCCTAAGTAGAGAGTCATCACAGTGTGGTACCAAACAGTCCTCACTCAGGTGTCAGAAGTATGTATCAGGAGCCTAATTTACACAGTCAACAACAGTAACAACGGGTGCCACACTAAAAAGTAACTCAACCACATTTTCCTCAGAGAAGTTAATGCTACCATTCTCTTGTCCCACCTCTTCCCCTACCTCCAGTTTCTCTTTTCCATAACTCATTTTTAAAAAATTTTGGCACTTATCATAATTTATGTTTAATTATGTGATTATTAATTCAATATTGGCTCTTCCTTGGTACCCTACTGAAGGTTCAAATCACCTTGGTGTTCAACACCACATACGCTGTCTAGGAGATTATAAAATGTCTGGCACATCGTGGGTGAAAAATAAAGTTCAATAAATATGTTAAAGTAAATACATTTAAAGAACTGTGATTTGGAACCTAAGATTCTCTTAAAGGAACACACACTTGCTGATTTGGTCTTTGAAGTATTAACCACAATATGTGTCTTAGAAGGAGGAAATAAACAATTCTCTAGTTCTAAACATTGAGAGCCTTTTTACATTCCATCAGTAACATAACCCATGACCAGGTAAATACTTGTCTTCTTTATTTCCTTCAACAAAGAGAATCAATTACAAACTTCTCTGTTAATCCCCTAAGTACAATGCAGAGTCCATTAAAGTCTCAGAAGTTAGTAACCCTGGGATGGAGAGTAATGTTTATACTATTAAATGAATAATGGCTCCACATTGTCTCGAAGAGGAGAATTTTTCTGGGTTGCCATTTGGTTTGTTTGTTAGTAGGTTTTAAATCATTTAACAGGTCAAAAAGATACTATGCCTGGCATGAATAATTATGTTCCAACAAAGCTACGGAGGAGCAGCAGGCTTCAGTAGAAGTTACTAACAATTCGCTTTCTGGCTGTCACATTGAGATTCTGCCTTCTATGAAGTTTTGGAAGTCACTGTAAAATTTTAACATTGCCATGTGCTACATGGATTTAAAAGGCCATTTCCCAGTCAAGAGGACACTGGGTAAAGGTACCGGCCAAACCCAAGCTTGCCTCAGCTCTCAGCTGGGAAGTACAATTCTTTTTTTTTTTTTTTTTTTTTTTTAAGATTTTATTTATTTACTTGACAGAGATCACAAGGAGGCAGAGAGGCAGGCAGAGAGAGAGAAAGGAGGAAGCAGGCTCCCTGCTGAGCAGAGAACCCAATGCAGGGCTTGATCCCAGGACCCTGAGATCATGACCTGAGCCGAAGGCAGAGGCTTTAACCCACTGAGCCACCCAGGCGCCCCGGGAAGTACAATTCTTGAGGCAAAACATTTTCTAAGTCTACTTCCTATGTCATGTTCAAAGCAAGTCCATTTTGGAGATCACTCCCATATTCCTCTATTCAAAGTTGATAATCACTCTGAGAGTATTAGCCAGTAACAGAGCTTTCTCACTGTGTCCTGGGACCTGGGCATGAGCCCAATCTCCTAGTCATCTCCATTCATCTGAAGTTCTCAAAACGGTGGGTATCCAGAATGACGATAGAAAGTCTTCAGAGGTCTCCATCAACAAGCCAGGTTCAACAGTCACCACACTTCCTTTATTGAACAAGAAAATTAACAAACACACTTTCCCACAGAAAGGTACCAGCATGTCATGGTACCTGTCTACGAAGCAACCACTGGGCATTAGAGGAAAGACCGCTCTCCAAGAAGTCACCCCCAAACCGCACTCACTTCACAGATGGGAAAATGGAGATGTGAGCAAGGAAGGGAACAGTGACAGACTTTTCTTTCAAAACAAAAAAAAGGGGGGGGGGTGATGAAAGCCGTACATTTTCTTGGGTCATTAAACTCAATGTTAGAGAGAAACCTGCTTTGTGGGAGCCATGGGTCACCCAGGAAGATGAAAGCACTGAAGACAAAAATGATGTGAATTGTTAGGGTCTTGTCTGGGTGTTTTATGGCTCCCTGGACTCGCATGCCTTTGCTAGATTGAGCACGTCCTGCTCACATGGGCCTCACATAGCAGAAGTCAGAGTGGACCTGGGGGCTGTCCTTCTTCCTGCTCTGGGCATCTAGGTTTCAGGTCTACTGCCTCACCTCAGCCTGTCAGCTGCGCCTGCCTGGGATTTTGGATCTTTAAGGAACAAAAATTAAAATGCAGGGGTAGTTGAGGAACGATTCAGTAAGAGAGCAGAGTGGTGCCAGGACTGTGAGTCCACAGGGAGGAATGAGGTCCGGGGGCAGGGGCAGAAAGTGCCCAGTGCCAGGGCAGCGTCTGAACCAGACAATTCCAAAGCATGACTTGTTTCAGACTGGGATCTGTTCCAGCCTGTCCTTCTAAATGCTTCCCCATTCTTAATTCCTGCTCTTTTTCCAAATCTGATCCTCCAGCTTTCACTGGATTCAGAGATAATATATTTCTGTTCTACTGATTTTGCTAGAGCAGATTTGTGGCTTCACATTCTGGCAGTGGCAGTTATGAGGAGGCAGATGAGAGCTTCTCGAAAAGATAAATGGGGTCTAGTGTTGGCTTAGCTGCCCCATGGCTATGTGGCCTTGGGCAAGTCAGTCTCTTTTACTAGAACTCAGCTTCTTCATTCTATCAGAAAAGCACATTGGACAGATAGTTCTTGCCACGACTGTGGTTTGGTGCCATCTTTTGTTTAGGACCCTGTTACTGATGCCTGAGATGATGTCCCTACAGTTCTTAATACCATCAATGAATTAATTCAATTTAGCAAATCTACTGAACACACATTCCACATCAAGCATGCTAAATACTGGAAATATAACAATGAATAGATCAGTCATGCTTTCTGTCCTCTTCGGGCTTGTGAGGAAGACAGAAATGAATGCCAGCCAGTTACTATGGTGTGGAATAAACATCACCCTCTAGCAAGGACAGGGTGGGCTCAGACAACATTCAATGGGGACTTATCCAGGCTCTGGGAATCAGGGAAGCTTCTGCAGACATTGTGACTTCTAAGTTTTTCTGGCAAGAACCGAAGGATGGTAGACATGGTGGGGAGACAAAACTGTTCGGAACCTAAGGGACAGCACGGGGATGGAATGGTATGAGGAATTGAGAGGTCAGAGTTACTGGACTAAAGAGATGCTGATGGTGCAAAAGAGGTAAGTTGAGGTCAGATCAGACTGGGCAGGCCAAATTTGGGTTTTCCCTTAAAAAGTAAGAGACTACTTTAGAGATTAGCTCTGCTCCCTTCCTTTCCTCCCTTCACCAAGTTAAGAAAGTAAACAGATGTGTCTTAAAAGGATTTGCATCAACAACGTAACATAAAAACATATTTTCAGAGTTAACCAGAAAAATTAAATTCTCCGTTCATTGAGCCCCTAATTCCCTGACTTTTCTCTGGGGGTGCGTGTGGAATCTGTACCTGGAAGAGCGTACATATGATCCTCGGTACTGAGCTTCTCAGCAGGCCAGAAGGCATACCTTTCTGCTCCCCTTCTCAGCTGGGGTTATCTGGTGCAGATTTTCCAAACTGGCTACTGGATTACAAAGGCATGAAACTGACAAGGAACCTCACTGAAACAAAGCAATTTTAACCTCTGCTCCCCTGGGTTCCCAAAGTGCCTTTTGCCCAGAGGGTGCTGCCCTAAAATATCCACTCCCCTTTGATCTTCAGAGCAGATAAGAGTTTTGCTGCAAGAGAAGTGGAAACATTTCAACAAGAATGAATGTTGCCATTTTCCCCTGGAATGTGCTCTGTAGAATCCCTAAACCAACTTAAAGCACTTAAAAATCCTATTTTCTTCAACAATCTCCATGTTCTTAGGAGTCCTCATTACCCATGAGGTCTTCTCTTTATACAGGACAGAGTCTCTCTGCCTGTCTCCGAACACCTGACATTCAGGACCACACATGCGTGAGATCTGATCTTGCCTGGTGAGAAAGCACTGCCACCCAGCTTGCCCTGGAATCTGCCCTCATGGCAATGCCGTTGGTTTCCCCTGAGATTTTTGACATTCACAATGCACTGTGGCTCCCACTGAGTCTGTCAGTGAAATCTCTAAAGCTTTATCCCCTGTATTGCAGTTTAACTACTTCTCCCCCTCCCCCCATGTACAATTTGACTTCTGAACCCAAGTGCAAGACCTTCCATTTATCCCTATTAAATTTCATCTTGTTAGATTCAGGCCATTGTTCTGGCCTGTCTAAATCATTTTGGATCTTGGCCCTGTCAGCTGTCTCGCTCTTTGCTTTACATCTTCTGCAAATTTGATCATCACGCTATCCATGTGTTAACCTAAGTCATCAATGGAAGAGTTGGGACAGAGACAAGGACATGGCCCTCGAGGTCACTGGAGATTGCTCTCCAGGTTGACGGTGATCAATCAATCAGTATTCATTGAGTGATGTCTTTCATCCAGGTTCCGGTTCACTGAGCTACATTATCATCCAGCCTACATTTCTCCATTGCGTCCCCTCCAATATCAGGGGGTACTTTATCAAACATCTTGCTGCTATCCAGATGCACTATGCTAGAATGCCCCTTTATCTAATAATATAGGAAGTCTAGGTGCAGAAAATCTATGAGCAGTAATGCAAACATTGATCAGTGTGGCTTATGTAGAGCAGGATTTCTAGAACAAGGTAGCGACAGAGTTCTGTCATGCCACCAGAACATGAGCTCCTTGAAGCCAGGAATGTTTCTCTGTGAGTTTTGCTCATCGCTGTTTTTCCAGCACCTAGAGAAATAGTTAATGATAGCACATACTCAAAAATGTATTATATTGGGGCGCCTGGGTGGCTCAGTGGGTTAAAGCTTCTGCCTTCAGCTTAGGTCATGATCCCAGGGTCCTGGGATCTAGCCGCATTGGGCTCTCTGCTCAGCAGGGAGCCTTCTTCCCTTCCTCTCTCACTCTCTCTGCCTGCCTCTCTGCCTGCTTGTGTTCTCTGTCAAATAAATAAAACCTTTAAAAAATGTATTATATTATTTCATTAATGAACACAGTTTGGGGTTAGCTGTAATCTAACCAATCCAAAAAAGCAAAACCTCCGTGTATCTGTAAGTGAAGAAATGATAAGATAGGGTGTGGGGTTTACTTCCTGTCACCTAGATCAGGGACTGCCAAACTACTGCCCACAGGCCAAATCAGGCCAATTTCCGAGTTTTGTAAAGAAAGTTTCATTGGAACACAGACACATTCATTCGTTAACACATTGTCTGTGGCCCTTTCACGCTAGCATGGTGGAGTTGAGTATTTGTAAGAGAGACTGTTGTCCAAAAAGCTGAAAATATTTACTATCTGGCTTTATATAGAAAAAGTTTGTCAGCCACTGGCCTGAGGAATTAAGTTTAAACTCCTTATCACTGAGACTCTCCATGATCAAAGTTTTTGCTAATTTTGCTACTGATAACAGTGATGATCAGAAAGATATCCCCAGATATATCACACCTATTATTCATTCTGTGCCTTCTCCCACTGCTGGATATAACCTGAAGACCATGGTCCTCTCATTCAGCTCTTTTTCAACATTGTACATATACACATGTAAGGATCTATATGCAAAACAGACACAATTGTGTACAAATCTTTGCTGAATGTCTACAATAGACTGAGCACGATATTAGACACTTAACAATTATCTTCACAATAGTCTTGCAAGGTAAATAATATCACCTCCTTCTTTTTCTATTAAGAAAACTGAGGAATTAAGCAGCTTATCCAACGATTCATAGAGAATAGAGGATTTACCTGAAGTTTGAGCTAACGTTTATAAGACTCCACTTGTAAGTTGGTTTATTTTTGCTTATTGCACATTTGGAAATAAGCCAGTTTACAAAAGGGGAAAAGGGACATGTCCGATTTTATAGAAATCTTGATTTGGGGCTTAAAATACAATCAAATTCATTTTTTTAAATCTTCTATTGATGTTTAAGTCAGCCAAAGTCAATTTTATTTTGAAAAGCCATTAACTACCGTGAATTTAAACAATAAAATCAATTCAGAAACGATTCATTCAGTTAAAAATCTGAGACAGCCACATTAATGCAATTGTATTTGAACTATCCTAAGTTCATTCATATCCACACTCAATCACACTGCGCTCCTCACTCCGGCAGCTCTCATCCCATCTGCCAACGCACAGATGGACTGGTCTGTGAACACAGGCTTTTCTTTCTATGTTGCACGCGATGGCAACAATGACGAACCTGGGGTGTCTGTCAGGAGCCTCGCACATCGCTTAGCTCTCCCTCCCGGGATCTTTGGGTGGTATAGGTAAGTGACCGGCATTATCCAATCACAGTTTCTATTTTGGTCCCTCTACTTCAGATCGCTTCTCTGGCCCAGGCTGGTGCTTTCTCTGCACTCATAACTGGATTTGAGCTTTCCCTTAAGATCATATTTCATCAGCTGCTGGCACATCTCTCCTGCCGTTAATGCCACACTGATCTTCTCTGGCAAGTTTCCAGACCTCCTTTTGCTCACCTTGGGGGCGACATCCTAGCCAGGCTTTTCTCTCTGCCCTGACCCTTCCATATGCCCTTATCCCCCACAAGCTCCAGCATCAACCCCCTGGCCAGATTTAATTTCTTACGCATGTCTATTCAAGCAGACATGAAAACAAAAATAGTATTTCCCTGGAAAGAGCTTCATCTCCCATGGCCAAACGGAGCACTGCTCTTACCATCAGGAAGCACTTTCCAGGCGGAATCCCTTGAGTGGACCTGGAGAAACAGTGAGACAGATGTAGAGAGAGGGAAAGAAGTCCGATGTGAAAACACGCTTAGGATCTTCTGGGTATTTTGTTAAATAAACACCACGGGGTAATTCGGTATTTATGTAAGGATAAAACCCAACCTTAAAGATGATAGGGCATCAGCGAAATTTAATTACTCCCTCCGGTTTCTGCTGTGCAAGGAAGTGTTCACATGACAACTTGGGTGGCTTGTTTTTTTTCTGGTATTGCTTCTCTCCTCACATGAAGGCACAGATAAAAACGGCTCGTGGCTGGAGGTGAGTGCCTCTATTCATGATAGAATAGAGCCCATCCCCCCCACGCCAGTTTCTCACTCAGCAGAAAGGAATTCACACCAAGTCTATATGCTTAGCCCATGGGCTCCAGGGAGAACTGACCAGGAGGCCAGTTGCTATGGGGCACTGATGCCATGGCAGGCACCGGCAGAGTCCCACGGTTTCTGAGGAAATAGGAGTGAGGGCTTCTAAAGGAAGGAAGCCACGGCTAATTTCCCTTCTTCTAAGTGTCATTTGAAGGGGACTATGCCAGATGGGTAAAGTAGGCAGCATTCTCTCTCCCTAGCAGAGAAACCCCAAAAGAGCATCTTGTAATTTCTCAAAAAATCTTGGAATCACTTCTGAGCCACAGGACTTTGATTGAAGGACTGAAAAAGGTCTGCAGCTTTTTTGTGCACACACTCGTCCATCTGAGCTCTCTAGTTCCCGTCTCCAGTGAGCAGTCCACACACAAGGCTACATCCTGACCCACAGTCTGGATGGAGCCTGCTTGAGTCAGAGCTTCCCTAAACGTAGATCTACGTACTCCATACCACATTCACCCTGAATACCACGTCAGGTGAACACCATGTCAGAGTCCTTTGTCAGTTAAGTGGACTCACAATGAATATAATGTCCTTTCTGCATCCCAAAATTAAAAGAGAAGTTATGTGGTAATGGATGGTTGCTTAATTTAATTTCACAGAGAAGTGAAGAAATAGATCTCTTCTTGGGATGATGGGCTTTCTGGACAGTTAGTATGATATTTCTTTGAGAATTCAAATTCATGCAATTAGGAAGTCAAGGTATAAATACTGTACCAGTGACTTCACCAACTCTGGTGAAGAGAAAAATAATGGGGGGCAGGGGTTTGTGAAATGACTGAGCACTAGGTCACTCAACTGGACCCTGTGTCCTACAGCCCCGCCCCCCCAACAATTGTTTTCCTGCAACCTGATCACTGAAGGCTCCACTACGACTCTAATGACTGAAGACTGGAGATAGTCCTTGATTCCTGCTCTTCTTTCCTCAAGACTCAACTATGACATGCCATTGATCCACTGCCTGTATGTTTCTGTGTGTTTCCCCCGTCACTATCCCTGGAGCTTTTACCTTGGTGAACTAGTCCCTTGTGTTTCTCCTGGTTGGTAGCCATCACCCTCTATCTAGTGTCACTCTCTGAGGTGTCCCCACCCAAGCCCTAAACACCCTACTTCTTCAAATCAATAGCACCTAGAAAAAACATGACTTTTCTAAAATACAAATTCATGCACCCCAATGTTTATTATAGTATTATCTACAAAAACCATATTATGAAAACAACCCAAGTATCCATCGATAGATGAGTAGACAAAGAAGGTATGGCATACATACATACATACATACATATTATTCATCCATCAAAAAGAATGAGATCTTGCCATTTGCAACAACATGGATGCAGCTAGAGAATATAACACTAGGTGAAATAAGTAAGTCAGGGGGGCGCCTGGGTGGCTCAGTGGGTTAAAGCCTCTGCCTTCGGCTCAGGTCATGATCCCAGGGTCCTGGGATCAAGCCCCGCATTGGGCTCTGCTCAGTGGGGAGCCTGCTTCTTCCTCTCTCTCTGCCTGCCTCTCTGCCTACTTGTGATCTCTGTCTGTCAAGTAAATAAATAAAAATCTAAAAAAAAAAATAAGTAAGTCAGAGAATGGCAAATATATGATTTCACTCATATATGGAATTTAAGAAACAAAACAAATGAGCAAAGGAAAAAAGAGTGAAAGACAAACCAAGAAACAGACTCCTAACTCTACAGAACAAACTGATGGTTACCAGAGGGGAGGTAGGTGGGGGGGATGGGTGAAATAGGTGATGGGAATTAAAGAGTATACTTATTTATGATAAGTACTGAGTGATGTATAGAATTGAAAATCACTTGTATTGTACACCTGAAGCACATATAACATTATATGTTAACTACACTGGAATTTAAAATGAAAATTAATTTTCAAAAAGTCTGACCATAATATTCCTCTGCTTAAAATACTTCAAAACCATTCTATAGCTAGAAAATAAAGTCCAAGTGTCTCCTCAGATCTATTTCTCTCTGTATCACAGAATCTAGCTAACTTACCTATGATTTAGACTTTTAAAAAGGGATAATACATTGAGTAAATGGAACTTTTAAATTTTGGATAATAATAGATTTACAGGCACTTTTAAGAAATACTAGACAGACCCCTTGACTCCTTGCACAGTTCATAGTGGTCATATCTTACAAAACTAGAATACAATATCACAACCAGGATACTGACTTTTTACCTTTTTTTTTTTTAAAGATTTTATTTATTTATTTGAGAGAGGGACAGTGAGAGAGAGCATGAGCAAGGAGAATGTCAGAGGGAGAAGCAGACCCCCCAAGGAGCTGGGAGCCCAATGCGGGACTCGATCCCGGGACTCCGGGATCATGACCTGAGCCAAAGGCAGTCGTCCAACCAACTGAGCCACCCAGGTGTCCCTGACTTTTTACTTTTTAAATATTTTATTTACTTATTTGACAGAGAGAGACACAGGGAAAGAAGGAACACAGGCAGGGGGAGTGGGAGAGAGAAGAGAGAGAAGCAGGCTTCCCGCTGAGCAGGGAGCCCAGTGCAGGGCTCAATCCCAGGATACTAGGATCATGACCTGAGCCAAAGGCAGACACTTAACCACTGAGCCCCACAGGTTCCCCAAGATACTGACTTTGATACACTTAAGATAAAGAACGTTTCTACCACCACACAGATCCCTTTTATTGCCCTTTAATAGCTATACATACCTACTTCCTCACCCTTCCCCAAGCTTTGTCTCTAATTTCTGACAACCACTAATGTATTCCCCATTCTCACAACTCTATACTTTCAAAAGTGTTCTGTAAATAAAATTATACAGTATGCAACCTTTGGGTTTTTTTTTTTTTTAAAGAATAATTCTCATCCAAGTTTTTGCATGTATCAATAGTTTGCTGTTTTTTATTACTGAGATGTATTCCATAGCACGAATATGCCACAATTTTTGTAATCATTCATCTGATGAAGGGTTTTGGGGATGTTTTCAAATTTTGACTATTACAAATAAAACCACTACGTGCATCCACGTACAGATGTGAGTGTAAGTTTTAATTTCTCTGGGACGACTGGCCTCAAGTGCAATTTCTAAGCTATATGGCATTTGCATGTTTGGTTTTATATAAAATTTCCAAACTGTTTTCCTTTATGGTTTCAATATTTTATATATTGACACTAGCAATGTATGAGTGAACCAATCTATCTATATCCTTGCCAGAATTTGATGTTGTCACTCTATTTTTTAAAGTTTTAGGTTTTCTCATAGGAATATAGTATATCCCACTGTGGTTTTAATTTATATTTCCCTCATGATAAATGGTGAACATCTTTTCATGTGCTTGTTATTTCTTACTCACTTTGATAAAATGTCTGTTCCTGTCTTTTGCCCATATTGTCATTGGATTGTTTGCATTTTTTAACTGATGAGCTTTCATAAATTACTTGTATACACTGGATACTAATTCTTTGTTGGATATGTGATTTGTAAATATTTTCTCACAGACTATTGCTTGTCTCTTCATGCTATTAACAGGGTCTTTTACAGAGAAAAACTTTTAACTTTGGATAAGGTCTAATTTATCAATTTTTTCTTTTCTGGTCTGTGCTTTTGGTGCCGTGTCTGAGGTTTTTTTTTTGTTGTTGTTTTGTTTTGTTTTGTGGTTTTTTGTTTTTTGTTTTTTTTTTTTTTGTATAATGCTCAATCCCAAGTATTTTCTATTTCTAAAAGTTTTTTTAGTTTTACTTTTTACATTTAGTTCCATGATCCATTTTGAGTTAATTTTCATAAGGTGTAAGGTTTGGATCAAGAGTCTTTTATTCTTTTCCTTTTTGTCTCTCCTGTCATGTCCCACACCTAATAAATGTTCAAACTGGCCCAGTACCTTTTATCAAAAAGGCCTGGCAAAAACTTGTAAATGGTGGTGTGTCTCCATTTGGCCTCCTCCTTTGGTTCCCTATCAGGTGAGAGACATCCTTTCTCTGGCTTTCATGATTTCCTGTTCCCTCCCTTTCCATCCAGACCTCCAAAAAGGCTTAATTATGGCCTAGAGTCTAGGGGGCCTCCCGACTGTGCAGTGTCTCTTCAAGAAGCTAGGTACATCCATAGGGGCAAGCCTGTGAATCTTAAAAATCATCAAGAATTCCAACCAAGGCTACCATCTACACAGCTGGCTCAATTGTCTTGGCTTCCCCCTTGCCCTTCCTCCCATAATCCTGATCTTAAAGAACTAAAGAAATAAAAACCTTGCCTAGATGTGACAACTCACTTGTGGAAACGGGATTTTTAATCTAACATTTCTGGATTTCCCTGGACTTGGTTCCCCAATTTCACAGCATATCAGACTGTGTCCTGGCTCCTTGTTACCACTTCATTGTTTGGCTACCATATTGAAAGAATTTGTCATGCTCAGATATCTGGTTCATGTAATAGACAAACACTCGCTATATGCTATAGGAAACCACGTGGGATCTCTTTTGCTTGCTTCCATTTCCCAATTACCATATATGTCACAGCTGTACTCACCCTCAGAATACAAACAGCTCTGATTTAAAATCATCTAAATCTATGTGGCTCGAGGTAATGTTTCCACAAAAGAATGTCAAGGACCATACTTTTCCTGACATGTTCTTGAGGAAAACAGTTTAAGCTGAGATACCATGTGGAGATAAGATGATTATTCAGAAAATGCCCTGGGAATTCATGGTCTGGTCTTAGCACAATTCAGTCCCTTAGGCTGTAAGAGCATGGCCTCTGAGGTTGATCCTGAATCAGACTAGGACCGTTTATGGTTTTATGTCACTAAATCCTGGATGTAGTGGAGTGGTAGAACTGAGAGTCCTCTTTATCCGTAGGTCCATTTTAATGGGCCCTGGTTGTTCTGTCCCTGTCCATTTTTATTCAGTGTCACTATCATCCATGAATTTGATCATACTTTGCCTGAGGTGCTTTAAGCAAATTGGACATTTTTTTTAATAATAAAAAGCTGACAAATGAAATGTTTAAAAATAGGATGGTGCTGATTCCGAGAATGTATCTGGAGTGGATGTGGGAGGAGGGAGAAAGCTTCTGTTGGGCTTTTTTAACACTCTTCCATGACCCTTAACATTCTATATCCATTAAGAGGTGTTGCCCTTCAGTTTTTTCCAACTATTCAAATGCTTCTTTAGGGCAGCTATGTGGAATACTGCTATGGGCACCAATTGGGTGGAGAGAAAGGTACATATATGAAGTAGCCTCCATCCCTAACTCTTCAACATCTTGAGACTCATACCACCCTTCAACACTTTTTCTGTTCTTGAGAGGTCTCCCCTGATCACTATTATGCATATTTTTCCTTCTCCAAGTGCTTCATAAATTCGTACCCATAACAGCTATCTGGCATATAAAAGGTCTTCTCTGGAAACTCTTTTGCAAAATACCTGTTCCACATTAGTGAAATCTTTTACGTGGGTTTTTGCATATTCCTGGTAGTTCTATCTCTATTTCTTCCTCTGTCCTCAAATCATAAATTGTCTCTCTGTCCAGGCCATTCTAGCATCCCTACAATTTGAGCCATTTACTTAAATGTGCATTGACTATCTGGTCAAACTTTTGGTTTGTTTATATAACTTGTTATGTAGTGTTTGCAGCTAAACAGCTTTGTTTACAAGTTGGTTGGAAACTTTCAATAAAAATAGAAGTTCAGTTCTGACATCAGAGTTCGTCTTGTTGCATGACTTGGTCACATCTCTTTCTCAAGCTTTCAAAATTATATGACCTATTCTAAAAAATTTAGCAATTTTCATTGCCCTTAATTGCATTTTCTGGAATTTGATAAGGAATGTTCCACGGCCAGCATAACTTTACTTGCAATTTTTTTACAATATAATCTTCTAAAGGTATTAAAAGCAATCATTAGGGATCCAAATTTACATCTAAATCAATCGAGTATAATGTTACCAACACAAATTAACTGGGGTACAAATCAGGTAAATGGACTAAGTTTTTATTTATTTAGGCAATTTTTTAAAAATGTTACCATAACTTACTCCTTTGCTTGGCCACTGGAAAGTTTCTCTTGACCTAATAAGATGCATCCCAGCTTCCAAACTGCTAAAATTTGAAGACAAAACATGAGTCTTAGAATCAAGAAGTTGTTGCATATTTATCACTCTGACACCTCAATGACACTCCAGACATTGGTGTGAAAAACCACACCACCAGTTAATTCTGGTAGAAAATAAAGTACAGGAATTCCCTGACAGTTGACTTTGTAAATAGTCTCATCCTTATCTAGATTTAAATATTATTTAGATAGAAAACACCCAAGTAAAATACCTATAATAATTGTGCCATAAAATCTTTTCTTTCATTTCAGGACCCATTTCTGTTCTTTCTGCTACTTGAAATTTTGTCATGTTTGGAAATGATATGAAACAACATAGTAGAGTGGCACAAGTGGTGGATTTGGAGAAGGAGGTTAAAAAAATGAAACAAATACATGAGTTTGCATGGGATATGCACCTCTCACCAGTTCTGCACATTTAATTATTTCTCTGAGCTTCTGCTTCCTCAAATATAAAATGAAGGTTTTTAAAAAACTGAAGGGGCATTGAAGTTATGTAAAATATCTGGTATAGAACAGAATTCAGAACATAATAGGTACTCAATAAGTAATTCATGAAACTATGTGTTCCCTATGATCCATTCTTTTAGAATTTTATTATTTATTTATTTATTTATTTGCTTATTTATTTGAGAGAGAAATAGAGCATAAGCAGGGGGAGGAGCAGAGAGAGAAGGACAAGTAGACTCTGCACTGAGTGCAGAGCCCAATATGGGGCTTGATTCCAGGACCCTGAATTGTGACCTGAGCTGAATCAAGAGTCAGACATTTAACCAACTGAACCACCCAGGTGCCCCACTGTCATTATTACTGAAAGTTTGTTCATGTGGTGGTAAGATGTGGGGAAGGGGGTGTCCTGTAACCTTCTAACTGAGGCCCAGTCTTTAGAGAATCTGGGATGTGGACTTCTAAAATGTCTGTCCCTCTCCCAGGAGTGGAACTTTGTCCCTTAGTCTCCTTCCCAGCTCCAATGATCTCAGTCTAAATCCTTAAAACCCTTTTCCCTGTTGACCAGACTTTTATTTATTTTTCTTTAGGGTGAGATAGGAAGGCTGAAGTAGGAGGTAGTGGGGCAGAGTTCTCTTCTACAAGCTGGGATAAGGTTTCAGAATTGCCCTCTAATGAAGTCCTTCACCCTGGAGATTAGACCTTTGCTTTGAAAAAGGCACCATAGTAATTCTTCCTTCCCCCCACACTTGCCCTGCCAAGACTATGTAGAAAAGCTTTCTCAGATCCTCCCCTTGAAAACTGATAGGGTTCCTGAAGGAAAATCCTGGAAAACTATGAGGTCCCCTTATGACAGATAGGAGCTTCTCACTCTAATGCTAGTCCAGACTTAGACTCCAGTAATTTGTCAAAATTACCATTTATGTGTTCCTACCAATTTATGCTCCCAGCGACTTCTGCTCTAGGTAAGCAGATCTCAGTTGATCTATCTCTGCAGATGCATCTGACTCTCCAGATTTCAGGGTCATGGTTTGCCCCAAAATGTTAGTCCACTGATTGGTCCAAGAAAGTCATTGATTTTCAGCTTGTATAGTGTTTCCTAATTTTAATGACAAGAGGAATGACTTCCAAGCTCTTAAGGTAACAAAGCCGAAACCAGAAATCCCTCCACCTGGGTTTTGAATCTTGTCTATCCTGCTTTCTCAGGAACCTTACCCAAACCCATTAGTTTCCAATCTTGGCTGTGCATTGGAATCACCCAAAAGTCTTTAGCAATCACTGAGCACTGGGGTCCAACTCTAGAGGGGCTGATTTAATTAGTCTGGGGTTGAGCACAACTGCCCTTATGATCATACACTTCCCAGATCGGAGTGATTTTTATCAAAACTTAAATCAGATCACATCAGCCCACCTGCTTAAAATCCTCCAGTGGCTACACCTAATGCTTTTAAAAAATCCATATGTGATCTACAAGATTCAGTAGTATGGCTGCTGCCTAACTCGCTAGCTCCCCAAGAATAGTATCTGTTACTAAACTTCTTTCATTTCTTAAAATGTACTATGCTCCCTTTCACTACACTCATCCATTTCACAAATGTTATTAAACACCACTGTGGTCTAGGCACTGATTGAGATATTGAATATATAGTAGTGAACATAAAAGACCTAATGCCTGTGATTAGGGAGCTTTTTGTTTCTGGAAAGACAGACATTAAACTAACAACATATCTCAAGAGCTCAATAAAAATATTTTTATTAAGTTCAGACACAGCATTGTACAGCACATCTCTAGAACTGATTCATCTTATTTAACTGAAACTGTACCCATGAATAATAACTCACCAATTCTGCCTCCCTCTAGTCCCTGGCAACTACCATTAGCCCCTCTGTTTCTATGAATTTATTTTGATACCTCATATAACAAGATTCATACAGTATTAGTCCTTCTTTGACCAGCCTATCTCACTTGTGTGATGTCCTCCAGGTTTATCTATTTTGTCACATATGGCAGGATTTCCTTCTTTTTAAGGCTGCATAATATTCTATTGTGTGTATACACCACTTTTCAAAAAAATCCACCCCTCTGTTGAAGGACATTTAGGTTGTTTCCAAATCTTGGCTACTGTGAATAATGTTGCAATGAACAAGGCAGTGCAGAAATCTCTTCAAGACCCTGATTTCAATCCTTTTGGATGTGTACCCAGAAGTGGGGTTGCTGGGTTATAGTAAGTTTTTTGAGGACCTTTTATACCATTTTCAATAGTGGCTGCAACAATTCTCATTCCCACCAAGAATGTATAAGAATTCTAATTTCTCTACATTCTCACCAACACTTATATTTTGTACTTTTGCTAATAGCTATCCTCACAAGTGTGATATGATTTCTTACTGTGATTTTGATGGCTTTTCCCTGATTACTAGTGATAGTGAGCATTTTTTCACATATCTGTCAACCATTCATATGTCTTCTTTCAAGAAATATCTGTTCAAATCCTTTGTCCATTTTTCAGTTGGGTTATTTGGGGGCTTGGGGTTTTTTGCTTTTGAGCTGTAGGAATTCCTTATATATTTTGGATATTAGCCCCTTATCAGATTTTGGCTTGCAAACATTTCCCTTATTCTGTAGGTTGCCTTTTCAGTCTGTTGATTCTTTTTCTGCATAGACATTTCAGTCTGATATAGATCTGCTTGTCTATTTTTGCTTTTGTTGCTTATACTTTCAGTGTCATATTTAAGAAATCATTGCCAAGACCAATGACATGAATCTTTACAAAAACAGGCTAAGGGAATATAGAATAGTGAAGGTAGTGGTGCTATTTAAATAGGAAGAGCAGAGAACTCCTCCCTAACAGGGTGACATATAAGCAGACATCTCAATGAATAAAGAAACAAATCACTCAGATGCTAGGAAATGGTGTTCAAATCAGAGGGAAGAGCAAGTGCAAAGGTCCAGGAGGGGACCAGAGTAGCTGCAGCAAAAGGAGTGTGGTACAGAGAAGTTGGGCATGTGATCATAGAAAGCTGGTCAGAGAGAGAAAATCACAAAGGTACTTGCTGGCAATGGAAAAGATCTCATTCTGGGTGAGATGGAGATGTTAGCTATCGGATTCTTTTGAGCAAAGTGGTGACATCAATAAGGTTTTCAAAATATTACTCTCTGTTCTTTGGGTGTTGAATTTGATAGTTTCTTTATAGATTTTGGATACTAACCCTTTGTCTGATATGTCATTTGCAAATATCTTCTCCCATTCTGTAGGTTGTCTTCTGGTTTTATCAACTGTTTTCTTTGCTGCACAAAAGCTTTTTATCTTGATGAAGCCCCAAAGCTCTTTTTTGCCTTTATTTCCCTTGCCTTTGGAGACGTGTCTAGCAAGAAGTTGCTGCAGCCGAGGTCACAGAGGTTGCTGCCTCTATTCTCTTCTAGCATTTTTATGGATTCCTGTCTAATATTTAGGTCTTTCATCCATTTTGAGTTTATTTTGTGTATGCTGTAAGAATGTGGTCCAGTTTCATTCTTCTGCATGTGACTGTCCAATTTTCCCAAGACCATTTGTTGAAGAAAATTTCTCTTTCCCATTGGATATTCTTTCCTGATTTGTTGAAGAAAAGTTGGCCGTAAAGTTGAGGGTCTATTCCTGGCTTCTGTATTCTATTGCATTGATCTATGTGTCTGTTTTTCTGCCAATACCAGGCTATCTTGATGATTACAGCTTTGTAACAGAGCTTGCAGTCAGGCACTATGATGTCATCAGCCTTGGTTTTCTTTTTCAACTTTCCTTTGGCTATTTGGGGTCTTTCCTGGTTCCATACAAATTTTAGGATTATTTGTTCCAGCTCTGCAAAAATGTTGATGGTATTTTGATAGGGATTGCATTGAACCTACAGATTGCTCTGGGAAACACAGAAATTTTAACAATATTTGTTCTTTCAATCCATGAGCATGGATGAAATGTTTTTCCATTTCTTTGTGTCTTCCTCAATTTCTTTCATGAATGTTTTATAGATTTCAGAGTACAGATTTTTTACATCTTTGGTTAGGTTTATTCCTAGGTATCTTATATTATAGTTTTTGGTACAACTTTAAATGTGATCAATTCCTTAATTTCTCTTTCTTCTCTCCTTGTTAATATATAGAAATGTAACTGATTTCTGTGTGTTGATCTTTTATCATGCCACTTTGCTGAATTCCTCTGAGTGCTTGCAATTTTGAGGTGGAGTCTTTTGGGTTCTCTACATAGAGTATCATGTCATCTTCAAAGAGTAAGAGCTTGAGTTCTTTACCAACTTGGAGATCTTTTATTTCTTTTTGTTGTCTGAGCTAGGACTTCTAGTACTATGTTGAACAACACTCAAGAAATGGGCAGAAGACATGAACAGATATTTCTCTAAGAAGACATACAAATGGCCAATAGATACATGAAAAAAAAAAAAATGCTCAACATCACTCAGCATCAGGGAAGTACCACAGTGAGATGCCACCTCACACCACTCAGAATGGCTACAGTTAACAAGTCAGAAAACAACAAATGTTGGCAAGGATGCAGAGAAAGGGGAACCCTTTTATACTACTTGTGGGGATGTGAACTGGTACAGCCATTCTGGAAAACAGTACAGAGGTTCCTCAAAAAAGTTAAAAATAGACTATGACCCAGCACTTGCACTACTTGGTATATCCCCCAAAGATACAAATGTAGTGACCTGGAGGGGCAACTGCACCCCAATGTTTATAGCAGCAATGTCCACAATAGCCAAACTACGGAAAGAGCCCAGATGTCCATCAGCAGATGAATGGAAAAAGAAGGTGTGGTATGTGTATACACACACACACACACACACACACACACACACAAATATATGGATACAATGGGGTATTACTCAGCCATCGAAAAATGAAATCCTGCCATTTGTAATGATCTGGATGGAACTAGAGGATATCATGCAATGAAAAGAATAAATCAGAGAAAGACAATTATCACATTATTTCATTCATATGTGGAATTTAAGAAACAAAACAGGAGCATAGAAGGAGGGGGAAAATGAAAAAAGATGTAATCAGAGAAGGAGACAAACCATAAGAGACTCTTATCCATACAAAACAAACTCAGGGTTCTTGGAGGGGAGAGAGGTGGCAGATGGGGTAACAGGATATTGGGCATTAAGGAAGGAATGTGATATAATGAGCACTGGGTGTTACATACAACTGGCAAATCACTGAACTCTACCTCTGAAACTAATAATAGTCTATACGTTAGTTAATTGAAATCAAATAAATAAATAAATAAATAAATATTACTCTGGCTACTGTGTGAATAATAGACTCTACGAATATAACAGGTCAAGGACAGAAGAAGAAGGTATTCCCAGTAATGGAGGTGAAAGCTGATAACATCTTGAAGAGAACATGTAGGAGAGGAAAGGAGGCGGCACACAGTGGTCAGCTCTAAAGATAAAGCAGAGACAGTTCTCAAGTGCACTTGATGTAGAATTTGAATTTAAAAAAAGAATTACAATTATCTATGTGTTAAAGACAAAGCAAGAGCATGAATGAACTTAATTTTAACAGAAGAGAGACTATTTTACTAAAGGGAGAAAAGGGCAATAGTCTTTTGGGGAGAGACCAAGAGTTAATATGTGGACAGGATGAGTTTGAGGTGCCTACCAAATCATGAAGTGACAATTTCAAGAAGATAGTGAGATTTCTGACACTAGAATTCAGGGGGGAGATCCAGTCAGAGAAAAAGAAAATGTTACGCAGTATTTACAACCATGGTACAACATGATGTCAATTTGAAAGTGTTGTAGATAAAGAACCAAAGGAGCTACAGTTCTGAGCCCTTATGCTTTCTAAAATGTTAAGGTAAGAATATGAGTTGGTAAAGAGAAGGACACCAAGTGGCAACTAGTGAAACAGAAGACTAAAGAGTATTCGTGTCCTGACACCAAGTGAAGTCAAGAGGGAGAAAAGAAATACCATAGTCAAGGGCGCCTGGGTGGCTCAGTGGGTTAAGCCTCTGCCTTCGGCTTAGGTCATGATCTCAGGATCCTGGGATGGAGCCCTGCATCGGGCTCTCTGCTCAGCGGGGGGCCTGCTTCCCCCTCTCTCTCTGCCTGCCTTTCTGCCTACTTGTGATCTCCGTCTGTTAAATAAATAAATAAAATCTCTAAAAAGAAAAAAAAAAAAAAGAAAGAAATACCATGGTCAAATGTCACTCATACATCAAGTAATAAAAGGACTCAGAAATGACCATTGATTTTGTCAATGTAGAAAATACGAATGACCTCGATTAGAGCAGTACGAGTAAACTGGAGGAGACAATAGTCTGACTTGGGTGGGTTGAAAAGAAAAGCAGGAGTTCTGTTTCTGCTAATGGTAAAGTAGATTGTATTGGACTAATCCCTCCATGGGAAATAATTACAAATTCACAAAAGATAAAGTCCATGAAAGTAAAGCAGCCAAAAATCAGGCAAAGACTGGAAAGGGACCTGTCACTTATAAGAGAACTACCCTGGGTAAAGTTCGTATTTAATGGCTTTTCTCCTGAAAGATCTTCTCTGTAAGTGTAGTCTACATTGGCAGGAAATCGGGCTGAAAGTTACAGTGTTACTAACTTGAGACATCTTAGAATGGAAGATAGAGCTTCCAAAGTACTTCAAAAGTGAGGAAAGAGAAAAGACTCATAGTAAGAGAGGAAGCCTCAATATCTGTATATATCTACCCAAATCCTTGGTTGAACCCCAATTGTGAATACCTTGGGAAATGCCATTGACCCAAAGAAAAGCAAAAGGTAGGATATTGAATGAACTGAGCAGAGATTCTGGATAATACCCATCCCATGGGACACAGAGTTTGGAGTCTGCGTCTAGTCAGTTTAACTGCCAGCTAGAACAAAAATAGACACTCTTCAGAGGATGATGATAGAATCCAAAATTTCTACAATGTATCATACATCATATCCAGTATAAAAAAATTACTAGACATGTAAGGAAACAGGAAAATATGACCCAAATTAATAGAAAAAGCAATCAATAGCAATTTATCTTAAAATATTCTGCATGTTGAAACCAGCAGAAAAACTCTTTAAAGCCATTTTTATCAATATGTTCAAAGGCTTAAATGAAAATATGGCCATGATAAATAAGCAGAAATATGGGTATGGGAACTATAAAAGAAAAACCAAATGGAAACTTCAGAATGAAAAGAATATTAACTGAAATAAATAATTTCACTAGATAGCATTAAGAGGAATTGGTGATTAAAGTGTAAAGAATCAGGGAACTTTAAAAGATATTAATAGAAATCATCTAATTTGAAGAACCAAGTAAAAAATGATATTAACACAGCCTTAGTGACCTATAGGACAATATCAAGTTATCTAAAATACATGTAATTCGAATCCTAGAAGAAAAATAGATTGAGTAGACAAATGATAGTAATACCGGAAATTTTCCCAAATGGTGTAGAAAACACCAACTTCTAAATCTAATAACTGCAATAAACCTAAAGAAGGATAATTGCAAAGAAAACCATTCCTAAGAATATCATAGTCAAATAGCTAAAAACAAAAGATAAAATAAGATAAAATATTATGAAAGCAGCTAGAGAAAAGTAGCACTCCTTCTTACAAGAGAATAACAGTATGAATGGGAAACTTCTCATCAGATACAGTAGAGGTCAACATTTATAAAGTACTAACACAGTAAAACTTTCAATACAGAATTCTATATTCAATGAAAAAAATTTATAAAATGAAGACAAAATAACATGGATAAAGGAAATAATTTAAGAGGGTTCTACTAACTAAATTTGAAACATTATGAGCCCCCAAATAAGTCAGTATTAAATTATAGAACATAGGAAGCAAAAAATAGAAACCTACAAAATTCTTGTAATAATTAGGAAGACAGGAAGAAAATAAATAAAAGAAGGAAGTGAGGGAGGGAGGAAAAGGACAGATGGGACTTGTTTACAGTACAATGCGGAGGGCTGACAGGTAAATATATAAAATGTACTCACGTTGGAAAATAATATTGTACAGTTAAAGTAAATAAAGGTCAATGCAGGTAAGAATCATCAACTGATCCTAAACCTAATATGCGATATTAATGATTATCAAGATATATTCAAGGCTATGGTTTTCCTATTAGTTATAAGGAAAACAACAGAAGTCGTGCACTGGAAAAAATCAAACTAGGTGATCAAAATAAACATCAGTAGGGAGACGACAAATGGCCGTCATATGCCTCAGAATGATGTCCTGAAAAAGGACATATCTCTTATGTAATATTGTGCTCTGGAAAAATAAACTAAACATAATCATGAGGAAATAGCATCCTAACCCAAAATAAAGAATATTATATTCCCCCAAAATCATTAATGTCTAAAAAATACACACACCGAGACACAAAATGGCCAAGAAACTTCCAGATTGAAGAATACTCAAGAGACATGAATATATATCTAATCCAGGAACCCTGACTGGATTTTCTTTTGGAGGAAAATGCTTTCAAAGCAGTTGGGGGGTGCCCAGGTGGCTCAGTCTTAAGCGTCTGCCTTCAGCTCTGGTCATGATCCCAGGGTCCTGGGATGAAGGCCTGTGTGGAGCCACTCCCCCTGCTTGTGTTCCCTCTCCCTCTGTCTCTCTCTCTATCATAATAAATTTAAAAAAAAAAAAAAAGCAGTTGGAACACGGACAGTACACTAAAGTATTGTATCAATGTTCAATTTACCAAATAGGTAACTGTTCTTTGGTTATATAAGAGAATATCCTTCATCTCAGGAAACACACACCAAAAAATTTAGGAATAAAGGGGAAAAAAAGAGCACAAGTGATAAAGTAATTTAGCAAAATGGTAACAAGAAGTGAATCTTGATAAAGTAATTATTCTTTTGAATATTCTTATAAATTTCCTAGAAGTATGAAACTGTTTCTGAATAAAAAGTTTTTCTTAGTGAAAAGGAAATAGATATTCTCAAGCACAGAATTCTTTACCAGCAGACTCACACACAGAAGTGCTAAAGAAAGTTCTTCACATAAAAGGGAATTGAGACTATATGGAGATTTGGGTTGAAAAGCAAAAACAGCAATGCTTAAATATAAATATACTAAAAAGTTTTAAAAGAAATTTAGGAAATGCAAAGGAATAGATTAGTGAAATTGGAAACAGGGCAATAAAAACTGTCTAAATTGAAACACCAAGAGAAAAGTCTGGAAAACATTAACATAGTTGCAGAAGTAGTCAGATAACTTCAGCAGCCAGTTTTCCAAATTTGATGAAAATTCTAAACCCCAAAAATCTAAGTTTAAGGAACATAAGCATAAGACCCATGACAATATGAAGTCACATCATAATCAAATTGCTTCAAACAGGAGATGAAGATGTAAATCTTAAGAGCAACCAAATCAAAAATGTCTTATTTGGTACAAAGGGCCAAAGGTCAAAGTGAGATCAGAAGTGTCTCCAGAAATCATGCAAGTGAGCAAAAGTAGAACAAAATCTTTACTGGTGTCTAAAAAAATAGAACTGCAAACCACGAATTCTATACCTAAGAAATAGCTTTAAAAAGCGGGGGGGGGGGGGGGGGGGGGGGCGCCTGGGTGGCTCAGTGGGTTAAAGCCTCTGCATTCAGCTCAGGTCATGATCTCAGGGTCCTGGGATCAAGCCCCACATCGGGCTCTCTGCTCAGCGGGGAGCCTGCTTCCCCTTCTTCTCTCTCTGCCTGCCTCTCTGCCTACTTGTGATCTCTGTCAAATAAATAAATAAAATCTTTTTTTGAAAAGGGGGGGAGGGGTGAGATAAAAATCTTCAGTCCTACAAAACCTAAAAAAATTCACCATCAGAAGACCCGTGGTATAAGGAACATTAGAGGAACTCCACTGAGGTCTGATGGATACCTGAGTCCATGAAAAGGAATCAAGATTATCAGCTGGAAAAACTGCACTGGTAGATACACTTTTACTCTTATTACTTATATCACTGAAAAAACTAATTATTTAGAGGCACCTTGGTGTTTCAGTTGGTTAAGCGTCTGCCTTCTGCTCCGGTTGGGCCGTGATACCAGGGCCCCAGGGTCCTGGGATGGAGCCCTTCCTCGGGCTCCCTGCCCTGAGGGAAGCCTGCTTCCCCCTCTCCCTCTGCCTGCCACTCCCCCTGCTTGTGCATGCTTTCTCTCCTTGTCAAGTAAATAAATAAAATCTTCAAAACAATAAATAAAAAACTGACCATTTAAAGCAAAAGTAATATATTTTAGAGCAGAAGTAAAATATTTGAAAATAAGAACTCAAAAGGATAGGAAAAGAGAAATGGAAGCATACAGTTATAAGATTTTCATACCATCTGTATCTACAGATACAGTGATGGTTGCTAACATCACAGAAAGATAAGCAGATATGTCATTCTGATGGAAGTGTGCAACATTACCTATGAAGAAGTCTTGCAAAAAAAAAAAAAATTGAATCTGAATCTAATCAGGCTTCTATAGCTATCAATTGACAAGGAATACAAAGACAGAAATACATTTTAAAACATGGATTCAAGCAGCAAAACACAGACTTTTGGAAACCCTACAGGACAAACATTCCAGTTTTTTGCACAAACAAAAAGCAAGGAAAAGTAAGAGAAATAGAGGAACAACTGATAAAATATTTTTCAGAGACACATCAAAAAATCATTTACAGTTTCAACGATATCTGACTGTATTTAATATGCTTCAAATTAAAATGAACAATACGGGGTACAGTTCAAACATAACTGATCATGAGTTGTTAATTGTTGAGGTTGGGTGATGGGCACATGGGGTTCATTATACTATTCTATTCTTCTACATTTATATTTCACGATTAATTTTAAAAATGAACACAAACCACAATCCAACTTATAAAGCAAAAGAATTAGCAAAGTGACATTATACTTCCAAAAAAGTATTCACTATTATCGGCTTACGAGGAAACAGTTTCTTCAATGCTTTCAAGTAGTTGCCTTATAAATCATTCAATATTAAACACAGGGCAGGGGAAGAAGGATAAACAAATGTGAATTACGGGAGCTTACCCGAGTCGGAAATTGAACATAAATGAAGTGTAACTGCTTCTGAAATGATAATGCTAGTTTATGGTAAAGTGGGATTGGATTAACAAACCACCTCAGGATCAGAACTATTTTGCAAAGCAAAGTACACTAGCAAACAAATATGTGGACGATGTTTGCCCTTTAGGAAATGACAGGCACAGGGAATTGTGACCTAGCTCTAAGCCTGTTTTGCCAACACGGATACAGTGTTTTCACGGCTTCTCAGATCGTGGTCTGAACATTTGACATCTTTAATGTCTTTCAAAGATATTAAATGTCGCAGGCTTGTGAGAAAGGTCCTATATCATCTCTGATTGGCTGTCAACGTTGCTGGCAAATGCGCATTTGTATGCAGCTATCTTTTAATAAACTGCTGGCTTCCTGTTTGTTATATAGCTCCCCCACTTTGAATAATTTATTGTCCCCCACATTATTGGCGCCACTCCTGAAAGATGGGAGCAGAAAGGGGATTCTAATATATCATGTTGAAAAAGAAAGTCAGAGAAAACGCCAAAGAGGTATGTCCTTCCAAACAGCTTCTCCTCATTAGGGAGGAAGCTCAGGAACCGAAAGAAAAATGCCTCGCAAGTCTACTCAGGGATGCAAAGAGGGTCAGTGGAAATGGGTGTTTCTGTCACTCACCATTCTAAGACTCTGCATGTATCGCTAGCTCGTGAGCTAAGTCAAATGGTCTCCTGGGTCTCATTCTTTATTTTAATTTCACTTTATCAGGGAGTTAAAGCAAGCAATTCAATCTTCAGATCCTTCAGACAGAAGTCTATGCATTAGTTGTCCGTGCTGTGGATAGAGATTCCCCAGCATCATGTACTGGGGTATCATCCTGACTGGCTCCTAATTCAATCATCCCTCTTGGATTCAGATGTGCATACACAAACTAAAACCAAAATATGCCCTCTGCCTGGGAGCCTGGTTCAGGGCAACTTAGAGAAAGACAAAGCTGTTGAAATTACAGCTGGCAAAATTGACGGGTGGTGACCTCCATGTCACTATTTCTTGATATCACCTTGCAAAGCTGCTAAAACCACTGGTTTTTAAGACTTGAAAGAGGTTGTTTTTTTCTTTTTAACTTTTTATTCAAATTCCAGTTAACATCCAGTGTAATGGTAGATTCGGATGCACAATACAGTGCTTCAAGGCTCCCATATAACACCTGGTACTCATCACAAGGGCCTGAGCGTCAATTGTCTTCAGAAATATAATAGAATTATAAACTTCTCTATGCAAAAATATGTATATTGAACAAAATATCACATAGCGTACTGGGGGCGCATTGATCCCAAGCACCTCACACCTCATGAATGGTTCAGAAGTTTCCACATTGAGAGGAATCTTTGAGCAGATAACCCTCACAGTCTCTGTCTGCTCTAAGATTCTATTGCTCTTTAGGGAAGATGTTTTTAAATAAAGAAGGATTAAAAGTAATTTGAAATTATTCCATCCTACCCTCTCTAATTATTTATAAGCTGGCATTTGGCCCTGATTTGCTGCAAGTAAAATAACTATATATGATTTTGGCTTGGCTTTCGTGAGAGCCAGTGATGGCGACAAAACCACAAGCAGCAACAGTAACACCTTTCTCCCTTTGTCATGAACAACCCATGCAAATGCTCTCTCTCTGGCACATTCACTCACCTTGCTGCCCACTACCTCCCGTTCCACTTGTCCAAATCAGTGCCTTCTGCATGCCCTCTGAGTTTTTCCTCCCACTCAGAAACCTTACCCAGTATTTTAGACTCTGTTCCTCTCCTCTCATTCAAACTCTTGCAAAACAAAGTCTGGTGCACAGTTCCACATATAATTATATTCTGTCATATGTTGTTAGTTTCTCTGCCTTGTATGTGTGTTCCATTTCTGAGAATAGACTGTAATGTTCTAAATCATAGGTACCTGTGCAAATTTTCTTCTGCTTTCCCATATGGTGTAACACACATCACATGCTCTACTTAATAAATACCTATTGACCTAATGTTTATTCTTCGGCTTCTGATGATTTCACCACATCTTTGAGAAACAGTAAGATCTCGGTGAGGGTAATCTTTTGAAAAATAAGGGTAATCTTTTGAAAAATAAGAAGGGAGGAACAAGCACTGTTCAATGGGTAAGAGCCAATGTGAGTTTAGAATACTATGTTTACGGGAATAATGATTATAGGAAACTCTGACACTAGATTGAAGAACTAAAGAAAAGCCTGATGAGAGGAAATAGGTAAACACGTTTTTAATAGGCCACATTGTGTGACCTTATTTTTAATCATTTTTCTAAATGCTGAAAAGAGTTGTTTTTTAAAAATTATTTTGAAAAACATCTCTTAAACTTGTTTAGTTCAAGGAATCCTTTGAAAAACACAGAGACTGTATTAAATTTCTATGCCTGTAATTGTCTGATACCCACCCCAGCCTCACTTAAATGGCCCATTGTCACCTTAGAAGGAAGGTTTTACTTTTCTTGGTTATGAATATTCTCAGTTGCTGTCATATTAAACAAGGGGTCAGCACCACTGGAGAATATCGAGTCAGTTGTGAATTCTCAGCCTCAGTGTCTAATTAGAGGTAGTGTATGGAATGCCTTCCTTAATTACTTTGGAGTCATTGGGGTATTTCATTAGTCTCAGTTTTTATCTTGTAACTTCATTCATAAAATATGTTCCTTATCAATTAGCTCCACCAGGAACAGATCACTGGCCCCGTGCATCCTGCTCTCTATGTGATCTCTCAGCCCCGAAGGAGGAGGTCAGAATTCCTCTACATAATAACACTTTCAACTCTATTACCACACTCAGAATACCATGAAGAGAAAAGAAAGGGGGGGAGAGCAAGATATTAGGTTGCTTATGAGATAAAATAATGTCCCACATTTTGCCGGAAATATTAGGTAAAACTGTTATCTTCAAAGAAGTTCAAGTAAATGTTATTTATGTAAAAATTGATCATAGTTTAATTCTATACTTTCCTGGGATCAATAGAAGTATGCTTTCCAGATATGCTTTATAAAGAAAAATTATAAACTCTCTTTGAGTATGAAATTCTATCAACACATATCCAGTCAGAAGAGAGATACACAGGAGTGCCTGGGTGGCTCAGTGGGTTAAAGCCTCTGCCTTCGGCTCAGCTCGTGATCCCAGGGTCTTGGGATCAAGCCCCACATCAGGTTCTCTGCTCAGCGGGGAGCCTGCTTCCTCCTCTCTCTCTCTCTCTCTCTCTCTCTGCCTGCCTCTCTGCCTACTTGTGATCTCTATCTGTCAAATAAATAAATAAAATCTTTAAAAAAAAAAAAAAGAAGAGAGATACACAGGTTATGCTAAAGAGAAAGTCAGTTTCACGGTAGAACACTAAATTCAAGATATTAACAGGGCTGAAGAACATTAAGGCAGGAAGGTAATGTCAGTTCTATGTAGAGGCATTGGCAAAGCCATCGGACATACACAGGGTTCTCCCAGCGATTCAGGCACACCAGGCCCCACTACCGGGATTATGGAGCTAGTGTCTCAGGTTTAATATCTTTAAATATTTAAATCTTGCAATAAACTTTCTGTTATCCTAATTCCATGTCCACAAAGAAATTTCTAATTATGAACTTGGCTTCCAGGTACCCCTGATCTTGGGAAGAACATGTTCCAGATTGGCTTTTGGGCCTATTCGTTACCTATGTGACTTTTATGACTGCAAATCCTTCACTAAGAAACAGGGTTTTGATCCCCGATGTTTGTTCTTTATTTTTCCCCCTATCTTTTCTTATTTAAAGATAATTTCTATAAGAGAATTTGGAAATGAAAGGAGAAGCTGCTCATTCTTTATGTCTTCTCTTAATGTTATGCTATCAGATCTAACCAACAGACTCTTCTTTGCCTGAGACTTGGCTAAAGGTCCTTTTGTGATTGCCCTGGGCAGGAAATATGTTTTCAAGGGATGGAAATTCACTCAGAGCAGCTACATAAAAAGGCTGTATTAGAAGGAACCAGAACCAATGACATCTAAGATAATGGTGATCAGAACATAGGACTTGACATCTACTGACTAGCTACTGCTGCACAACAAATAACTATAAATCTCAGTGGCTTAAAAAGCTGTTGAGCCTATGGGTTTGGTGATGTCTGAACACTCTATGTTGGGCTCAGCAAGTCAGCTCTGCATCAAGCCACAGTGGCTGGAATGACTATTTCTCACTGAAGTGTATCCATTGATCTTGATAGCTTGGATCCAGGTGTCTTTCTTACACATTTAACTGGCAAATGTGCTGGGACGTGCTCTTCTTCTTGCTAAAGAAAAAGTACACTAGTGCCAGTGGGAAGACACAAAGCCACTCAAAGCCTCACCTCAGAATGGGAATACTGTCAGTTCTACCCCATTCTTTTGGTCAAAGCAATTCAAGTAGACAAACATGGCATTGAGGGAAAAGGAAATATACCCTGCTCTTTTCATAAAAGGAATTGCAAAGTTACACAACAAAGAACTTGGATAGAGAGAAATACAGAATTAGGGCCAATGATGCAATCTACAATCTCAGGCCATCTGCACCTCTACAGAAACTCTAGTAGCGGCAGTAGCATCAGGGGCAGGTATTGAACCTTTATTCAGGTATCACAATGATCTGATCTTGGCTCAGACATAAAATTTCCTATTTTCTGTCTCCTAGTACAAATTTTCAAAAGGAAAAATCAGGCCAGATGAGCCAGGCCTGTCATTGGTTCCTTTAGGCATAGGAAGTTCCTTTTTTCAGTCAGGGACAAATCCTCTTTAAAAGGACACTATCCTAGAAATACAAAGTATTTCTATAACTATCACATACATACAAGAAGAGTTTTCTTTTGGTTGCCACCATCGTGTTGTTGGCAATTCTCTTGGTTTCTAGTCATTTGGCTTCTGTACAGGCAACTTCACCTTGGGATATGCATATATTTGTTTTAAAGATTTCTATATTCATAAAAATTGGCCCATTTTACAGGTTTCACAATTACTTACTGGCCACTTGATCATGGCCAAAAACAATCTAGTCTTTATCTCAACCACATCTTAATATTCTTCATGCAATGAATTATGTCTTTGTCCACTCACTGATTCCAGACCCAATCACACATCAGAGTCTGACCTCAGCCTGAAAAGCCTTGAGGCTGAGGATCATTAGTTTTACAGGACAGAGAGGAAAGAATTTAGATGGCTCAACTCAGCTTCTTCTCCTTCCCAGAAATACAACCAGAAATAAATAGATGGTAGGGAAGTGGCACCATACTTCCTTACATTATTTCTTTGAAGGAACAAATTTTTCCATCTCGAACTTCCATAATACATGCATTACTTAAAGAAAACCTACAATCCAAAAGAAAAATGAGGTCAAAATCAAAAATAAAGAAGGAAAATATTTGTCCTAATAAAATGTTCCTGCTTTTGTTTAAATGTACAATCACCCACAAAATAGAGAACATTTGAATGTGCTGATGGAAGGTAGAAATTATCTATCAAATAACTTGACAGAACACATTTCAATCTATTGTCATTATCTTGAAGGAAATGGTACCATTTTAGTTGACAATTTGTAGAATGAGCAATGAGATGCAGGTCCTATTTAAGTCATGATTTTCCTTATGGGAAGACACTGGGGAGACAACAGAGGAACCCTTAGTGTGAGCTTCCTTCCACCTGAGCCAATTATGGAAAACACAGACATAACCTAATGTCTAAGCACTATGTACATGATATATTGTTATTTTGTTCAAGGGCCCTGAGGCAAAAGAAAAATCAAAATAATTTTTACAATAGCACCTGTTTTAAAATAAGCAATTTATTCCATCCTTATAAAATATTTATGGATTTCAAATGGATGTCCTTGAATAAGGCCATTTCATTTCTGTTCTCCACCGAGGATAGGTTAGAGAAAACTCTAGATCTATTTCCTGTTAATTTAATACAGTTTCAAACCTTTTGTGAAAAAGCAGCCACCCAATAACTTTATTTACTAAACTTCATTCTTAATGATTCTGACTTAGTAGTTGTACAAGCAACAGCTCATGCATCATTTCACCTTATTGAAGAGAGGAATCACTTCTATGCAATAAAATAATTTGATTTCCATTGAGAAAGTGTATTTCAAAAAACCCCAGAGATTGAAGGAGCCTATTACTTTTTATTACCCATATCATAATGTTCATCTTAATTACTGATAAAGCAAGTTCACAGATGTAGTCTAATTGAATGTATAACTTTTTAATTGAAAAGGGGAAAAGTATGAGATTTGAGTTCTAACAAAAGGCTGGGACGAAACTGAAATCCTTCCCTTCCAAAAAGCTTTCCTGGAAGATTTGAGGTTCTTAAAAATGTCCTAATAGGCAGGTATCAATATGGCACCAAAAATGTATTTTAGGATTTGGAGAAATGAGTGAGTGTTATCGATTACAACCAGGGTTCCAGCCAGGTCAGAACGATAGTGCCTCATGAGTCATGTGGGAAAACACCTGAGACTATGCACAACCCTGCCTCTGATATCTTGGCCCATCTCCAGGCAAAAGATTCCACATTTACATAAAGAATAAAAGATGGGGCTCCTAAGTTATCTCAGTTGGATAGTCCAATGACCATTCTGTCTTCATGAACTCCAGGGAGAGTGGTCTTTGTGGTTGATCATCTTCCAAGTCTCCATGAGGAGGCACTCTAATGGGAGATCAAGTTGCTAGGACACTTATTTCAATAAGGCCGATAGGTTGGACCATAGGAATTCTGCTTCCTGATAAGACGAAGCATCAGCAAAGTGAACTCAGCTGTGTCCCCTCCCTTCTATCCTGAAAAACAGTATAGATTCCCAGGAGTCTGTCCAAACTGATTTTGAAGAAATGGGAATCAGCCAATGTCTCTGGGCCTTTAGTTCTGCCCCCTTATAACCCAAAGCCTTACCCTTCCATTTGTCCTCACAAACACCAAATATGATCTCACAAACACCAAATATGATCCACCTGTTTTTGGCAGCCTGAACTTTTAGGCATATCAGTGCCAGTTGAGGAAAAGACCCTTCTAGTAGTAGTAGTACTGCATTATTGCTATACCTTCCATCTGTAATTGAACAGTATTTCTTCCATGTGCTTTCTTTCTCCATATGAAATTATGTGATGTTTCCCTGACACACTACAGTGGTACATGCAATGGCTAAAACCACTGAAAGAATATCTGAGATTCTCTGGAGTAAAATACACATATATATTTGCAATAGAATACTTGTGATTTAGATTCTTGTTATCTTGTATGCACATGAACATGAAACTGTTTACAGACATTCCATTTTGCCAAAATATCAATTAGTCTGACTCATCGAATCTTCTCTTTATATTCCGTATCATGTATGGGACATGTTTCTATTTATGCACCAGAGAACACCACTCAAACTTCCACTGAAAACAGCCTCTGAATACATAGATGGTAATCATATGCTTAGACAGCAAAGGAAGCCTTTCATGACTATTTTTAATATATCTATAACCACTTCAGATGTCTTTTTGCAAACCAGCTGCAGAATCAATGTGTTCAAAGTGGTATCATTCAGCCACTGCCACGTATCAGCTACCATTAATTTCTTAAAGGCCAGGTTCTTTGCGTACACCGAGACAGAAGGAGTAAGATGACTTTAAGGGTGTGGGTTATAATTCAAGTATGACTGTATTAGCATAAAAGAACATAAGCTGCTTTTTCTGAATGCAAACATGGTCCCTAAACCAAGGATGTAAATTAGTATTACAATGAAAGCCGCCAGAAGGACAGAAGTTGGAAGTGTTCTCTTCTCCGAGCAGCAGGAGACTGTTCAGGTCCTGCTGTTTTGAAAACCTTTCTCCCCCCATGCAGGCTGCCCTGCTAAGAGAAATCCATTTGAATATTTTGGCAATCACAGAGGCCCCCACATAAATTATGGATACAGAAATGCAGAAGACAGTCTAACAAATGGAACACGGTGGAATCTGTTTTTCCGCCGCCATATGGTGTCGACAGAATGCCACTTTGTTTCTCTGGGAAACAGCTCATCATTAAAAAATAAATAGCATCTTTTCTGTGGGGAGAGAGCCCACAGTCATTATTTTGAAAAATAACAAACAGGAAACTCTGTCCTTTCATTTTACAATCTTTTTTTTTTCTTACATTATTATTATTGCTGCACACATAGACATTTTTTCCAGGAAAACTCAAGATGGCTTGTACCTTGGTGCCTGGGAACTCAACATCATGTTTTTCTAGATTTGGGGAGATAAGTCCAAGCACAATACACATTATGAAAAATCAGGGCACTTCATTATAGACCTTCTTCCTTCCTTTAGAAAAACTATTCTTTCAACCTAGCATATGGATTTTACTTTAACATATGGATTTTTTTATGCTTAGATTTTATGCTTATAGAAATAATGCATATAAACCATCCTGGTTTATGTAAGCTTAACAATTTCCAAGCTGAATTCACACGACTCTATTATTTAGGGAATGAAGTTGTTATTGGAATTCATTCTACAGTATATTTGATAACTGATCTTTTCTCAGACCCAGAAAAAATGTTATCATATCCCATAATTAAGTGTAATACAAAGCATGGGCATGCCTTTTTCCCTCTGATACCCTTTTTCTGACATTGTCCTGTCTGGCCCACAAAAAACTTTCCTTTCATGCCCCTGTGTCAACCTTCTACATATGAGGCTGCTGAAAATTTAGTAGTGCTCTCTGTGAACAAATCACAGTATTTTCAAATCAGCATAATTCCCAAAATGTTTTCACAAATATTATTTTATTTGATGTAAAGATAATACCCAGACTGGGTGGGAAAAGTTATCGTTTCTTCTTTGCAAATGAAGAAATGGAAAAGAGGGGTTTAAAAAAAAAAAAGTAACCTAGATTATTCACATTAGGGTTGAGCCCTGGTCTTTGACTCCCAGGTGAGGGCTTTTTTGTATTATTTTGTTTGTTTTGGTTGTTGTTGTTGTTTTCCTCTACAACAGTCTGCAAGCAGGGGCAACAGGGCCAAAGAAGATCTTCATCTTTGTTACTTATCTTCCATTGTTGCCTCAGAGAGGGCCTCTGACTATGTGGCTTGTTATTTATAATACACCTTCTACCTATTTCCTCCCAAATCAGGCGTATATTTTAAGACACAACAGGGAAGTTAAAGGTTTCTAAAAGTCACTTACCATGGAGTAAGAGAAAAGTAGATATCTATTAAGGTTATACTGTGTTTCAAATGCAAATTTTTAAGATTCTGAGGCTAGAATTATCTACCTCTATTTGGTGAACTCGCTGAAGTGGAATTCGGGGTCACAAAAAATGTTTGAGTTGATAAGCTGCTTTTTGTTATGGCATCATGTCGTTCTAAAACAAGCAATAATTTTTATAATAGGTTGTCCTGTTGGAACACTAACTAAGAAATTTTCACGACACCAGGTAAATGACGAGAGCACAAAATCTCGTCCTCCTGTGGACCAGAACTCAAGAACAGAAGATATGCATTCTGTCTTCTCCCCAAGCTATCTGTCAACACTAAATTTTGTTCTGTAATAGGACGCTGAGTCTGCCAAATTGAAAGAGTCCTCACAGTCTCATCTGATTGAATTCATTTCTATCACTTCTAAAGAAAGCATATTCAAAAATATAACTGATCTCAGGGTGCATATGTTATTTCATTTCTTTCCTTCAACTCTTCCAGCTCTGTCCTTTAATACTCCCTTAATTCATATTTGGGATGAGGATTTTACAAATTAAGAAGCAGAAAAATATTTTATGTCTGCAAAGTTCCAAAGCATATGCTTTGTTCCTTGTTTCTGGAAACAGTGTCTTCAAGAAATTGCATACAACTGGTGGATAACTCCACCGTGCTGTGGACCGCGTGTCAATGGTGGATGCTCATGGCTATGGGACATCAAGTGCATCAAGCCAAAATGTCATAATGTGGCACAAGCACTAAAAGTAAAGATTCAGAAAAAGATAGCAAACTTTCTATTGCTCATTCTCAATTCTCGGGTATGGTTTGCATCTATCATTTGTAAGATAAGCACCCAGACAGGGAAATGAATGAATAGAATACACCTTTGGATGTTGTGTCTGATAGTGAGGAAAGAATATATTTGGAGTTTTTATTAGATGAAAGCTACTTCTCAATCACCTGCATCCAAACCAACATAATGTGATTTTTAAACCTGACTTCCAGACTGAGAAAAGAAAGACACGGGGGAATATAGAGGGGGAAGTGGCCAAAGAAGAAGCTAGACGGTATGATTTAAAGTTGCCCCCTGTGAAAAGAACAGAAGACATAATAATTATAGTTAAAATTAAATTAAATTAAAACTTTAATTCTTCACTTGTAGGAGTTCATTTCATGTATTTAATAACCACAAGTGTCTAGTAGCTACTGTGCTGGTTAACATAGATATCGAATATTTCCATCAGCACAGACTGTTCTAAAGGACAACCCTCCCTTTATTGGGTGTATGAGTTTCAAGGGAAGCATCATGCAGGTAAGAGAGATTTAGAATACAAACCACATGTCTGACTTCCCTCCTGAGGTTTGCTATTGTTTTCTTGCCTCATAAAACAGAGGCCTCAGTGACAGAGAGTCTATGGGCTTTTTCTAGGAGAAACAAGCCAAAGGTGTTATGTAGCTTTTAGGTGCTCTGTAAGTTGTTAAATTATACTAATAGTCATGCTCACAAGATTGTATCTATAAATTCAGTTCTGTGGACAACTGTTGAATCATCTTCTATCTCATGTTAAAGAAAGGTTTCTACTCTTATATTTGAGCTGTGAACAGTGGCAACAAACATAAATATAAATGTTTATTGATTTTTTAATATAAGCCAGGTACATATATGTCTAGATTCAAGTTTGGCTATTGCTACGTACTTCCCAGTGAGTTGTATGCCCTTGGAGTAGATACTGTACCTCACTAACCTTAATTTTCCTAATAGGAAAATGAGATGATCATAGTCTCTTTGGGGACTGGATTAATACTGTCCATAAAGCTCTTAGGACAGTGACTAGCACACAGTAAGCACTCACTATATGTTAGCTGTTTTCATAGCCATTTTCCTGTCCAGACACTTTGATAAATATTTTACAGCCATTCTCTTCTGCTGAGTCTTAAAACAACCCTATAAGATATGTATGATCATTAGCTACACTTAACAGACAGAAAAAATAGGACTAGGAGAGGATGAAAATTTCACCAATTTAATACAGGAGGAAAGAAGGGGGGAATTTGAACCAGGCACCCTAACCTCAAAGCCTGAGCATCTAACCTTGATCATGGTACCAACTTCGAGAGATTATGGGGATTTTATGAGTTAATGCAGGTAAAGCATTTAGCACATATATTTTCAGCGATTACATTATTATTAAGCTAAGGCTCATTAAGCAATGTTTTTTCACTTTGGTAGTAATTTTAGTGTTTTATGGTGAGGGGGTGATTATGCTGTTATCAGAGTGGAAGTTGTATCTGATGTTTTAATATTACAGAGCATTTTATAGCCATCTAAAATGTATCTTTCATGGTTGATATGCCATTCCTCCTCTCAAATTTCACTGTGCTTAAAATATAATAATAATGTCATTCTATTCAAACAAACCAGGAAGCAAGTCCTACTTCAAAGAGGAGCAATGACAATACATTTCCTTTGAAACCATGAACTGTCCTTTGCAGAAAAGACTTAAATGAAATAGAAGATGATCCCTGTATACGGGGAGCTGTCCTGAAAGTGGGGTTGAGAGGGTAGTTCTCAACTTTAAGAGCAACCCCCAACCCAGACCATGCAAATCCCTGCTGACCTGGCATGGAATGACATCAGAGGCAATGCCTTACAGACCACAATTTTCCAGCATGTTACTCCAGCCTGAAGCAGCCCGTTAATATTAGCATAAAGCAACATAAGTCATTTTGGAAGGCGCAGTGGGGGAGACAGTATTTTTTATTACTCCTTTTCAGACATATATTAAACTACAACTTTGGATACTTAAGCTGAATATTTCTGCACCAAATAACACCTTCTCTATGATAAGGCAAACTCTTTAGGATCCAAACTGAACACAAAGAAGCCATCATCTTAAAAATACAAGAGATGAGAGACCATTGAGAAATTGGTGGATGTCATGGTGAAAAGAATAAATGACCTTTTTGAAACACGTAACTTTTTCCTAGAGCAAAGAGAGTGAATAAATCTAATTATTCTATCTTTCCAGGTAATACAGAATGAGATTTTTTCAAAACTGTATGGATATTCTAAAGAATTTCAATAATGGTTTTCTAAAGGCTAGAAGGGTCATTAATACATAGGATGATATTGTCAGTATCTAAGAAAAACATGATTGGTCAAAACACTAGGTCAAAAAAAAAAAAAAAAAAAAAAAACCTGGCTGAATTTAACAAAAATCAAAGTTAATCCTGCACAGGTTTCCAAATTTCAATTTCCTAATTCCCTTGAGATATGGTTTAGTAAAAACTCATGTGGAAAATGAAGCATAGTCCTTAGCTGTTTGTATGCTAATGGAAGACAACGGTGTGAGGTTGCATGACAAAATGTGGTGTAATCTCGGGAAGCGTAAGAAGAAAGACTATCCAGGTCCCAGGAGGAGATAGAATATATTCTGTGCTAGAGAGATATAATCTGGAATTCAGGCAGTTTATACATGGATAGCAAAAAATGTTAGGATGGAAAGGCTCATACTTCTAAAAGAAGTTCTATGAGCAAGAAGTAGGAACCTGAAAATATGAGCTGTACAATAAATGCCAGAGAGAAAAAAGAGAAGAAACTATATCGATTCAATACCAATAATTGAATGTATGGACAATTTTTATTGAGTTATTACATTCTCAAGTCAAGTGCAGCAAATCCTGGATTGCCATGTGATACAACCACAATTACACATTCCAGCTGAGCCTGACTTACTTTGGGGCCATGTTTTTATGGGTGTTTGCGGGGTCTGGGGTTTTTCATTTTGGGGTTTGTTTGCTTGGTTGGTTGGTTTTTGGTATTTGTCATTGTCATCACCATTGTCATTGCCATTGTAAAATGGGGGGGCTGGGGTTTTGGGTTTTGGGGTTTGTTTGGTTGATTGGTTTTTGGTGTTTTTTATCGTCATCACCATCACCATCATCATTTTATCTTGTTATACCTTGTTGTATCTCAAATCCGTGAGCTACCCCAGACCAGGTATCCTGTCGTGTTGAGCTCTCCATTTCCCAGAGCAAATGAGACACACTCCAGGAGGAGTGTCCAGATTATTTGATGATTTCCTCCATCATGCCATTTTTTCTGCTATTAGGTTAAACACTGCTCACAATCTGGAGGAGACTTTTTACTCCAACTTAGCTGTTCCTTCTGATCTTCCATATGGACCATCAAGATGTGTTATCATCAGCAGCCTCTTAAATGCCTTAATTGGAGAAGTTAGGCATTAGATATCAAGGGGGCACAGAATTCAACTGAGTTTAGATACTCCTGTATCTACCTTTCAAAATCCAAAAGAGAAAATTAAAAAAAAAAAAAAAAAAGGCTTTGGGGTAGCAAAAGCTATAACTTAATTGGCAACTCTGCAGGGAGCAGGCGATAAATGTATGAGGAGGATAAGGGGTATCTCCAATCTTGCTCTGTTGTCATTCCCCATATACACATCCCTATGGAGCAGTATAGCTCTAACTGTTCACATCAAACCTGTTCGGGAGAAAGAAAACTATCAAATAGAAAAAGATATTCTAGTATTAACAGCACTTTCAGATATGCAGTTGAAATTCTTAATAAAAACTATTTCATCTCTTTCCTTTCTTCCCATCACAATCTAAGTTATTGAGGGTAAAAATTCAAATGAACATATCTTACCAAAATATTTATTCAAATAGGAATGTTAGTGATTTTCAGATGTTTGCCGGCAGAGCGGAAACGGAAAGATAAACGACTTTCTCGCCCTATTCGGGAGTTATTGTTGTGCTGCAGCCTGTGATGTCCCCGCGTTATCGAGGGGTACACAAATCCAGACAGTTCATAATTTGGGAACCAAAAGTAAAATAGTAAAACATTTCTCACGATGCTTTCACCATTTCACCATTTTTTAGAAGAATTTAAATTCAAGGAAAGAAGTATAACTCACACTAGCTCTTCCCAGGCATTAGAATTCCAAGCACAAAACTCCAACCATCATTTCACAGGGTGCTAACAACACTTTGCAAAGAGCGGGTTGGAATCCCAGTCCATGGAACTCCCAGGCTTCTGGAGAAAAACTGCTGTTGCCCAAGTTCATCCACCACATTTTGCAGATTATCGCACTGAGGTCCAAGGAGGGAAGGCCGCCATAACTTTCCTTAGACCCATCTGGCAAAAGTTAGGAAATGAATGGCTTCCAGTCTTCTCACCAATGGACAAAATAATCACCTGAGCTGTTTGTTGCCATTTTAATCAGTTAGCCAATCAAGTCTGAAATGAGAGCTTACTCAGTTATGCTCTCAGCCATGCGTTTAGCTCTGCTGTGAAGAACTAAGAGAACAGAGTGCGGTTTTGCCCTCTGGGAAACCTGACTTAGACACACCTGATACAATTAGAAGACAATACATGAAAAAATGTTCATCATCATTAGTCCTCAGGGAGATTCAAATTAAAACCACATTGAGATATCACCTTACACCAGTTAGAATGGCCAAAATTAACAAAACAGGAAACAACATGTGTTGGAGAGGATGTGGAGAAAGGGGAACCCTCTTACACAGTTAGTGGGAATGCAAGTTGGTGTAGCCTCTTTGGAGAACAGTGTGGAGATTCCTCAAGAAATTAAAAATAGAGCTTCCCTATGATCCTGCAATTGCACTCCTGGGTATTTACCCCAAGGATACAGATGTCGTGAAAAGAAGGGCCATCTGTACCCCAATGTTTATAGCAGCAATGGCCATGGTCGCCAAACTATGGAAAGAACCAAGATGCCCTTCAACGGACGAATGGATAAGGAAGATGTGGTCCATATACACTATGGAGTATTATGCCTCCACCAGAAAGGATGAATACCCAACTTTTGTAGCAACATGGACGGGACTGGAAGAGATTATGCTAAGTGAAATAAGTCAAGCAGAGAGAGTCAATTATCATATGGTTTCACTTATTTGTGGAGCATTACAAATAGCATGGAGGACAAGGGGTGTTAGAGAGGAGAAGGGAGTTGGGGTAAATTGGAAGGGGAGGTGAATCACGAGACACTATGGACTCTGAAAAACAATCTGACGGGTTTGAAGTGGTGGGGGGGTGGGAGGTCGGGGTACCAGGTGGTGGGTATTATAGAGGGCACGGATTGCATGGAGCACTGGGTGTGGTGAAAAAATAATGAATACTGTTTTTCTGAAAATAAATAAATTGAAAAAAAAAAAACAAAAACACAATACAGGACCTGATGCAATGAAGCAGGAAAACTTTCAGTAGCGTGATTACCGGTGCTTTGAAGGGCTCAAAGGTGTGTCTCCAGTAAAGAGAGGGGCTGTTCTCTCCCAGCTACATCATCCCCCTGTCCACCTCTTCCTGTCCTCATTGCTTCAGAGTCACTGAAGCGATAAGGTGCTTCAGACATGGCAGCTACTGCACCACGGCCAACCCCCCAGCTCTCCTTCCTCCCCTTCGCCGTCCAGCTGTGTCTGGGCTGATACTCCTGTTTCTGTCTGAACTCCCCTTCCACTAGCCCATTTCCAACTTCCCCCATGATGGTGTTAAAACCCCTGTACCCAGGAGACTTCCTCATCACCTTTTTCCTTGCCCACCATTCCCTTCTTATGCTTCTCACCAGAATCCATCTTAACCTACATGGGTGACGTGCGTGCTTTTGCTTTCTTTCTAACTAATCTCTGGGGGTCTCCAGAGGGCTGCCTGGCCCATTCAGTCTTAGATGCTTAAAAATGAAAGACTATTTTATTTTTTTAAAAGATGTTATTTATTTATTTGAGGGAGAGACAGAGAGAGAGAGAAAGAGAGAGCACAAGCACTAGCAGGCGGAGCAGCAGGCAGAGGGAGAAGCAGACTCCCCACTAAGCAGTGAGCCCAATGCAGGGCTCAATCCAGGGCCCCGGGATCACGGCCTGAGCTGAAGGCAGATGCTTAATGGACTGAGCCACTCAGGCACCCCTTAAAACAAAAGAGCATTTTAGTAGTCCTGAGGATGGTCAGGATATCATATGACAAATTTCTCTAGTAGTACTAAATATGGCACCATGACATGAGGTCCATATCCTCACAAGAGAAAGTGCTTATTTTGGTACATACAGAAAATTTGAACTTTTAGTTCCAGACTGACTCTTGAATTCAGAAAGTAAAATATTTTTTGGCAGAACCTCTTTCCTTCCTCTCAAATGAGTTCTTCTGCTCCACACTCTTCTTTAAGCCAATGGCCTTTGCACCATCCTCATTTTTAGCATCCTGGAATGAAGGGTTCCCACAAAAAGAGAGCTTTTACAAAGAGGAAGGAAAAAGAATAATAATTTAAACCTGACACCTTTTATGCCTTTATTTTTTCCAAACTAATATGTCAAACTAATTCAATTTATCATGTTCATTTTTCTTCAACGAAGACACAGATCTGAAGTAAATGAATATGTTCTAGATAATACGGAAGGCAATGCAAATACATAGTCAAACTTAGACCATTCCAGGACTATAATATAACCAGAGATATAAAATTTTAATTCAAAAGTTAACGATTCATATATCACTTGTTATCTTCACCTGTCAACACTTCTGACAGCCCATTTTAATATTTAGTATTTTTTCATACTTTATCTTGTAAAAAGAATTTTATCCCTTTCTCACTGTATTTTTCAACACAGGGGAAAAAAAAAGGTCAGACTACAGTTTGAAATTTTAGGCATGAAGGATGATAACAATGGTTTCTAGTGATAAAAAAAAAAAAAAAAAAAAAAAATCCTATCCTGATGGGAAAAGACCGATCTTTTTTTCTTCAGCAAGAGCAGCAAGTAATCTCCAGAACCAATTTTAAATCCATCCTAATTGATCAAGGACGACTTCACATCAGTAACCTTGCTCCTGAAAATCAGCCAATGCCTAACAATGATTTTCAAGTAACTATGTTTTCACAGCTAAAGATCAACCAATATCGAAACACTTTTAGTTCTGAAATTCTACCAACCCCTGAATTCTACAATTCCTAAATCCTTATACAAGGTCAGATCTCTGATCAGTGAGAGCTCAACCATGAAGCTCTCCTCTGCTTAGCATGCAGTAAATTCACAACTTTGTTTCAGATATGGAGTGATAGTCACTTTTATTTAATCTGATTTGACACCTCATTAGTATAGCATATTTAAAGACTTATTTACCTCCATTTATTTAAAACAGAATATAAAGCAGTTAAATATTATAAAAGCTAACCCATGGCCCAGGCTGCAACAGACAGGGGGCCATCTATCATGAAATAAGCCAATAAAATTGTCTGTTTCACATGTTGGTTTATTCGAAAATAATATCTCTATCAGTCAGCCCTATTTCTGCACCTCTCTCCCAATGAGTACTAATACCTGAGCCTCAAGCAAATGATTCCACAGCAAGGAAAGGGTTTCTGGAATATCACAATATGACCACATGGCGGACAAAGTCAGGTCCTCCAAGAAGCCTTCACCTCAGGCTATCCAGACACCATATGCTTGGAAGAAGTTCTCCAAGAGAACTTGGAGAAGTTCTCTCCAATTGGTTCACAACTAAAAGAGAACAAGAGTGATTTCCCTTAATTCTATTGGAAGTATTTGAAATCATGAAATATCTTTTAAAGAACAATTTTCTTAAAGATTTTATTTATTTATTTGACAGACAGAGATCACAAGTAGGCAGAGAGGCAGGCAGAGAGAGAGGAGGAAGCAGGCTCCCTGCTGAGCAGAGAGCCTGATGCGGGGCTCGATCCCAGGACCCTGGGATCATGACCCAGGCCAAAGGCAGAGGCTTTAACCCACTGAGCAACCCAGGTGCCCCAAGAACAATTATTTTCTTAACACCTAAAGGCTTCAGTGAGATGGAAGAGATGTCAGTCTCTTCAATTCAGTGAGACTTCAGTGCCCCCATGTACCATTCTGTTTCAAGTAGACATTTCAGATTTGTTAGAGGATTTCCGAATTACTATATATATAATTACCTACATCGTTGTCCCCCTTATTATTTTTAAATGCTGTTTACAGATTATTTCCACTAATTTTATGCATGTAAAGGGCACATAATTTGTGGAAGGCCCAATATAATATATTGATCAATGTATACAGGAGTCCCCCTTTCCTGTCTTGTTTCTGTGGTTTCAGTTCCCCTCCTGATGTATCATCATAGGGTCAATAGCAGCCTAATGTGCAATCACTCCGCCTACATCACTCACCCCACTTTATCTCAACTTAATGCTCCATCACACTGCCTACGTCATTCACCCCACTTTATCTCAACCCAATGCTCCATCACACTGCTTATGTCATCCACCCCACTTTATCTCCCCCTAATGCTCTATCACACTGTCTACGTCATTCAGCCCACTTTATCTCACCACATGGGCATTTTATCAACTCACAATATCACAAGAAGTGTTGGCACAGTTCAGTACAATGTTTTGATAGAACCAGAGAGATAGATAGCTGCATTCATGCAACTTTTATTACTGTATATTGTTATAATTGCTCTTTTATTATTAGTTAGTGTTGTTAACTTTTGCTGTGCCTAATGTGTAAATTAAACTTCATCGTAGATATGTTTGTATAGGAAAAGACATAGCACATATAGGGTTCAATACTATCTGCAGTGTTGGGCGTCCCCTGGGGGTCTGGGAACGTACTCCTCTAGGGGAAGGGGACACTACTGTAGTATGAGAGCCTGACCTCAGTAAGACTTATTGTGTTCAGAATGAGCTCGTTATCTGTTTTATAAATGAGAATCAGGTCCCCTAGCACACTGTGTTTAACCATGATAAATATCATGACTCTCCAAGATCCTTTATATCCTCTGAGTAAGCTTGTCTGCCATCTGCTGCAAACCTGCCCGCATGGTCTCCCCAGGTTCTCTGATTCCAGTCTCAATGCTTCTGCCCACGCTCTCCCTGCAAATATATGCTCTTCTTTTCCCTCTTCATCTTTATATGCCCAAACAGTTTCCTTCCCATCCAAGTCCATACCCAAAAGTAAGTTATCTACTACCACTTCGGGAGATCCCTTCTCCCTGCCCCGAGCTCACTTACACTCAACCAATGGATGCTTTCATTCATCCGTTTACTCAGAATCATTTTCTCTTATTAGGAAATAAGCAGACATTTGGTGATTACCACCTATTGCCTTGTATTATAGTTATCTGTGTATCCATCTTAGCTTCTCTCCTTAGCTGTAAACCTCTTTAAGAGCAAATATGTGCCCTTACCATTATATGGGGCAGGATCCATGCTAAGTGCATGAACACCTTTGCCTTTGGCATGGTAGGAGGGCTCACAGAAGGTGAATCAAGTGAGCAGCACGTGATTCAGTTATCATCACATAAGTATCTGATCTGGGCTGGGTGATTTTGTTCACCAAATTCCCCTTGAACAATTTTTAAAATGTTCCTTCTGCAGTGGATGAATCATGAGCCCTCTAAGAAATAGAAGTTGAAGCAGTGTATTCACAGAGCACATGAAATAAATTTTAAAACCTCCAGCTATTGGTAATTGTCAATCATTTTTAAAAGTCTATCAATTTAGCTTGCATGCTTCTAGAATCCCATGTGCTTGCATATCCCTAAGGGCACCCTGTATTCCTGAGATTATTGCATTTATGGATCTCTCAGAAGCATGGAAGGGAGCTGACAGAGGCTTATTAAGATAACTAACAGTAACCAACATTAGACCAGGAAGCGCACTGGCACTGGACCCTTTGTCCTTTCATTTTTAGAGGATAGAAAGATTGGTGGGTTTTCTTCATGACCACTAAAGGCTGCAGTGTGTACATTAAGAACTGAACTTTTTACTAACAAGTGTATCACCTGCAGTGGTATAAGAAACAGAGCCAGTGCTAGAGACTGAGACGACAATTCTGAGACAGAACCTGCGTCCACAGGTGCTCATATTTTTAGGCTTCTCAGTCTCTGCCATGCGTGGTTTTTGTGGGAGGGGCTCCTCCTTTCATAGGCACCTCCTCTGGCCCAGGCCCACGGAGAACCAGGGCTCTCTGAAGTTTGTCCTCCCTCGGCTCCAACGGGCACATCCGTGCCAGCCTCCCTCCCTGTGTGGAGGTGCCTCCTGGGACCGTGGAGTCTATTCCTTCCCTCTCCGCCTGTCTTCCTGGAGCTCATCTCCTTGCAGGGCTTCCTCTCTCACTAGGATGTAAATGACTCCCAAATCTATTTCTCTACTTTGCATGTCTATCTCTCTCCATCACAGGGTACTTACTGCATGCTGCTGGCAGGCACTCATTACTCAGTAAATACTTGCTGCCTGATTGTAGGATAAGATGGAAGTAATCTTCCTTCAGGTAAATGCATAAAGGGCTTTTCTGGGTCAAGATGGCTTTGGCCTTCCTAAATTCAAAACTAGAGAGAAAAGGATGAAGTTGCTCCAGGTAAACTCCTTAGAGGAGAAACTGTATAATTTTTGTTCGGCATCTGCTATTTTTCTGCTCAGTATTGCCTTCTTGTTCTGGAACTGCCCCATCTCCCTCCAGACTATCTCCACAAGAGCCATATTACCATGCGCTCCTGTCCCATGGCATTTGACCCAAACTAGACTAAGGATCCCTCCCTTGGGACTTTTGAACTTGAAACAGACCGACTCTGTCTCTGGTGATGTCTGAAACTAGAAAATATAAAACTCCAGGTATAGTTTCCATCATCAAGTCACTAACTCAACAAATATTTGCTAAGTAACTACTATGTGTTGGGCCCTGTGCAGTGAAGAGCTAGAACAGAAGTCCCTGCCTGCTAGCAGAGGAAAACATGATAAGTAAATATGCAAGTAAAAATATAGTATGTCATATGTGGTAAGCCAGAAACCCCCTATCCAAAGAAATCATTACCTCTGATATCCATACTCAGACTAGGAAAGAAAAGAAACAAAGCAAAAACAGAATGTTCATTGTAACACACTATTTTCCCTTTCCTTTTCTATGATTTTTAAACATGAAAACAACAAGTGGAAGTAATTATAGCAACGGCCCCTACTTAGTGAAGGGATTCAAGGTGTCCAGCAAGAGATTCAGTACAGCTGGTCCTCAGCTGACCAAATATCCGCCCTTTGAGATAAGCACTAAAAACCAGCCTGATTTTATAAAGGAAGAAGCTGATGCTTTAGAGAAGTCAAGTAATTTGGCCAACGTCACAGGATGAGCAGCAGAACCAGCATTAAACCCAGGCTGTCTCCCGCCAGAATCTTTGCTTTTCCCACTCACTCCGACATACTGCTACTGAGCAGCCTTCCCACCCAGACGCTGTGCTAAAGTACATCTCGACGCAAGGAGCTCACAGCCAAAAGGAGAAGACATATCCACTGGGGACAAGTGCAATATGACACAGTTGCTGCCATTACACAGACAAAATTCTAAAAAAAAAAAAAAAAAAAAGTGTGTGTGTGGACTGGAATTCTGAGCCCCATTTAACCTTCTGGCATCGTTCAATGGCCAAGCGCACCTATTTCTGACCTAGTGCCTACTGCTCCTACATAAGGCAGGACAGAGAATAAGACCCCTCTCAGTGAAAGGAGAAAAAGCACCCCATTTCTGCCGTGACACCTTGAACAATTTGTCCTTGGTGTTTGCTGAAAGTACAAGGGTTCCTGTCCAGCACCACCCCAACCTACAAGTTACTCAAAAGAGCGCAATCAGAAATGTTTGAAGAACTTCCTTCCAGGCCAATGCACTTGGACAGCCAGTGCTGAAAGACATGTCATTCCAAATATTAATTCAAACAGAAAGATGCTTTTTAACTCTCCATCAAATATAAAATTATATTCCAAACTATAAGGATTTTACTGGGATTTTAATTTTTTTTAACATAATGCCTTTCCATTATATTGGCTGCCAAGGATTTAAAGGGAAGAAGAGCAGGACTGTGGGCTTTTCCTCATTCCTCATTCAGCCATTCATTTTGTTTTTCCACTTTTCAACCCTCTATTTCAGCCTTCCTGCTAGAAGAGCCTAGGTCAGGAATTCTGCCGCTGAGGGCCCAGAGCAGAGGGAGAGAACCTATGGCCTGTGGCCTGAGCAGTGGCCTGCAGGGAAAAAGGGGGGGGGGGGCGGGCAGAAATGTAACAGGAAAGTGGGTTAGGAAGGTGTCTTCAGAGTTCTCTTAGAAGCTAAAGTGCTTGGAAATTGAATGTCAAAGCCCAACCAGGTTTTTCTTCCCCAAGGGTACTTTTTCTCATCTGGAGAAATATTAAGTTCATTTCGACACTGCTCTCCTGGAATTCACAATTGATATCAGTTCAGGGAGCAGAAGGACAGGTCTCCCCAGCCCTCTGTCTCTAGGCAGGATTCCCTGTGCTCTGGTCCTCCCAGCACAGACTTCCCTCCTGGATATCCACACTTGCTGGTTTCCTTGGTGAGATTATAGGTTTCTGACTATCAAGAACCCTGTTTCCTTCATCTAGAATCCCCCCAGAGTTTGGAAAGGTGTGAAGTCAAGAAAAGCCAGTTGAAACTCTGGCACTTAAATACAATAGTGACTGATCTAGGTTTCTTAACCCCTCAAGGATTTCATGAGTTCAAGGAGAGGTAGTAATATGTGTCTAGCCAAGCTGCTCTGATAACTTTAAAAAAAAAAATTAAGGGCGCCTGGGTGGCTCAGTGGGTTAAGCCGCTGCCTTCGGCTCAGGTCATGATCTCAAGGTCCTGGGATCGAGTTCCGCATCGGGCTTTCTGCTCGGCAGGGAGCCTGCTTCCTCCTCTCTCTCTCTGCCTGCCTCTCTGCCTACTTGTGATCTCTCTCTGTCAAATAAATAAATAAAATATTTTAAAAAAATTTAAAATAAGTCACATTTTTTGAAGGACTGCTATGTGCTAGACACTGGTCTGAGTTAGTTGCAAGCATTGTTTCCTTTAAATTTTATAACAGACCATAAGGTAAATCTTAGTATGAACTCCATTATGTAGGTATGGAGATCAAGGCTTAGAGAACTTGAATAACTTGCCTTGGGTGCTTAGCCTAAAAGATACATAATAATCATAAGAATCACGAGAGCTATGCTTTCTGGTACATTGACCCATGTATGCTAGAGAGGTACTAAATATTTTACTTGTTATTATTTCAAACTTCCCCATTTTTTCAGCTGAAGAACTGGATCTTAAAAAGATGAAGTCACTTGCTGCACCTACTCCATCATTTTGTAACAGAGCAGAGATGTCACCCCAGGTCTTTGGGTCAGAGTCTTTAAGTTTAACCACTACTCACTCCACAGAGATGACTATTTCACCACAGAGTAGCTCCTTAATATATTTTGTTAAATCAAATTGACTCTAAGGGGAGTTTTCTATTCAAATACATTAGGTTTCTTACGAAGAGAGTATAGGATTCAAGTTCTGTGCATAGTGTACTGGATTTTCCTTCTAATTTCTTCATGGAGAGAAATCTAGAAGAGGACAGTAAGGGTGAGGGGTGTGCAGTATTCAACCTCAAATGCTCAGCTCTTGAAATGAAGCCAGGTCACGTCTCCTTAGTTTGGGAACCCAAATCCACAGCCTTCACTGCAGGCTCCCAAACTGCTGGAATCGATAGCTCCATTTTTGAGAACGGATGCTGCCCACAGCAAGGGAAGGCAAAACTACAAGCTGCCAAATTAAGGAAGTGTTTATCTGGGGTCTTGGGAACTGCAGTCCATGAGACACAAAGTCTAGCCAAACTGAAAATGTGCTCCAAGTTGTAGGCAAGAGGCAGGGTTTTAAAAGGCAGAAACTACAGGCCTACCCCAATTTTTTTTTTTTTTTAATGAATTATGCTTGGTGCTGGTGAGTTTAAGCTGAACATCTAATACATGATTGGGTAGTTAGCTAACAGGGCTTGTTCATCTCTCCTTCAGCCCCACGCAAAGGATGTTTTCTAGAATGTGGTGGATTACAGTTGTCAAAGTCACAAGTTCAAAGTTCTATCTGGTTGTAGATGTGTGTAGCTCTATTTGCCTTACAGCCTTCTGATTCCATCTTAAAATGATTCTGAGAGCCATGCTTACTCTGCTTTGAATCTTCTTTCATGATACAAAGCACTTTGTCAGCCTTCATTGACCAAACAGTGGTAGTAACATAAACAACTCGTAAGAGAGGGTTGATTAAGTTTGAATCCATCAACAGAATGCAACATCCTGCATCCATGAAAGCTAATTCTGAGGACCAGAGAGAGGCACAGGAGCATGCCTAGAATGTTTACAATATGACATTAACTGATATAGTACAACATTATGCGCACCATATGATGATATTTTTTTACAGTGTAAATATACACAAAAATTAAAAGTTAATATAAAAGGGGTGCCTGGGTGGCACCGTCGGTTAAGCATCAGACTTGATTTCAACTCAGGTCATGATCACAGGGCCTTGAGATCAAGCTCTGCATTGGGTTCTACACTCAGCGTGGAGTCTTCTTGTCCCTCTCCCTCCCTCTCTGCTCTTCCCCCACGCCTTCCACTTGCGTGTTACTTCTCTCTCTCTCTCTCCTTCTCTCAAATAATAAACAAAAAAATTTAAAAGTTAAGATAAAAGGAGTTAAATGTTATGTTATGCTGATACAACTCTGGGTGGTATTTTATAGATTTAAGGAATATCCTCTTGTGTTGACAGTAAAACATCAGAACTGTGGTCACTCTCCCAAGACGAGTGCCAAGGAAGAACAGGCAATGACTTTTCACAAATATTTTTCCTTGTTATTATTTCCCTGCCATTAGACTAACAAAGAAGATCAACATATATAGAATCACTGGCTTCATGGTCTACAAGACATGCCTACATGCTACTTTTTATCTGACACTTAGTAAGACGGGGATCTCCCATAGATCTTCCAAACACTACTTTCTTTCCAAGTACAGAATATTCAGAAATCTCCCACTCACTGGGACATGGAGATGAAATAATGGGTCCATGACATGAACCAGGATTTTCAGAGCTCATCCAGGATTCCTTTCCCCGCACCAAGTGTTCTTTATACTCCAGTGGTTGTAAATAGCAGTTTGTGCACTTGGGGACCATACAGTTGACATACTGATTCTCTGAAGGTTATAGGAAATATGCTTCGTGTTTTATTTTTGATACTGTCAGTTTGGGTTGGAGGCGTGAATGTTACAGGACAGAAAGATGCCATCGGAAATGGGGAGCCATTTGGAGCAGGAAGGATGTCCTTATTCGTGTAGGTCTTTTTACTTTTAAACCACTTCTGCACTGGTCCCAGGAGAGTTTAAGGAGGGTGCACAGTTGTGCACTTTCCTTTCATTCTCCGGAGCACACATTTGCATTTATCAGCATCCCATATTCCTCTAAGCCCTATGCCTCTGTTCCCAATTTCTCCTCCTATTCCCCTCTCAGCCTCACATGTCTGATTTAGGGTAGTTTATCTCTGTGCTCCGTCCTGGGCTGACTCAGAGCTGTAGCCCTGATCACTCTGCAAAACGAACAGGTTAACTCCTGTGTCAGAGAGCAGGACTGGGGAGAGCATCTGGGAAATCAGTCATTTACCCAATCGTGTTTAACAGCCAAGACATCACACCTTTATTGTCTGTGCATTCCTGGCCCCTAGCTCCACAGGGCCACAAGAGGGTGAGGGTGATGCCTCTGCCTTTGTGCAGAGCCTGAAGTCAGACAACACCGAGAAGAAGGAGGCTCTCTGCTTAAAGTCTTCAAGGTCTCACTGAGAGTTAAAAACCAGCAGTGCTTGCTACACGCTTCTCCCTGCCAGTCCTATTCCATGAGAAGGAGGCGGGGTGTGCGTATGCATGCACTCACGTGTGAGTGTGTGTGCGTGTGTGAGAGAGAGAGAGAATAATTCCAGGAAGTCCAGGCCTTTTGAAATGTATCAAAAATCTATGTCCACACTAACCTGGGATCTAATTTCCTGCCCCAGCCTCTCTGTTTAATAAAGTAAGAAGCTGCCTATCTCACAGCACTTTTCCCTTTATTCAAGTTAAGCCTTCCCTCCTGCCTTGGTTGTAGGTCATGATCTTGGCCGCTCCCTGCAGATTGAAAAGGTTGACTCCTAGATCTATACGTGACCAGCTTAATTCTAGAGAGACTGTCTGAAGTACTTCACGGTGGTTTAGTTTCCACGTCATTTATCACTGACATCGTCTCACGCATGAAAGTGCAAGGAGATTTAAGGAGCTGGCATTTGCTCACAAGGTCTCCTTTCGTGGAACGGAGCCCAACACGCTACTTAACTTGCTCTGAAACATAACTCCTCACCCTGCACTTCCGTCTTGGGCAGAATAGCACAGTCCTTAGCAAGTGGGGGGCTTTTCTCTGGAACTCTTAAGTCCTATTGTACTGAAATGTGCATGACACCCACCGGGGTTAGGTCACAACCTGTCTTTGCACTCCAAATCCCAGGCCTCAAAAACAGCCAGAAAGAGCCTGGTGTTGCAAGAACAAGTCACCTGAATGGCCAAGAAATCCTCTGACACCACGTAGAAGGCAAATCAAGAAAACACCGCTTCTCTGAGTTTGTAGAGAACTGGGTTTTATGACTCTTTTGGATTTTTTCTTCTTCAATTTATTTCCATGCTTGAAATTCACCACATTTTTTACTCTATTAAAACTTTAAAAAAAAATCATAGGTGAAATCTTGATGAGTCTATAGTTAGTTTTACTGGACTCCTCATTTTAGAAATAAAATTTCTAGTTTTGCAAAAATAAGTCCCTGGAAGCAGGTATTTTCTGGTAAGGGAGTCAATATTCAGGAAGATACAAGTGCAGGGAGCCATACAAACTGTTCCCCAAATTGGAAATCACACCAAATCCACCTTTTCTCCAGAGATGCAGGTACCATATTCTGAAATATTAATATTATGTTTGGTCAACAGAATGTCCCCCTGTAAGTTCTGCACACCTCCTTCCTGAGCTTGGAAGACCTGGTGCAGTTCTGTCTTGTTACACATGCATTCTGAGCATGAGCCCCAACACATAAACACACACTTAAACATGTGTCCATGGACACACACACACACACATGCATGCACACACGCATTGTTCCTAAATGAGAAAGCAGATCCAGTAGAGCAGTATATTACCCTGTTCTTCCATATATCATCATTTTACACACACACACACACATGCACGCACACAAGGTTTCTGATATGTGGTCCTATATTGCCTCAATTAAAGAGATTTATTTATTTGAACATCAACATCCGCTGAAATTATGATTAGCCACTGAGAGGGAGCAACTCTCTGGAAGGACATGTATTACACCGGTAAGACTTATGCTAGGATGCTAGAGATAAAGCTTCTGTGACATTTATATGTTATCAGACATACTAAATTATTTTTAAACCTCCTGACAATTATAATTAAATATATATGTCACTTTATCTATTTGTTTCTAAACTACGGAAAAGAACTAATGAGTCATTCAATTTTGTCCACGTAGATTTGGATTTCTCTCAGTTTCACTGTGGATTTGCTCATCCATTTCTTTTTTGTGTAAATTTATACTCTCCATTTTTGTGAACCAGGGCCTACTTGTGGTTAAATAGGTTGCAATTTTTTTCAGTTAATTGCAAGTTCTAGGAAGTGCCAATGTCTATTAATGCCTCTTCCCCCAGGCTGGAATTAATGATAAAGTTTCATGATTCAGGAAAATTCTGCTGAGTGAAGAAAGTCCCCCTGCTAAAGTAGAAGTTTTCCTGGAAGGTAATACAGGAAGTCATTATCTGACATTTACCTCCCTGAGGAAATCTGCATAACATCCTTTCTTACAGGGCAGACAGGATATGGACCAAGTAGCAAAGGGGAAAAACAGGTCTGGGGTAGGGGTATTATATGAAGGGCCTTAATTATCCATCAAGGGAACAGTCACTCAGGAGAAATAGGTAGAGAAAAGGGAAGGTAGAATGATGCCAAAAATCACCGATTATCTTTTTTGCTCACTGACCATATTCCAAAGCTGCTGCCCATGACCCAGGTCAGAAAAGGAGGGTTCTCCTATGGATTTCTGTTATATCACCAAAGAAAAACTTTACCAGACAGAACTAAACAGACAAAGAAGACTTTATTTAAGACTATTGCAATAAGAGACAGAAATTCAAGTCCACTGAAAATTCTTCAGTGTCAAATAATAGGAAGTTTTTAAGCTCTTGGGTAAGCTGGGAGAGAAGCACTGGAGGACATTAGGGAGGAGGTTGGTGGATGTGATTAAGTCATCTGTATTTGCTAATTGTCCGTTATCAGAGTTAGACTCCTACCCTCCCACAGAAATGCCAGCCTCTTGGAAGATAAGGGTGCTATCTTTCTTGATAATTACATTTCAAAGGGATGGCTCCCAGGTCCTTGAGACATTCCTGGATGGTAAAACTGGCAAAAGGCTGGAAGAAGATTTATATCTCAAAGGAGCAGAGAAAGAATTGACAACTATAAGTTTTCTAAAATAAGTACTCTGAGAAAAGAAAGATCAGGGACCAGTCTGAAGTTTAGTCAAGCTGAAGGGAAAATTAGGGCCATTTTGATCAATCTATAGTAGCTTGGCGAACATACAATGAGCCCTTGGTAAGTTTTAGGTTCTACACATGCACTACCTCACTTCATAGCAATTTGTTTTCCTCATTTACAGATGAGGAAACTGAAACACAGAGAGGCCTGGTTACCTGCCTATCGTTCTACAGCTCCAAGGCCGTCTGGCTTCGGAGTCTACAATCTTAGCAATCCGGTATGGTAGGTAGGCAACCCTTGCACCTCAATGTCTGAGTTTAAAATAAATCCTGTGGCAGATGTACCCTAAAGTGAATCCTAATAGGTGACACAGCTTGTGCAGGTCCCTCTCCCTAAGTGCAGGAAGAACTAGAGACAGCTCCAGATGATAGAATATGTCAAAGTTAATAGGATAGACTGCCATGATTATGGTACATTATAGAAGACGGAGCCTTAGCAACCTGGACTGAGAGATTCTTGTACAGGGTTTGAAGAAGGAAACTGCCATGTTATTAGAGGCTACCTTGTAAGAACCTAAGCACAGCTCCCAGGTGACAGCCCACAGAAGAAGAGGACCTCAGCTGAATTCTGGTCTGAATTCTGCCAACAGCCACATAAGCTTGGAAGAGAACTCTGAGCTTCCGATAAGACAGCGTGGCTAACACCTTGACTGTAGTCTCCGGAGACCATGAGTGGAAGACCCAGTTAATTCCTGTCCAGACTCCTGACTCATGTGGTAACTTCCTGAGTTTGAGGGCTTCATCAATACCCCTGCTATCTTGCTGAGTGCTCCCGCTCTCATTTAGTGCCACAGCCGCCTGAAAGTTCTTTCTGCCTCCAGTTCGCTCTCCTCAGAATCTGCCTGTCATGGTTATCTTTTGAAAATGTAGATCTTGATGGGTAATTCTTCCATGTCAAATGCGGTATTGGCAACTAAAAACCTGGAGGATGAAGCACAAACTCACTAAATACTGTAACAAGCTCTCCCAGATGGTTTTCAAATTACCCTCTTTCCTAATTTCTTGCCACTTCCTTCATAAGTTATTCGTTCATCCATTTTTTTTCAACCTATAGTTGCCTAATGCCTTTTGTCAGAAATTGTTCTGGCACTATATGTATGAAATCTCAACGATAACATTTCTTTTTAAAACGGACCTCTAGGGGCACCTGGGTGGCTCAGTCGTTAAGCGTCTGCCTTTGGCTCAGGTCATGATCTCAGGGTCCTGGGATCGAGCCCCACATCGGGCTCCCTGCCCTGCAGGAAGCCTGTTTCTCCCTCTCCCAGTTCCCCTGCTTGTGTTCCCTCTCTCACTCTCTCTCTTTCTGTCAAATAAATAAATAAAATCTTAAAAAATAAAAAATAAAAAAAAATAAAACAGACCTCTAACATCGTTGAAAAGACAGACGATTTAATTGACTATCACAGTGAAGTAGGGAAGCTGAAGGGACTCCATTTTAGACAAGGCTCCCTCTCTGCGGTTTTTCTGTTAGGCCCCATATAGATTTATGTTCTATATTTTGCCTCTGAATGTGCCAAAGAAGCTAAGTTCCCACTTCAAGGGGGAAGCAAGGAAGTTCATCATTCTCTGTGTTTTGTCCTAGGTTCCAAACACTTAACGACATCCAAGGAGTGCCAAATTCCAAAGATGCTCCATTAGCTTTGAACCAACCTCAGCTGATATTGGCATCAACCTCCCTTACCTTTAGTAATATATGGATGAACTCCAGTTGTTCATCTGACACTTGCCTTTGAGTAGGCCCTACTCCGGATGCCTAAAGGAACACATACCTCAGACCCCTTTCTAATACAAACCTCTACCCTAAGCAACAAAAAGACTGATTCTCCTTTCCTTCTGAGTCTCTTAGACACTCCATCTGCTGTTCTCTACCTGTCACTTACATTATTCAGTAAACACTCTTTCCACTTTCTCTGGCTCAAAGCTGATTTCTACCCTGCATGAAGCCAAGGATCCTCTTGGCTGGTCCTGTGGGACCTTCTCCAGGGGCTCTCGGACTCAGTCTGCCGGCATCAACAGTTCAACATAAAATTCCCTGGCTTGAAGAAGTCAAATGGTATAATTCCAGTTCTATCATTTACTGTCTGAGAATTTGGATAAGTCAACTTTCATCTCTGAACTTCAGTGTTCTCACTTGTAAATGCTGGAATTAACACCTAACATCTCAGAACATCACCGAGCAAGATTAAACTATGTGATACAAATAAACTTACTAGCATAATGCTGAATATAGAATGAAAATCTAATAAGCATTTGCCAAAATATTTGTTAAATTTTGTATTTCATTTTTTGTGTGTTTTTGTTGACACTTTCATATTGCACATGAAGGGGCTAGGACAAAGATTACAGGGGGGCAGTCAGGCAGAGTGCTTGTGGGGTAAGCCTTAGGGTGAGCATGGAAGGAGAGCGTTTAGAAAATTTAGAAACAGGGAAAAGTTTCCTGGTAGACCAATGTGTATGATCACACAGATGCTTGAAACAGCAGGATGTTGCAGACACAGTAGTTGGGCTTGTCTGAGAAAAGGTATATGTGGGGGAATTAATTCAAAGGCCCTCTCATTTCTTTCCTCCAGTATCTACCTTCATTCCCCAACAAACTAAAAAGAAGAAAAAAATTCATCTGGGACTGAGTATATGCCAGACATCAGTCTGATCAATGTTTCAGTTTTTTCTTAGGGATAACTATAGAAGGATGCCACCCTAATACCACTGAGAAATGCTGGTGGCACACCGTACTATTATATTATCTCAACCTTAGAGACAAACGTCCAACACTTCATCATTAAGCATTATGTTTCTTGTAGATTATCTGAAAGCTAACAATCTAACAGGGGAGTCTATTGTAAATTTTAACAATAAACTCTATACCTAATTTCTGAAGTTACTTTTAAGATCATGTGTAAAGTTGGTGATATGCTTCCTGTGAGTCAATATGATTTTTATCTTTAATTTGAATGGTAATGAGTTACTTTACACCTATGAAAGTACTGAATCCTACCCCGTGAGATAGGTACTCTTGGTATCTCTATTTTTCATATGAAGTCAGTGACACCAGGGAAGGGTAAGTATTTTTCTCAAGGTTGTACAACCAGTAATGTATAGATCTCGGATTCGAACTTAAGCAGGGGTGGTGCTCTTCACTCCAGTGTGTATACATTGGCAAAGTCCACCACAACTAATTAGTAAAAATAGACATAGAAGCAAGGAAGCAAGTAGGGGAAAGGGATGGGTGCACTGAATCATTAAATGAGAAGAACTTTCTGAAGTAGAACTTCAGAAATGCGAAGTGACTCTCCCTTCGATATTAAATGTTGCAAATGGCAGTTATAAGACGAGAACCTAAATACCTTCAGCAACACGAAAATTGTGTTTTCTTACTCATACATGGACTCATACTGTGTCCATGAATGTATTCATATATATATATATATACACATATACACATTATACACACATTATATAGATATGAATATGTGTGTGTTTACATATATTTGTATGGATGGATGAATGGGTCATGAAAGTATTCATTTTGTAGAGGAAGTAATTTGGTGGCTTTGCCCTATAAAACTATGTGCTCAGTATTTGAATTCAACTAAATATTGATTGATTGGCCTTCCAGTTGAAAAAAGCATAAGAAAGCATCTTCTCACCACTTTGGAACTTATACAAGTAGTATCAGATACAGTAATTCTTACAAGCATCTTGAAGTCCTCCTGGGGGAGGGGGATATATTTAAAATGAATGAAATAGAGACTACTAATGTATATTTGGAAAAGTGCTCATTTTAGAATACAGATAGTTAATTCAAAAGACCGAAGATGACTCTTCCCTGTATTTTTTTTTTCCAAAACATACTTCTAAACATATGTAGCTTTCCCACAAAATTTCCTCATTGTATCATTTAACACGTATTGCTTGGCTGCCTACTGAATATGATGTACTATTCCTAGGCCTCTGGGATAAAAACAGACGTGATCCCAGTCCCAGTGAAACTTAAGTTGTAAGAGAAGCAGATAAACAATATATGATACATTTGACAAAAATTATATATGTTCTATAGTGATAACTACTTGGGGACAGAAACACATAGATCAGAGAAGGGGGTCTCCAGGGAAGGGCTGCAGCATCACAAAAGGGAGTCAGGGTGACCCTTTAGAGAAGATGACAAGCAAGGGACCCCAAAAGATGGGATTAGAGCTTTCCAGGCAGAGGAAACAGTGCAGGCAGAGGCCCGGAGGTAGAAGTGTGCCTGGCACGCTTAGGAAGTGTCAGGAAGGCCGATGGGTTTGAAACATGACTTGGGCAAGAAAGCAGAAAGGAGGTAAGGGAGCCAGATCCTGCAGGGACCTCTGACCCACTCCAAAATGGAAAGCCACTATAGGGATTTGAGCAGAGAACTGTCACAGTCTGACCAATATTTCAGTTTTTTCTTAGGGATAACTATAGAAGGATGTCACCCTAATACCACTGAGAAATGCTGGTGGCACGCTGTACCATTATCCTAACCTCAGAGACAAACGTCCAAGTTATTAAGGTTATGTGTAAAGTTGGTGATATGCTTCCTGTGAGTCAATATGATTTTTGTCTTTAATTTGAATGGTAATGAATTACATGGACTGATTTTCTAATATTAAAATAATTTTGCATGCGTAGGGTAAACTCTCGTGGTGGTTTTTTCTTTGGTGCTTAGTGACTTTGGATTGTGTACAGTGCCTTTTCATTAAAAAAGAATTATTTGTAATAATTATTCTAGTCATATCATAAGGGTGGTTTTATAACAACAAATTGTGTTGGTTTGCCAACTAGTGATATTGGCAAGTTTCTGATTTTTGTTTTTGGCTATTAATATAGTTCTTAAGATGAAAGCATCCTTGCATTATTGACAAGTTCTATTTTGTCATAATCTGTCATTGTTTAGAATACCACCACATTCTATTCCTTGGCATTCATTTCAGATCTTTGGACTTGTAACCAAAAGTGTAATTGGTCCATTTTTTGTCTTATACTAGCCTTTTCCTGTTTAGGTATAAAAGTTATGGAAGTCTCATACAATAAGTTGGGTGATTTTCTCTCTTTTTATTTTCTGAAGTAATTTATACATGATAGGAACTTTTAAAATTGATTTTTTTTTTTTTTACCATTTTTTTGTTTCCTTTTTCCTTTTTCTGATGTCTATTAGGTAAATAAGGATTTTTATCATCCATTTTTCTCCACCAATTTGAAGCTGTAAATTATGCTCCTAATATTCAAATACTTTATCCAAATTTAGCTCCGCATTTTTCTAAGAAAGTCTAAAATTATTCAATGTTTCCCTCTATGCAAAATTCATCAAAAACCTTAGCATGCTTTTAAAAAAATGCATAGCATCACCATTATGTTATTGCTATTGGTATGTTTAGTTTTACCTTTTTAAGCACCAAAGGTGCTTTTTTCATTTACAGATAGATTTTTATTCTTTCTGTGCTCACTTTTATCCTATTTTCCATGCTGTGAGTTCCTATCTTTGCTACCTACACAGCACACTGCAATAAATCTTCTGGTATTATCCTATAACTGGTCAACAGTCTTGGTATGACCGAATGCCTTTTCCTTACCCTCACCTGGGAATGAAGATTTAGCTGAGTATAAAAGTCTAGGTTAGCAGTGAAGCTCCCAGAGGATTTTGAATAAATGATTCTATTGTCTTTTGGACTTTCTTCTCGGTGATCTGTCTGCTCTCAGTCAAAAGACACTTCACATGCAGATAACTAGTCTTCTCTCAAGAGAGACTAGTTTTTAAGATTTTTTCTTTCTCTTGAATGTTTTACAATCTCACTTCTCTTTGTTCAGTTGTGGATTTGTTTTTCTTTTTCTTGCAGGGCAATTGTTTTTGTATTTTTTGTTGTGTATTCCCTAAGAACTCAGAGTTTCCTAAAATTGAGAAATAACAGCTCTTATGTCTTCATATATTTCTTCTCCACCACTTCATCCCTCTTTTATTCCAGAATTTCTATCAGACCTATGATGGGGCTTATCCAGCTACACCCACTCTCTCAATGATTTTCCAGTTTTTACAATTTTCCCCATCCTACTGGATTCCAGGTGATTTCTTCTGCATCATTTTCAAATAACTGTTTTTCCTTTGGGTCCATTTCATGTTTCATATAATCTGTTATTTAATCTCAATATTTATAGATTTCAAGACTTTAATCTGACTGTTTTACATTTTTAAAATTTACTTTTTTCATCAATTTTCATTCTTTTCAATGTGTAGTATCCAACTATGTATCTTTTGAAGTTCTAAATGTACTTGTTTTGTTTTAAATGACAAAATTTATTTCACAGGAATGAACTGATACTAGAATTATTAGTTTTGTGAGCCTCCTTTCCTTCTATACATTTGATTTCTTCATGTGGTGAAGAGCTTTATTTCAGTCTCATTTGAGGACAGGGACTCTCTCCCTCTGTGCTCAGTCTTCTCGGCATAAAATGTCGGACTCAGCCTCTTGCCAGACCCCAGAACTTGGTGTTTTTTTTTGTTTGTTTGTTTTTTGTTTTGTTTTAAATGGGATGCCAGGGCTTTGCCACACAGTGATTCTCGAGAGTGTTACAGATTCAGCTGATGCCTTTACTGCTTTCCTTGTTCTGAAGTTCTTTCTTTTTCCCTCCTACCCCTCTAGCCCACATCTTCCTTTAAAACCATGGCTCATGCAGATCTTCTGCAAAAGATTTTCTCAGCTTCCTTTTTACTGGCTGTGAGGAAGACACTGAGCCTACTTCTATCTCCCATCTAATAAGGAACACTTTTCTTCAGTTACCTCTTTGAGCTGAACTTCTGTCTATCCCTTGTTGCTTTCTCATCAGCTAGGAATACAATGGCCTCTAGCTATGAAAGGGTACCTTAGAGGCCAGTGCTCTGGTCAAGAACAATTAGACAGAAAGAGACACAAACTTGGACTTGAAGAGTCTGATCACAAAGAAAAGAAGGCACATTAAAGTGAGCACAGTTTTCTGTAAGCTCTGTTTACCCTGAGAGATTTGCCTCTTCTTGGCACAGGAGTGAAGCTGAGATGCTTGGCAGAGCCTCACTGCTACAAGACAGAAAACTAGCAAAGATATTTAATACCTTGTGAGGCTGAGGGTTTTTTTTTTTTTTTTTTTTTTTTTTTTTAATATGGAGTTTTGCAGCTTCCAAGAGAGTCATGTCTGGAGGAAATAAGTCTATGAGGGAAGAGAGGTAGAGGGAAGTAAACTTGATTCTCAATGGTTTAGACCCAGGCTCCTCATCCTCCACACTATGGACACGTCAAGCCAGATAATTCTCTATCATAGGGGGCTGTCCTATAGAACACTGTAGAATACTTAGCAGCACCCTTGGCCTCTACCCACTAGGTGTCAGTAGTAATCTGCCCCCTACCCCAGAGTTGTAAAAACCAAAAATATCTTTAGATATTGTCCATCGTTCCCCGAGGACCAAAATCACCCTGATTGTGAACCACTAGATTAGAGTCTTGAATCATTTTCCAAATACTTAGGGCAGGCAGAGTAAGAGACTAAGAAACCAAGCAGAGAAGTAGCTGGATCACAGGGCAGAACATTCAAGTCATGAAGTGCTGGGGAGATAAACCCTAGATTTCCCCAGGGGAAGTGATCCTGGCAAACAATCCAGGCTCTAAACGGGTACCTCTGGAGATCTGTATCTAAGGACTAAGATGACCTATTATTCTAGCCTGAGGTCAGTGGGAATCCAGTCTTTAACAAGCTTAGACTGTGTTTAAGGTAATCTTCTCTATTATAGCTATCTACCAGAAAACAAAGAGAATGGTCCCCAAAGGAAGATAATGTCAGCCAGAAACTACATTTTTACACAATGTCTTACATTCAATCAAAACTTTCCATGCATTAAAAAAAGGACCCATGGGAAATAATACAGGTAATAAAATGGATCCATAGGTGACCCAGGTTCTGATGTTATCAAATATGGACTTTAAGATTTTTTATTTATTTGACAGATAGAGATCACAGGTAGGCAGAGAGAGAGAGAGAGAGAGAGAGAGAGAGAGGAGGAAGCAGGTTCCCTGCTGAGCAGAGAGCCCGATGTGGGGCTCGATCCGAGGCCCCTGGGACCATGACCTGAGCTGAAGGCAGAGGCCTTAATCCCCCCAAATATGGACTTTAAAATAAATATTATTCTGGAGCACCTGGATGGCTCAGTTGGTTTAGCATCCAACTCTTGATTTTGGCTCAGGCCATGATCTCAGAGTAGTGGGATTGAGTCCCATGTCAGACTCTTGCTGAGCATTTAGTGTGGAGCCTGCTTAGGATTCTCTCTCTCCCCCCTCTCCACTCATTTGCCCACTCACAATGTTTCTCTCTCTCCCTCAAAATAAGCGAATAAAATCTTTTTAAAAATTAAATATTATTCAACAGACCAATATTATAAGGCCAAGAAAATAGGTGATGAGATTGAAATTATAAAGCTTACACCTCAAATAAATCTTCAAGTGTAACTTTTAGAACTAAGAAATATAAATGCTCATGAGAAATTAAAAGATGGGTATAACAGTAGATAAGGCCTTCCTTCTCTCATGGCCCCACTCCCACCATTT